>NW_024370263.1:1984797-3184797 GCF_014805655.1 Passer montanus | reverse complement strand
TGACCAGGGTTTACCACACACTTGGCTGGTCTGCAGTTGCTCATTAGTGAGGCAGAATCCTGATTTATGTGTGCATTAATTGCTGTGATCTGTAGAGCTCAATGAACAACTGCAGAAATCTGTGTTCCATTGAATTTTTGTTATTTTGTCACTTCTGGAATACAACACTGTGTTAAGCAATGCTCAGTTTTCTTTTATTGTTTTTCTGAACTGTTACCTTAATTGTCTTCTAAATTAGGCAGGCACCATCAAGACAGCAGTGACGGGGACGAGCATCCAGACTGGTAAGGAGACTCTGTAATTGGGCATAGGAGGTGTTGGGACATTGGGATTTTCACTTTCAGAATCTCACATTAATCCTGGCTTGCTTTCAGCTACAGTGAGTGGAAATGTGATTGTGAACACTGTTGCTGGGGTCCCTGCTGCCACCTTCCAGCCCATCAATAAACGTCTGGCCTCCCCTGTTATACCTGGGACTCTGACTGTGAGTAGATCCTGTCATTAGTTCTGTCCCTGGACACTGGGTTGCATGTTTATTAGCATAGCTTTAGCTTTTCATGTTGTCAGAAATTCTGTTTCTTGCAAATGTCATGTGCATCTTGGGGTTCTTTATCAAGCCTCTCTCTCTTACCAAAACATCAGAACACACTGGAATGGTTTATCCGAAAAAAATGCTTAATACTGTTAAAAATAGTTTATGGGGAAGTGCTGCTATGTCATTAACATTTTCAGCCTGTAACTGTTTTGTGCTTTATTAATTATAATATTCATTATTATGTTAATGGTTTAAGACTATGGAAGATAAAGCAAAATATTGAAAGGTACTAAAATCAAATGTCTGTAATGGAGTGAAGGATTTGATGATCAGCTTGATGGAAAAAGATTTAATCACATGCTGATTAGTGTTAGACAGACTTGGGGCTTTTGTCCTTTTGCATTTTTCATGCTTGTTTTTAAAATTGCCTAGAAGGGAATTTATAAAGTTCCAGCAGGGACATGCGAGGCGTGGGAAGGGAGCAGTCACGCTGTGTTCCCTTGCAGACCTCGGGAGGCACGGCCACTGCCCAGGTGGTTCACAGCCAGCCGCGAGCGGCCGCGGCGCCGGCGGCGTCCACCGAGCTGGTGACCATCGCCTCCACGCAGGGCGTGCGCGCCGTGACCTCGGTGACGGCTTCCGCCGTGGTCACCACCAACCTCACGCCTGTGCAGACCCAGACAAGGTCCTTGGTGACCCAGGTCACACCAGGTAATGATCCTGCGTTCAGGGACTTTTTCCAGTAGTGCACAAAGGGCCCCAGAATTCCTGTTGATGCACCACCACAGCCCCACGATATTGGAAGTCTAGGATGCAATTAAACAGGGCTGTGATTTTTAACTTGCTTTATTGTTGGTGCTCAGATGACATTTATCTCCAGTATTTCTGGATAAAGTGTGGCAATAGAGAATTTGGCCCCTAGGCATTGCAATTTAAAAATGTTATTAACAATCTAGCAGTAAAATATTAGAATTGACTGTCTTCACTAAAAAACATTGTGAAGAAAGGCCCTTGTATTTTATGATCTACTCTCCTTTTACATCATGCTCATGATAATGTGTTCTTACATGTAGTAAATCCACAAAGTGTGCTGGAGCAGAAAAATAAGCATTTAACAGCTCGACTTCTCAGGTGAAATTCATGAGTTAAACTGAATGTTGAAAAGTATTTGTCATAACATTTTGTTTTTTTCTTTATTCACAGCTACACCAACAGTCCAGCTGTCGGGCAAAACCATCACCCCTGCTCACTTCCAGCTTCTGAGGCAACAGCAGCAGCAGGCTGCTCAGGTGCAGGTCCCACAGATCCAGGCTCAGGCACAAGCTCAGTCTCCAGCTCAAATAAAAACTGTAGGGAAATTGTCACAGGTGAGGAACCACTCGTGAAGTAACGTAGCACATTGCTCTCATTACTGTAAGCTTCCCTAGCAGTGTGTGTTCTGTCCTGTTTTCTTGGGCTACAGTGAGATGTAGTTCCCTCTTCAATTTCATCCTACTAAAATTTCATGCAGGCAGTGAGACTGACAGCACTTTCAATAGTAGAGTAGGGCAGGATGGAAAGCACTTACTGCTGCTCACTGGAAGCCATTGTGTAAAAGAGTTACATTTTAGATACTTGATCTTAGCTCTAGTCTGGCACAGAATGTTTCTCCTTTTAAGCTTTGGATGCATCTCCATTTTTCTCCTGTAATGTAAACCATTGGAGGTGATGGAGATGTTTGATTTTTGCAGGAGCAGCTGATCAAGTTGCAGAAGCAGAAGCTGCAGCTCCCCCAGCAGCAGGCAGCACAGCAGACACAGCAAGGGGCACAGCAGCAAACAGCACAAGTGCAAGTGCAGCAGCAGCAGCAAACCCAGCAGCTCACTGCTGTGACAGCCCCTCGTCCTGGCGCAGTCCTCACGGGCACTACGGTCACCAACCTGCAAGTGGCACGCCTGGTGAGTTGGCTTTGACTTGGCAAAAACTGTCTCAAACATCTCACTGTTGGCTGGTTTAAATGAACTGCTCATTCACACTCACAAGTGCCCTTTGCATTGCTCTGGCAGTTCAGAAGGAACAGCTGTAACATAGTTCTGTATTGTACTTACCCATTGATACCATCTCTGAATTGTGTCTCTGTACAGGAGCCATTACATTTAGAAACATTTACAGCTATCACTTTATAATCACCTGTTATATGCAGCAAATCTTTCTGTGCTGGTACAATAATCTTCATTCCTTACTGCTTAGACTCGTGTTCCTGCTTCCCAGCTCCAAGCACAAGGACAGATCCAGGCCCAGACTCCACAAGCAGCTCAGGTTGCTCTGGCAAAGCCTCCAGTGGTGTCTGTTCCAGCTGCTGTTGTGTCATCTGCAGGAGTCACCACACTCCCTGTGACTGTGGCAGGCATTAGTGTTGCCATTGGGCAGCCACAGAAAGCAGCAGGTATGTGAATGCAAGTTGGAAATAGGAAGAATTGTATTTCATAGCAGTCTCCTATAGCATAGACAATTTTTTTCTTGTAGGAAGATTGTTGTTGGAACAAAAAATTAGCTTACTTATGCCCTTAGATAAGAAATTTTCTCTACTGTCAAAATCATGTCTTATTCCCATTAAAATCAGTGGGTTGTTAGTGCTCAAAGCTGTGCACATGTGTAAGTCTGTAAAAGTAGAATCTGTGTGTGCAAGCTGTGTTTACTGGGACAAAGCAATAAACTGAAGACTCTTACAGTTCTAATTACTTCTGTAATTTTCAGGAGGCCAGACAGTAGTTGCACAGCCACTGCATGTCCAGCAGCTGCTGAAACTCAAGCACCACCAAGCAGCACAGCAGCAGAAAGCCATCCAGCCCCAGGTTGCACAGGGACAGGCTACTGTGCAGCAAAAGGTACCATTGTCTGCTCTCCCATTAACTTGTGCCATGGCTCTGTGGTTGTAAAGCTTTGGTTCTGGATGACCAGGGCACCCCTACAGAGTCAGTCAGGATTTCTAGGGGTGAATCTTAGGTCTATCTAGAGAGAACAGGTTCTCAGGTGCTTCATTTTTTCTGTGAAGTTGTTGATAGTTTGGTAGTTTTTAGTAAGTCTGTTGTTATGTGAGTGTTGTGTGTAAGACAGAAACTTTTCATTAAATACTTTAATTTTGAATATTTGTGTAAATGCATGAAGACTTTTATCTAGTGCTCATTTTTTTATTGCTAATCCTGGGAGAATTTTTTTCAATAATTAAATGTAATTAATCTTTTTTTCCCCAACATACCTATTTTTTAAAATACACTTACCTTTTGTGTCATTGTTGCCTTTTTTTCTCTTGTGCAGATAAATGCTCAACAGGTTACGGTCCAGGCCCAACAGCAGACTTCACAGCAGCAAAAAGTAACTTATGCTACACAGCCTGCCATTAAAACACAGTTCTTAACAACTCCAATTTCCCAAACCCAGAAACCAGGTGGAACCCAGCAAGTGCAGGCCCAGATTCAGGTACAGGTAACACAGGTTTACACCCTTAAACTGTACTGGGACTGGAGAATTATAAAGACAACAGGTGAGGTAGAATTCAGCACCCACTCATTTTAATTCTAGTCACACATTCATTTAAATTTACTTTTTGATAAAATTCACTGGTGCTGCATATGTGGCCTTACAGCAAGTCAGAGCAACTGTGAGCTGCAAGTTTGCCTTTCCTCTTTGAAATAAAATAATTGAGTCACTCCTTTTTATTAGGCAGGGGATTCCATACTGTGTTTACTAAGGAAAATTCAGCCAGAGTTTTTCCTGATTCTGGTGCTGCCTCACAGCCTAATCTCTGGCAGCCTAGAGTAGGTGACAACTCACGTACTTTCTTTTCTGCATAACTGGATCAGCCTAACCAAGGAAAAAGAAGGGTGTTAGGAATTGGAAGCCTTGCTCTTTCAAAAGTATATCCCAGATAATGTAATCTGTTGGAACTCATGTGCTTCCTTCAGTTTTCTAGCTAGTTAGGAGAAAATTACTTTGTTGTAGTTAAAATTGAAAATATTTCTCTTCCTCCCTTAGCTAAGTTGTTTTCATGGACCTAAAATGTTTCATAAACATTCAACCTCACTGAAAATGCCAAGCTGCAACTTACCATTAACAGGCCTTGTTGTTTTGCAGCTATCAGCAGCTTTTTATTTTGATCCAATCTTTCTTTATTTCATATCACTACAGGTTGCAAAACTCCCACAAGTGGTCCAGCAACAGGCTACTGTTGCCAACATTCAGCAGATGGTTTCAGTTTCCCAACAGGTAGGTTTTGCTCTTGTCAAATGTAGCACTGCAAACATGATCTTCAGAAAAGCTCATTTTTTTGCAATGTGTTTATTTTTCATGTTATGTGTGGCATAGGTAGTATTTTTGAAGGATATAGCAAGTCCCTTTCTATAAAAATAGGTCTTGAATACTGAATCAGCTGAGGTATATTCTCTGGTCTAAAACTTTCATAGATGTAGCAATGTTTGTTCATCACTGTAGATAAGCTGAAAAACAGATTTTTCAAGGTGTTTTCTAGAGCTGAAAGGATGTATAAAATTTGGTTTCTGGTGATGTATAGTCAATATAGCAAATAATTGAACTAATGAGCACCATCTGAGCTTTTCCCACAAAAATTAGGACAAATTGAAGGTTACAAGTTGTTTTGTTTCAGTTCATTGAGCTGTGCCAAGTGCTCTGTGAAAGGCTGAACAGTGTGGTACCTGTTCCAAATGTTAGCATACAGGGCTCGGGCAGGAGAAGCTCAGGTGGTTTAGTTTCCCTCCCCTAATGACCAGGCAGTTTAATTAGCACTGTTCAGAACAATGTCATCCAGATCATTAGCAACAGGCCTAACGTAGGCAGTTGATTGGCAGGAGTGATTTAGCTTTGGAGGATGGATGAAGTTCTTGCCCTTGTGCACAGAAATCTGGGCCAGTCGGCTCTTAATCTGTCACAGTTCACAGTGCAGAGTTTTACTGCAGAATAAAATCTGTGACTGTTTATCTCAAAATAGTGATAAAGTGGTGTAAGCTGTCTGATAACCACCTTAGATGTGAATGCTTCAAGGGCAAAGTAGACAGCAGGAAGTAGAAACCTCATCAGTCAACACATCAGTTGCCCTCTGTAGGCAGGAAGAGCTGCTAGATCATTTTCAAAATCATCAATGGTGGCATAAAGACAAATAGTTTCCCTCCCATGTATACCAGTGACTTCAGTGGCAGTAGGTTTAGGCCATAAGTATTTTTTAAACTGTGGTCTTTATGTGTATGTGGCATTCTTTTTATCTGCATTTTTAGTGCTTCCTTTTGGAACATTCAAGTGTTAATTTTTCCTCTGGAGAAGTCCTTGTAGCTTTGTTTGGTTTCTGCATCTGACAAAGGCAGCTGAAGCTGCTCAGTTTTCATTACCTTGTCCTCTGAACAAGGAGATGTTGATTTTTTTTTTCCCCCCTTGCTCTGGGTAGAGCTATGAAAATTAAATGTCTGGATGGAGTTCAAACTATTCTGCCATAAATTTGCAATAGAGACTGGCAGCTGTAGTCTGAAAGGGAAATGGCAGAGACTGGTGGGAAGTCTCAGTGGCTGTATTTATTGTCACAATATGGGTGCAGAGGCAGCATTTTAACCTCTTTGGTCTTCTGGCTGTCCCTCTGTTCTTTTCCCTGCTCCTTCACTTCTGCAGTGCAGGAATTTTCCTATATATCTGGTAGGGTTTCTATACCTTTCATCTGCCTTCTGAATGTATCTGAGGGCATGTCCTTGGATTTGCATAGCAGAGACCTGAGTTACAGGCACTTTGGCTCTTACTTCTGATTTATAAGGCTCTAGAAAATGTGACAGAATGGTGTTTCTCAGTGAAACCACAGAGCCTCTGTTCCCAGAATCTTTGTCCAAGTTGTTTGTCAGTTAAGAGAGCTAATACCTAAGGAAGCAGAATTCCTTCTGTAGAGCAGAAATGTAAGGATTGCTGTTTAATGCCAAACCATTTAGTAAATGCCTTTTCTTCCTGATGTGCAGGTACAAGCTCAGCCCCAGACTGTGACCCTTTCTCAGACGACAGCAGGTCAACAGCAGGTTCAGGTGATCCCTGCAACCACTGCTACTGCTCAGGTCGTGCAGCAGAAACTGATCCAGCAGCAGGTGGTGACCACAGCATCTCCCCAGGTTCAGGCTCCAGGTGTACAGAACCCAGCCCAGACACCAGCAACACCTGAGGCCCAGAGTCAGCAAGCAAAAGTACAGATGAGGACACCGACTGTCAGATTAAAGGCACCTACTAAACCAAGTTGAACTATTGCAATAACAGAGAAACACAATCTTTTGTGTTTGCTGAGACAAGTGAGAAGCTACTCCAAACATCCAAATGAAGACAAAACACCTCTCTTTTTTTTTTTTTTTTTTGTAGCAGAAGGTTTCTTGCTGGTGAACATTTAAACATGAAAACTCACGTGTAACTTCAGTGTATTAGCAACTGTTTAGCACTCAAACTCTGTACAAGATGCATTCTGCCTGTGTTCTCTGTGCTCATTTAAACCACATAAAGCAAGCATTACTTAGGTTGAAATTCTGCCCAGCTTCTCAAAAGTGAAATGGTGATCTGCCATAAATGTCAGTAAAATCCATCTGTGTTAGAATACCACACCTGCCTGTGGGCATGTGCAGCTCCTTGCTGCAGTTCAGTGTGTGCTCAGTACCCACAGTGAAGCCACACAAAGAACCAGGTGTAGTTGATACAGCACAGTATTTTCCATCTGTACAAAAGCTCTGTGTTGTTCCTCCCTGTGGTAAACACCCCTGGAAGATCTAGCACAGACTTGAAGTGCTCCCTGCAAAGTTTAGCCAATAAATGTGAAAACCTGTAAGTATATGTAATTAAAAAGGAAAAAAAAAAAGGTTTCATTCTCCATTTTTGTAAGTCTTTTAAAATGTTTGTTAGTAGTTTTTGTGTACAGTTTACTGAATCACCCAACCTGTGTGTTCATTCTCGTATTTCACTTTAAAATAATGGATATTTTAGGCATGAGCTGAGTAAATACTGTGTTGATAGTAAATGTGTAATAAAGTGTAGCCCATTTTTTTTTTGTAAAAGAATTGTTTAGTAGATACAGCTAAACAGATGATCCATAGCTGTTTCTCATGGGACTTCTGTCACAAAAAAATCTCCAGCTGATAAAATCTAATCTCTCAGTTTCATTCTGCTCTTGCAACATGTTTAAATGTTCAGTACTTTTTACACGGCTTTCAGCTTGGGGGGTGGGGGGCTGGGGGAGGGGGAGAATAGTGAAATTAAATCTAAGACTTAATTCTTCAACTGTGTAAAGAGTAAGATCTAACTTTTGTACTATTCTTTTACTAAAGCTAACAATGAATGTATCTTCAGGTGGGTATTTTGGATGTGAATAGAGCGTGGCCTCTTCCTCCAAATCAGTTTGCCTTATTGTTATAGAGAAAAAAAAAAGCAAAAAGCTGCATAGAACTGTGGGGGGTTTCTTTACTTTTCTTGCATACAGAATAACAGACTTTGAAAATAGCACTGAGTGAGGAATCAAAAAACCCATGGTGGCTTGAAGGGATTTATTTCACTTTGGCCATAAAACTGCACAATGTGTAAAATCCAGACAAAATTACAACATTCCTTTTCTGAGATGGTTTTAAAATTATTTTTTCATTTTTTACTCTTTTAGGAAAGGAGCCTATTTAAGGGCAAGGAGAGCATATATTTTGTTTTTACCTCTGTATGTCCACACTTGTTGGTACCTGGCAATCCACATGGCTTAAACAAGAAAGAATTCTCAGCCAGCTCCTCTGTGTTAGTTGGGATAGGTACAGCCAATTCTGTTCAGATCACAAATGCAAACATTGGCTCAGGCAGCGTTCCTGATTTTTTTATTTTATACCCCTTTTGTCCTGCATACTTTTTTTTCAGACCCTCAGGTGTACAAACACAAGGACATTTTTTTAAGCTGTTTTTGCATGCAGTAGTATCCCCCTGACCCTCCTAACCCCTGGCATGTGCCATCCCCTAATCTTCACTGCCAGCCAGGGAGCTGGCACTGCTGACAGCAGAGTAGTTTAAAATGCAAAGCAGATGCAGTGGTAATGGATAGTGACACTGTGTACAGTATAGCCTTTCTCATCCAAAAACATTGCTTAGGTAGCCCCAGTTTTACTTTTAAGTGTTTAGCTTTGATGATGTGCATGAAGGTCGGGGTGGGGGGGAACACTTCCAGCAGTGGGAGAGCTGCTGGCTACGTCGTTGTGCTGGTCTGATTCGGTGTCTAAAGAGGCGATTGTTTCTTGTTTAGGTCAGTTGATGAAGATAAAAAGTCACCGCATTTTTTTCCCTTCTAATTTTTTTTTTCTTCCTTTTGATGTGTCTTTCTCCCAGGAGTGTGTTAGGAAGTCAACCTGTACATAAGTGATGAACATTTGTACTCGACCCAGTAGGATGATAAGGAATAGTGCTGTATCCTACCTGAAGGTGTAATAAAGTGTACATTTTTATACCGCTGCCTCGGCCTGCCTTCTGTACCGGGGGGTTACCGAGGGGTTACCGGGAGGGGCGGTGTGGGCGGCGGGACGGATCCCGGTCCCGGTCCCGATCGCGATCCCCGCCCCGCTGCCGGCCCCGCCTGCGGGCGGAGCGGCCGCGGCTCCTCCTCCATCCTCCCATGCGGGCATGGCGCGGGAGGCCGCGCTCGCCGCCTGCCTGGAGGCCGTGCTGGGCAGCCGCTCCAGCGCCAACCGCGTCTTCGAGCTGCTGGAGCCGCTGGCGGTGCGGGCCGGGCCGGGCCGGGCCGGGGAGCGGGCTGAGGGCTGAGGGCTGAGGGAGGGCAGCGCGGCCGGGCCGCCGCTCTGACACGCTGTTCCCCAGGGCCAGGAGGAGCCGGAGGACATCGTGAGCGCCGCCAGGACCTGCAGCCGGCTGTTCGGGGCGCTGCTGGAGCGGCGGGAGCTGTTCGTGGGGCCGCTGCCCGACCAGGACGCCTCTCTGGGCGGTGAGCGCCGAGCGGGGCCCGCGGCCTGCCCGGGACGGGCGCGGCCCTGCCCGAGCCCAGCCTGAGTGTGTGTGCGTCTGTGTGTCTGTCCCTCACAGAGAGCTACAGCGCCGAGGACAAGTACAGGATATGGATGAGGCACCGCTACAGGGACTGCGTGGGCTGCCTGGGCGAGCTCCTGGGGCACGACGCCTTCCAGGTCAAGGTGGGTCCTGAGCCCGCTGCTGTCCCACGGGGGTTCACGGGGCTCCCTTGAGGCTCTCCCCAGCATTTCAGTGTGGGAGGGCAAGCAGTGCTGTGAGACAGCAGTGATGTTCTGCTCACCAGCAACGAGCATGCAGCTTTCTCAGGAAATAATATATCACTCTTCCTCCTCTTGAAAGTTTCCTCCCCTGGTGTTCTTGTTTAGATGGATGTTTTTTGGTTGGGTTTTTTTTTTTTTTTTTTTTTTTTTTTCTTGTGATGTTACTTTCTTCTTTTTTTAAAGGAGCTGGCACTCTGCACGCTCATGAAGTTTGTGGAATTGGAGGCACAGTATCCATTGATCAAAATAGAGTGGAAGGGAACTTTAACTTTTCCATGTGACCTTCTTAAGGTACGCTGCAGAACTGAGAAGTCCCTCTTGCCAGTGACCTGATGGCACACAAACTCATGTGTCCTCAGCCATCTCACTCTGTTCTCCGGTGCTGCGAGAGACTGAGGCGTTGCTTTCCTTTCCAAACCCTTTGTTAGGTGGTTGTTGATGGTTTGCTTCCCACCACGGAGGATGCCTCGCTGCTGATCTCCCGCTTTCAGGAGTACATGGAGTACGACGACGTGCGGTACTTTGTCATGAAGGCTGTCACTGCCAACATCGGGCAGGTCATGCAAAAGACAAAGGAGGTAACAAATTGTTGCTGCTCAGGGGGCTCTGGATGAGCTGCTCTGGGTTGTGTATCTTGTGTGTGAAGCAGGGAGGAGTTAGTAGTGTATGGAAGTATCTGGAACCCAGAGAAATGAGTGTGCCCACTGGAGGCATTGATTTTTTTCTTATATATGTCAGTATGCCAAGACTGGCTTTACTCAAGACACACACTGTTCTTTCTGGTCTGAGCTCTAGCTTCTGTTTTATCCAAATCTTCACAGCTTGGGTGACACACAGAGAACTTTTAATTCTGTTTACACTGGTGCAGATGAAGAACCTGTTTCCTTCATTGGATCCACAGTTTTGTTAAACCAGAATAAGTACAGAAACAGGTTTCATGTTGGATAAACATGTAGTACTCCAGGCTGAGGCTGCAACAGAGAAGATACCAGTGTGTAGTTTAGTCAGCATTTCCCCTTTCTTTTTCCTAAATATATTCAGTACTTGGAAACAGGGCAATATTGAAGCCCAGCATCTTGTTATCTGATGTGGAACTTGCTTCATGTTTGTTTATATGCTTTTTTCCTCAGAGGCCTCTGCCTTTTTACCAGCAGAATGTATTTTCCCTCATCTCACCTATTAACATGCCAAACAAAGAGTCTGAGATGGTCAAATTTATGGTCACGCAAGGTTAGTAAACTCTGCATGATAAACAGTGTGTGAAAAGGAAAATTAGGTTTATGATTTTTAGTATGTAGAGACTTTATTATTGTTTGCTGATGAAGAATGTGTGCTTCTTTGATCACTGTGATTCTAAACAGTCTTCAAAATCCACATTCCTCAGTCTGCAAGGGGTCTGTTGTGGCCTTATATCAAATTAGGTACTTCAGCCCAAGTTTTTAGAGCATCAAAGGGCTAAGTTAAAAAGGGTCATCTTAATTTTTTGAATATGCATTTCAAGTTCAACATCTGGTTTCCCTTTCTTCTTAGATAACCGTGAGGAGTTGAAATTTTCAAAGCTGCAGGTAACTGTTCATTTGGTGCATTAGAACTGAAATTTTGTCTGCTTAAAAATCTGTAGTAGTGTGTTTAACTCACTGTTTGCAATTCTGTTTTAAGGCACACAAACAGGTGTTTGAGAAAATGTGGCTGACTTTTTTGAAGCACAAGGTGAGTATTACTTCTGCCACTGATCTGCATTGCTCTTTAATTTAAGGATTACTGATCCTTAGTAGTTGTGTCCAGCCTTGCAGGAAGCTGCTGGTAGGACCCCAGAATGTTTTGAGTGTTGGGTGGGAACAGCCCAGTGACCATTTCTGTTGGATCACTCTGCCAAGAAACATGACCTCATGTATGACCTCCTTTTTCTCCTTAACCTCAGCCTTTTTCCCTACCTTAAACATCTCTGCCCATAAGGGTGATCTGCAGCATAACAATCTCTGCTCACAAGCTGAAGCTTCCCCAGCCTTTTTCCTGGTGATTTTCCCCATCTGAGTGATGACACTGTTAGCTGTCAGCTCCTGCTTCTTGAATGAACTTCCTTGGGGTCATTTGTAAACTCTCCCATTTGGGAACTGCTGCTGCAAGCTGTTCTGTATTTTCCTGGCATGTTCCCTTCTGCTTGTGCATTGCCTTTTTGAGCCACAGGTTGCTGCTGCTGACTGAGTTCTCCCTGCAGTGCTTGTTTCTCTGTTTTGTCCTTCACAGCTGCCCCCTGGCCTTTACAAAAAGGTTCTTGTCATTCTGCACGACTCTGTCCTGCCTTACATGAACGAGCCCACTCTCATGATGGACTTCTTGACAGTGGCCTATGGCATAGGTGAGTGAGAACAGCCTTCTGTCCCTTGTGGCACCTCCAGCATGGGACAGATGGACTTGGAAGCTCTGCTGGATGCAGCACCACACCCTGGGTGATGGAATAGGTGTACTTTTGGCTGGTATGGAGCTAAGGAACTAGGGTCAACTCCATTGTCCTTGAAAGTGAGATGATTTTGCCTGTGTTTGTCAATGTCATTGCTCCTTGTGTGTATATTTAAGGCTTTGGGGAAGAGTGGAATACTGGAGTGATGTGTTTTAAATACAGAGTTCAGCCAGTGCTGCTGATCCAAACACAGGATCCAGATTCCTGCAGAAATGTCCTTTTTGAGTAGACTTTTTCTTCCCCACTGTGACTTTGTTTAGGAATTAGAGCAGCACATTTTGTGTCTTAGTTGTTGAATGTTTGTTCTACTAACTACAGCATAATCCTTGTGGGAAGCTTGGGAGTCTCTGGAAAGGTGTAGATGAAATTGTGTCACCTTTCAGCCATCACACTGGCTCTGATTTCAGCTATTGAGTTTTGCTTTCCTTCTGGGAAGATTGTATTATAGAAAAAAACTTGATTATGTTTTTCTACTTATTTTTATTGTGTTGATATCTGCCTGTTTTCTTACAGGTGGAGCAATCAGTCTTCTAGCCTTAAATGGGTTGTTTATTTTGATTCATCAGCATAATCTGTAAGTAAAAAGACTTTAAAGGAACAGGTTTTTTTGCATTTATGTCTTTATGTAAGAGGAACTGAAATGGATTCACCACACCTTCAGGCTTTGAAATTCCCCCATGAGAAAGCCAAACTGCACAAGAGGCTCAGGCTGTTTGGATGCTGAGCTTTTTTGGCTGTCTGATTTCTTTTACAACTGAACCTGAATAGTCTGTTCTCTAGGCTGTGGTTGCTCAGTACTTAAAAATCAATTTCCATTGATCTGATTACAGAGTGAAGCCATGGTCTTTGGTGTCCCTTTCACTGCATCCTGTACCATTTGCAGTCACTGGACATGGCTTCACACCCTGAAGATAGCTGGGCACTGCAAGAGCCAAAAATTCACCTTGCAGCTTGTTTTCAGGTGGTGACTGTAGAGGGAAGCCTAAGAGAGCTAAACAGAGCACGGCAGTGGCTGGGGTACTCTTAATGAAAGCACAAAAACATTTAGACACAGCCCCTCTGTACACCACTAATGGATGTTGTATTTTTCCTTTTGTTGAACAGGGAGTATCCTGACTTTTACAAGAAGCTGTACAGTCTGTTAGACCCTTCCATCTATCACGTGAAGTACCGAGCTCGCTTTTTCCACCTGACTGATCTGTTTTTGTCTTCATCGTAAGTAGCGTCTTTATTATGTGTGCTCACATATTTTCCTCCTGCTTCTTTTCTTGAGCAGTCTCCCGCATGTCTGGATTTAATGTATTCAGTGTGCCTGCTGGATTAGATACATTTTTATGGAGAAAACTGAATCTGAGACTATTATTGTAGTCTTGTGTAATTTTTCATGTGCTATTTTTGAAGATTTGCCTCACAGCCATGGATTTTCAGAAAGGAAGAATTGCAGTTAGTTATCAGAGTTTGAGCTGCAAGTGCTTATGGATGTGTTTTTGATCTCTGTTCCAGTTTGGGTGAAAGTGATGAGTTTTCTGTCTTGTCTTTGTAAAAATGGAAAAGTAAAATTTGCAGGCTTTTTATAGATTAAAAAGCTGTTGATAAATGGATGGCTTTTTGCAGACATAAAGCACTGAAATGTGAAGTGTTTGACAGCCTGTCTTGATGTTGTCAGTTCATTGTACACAGGGAAGAAATGGGATAGGCAGCTGGTCATATAGTTGCTGTCATATGTTATAAAATAACCCAACAGTAACAGCACCAGGCACTTCATATCCAACCCCCTTGTATTCCTGGTGTACTTTGGAGAGAGTGACAAGACCTGTGGGTAACTTTGTTGAGCCTGGCAGGTGTAGTGAGGCCTGAGTGACTGAAAATTGTCATTTTCATCTTCTGACGTGAAGAAGGGGCCTAAATGAGGTGGTTGCTGTTAGAAATGTGCATTTTTACCGTTAAAAAAAAAGAATTATGCTGCACATTTACACTACATGGGAGCTTTATGTTCCCATTAACAGCTGCAGTGCTTGGAAGTGTTATGTAAATTTAACACCATGGCCTGGGTATTGATTAAACCCACAAAATGACATAAGAAGAATATAATTAAGGTTGCCTGACCAAGCAGTCAGTTCATGAAAGGACTGAATAAAGTTTGCCATGAGAATGGCCACATACAGGGGCTGTGCTTGAAAATGGTGCCACGTGTCAGGATTGAATCTCACAGTGAGCTGAGATTATTCCTGCACTGAATGTAAATTCCCCCAAAAATCTGTTCCAGCGAGCACACAACAAAAAAGCGAGATTCCTAAAGCTTCTCTTTACTCCACAGCCAAACCAGCCTGACGAGCCCCCTGACATGCTGTTGGGGTGGCTGAGGCTGCTGGCTGTCCTGCCAGCACTGTAACAGCTGCTCCCTGCTGTCCCCTGTCCCCAGGCACTTGCCAGCCTACCTGGTGGCAGCGTTCATCAAGCGGCTGGCGCGGCTGGCGCTCACGGCCCCTCCCGAGGCTCTCCTCATGATCATCCCCTTCATCTGCAACCTCTTCCGCAGGCACCCCGCCTGCAAGGTGCTGCTGCACAGACCAGGAGGGCCAGCAGGTAACAGGGGACTTGTGGTGTGCCTCTGAGGCAGCATCAGGAGGAGCATTCCTGTGGAGGAAAAGGGGAGATGGCAGTTCTGAGGGTTGGAAGGATCCCTTTGTCCTGCCCCTTGAGTGAAAGGTCAGCAGGCTCCTGCTGTTAAGTTCAAAGCTATTCCATGTGCCCTACTTCCTCTGCTCTTTAAAAGTAACATGGTTCTGTAGTGCTGCCAGCAGTGACTCTTGGGTCATGCTGGGATTTGTCAGTTTGTCCCTGGAACCATAAATGACTTGGGAAGGAGCAGCTCTGGCTGTAGCACTGCTCTGGGGCTGGCTGTGTTCCCTTTGGGTTTATGTGCATCACACAAGAGGTGTTAGCTGTGTATCTCCTATTTCCTTAGATATGTCAGAAGATCCATATGTTATGGAGGAGAAGGAGCCATCTGAAAGCAGGGCTTTGCAGAGCTCTCTCTGGGAGATTCAGGTATGTCATTCCAAAATGAGCATCTGGGTCTGGTATGGGTCTTTTCCACCCTTGCTGCTTCCTTTACGTGTGTTGGCAGTGGACAGCCCCTTTCACAAGAACCTGCTTGACATATGTCTTGCAAATGAGATGAGTTCTCTTACTCTGCATCATTTTCTGTCCTAGCAAAGGATTCCATACACTGGAGAAATGTATATGCTAGATAGTGGGGGGCTTGTGAGCACACATTTGAACTTGCAGTTCACAGCTGAAACAGACTAAAGCTGCAAATGGACCAGGCTCCTCATTTGCTCTGGAGGGGAGAGAGGAACTTGGTGAGCACTGATGGAAATGAATTGGGTAGAACCAGGATATCCTCTAGAAATGGATGAGGGGTTTGAGTAGGGGGCTGAAGCAGCAGCAAGAATTCTGAAGAGCTGGAGCTTGGGTGTGGCATGAGGGCACTGTGGGGTGGCAGAATTGGGTTATGCAGTGTAGGCATGGCCTATGAGTGAATTTGTCTTGAGCTGGATGTGACCATGTGAGAGGAGCCTTTGACATTGTTTGAAAGATGCCTGAAATTAGGATTTTGTGAAACTCTCTAGTAGCATGGTGCAGCAAACTTGGATCTGATGGAATTTGGTGGTCACTGGAGATCTGACCAACAAATGGGCAGACTCCTGTGTGGAGTGCAGATGGATGTGTGTTACCCTGTACTTTTAGATTATCTCCTGTTTGTTTTGCTTTTCCAGTCTCTCCAGAACCATTATCACCCAGATGTGGCCAAGGCAGCTGCTGTCCTGAACCAGTCCCTGTCTGAAATGGAGGATGACATATCAGGGCTCCTGGAGCTCTCAGCTTCTGAGGTAATGCTGCTGTGCCTTTGTGAATGACTGGAACCAGAGGAAAGGAAATTCTGGATGCAGCAGCCTTGCTTATCTGCCTTGCTGCTGGGGAGGGAGCTGCACTGACTTGGTTACCCAGAACCAGGGCAAACCAGGAGAATGGTCTGTTAAATAACAGCATGAGCACCAGTGGTGGCTCTTTTCTTTGAAGTGTTTATTTGCTGGATGTTTTAAGACTTTAGAGTGTACAGTGTTACTGGGGTGAAGAGCCTGTACTGAGTTTTGACAATATTTTCTGGTTTTTATTTTGTAGCTTTTTGATAGAGAAGTAAAGAAAAAGGCTGTTGATGTGCCCCTGGAGTTTGAGCAAGTCCGAGGTTTGTTTGGGAAGAAAAATGATATTTTTGCAGAGCACTTCAGTTTAGACTGATGCCATCTCTTACCAAAACACATCTGTCAGCAGTTGGATCTTAGGGACATACAGAAGCTCCCATGTGCTCTGCAGCCCTTTCCTGTGAGGAGAGCTGCACTGCTTTGGCTGCAGCCTTTTTCAGTGCCCCTTGCCACTGCCCCTGGATGGACTTTGCTGTGGTTCTCACACTTGCATACTGCCACTTGCTATTTGGGAGGAATTCTTCCTCGAAGCAAGGATTTCTGGACTTGTTCATGGCTGGGATCCCAGTCCTCCCCCCAGAACTGCTGGTGCTGGCTGTGACCAGGGGCTGCATCAGCAGACATCTCACTGCTGTTCCTTGAGACCGAGGGGAATTGCATTCTCTGACTGCTCTTATTTTTCAGATGTTTTACTTTTATATGAGAGCTGACAGCCTGTTTGTAATAAATGTCTTCAATACATAAGTGTAAACACCTGATGTGTTATAATTATATTTTATATGCATTTTTAAGCTCATCTTGAGAGAGATGTTTATCTTCCTTGTACTCAGCACTCCCACGTTCAAGGCATTGAAACTGGTTTGTCTGACAACTCAGAAGATGCTCAGTAAATCCATGTAGGAAATGCTGCTGGTGTTCCTTCCTGTACATCCATCTCATGCACTGAGGTTGCTGGATTCCAAATGCTCAGGAGCTTTGGAAGTGAACATAATCCTGGTGCCTGCTGTAGCATGGAGGCCAGCTGATGTGCAGTGGGAGGCTAATCCTTGAGTTTTGCTTCAGAATGATAAGCAGCTTGGTGTAGTTTTGCTTGCAGCCTGCATGTGTTTTAGGAGCTCTGGCCAGAGTGTATCCAGGGGCTAATAACTTTTTAACTCCACTGCTACTGGATGCTTTTGTTAATTTTTCATATACTTCCAGAAGTCATGCACAAATTCCATTTGATGGGGTTCCCCCCAAGCTTTTAAGTTTGAGATAAACTCATTACTAACAGCACAGATGAACTCGGGAGTTTTTTAAAACTCATTTTAAAAAAACAACTTAATGTTACCTCCTTAGATTTAAACTCTACTTGCATAATTTGAAATCATATTTTGTGGAAGAGCAAATTACAATGAAGAAAGTGGAGGGCAAAAAATCCAATTACTGGCAGCCAAGTCTGGTTAAGTCAAGGAAAACTGCAGCTGTCTTGGAGACACTGAAGTGTTACATTTTCTTCATCCAGTTTTTTCATGCTTTCCAAACAGTGGACGTGTCCTCACAGTGTAGAGCTCTACATTTTTTTTTTTCCCTTTCTGATGCTTTTGAATTCAGATGGGGTGTTTCTGAGGATTGCTATTTCTCCTCTGTTTCTTTGGAAGTCTCTTTCTTTGTTCTCTGGTGAAAGGGCAATGCTGCCTCTTCCCTGGCCAACCTGCTTTTCTTCTTTCTTTGACTTCTGGTATGTGAGGTGGGAAGGCAGAATGGTTGAGATGTAACTTTCAACTTGAGAGGCTTCAGTTCAGGTTCACCCAAGCTCTGTATTTCATCTCTAAGATGTATCTCCCTTTGTCGTGGGGGTTTTGTCTCTATGTGTTTGGTAAACATCTTGAGGTGCTCTGCTGTAGCAGTGAGAACCATGTGGCTCACTTTGAAAGAGGTCAGTGTACCATCTCAGATGAAATGAATGACTGTATTTGAAAGAATGAATGTCTGTGTTGAATGGCTTTCTCTGATTTATTTTATTCAGGGTGGCCCCAATTATATCTGTGTGTAATTGCTGGTGGGCAGTGTCACTCAGTTCTGTGATTATATTGACACTCAGGAGTGCTGGGCTTTTTTTGAAAGCACAAATATTGAACCACTTGGGCATGGGGAAAATTTTCAGCATCTCAAAGTGCTGAAAATATCCAGGCACCAGGAAAAGGGGTGCCATGGGAAGGAAAGGGAAATGGAAAAAAAGGAAATGGAAATCCCTGTACTTTTCAGGAGGACTGCAAAGGCACCAGCATCTCCAGTGTTCCACCAGCCGTGGATCAGTACCACACTGCAGTGAGCAGTGCCTGCACTGGAGCAGGATGCAATTCATGTTTTCCAGAGCATTCCCAGTGTGCTGGGAGTGTGTGGTGCCTGTGTGGTGCCTGTGGCAGCTCCTGCTGACACTGAGGCAGGGGCTCAGGCTGACACAGGGTGTTTCCAGATTCCTCAGCACATTTCAGTGCCGAGCTGGAAATGCTGTTAGTGCTTTTTACTTGAAGTATCTGCAGCTGACCTGGAGTGACTTAATTATTTTGTGATGATGCCTGGCAGCCCCAGCACAGTCCCGCTGTGCTTGGTGCACTCAAACCACAGACAGCTCAGAGGAGCTTACAGCTGAAAGCCTGGGTGCACTTCAGACAAGCCTTGAAGGTCTTCCATAGACTCCCCCAGCTCTGATGCTGCTCTTACCTTAGCAGCATTTTTAAACTAGCTCTTAGGTGCAGATAGTTTTAAGCCCCTGCCTGTCCTTGGAAAAACATTCCACCTGGTCTTTCATCAAGGTTTTATCTTTCAACTTTCACCCTTTTTCCCCTCAAATAGGAGGCATCAAGAAAAAAAATCAGCAGTTATAAATATTGAAAGTTTCATCTGCACAGAGTGAGCAACCCTTATCAGGCTGCACACCTGCTGCTGCTCCTGCTCTCCAGGTCTCCACAGACTGTAGATTATAGATGCTTTAATCAGGGGGTGTATTAACTGGAAGGCCAGATTGAAGTACCAGGCAGCGAGTGCATAAGTCACTCCTGTTATTATTTGGTTTTTATCAGATGTGGGGAGGGGGGAGAGGGCTGTTCTGGGGGTTTTTGTTGTTGTTGGGCTATTTCAGTGAGCATAAAACATAGTTTTATGAAAACATTGATATAACCCTGCAGCCTCCCCACCCATCACTGCCTTGGTTCCCCACCAGAGGGTGACTATAAGGTCTCTGACTCAATGGATTGCCCTTGGTTTATTTTCCTGAGCTTCCATTCAAAGTCATCCCAGCCTGGCTGCAAAATAGAGCTGCTCAGCAAGAGCATGATGTGATTTATCTGGGGAGTCAAAGGTTGAGGTGACCACAATGTTTGTGTTAATCAGCTTAGATTCTTACTTTTAAGATATTCATTGGGAGATGGAGGGAAGTGCAAATTTACATCTGTAAATGAGTGCTGCTATTAGCATTAAGGTGGTTTCATATCCCTGAGATAGTGAGAGCTACAGTGCAGCCATAACCCCTGTGTTTTCCTCTATCTAATTTGGAAAAACAAGCTCTCAGTTAATTTACAGCCCTGCTCAGGCAAAAAGGGCTACAGGATCTCAGTTCAACTGACACTAGCTTTTTCCAGCACTATCATAATCAATATTCATTAACTGAAGCCTATTGGACTTGGAGATTTACTGCTATTAATAAGCCAAGAGTCTATCTTTGTGTAGTTTATGAAGAAAGTTTGAGACCTGTTACTAAAAAGAATTGCTTTTCTGCAGTTTCTTTGCCTGTCCCTGGGCCATACTTGCACCTCTATAAAAGGAGAGTTCTGGAGGATGTGAATAGAGCCAAAAGAGATAAAATCAGAGAAACTGCCTTCCTCTTCCAGAGGAATAAACCCCAGCAGACAGGATGCTCTGGTTGATGGTGCATACAGAGATGTGAACGTCATCTCTGTCCTAACAGAGTTAAAAGCTGCAAACTCTGTGTCCTGCTGGTTATCCCCATTTTGTTGATAAATGCACAGAGTGAACCTTATCAAAACGAGCAGGCTGCAGGCCTGCTAATGGAGCTGTGCTTGTGCTGAAGATAATTGATGCCTCAATAACGCCACGCGTTATCCAGAGCGCGGCTGGAGCGCTGTGTGAGGAGAAGCATCAATCACGGGTGCTCCTGTTAACTTCTATCAAAGATTGAGGTGGGTGGCAAGGTGCATTCTTGGGCTGCTCTTGGGGAAAGACTGTTGGGCTCGGAGATACAGAGCAAATGAATCATCACATCCCTTTTCCTACATCAGTTTCCTGCACACTGGGAATGTGAGGATTTATGTTTTAGTCATCTCGCTGGAGATGGGAGATCCCACGTGCTGTGGCGCTGGAAGCGGAGGTTTGATGGCCAAGAGCTGCAGTTCCCAAGCGGGAGGCAGCTGCGGTGTCCCTGCAAGGATGGCAGTGCCACCTCACCTGGACGGGAGGGGCGGAGAGGGGAATGTGCTGCAGAGCGGAAGGGAAGGGAAGGGAAGGGAAGGGAAGGGAAGGGAAGGGAAGGGAAGGGAAGGGAAGGGGCTGCCCTGTGGCCAGCGGAGCGGGGCCGGTGGCCGCTAGAGGACGGTGCAGACCGGGCGGCCGTGCCCGCTGCGCTGCCGCGGCTCCGCGGGGCTCCGTGCCGGGGCTGCTCCCGCACCGAACCCAAACCCGATCCCTTCCCGCAGCTCCCTGGCATGCAGGGGCCCCTCGGGGTGTGTGCCCACAGAGGAGAGCAAACCCCCGGCAAAGCGGGGCACGGTGCGGGTTAGGGGCGCCTGTGCTAGATATTTATGCGCTGTAAGTTTCTTGGTAGATGAAATGTAAATTTGTGCTTTAGAGCACTTGACTGTCTTTAACACTCCCCTGATTTCCTTAGTGAGGAATGAGGCTGCAAAGCACCCACCAGAGAATGTCTGAGCAGCACCCTAACAGGGCAAAGGCTGCAGCCCCAAGCACCAGGCTTGTTCTCAGAGCTCCCTTCAACCTACACAGCAATTCCACCTCTAAAAACCTCATGGCAAGACAACGGACTTGGTGCAATCATGCAGGAAACCTGCTGGAGAGGCTCTGTCCCCAGAGCTGCAGGTTGTATAGGAACCCCTTTATCCCTCTGTAATGCATCATAAAGGCTCTCTTGATACATTTTTTAACTGCATATAGCAAAACAGATTTGGATTCTGCTTCTGTTTTAGCTGGTTCTAACACCATTCATCACTGCTGTATCTTAACAGGATCTTACTTTGATAATAGGACTCCAAGCAGTGATGAAATAAAATGAGATTAAAATAACTACATAATAAACTTCTAGATTAATCTGAAACTATGGTAAATCTTCCAGGGCTGTAGAAAGGCAATAGCTAAGCTGCATGGACTCAGTGTTCAGTGAATGACTGTGATAAAATGTGTTGATCCACATTACAGCTTTATGTCTGTTTAGGTATTAGTTCAGCTGCAGTTTGGCACCTAAAAAAATCCTTGGAGTTTATAACTTGTTGCATGTCTTTTGTTTGGCTTTTAAAATATCCAAATATTTGAAAAAAGAAGTTATAGGTGATGGGCATTGACTCAGCACAGGGGCTGCTAAGCAAATGGGAAGGACAAAATCCTCTCCCCTGCTAGGAGCTCTTTGATTGTCTTGATTCAGAGTGGGACTTCTGCAATCCTGATTTCAGTGTACCTGTAAAGCAGAGGGAGGTGGGGGGTCACAGGGCTCTGCTGGTGCTGAATCTGAGGCTGCTGAGTCCCCTCTGCCCCATCTCCCACACACAGAGCTGCCATCCCAGGTTTTACAGCTGGCACTTGGCCCATCATGGCAATCCAATGGCCCAAGCTCGTCCTGGCCACTGATCCCATCAGGTGACCCTTGGCTTTGGGTTGAGGGCTTGTCATGGCTCCATCTGGAGTGGATCCAGGCCAGGGAAGGTGACCACAGCCAGCACTGGGAGCCAGGGGCAGCACTGGGAGCTCAGGCTGCCTGAGCTCAGCCTCAAGAGCTGCAGCAGTGATTCCCTGCAGCAGGAATCCTGCAGCTCCTCCTCAGGCACAGCCCCTGGGGCAGGAGGAGAGATGCCTCCTTTCCTCATCCTGCTGGGCTCACAGCACAGGCTTGCATTGGTTCTGTAGAACAACATGATCTGTAATCTGTTCAGCAGGCAATTCGGTTCCCAGTTTGCAATTTTTGTATTCTTTGGATTTACGGTTTATTCTTCCAGTTTGGATCAGTGATCTGGCACCTGGCTCTAGTTAGTGTATTGATTAGTCCAGAATCCCATCTGCCACTTCACTGCAAGATATTGTAAAGCTATCATGAACTCCTGAGACATTTCTGAAGGAATATCAGAGCCTCAGGCTCTCTGTGCCTGTGAGCATCTCGTGGATGAGCTCTGACGGTAGAAAGGGAGGAAGGTTTCTGGAGCAGGCTTTTAAAAGGAAGAGTAGAAATTATTTAGCAAGCTGATCCAGGCAGGAATCTCCCTCAGCCTGGGTCACATCAGCTGGAGTTTTGCTCAATGAGATTAAGCCCCTGCCATGGCAGAGTGGCACAGGGCATGTGGAATCCCCCATTTGCAGCATATCTATTGTGCTAAACCCATCTCACTCCATGTCTAATGCAGAGCTTTGAACAGCTTGAGTGACATTAATGGAGAGAACTTCTGTTCCCCCTGCTCTGCACTGCTGCAGAGCACTCTCATCCCCTGGGATGGACCTGATGGGCATTGGGGCTGCTCCTAAGAGCACAAACATCAGTGATGGACAGACTGATGGACAGAGCTGTCTGTCATCCAGTCTCCCAGTCAGGTATGTGGGGGTCTGTAACCACAGCTCTCTCACAGAGAGCAGGCAAGCACAACTTCCCAAAGAATTTCCTGGGAATCTAGCAAGGAACCTCAGAGAAAGAGAAAACAATCCTTATCTCTATTCTCTGCGCCTGTTGTTTTGCACATGTGGAATGTGTTAGGAAGATTGTTTACCTGAAGGAATTTGGTAATTGGATTCTGGTGATGGTTGTTTATATTAATTAACCAATCACTCAAAGCTGTGTCCTGACTGTCATGAGTTTTCTTTAGTAAGTAATTTAGTATAGTATAGTATAATGTAAAATAATATAGTTTAATAAAGCAGTTGTTCAGCCTTCTGAATCAATGGAGTCAGATGCCAGTCATTCCCTGCTGGGGGGTCACCCAGTTCTAGAGCAGGGGTCGGGTGCAGTGGTCAAATCCTCCTCCCCAGTGGAACATCCCTCCCCAAGGACCCTCTTTCTCTGCAGCCTCAGAGATGCATTTCAGTCCTTCTGAACCAGCTGATGTTAGAGGAGACTTTGAATTTTGAACATGCAAGAAATTGCCCCTGTGGGCTTGAATTACTTATGGAGTATAAATGATGCTGGAATGTTAATGCACATTCCAGAGGGGATGATAACTTCACTAAGTGCAGCCACGCTGCACCACTGATGGATTCAGCCTGGGGTGCTTGCTGGCAAACACAGAACCACCCATCCCTGCTTATTCACCCCAAACTCTCCAGTTTGTGTCGACCTGTGAGCCAGGAGCACTCCAGAAGAGAGGCAGGGAGTGGGAAATAACAAAGATACACCTGTATATTGGAAAGATAAATTGCTCCCTTGGAAAAAGGGAGGTTGGCAAGTCACTGGTAAGCAGAGCAGCAGGCTGGAGCTGGAGAGAGTCCCTGGTAGATGAGGGGATCAAGGCTGGAAGGCTGCTGGAAGGCTGCTATCAGACAGAGCAGCAGGACCAGGCTCTCCAGTGATCCAGGACTAATCCTGACCCTGCCTGTGACAGGCCAGAGCAGCAGTGGTACAGCATGGCTGGGAAGGGAAGCTTGATTTGCCTGGCAGAATGTGCATTTTAATTGCTCATTTTCTTGCCTTTTATATGTGATTTGGTTGTGAATTATGTTTTCTGCATTTGTAATTAGAGGGTAGAGCAGATGGCTGGGTTTTGTCTGAAGTGATGTAGCTGTTGGAGTAACTCACACTCCTGGCTGACAATTTCCTAGCCAGGGAATGTTGTGACATGAAGATACTCTGGGTGTGGCATGAAAGGAGTCCCACTTTCTAAATAGTGTGGGACAGAGCTTTAAATTACAGAAACCTGCACTGCCCCACTGGAATCAGCATCCAGGCTGGTTTACACCACCTGTGAAGCTTTTCACTGGGGAGGAACTGTTTTTCACTTGCACCTAGAAGTGCCTGCTCTCAGATGTGCCTGCAGTGAGCTCTGCTGTGTTTATTGATGTGTGACACGTGCCACAGCCTGCCCACAAAGTGTCAGTGCACTTTGCTTGTGAGTCTGAAAGGGACTGGATGTTAAAAGCTGCTCAGGGCTTGGTACAGCCCATAGGCAGTGGATTTTCCAGGAGGCAGAGGAGCAGGATGGTGAGCTGGATCTGGGGGCTTTCCAGCCTTTCCAGCTTCACCCTCTGAGGCTTTGGCTGCCCACACCCTGACACAGACACTCACCCAGCCACAGCCTGCTGGGACATGGGATGGAAACAGAGCATGCTGCACAGCCAGCTCATCCACGAGGGACAGATCTTCCCAGCCCTGGGAGATGCCCAGCTCTGCCTTGTCCTCCTATCCTGCACTGGGAGGCAGTATTTTGTCATCCAAAACTTCCAAAAGTTGCAAAGCTGAGATTTGGGAAAGATAACTTGGAAACTGTGGGAGTTCCCCCAAGGGTGACATCACTTTGTGCCTCTCTGCGTCAACCAGACACTTCTTCATCAGCTTCCCACTTGGTTGGTGATTTGCAGTGAAAATGTTGGAGTAGAGTCTTAGAGCAGTTCCTGACTATACTTTTGAAAGAGAGATAAAATCCTTCCTAGAAAGTTGCCTAAATGTGTTTTAGCCTTTCATCCATGTCTTCTTTTATCACACACAAGCTTTCAGTGACAGGCCAGTAGGCAGAGCTGAGAGCTAAGCTAACAAACACTCCCAGAATAAGTTGTTCTGCCACCTTCCAGCCTCCCACCTTGGGCAGATGAGGTGTTTCCCATCCCACTGCCTGTCTCCATGCACCCACACCTTCTGCTTCCCTCTAGAAATCCTCAGCACAGTGTGAGTCTGGTTAACAAGGCCCAGAAATGCTGACACTCAGTTCCTTCCTGGAGGACATTTGTTTGTGACATTAATTTATGACAAATGGAGGACATATGGAGTGTCCCCCACGCTGGCTCTGGGGAGCAGTGTGAAATGCTGGTGGGTGAGCATCTCACAGCCCTGCCTGTCCCACTTTGCAGGAACTCCTTGTGCAGTGCCACCCCTGTGTGGGATGGCACAGGGCAGTGCAATTTAAGGTGAACTTCAGGCTCCATAAATCCCCGAGGGTCTGGGCTGCTCCACAGAAGCACCAGAACCATCTTGGTGTATCCTGACCTCCCTGCACGTCCTCATCTCTAGCCTGGCACCTGCCCCTCACTCCAGAGGCAGTGCTGATGCACAAAGGAGCACTGAGAAGGTCCCATAATAAATCAAACCTACTTAGAGGGGTGTGTGCCTGCCCTGGCAGGGCTCTGGGAGGAGGGGTGGGAGGTTTCCAGAGGGAGTTTGCTGGCTCTGGTGGCTGCAGTCAGATGGTCTGATGGCATCCTTCATCTTCTGGAGGGATGCAGTTACTCACCTGTTCTCTCTGGCTGGCACTTGTAAACACTCACAGATTTTTATTTTTATCCTTAATACAGCAGCACTGTGAGCTTTTCCATTTGTAAAATCTACCCGAAGAGAAAAAAAGGAAATATATTTAAAAATGCACTCTCAGGCACACACATATCATTTAAGACAACAAATAACTAGGAAAGAAGAGGCAGTAGTAATTCACTCTCATTTTTCCTCTGATGTTTTTAAATGCCTCAAGTTTTTCTCTTATGGTTTACGATGCTATCATGCTCCTGTCTAAACTACCACCTTAAAATACATTCTACATGGTTATTTTCTCCATAAAATCCTGACAATAATAATTTCCCCTGTACTCCTACTTGCACTGTAATTTTGGATCTGCCAAGGCATCCACACCTATTTGATGGCCAGCAAATTGCAGCCTTGCAGGAATCTGCTCTCCCCGACCACCACTCGTAGGTCACTTTGCACCACTCTGGTGACAAATTCCCTGAGCTGGCAGAGGTGGCCTTGGGTCACCTCAGGTCACCAGCAAGGACTGGAGGATGACAAGAGGCTCATTTAATGAATTGTGCCCTTTCAAAATCAGTGGTGCTGCCCTGGGCCAGCTCATGCTGGTGACCTTGGGCAGGGCCTGGCTAACGCCGGTGTGATGGCACAAGCCAGCTGTGCCACCTGATTCCAGGTGTCCCTCGGGCTGTTTTCCAGCCCACACGGCTGCCAAATGTGTCATGCTGGGGCTGCAGCAGCAGTTTGTGCCTGGCCAGGCTGGTTCTTGCCCTGCTCCCTCTTCCAGCTGTCAGTGCACTGATCCCTGGGCAGGGATTTGGGACAGGAGCTGCAGGGCTGTGCTGGGGCTCCTTTCAGCCAGGATTTGGGCCAGGAGCTGCAGGGCTGTGCTGGGGCTCCCTTCAGCTGCAGCAGGATCCATTTAATGGAGCTGTGCTCTCCTGGGAGCCTCCCCTGCCTGAGCTCCCAGTGAGTGCCCAGGAGCTGCAGCCCTCTCTGAGCACTCCAGCCCGGGTGGAATGCAGACCTGGAGGAGGAGCAGGTCAGTTCCCAATGTCCTGGAATCTGTGCTTAGTAAAACCAGAGGCTTCTTGGAGCAAAATTCATCATCTGTTGTAGCCTGGTGGGTGTTTTTTCCTATACCTTTGGAAAGAACTGCCACATTAACCCTGTCCTGGTTAGATTTAAAGCAAAGGCTTTGCTCTCAATTACTCATTTTTACTATTGCCAACTCATTTGCAGCAAGGAAAGAAACCCTGGGAGTATTGCCAAACCATGAGAACATCCTCCCAGAGCCTGACACGGCTACTGCATGATATCATTTCTCCTCTAGGTTGTTTCAGCTCATCTGAGATAAGGGTAAGATGATTTTTTTTAAAGTTGTTTGTTTGTTTGTTTAGATTTCAGTTTGATTTTTGAACTTTCAGCTTACTGCATGGAACATTTTGGGATCATCTAAGGTTCTATCTGGTCTTATCTCCAAAGCACACTGCTGAAAACCATCAGGGAGTGAGTCTGGCTTAATCAGGAATTAAGTGGCTCTCTGGATTTTAAGACAGAAAAAGCATGGCCTGCTGCTTGCATGTATCATTTGCTTTGTCCAAAAGTGGCTCCAGTCTAATCCAGGGCAAAGAGAAATTTGTCTGCTTCATTCAGAAGTTTTCCATGTAGGCCAGATATTTGCTGTGTGCAGTGACACCCTGCATCCGTGCACTTGCCCAACAATTGTTATGGATAATAAATAATAATAATAATAATAATAATAATAATAATAATAATAATAATAATAATAATAATAATAGTGGTTGTGCCAGCCTTTACAGAAGAATGGAGGGTAAGCAGGGGAAATGCAGACACTGGTTTGCCCAGGTCAGGACTCTCACTTCTTCTCACTCTTGGTGGGAGTCAGGAGTGGTTGAGAGTGCTCCTCATGGTGTTATCCCTGTGTGAGCAGAGGAGGAGGAAGAGGAGGGCAGAAGCCCTGTCTGCCCCAGTGCTGAGGATGTGACCAGAGTCAGCCCCTGCTCGCACAGAGGAGCTCAGGGAAGAGTATTTATATATAACAATATAAATATATATATATTGTTATAGGTAATATTTACAAAAATATAATATCAATAAGTAAATTAATAAAATATAATTAATAAAATTTACCTATTATATATAAATATATATTTTAAATATATAAAATATATATTTATATAGAGATAGAATTTATATAATAATAAAACAAACCACAATACTATAAATATAAATATGAAATAGAAATATTAATATAATAACATAATATATATTAAGAATAAGACCAAAATTATAATCTCATTCTAAACAAAGATAATTTTCCAAAGAAATGCTTCAGTTTTACCCTAGGAGTGTAAGTCTGAAGACCAGCATAGAAGCAGAGGTAACAGAAAAAAATAGACAGCACACTGGGGTTTTGTTAGTTAGTTGGTTTTTTTTGGTTTTTTTTTGTTTTTTTTTTTAGCATGGCAGTAGCATCTGCATTTAATTTTTCTGCTCTGAAAATTTGTACTTGTCACTATTTAACAAGATTATTAGCAGTGAAAAATGTGAATAAAAAAAAGAAATACAATGCAACCACGTCGCAATCATCCCATCCTCTCTGCAATGATAGGGACTGAGGAGTTCCCCATGCAGTGCTCATTTCACAAACTAATTATAGCAGCTGCATTAAGAGCTGCACCGTTGGTGCCTGCTGGCTCCACGTGCAGCAGGGAGTGATTGCTCCATCCTGGAGCTGAGCTGGGAGGGTTGCTGCATTGATGGGGAACAGCAGCACTCACAGAGGCAGGAGGGCTGGTCCTGTGGCAGATATTTTTCAAGAGTATTGTCATGACAACTGAGCCAAGGAATTCCTTTTCCTGCCTTTGTTCTGGCCGTTGTTAGGTGAGAATGGAACCGTGGCATTCAGTTTCTGTTTGATTTCTGTCCCTGCTGTGGATGTGCTCCATTTCATGCCCTGCACTTGGTACAGGTGCTTGGCACCTTCCTGTGTCTGAGCAGGCTCCTCCAAACAGTCTGGAGGGAAGAACCAGCTTGGCTGTGGTTGTTTTATTTTTGATGGTTTTTTTCCCTCCCCAGGAGGTGTCCTGGCACAGCTTTGGCTGGCGTGGGATGGGCAGGGCTGTGCCAGGTGCTGCTGGGGCAGTCACACTGCGGGGTCTGTGCAGGAGCCAGGGACAAACACAGAGCTGCCTGTCACTCACAGGGCCAGTGAAGCACCCTGGCACCTGTGCTAAGTGACCCTGTAGCTGGAAAGGAGATGCCCAGGCTGATTTGAGAGCTGGGAAGGAAGGGCAAAGACACACCTTTTATTTGTGCCAGCGTGCCCCTGTGTCATCACTCTGCAGCATCACCCTTGTCCACAGGCACCCTGTGTGCTCTATCTCCTCTGTAAAGTGTTTGCTTATTTGTTTATTTACATTTAATCTTCACTCTGCTCAGCTGGCAGGGCAGG
This sequence comes from Passer montanus, assembly GCF_014805655.1. Classification (NCBI taxonomy): domain Eukaryota; kingdom Metazoa; phylum Chordata; class Aves; order Passeriformes; family Passeridae; genus Passer; species Passer montanus. The sequence continues at coordinate 3,155,410 of NW_024370263.1, read as the reverse complement.
GGGTGCAGCCTTTGCTCCCCTGGGAGCTTGCTGAGTGTGCTGGGGCTGTTCTTGGCTCACAAGCATCCCAGTGACCACAACAACCACCGAGCATCTGGTGTGCCAGCTGCACTGCCAGCTCTGCATGGCACTGCCTGGCACCTCTGAACTTCACTGTGCAATAACAAAAGGTAATTTACAGAAAGGGGCTTTGCTTACAAGAGAAAAAAGCCAAGGTGGACAGAGTAGTCAATCCCCCAAGCTGAGAATTCAGGAGCGGGAGGTGTTTGCAGCTCCTGTTGCTTTGGTGGCTGGGGGAGACACCTCTTCACATCCCAGCTCCTTGCTGCTGCACCAGGATCTTTTGTTCTCCAGGTGTACTGAAGCTCTCAGAGTTTGTTTGCACTAAGCATTTTGCTCCAACCCTCAGAGGGATCTGGAGCTTTGAATGTCTGCAGGGACCAACAATGTACACAGCCTTGGAAAGGCAAGGAAAAATGAGGCAGAAAATGTCTTTCTTAGCCTGGGAAAAATGATTGGATGGCTGAAAGGGCAGAGCATGAGCCCCAGACACAAAGCAGAGGCAGGGCAGAGAAGGAGCAGCCTGTGCCCTGGGAGCACATTTGATGCAGCAGCCCTGAGCCAAACATATCCCCAAAGGCACCACGGCATCCCCAGCTTTGGGGAAGATTTGTCCAAGCTAAGTGTACAGCCAGACTAAGGGTAAATGCAAAGAAACAGGTGACAGAAGCACAGAGCTGCAGCTCCTGCCCTTGGTGGGGAGTTCTTCAGGGTGTGCTGCTTTCATCCTGCTGTCAGTGCTGTAAATAACCTCGAGCTCCTTCCAGGCTGTGGCTCACCTCTGGCAACATCCTCCTGGGAAAACCCAGAATTACTGCAGCTCCTCTTTCCATGAAATGTATCCATGCTCCCAATCTGATACATAATGGTCTGGCTTTCCTCTTTTGAAACTTATCTTTGTTTTTAAAACAAAAATTAACTTGCTGCTCAACTTTCATTTCCTTTTCATGCTCTGAGCAGTGAGTAATTAGAGCTGCATCACGCTGGAGAAATTACAACAATATGATGTTTCTACAGTTAAATCTGCATAAGTATAATATCTTTGAAAAATAACAAGCTGCTCTAAGGGAAATTAATGATCCCATTGGGACAGTCATTATTCTGAAACAAAAGCTCTCCGTTTTCTTTGCCCACTTTCATTTTGGGCATTTCTTTCATTTTAAGTATTGGGTACATATTGCATCCCTTTTCACTGTGGCTGGAACATAAATAACAACATGTTTAAAGCAGTGTAAAGTCTGTATTGGAGCCTATTACAGATATCACAGAATATTAAACAACTTTAAAATTAAGTCAAAGTGCATTTTGCAAATCTGTGTTGGTGGCTATATATCATTACTGTTCATCAAGCCAGTTCAGCCTCATTTTCCTTGGCTTTTTTTTTTTTTTTGGTGAGTTTCTGCTTCTTTGAGGAACATGACTGCATTTATCATAATAAGGATTTATTATCATCATATTCTCTATCTAGGCACAGGTATTGTATTTAAGAGAGAAATTTTTTTTTCCAAAGGGGATGGTACTGCTGTACTTGGTGCATCCCTGTATTTGAGAATCCCCCTCTCCCCAAAAAACCAAAACCTATTATCAAGTCTTGCATGTGACTGCAATAGCTTTTGCAGTCAAGGTGAATTGCAAGGATTCTTGCTGAATCCCTGACAGATACAAATACCTAGTTATCCTTGGCTTTCCTGCTGAACCTAATCAAAGATATTGTTTATTAAAATCCTATTGTCTCCGCAGTGAGGAACAAGGACAAGTTGCTCTGGAGTGATTTAATACTTCCAGCAGTTCTGTGTAAAGATTTATTATGGCCAGGAGAAAGAGCAAACACAAAATGCCTGAGTCATTACTTTTAATTTGCCACTTCTTTAAAAATATGTATACACAAGGCTGAAACCTTCCACAGTTCAGTGTGATCTCTTATCAGCCGGGGGAACAGACCAAAGCACAAACCCTCACCCTTTCCTTCAAACTGAGGGAGGACATGAAGATTTAGCCTTGGATTTGAAAGCAGACCACCATGCTTCTGCTTAGACTGGTGGTTTTTAGAGTTTTCAGACTTTATAAAAAAAAATCATCAGTTTTAATGATTCAAACTACCAGTTCAAACTATCCAGGTGTGCCTGTGATTCTCTCTGAGGTGATCCATTGGAGGGGACAATGCTCCCACAGAGGGGCTCAGTCAGGTCCCTGCCCCACACCCAGGTGACAGCAAGACCCCTTTGTGCAGGGCCACAGAAACTGAACTCATTAAAAGTAAAAAACTCTTTTTTTTTCTCCATGTAATGAGCTTTTCTTTGTGGTTCAGTTTTATTAAGGATCCAGGGACTGTATTGTAAGTAAAGCACAAAGATAAATGAGTGAGCTCAATTAATAAATGCTCACAATTAATTCAGCTCTCTGAGCTTCTAAACTGCTTATCTAATCATATGTAATCTTTATTCACAGTGCTAAAACTACCACATTACAACAGTTGTAATCAATTAGGAAAATGGCTTTAATGGTTCAAAGAAGGTAAAAGGCAAGGTGTGCTTTTCCAGACTGCTCAGGTGAAGGGAACTCTGCCTCAGCAGCTCTGCTAAGGACCAGCACCTAAACCCGAAAGATGATCCATGAAGAAAAGCTGCTGCCCTCCCTGCCCGTGACATGGGAGCCCAAGTGCAGGAGAGAGGTGGGAGAAGGGAGAACATCACACTATTGCACAATAATCCAGTGGGATTTCTCTGTTTTCCATGGCTACCTTTTCTGCAGCCTGTTAAATCACACAGTCAGAATCACAACCCAAAATCTTATCCTTCATTATCCCACAAGTCCTAGTTGGAACAACTTATTATGTGAGAGGAGTTTTCTTTCTGACAGTTTAATATTTCCAACCACTGTTCCCAGCTCCTTTCTTTCTTGCTGCTAAAGCCATGAAATTTACATTAAAGAAAAAAAACCCGAAAAAACCCAACAACCATGTAATCTGAAGTGTCCTGGCAGGTTTGGTCACACACTCCACACTCTGCTGAGTGCCAGGGCAGGGCAATATTGATCTGAAGGAAGTTCCAAGCCTCCTCTCACATCAGGAGCCCCTGGCTCTGGCTGCACCCAGGAATTCCAACCATTGCTGGTGATGCCTCTTGACTTTGAGCCTGAAGTTCCCTCTCTTCACTGTCTTTTAATTTGCACATAAATTTTTTGGTGAGATGCTTCTGGTCGCCTCTCTTGACTTTGAGCCTGAAGTTCCCTCTCTTCACTGTCTTTTAATTTGCACGTAACTTTTGTGGTGAGATGCTTCTGGTTCAGGTTTCATGTGTCTGCTTATTGGATTTAACAGTGTTTCCCCAACTAATTTTCACCAGCAAGCTGTTCAGGGCTGGCTTCTGCTTGACTCATTCCCAGCTGCCAATCCCCTACTCCAGGCCTGCACTGAGAGTAAAAATGAAAATAACACCCCCAAACCCACTCTGCTTTCCTGCCTTCTCTGCCTTCCTGCTGCTGCTTCTTCATTTAACAGCTCACAGATTCCTCTGAGCACATGGATATTTATTTGCTCAGGCTTTCAGCTGCAAGAGAAGCTCCCTTTTTGTGTTGGAAAAACAAAAAGACAGGTCTAAATTAAAAAAAAAAAACCAAATGTAACAAAGAATACCCTGTCTCTCCCAAGGTGCAGCTCTCTTTCCCCATGGGTGAGGAGTCTGGAGCTGTCACAGGTGATGCTCTGCCTGGTCCAGGGGGCTGCATCTCCCTCAATCCTTCTAAAGGCTCAAATTTTACATGGCCTTTCAGGTAAAAGAAAAGCAAAGTTGTTGCTTTGATTATATTTTATATTTTTGTCCCAAAAATGTGCTTTGAAAACAGCTTGCACAGCTGGTCTGTGGACATCTTTGTCCTGCAATTCTGCTGTGACCTTTTCACCATCCTTCCACAAGTAACTGAAAAAAAAAATAAGAAAAAACCCCCAGAGCCAAACCAAAGGGTTATAAACAGATATTTTCTTTCTTCTGCCTTCAGAGAGTGTGGGTTTTTTTTCCCCTCACAAAACATGTTCTTGCTTTACAGGCTACAAATCTGAAGGAATCAGAACAAATGGTCAGAGCCATGGCAGCAGAAGCTTTGGACTGGGCACCAGAGAAGTGCAGTCTCAAACTAGTTTGCACTAATGAGCAATAAATTTTTTACCTGTGGAAAAGGTCACACTTGAATTTCTATTTGGTGTTAACATCTCCTGGAGAAGTGACAGATATCTGTTGGGACAGGAGTTGAAGGGAGAAGATGAAGAGGAAAAATGAAAAAAACCCCAAACAATCCAAGCCCGAAAATGAAGTGGAATTTTTGGCCAAATAGAATGTATTTAAATCTTTACTGCTGATGAAATCTTGAACACAAGCTTACAAGGGGTTTAAGGACACTTTCCAAATATGACTGTACTATATAATCTCTTTTTGGTCAGATCTGGAACCTTTGAAATATCTTGGAAAAGAAGAGCTTGTGAATGCTATTTAATTCTTCTGAAAAATGAAAAAGCTGTATAATAAAAGCTTCCTAGTATCACCTGCTTTTATAAGAACACTTTTTTCCCTCACAGGGTGTATCTTTACATGCCATGTAAAAGCAGTTCAGTTCCAAGATTTTTATATTTTTGTAGAAACACAAATCTGACCTGTATTCCATGCCTTCTAAGAGCTCACTGTCCCAAAACTATTATGTGCCTCTAAGCCAAGCTTCAAGCTCTGGAGATGACACAGTCACTGGTATGGATAATTTGGCTCCTAAATGTTTGCTTTGTGCCTTGAAAAAACATCTTTGAGCAGTTTCTTAAATGTCATTCCTTGCAGTACACAGAGCAGGCAATAAACAATAAAATTATTCACCTTGAAAAAACCATCTGCAGTCTTTAAGGACATCACCAGTTTTTTTGTTGCTTTCAATGGTCCTCTGGGATGCTGTAAGTGTCATTTCAATGCTGTGTTCCCCATCATCTCCGTGCCAGCCTCATTTTGCTTCAGAAACAAAAGTGATGATGGGCAAATTAAGAAGAAATTCCGCTCTCTATTAGTCCCTGTATTTCATTTATTTTTGTAACTGCCTAATGTAACTCTTGGCATTTGGAATTCTCGTTTGGAGGCAGCATGAGGAGGGTTTTTCCCTGGCATGAGCAGAGCTGTGGGTGCAGCAGGGTGACCCAGCTGCAGGCTCTGCTGCCCTGCCCTGTGTGCTGTGCTCAGCCTGGCTTGCTCAGCTGCAGCAAGGAGAGCTTGCACTTAACCCAGGCACATCTGCCACCGTTTTCCTCCTGCTTTTCTCATGGGTGGAGCAGATGTTGCCAATTTCAGTGGAAGCTCAGCTCCCTTTGTCCCCTCCCTGCAATGCTTGTGCTGCCTGCTCTGATCTGTTCCTGTGCTCACCCTGGGAGCAGCAGTGTGCTCCTGTGCATGGGGACATCCTTCACAGCCTAAAGAGGGCTTGTCCCTGGCTCCCTCAGACATCCATCCCCAGGGGAAGGCAGGCAGAGCTGCTCCCACTGGCCTCTTTCCTGCCCTGCACAAAGTCTGTGTTCTTTTACTGAGTTTAAAACAAAAAGCTCAGTAAAGCCCCTTAAAACTCCACCCCCGCTTCAAGGGAAGAACCTGAGGCTCCAGACGGAAGTTATGGAAAAAACTGCAGGAATGTCCATCTCAAAAAAGGCTCCCACTGTCAGGACATCAGATTCTGGGAGGTGAAATCCACCTGCATCCACCTCCAGACTGAACCTGTTCCTGGCAGAGCCCTGGCATGGGCAGGTTCCAGACAGGAGCCCAGTTAAGGGTCAGATAAGAGAGAACAAGAGAGAACTTCTCTGCTTTTCTGAGAGAGCAAAGGCTGAGAGCTGCATTTGGAATGGGCTGGGAGAAATAATGTTGTTTTTTTTTTTTAAATAAGGCTTCTTTGTTATAAATTCTGTATTTTTCATGATGTGCCAACTTCCTCCTAATGAAAGCCTGCAAGAGCCATCACTGATGCAATGGTCTCTGCCTTGCAGGGTTCAACCTTAGTTGAAAGGTTGTGAGGTTTATTTCTAGAGGGTAAATTTACTGTATAAAATCTTTCCAAAAGCTAGCTAGCTAATGTAATGAAAAAGCAATCAAACTCTAAGAAAGAGCCATTGCAACAGAGACAACCCACCATTATTAATCCAGCTAAAACCAAAGGCTAACGTCTGTCAGCCTTAAAAATGAAATGAATTCCTTCTTAGCTCTACAACCTTTAATTATTTTCACTAATCGATGAGTTATAAAAATATAAAGAAAAGATTTCAAGCTAAAGCAGAGCTCCTTTCAAAGTGAAATTTAGTAAAAGCACAGTAGAACCAGCCTGAGGTTGGAGTGGCACTGGTTTTGCTGTTGTGGTTTCTGATTTCAGAGCACTCTGTGATGGGATTATTTCTCCATGCCTCACGATCCATCCATTATAGTGCCCATATTGCAGGCTTCATGTCACAGTCAACAATAAAAACCACCCTTGGCAACCTCCATTACATCCTGCAGTTAATTTGTGTTCTCACAAAGTGCTTATATTTACTATGAGTGATAATCATAAATATGCATGAGACCTTAAGTGAGGGAGAATGTGCTTAGGAGCTAATACAGCAGGAGGTTTGCCTAGAAGAGATGTCAAAATCAGTTCACTTTTGTTATATATGAGTAATTTAATTTCCTCTACAGTGTTATTAGGGCAAGAATGAAGTAACATTCTTTGGTGTAATTGAAGCAAATCCTGGCAAGACAAGAGGATAACAAAGCTTTTTCCATCTCGTCATGTCAAACTCTTACCTCCTATTCAGTGCACACAGACGAGTTCTTTGTGCTGAATTAAATTATCCAGTTGAGTTTATTAACTTGTGATGTCCCATGACCTTCAGCATATTTACTGCTGGATCTTTAAAACTGTCTTTAATTTACTTCTTCACAACCAATCTCATTTTTGTGTCAGATCAGAAGTACTGGTGCCATTCAACCCTTTCTCAGCAGCAGCATCCTTTGTGGAACCCTGAAACATGGAGCATTTCCAGTGCTCCCAAACAGGTTGTAAATCCATCAGCCAAGGATTCCTGGGGCTGGGGAGGAGATGGTTCCACCCTTTCCCCCATTCCCTGTAGCAGGGTGATACTCAAAGGTTGTAGCTCAAGGAAACCAAAGCCCCTGAGAGCTGTGGGACAAACCTGCTGGTGCATCTCAGGGTGGGTGATTTCAGTCAAATTGAATTGATTTCAAGCTGTAATATTCTCCAAAGGATAAACTGGAGCTTTTCCAAAAGAACACGTGGATCACAGGAAAATCAGGTATCTGCAGGTGAACCAGGGCCTGGTGGCTGAGCCCCTGGAGATTTTTTCAGAATTTCCAGCCCTGCATTGCAACTCAGAGCAAATCCTTTGACTCCAGAGCTTGGTGGCCAAGTACCAGGGGCTGGGTTTCACAGCCCTGCACTGCAGGCACTGACTGATGGCCCCTCAGCAAGACCTGCCTTTGACATTTATTTGATGCTTACCAAGATCTCAGACAGTACTGCTTGGCATGATCCAGCATGGCAAAGGCACATCTCACTCTTGCTGAGTGACACTTGCCTCTCCTGCTGCTGCCATCCCTCCTACCTCATCAGTAAAACAGGAATAAATGCTGTTTATGCACTGGGTAAAGCAAGTGAGAGCATCAGAGGTGAGGCTCTGTGCATGTGGCTGTGTTATTAGGTCTATTCATAGAGGGAAAAGGAAAATTACAACGCATAAGGAATTTGCAACAACTCCTTTTAGCACTGTTCAGCCTGGGAAGGTCATTATGCACAGTTTCTGGAGAGAGAGAAAACTCCCCAGCTCTGAGCAGAGCTTGCCTGAAGGAGGAATATTCCATGCACCAGGCTCAGGCAAGGCTCAGCTCACACATCAGCTTATCTTGGCCATGCACAAGTTACCCTTTCTTCACACGGTATTTAGAACTCTTCAACTTGTACATTCCTGAATATGTGAGATAAAAACAAGTCATTGCAGGATGAACCTTGGCTCCCTAAACCTCCCCAAACAGGAATGGAGTGGATAGAAGCAAAAAGAAGGAGATATTTCCCAGGTGTATTGGGTGGAGCTACATATTTGTTGCAGATGCTGTATGTCTCATTTATCACATTCTTCTACTCTTGGCTTGTTTTTAATTGTTCTCTTGAAATATTATTGCTACATAACTGAATTGTGGGACTGCTTAATTGAGAAAGGTGGTAAATGGCAGTCATTCCTGGAAGAAAGTAGAGATAAATAGCAAAAATAAAACAGAACTGAATATCAGCAAGTAAAGCAAGGTTTTCTGAAATTCCTTACAGTGATAAATCAATGACAAGCTCCTTCATATCCAAAGAAGGATAAGCATGGGAATTAGGAGTAGCCTGTTACCTTTTCTTGGACTAAATGGATGATCTACCTTTAGGTATTAGACATTGTGCAGGTGTTCAGGATAATTCAGTCCTTTAGCCCTTGGACAGAGACAGTTTGCTGTCCCCTCACCCTCAGCACAGAGATGGGGATCACTGCCCTGCAGGGCATTGAGCTTGTCCCACTTTTAGCAAGAGAGAATCAGGAGGTGCCTGGAGCCACCTGGGTCCATCAATAATGTCTCAGTTTAAAACATACTCCTTGGCAAGTTAAAAATAAAGAAAAGATTAATTCTACCCTGTCTGCTGTGCCCTACATCAGTGCCAAAACTGCTGTGTCCTCTCTGTGCTCCCCATACCCAGCCTGAAACTCCTCCAGGGAAATTAAGAACGTGTGTAGAGCACAGCCAGAGCTTCTTGGTGGGCTTGGTTGAGGTGGGAAGAACACTTCACCGTGCTTCTGTTACCTGCCTATAAATTGATGCAGTGATGAGAATTTTAAGGCTAGAAGAAAATATAATCATCTAATCTGAGCTCCTGGATCACATGAGATCAGCCACAGGTCGTGGGTGCTGTCTGATGTTGGGGGAGTGCAGCAAAGCCTCCATCTATGATTTTACCCCACTCCAGACCATTGAAATGGAAACCCTTGGACTCTGGCAGATGTGGAATAGCAAACTGTCTTCTGGCTGCTGTAGGCAAAACTGCATTAAGCTAAGCTACAGATAAAATTATTGTTATATTCATTGTGAGGGCTGCTATGACAACAGATGAATGCTGCAGGTAATTTAATTACATTTCTGTCAGCCCCTGTGCCTTTCAGGAGACAATGCAGAAGTCAGCAGCATTTTCTTTTAATATTGCAGGTGGCACAGGAAATGCCAAATTCTCCTCCAGAGGGCCTATGAGAGCATTTCACTTGAGTCACAAATTGTTATTTAGGTATCTTGAAGGATCACTTCTGTTTTTCCCCCAGCATTTCTGACTCCATGAGCATTCCCTTCACTCTGCTCACAAGGTGTGCCACACACCCAGAGCTGAATCCTGACACAAGCTTCCTGCACACCAGAAAACCAGATTTGTTCACCCAGAGGTGCCCCCACATCCCCTTCTTGCTTCTCTGCCTTTCCTGGCTGGTTTTGGGAACCTCCCCTCACCTGGCTGCATTAATGGGAAAGAGCATTGAGGGATGGAGGTGAGAAAATTCCCTTTTTCCTCTGATCATGAGCTGTGCAGCCTGGAGAGGGAAACAACTGCTTTAAAGACAAGGCATTGACTTACAGAACAGAGGGAAGTTAATAGATATTGACTCCTACTTGTTTCAAGTAGGTCACACAGTGCAGGATTGTGCTGCATGGCCTCTGAGGGTTGGGGGTAGCGAATTCTTGCCAAAGGAGTAAGATTTTAAATATTGTTTTATGTGTGTCATTCCCTCAGGCTGAGGGACAGTATTTTCCTATGCAAAAGTCCCAATTTCTGTAGAGCTGAGTGAAAACCTTCTCTGAAAACTTTGTGGGAGCTCAGCACGGCTGGAGAGGTGATCTGTGTCTAACCAAGGCTGTACCCAAGATCATTCAAATAATCTTATAATTCCCATTAATTAAAGTAGGAGCATGGCAATAATCTATTGTTTATCTAGAGGAAACCACCTGAGCAGCAATCCTTCCATGCCGGGGTATAAAGTCAGTTGCCATGTAATTAAGTCATGGCTACAGAAGCACTGAACAAATGTGCAACAAGATTCAGATAATACCTTAATGTGATAAGAAATACCCAGGCATTTAGCTGGCATTGAGGAAATTAGCCACACCGAATTAGATATCAATGAACACATTTGCTACCATGTCAGTTACCATTCTGAGCATAAATTGAAACCTAATCAATTATTTCTACAGAGCTCTGGCATAAATTCAGGAATTGAAAAATGTTGTTATTTTATAAGAGTATTTTATATTTTATATAATATTTTATATTATTTTATAATGTTATAGATGTTGTTCTATAAGTGTGTGTTTTGTGATGCTGACAAAGATGGTGTGACATCACTGCCTTCTCCCCTGTACCTCCCTGGAATGAAGAAAGAAAGATGGAATAACAGCAAGTCTAAAGTCAACACTGAAATGGGTTGACAAAACACTGAAGTCTTGGGACACCTAACCCTTTTCTCATCTCCTGAACGCCTTTGTGCCTTGGTTTCTCCTTTGGCATGTGGATGTTATGATATTTCCATTGTAAGGAGCTCTGAAATGCCTCTTGTTGGAAAACTCTACCAAATGACAGGGATGCACCCAAAGCTGCCCACGGCCTTTCCTCATCACCTTCCTCTCAACATACTCAAGGAAATAAATAAAAATAAATTATGAAAGCTGGTATGGGCCAGTGTCTCCATCCTGAGGCAAAGAGGGGGCTCTCCTAGGGGACACACTCCAGGATCATTAGCTCAATTCCATGTGTGTGCAGTCCTTTACAAACACACAGAAACATCAAACCCACTGCATCTTCCCTCGAAGACAGTGTGCTCCATGTCCATATGATTATCTCCTAGCATCTCTACAAGATCAGGACCCATTTCCAGACAAGTTTCTCAAAAATGCAAAGATTGCCCTTTAACATGCTGCCACACCTCCCTCTCTCTGTGAGGCACAGCCTCTCACTCTGACTGTCAGTTTTTACATGATTATTCACAGTGCCTTTGTTCATCCTTCAGAGATAACTGTCTGGCATCTTCCAACCACCAATTTCTCTCAGGGTCTGTCTTTTTCTCCGATGAAAAGGAAATGTTTTGGTATGTGCATCCAGCCTTGCTGTTCAGACAGTTTAATGAATACATCAATAAAGCACCGACCAGAGAAGGAGAGGGAGGTGCACAGTCATTAGGATCCATCATTAGCATTTTGCACACCACCACAAGCCTTTGTGCATGAGCAATTAATACAGCAATAAATACCACAATGAGCTGCAGAAACCTCTTTGAGACTGGGAAGTGTAAACAGTGCCCTCCACTTAAAATAATTGTGAGAAGCATTTAAGAACCTTCACGGAAAGGAACGACTGAAGCTTCTGCTGAAGGCACAAAAATCCACCCCCAGACATGATGGAGAAACCTTCCAGCATCTTAAAAAGAAGTAATCTGAGGAAGTCAGGACAAATGCTGGCCACATGTCAGCTACTGAAGCAAATATCTGGAGCATCCTTCCAGATCCATAAGCTACCAGCCCACCAAAGTGTAAATACTAGGTTTAGAGAAGTGTAAACAAGGAGTTTATTCCGGTCAATGCATCCCCAGACATGATCTACAGCATCAACTGGTTTATTCTGGCTGCAGGAAGAAGGACAGGTGATACCTGATGTGTTGGTACACCAAGAATTTTTGAACACTCTTGAGCAATGGATTGAATTTTTGCAAGAAAAATGTTTCTGTCTGTATTTTTTGACTTGGCATTACAAACCCTAGTGCTGGATTTACTGTCCTGTAAGACCCTGGCTGGAGAGAGGTGTGACAGTAATATAGGAATGTCCTGTATGGCCAGAGACAAGGCCTGGCTCTGCAGGATCTGTCCCACATGGAGTCAGAATCCTTGCACTCACTTCAAACCTTTTCCTTGGGTACAATTCTTCACCCATCCATTTAAAACACCACACAAAGTTGTTTGCCCAACGAAAGCACAGGCAGAAAGAGTCCTCTCCCACAGTGTGCTTGTACACACCAGTTACCAGCAACTTTGTTAATAACACATTGCCCATGCAAATTAATTCAGCTTAGAGAAACAAGTCTTGATGATTATAAAACGCTGCAATCACAGTATTGCTTCCGGCCAGCTGAGAGTAAATTCATCAAGCATTTGTTATTTAAAGCTGCTGTGGTGATAAATGCTTGCCTTCATTTATGATTGTACACCAAGACAGAGAGAAAATGGAATACATAAAAATGACTGCATGATGGGAATCCCAACAGAAACCACCCGAAACAAAGGGCGGAGATGGAATCTCTTCCACAGGATCCTGATATGCAGCCACTCATCCTCCTGTAACCAGCTTCTGCTGGAACAAAAGCAACAACAAACACCGGTTTTGCTCAGACAGAAGTACTGAGTTGCTCTTGTTGGCTGCATCTGACAAAAGCTTTATTATGCCAAGGTCAAGGACAGGGGTGCAGTGCTGCCTCTCCTGCCCAGCACTACACACACAGCAGCTGTTATGATTAGGGATGCTCCCTCCATGTGTGCAGAGCATATAAAGAGGAGGATAAACTCCTCTGAGTTTTTGATAACAGCCCTGCTGCTGCTGTGGACCTTTGCTCTGTGTATGACATTACAGTAAAAACAAAAGGAAAATGAATCCAACAGTAAATACCCACAATTACACTGCACTAATTGTTTTAATGGGTTTATGTGGAGTCAACGTTTCAGGCAGCGCTGCCCATACAGAGCAAGTAATTAACTCCACTGGTATTCAGAGTAATGGCAATTAAATACAATGAGCTGTTCTGCTAATGAATGTGGTGAGAGCAGTGTGAGGCAGGGGGAGTTAGCTGTAACTTTTAATTCGATGAGCTCTGCCCAGCTGCCTCCTGGCAAGAGCTGATGGCAAGTTGATCAGGCTGATGATCATGGCCAGTCCCAGGAGCATCTGAGGGTGGGGGATTCCAGGACATGGCCAGTGGCTGTTTTTCCACACTTGCTATCAGGACTGACTTTGTCCTGTGTCAGCCACAGGGTATCTCAGCAGCAGCAGCACTGGCCTGTGGCTGATTTGCTTTGTAAGAGTCTTTCCAATAAATGAGACAGGAAACGTGTCCTTGTGCAGTGTGGGGTTGTTCAGCATCCTCCAACAGGTCCCCTGGGCAATGCTTTATAAATTCCACCTGTGCTGTCCCTGGGCAGGGAGGAAATGCTTTTCTGGAGTGGGTTGGCATAGCAGAGAGTCCTGGTCCCAGGTGGAGGGGAAAAAGATCTAAGGACAAGAGAAAGCAGAAAACCCTAGGACATAAACCTCTTGGCAAGCTGTGTTTGCCAAACCACTGTTGTCATTTATCCCAGGATAACATCTTAGAAAAAGGAGCTGAGTGCCCATCTATGGCTCTATAAGGAAATTATAAAGCAGCTATCTATTTTTTCATTAAAATTAAATAATTGAATCTGTCCAGATTCATGTACTTTCCCCCCATGAGATATCCAGGAGAATTAAGTTTCAATTGACTTTCCAGACCTTGGTTATCATAGGAAGCTTTTAAAAAATCGGGACATTTGGCAATTTGAAATTCAAATAGGTTTCAGTCAATATGTTTACTATTGCTAGACAGGCATCTTTGTCCCCTGGGTGTTTAATGCCTCAATAAGTAATTGGTCCTTTCATCTTTTATAGGCACAGAGTGAAGAGTTTATGGCTCATACAGTGAATTGTCAATACAAAGGATCTTTGCACCAGTTTTAAATAACCCAGCTCCCAGCTCCATTAAATCCTGTTTAAAATTCCCCCCTCCCTCCACACACCCACTACAAGCCTTGGAGCACTTCTTCCCTCCCCTGATTTTCAGTGGCATCTTTAAAGTGGCTCTGCTTCACTCCCCACAGGCACAGACACAGGCAAAAAAGGGGGTGAACATGAAGAATAAGAATCTGCCCCTCACAGACTGAAATTCCAAGGATTTCCAGGAAAATTCTTGTTATGCTTTTATCCATTAGGGCTGAAACTCAAAGTAGCCAATGCAGTCCTGTCTAAACTGAAATCAGAATTTCTGTTTTCCATGAAACTGTCACATGACTTGCTGTGTTTATATTTTTTTTTGCTGTAAGTTAAAATACTTCAGACTAATTTTCAGACCACTGAAACATTGTGTTTCAATCAAGAAAGAAATCTGTCATTGAAATTGGACAACACTTTTGTACATTGTTCACTATATACACATTCATACCAAGTTCAAATATTAAACCCCAAGAAAATATTTGTTTTTTTCCTGAAGAAAAAATTGTTGTGTTAATTTCCAAGAAGCTCAAATTGAAAGTTGCCTTATTTCTTCAAAACAGGCAGTTTCATAATGTGCTTTTCTTTCAGCGAGCCAGGATTTTGCCAGAGGAGCAGCTTCTCTTGGCCAGTTTCCAATGAGGCAGGAGACCAGAAAAAGCTGTTTGGCTCTGTGGAGCTCTGACTGTGTCACACGCTGGCAGCACAGGTCTGAGGCAGCTCAGGTTTGCACTGGGCTTGTGTCAGCTGCAGGACAGATGTCACCTGTGCTGCTGCAGAGCCACTCTCACCCCTGTGCAGTCACACCGAGCTCAGAGAGCCTTTGTGCAAGGACCAGGCTCTGAAAAATAGAGCCAACATTCTATATTTTCCTTTTAAAATATGGTGCTGCCTGCCAGTTGAGGATATGGAGAAAGCCTAATATCAGAACTTGCATCTGGGTTTTGGGCTGTGAAGAGTTGAGATGTACAGAGTTTGATTTAGCTTTCTGTAATGACGGCAATTATTTCTCTTCTTGTATGGGGTTTTTTTTGTTTGTTTGTTGGGGGTTTTAAAGTCAACCAGCACAAAATATCTTTTTCAGCCTAAGTTTCTAATTCAGTCAGATCTAAAAAGGTTTGGGAAGTCCAATTTCTTGAGGCCTTCAACCCAAAGAGCTGCCACACGATTCTGGTCAGTCAGTGCTGCTTCTGAACCACAGAGATTTTCCCCTGACTCAGTGCACAAGAAAATATTGAACCTCTTCACAAAGGATCTCCTCCATTACCCTTGTCCTGGCCCTTGACTGGGGATTAGCAAAGAGGCTGTACTGATTGATATCACGTCTGGCAAACTGCTTGCAGAACCAGATTTGTGTTCTGCGAATGGAGAAATAACTCAGTGCTGCTTTTCCTTATCGGAATGGCAGCATGTCCTCCTGGCAATGAGAGATCAAATGCATCTACAAGTAGCAACTATCTTATCCCTCAGTCTGTAAAGCCAGTCAAAATCAGTGCCCAAGCTGATCAGGATGAAAAAAGCCTTCTCTTCAGCCAGTCACTTTTTCAGTCCATGTTTGCTCAGCCCTCAGAGGAATGAATAGAATATAAAACAACTTCCAAAGGAACAGTCCTTGTATCAGCTAAAATATTACAACAAGAAACTTTGCTGGGTATTTTGCCAGTTTTTGACCCTGCTCTGGGACTGTGGCAGCTCTTGCCCTCTGCTGTCTGAGCAGGCACATTGTGTTTATCCTCACGGGCTCCTGCTGCTCGTGGCACTGCAATTCTGCATCAGCTTGGCATGAGAAATGTCTTCTCCTGGGATCAGACAAGGCAAAATTAATTAATAGATAAGGGTCCTCACAGTGGAGACCGATTTGCTTTCTTATCCAAAAAGCATTGCAGATTAAAAACTGGAACAGAACAACTCAGAAAACTGGAGCTGCTGGAGAAGTGGGAGCTTTCATCCTTTGCAGATTAGGGAGACCCTCGCCTGCAATCAGGATTGCAAAACTCCCCAGTCCAGCCTGGCCACTAATCATTTCCTTTGCTTCATTCAGAGGAGCACAAAAGGAAATTTCCTTCCCTGATCAGGAGCGTGGAGAAGGCAATCACTGCCATTTGCATTCAATCAGATGTTTGCTCCCAGTGATAGAAGAGCATGGAGACTACTTGAAAAGCACCAAGAAAGTGCTATGCCATTTCACTAATTAAACCCACCATTCTGCTCTAAAATTGATGAATAACGACACAACTTGACTCATAATCCCTTTGTCTTCTATTATTTACTCTTTTTTAACAGTGATTTAGGGGAAGGTAGTGCTTTCATTATTCTTGTTAATTACCTCTGTTCTCTACTTCAGCTTGTAGAATGTAATTGCCTGAAACATAAATCAAGTCTTGTCACCTAAGTTCACACATCATTAATATTATTCCGGCCATTCCTATAAAATCTTTATAAAACATAATTATACGTGTGCCTTTGATTGCCATGTTGTGTTGAAGATGCACTAAGCATTTTCTGAGGACTAAACTGGTCTGTGCATTAAACTTCCCTGTTTGTGCTATGTGTTTATGTTTCCCTAAGGACAAAAAACCCAAAGAGCATTAAGTGGTCAGTGACTGTAGATCCAATTAACAGCCCTGCTAAGTGGCTGCTGACACTTCTGCACAGGGAAGCAGAGGCAGCTCCATGAGCAATGAGCTCTCCTTCACTCCCCACCCCTGGACACAATAATTTCATTGCATTCAACAACAATTTCTAGGCAAGAGGGTAGCAGACAAATGCAGCAGCTACTCGCTGCACTGATTATCAAGTTTCTTTCTGAAGGTAATCCCCAAACAAATTGTTTTCATCTTCTCTGCACTTGATACCTCGAGTCAGATAAACTGAATCACAGAGAGCAGACATCTTCCAGAGGCCATTTTTTTATCCCCATTGTAATTTTAAAATATTGTTTATGATTATATGTAAGGAAAAATCTATTAGAAGGAGAGGAAAGGCATTACCCCCAGTTTGTTGTTGACATGATATTAGCTCAGTGTTTGTCAGGTTTCTGGTAGTGAACAAGTTTATACACAGCTCTTCATCTCTCCAACAAAACATTGGCTGTACAAACAGCAGTAATATCCCAGCTGAGCCTACTGAGAAACATCTTTATTATCTCTCTCAATGACAAAACCAACCAAAACCCCCAGTTAATTTCTTGCAGATTCATCCACAGCATTTCTACCTAAGTGTGCATTTGGAGGTACTGGATCAGCTAATGGGAGCCCTTCAGCCAACAACTGTTATCAAGTGTATTTCCATTAACTTCCATTCCCCACAATCATAGAAAGAACAGCCTATAATACACTGCAATTGCATTTACAATTGTTAATTACTGTAAATTCAGCGTTTGAGATAAGAGCATTTGCTCTCTCCAGGTTTTCCACCTGATGGATGGTGGCTGTTACAGCTTTTAGTTGGATTTGCAGTGACCAGCTCCTGCCTGGGGGGTTTCTCCTGCCTTACACCAATGTCCAAAATCCAAACCAGACCCTCCCAGCACGACAGCCCTGTCAGGGCCAGGACTGTGCAAACTCAAACAGCAATGCAGAACTGAGAGGCATGGGCCAAAGGAAGCAACAGGGTGAAGTCTGATAAATGAAGTCAGGAATTTTTCTCTGTCTTTTCCTATTCTTTTGGTGGCTGCAAGGAAAAATATTTCCTGCCTGAGTCCACCTGGGGTGATGGCATTCTCAAGAATGCATTTTATCAGGGGAAAACCTTTTGTAACTTGGTTACTTTGGGGGTGGGATGAGAAATATCAGTCATTAAATCAATTTTGTAAATCTACGCCAGACTGGGGCAGGGAGCATGAAAGAGGGAAGTCAAAGGCCATAGTCACCAGAGTTCCCAGAATAAGAAAGCAGCTTATTTTTTTTTTTCCCAAGGAAACATTTATTTCTTAAAATCAAGTCTATCTGATATAAGCCATAGAGGCAAACCAAGTCCTGGGTCTTCTCAATGCAGATGTACTACAGAGGTGCATGTGCTTTCTGGAGATTTCAGGCTCGAATGGAGTGAATAAATTTCACTCCAGTCCTAATTTAAACTGCTAGAAGTGACTCCCTAGCCTAAAGCAGTAACCCAATAGGATCAACTATGAGGCATCCTAGCCCATTTTAGGCTGGTTTTGTAGGAAAAGTTGACTGACATTCTTGGCAACCTGTTTTTCTACATTTAGACATCTACATTTAGACATAAAAGCTAAATTTTAGCTTTTAGTTGTCTGCTGAAAGCTGAAATTCTGCCCTGGTGGTTGAAGCCCTTCATTTGGGAAGTGCACCCCTGTGTCTCCTGCCTCCTGACCTCCTCACCAAGGCTGCTTTGGAATACAAGTGTCCAGTGTGGATGGTCAGCAAGGAAGGTTGCACCACCAGGGGCTCCTTTCAGCCACACACTGAATATATTTTCATGCCAAGCAGGTCCCTCTGCAAGTGATTTAATTAAAACTTCTGAATTAATAAGCTTATCCTTCATTAGTAGTCAGAGTAATAAAAGCAGCATGGAACTTCTCTCTAATGAAACAAAACATACCTAAAAAGCAAAAAAAGAATGTGAGGAAGCAGCTGTAACTCTGTGAGCTGCTGCTGGTGCATCAGTGTAAGGACTGTCAGGCAACTGCTGGGTGTGTTTTAGGGAGGGAAGAAAGACTGAACAAAGGAGTGTGTGTCAGAAAAGATGGAATCAGCTTTGGAGGTTAAAACCACAGGAGAACACTGAGATCTGGTGTTGCTCAGGGTTCTTACAAACCAAAGCACCTCAGGTGTGCAGAGGTGATGGGTGTAAGGCACCTGATCCCTTCCCAGGAGTGGAGCAGATTATATTACCCAAAATCTCTTCTCCCTTTGTCTTTTTGAGGAAAAGTCACAGAAACATGGAGATCCCAGAGGTGGCAGATGCTGAGGCCAGATCACAAGGTTGTGCATCAGGCTCATCTTTAATTCTGGATGCATCACACACCACTTAATGCCTTTTGTCTTTCCTTAAAGTTTTCTGTTTCATAGTTCTGCCCAAGTTTTACAATCTTCTGCTACAAACCCAATGTGATTGTATCTCCTGCACAGCTGGGTGTTCCTGAAGCCAGTTTTCTAAAGAAAATGTGTTTTCTATCCATTGCTTCCATGATCCTCCCCACTGAGAAGAGTTTATGCTTAGCTACACTAAGGACATAATAAATGCAAAAGAAAAGGAGGTAAAACGAGGATTTAAAGACCTTTATCAAATTTTATCACTGGAAGGTCTGGCAATGAACAAAATCCTATTTTTTTTCTGTTTAATGCATTTTGGAGTTAATTTTTTTTTTTTAAACAGAAACCTCCACATCCACCAAAGGGATATTTTTTGTTTTTAGTTTTTATTTAAAGTACCTAAATGGGTGAACTGGTCAGACTCTAATTGTGTCTGAAAGGCTGCAGCTGACACACACTGGAGACTTAATTATGTAGTGTGTGGCTCCATCTGTCAGCTGCAATATCTTTTGTTCCCAAGAATCAGGCTGCCATAGAAGATGACGTGACAGATTCAATTTACTTTCACAGGGATAAGAGTTATGTGGGCATTTGAATGATGCTGGAAATGAGAACTACATTTACACTCCCTGTGTAGAAATTGAAACACTATTTACTGCAGAGTTTGTCCAAAATATGAAGCCAAGATTGAATGTGTGGCAGTCAATGCGAAACTGAAAACCAGGAAACAATTAATTAAAAGATCATTAAATGGAGGATAGACTTCAACAAAACTGCACCCATGCACATGCAGAAGAATTCTGAAGAGTGCTTTTGTGTTAAATTACTGTAAACAGCAATTGTACTGAAATTCAAGCACTTCCACAGGAAATTTGAGAGCAAAATGCAAACATCATGAAATTCCATTTGGGAGGGAGAGGGGATAAAGTTTTCCCTTAGAACAGAGATTTTTGACCTTTTTCAACCTGTTTACTAGAAATATTTTTCTAGGCTGATGCAGATTACTGTAACACTCTTTAGCCATGATGGCTGTAAGGTTGTCTTTCTTCCTCTGTAGACAGCTCACAGATCATATAGTGAGGTACACATAATTTTTTCATAATTTTTGTTAACTCACACCTCTCCCATTTCAGTTTATGAAGGCCAAACAGACAACATGGGAAGCAAAGCAACAAAAGATGGCATATTTACAAAGAGAAAACACAGAAGATTGAAATGTATACTATAAGGGATTTTGTTATTTGCTCTAAAATGAAGCCTTGTTAATTAGGAAATGCTTTTCACAACTGATTTAATTTGAAATTGGAGAGGACCCCTCTCATTTGCTTACAGGCTGCCATATATTTTAAATGATGAACAACAATATTATTTTTAGCAAGCCATACATTCATCACACAGAGATGCATCTGGCAGTCTAACCTGCCATTAAGTCAGTAGGCAATAAACAGTTTTGAAAATCTCCCTATATTTATCAGCTTTTGAATTCAACAGTTGCCCAATTATCCCTAAAATTGTTATAATCTTAGCTTGAGGTGAAAAGCTTTTATTGAAAATTTACTAGTTATCTTCCATAAATGTTAGTCATAAACAACACCACTAAATCATAAAAATATAACAGCTTGTGATTAATCTGGAAAGAGACTTGTGTTCAGTTCTAAATGTTCTCTGGTGCCAGCACCCGACCAGGACTGATAAATTGAATTAGCTCACTTAGTGTGAGGTTTGCTGCGAGCTTGCTTGCAAACCTCCCTGGAATTTCTATTTTAGCATCCTGGCAGAAGTGTGAAAATTTGAAATCCAAACCAGATTTTCTTCAAATGGGTGAGGATGTTACAGAATCCTCTGTCTGCACTCTCCTGACATGCCTCTAACACTCATTTTGGACTCTGTCTATGCAGGTTTTACCTCCCAAAGGCCAAAGGTACCTGAGGCCAAGCAAACCATGGTTTCTCCAGAACTGCATCCTCTGTCAAGCCCACTTTGGTCTTTCTGACCAAACTGAGCCCTTACCCTGCTCTGTGTTTAGGTTCCCAGTGTGAGCTACAGCCATGAAACAAAGAGGAGACACGAGCACAAGGGCTGGGCACAAGGACAATGCTCTGGGCTGGTCACAGCTGCAGCTCAGGGCCAGGATGAGTAAAACCATGACTTTATGGACTCCACCAGGCACATGTGGATGCATTTTCCACACTAATTTGTACTTTGCAGCTACTGAAATACACCCCTACTACTGAAATACACCCCTTCCTCTGCAACAATTCACTCACATCCACTCCCTGCCTGACAAACTGCAACTGCAGCTGAAGCTGAGCAAGAACTAATCCTGGTTAATGAGAATTCACTAAACACTGGTTGGAACATTGCTCCCGTTTGCAGCCTGACTTGAGAGCTGCTGCGGGAATGAAACAGATCTAACCCATAAAACCAGGGCACCAGTGCTGCTGGCTAAGGAAGGAATGGCTGAAGGGAGGATGCTGCAGGGATCTGCTCCCCAGGGCCCTGGCAGGGAGGTGCCCAGGGGGCTCAGGGTGGTGCCCAGGGGGCTCAGGGGTGTGCCCAGAGAGTTCAGGGGGTGCCCAGGGGGCTCAGGGTGCAGCCCATGGCCCTGGGCTGCTCCCAGCTCCCTCCTGGCAGCCTCTGA
The DNA here is from genome assembly GCF_014805655.1 of Passer montanus. Classification (NCBI taxonomy): domain Eukaryota; kingdom Metazoa; phylum Chordata; class Aves; order Passeriformes; family Passeridae; genus Passer; species Passer montanus. The sequence continues at coordinate 3,133,873 of NW_024370263.1, read as the reverse complement.
GCTGTGCTGAGGACGAGCCATTCCCTGCCAGCTGACAGAGCCAGCCTGTGAGTGCACCTGCCAGAGCTGGCTGCAGCCCTGGGATGAAGGTGCTTTTTATTTCACCCCCATATTTATCTTCTCAAATGCCTCCCCTTTGCCTCCTTGCCAGCAGAACCCCCCTGGGAGCCTCGGGGCTGGTGGAGGGTGCTGGAATGGGAAAAGGGGTACCTGCCCTGCAGGCAGGTTTGTTTAGCAGCCACACAGGCACCTTGATACCTTCTACACACAAATAATGTTCCTCACTTCCCAAATCAAGAAATTTGGGAAGTGAGGAACATTTTCTGCAGAAACCAAGCAGAAAAAACCTCCAGACCTTTCAATTAAATCCCATCTCACTGACACCACAGGAGGCTTTTGACCAGTGCAGAGAACTGAGATATGTTTCACTCCAGTAAAATGGGTAAATAGTTTCTGCTGCGCTCCAGAAAAATGTGGAAGACATGCAAACTTTAAACAGCCATTTGGCATTAAATACGTGTAAAAGCCTTTTTTCCTTAGATTAATATCTCACATTTATCTGCACTATACATTTTGGAGACATGGTGAAAATTGCTTATTTCTAATAAAATGTAGCAACAGTACTCTGAGGAAAAATTACTGTGTTATGAGATATTTTTCCCCTCTACCACAGCCAATTTAGTTTTCATTTAAAATTCAATAACTGCATCATACTCAGAATCTTCCATGACTGTCATAATGACTTTGAACAAAAAGTGTGCTGTAAACAAGGAAGATTAGAAAGACATTATTGAGGTAATTTCTCCCCAAGTTTCTCTCACACAGTCAGGGATGCAGAAAAAGGATGCAACAGTTAGTGTGGATATGATTTAGAAATAAGTAGGAGAAAGTAAGCACTTTGTTCTGCAGATACTTTGGTAATAAAAGCATTACTGGCCCCATTTTATTTGAGATATATTTTACTGCTAGGTGGAGGGAAACGCTTTGTTGTTTTCTCACTGAAATGTTGATGTAAGTGAAGAAGACAAACAGTATAATATTGTTAGGAAAATGCTGCCTACTTGCTGTAACATCTTCTTTCCTTGTTTCTGCATGAGGGGCTCTGACAGCAGCCCTGGGATGGGCAGGGGCTGCTGCTCCAGCCTCTCCATCCTGCACCCTGCTGCTCTCTCAGGAGCACCATTTCAGGAGAAAAGGCAGAAGGAAAAGAATCTTCCCCTTTTCTCTTTGCCTGGTGAGTGGCTTGTACAGTCCCCTTACATTTTAAGAACCTGCTCTTCCCTGCTCTCTCCAGGGATTCACAGAAAAGACACCTGAGTGGCTGTCTCCTCCCCAGGGAAGGACTGAGTGTTCTTATTTAACAGAAGCATGTAAAGTCAATTAAAAAAAAATTCTGGTCAGATTCTTTGCCTCTGGATTAATCTAATCAATGGATTTTAAAATGCTGATAGCGAATTTCTGGGGCTTGCCAGGTAATTAAACCAGAGGAGGTCTCTGTAGGCCAAACCCTGATCACATTTATACCAGACAGTCTTGCTGGTGCTCTATAGACACAGGATCATGTTAACAACATTGACTTTCTCCCTTTTGCATTTATCAACATTTATATCCCAGGAACTGATAGGCCACCTGCAAGCAGAGGTAGCTTTTTACATAGCTATGGCATAGATGTCTTCAAAAAGTACAGGAAGCTTCTATGAAGAGCAAACAAAAGTTTCAAAGAGCAAAGCAAACTCCTGTAAGTGAGCAAGAAAGTCCTGGTGTGTTCTCTGACACACACAGAGTGAGAACCAGTCTCATTGCACAGGACTGCCCTCAAAAGATAATTTACTGCATGGATTCTCCACTTCTCTGTGGTGGGTGGTGTCCATCAGTCACAAAGAACTGGGTGCTCTGGTTCACTCTCTGCTCAGTGCTGCATCTGTGATTCTCTATAAACACTTGGCCCCAGTCCTCAGTTTTGAGAAAGGTAAGAAACAAAAGGATGGATTTGCTTCCTCCTCACGCCATGCTTTTGTGCAAGAACAAAACAATTGTGTGGGTCCTTTCCTGCAGCCTGGCCACGCCACGCTGATTCAACAGTTGGGATTATGAGATAAAAGGATGCTGTTCAGACTGATTAATCACACCCCCTTATGCTTGCCAAAGCCTAATTATTCTTTGATCTACATTAATGACTTCAGAAAGCATAGCACACCTGGTGGGAGTTCTCAATGGGGAGCATTTTAGGCTAAAAGAAAACTCCTCCTTGTGTCACAAAAACCTAATTTGCTTATATCAGTGGAATCAGTTGTTTTATACAGAACTGTGTCTCCCACAGGTACTGTTGGTTGTGTGGAAAGATAACGTAGGCAGCTTTTACTTTTATTTGATCAAAATGGTATTGTTTGACAAATAGCAAACTCCATCTCAGGGTGACTTGAAAAACCACATTGTTATCACAAACCGTGGCTATCTGCAGCTTTTTATTGAACAGCCTGGCTGTAACTCACATGAGCACAGAGGTCTTATCTCCTGGTTTCTGCATTTTCTGGGAGATGAGTGAGTGGCTCATACCCCAATTTAAAACTCAGCAAGAGATTAATTTACAATCCAGATCCAGAAGCATTCACATGGATAAGGGTGACACAGCTTCACAGAAGAAAAAAAGTCTGAATAAAGCAGTTCACCCCAGCTCTACTCGATTTAAAAAAATCCCAACACTGAGACAACTAAAATGTTGAAAGCATAAGGTCTGTGCTTGTGCACTGGGAATTTACTGCATCAAAGGGTTCTTAATGATCATCAAACAGAAACACCTAAATATGAAAGAGTTTCCTCTAGCAAATCTACCTGGAACTGCATCAATTTCTAAAAGAAATTTTAAGACTGGCACGAGTGACAGACAAACAAAGAGGTGTAGGTGAGCACCACAGACAATAATAGAACAAAGGCTTAAAGAACAGCATTTGCAACCAGAACAAGTTTTGGTAAACTGGTAATGCCCACAGGGATCTTGGTTTGGTCTCCTCTATGCTGTTGAGGATAACGTTGGGAAGAAGATACCATTTGCTTTACAAGGCATATATGCTCAAATCCCAAAGCCAGGAGTGCAATTTCCTGAGCCATTGTGGATGAGACCACCTTGAGAACCCTCCGCATTATGAGAAGCTGATACTCCTTCCAGAAAAAATTAACAAAGGAAAAGAAGAACAAAGTTTTTATATCAGACAGAAGTGCATCAAAACAGGTGTTGTCTATGCAGAACTCAGAGGAAGCAAAGAAACCAACAATCTGGTGTTTCCCCGGGTACAAGAATATTTGAGAAGCCTGAAATAAATCAGTGCTGGAGTTTTGCAACAAAATGATAGGCATGGATCAAAACAGGTGTTGTCTATGCAGAACTCAGAAGCAAAGAAACTAACAATCTGGTGTTTCCCGGGGTACATGAATATTTGAGAAGCCTGGAATAAATCAAGTGCTGGAGTTTTGCAACAAAATGACAGGCATGAGTTGTGTGTGCCAGAGAATCCTGGAATGTATCAGTTTCACAGCATCACACGGAGAAGAGGAGCAAATCTGCGTGGCACCAGCAGTCTGCCAAACCAGAACATGTCCCCTAAGGATATGTTATATTATTTCAGGCCCTTTGAATTTTAATGCCCTGGGCACAGCCTGCTGAAGGTACCATGCTCTGTGGCTGTAGGGCAGCACATGGCTGGGAGGAAACTGCATTTGGAAGAGATGCTTGTTATAAACCAACTTTCCATCCACAGCCACCAGGTTTCTAAGGACCTGCACAAACCATACTGCAAGGAAGAGCCAGGAGCCTTCTTGGGATCTCCTCTGGTTGAGATGACCCTGAGATGTATTAAAAGTCTCTTTTCCCAACCCAGTTATCGAAGAAGAAATCAGAAGTCTTCAGCTCATGTTCTCAAGGTTATTATTTCTTATCTAAAACATTTTCTGTCTGGCCTGCCCAGGTCTGTTCAGCAGGTCAGTCTGAGGCACACTGCCCTCCCACGGGGCTGGGGTTGTCTTTTATACTACAAACTATGTACTTGATATTTACAGTTATGTTCCAATACCTATCCCCCATGTTAGACAGTGACTTCCTACTCTAAACCATCACCAAGAAGATGGAGGCTAGAAAAAAGAAGGGAGAAGGAAAGGACAACGCCCAAATCCCTCCATCTTGCCTCCTAGATCCCTATAGCAAAATTCTTCAAAATTCCACCTTTCACCCTGTGACAACTACTGTTATGCTACTTAAACATTTGTGACTTGTAATTTTTCATATAAAGTTGGTAATTTGCTCCATGGGTTGAGATTGAATTCCCAAGTGTCTTTGGCTTCCTGCCAGGGTCTCCGAGCCCCTAACAGGATTTTGAGCCAGCCAGGGCACCCAGAGGGGTGTCCTGGGTTCTGGCAGAGCCTCACCCTGCCAGCCCAGTTCAGGGAGCAGGGCTTCAGCTGATCTCCAGCTACCAGCAGGACTGCTCTTGTAAGAGCAGACATTCCTGCCCTGTTATGTTTGTTTTGTACTATCATTTTCTTCTCATCAAGAAACAAACTCAATTATACTTTTCTCTGCTCCAGGCATAACTAATCAGCAGGCAACTCCCTCAGTAAGCCCAGCCATTTCAAACACCTCCTCACACACACAGATAGCTCAAATAAGAAGTGTTACTTCTCTACCCCTCAAGGGGTGCAGGCACAGTCATTAATCTTTCTTTCATCTCACAAAATGCTAATAAAACAATCACCTCCCTATCCCTGAATTGGGTAGGTCCTAATTAACATGCTAATTGGGCAGATCTTCCCTAATGACTCCCAAACCTCAGCAGTAATATGTTATTTAGATAGAAAAGAGTTATCTAAAAGATAGGTAGAATTAAAAAACTGGTAAGACAGAGCAGAGTTTGGATAGGCAAAATACTGAAATTGAAATTTCTGCTGTGAAAATTAAAATTCTCCACCTGTCTATGCTACAGATCACAGATCCACCACCTTGCAATGTTCAGAGCAAGAGTTATTTTGCAGGTAATATACAGCTGTAATAAAGAGTATTATTCATGCAGAGAGAAAGACCATACCAGTAACAGTGACGTTTTAAAATATATTATTAAATCAGTTCATTTTAATATCTAAATAAATATGGCTTTTATTATCTGACACATAAATGTACAAGTTGCTTTGCAAACCCAGCAATGCCAGCAGCTCTGGCACTTTGTATTCATGAGCAACTTCAAGGTGGATAGTTCAAGTCTTAATGGAATTAGTCCACTGGGGCTGGTATTATGTTTATTCAGTTAGAGGCTCAATATAATCAAATTTCTCAAAGAGAGCATTTGCTCTCTTCAGAAAATAGGACTCAATAATCATTTAAATCCCCCGTTAAGCTAAAATGAAAATATTGGCAGATGCCATAAAAGTCATTGTTCTGAAGTTTTCTTTCATGCACACCTCTCAGGTAAAAGCTGAGTTCTTTCAGCAAGAAATTAGGTTTGAAGCTTATAAAAGAAAATCTTTGATTGCTTGGAAAATCCACTGCAGGAGTCCCTGCAAAGCTGGCCTTGCCCTGCTGCAGCTGTGCACGTGCAGCTCCAGTGAACCCCAAAATGCCCTGAAAAGCAGAGTTTCTGTGCATGCCACAGGTGCAGCCAGGACAGCCTCACACCCAGGCCAGGCAACTGAGACAAACATGAAACTTGGGCCCTAAACTGGAAAACCTCAGAGGAAAAAACAGGAATTTTTTTTTCTTTTGCTTCTGGAGCACCAAAAAAAAGAAATACTGGCATCGGGACCCCATGGTATTATTTTGTACAACTTTCTGGACTTTAGCTCCATTTAAAAAGCCATGAAAAGCAGTCAAAACATTTCACTGAGATATTTTGTTTTATCATGCAGAACAGTTTTTCATTAAAAGGTTTTTTTACAAACTGCCAAAAGCTAAAATGAAATGCTTTTGTCTTGTGTTCTGCTATTCTTTCCAGTTTTGATTTTTATGACCCTTGTTCATACAAACAAGATTTTTTTCCTCTCCCCCTCCTCATTTTACAATGTCTAAAAGTAAAAAATAATATCTCCAAGTATTCATATGTTTTTCCTGCATATGAGATGGGGACAGGCAATGTAATTGTCATTACCCATGGCTGGTACAGACCAAGAAAAAATGAGTACAGCTGAGCTTTTAAGAGTTCAGGTCCTGTTTTTCATCATTGCAAATCTCCTCTCACTTCTGAAGGCACATTTGATAAAGAATTTGCTGGTTTCATTTACTGGCAACTGCAGTACAAATAGTGGCTTTGGATGTATCATCAAAAGCCCTGTTAGGGGGTCAGCACCCTGCTCCACTAAAGTCAACACAGCATTGATTTAAGCAAAGCCCCTGAGCCCCTCTGGCACCACACTGCTGCTCTTGCCTCCACATGAGGCAGTTTATAACACACATTCAGATAAAATACAGAACAAGAGGCATCAGTCTGAGCAGATAAGACAGCTTCAGTAATATAAAATACAGCCCACAAGAAATCTATCCCTTTTTTATGCAAGCAGCACTGAAGCGCACGGGATCACAAAGGCACATCACTTTTCTGTCTATTGTTTTGAGCAATATCAGGGTTTTTTTCAGGAGCTGCTGACAGAAAACAACATTACAATGGAGTGACTGTACCTGTGTTTCTTGTTGGTGTGATGTGGCATCAGGGGGCTGGACAGGCCTTGGGCACCACTGCTGAGTGACAGACCAGGATTGCATTCTACAGCAAAGTCTTATGGAGCATTCTCAGCCCTGATCAGTGTTCCAAGCACACAGAGCTCTTCTACAGCACCAGTAAAAAGCACCTGCTCATGGTGTCTTCATTCACCAGCAGATAAGTGATGGCAGTCCTGGATGGCATTTACAATAAAATGAGTTTTCTGCTGGTTGAATTTATAAAGCTGACTCATGCTCCACACAGGTAGACATTGGGTATTTTGCCATGTGACAAGGGGCAGCTTTGTACCTTTATTTATTTATCTAAAAATATCTGTAAATGCATAGATATACTTATTTTTTCCTGCTATAGAACCTCTTCAGAATACAGCATTAGTATTTCTGTGCAAAAGCTGGCGGAAAGGCAGTCATGGAAAAAGGCTCTCAGAGAGCCTCAAAATTAATGTAGCCAAAGAGCTTTAAGGTGAGGTACCTTGCAGAGTGTGTTTTTCTGACAGAAACACATATCCCTCAGCTGCATTCACATCTTCTGCAGACTCAAATCATGGTTCACTGATATAATTTATCCATCTTAGACCAAACCTGCTGCAGCTGTTAGACACAGAGCACTGACCCACTATGAACTGGCTCTGCTGATTTAAATTTTTTAAAGAGTTGACAGGTTCAGTTTTCACTGTCAGGATCATGTACCAGTTTTCACTGTCAGGATCATGTACCAGCTGTCTGAAGCACTTTAACATTTTCTGAGATCCCATATCCTCTTCAGCTACCAGAAAATAAACAGAAGCTCCTTATTGTACATGTTACCAATTCACTAGAGATGCAATTGCATGCTTGATGTGGTTCCAATCCGTGTGGCTAGATGGTCCCATGAATTTGGTATAAAGACAGGAGAATGACCCCTCAGCCTCTGCTGGAACAGTTCCAGGATGTGTTGCCCCAGGGCAAAGCCTCTGGTCTGAGCAGGGCCAGGGGAGTGCTCAGGGTGGCAGCAGAAGTCCCTCTTTGAAATGTGGAGCCAAAATCATGGTGAACAGATCTGACCTGCAACCCAAAGCTGCTGCAGGCTTTGCTGAGGTTGGACCAGTTACATAAATACACTTCAGGTAACGTGGACTGTAAAATTGCTGAAAGGCTCTTTTTGAAACGTCCCCTTTTGCTCTTTGTTTCAGAATTGCTTTTCTCCCTTTTGTCTTCTTTTGGTGTTTTTCAGAAACCAGCTTGAACAGAAAGAATTTTCAGCTGCCTGGAAAGAACAAAACAAAGAGAGGAAACTTTTGATTTATAACCTTTTTCTAAACAACAAAAAACCCCACGTAAAACATCCCCTGATGAGACCTGGGTCATGATGCCACCCCTGCTCACCTGAAGGTGAAATGGTTCTAAGTGAGCTCAAAGAGAGCTCAAAAGAGAAAAGACTGTTGAGACAGCTGAGGCTCTAACCTGGGTCTTTCTGAGATGACCTGTTTATTAAAGCTGCTATGTGGAGTGTAATAGATCAGTGGGCTTTGAAAATTCACTAAAGGATGTGTGGGCTGAAAGCATCACAGCTTTGTAAATGGAAATTTTCTTTCTAAAGAGCGAAATATGCAGATTTTGCTCATTGCTTCTACATAAGCGAGTGACCAAATGAAGAGAAAACTGATCAAGAAAAATGTATGCATAATAAAATGTGTACATGCTTCATCTAAAATTCATTGCCTCCAAAGCATCACCATATAATTACTTAATCTTGAGCAGCTGCATGCACAATAAAATTTGCTTGCACTAGGTCTGAACAGAATTAATTTTTCCTGAGGATTGTAACATAACCAATACCCTCCAACTGTTCAGCAAGTGGCAACTGAAAACACCACTGAAGTAACTTGAATTAAAAAGAACCTGCTCAAACCAGATTGATTCTGAGCTGACATTTGCTGGGTTTAATCATGTACTTCATTGTATAGCAGCAAGAGCCTGAAGAAAAAACAGAGCTACTGCACACAAAAGTTTATTAATGAATCAGATCTGATCCCTGCCTTGCTCTGCTCAACAAACATGAGAGGCTTTATGTCACAGCTGAAATATTTCATTCCTGCTGTGAGCTCAGGGAATTTGGGCCCTGGGCAGGAGATTTTAGACATTGTGCCTATTGCCATGTCTTAGGTTCCTTAGGTTCCCAGAAACTCTGCAGGAAGGTCAAAGGGCTGGGGTCTCAGGAAGGGTTTGTGGGCATCGTGCCTCAGTGTGGGAGGAAAGGAAGAGCCTCAGTAATCTTGTTTGAGCAGAACTTGAAAGGAAAGATTCTCTCCACCCTGCTCTTTCAATAAAATCACTCCTATGCTGACAGCAGGATTTGTTTCAATGTGCTTCATCTTTAAAATATCTGTTCCCTTCAAATTCTCTTGAATAATATTTCTTACTGGGTCACCTGCCTTGAGATGGGAGCTGCAGGCAGTGAAGTGACCAGAGTGATTGCTGTCCAGGAGCACTGCTGTGCTTTGGCTGTGCCCTCTCCAGCCCTCCTGCACTGCTGCTGCTGTCAGGAATTCTCTGATTAGCAGGGAATTGTTCTAACACCCTCTGCTCACTGCCTGTCCAAACCACACAGGAGGAAATTTGGTTACACTGGAGTTAAGGGAATGTCCCACTGGCTGGAGCACTCACCAGGGTGGTGTACAGAAAATTCAAAGTCCCAGTCTCATCAACCCAAAACTTTAAATTTGTGAATTTAAAAATTTACTCCAGTAAGAGGAGCTGCTTGACAGAGATTCAGCTCCCACAGTGAACAAGAGCTGAGGGATGTCCTGAATTCACCAGGGATAGCTGTTCCTCACAGAACCAGGCTGCCCACTGCCATGCTCAGCTGTGAAATAAAAGAAGTTCTACACTAATCACAGGACCAAAAACTGCCTTTCTCCTCCCCAAAACCCAGCTGAGTTCAAAATGCTTGGGATGACAGCTGACAACAGCCATAGCCAGACAAGGAGGGTAGTGGCCCGTGTAGTTTTGTAATTAAGCTAGGTTTGCAAAGTTTTTATTTTGGAGAAAAAAAACTCATCAGGATCTCTTATAATTGGAAGTGAAACTAAATGAATGCCACTGCTTTTATTCTGGCAGCTGAATTCCAGTAATGCTTAGCAATTGCTGTGTTTGTAATGTAAATTCACTACTGTCGCTGCACTGAAATAGATTTCTTCTTTTCCCTACTCATCAAAGTAAAAAATTTGCTCCAGCTGCTGCTGCTGAAGAACTTGGAGAACATTACCCAGACTATTAGTATTCAGCACACACTGGCAGGTGCACAAATAACTCACTAGAATTTTTCTCAACCCACTTAATTGAATCATGCCTTGATTAGGTTCAACAGACAATACAAAATATTTTCCAAGTTTGAAAAGTTTGACCTAACTTGGATGAGAAAAGAGTGATAATGGACATGTCCACAATAAAAATCAGCTTTTCCTGTCTCATCTGAATCCATGTTCAATTTTCTGAGCTCTGTAGTTTTAATTTGCTTCCTTCTTCCTATTTCTGTTAATGCTGGAAGACAAATGAGCTACCAGGTATCACAAAAGGTCAAAAGACAGAGCAAGAGAAATTTCAGCATAACTAGATTTTCTCATCCATTGCATGACTCTGCACACAGATGGGATTTCTGCTCTGGTTGTGCTCTCACCCCGGGCTCCCACAGCTCCATTTGGCAGAGGAGGAAGGGATGCTGGGGAAGGTTTGAGCTCTGGTCCATCCAGCTGGGTGTCCTGCCTCCCCCAGGAGAGCACCAAGGACTGCTCCAGGCTCAGTGTCTCAGCCTACAAAACAATTCTGTGGCCTGGAATAAGCACAGCTACCCCCAAAGACAGGGAGAGATGTTGGTTTGCCTGCTGAGTTCACCTGGAAAGGAAACAACTGCAAGGGAAATGAGAGAAAGTTCAGTTGAGAGACCTTTGCTGCTGTGCAGAAATGCCAGACCTTTTCTTCATGGAAACCCCATTTTTTTTTAAATGGGAACAGAGAGTCCTTGTGCTCCTAATTGTCCAAAGGGTTTGTGTATTTGCAGAAGAAGCCTGGAAATCAGCTGTGCCAGAAGAACCCACTCTCCTGCTGTGTCTCCTGCTTTTCTTTTGCCTCAGCTGACAATTCCCAAACTCCCTGTTTACCATCTGGGGTGACCCAGAACATCTCTCCCAGCCCAAATCTTGGGATTTAGTCCCATCTCCAGCACAGCCACAACACTGAGCCACTGAAGGGACCTGCAGAACCCCTGCAATCCCAGCCAGATCTGAGTGCTGGAGAAGTGTTTCCTGGCAAGGAGCAGAAGGTGCCAGGGAGCAGAGCAGTTCTGTGCTGCCAGCACCTCTGCACTGACAATTTTCCAGTTTCTTGGTGATATTTTTTATATATTAAAGAATACCAAACTATACTATACCAAAGAATACAGAAAGGATACTTACAGGATGCTAAAGAGACACTAATGAACTCATGACTCTCTCCAGAGTCTGGACACAGCTTGGCTCTGATTGGCCATTGAGTCAAAACAATTCACACCAGAATCCAATGAAACAATCACCTGTGGGTAAACAATCTCCAAACACATTCCAGAGGAGCAAAACACAGGAGAAGCAAATCAGATAATCATTGTTTTCCTTTTTTCTGAGGCTTCTCAGCTTCCCAGGAGAAAAATCCTGGGCAAAGGGATTTTTCAGAAAATATGAATGTAAATAAAAATATGAATGAAACCTGGCACCTAACAATGTGGATGAAGGCACCTGAAGGCCCCTGGGAGGGCTGGTTTTGGGCCAACACATGCATTTACTGCCTGCTTTGTGCTCAGGTTGGACTCTTCAGACCTATTTCCCCACCTATCACCCCCTGCCCCTTCTCTGGATTGCAACAGGACAAGAGTCTCAGTGGCTGTAAATCACAGCACACCTCCAGCAGAACTCACAGGGCTCTGCACAACCAATCTCTCATTCAGAATTGCCCACAGATTTTATTATTTTGTGAAATATTAGGCATTACATATCAGGGATGAATTTGGCTAATTCTGACAGAGTTGAAGTTCCATTCATTAGCATCTCTATAATATTTTCAATTTCCTTGTTTATTGAAAACTGGGATTTCCTACATATTCTCCAAGGGTACTTTTTAAAATAGCCTCAAATAACAGTCAATCCACTCAAACTCTATTTAATAAGCTCTGGAGTAGAGCTTTCTCTTCCAAATCTTGTTCTGTTTTGGGCAAACTTCAGCGAAGAACAGGCCAGCTCCTAGCATCTAGCTTTGTTGTGTTAACTGCCATGTGGAAAAACAAAAGGCCCATCCCCTAAAAACCAAAACACAAATCAAGAATTAAGAGCTTTCAGCTGCATTCAGTTGTCAAACAGGCTCTGGAGTATTAACAGATGGAAACAGTACATATTTTGGTGTGATAAACACAGGAAGAGAAGAGTGATGATGCAGAATTAAGCATCAGATTCTGAATTAAATCCAGGTTTTATCTGCTTGACAGAGGTGTGCTTTATTGCAGCGTGACTCTCACCTGCACAGACACAGATCAGGGTCTGTCAGCATTTTCCAGTCTGTGTTCCAGAGGGGGAAGGAGGGCTGGGCTGTGCCCAGCTGTACCCATCCTTTCCACCCACTGGTTTGGCACACAGGGTCTCCTCTGGGAACAGCAGTGTTTGTTCTGCTAATTATTTTTCCAACTGGTTTGATTTCCTTTTTTATTTTAAAGGAGAGTTTGAAGGGAAAAATATGTGCAGGTCAAATTGTGTTTTCCACAATTTCAGATAACTTTTTACGGCTTGAGATATTTTGTTTTTTAGCGAAAAAAAGTTGTTTTTCAGTAAGCACAGAACATGGATGAGATGCTAAATACTGAAAATTGAGAATATGCCCCTTCAGGTAATTGATTCCAACTCTTCCCAGAAAAGGTCTTTAGGTTGTAGGCTACAAAGGAGGGACTAATTTGGATTCCTTCAGATCCCAAAGATGTCAGTGTGCACCAGTTTGGTTTGGATGGCTGTTGACTCAATGTCAGACATCTCTACAAACAGCACACTTATTTTCAGTGTTTTTCAGGCAGGCTGGAAGCAAGGCAGTAAATAAATATAAAGCTTCTATCAGCAACATTACTCCTGCAAATTTTTGAAATGAATATGGTAATTGGAAATTGTTAAAAATTGATAAACACATGTGAATGAAAAGGAACTGCTGTGAGGCAATTTAAAGAGAGAAACCGTGGAACAAAGAAAAAGCAACAATAGAATTTTTTTGGCACATAAACAAGCTTTTCTTCTTAAAAAGTATATGCACACACAAAACCAGAAGATATGGGAGAAAGAAAGTTGGAAAATATTTCCATGAAGGGACATGTAAGATTCATCCAGCCATGCCTTTGGAATCAGAAGATAAGGGATGGGTATTAAATTAGCACTAGCAGGGAACTGGTTTTGACTCCATCAGTTATGCTTATGCTGAACTAGGAAGAAGTTTTGATGGAAAACTTCAGGTTGAATTATCAGGAACCTCAGAATAAGAGGCCTGATCCTGCCACATCTGGGAGTTTGCCTGAGCGAGAGTGGTACAAAACCACCCAGACTGAGAAGCTGCTCTGTAGGGAGTGCTCATTTATGACAGCTTTCCCCCACAATCAGAAATTGCAGCCAAAGAAGCTGGCATGTCAGACTCTAGAGTATCTGAAGATAATAATAAAATGAGATAATCAATAGTTAAGGTAATGAATAAAACTTTTTTAACACATGAGATTAAACTGGGTATAAGGATTTAAAGAAAATTCTGCTGGCTGCAGTGCATAGAAATCTTATAAAGAAAAATCTGTTTTAATTGTGGATTCAGAATGTTGGTGAGAGACTGGCACTAAGCTTATGGCACAAATTTGGCATGTCCAGACAAAAGAAAGAAATAGAGGACATAGCTAAAGAGAAAACTGATCCATCCCTGTCACCTGCAGCTGTAAAGGTCAGGCCAGAGTCTGATTTTCCCTGAGAACCAAATTCTTCTGGCAAGGTACTCAGGCCACCTGTGGGAAGTGGCTTGGAGCAGTCTAAACCTGCAGCAAATGCTGTTATGTGCCATGAAACCCTGGAGAATCCTTCTCTGGACACGGATGGGGTGTGGGGAGATCCATTTCACCACCACTCTCCTTAGAGGACTGAGGTCCAAGGACCCCAAACTGCAGATGGAAATTCATTTCTTCTTAAAAGCTGGAGGTTTACAAACACTTTGCAGCCCTTCTGGGTAGGTGTCATTTTTCATCTTCTTTGACTGTCATGAGGTCCTACAATATTTACAGCAGCTCTGCAATATCTCAGTAACTTATCCAAGATCCAGCAAGTTCCCCCATCTGTCACACTTTATGTATCCAGAAGGAGTCTCCTAAAGAAAAGATGCTCTTGAATTTCTCTGCTCAAACCACCCTGACTTAAAGACCAAATACACCCTTCAGAAACAGCACAAACCTGATTGTTTACAATTATAAGGATATTTTTATGCCAGAAGTTACTTTGGACTCTCATTCCATCTGTGATTGTGCCCATCCTTAAACAGCATTTTCAGACTTTTAATTGAATTTGTTTAATCCATTTAGAAGAGGGTTTTATTCAGAAAAGGCACTCCTGTTCCAAAATAAGAAAAAACAACTCACAGAGCCAATTGGGATCCAATTATGGCCTGACATTCAAACTTAGCATCTTATTCTACACTTTCTTGAGAATAAATCTTGGCTCACCTCTTTCTCCTTCCCTTACAGCCATCCCTTACCCAAGGCCATTTGAGGGAGATAATTCAATGAGGGGTGAGATAACACTTCTCTGAATAAAGACCCTGTTAAGCCTGCTGCAGGTGCACATGGAGAGCTTTCATCCAGCCCCTCTCCTGTGACAGCATCTGATGGAGGAGCTGCCACAGCTCCTCCATCAGATGCTGTCACTTTGCTGAGGCACACGAAGCTGGAGCCATCTGCTTGCTTCAATTAATTACAACTTGCTCCTGAGATTTCTGCTGGGACTCTCCTTTTGCAGGCGTGCTGAAATGAGAGCTGCAAGCATTAGGGGAATTGACCATCCTGTCCCACCTTTTGAACGAGAATAAAAACAGATGCCCTCACTAAATAAGAAAAATGTATCATTTCAGCTCCCCCAGAAGTGTCTGGAGATGTCTTTCTCTGCAAATGACTTTTCCACTTGCACAAATAAGGCTGGGAAAGGCTGCAGTGTCAAGAACAGTTGAATTTTCAGCTACTTGCTCTTTAATAAATAATGACAGGCTGCACTTGGAGTTCAGCAAAGAAACTCCATTGCTTTTCTCCTGCCAGGACATCTAATGCATAATTACAGGGTTGGACACAAAGTTTCCTGACACAGCAAGGTTAGTGCAGTCATGCACTTGAAAAGACAGCCCAGTGAAATTCAGGGTCGAGAGCTGATAAGTATTAAAGTGCTCAGGTGTTATGCACTTGGGTTTTGACCTGCTCCATTTGCTTACTGGAGATGTGTTATGGGGAAACTGGCCATGAGCACAGTGACTTTGGGGGCTCATTGTAAAAGAGAAGTGTTCTTAGCTCTGATAGGGAGATTTTTCTAAATACCTAAGTTGAACAATAGTAATACAATTTGCCAATATTGAAGCAAAACTTCTGGCTCACAGCCTAAAAAATACCATGCTATTTTCCTCTGCTCTCAAATACAAATGATTAAGGAAGGTCATGAAGCAAAAACCCCTTCACCCTTACATGAATGCTCATGTAAGCATGTGATGTTACAGCTTCTATCCCAAAAACACTGAGTCATCTGCCCAATTATTTCCAAATCATTGAAGTAAAATTTCCATCATCTACTTCATCTGAACTTCTCTGTGATCAGATCCTGGAGAATCATTACCTTGTCACCAGCCTTATGACCTGCTCTGAGCACAGCTTGACATTGCAGCATAAAGAACCAACCAGAATTTTGTTGGATTATTCCCAAATTCACTGAAACCTCCTTCTCATCAGCTGCAGTGTGAGGCTAAACATAAAGAGGAGGCAGAGTCGAAGTGCTTTGGTGTTGCCCAGTCAGCCAGCCAACAGCTCCTTAGGGCTCCTAGCAGATTCACCCTTCCTTCCCAGGAGAATTCAGAGCACTTGTTTATGTTAGACTAGCTCATGCCAAACACAAAGCGAAATCTAAAAGGCAAAACGGGTCTGCAAAGCTTTTCAGGTTTGCGTGTCTCCCTGGTTTCCAGCCCCTGCCACAGAAGAAAGGAGTTGCAATGCCCTGAGCTCCAGGGGAGCACTGGGGTTGAGAGGTGAAGTGAGAGCAGCTTCATTAGCAGCTCTGCTGCTGGCAGGAAAAGCCCCGGTGCCTCTCTCAATTTAGTCTGCATGGGAGAAGAATCCAGAATGGAAATCAGTGTAACCTACTCCTTTCACACTGCCTTTGAGAGAGCCACAGCCTCCTCCACCAGCAAAACCTGGCAACTTGCTCTGACATGCAGAGTTAGGAAATTTGGAAACTTCTGAGGAGGACTGGCACAGTTTATTAGTTTCTGCCTTTTGTTCAAAATATGTACAGGCATCTGAAGTCTGAAGGGTCATAAAAGTCACTGAACAAGTGCCACTTTAAGAGATCAACTGCAAATAAAGGAACATATATCCAGCTGTTAAAATGATGCAGCCCATAAATGCCAAGAAAGAGTGAGTGTTTATAAGAGCTGTACATCTGCTGCTTCTCCCTCTCCATCCTATTCTTTCTGGATGCCCTTCAGAGGCTTCCTTCTTGTGAAAAAAGGAAGGGGGAAAGGGGGAATAGATGTGAATGAAGAGCTTTAAATCAGAAACCAGGTTGTGAACTCCTTTTTGACAGAGAACTGTGAGTCTGACACTTCACTAGCCGGAAACCTGACTTCTCTCTCCCACTCCCAGCACAAAATGAAGGAGATGGCAGGTTGCAGCATTAGCACATTAAAGTCCCTTCTTAATCTGTTCTTGCCAAGCAGCTGATTTTGGGTGAACTTGCTGACAGCTCTGCAAACCTTTCTGGACTCATCTCTGCCAGTGACTGACATTCACAAGGGTTAGATGGTCAGATTACAACACTGGGCTGGAACTCCTTTACAGATTCTCAGATTCAATAATCTGCTGCAAACAATTTAATTAGAGAATCATCTCCAGTCAGTTTAACAAGAATGTTCTTCACACTATGTTCTAGAATTCACTTTTCTTCAATAAATCAGGGAATTTATTCTCCCTGTCACACATCATCTACTTGTTATTTGCTTGGCTTAAATATTTCAGCAAGTGCTTTAAGAACCCTCGCTGTTAAAAAATTTAGGTGGTGAATAAATATGCCAGTTTCTTATTTCTTAAGCCCCACTGATGCCAGGGAGCAGATATTAAAGACAACACTTCTGCTGAGATCTCACCACCAGAATTATACATTCACAGTGTTGTCAGAGGGCTTAGCACTGGATTGAATCAGTTCAGTGCTCTTAGCACATCATCCCTTTAAACATCTGTATATGAATAAAGCATATTTAATGAAAATCTGTTATGCACTAGTCATCTGCATTAGCAGGTTTTAGAATTTTAATTAGAATTATGTTAGGCCTTAATAATAACAAAGAGCCCAGCCTTGACCACATGGAACATAGGGGAATGTTTTTGCACACAGATTAAGGAGTTTTAAACATACAAACTAGACAGCAGAACTTACATCAGGGATGGTGAATAAAAACATCCATGGTCTAGAAATACAAAGGATACAAAGGATATAAGGATGAAGCAAGGAGAATTAATAAAAAATATGTACAAGGAAATGTATGTACACTGGATTTATTAATATTGAAAAGAGAAGAAGTTGCAATTTTTATTTTAGGGAGACCAGCAGCAGAACTTACATCAGGGATGGTGAATAAAAACATCCATGGTCTAGAAATTATTCACAGGATACAAAAACCATAAAGATGAAGAAAGGAGAATTAATAAAAAAATATGTACAAGGAAATGTACGTACACTGGATTTATTCATATTGAAAAGAGAAGAAGTTGCAATCTTTATTTTAGGGAGACCAGACCACACCTCATTAGAGTCCCATGTACCTAAAGCTGGGTACACCTGGACATTTGATTAGTGCTAAATTCAGCCAAAGTAGAAATATGAGAATTACTTTTTGGGAAAAGGCAACTCTGTTGTGGCCAGGGAATTATCCTTACCTTAGAATGGGACTTGTTGATTCTCTTCCCTCTTGGGATTTCTTTTCTGATAAGTGCAGGTCCCAGAAAAATACCCCTCATTAGTAGTAACTGCTTAATGAGTCAGATCCTGGGAAAAAAAAAATAAACCAGACCCCCATGAGATTTTATCAAGAACATAAGGTGAATATTAGTGACTTCTCCCCTCTTTGCCCAGTCACAAACCATCCACGGGCTCGAGCAGTGGCCCAAAACAGAACCACAAACATCTCAGACGTCAGTTAAACAGTGGGATGCTTTTCATGTTCTCCTTTCCTGTGGGATCAGTCAGAATGACAAGCAGCAGCCCACTGCTAGCAGAAACAATGCTTTGATGGAGCTGCACAGGCTGCCAGAGCTTTGCCCAGCACGTGCCTTTGCTCAGGACGTGTCAGCCACCTTCTGAATTCCTGCTTCCACCTGTGGAAAACAGCACTGAAAGGTTTGCTTCTCTACAGAGCAGACAATGAACAGTAATTTAAGAACCTGTCTGCCTAAACAAGGCTTGCAAGAAATGAAAAATGACATTCCTGATACAAGGTAATTACTGTAGTTCCAGCCATCCAGTTAGGGGCAAGGTACAAGGGAATGCTTCCTGCATTTCATTTCCTACAAAATCACAGGTATTAATTAGCTTGACTTTTCAAAAAGGGGCTCCCTTTGACATTTGAACAAAAGCAGATTTTACAGAGGTTTGTAACCATCTGTTTTTTGAAAATTTACCCTGGTTTCTGTGACCTGACTGAATGGCCACGCAGAGCAGCATTTAACTGCTGAGAAATAGAATGTTTTTGTCTTTTCTTGCTTCATCCAAGATACTTAGCAGCTGTACTAATGGAACAAACTCTGGTTCAGATAAGTGTGCTGGCTTTTCAGCAGCAGTAACAATTTCTGTGGCCATTAGCCAGGAGAAGTAAATAAGGAGCGGATTTAGAGCTCATGGCCACGCTGGTTTTCTGATTAGGAAGTAGAGGAGGTGAGTTAAATGATCAGATTTAGGTGAATCTCTGTTTGAATAATGAAGCACTAGAAAAACTGTGATGCTATACAAGATTGGCAAACCATCGATATTTTTTCTTCCTTAAATCCTCACACTTTTTCCAAAACAAAAACCTCTCCTGGAATGACAGAGAGGCAGGTAAATCTAGCTGAAGGTTCTGCTCTTCTCAGAATCTGAAAGGCAACATCTTTCTAAGAACCTTGAGTTCTGTAAGATGAAAAAACAAAGTCTGCTATTTCAGCTCATGTCACATCCCAAGCCAAGTTTTCATCTAATTGTCATTACACAAAAGCAGCTTGGTCCTTCCCACGGGGTCAGGGCAGTATCTTTGCCACATCCCCACGGGCAGCAGGTGCCACCCCCTCTGAATATGAGCACAACTCCACTCACAGACTGGAACATCCTCCCCACATCAGCTGCTGCATCTCTGCTTCACATTCTCTGCTTTCTGTAGGTAGGAAAATGCCTCTGTCTGTCCCGAGCATCCCTGGATGAGATGGTAAATTTAAAATTTCTGCTGTGGTAGCCTTAATCCATCGCTGGCACAAAACCTCCAGAGATGCCCTGTGAGCTGATCCAGTGCCACAGCTGCTGACAGATGTCAGAGGCAGCAGCCAGGTACCCACACACTGAAATTCCTCACTGCACAGAACTGAATATTCCCCTGTCTCTCATTAGTGTTCCTCACAATTCTCATTTATGATCTTTCCACCACACTTACAAGTGCCTGGCTGTTAATAAGCACTGTCAATCCAGTTATTATGTTTCAGATAAATACATTGCAGCAATTAATAGAGAGTAACAATTTGATTTTAAAGATATTGACTATGCCCCAGTTTGAAAAATGACTTGACTGTCACTGCAAGCTCAGCTAGTCCTCCATTGGATTAAACGTGCAGTTCATATGGGAATCATACAGAAATCCCTCATCAGTAAAATTATATTCATTAGCCTGCAGTTTAGAAATGAAGCTGGTAAACCAACTTTATCTGCTCTCTGTGGGGTGAAGAGACTTTTGATAACAGCTTTTTAATTAGATGAAGCTCCTTAGCATCAGCATGCAGATAAGTGGAACTGCATGAATTACCTATACTTTGTAGAAGTAGATCTTTTGATTTGGAACACAACAACAACAAAAAGATTTTAACATCAAAAGTACTGGGGACAAGACTGCTTGTGAGTAATAGCATCTGTATAAATTATAGCAGGAGCAGCTGCAGCAGAGATGAATGCCTGTAAAAATGAGCCTGCTGGAAGGAGCCTGTTCACATCAAAACTCAGAAAAATCCAGTGCCAAGTGAATATTAAAACTTCCAGCCAGTTCCCACTCAGATGAGAGCTGCCTAACACTCACTTTTGCTTGTGGGACCCTGATTATAAAACATTTATCACATTTTCATCCCTTGTTAAATGATTTCTTCCAGGGGAGTTCTTTATTGGCAAGCATATCTAGTGATTCCATATGCCAAGCAGGCAGGAAAAACTGCAGGAGAATGGAAAGGCTGAATATTTCATTCAGTCCCTGGTTGCACAGGTTTATGCTTCTGGAGCACTCAGCACAAGACACAAGGTTTAAATACAGCTATTTCCAAGAAAATGGCTGCTAAGTTTCCCCTCTTGAACCAGCAAGTCACACAACCTCTCAGGTGGGAAGGAACCCAGAGCAAACTCAGTGGATCCCAGGAGTGCTGAAACTGGACTCCTGAGAAAACTCACTTCCTCACATCCAGTTTTATTCACACTTGAGGCTTTCACAGACACCCCACATTCTCCCTTTGCTGCTCTCTGTGTAGAGACAGGAGGAAAAAACAAGATATTGGCCAACAAGATGCCTGCAAATGCACCTGTGGGAAGAGCAAAGGATCCTGCTCTTCACCTCCTGCTTTTGATAGAAGTTTGCTTTCCATGCTGGCCTGGAGCCTCCTCTTTGCTCACATATGGAGCTTGTCAAGGTCTGGGCACTCAGAATTTCCACATGGTTCACACCATCAGCCTGGCCCAGAAACCACCCCAGGGTCCTACAGTGGCAATTGCACCTATTTCTTACCATTCTGGGTAGGAGAAAAATTATTGTCATCTAAGGATATTGCAGAAAATGCATTTTCTAGAGGCTCCAGGAGCTGCAGGATGTCTAAGGCCCAGGTCAGGATGAGATAGATTCTCACCTGAACGTGAGTTAGGAAGCACAAGCATCCTCCTGAGCAGGCACTCCTGTGATTGAGTGTCTCACTTTTAGCACCAGGATGCTGGATAGGAAAACACCCAAGCTCAAGTCAGTCTTCAGTTGAAGAATCTGAAGTTAACAGGGTCCTACAGTGGCAATTGCACCTATTTCTTACCATTCTGGGTAGGAGAAAAATTATTGTCATCTAAGGATATTGCAGAAAATGCATTTTCTAGAGGCTCCAGGAGCTGCAGGATGTCTAAGGCCCAGGTCAGGATGAGATAGATTCTCACCTGAACGTGAGTTAGGAAGCACAAGCATCCTCCTGAGCAGGCACTCCTGTGATTGTCTCACTTTTAGCACCAGGATGCTGGATAGGAAAACACCTGAGCTCAAGTTAGTCTTCAGTTGAAGAAGCTGAAGCTAAAGTCCTCAGTGTGAAGTTAAATGAAGCCATATTTTCATTTTCTTCACTGCAGAGACATATAACCAACTTCAGGAAAAAGACATCTTAAAATGCCCCAAGGTTTTCAAAACAGTGATAAATAAAGCCAAGAAGACAAAAGAAAAGACACATGTTACATGCCTCAAACAACCCTAAACACTAGGAATACTAAAATATTTCAGCCCCTGTCCCTTAAATTCATCATTGTGTTTGAGCTGTACCCAGGCCCATGGCAGAAGGGATGAGTGGGATACCTCAGCTCTGATCCTCACCTTGCTGTTCCAGAGTTACATTGTGGGGACCTGCTGCAGGAAAAAGTTAAGCATGCCAAATTCCCAGGAGGTTTTTGTGTCCTCCCAGCCCAGGATCCCTCTCCTGGCCCTGCAGCCCTTCGTCCTGCTGAGGATCACATCCATGAGCACGCTTCCTCCAAAGGATTCCTCCTCTCCCAGTGCACATCTTTCCCCCTGATCCTCACCTTGCTGTTCCAGAGTTACACCATGGGGACCTGCTGCAGGAAAAAGTCAAGCATGCCAAATTCCCAGGAGGTTTTTTCTGTCCTCCCAGCCCAGGATCCCTCTCCTGGCCCTGCAGCCCTTCCTCCTGCTGAGGATCACATCCATCCACGCTTCATCCGAAGGATTCCTCCTCTCCCTGTGCACATCTTTCCCCACCCTGAGGCAGAGAAAGTCTCCTGCCACACAGCTCTTCACTGAGGCTGCTCCTGTTACCACCAATTTCTTCTGAACATTCTGTAATACTCCCCTGTCTGCTCTACACTGAATTTTGTGGGGAAAGGTCTTGCCTGGGATTGAAATAATTGCGGGGAGAGAGGAGGTGAGCAGAGGAGCACACACACCTTGCTGAACAAAGACAGTTATTTTACATACCACACAGCACCACTGTAATTTAAATGATGTCAAATGTAGCTCTTAGGAACTCTCTGCTCCAAGAAATAAACTTGCAGACAGTTTTAATACCATTCAGTTGCCAAACAAAGTAGTGATTTACATAATAGCACACTACTGTGTCTGAAAGTCCCAACTCCTCCATAAGGCTCCTTGGCATAACACTTCTGCCTCCAGGAATATTTACATTATTTTATTCAGCACAATGCAGCTCTGTGAGTCCCAGTGGATTGAGCTGTACCAAATGTATTTTCCTTGAAAATATGGAAGTCTTTTGTGCTTTTTTGACAGAAGAAACTCGATCACCTGGTCTCAGAAGATTTGCAGGAGCTCACTCTTGGCTCCAGCACACACCCAAGCTCCTGCCTGCCAGCTCAGTTATGGAAATGGCTCTCATGCATCCTCCAGCTTCTCAGCAAAGGAGAGGTAATGAGCAGAGATGGGAATAATTAAATCCCAAATTTGATTCCTGTTTTGCACACTAATTCTACTTTGTAATCCACATCCCCTTGTACCTCCACATGCAGGGTGGTAAAGAGGTTTTTGTTCAAGCAGTCAAGAGGGAGGTGACAGCACTGACCACACCAGTCCCTGCTGGGAGGGACACAGCAGGGCAGCCATACCCCAAACAGCTGGCTTTTGTTACAATATCATGTAATATGATTAATATCTGCATTCTAAACATCCATAAGCTCTTCTCAGGCTTTTTTTTTTTCTTTTTTTCTAGCAGCATAACGTGAAGAAAAATGAATTTAAAAAAAGAAAATGCCTGGAAGAGAGCTGGCATCCTCCTTGTTTTGGGAAGCAGGGTTTGTGCCCACACTGTTGTTGCTGGTTCAAAGGAGCAGCTTTGTGCACACAGTGTGGGAGAACCTCTGCTGCCCTGCACAAGAACCACTGGGAGAGGTTTCTACCATTTGATGGAAATCAGGAGCAAGAGGAGACTGTGGGACCTGTAGTGACTTTCTGAAGGTCACACATTCTGTTTACACAAATCTTAAGAGTCCTGTCATCCCAGTCCATTTTAATAAAAATTATATTGTTTCACTTTGAGTGAAATTTTCCACCATGATATTTTGTATCTGAACATTTTCCACACAAAACTAATGAAGTTACTAAGAGCAAAGCCAGTTTGAGAGATGCTTATTTTGGTCGTCTGCTGTTTTACAAAAGAATCTTCTATTTTGGCAGGTATGTGATCTTCAAACACTACAATTTCCAGGAACCTCAACTAACCTGAGTTTGAAGGACAGGCTGCTGCATTTGCCACTTCTGCAAAGTATAACGTCAGGAAAAACACAGTGATTCTAATCACAGATGTGCTTCACACAGGGCAGAACAAGGGGATATAAACCAAAATGCTTTACCAAGCAGAATGGATTTTGAATATATATATTGAATAGTAAAACTATTAACATCTGTGACTGATCTTAAGGTCAAAAAAATAAAATATCCTTCTCACAGGTGTAGGACACCACCCTCATAAAGGAGAGCAGCTTTACCAAACACATTCAAGTTGATTATTGTATTTCAGCCATTTTTTTGTTCTCTTGGTTGCAGGTGCTGAATTGTGGGATCATCCAGCCAGTCCCAGAGCTTCCCTTTTCACTTGATCATTGCACTAGAACAACTCCCTCCAAAACCTCCCTCAAAAAGCTGCATTTCAGCTTGTGAAAAATCATCTAGAACACTTCTCCAGTGGTGTGTGCACATTTGGTGTGTGCACAGTGCTGTGTGCTCTTTGCTAGCCAAGAACAGCTCCACTGTAGAATTACAGCTCAGCTATCTCAGTGTTTACCTTGATGAAAATCTAATCCTTGTTCTTCCTCAGCAGGGCTGTCTTGGCTCAGCCCCTCTGCTCTGATAACCTTGCTCAGCACACAAGAAGCTGCAGCTCACAACTTTCCAGTGTGTGTGTGTGTGTGTTGTTTTGTTAGGTGTATGCTGAGCATTTTAAAAAGTGCTGCAGTCACTAATGAACAGAATTTCAATTTACTATCATCTAGCCATTTAAATGTGGGGGCTTTTTAATTCTCTGCCGTTAAAACCCTCATGCCTCATGTTTTGTATTGGCTTCCAGGTATTATAACTACTGGTCTTGCATGTAGAATATTATTTTACAGTATTACATCTTGCTCAAGTCAGTCTTCAGTTGAAGAATTTGAAGCTATAGTCCTCAGTCTGAAGTTAAATGAAGCCATATTTTCATTTTCTTCACTGCAGAGACATATAACCAACTTCAGGAAAAAGACATCTTAAAATGCCCCAAGGTTTTCAAAACAGTGATAAATAAAGCCAAGAAGACAAAAGAAAAGACACATGTTACATGCCTCAAACAACCCTAAACACTAGGAATACTAAAATATTTCAGCCCCTGTCCCTTCAATTCATCCATTTCCATCAGAGCAGTGCTCTAAATAGTTCAAATATTTATTTCTTATTTTGATAACTCCAACAGAGTTCATTGCATCCTTGATCCCTTGAAAGTGAACTGAACTCATGTCTCCAGTAGCTGAACCTCTCCTGTATCCTAGCGTGGGTTACCCACACAGGTAAGCAGCAAGAATCCAAATAAATTTACCTAAATAAATCATCTCACTTTGGGTGAAATTCTCTCTTTGCCAGGGCAGCAGGAGTATTTATTTTAGTATGCCACAACTTCTTTCCTTTCCCTCCTTTCTGCTCCACTTTCCTCAGAAAGCTGGGAGGTCACAATGGCACCCAGATTCCAGTTTCCTGGAGAAGCTTATGCATATGAAAAAACAGGGATTCAGGGTTCAGTCTTAGTACATCAGAATGTCAGTGTCAGAATAGCCTGCAGGAAAAAAACCCCTCTAACTTTAAGTTTTTTAGCACTTTCTTACACATCCATACTATATACTGTAGTAATGTTCATTTTTTCTTTTCTTGTTTTTTTTTTTTCTTTTTTTTGTCTCTTACTGTTTGTGGAGATGGCAAAGGTGAAGCTGATGCAATTATCAAATAAAAATTGTGGTTTAGATATTTTGCAAGGTCACCTAAACCTTGGAATAGCTGATGCTTTGGTAGAGACAGAAACAGATGAATCAACACACAGTCATTTTTCAGAGTGTTCAGCTATGAATTGGTGATTAACCTTTGGAACATATCATGAGGGAAAGAGGCTGATTCTCCCTTTCATTGCCTTCAAATCAAAGCTGCTCATCTTCCATAGCCCAGACCAAGCTGCTGTGTTCAGCACAGGACTATCTGTCTGAAATTCTTCAGCCCATTCTTTGTAGCAGAAAAGACCACATAAGCATACAATATTTTCCAGTTGAAACTCTGCCTACCATGGAATATCATTTCCAGTGCCCACAAGCCACTATTTTAATGTCCATCTCACAACCTCATTTCATCTTTCTTTAATGCTGTGTGGAGAAATTGCAGTGTGTTGGGATTGCTGCGTTCTAAGCTTCCAGAACCCGTGCACTTGTCCTGAATTCTGAAATTTCCTAATGCCTTTTGTCAAATTAGATAGACAGCACCTTCTCCTGGCTGGGGATCACTGCAAGGGGTAATAGGGAAAAGAGAACCAGAACTGAGCAGGCACAGAGCAGAACAGTGGGAGCAACACCTAACACTGGCAGAAAGCACTGTCCATGCCCTTTAATTAGACAGAACACTATTTATGAGTGACAAATGAATCATATTCCTTACTGGCATTTTTTGATTTTTGGTGTACTTGGTCTTCATGGAAATACAGCACAGACTTCAGATTTGTAATGAAGTATGAGGACTTGCCCTTTATACAGGAAATTTTGTAGGAGGGAAAAGCAAATTTGATGTCAAAATAATTCTCAATTAAGATTGTTCACTCCTTCTGAAAGAAAGTTTAAAGCTGCAGAAATCTTCATTAGATGGTAATAGCAGTATGTGATCATGTGAATCTGTCCACAGATGCTCTGGCATCTTGCTCTAGGCTGTGCTATTGTTTATTTTGGAAAAAAAAAGATACAGCAAATACTATTTTCCTGGCACACCTTCTTCAAACTCAGTCTTTTGGGACAGAAATCAGCAAAGGACTTTCTTTCTACTTGACCTCAAAGAAGGACATTTGACTTTTGAGTAACCATACTAGAAAACCAGGTTAAGAGAAGAACTTTAATGAGAACCAGATGCTGTATCTGAGCTGAATTTTCATGAGTTCATGAATTATAGAAACCCCAGGGGCAGAGGTGGTATCAAACTTATAATTCAATTTCAGTTGCTATTTCAAAGTCCTATTCCAGCATATAGAGATCCAGGGGGAATCTGAACAACTTTTGTGAGGAGTTCTTTTTGTTACATTTGAATACCAAATAATTCACCGATTTGCTTCACACCTCAGATAAGAAACCTCTAGTTCTGATTCTTCCTCAGCTGTCACAGCAGGCAGTTTCATATCCAAACACCCTTAACCTGGGTAGATGTCATGTTTCACCAATGTACACATGGTTAAAGAATTTGCAGGGCAGCTGAAAAACAGCTTGTCTTTGAAATCATGCTTAGCCTTGCTTGAAACTTCTCCCAGCTTTGCTGGATGCTTTAAAAAAAGCAACCTACAAAATATTAAATAATGGCAGGCACTAAACAGCCTTCTCATATTTTTGTAATAGATTTAAAAAAACCATTGCACTCCCATTATTTTAAAGATGCTGTTGGTAACTACAGCAGGTGGAAAAGGCTTTTTCTGCCTGTAAAATCTGTGCTGTGTAATTTTGCTTCACTTAAACATGAGCGTGTGCCCACGGAAATAAAATGTAAAGTTCTGAGCTTATTTCTCTTTCATTTTCCCGGTGAACTGATACTGAAAGTGGCTGTTTGAAGTCAGCCCTTTTATTCACGATCCAGGAAGGTGTTGGACAAAGCAGGACCCTGTCAGAGAGCAGCATTTTGCTGCTGCTCTGCCTCAGGTGCTGCTGGTGGAGAAGCAAAGGCAGCAGCGTGGAGCAGATGGCCTGACGTGCTTCAATAAACTCATGGAGCACACGGTGCTGTGCATCTGCACTAAGCTGCTCTTCCAACCTCAGGCCTCTCCAGTCCAGGTCTGCCTCCTAAATTATTTATTTCTCAGATCAAGCTTAATAATAATGTAGGGATGGATTTGGTTTTGTGATGAAGAGAGGTTTAACAAAGCTAACAGCGTGCCTGCAAGCTTTGCTGAGTCTCTTCATCACAGAGGTGAATGTTCTGCTGCTCTGTTAATGGTTATGAGTAGTTAGTCATCAGTCATTAACCAGCTGTCATGAATAAAATCTCTGCAATTTACCAATTTTTAGACATATAATCTGGGCTATGGACAAAAGTACTACCTTCTGGACCAGGTGGAAGGAGCACAAGATGCTGCAGTTTACTTCGGTTTTGTTTTGCTGAGAAACTGGCATTCTTTTTGTTTGGATCAACCCTAATGAAACATCTGCTAGGTTTTAATTAAAATAAAATGGAATGCAGTTTCCTGAACAGGTGGAAGCAGGAGATGATATAACATGGAGCTGAAATCCCTCCATGTGTTCAGAGACTTTGCAGAGTCCCAGCTATCACATCCATAAACCAGCGATGGAGTGTGTCAAGAACATTTTGATTGTGCACACGAGTCTGCTTAAAAAGGTGTCTACTTAGCCAGGGAACAGCAGAAAGATAATATTCCAGCAGCCCTACATTACACCCAGGTAATGACTGGTTTAATGTTTTCTTGCTTCTGATGCACTACATGTGGCATTTTCCAGTTGTGAGAATTTGGACTACTCAAATCACTCACAGTAAAACCTTAGACATCAAAACAACAGCCAGATATCAAAATATATAAAGGAAATAATGACTGTGATATTTAAAAAATTGCAAACCCACCAAAACCTTGATTACTGCTCCCATCCTGTCCCCATCCTTTGCTGCAAAGAGCCACCCCAGGAGGTCATGCACCTGGAGCCAGCCAAAACAGAGCAGGGCAGGATCAGCTGCTTCAGTTCATATTTTTTTAGGTATAGAGGAGAGGTGGTGCTTTTCAATAGTCTGCTGCCCCCTGAATTTGGCATGAGGGTAGGACCCGCCGTCTGCATGTGGAAGGAAAGGGAAAGTGATGAAGAGTCAGAGTCAAGCTCCACACATTCCTGGTCTGGCATGAGAGGAAAGGAGGTGATTCTGAGATGTGCCTGGTATGTGCCCTGTGGAAGAGACAGTCCTGGTGCTATCATTTATGGACAATTTAAGTTTTCAATGACATAAGTGAGCTTAGTGAGCTAGAAAACCTGTCCCTTTGCCAAGGAATGCTTAATACTGATTGCTTCAAATTAGGTCTGTCCTTTAATGCTTTTATGCATCTACTGTCAGGGAGCCTGTAAGTGTTCATCTATTATTACTTTGGTGGGTACTTTCTTCTAAAACTGTAGTTCCAGAACTAACTAAATAACTAACTATCACACATGAAATGTGCAAACTTCTCGCATTTCCCTCTGAAGAAACATGTCTTGAACTTTTCCTGTTGCAAATAAACTGCTGCAGAGATCCTTAGTGTGCACCATGTTCATCAGTAGATAAAAGCTATTTAGTGCATGGGGTATTTAGCTTTAATAAACTTTTCAGTCTATCAGGTTGAAACAGTTCAATGTTGTAAAATACTCATGCAAGAGTTGCTTTCCATACACAAACATCCACTAGTTCTAGAGACTTATCACATAAAGCTTTTCTGATTTTTGCTTTCAAGATCTAAAAAGGCTTCTAAGGACTAATGGTTTGTGAAATTTCAGCTCAATATCAAAGAATAGGAGAAAGCACATAGCATGCTGCATTTAAAGGAGCTCTTCATTTCAAATAACTGCCAGGACTGTAATTGTGTACAATAAAAGGTAACAAATGGAGCTGGAAGTTTGACCTGCAAGCCCCCTGCTAGTTCTGCTTGCTCTGTGCTTTGTACAGTGGGTTGATTACTGGTTATCTCCTGTGAAACAAGGACTTGTCTGACATGCTCAGCTCTGTAATTTGTAAAATGCCTTGAGTTTGTGCTTTGATTTAGAAAATGAAACAGTATAAAAACACATAGAACTTGAGTAAAGTTCTTCTTTCCAAGGGATGCCATCCAGGCCGCTGCTCCCAGGCAATGGGTTGTGAAGCCTAATGAGGCACAAGCCTGACAGAAGCCAGCAAATGAAACAATTTCAGAACTGTAAAAATGGTCTGGAGATAGCAGAGCATTCAGAAGGAAGAATGGCCTTGGTATGAGCCAGGTCCTTACCTAACCCAAACACATGCTGTCCTATCCAGGGGCAAGGAAGTTACCAGACCTAATTAATTACAACAGATAATTGAGCATGTTTAAAAACATCTGTCTGTGATGTTTCAGTCCATGAGATAATGCAGAAACAAAGCACTTGGAAGGTGGGTTGGTTCTGACCTCCCATGTTGAGGGCTATTTCCATAACTTTTCTCGCAACAACTTCACATCCCAGATGGAGTTTGGGGTTGAGCCAGGATTTTTGGACACGCCTCCCACAAAACAGGCTGCTCTAGCAAAGTGTTTGCATAGTTTAAAGCCATGTTTTCTTTCACTCTCCCTCTGCCATCTACATTTGTAGATCACAACTTCCCTGGCAGCTAGTGATTGATTTTCTACTGGTTCAGATGCACAAAGTAACAATTGATATGGAAAATCCATTTAACAAGTTGGTTTATTTTTGAAATCAGTTTTTGCTGTCCTAAAACGTGAGTGATGCACATTTTAAATGTCACAGTTTATTTTTGAGTGTGAATCCCCTTCCACATTAAAAAAGAGAAGTCTCTCAAGGAGCCTTACAGACAGTGAAGTATAAGAATACAGTTGCACACTGTGATAGGAATACAGTTTCTAGACAGGGACATTTAAAGCTCTGGACCTGTGTGATCCAGGTCCCTTGATGCCCTGACCCACCTGCCTTTGCCCCACTCGTGTGCTTTGTACAACCAATGTGTTAAACCTTTGCTACAACACAGACAAAAGGCAGGAAGATATTTTTTGTCCCTTTGTGGTCATTTGCTGTGCCAGTTTGTGAAGCCAAATGCTCAAGAACACAGAGAGTCAGGTAAAATAAAATTCATGGGGCAAGAGAGGAAAGGCAGGGAGCTCCAGCTAATAATTAGACCTTTTGTGATGTGGTAGCTGACTCAGAGCTCTTGTAGAAGTGAAAACAAACACACCTTATATGGCACAGGAACAGCCACAGGTCTGCTTCATATTAGACAAGAAGTTGGCCAAGGTACACAACAATGGGTAGAAACAGGAGCAAAGATGGAAAAATGTTGAAGATTGGATCTGAATTTACTTTTATGGCAGTTGCATGATCCAAGCTCTTCAGGTAACACCAATAAAGTAGAATCAAGACCTGGGGCTTGCAAAGCAGCCTGAATTTGGGATTTTATTATGTTCCATTAAAGTGGATAAACCATTTAATCACAAAGGCACCCACTGTTCTGGTCTGGAAAAAGAAATAATTGCTACCTCTCATAACACATTAA
Source organism: Passer montanus (assembly GCF_014805655.1). NCBI lineage: Eukaryota > Metazoa > Chordata > Aves > Passeriformes > Passeridae > Passer > Passer montanus. The sequence goes on along the minus strand of NW_024370263.1, from coordinate 3,102,963 downwards.
CATGCAAGCTAATCCTGTGTGGGTTTTCAATCAGCAACCACAAATGCTTCAAAGAAAGCCAGAGAAGCTCCACAGCAGACAATTATACAACACTCCAGTGGAGATAAAAGTGCTTTCTAACACAGTTAATGCCTTTTTTGCCCAGAAGCCTGATAATCTGTATTGCACCAAACCAATTTCCTATGCAACTGAAGAAGGATTTGGCATTTAAATGTGAAAACATAAGGCAAGTTGTGTCATCAGTGCTGCAGATAAAAGGGTTGTGCATTTGCACAGGTTGCATCTCTCCAAGCTCTACAGGAGATTACAGGGATAACAAATCCAACTGGCACCATTCTCTCTGTAAGAAGACACTTATCTGGAAGACCACTGAGCATGGTTTTCTTGTTTGATGTTTTCAGATAAAACCATACTTGCATCATGAATTTAAATATTTATATTATTTGTAACACAGGCAAGCAGATGTCTCTGGCTTCTTTGCTATATGAACTCTGTCAAGGCAGTAACTTCTCAAGAACCTTCTAAAATAGATTAATTCTTTTTCTTGGACACTCATGGCAAGCAGCAGGGAACACTGAATTTACCACAACTTTTAGCATCAACAGGATGTTCTTCTGAAAGCACATTGCTTCCATTCTGTGATTTGGTCTCCCAGGTACTTTAGGTTAAAGGTCTTGACAGATTAAAAAAGAAAAAAAAAACTTCTGGCTTTCTAGTGCTGTGGGGAAAATAAAACACCCCATTTTTGGACTCTATTTGAATACAAAATATTTCTCTATGGGCAAGTTCTGGGATTTGTGGAAAGCACGAAAGGCTGGGAATATTTCACAAGTCAGGGATTAAGTTTACTCAGTGAGACTGAAGTGGTTTAGGATACTCTGTCAGTGAAGGTTTGATTCTCTTTTCTCACCAGTTTTAATAATGACAGAGAAATGAATCCCCAGTGTGCCTTGTCACTGACCTATCAGGCAAGTTTAATAGGCTTTCCTCTTAAATATTATATTGCACAGGGCCTTGAGACATCTTGTCCTATTTATAACCTGTCCCAGTCTGGGCTAACCATTTAATACTTTTCCAGTCCCATTCTTTTCTTCCCAAAGATACAAACTTGGAATCTGGAACTCAGGAGCACAGGTACCTCCTGCCTTCCCCAGTGAGCTCAGCCTGAGCTTTACTTACACCACTGCTTCCCAGCTGCATAAAAATTAAAAAAAATACCCCAAAATCTCTTCAACACTTGTAATACCCAAGCCTAGCACTTAATTTTACTAAACCAGAACAGATTGCCCTACTTTTTTACATCCTAGTAATTGTCCATTAATAAATCCTACTCCTGCTCAGCGTTATCCTGCAGTTACCCAGCACCAGCAAGATTAAATCTGAAATTGTTCCCAGGAGGGCAGTAAGAAGGAAGTGAGCTTTTGCCCTTGGCAGATGTCAGTGATAATGGTGAGTGCTGGGTGCTGACCTACATCCATCTCAGGAACACAGGAGCTAAAGAAAGCCTTGAATGGCAGCACTTTGATCTGTTCACAAGTATTGCAGTTCACAGGTTTGGAATTAGAGGGGTTTTTAGTGCCCCTCTAATAGGTGGGGGAGCCAGGGAAATTGTGCTGTGTAAGTGAACAAGCCAACAGCTCCAGGGCTGTCCAGTCACTAACCATTCATGGCTGCAGAGAGCAGCAAGGGTGAGGGAAGAGGACACACCAGCATTACACCTGGAGCAGAAAATCCCTTCACTCTGAGCCATGGAATAGTTCTCGAGCCCTCTCGTGGTGCTCCCTGCCAGCTGCACTGCAGAGGTGTCACTGCAAAGATGCTCAGCACAAGCTCTGCCTACAAAACAGCAGCTCAGGGAAGACAGCACTTGGTTTGACCTAACCCAGAGCCTCAGTGCCCTTCTCATCTGTGGTGTGGGGAGAGCAAAAGTTACAGGAGTAGCACATCCTTGTCCCCATCCTAACCCTGAGCACCCTGCTCTCCAAGGGATGAGGGAGTCCTTTTTGAAAATCATTGTCCAGCAGCTGTATAAGTTTGATTTGCTTACAACTCTCTTCTCTTTCCTTGCCCTCCCCTGAGCAAACAATTTCTTTCTCTTCATTTGGTTTCACCAGCTTCCAAAACAAAACCTTTAAAAGAGCACCTTGACCTCCACATTTGTGCTGGCTTTTTCAAATCTATTTAGACAAACTCATTCCAGGTTCTGTGAGGACAAATCAATTTTAGTCAACAGACAACTTAATTTTAGACTGAATTTATGAAGAAGACCCAGAATAACCCCAATTTAAAATAAACCATTTTTCCCTGAGATAGTAGAGAGCTTGTATGAAAATGGTTAAATATCACACATTCACAAAGGTAAAGTCTCCATCCCATTCTCAGTATGCCACTAGAATTTCCATCTAAATTGCTGAGAGTCCAGAAGAAAAGTTACAAATCAAGGTCCAACTGGGAAAGTTTAGCTCTTTTTATTTCTTAGCTGAAAGATGGTAATAAAGAGATAACATTTGCTTCAGGGAAAAAGCTTTGGAACAAGTGTCGCCCATTTGATCAACGTGCTGTCTACTTTGTCTGCCTCTCCTCCTTTAAAAGGCTAATAAAAAATTATTTCTTTAGAGACTGCACACCATGATAAGTGCCACAGAGCTGCAGACCTCTAGTGAATGTGCTTATCAGCCACTTACAAAGGGCATGGAAATGAACAACTCCTGACTTCATCAGCAAATTGGGAAAAATTCAAGCACTGGACGTGCCAGGCACTGCCACCAGCAAAGCTGAGTGTCTGTCTCAAGGCTCCCAGGGCTAGGACTGCACCAGCTGCTCCAGCTAGGGTAGCAACATTTAGATTAGCTTCTAAATTTAGTTCTCTCCACCTCCAAACAGATTTTGCAGCTCCTGCCTGCTCATGTGAGTGCACCCAGCAAGAGCAGCTGGTTCCTGGCATGAGGTTTGCCCTCCTTGGGTTGTGCTTTCTGTCTCCAGCTCGCTGCTGCTTTCTGTTCACAACTGCATTTTCTGTTATTTTACCCTGGGGCATCTACAATCATTGTCTCACATTTATATCCAGGGAGAAGGCAAAGAACCCCTGAAAAATTAAAGTGTCTGATGCTTCCAAAGATGATCTTAAATTCTGAGGCTTTTTCAGAGCAAGCATCATATTTGCTGTGGCACTGGAGCTAATAGGACATTTTCCCTAGAAAATATCACACAACATTCATTTAAACTAAAGATCATTCTGAACTAAATAAGAAAAATGAGCAAAGATGACCAGTGGGAAAGTGATACAGAGAGCAGTATTCTTCTCAAAGGACTCCTGTGCTGAAGGCTGCTGTATTTATGTGCTTCTTTTCTCACTAGTGAATGTCACCATTTCTAAGCAGAGCACCTTAGCAGCAAGCTCCAGGTACACATTTCCATTTAATGGTTAGAGGAGAGAAGGAGAAGGCAGAAAAATAAAATAAAATGAAAAAGTTGGAAGTGATTGTTTTTCAAAAATCAGGATACAAGTAGGCAATCAAACCCTCCAAACACAGCCCTGCTGCTGTCAGCCCCACAGCTGCTCCTTTTGGTACCTCGTGCTCTCAATCATCCCCTGCACATATTCTCTAAAAGGCATAACTCTGCTTCACATTTGTGTTTTATTTTTCAAGCTCTATTTTCCTTAAATGAGTTCTAGCAAGCTGATTGTGGGATCAAACAATAACCAGGCTAGGACTCATAAAAGAGGTTTATGATTTATTAACCACTGGTCGTGCCCCCTCAGCTTCACTGCTGACATGTCCCTAGTCCTGGAATTTGGCATTTATTCTGTAGTGTCAATCAGGACACTCCTCAAGGGCTCTGTGAAGAAGAGTGATTTTGAAGGAGAACAAGTAGAAATGATGGACACAGACTGTCTTTGTCATCCATCAGCAGAGTGTTGTGCTAGGAGCCCTGTCCATGCATTTCACCCCACTGCAGCTTGCAGTGCTGTGGTCTTCCCTGGACCCCAATAAAACCCTGCAATCAGAAGCCCCAGCCACACACCTCAGCTGCAAAACTAAACCTCCCTCCACTTAACTTCAGTCCTAGCCAGTAAACTTGGCTTCTTTTTCAGTGCTAAAACATGACTTTAAGGGCTTAACCTGACATTGCCTGCATTTTAAAGGGTCTCCCTGCCTCTCTTTGTATAAAATAAAACTGTCAGTCCTTCAGCTCACGGTTAATTGAAATGGGTTAGGCTGTGCAGGGTTCTGCTGAGGCAGAGTCAGCTGTGCTTTAACCACTGCAGGGAGCAGGGCAAGGCTGGCAGAGGATGTTTTATGGGGCAGTGCTAATGGATCCACACCGACCTTGCTGAGCCCAGTACTTGCACAGCTGCTGGTGGGATTGCTGTAACCCTGGGGTAGCTGCTGCTGCTCCCAGCCCTGGCACACACACTGCCTCAGAACTCAATTTACTAAAATAGAAAACTGTCCACCAAGCCATCACATTCTTTTTGGGGGAAGTTACAGGGTTCTGGACATTTTATTTTTTAAAAAATCAGAAGACCGTAGTGCCTCAATGGACAAGAATTCCTGCCTGCAAAGGCTCTGTAAGGAAACAATGACACTTTAAAGATGTGCCTGTATAAATGTTTCACGGATTAACTCTTTTTGTTGATCTTTTCTATCCAGCTCTTCACAAATGACCTGCAACTGCCCTGAAGCAGCGTGTTTTGGAAGTGCTATGTTATTACAGGAGCTTGATTAGGGCTTATTGAAACTAATGGAAAAGTTGCCACTGACAGCTTCTTTTTGCTGGGTCAGTTTCAAATGTTTTCACAATAAACCTGCCCATTTACATAGCCTAGTGTCTAATTTTGGAAGATTGCTTTTGGGGCAAGCAATAATCAGCCACCCTCAATATTTCAGAAAATCCAGTGAGTAAAGCTGGTAGTTAATGCCTTTACAAACAGCTCCCAGTGCCATTTAGTTCTTACAATGGGGAAATTGGTTCTTTCTTGGCAATGAAAAGCAGAAGAGAAAAAGACCTTATAAGACTACAATCAAAAATACAAAACACACCCTTGGCAGGAGCTGCAAAGCAGACAGTTTTTCAGGCAATGAATATCAGCCCCAGTTCAGAATGCAAGGAGCTGCAGAAAAATCAATGCAAGGGCTGAACTCTTCTCCTGACACCTTCCCTTTTCTGAATGGCTCTCATAAATTAGTTTTTTAGCTTCTTGGAGTGCTTTGCTTCATAAAAGATTTAGCACTGTCTGCATCCAGCATTCTAGTCACTCCCCAAAACATAATGTACTTTCTCATCCCAAAAAGAATTATATACAAAGCAAATTAAAAAATGCAAGATACATCAAATCAAGGAGAGTTGGTCTCAAATATTAATGCCTCATGTCAAAAAGGTACAAAATTATAAAAACACTCCTTATAGGCAATTGAAAAAGCAACAGCTTGGCAAGCAATCAAGAAAACTGAGGCCCTGGTATATAGGTCTGAAGAGGTTCAGCAGAAGAATGAGGCTCCTATTCCATGGAGTACATAAATGGGTGCATAAATCCCATGGTTTCTAACTGGATGCTGCCCTTGCTCATATGTTTTGCACCACAAGGGTGTCAGGGAGGTGAACAAGAATTTTCGGGTAGGGGGCTCCAACTTTATAGAACATGAATTTGGATTAGGGCAAAAGTTTCATGTTTAAAGCAAATTCATTAGTGGGGAGCCTTGGAAATGTTACATTTTCTGTTCTACTTATTTTGTCCAATTACTAGTACAACACAAGCACACATTTTTATTCTTTATTCAGTGGACAAATGAATTCTGTTCATTTAAATCTAAATAAAAACTGTTCAGACAGGCCACAGTCTTAAAGGCTTGGAGAGGCAAAAATCTCCATAGCAACATGTTCCAACTGGTAATTATGCTCAACTTTTAAAATGAAAGTATAAATACCCATCTAAAATGTATTTGGATTTCTTCTTCAGCTCTTTGGCCTTTTGAGTTCACTTGAAGTGAATGAAATCCATCTAAAACCAGGAAAAATGTCAATGTTTTGGTACCCACTCTTAGGAGATCATAATAGTGGGACACTTCCGGGCAATGACAATGGTCTTGGTTCCCTTTCTTGTAGTCACCAGCAATTTGTAAAAGTCATCAGGGACTGCAAGCAACACATTTGCTGAGTAAGGCTTCTAAAATACCTTTTACCTGCTGGAGCCCTTCCAGGAAAGTGTCAGTACAAGTCTGCTATTCAGTGCCACACCACCACTGACCTCAAAGTAAATTCACTTCTTCCCCCCTCAGTCAACAGTGCTGGATGAACGCTGCAAGGGATTCTGGCTTGCACAACATGATGCAAATAAACAGCTTCATTTTACCCAGGGTTGAGCTGCCCATGCTCCTCCCTTCTCCTACTTGTTCTTTATCATGGCTGAAGTTTTTTTTTCTTGCCATGAATAAGTCTTCTCTGCTTTTACAAGCACCTTTCATTTTAAAATACTGGTTTTACTCCCCTCCTTCAGGCATCTTCATTACAGAGTACTTTAAAAATAAACCCCAACAACAAAACCATAGTGCAGTGTGCCAGTCAATAGTGAAATTATGAGAAGTGTAATCTACTCTTCCCACCCTAATGAGCTGATGAGTAAATAACTGTCAGGCCATTGCTCTGAGCTATTGATCAGGGCTTCCCACAGAGCTGATGCACTGCAGAGGCACCTGCTGCTAACCAGCAGGGATCGATACAGGAAACTTTGAAAACAATCATGAAAGGTTTCAGGTTCTTTCCACGCCTTCCTCAGATCTTCATTGCAGGATCAATCCTCACTCTTAGATCACAGCTCCCTCGCTGCTCCCTGCCTTCCAGCTCACAGAGGTTGAGCTTGTTCTGTAAATGTGCAGTGCCTGGGCACAAAGGGCAGAGCAGGGGGAAGTGTGGGGCAGGGAGTGGAGCTGAGGAGCTTCACCTGCAGTGAGGGCTCCAGAGATTTCCTCAGAGACCCCAGCCTGGCCTTCTCTCCCCTACCCAGCACCACATCACACACTGGCTTCTGCCAAGAGCTAGGGATTCAAATTGCTTTAATTCCAAAAGCTTTGGAGGGGCTCCTCCACTGGATATCAGCCTGTGCCACTCCTCCTCCATTTTCCACACTCCCTTCCTTTAGTGTCACGTTTCAGGGCAAGACTCTTAAATTCTGATGCATGTTCTTTTTTTAAAAAACTTTTCTTTTCAAGCATCAGTTGAAAAGTTTTCTCCCCTTCCCGACCTCATGGTATAAAATTATCTGGCCTCTGATCCTATTATTCCTTTGGATGGTCCAATTTTCTCAAGATTTATCAGAGCTTTTGCTTTTGTCCTCACCTTTTCTCTTTGAAGCCAGGTACAGATGTCAGACTTAAATGTTAATTTTGAAGTTTCCTTTGTATCTTTTTACAAAATTACATTTAATTTGAACTTTTATAATATTTATTCAAATCCATTACTAAAATGAGAAGGTAACATTTACTTTTTTAATGAAAAAAGTTCAATTTACATAGCTCCTGTTTTAAAGCATTAGAAGGTCTGAACAATTGCAAAGACTTTACTTCATTTGGTCATTTGAAAACCAGTCCAATTCTGGAAAGTTTTTATATGCTGTAAAAATAATCACATGACATTCAAATCTCTCATGATTAATTCAAAACTAGGTCTGCAGGTACAGATGTCAGACTTAAATGTTAATTTTGAAGTTTCCTTTGTATCTTTTTACAAAATTACATTTAATTTGAACTTTTATAATATTTATTCAAATCCATTACTAAAATGAGAAGGTAACATTTACTTTTTTAATGAAAAAAGTTCAATTTACATAGCTCCTGTTTTAAAGCATTAGAAGGTCTGAACAATTGCAAAGACTTTACTTCATTTGGTCATTTGAAAACCAGTCCAATTCTGGAAAGTTTTTATATGCTGTAAAAATAATCACATGACATTCAAATCTCATGATTAATTCAAAACCAGGTCTAACTCAAAATTCAAGTGGAGAGAACCAGATACCATATCTAGATCAACAACATATGGGAGCCCTTTTCTCCTTCCCACAGAGTGGAGAGTCTGTAAACACAAACCATAAACTTTGTCTTTTATTTATGTGTTGTATCTCAATGACAGAAATCCTGAAATAAACATACTGCCTTCTTTCTATGGACTGCTATTATCAATCCATATAGTACCAAACTGACCACAAATAAAACCAAGTTTTCCTATTAGAAAATGGGGTGTGTACTATTTTAAATACTTTTGGGTAATATTTTGCAAATGAGAAAATTCAAGAAAACATTTGTGCCTTTCCAAACAAATAACACAGAATTTTTGTAGCATGGAAAATCTTCCTTGCGCATGGAGCCCTGATGCACAGCATGTTTTCAAAAGACTAGATACTAAGTTTTCAAAATTAGCACAAGTTTCCACCCTGAAATATTTTTCTGTAACAGACAAAAGTTTCAGATGATCAGAGTTTTCTGCAGGACTGAAGTTGCATTTGGTGATTTGTTGTAACAATTACTTAAGGCATGCACTGCTTCACCATTAGTGTCTTTTTTTCCCCAGCATTCTTTGTATGCTCTGAATATTTGGCTTCCTCACATACCCCAGGAGAACACAATTACAACAGTTATTTTAAGTAATGTCAACCTTTTCCTGCTCAAACTCCATAATTAAAGCTAAAAAGGGAAAGTGGATTGAACAAGACATTGTATCCCTTCCTTTTACAGTGCCCCAAATCATTCTAGCTCAGGAAGATACCTGCAGCAGATGAGTTCCTGTCTCCATTAAAATGCAGCAGAGGAAAGTCGAAGAATGATCAAGGGGACACATTGGAGACTTCATGTTAAATAAACAAGAGAATTTGATGTACAACTAAGAAAACAGGGAGTGAGAAGAAAGCTTTGACAAGAGATCACAGAGGATAAGTTATCAAACAGAAGACCTTGAAGCAAAGCATATTTTGTTCATTTCAATAAAGAGCAGAAGATTACACACAAGAAGATGGAAGAAGATTATTACTTTCTCCTCTGACAGATTCATGCTTGTATCTTTTTTAAAATTTATTTTTATATAGCTGTACTATAATCAATTCCCTCTTTAGTCTCCACTCCCAGGCTGTAGATCTCAAGTCCCAAAAGCTGGAGTGCAGTTGAAGTTACTCAGTCAGGAGATACTGTCAGCTATGACATTAAGGAAAAAAAAAAAGAAAATAAGAAACCTGGAAACTACAAGGTCTTAAAAATGAACAATGGACAACAGAGCAGAATGCACTGAAAGCTATTGCATGCAGCAGAATCTAGACTGTTAAACTTGATATAAATAACTTCCAAAAGTAAAAAGAAAAAGTATTTATTCTTAAGAAACAATTTATTGCAATCTAGACTCCCAACCTCGTTTGAGCCATAGGTAAAGAGGCATAAAATACTGTGGTATAGATCCTAGTAACATTCAGCATTGGTTGCAAGGGCTCATTTCTAAGATTTTGGTTCATGGACTAAGTGGAAAGATCTAATCATGCAGAATGTGAATTCTGCATCTTCTAATTGAGGAGAAACACACCCACACTGCAGTGAAAACAAAGATGATATATGAACACAGAGGATGGGAGGGACCATGAAAAATGCCAGCCTCTCCTCTGATACATCAAGCAGTAAAAAAGAGAAAGTAAAAGGCATTTTTACACATAGAAAGTAAAGCTAGTGACTAACCTGGACCTTGCTCAACATTAGAATCCCTCCAGGTTTCTCCTCACTTTCCTTTGTGAGGGTCACCTTCCTCACAAAGCAAAACTGAGTCCCTGGGAAAGTGATAATCAATAATTCCAGGACGAAAGATGGAAGATGGCAAAATTCTTTTCCCATCACCTTGGGAAATGGTGCTAATAGACAAAGAAGAGCTGTGATAAGTCTGCAATCAAAAAAGGATAATCTCCCTGTCAAACAGAATGCCAGCAGACATCAGAATACTAATCAAGGCAAAGCTTTTCTGTGCTCCTGGATGTGACTGGCATTACACTGTTGTGTCTGGAGCACAATGGTTTTACTGCCATAAATCTGGAGATGCCATGTGTTTTCATGCAGTTAGGATCCAGCACAGGTTGGATTTTGCCTGAGAGCTCATGCATAGCATCCTAACTGCATTTCCAAAAATTGGATATGCAGGATAGAACAAAAAAGACCCTTCTGTATTTGAGGCTTGGGCTGCCATATGCCAATCCTATAGCTAGTGGTGGTAGCCAACACTAATCAGAGCTACAAGATGGCAGATCAGGAAAAAAAAGAAAACCTACACTATGCAGGCACTTCATCTGACAGCGTGTAATTAGGCTGAGAAATTCATTGGCCACTAGATGCTCATTAAGGCTGAAACCATCCATCAAAGTTGAAAGGGGAGTGGGTGTCAGACAGTTATGCAATGTGGGCAGATGACCTCAAATCTTCAAGGTCCACTAAATCTCCACTTCCTGGTCTTAAGCCATGTGTAGCTGTTTTGTTTTTTTTTTCCCTTCTTTTTTGTGACTAGACATTAGGACAAAAGCTTTAAGGCAGGGGAGAGGCAGCACAGGTTATTCCTCCTCCTAGCTTTATTCTGGAGTCCCTTGTTACAGGTCAGGAGATGAGTCCAGCAGGTATCCAGCAGGATGCAGTAACTGGATGGAGGCACAGCCTGGCCATTTCCACATCCACAAATGATCCCCTGACATTCCTACATTCCTGTTGCCATGATGTGCCATTGTTCCTGGCAGGCACTGGCTGCTGTTCCAACAGGCACAGGAACAGCCCACATCCTGCACTCCCTGTGTGACAGGCAGGCATTTTACCACAGGTGCTGCCTTCCCATACACAGCACAAGAGCTCCCAGTGTCTTTTGCAGCCTCCATCACCCCATTCAGGCAGTGCAAGCTCAGCCTGTGCTGAACCAAAGCTGGGAATCAAGGTAACGAGGTCTCTTCCTTCCCCCCAGGCACTCTTGCAGGCTCCTTTCCAACTGGAGGGATCACAGGACAGGAAAGGCTGGTGGGCTTCTTTCTTACAGAACTGGCTGCAGTCCACACCCAGGCATCTGTTAGAGAGCTCACTAATGCTCTTTTATAGCAGATTTGGCTAGCAAACCTGGTAACAGCTGCACGAGCTGTGCCTGGGATCCATACAATTAATTTGCAAGCCTGTCATTGTTCATCACTAGATGACAGCAATGCACTTCTGAGCATGCCTTGAACTGTGGCTGGGGGCACCATCCAAGTGGCTCTGTGACTTGTTTCCCTGCAGTAATCACAGCTCCTCCAGGAAATGGTGTGAAGAGGATGCACTTGGGGAGATAACTCTGCATGGATGAGGTGCCACAGTCCCACAGGAAGAGGAGGCATCAGTTCAGGGGAATACAGATTAAAATAAACAGTGGTGGAGCTCAGGATTTATCCCAAAGAAGAAACTGAATATTGGCTCTCCTCTCATCACCACAGGGACAGAGGAACATGTTATGCATGACTTTCCCACCAGCACCAGTGCTGCTGCAATACAGGGCAGAGACATGGAAAGAGAAGCTTCCAACTGTTCCATAAACCTCTCCCTACCAGGGCCACACATGCTGGCTGAAGAAAACAGGTACCACAGGAGGAGTGAAACCATGGAGATGGGGATGGAGGAAGCAGGAAAAGAAGTAAAAAACCCCAAACAAATAAAATAAAGTGGATGTATGACCAATTCACAACCAAACACTGCTTCAGCTGGAGCAAGTATCATTTAATCCTCCAATCTCCATAGGAAGGCAGCCTATAAATTTAGTTGCATGCATATATATGTACACCCACATTCACATAAATCCTTGTGTGAGAGCAAGGAGCATGAATATCTGCAGCTTCAGTAATTCCTTTCCCTTCTGGCAAGAGAAGAATAATTTTTTGTTTTTTATGTCTACGACAAGCCATTTATTTACACACAGTTTTTTCATGCTGCCCTTTTTCCTTCTCACCTGAAATTTTGCCTTTGCTGTATAGTTTTTCACTTATGATAATTATTTTAATTCTGAAGTAAGCTTTAGGGTAGACAGTCTTACAGAATGTAAATGAAGCCCTTGGCCACTTGAGGTCATTAGATACTCCATGACAAGAAAATTATTTATGAGCAAGAAAAGTTAGTTTTCTCTACCTGCAAGGAATAAATCGATCCCTGGTAAGGGGGAAAAACTCCATGGAAACCAGCCAAACATAAAAACTTCACAAAAAAACTCCCACAACAACCCCTCAAACAAATACAAAGAAACAGCACCCCCTTCCAAACCAAAACAGCAAGAAAAAAAAACCTGCAACAACTCCAAAAAATAACCCCCAGCTATAAAACTACAGGGATAGGGATAGGTTCAATTGAGAAAAAGAAAAGAGTTGTGTTTGCACTGCTTCTGAAATAACAATTTCTCTGGATTATCCACTCACAGCTGTCAGGGAAACAAGCCTCGTTTCTCTCTCACTTTAGTATAATAATCTATGGTTATTTCCTCCTGGAGTGGGATCATCGACTAACAAGCTGGTCATTTTGTCCTAGTGGAAGGCATCAGCCAGAATTGCTCATCCTGCATAAAATATCTTTATAGAGTTCTCATTACTACAAGAAGAAAATCTTCTTAAAAGGGCTTATTAAAGGAAACTGCCAGTTCAGACATTCACCTTCATGACTCTCATAAAAGTCCCTTTTTTTACAGAAATGAGGGAAGTGGAGAAGGTAATAAACATACAAGCAATATTAATGTAATGAGTATTGATGACTGACTGGGAAGAAAAAAAAATAGCAATTTTCAGCCCCACAGTTCCTTGTAAAGTCTAAGAGGACCCAGTCTGACTTCCCACTAGGCAAGGTCTAGAATTCAGAAGACAGAACAGAAAACAACAGTGGCTGCTCCAGGAGATAAATGACCCATGTTACTTTGGCTTTCATTTTTCTAGCCAGATGAAAAAAAGTGGGCTCTTTTCTTCAAGAGAAATAGAATGGGTCACCAGAAGTTGAATCCTTGAGTTTTTTTGGCAAAGCAGTGAAAATCATTTTCTGTAGAATGAGAAGGCCTTAAATGAATGCCATTCTAGAATAGCCCTGCCCTCTTCAAAACTAACCTAATTAGTTCTTCAGTAAATGAACCCACGTGGCTTTAAAGTAATGATATCTTCTCAAACTGAGCCTCTCCTCTGGTTTCATGACTGTGCACAACTTGTGTTGCTTCATCCATCAGTGCAACACGTGATCCAGCAGCCCAGTACTTCACTGAAGAACTGCCTCATGCTTTTTGTGCACTTCCATTCTCCCTCTTCTTGTGAAATTCCCTGCCTTGTGTTCACCCCCCTCCCCAGCAGTAGCTACATTTGCCCCTCAGCCCAGCTGGTGGTCTGCAGGAAATCTCTCTTCCAGCAGGCAGGACACTTATTCCCACAGCCCATTCAATACCTTGTATCTTGGAAAATGAGGTTCCTTAAGAAAACAGGAGACAATGTCACTGTGCTTAAAGGATGCTAATGATTGGAAGGGGACTGACTGCTCCCTGTAATGAAAGGGAATGTGGAACCAGCCTCAACTTTTGCAGCTCTTCAGGGAAGGCTTGTTGTTTTCCCTCTTTAAATAAATTTCGAGCAGACGACAGGTGAACTCTAAGTGTAACTCCCTCTGTAGGCAATAAAGCATCTGATGGAATTTCTGCACATCTGTGAGTGAAGTGATATGGATTAATCAACATATATCATCATCTACATGGAATGTATTAAAGCCTCCCCTGGACTGCTGTGCAAGTACATCCTTCTGACATTATTTTGATATTCATATCTCAGCCTTTATTTGTTCCTCATCTTTTGGGGTGATGGATGAAGATTAGAAAAAGCAAATCTCAGGGCAGAGTTTCCATTTGAAAAATATTTGCTCCAACCTTGCACACTGTATGTCAGGGCTGATAAAACCAGATTAATTTTCTCCATTGGTTTTCAGTCACAGGGTGGTAGGAAAAACTGACTGGTCATTTCTTAACATTCTCCATCTCCACACCTCCAAATGGAAAACATGTAAAAGTGACATTTCTTTCCATAGAAAAGGTTTGATTTACCACAAAAATGGTAGCAAGTGCTTTGCAATTAGTAGAAAGTTCATTTTAACTTACAACAGGAATTTGGAAAAATGTGATTGCAAGTTAATTTGCCAATATGAAAATGCGAAACTGAGATCTTCTGAAATGGTTGAAACTTACAAAGCAGTGCCTTCCAAACTTCATTGGGGTGGGAAGTTCAGCAAACATCAGGTTATGGTTTGTAAGTTTGAGAAGATATAGTTTTTATCCCGTAGAATACATTTAAATAAAAAATGTATCAAAGATCACAAAGCTATAGAGGAAGCAGTGTTTGTCTTAACACAGACATAATTTGATTAAATCATAGGGATATTGGAAATACCAGTGTTGATTTAAAATTTTGGCTTTAACAGCATCTCCCACTGAGTCTTGAGACAGTCTTGCAAGTTTTGGAGGACTAGCTTCAAAGAACAGCAGTCTGTTCTTTGATGTCACATGGACTTTCCTGTCTCAGAGTGATTTGAGCCAACTTTCTCTAAAACTCAGTTTTCTCAAAAAAAAAACCCCAAAAACCCAGCCAAACTGAAACACTCAATTTAAACCATGATATAATAGTACATCTTCAAATTCCACTCTAAATTTATCCAGAGCCTGTTTTTATATGATTTAGATTTTTCTCATCAACACCATTCTCCAGCTCAAATAGCTATTTCTTATACTTGTAGTTCTTCCTAGATGAATCTTCTGCACCTTAAAACTATTTTTTAGCCAACCTGGCTAAACAAATGGGCCTATTCATCAACTTATTCTCCAAAATGTTCCCAATTATGAACGTGGTTCAAATGCCAGATCAAATCTTTCTAAATAAGCCTCCTCATCAATCTTTGTGGGTAAACATCTGTCACACACCTAAGCAAACGGAAGGGAAAAGGAGATTGGTGGCCAGGCAGGTACTTGCTGTACTGAATTTCTCCTCACTGGTTCATCCCTCTGGGTTCTGCAGCTTGGCAGGGGCAGGAAGGACATTTGTAGCAGCCAGCTCTGTATTTGGGGAGGTTTGCTAATGCCCTTTTTATGGCTGTATGAGGACACAAAGTCACAAGGGAGGTGTTTTAGGACAGACAGAAGTACCTGATCAAATGCCACCAGCAGCAGGACATGCTGGAATATGAGGATATCCCAGTGAGAAGAATGCCCGAGTCTAAACTTAGCCATGATTAGAGCAACTAAAAGAGCTAGTGAAGGTGTTTAACTCTGCCACAGAGCAGCAGCCAAGCCCTAGCAAAGAGAGCTCAGAGTTTAATTTCTGCAGGCACTGCACTGCAGCAAGGCTGCAGGTACCAGAGCAGCTGGTGCTACCAGTGGCCTCAGCAAACTGGTTTTTACATTACAAGCACTTACACAACTCTCTCAGCCAATTCTCACATGTACCTTTCTGCTTAAATCAATGGCAGGATGAGGAAGGACTTGCCTTGTGGCAGGACTGTGGTTTATTGGTATCACCTGACAGAGAAGAAGAGAAGAAGGGGCATTAAGGAATCTTGTAGGCCACCAAAAACCTGCTGCTCCACCTCAGCAGCTTGCTTCCTTTACACTGGCAATTCACATTTCTACTGCTTGTCAGCTACAGAATAAAACAGGGCATCTTTAGCAGCAACAATGTACCCTAATTAGAATTTTAAAAGAAATTACTTGCTTAAGCGCTCACTCAACACTATTAGGAATACACATTACTTTTTGTTATAGAACGGGAGTGTTTTGGTAGTGACAGCCTCTTTTGACTAAATTTCTCTCTGCATCCTGACAGTGTAATGTTGATTTAGCACTATGCTGTCAGTTATCTTAGAATGATAATTCTGTCTTCCAGCTGGGGAATAAAGCTTTAATAAAAATATTTATGGAACATATGATTTTTCTTAATGATGCCTAAGTTGGGCAGGCTCAACTTACAGTAGCTAAACAAAATGTCACCCAAAACAATTACAATCAATTCTTTTCAATCTATCAGCAGTTAGAGTTGAAGCATTAACAAGTGCCAAACTGGGAGCACTTAGAGCAAAGTCACAGAAATTAAACTAGCATCAGGGAAAAGATGTACTGATCAGCAATCTGAAAGGACTGCTCTGCTACTGCTTGGACATCTGCACCCTTAATGCCTTATGCTGCTTTGGTTGGGTGTTTTTGAATCAAATGCTCAAAAAGTCACTGCATGGCAGTTCCCAGAAAGTGACATTTAAAAGTGTGGTCAGGGGAAATAAAGTGAAATACAACAGACAAGGCTCAGCAAAAAAGCCCATTCATCTTTCACAAATGAGCAGGTGGAGAAACCAGGGCAGACTTACAAACACAGGCAAAGGAGGAACCAACTGAGCAAACCAAGAACATATGGTCCAGAGTTGCCATTTGCACCATCTGCCTCCATTTGTGATGGAAATGCCAGAGATGGGAGTAAATCCATCTTGTGAGCTGTGGCTGGACAGCCCCTCATTCCACAGGGAATGCAGCTCCCTGAAACAAGATATTCCTGGAAGAGCTATTCTTGTTTACTTATGAAAAGCTTATGTTTTAATTTTAGGCTGCTCTAATCTAAAGCCTTTCTATCTTGCTTCCATCCAAATTGCAGATCTCACAAAACATAACTGGCAGCCCTAAAACCAGGAATAGTTGCTGGAACAACTAAAATAGTCTTTGTAGTTGGCTGAAAGTCATCTGAGACTGTTTACAGTATTCACAGAACTGTCAACTAAAAAAAACCCAAAACAAACTAAAAATCAGTTTCATCAGCAGTAACACATTTACAACTTGAATGTTTTTATTTATGCAGGAAACAGCAAAGAAAATCAGTGAAAAGGATGAAATAATGCTGTTCCCCCAGGGCTGAGGATATTTTAGAGGTAGATTATCTCCAACTTTCTCCATAGGATAAACTAAAGATGATAGCCAAGCCTGATACCACAATCCTATTTTGCAAAGTGGAAATACTCATCAAAAAACTTTTGAAAAAGAACAGCATTTTCCTGGCAGCTAATCAAGCAAGAACTACTGTTTTTCTCTAGGAATGACCAATTCATTTTTTCAATGTCAGCTTTTGTTTGGGGAATACACCACAGTACATCAATGAAGATGTGCAGGCATGCAAACTATTCTTTCTGACAACTGTCATCTTCAATTACTGTTTTCCTGCCTACCTCAGTTCTTCTTGTCTTAACCTGTTGTAGTGAATTCTAAAATCCCCCTTGGGACCCTGCCATAGTGTAACAGTTCCTGGCAAGAAGGGATTCCAGCCTGTCTCAATTAGATCTGTGACTTGGTGCACACATTACACAATTGCACAGGAGCAGCTGGAAAGAGTGAAAGTAGAATAAAACACACATGCACAAGTGCAGCCCAGAGACACATTTCTGTGCATTTGTAAGCTGTATTGCTGTAAATTAAAAATTCTATTTAAAATTACTCCAGAGATTTTAGCCAGCAAGATCAGCACAATCTCACCCAAAGATATTAAAAGAGGCAGCAGTGGTTCCAAACCAAACGAGGGCTAAGTTTTGATACAATAGGAGCACACATGGACCAGAAGCAGAGACCAGGCACCTACTATAGCATTGAACTAATCTCAAATCCCTGTGAAACACCCACTGGGAGCTGAAACAACATTAATCCATTTTCAAGAGCTTGGAAATCAATCAATGGATTTGTACTATTGGCAAGGCTCAGCCCACATCTTCTGAAAGAGCTGATGATTTGCTTTGGAGAAGAGCAGCTTTGTCTTTTCAGGAGAAAATTTTGTTTAGCTACAGGTCCAAGGAATTCCCTCTGAGAAAACAGATCAGTCTGATCTTCAGCCAGATGTCTGCCATTAAAAGACCAAGAGGGACTTCCTCTGTATGGGGGTCATTGGTACACCTGGAGGCTTGGAAGGGTCTCCACAGCAAGACAGCTCAGTTTTAGTTCTGCAGGTTTAGTTCAGCAATTATTGTGCTTCTTGCAGTGTAACCTGGACCACACAGGCCTTGAGCAATCAGAGCTCTTGTGTTGGAAGAATTTTAAGTACCCCAACAGTTATTCCAAGTATGAGCCAGAAAGCTGCTGTATAAACATCCCCTAAAGCCAGTGGGACAATAAATGATATACTAAACTGTCTTGAATCCCAGAACACAGAAAAATACAAGGACTTTAAAGCAGCATTTAATTCTCTTTCCTTCACACCCAAATTGCCTGTTCTGTTGAAGAACAGATTGCTACTTTCCCAGTTTCTTCACAATAAATCTTCATTACAATCTGATCGATACATGACCCTTGTCCCCTTGCAATCAACTTTGCCAATATCTCCAGATGCATGATCAATGCCTGTATTTAAGCCTTTCTCACTTTGCTGTTAGTTACACTTGTAGCACACCCCCTCACTCGTGTTTACAGTACAATAAACAGGTTACTGATGTGAACTTCACACACATCCAGCCCTACAGGATCTCAGATTTCCCTGGGAAAGGTGATAGCTTTATAACTGAGAAATTCAAAAAAAGTAGATTCCATTAAATAATAACTCTGTATGGTTTTAATTAAAAATTAAATCAGAAAAACAGGAAAATTGTGAGACTGTACAGTAATTAAAATCATGAAAAGCTTTCATATTCTTATTTGCTTCATTTTCCTAGCTTGCTTTGGTTACTAGGAAGTTGTAGTTACTCTGCTTTAAGAGGCAGCTTCCAGTGCTCATTTATATACACACACTGTGCCCTGACACACTCACAGGTATGATATTCTCTGCCTCTATCAGCTGCCTTTTTTTGACTCAATAAACCTCGCCATAAATTGACCTATTCTGTCTTAGTTAAGGCTAATCTCCTGCCTTATGGTTATCACAGGCAGCAACATTTAATTACCCACCTGAATTTATTCATTTTCATTTAGGCCTGCTGCACCTCCAGCACGCTGTGACTGATGTGGTCCAGGAAGTAATTTGCTCTAAAGAAGAGTAAGAGTCCTTGGCATTTGTAAGGCAGTTATCACCATCAGGTGCTTTTACTGAAATCACAGGGCAAGCTGCTCGTTACAACTGCAATTCATACCAAGCCTAATTTCCAACATGATGTAAATTCAATGTATCATGTTGGACTGTAGAAGAATACATTTGCCTGCCTGGTTTCAAGGTTCATCTTTGTTAGGACTTAAACTCCACAGTTAGCTACAATAAATCAGCTCTACAAAAAAAAAAAAGAGCAGCAGGTTTCCAGTCTTTGTTTCAAATCATCTCTACCTGTAATTAATGCTTCATCATTGTCCTTGAGGGAGAGCATCTGTTTTCACAGATCATGCTAATGCTTGGTTAAATACAACTGCCTTTACTGTTCCCCAAAACATATTTGGCAGATCTTAAAAACAGATTGTTTCATATTTTTCAGGTGGTTTTTACAACTGCTTTCCTTGACACTTTATCATTCCCTTTGCAGGTCTCATGCAATGTTTTTTTCTTTTCATTAACTGACAAGGAATTCCATCCTACTTCCACTGCCTGGAGACAGAGCTGCAGTATAGACCATTATCATTATTATGTTATCATTATTCTCAATTACAGCAAGCCACAGTCACAAACGCTGCATGACATGACCATTAGCCCACCTATTAGTACTGGGAAAGTAAAGGGTAAGATAATTAGTAAAGGGATACCAAAATTTACAGCAAGCACACATTCCTCAGAGTAAGAATTTCAAGCCCATTCTATCCTTGAAGGGAGACCTTTGCCTACAGACACAAAGCAGAAAGTGCAGTAACTCCAACCACATTTTGCTTAACCTCTTCCTTTCCTTATCAAAATTAGCCCAGCTCTGCTACAGAGACAAAACTCATGGTCAGTGATCATGTGTGATAAGAGACCCGAGTGCTTTTTTTGCCTTTTTTTTTTTTTGTGTGGTTGTATTGCTTTTATTCTACAAAATACAGATGCTTTCCCTGATCTCTGCTGTTTCACCACAAGGCGCAAAAGACATCAAAAGACACACCATGGTCTAATGGGGCAATCCCATGCAACACCAGCAAAACCCACAGATTATTTTCCTACTGCTGAGCAGGAAAAGAGCAGCTGGGACACTCAAAGCTTATGGCACCTGGCTAAGCCCTCATGAGTCTGAGGTAGGAGCACAAATGGCAGGGCAGGCTCTGACTCACCCTCTGCAGTAACAGCTGCCTGGGCTTCAGTGGCTCGCACCACCTTTCTACTTTCCCTGCACTGCAGGAAGAATGGGGATAAGCAACAGGGATGTAACAGCTGTGGGATGTAACTCCTGCATCCAGCCTAAGCCTGTGCAATTGCTGTGAACATATAATTAAAATCTCATTCATTTACACAAATTAAAAGTATTTGCTTGCCCCACTGTAGGTAAAATAAAGCTGTTTCAGAATTTCACTCCTCTAATGGTTAAGAACCACCATTTTGCTGTACATTACTAAGAGAATCACTGGGAATTAATAAACACCACATTGATCCCCACTGTTACAGATCTGCTGAAATAAAAGAAGATATTTAACAGCCAATATTCCATGTTTCTGGGAGATGCTTAACACTCACTTCCCATCATTTCACTCTACAAGGTGTGGTACTTTGAAATAAGGTCACAGCACCAGCACCTTCAGAAAACTCCCAGCTTAGACAGATCATAAGAATGTAATAGATTTGAGATGTTTTAGTCTCATATAGGATTAAAAAGAGCATAGACTCCAGGAACTGCTGGTTAGGGCATTCGGGGTTGAGCCAACACAAATCCATTGTCAAGAGAGAAATTATATTTTAACTGCAAAGTGAAAGAGGATAATTCTAATGATCAGAGATTACAAAGGCAACAGTCTTAGAATCAAATAATCATATTGCCAGCAGAACCATTGTATGGAAAGTATAGCTCATGATAGAGTTTGATAAATAGCACCTCATTAGCAGATACTCAAGGAGCCAGAGGTTAGTGGGAGTTAGAGTCCAGCCAGATTTGTAACATCGTTTTCAAATTAAACCGTTCATTTAAAACAGCCAGGCAAACGAAAAGCTGAGTTTTACAGTTCCTGTACATTTGTTACCCTAATCAGGTACCAGCCATCATTTTCTCCCCAGTATACTGCAAAAAGAATGATTTTCCCTCTCCCCCTTTTACATTTGTACGATTGTCTCGGGTTTTCAGGTAAAAGCTTTAATTGTCAGTACGTGGCAAGTGTAACAATGGGGCAATTTGCACATCTGATGTTCCTTAAACAGGAAGCAAGCCTCGCAATCCAATTAGCTGCCTTTCATGGTAACTCTAATTTCTAACCTTGGGTAAAGCTCTTTCATGTAAACCACTTTGTGCTCTGATCTCCCAGTGTGCCTGGCATTTATTTGTCATTGTCAAAAATAATACTATAAACTAACATATTTTAACTCTGAAAGTTAAAAAGTAAGGGTATTACACATGCAGCTGATAACAGCATTCACAATCCCATTCCAGCCTTCTATTGGATTAGTCATTGTACAAAAAAGGATAATTGAGCAATAATATGACAGGGATTTCTGTTAGGGAAGAGTCTGTTATGAATTCAGACACCCAAAAAAGAGCAGGAGCAAGCTAAGAAGATTCCGAGTCATCTCAGTAAGAGAGCAAAAAAAGCAGCAGGTGATCTCCCACCAGTGGTCCAGCTCCAGCAGACAGAGTGACAAGCTCATGCTCTGGAGCCTCAAACTGTTTTGTCCAACACATTGAGCAGAAAGTGACAGCATTTAACTGCAAAAGTATAGAGGAAGGAGAACGTGAAGCTGTTGTCTCCTCCTAACAATGACATTCAACTGATTATTACCTCAGAAATTGTGAAGGCAATTTATGTTTAATTCAGAAATTCCCATCTGACTCCGAGTTACACCTGCAGGCAAACTCGTCTGAAACCTCTGAGGCAGTGAAAAGAGACTGCACAGACAACAGATCCTGGGAGCTACAAAGCTCCTCACTGTTTTTTCCTGAAAGGCTCCACATGACAAGGATCACATAGAGCACTCACACATCAAAGACATCCCCAGCACCAGGCACAAGTTTTAAAGCTTACTGCAGCACATAAATACCACCTACCTCCCATCCTGGTATCTTAACTTTGACTTGAGGCTTTGAATCCACATCAGGAGCTTCCTCTTACTTTGATTCAAACAAAGCAGTAAGGGCATATGTACTCTGCTATCAGCACATAAAATAATTCTTAGCCTTTTATCAAATTAGACTTGTTTTATTGTAAGACTGAGTGATCCTTAGAGAATGAATATGAATAAGGTTTTTTCCTCCTCTCATGTATCTATAGACAGATGACACATCAGGTTAATATTTGGTGCAGAATTAGGTCCTAAAACAATGAACTTCAAAAGCTAACAAATAAAAAGTAAAATAAACAAAATAAAAGACCAGGCCAAAAAAAAATTATAAAGGAAAACAAAATGCTCATGGCCCTTATGAACTCACCAGTACAAGTTCCCCTGTAGTAGAAGGATAATTCAGTCCTCTGCACAGCTGACAAGAGTAGCCTCAAAAGCAGTCAGCAACTCTCAATTTTTTTTTTATTCCTGGAAGTTCTTCCTACTACAATATTTTATTTCTGTGAAACAAAGTCAAAAGCACTCTTACATACAACAAGAACAGAACAAAAATAATTTCCCTTTCTCTATAATTTCAGAAGGCTTCTCTAAGCTCTTAACAGACTTGAAAAACACAGCAGCTCAACCACCATCCTTTTGTATTGCCAAAGGCACCTGTTTACCCAATGCTAATTGAGGTTAATCAGACATCAGTTAGGAGAGGAGGTATTTTCACCTTTTCAGACCAAAATCCCCAGGACTGTAGCTTGTCCAATTACCCTGCTCAAACTAGAAAAGACGCTGCCTGTCTGTCTGAAGTTACCTTCTGCCTTGCTGACCATTTCTATTTGTGGCACAGAGTTTGCAACTTGCAGTTGTTGACTGTCTGCTGCAATTACAAAATTATCTGAGTACAGCTTCTCTAGTAAATTCCTCCTGGTTAGTATTTTACGAGCAAAATAAACATATTTTTAAAGTAGCACATAATTTTACTAAAATATTCTGTTAAATCAAAAGCAATTTTTCTAATTAAAATGCTCTTTTAGTGAGGATAATTCCTCTTTGTAGGCAAGTCCTTCTTTTTAACGATGAAAAACAGTTCTTAGCAGTGTGTATGCTCTCATAAATATTCTTATATTCCTTCTCAGATATTTAGCAGCATTTTTGTTGCTTACACTTCATTTGTTTGCACTTTATCAAAACTGCAGTGGAAGCTGGCCTGCTGCTATGATCCATATCATTCCTGGATGCTCTTTCTAGTCTGATAAAACATTAAGTAATATTTAAAAAAAAAGAGAAAACAAAAGGAGAGTTTTGTTTTATGAAGTCATCCAAATTTTAATTTTCAATTTTCAGAAATAAAAAGACATCCAATTATGGAATAAATAAAAATTAGCTCATTATTGTAAAGATAAATTAACTGTAAGTGAATAATGTTGATATCATGGGTGCCTGATTTGCAATAATTTACTCATTGAAGAACTGTAAGCCAGACAATTTGCATTAGAATGGTTAAGTACTTTAATTCAATTATGCAATTACTATTGGGTGATTAAAGACTGAGAACAAATAACAAATAAGTCTGAGTTCATTTTATTTATCTACTAGCTGCTAACTACATGACTTAGCAAGCAGTTTAATTAAACTTGTCCCTGTGGGAATTTATCTGGTATTGCTGAAAGTAAATATGTACAGGAATTCACCAAGGAGTGACCTTGCCTTCCTAGGAATGGTTTGGGATTGGGAAGCAAGAACTTGTCTATTTTCAAAACCATTGGGACAAAAATCTTTCATGAACTTCAGGTTATAAAACCAAGAAGAAATATCTCCACACTCTCACTCGGGACTTTTATAAATAAATTCATAGAAAACTGGATGGAACAGAGGAAAATAAAAATTGGACCATAAATCTGTGGCTGGCTTCTCACTCGACATGGGATTACAAAGAAAGAACAAATGCCTTGCTTGTGTGCAAGGTTTTAGATCAAAGTGAAAACTTTGCTATCTGTTGGGAACCTGGCTTAGTCAAGTAGGTGTTTAGTGAGGTTCCAGGTTCCTCTTCTGGCAAAAGAGGATTTCCTTGCAGTTAGGCACCCAGCCTCATGAACAGGAGACTCAGGCTCCTTTGGGCTCCTCCTGGGCCCTAAATATTTCTTGGCTGTGCTCATTCTTGGAGAAATGAAAGCTGGAAGTTGCTGTATTCTACAGAGAGGCTAAATTGTAAAAATCTCTTTATTTAATGTACTCATCCTCTCATTCGTCCCTTTGGCACTCCAAGGTGATTGTTAATGAAAGTCACAATTCTGCAAAGTATTATTAAATCTGCTTAATGGGCAGCAATTTGCATTGAATGTGCATGTGTGGTGTGAACACTTACAAATCCTCCAACACCACCAAGTTATTGCTCAAATCTTGGATTGCAGTTGTGCTCTTTGGCATGCTGAAGACCACTTGGCAATGGCTGGGAAGCTGGAGTGTTTTGATCACTAATTATAACTCTGCCATAATTGCATTACTGGGCTATTGACTTCTCCCTCACCCCATCTCTTTAAGTGAGTCTGTCATTACAGCCCTGATAGATTTTAACAATTTTTTGGGGCATCTGCCTTTCTATAAATGCTCTGTACAGCACAAGCTATGATGGGCCTGACTCCTCTAGTCACACAACAGACCAAAAAGTAAAAACCTCAGAATTTTTAATAACAGTAATCATAAGCATACAGTTGTGTCCCAAGGATAAAATATGGGCCAATGTATATGTGCATTCAAACCTGGCATTCACAGTATTTTCTCTTAAAAGATGTTGGCAATTTAAATATTTCTGGTCATTTGCTCTTATTGTACCAATCACATTTCTAATTTCTCCCAGGCTCTTCCAAGAAAATGATTTAACACACAGTGCAGAACTTCTATGTAAAAAAGACCAGAATTTTTTAATTACAGTCGTTTCAAAGGATCTAATAGCAATAAGGTTCCCATAAATGTTCAGAATCTAACAAGCTGCATAGCACTTTGCAAGGAGTAGCAATCATTCAGCAGAAATGTTAGAATGCCCTTTATTCCCTTTCTCTATTTCCCAGCAAGCATCCCAGGAGAATCATGAGTTTTAAATTTGCTCAGGCATGAAGGGATTGTGCTCCCCTTGAGCCTTTGTATTATGATAATGCATACATAAAGGTAAGTTTTATTAATTGGAGATCTGTCCACAGGGGTTACTGCAACAAAGAAGGCAGGGGAAAGAGAACAGAATGGAAGAAGGAATGACCCTACTGTGCAATGATTCCAAGATCCAAAATTCAATCCTGATACACTCCCCTTTGAGCCTGCACCTCTTTACTTGTGCACTGATTTAATGTGAACTGTTCCAGGCAGCACTAACTTTTTACAACTCACTCCAATTTATCATCTTTAAAAAAAAAATCAATACTCCAGACTCACCTTTGTACTTATCTTAAGAATTGCTCCCAGGCAAGACTGGAATTCATTACTGTAGCCTTTGCATAAAAGTATTGTGAGTTCATGCTCTGTGCCTTCCTAACAGCTCTCACTGCCTTCTTAACACCAGGAGCACAGATGTGATAGATTTCTCAGTATTTTCCTCATTGCTGTCAAATTATATTCTATTTCACTCTCTTATTTGTGTCATATCTGTGACTCCTCTCATTATTGCTTTCTTCTTATTTCTTTCCACATTTTAAAAGCTCAGGGACACACCAGGAAGTTTTGATGGTGCCAGACTCCTTCTCCCATGTGCAAACATGAGTAACCTGTTGCAGATATTTTTCCCCATCCCCAAAGACTGAATTTTAGAGGTGAGCTTCTGCACTTTGGGAAACAAAGGCCTACATGACAAATGCCTTCTTGCTTTCATATCAGCTAACCAGGCTTTAGAGGGAAGGAAGAAAATAAAACATGGTGTCAAAGCTGCTCTCCTGCTCCATCACTCACCTGCTCCGAGAGCCAGCAAACTTGTGCTGTGAAAGAGAATCTGTGAGCTCTGATTTGTTAGGGGGAATGACATTGTGAAAATGCTCCGTATTCACCAGAGTAAATTAAAAAGGCACCTGCATCCAGCAGATTGCCCTAATTATGCTGTCACAGATTTGTAGTGGTTTCAAGTGAGACACCCAGAGAGCCCCTCAGGGCAGAGGCCGGTCCAAGACAATAAATACTGCAAAGAGCCCTGTCATGTATCAATGAACTTGAAGAGGGGAGCAGGAAACAACTGGCATAGGTTGGGGACATACAAATATGCCTTCAGACATATTTGGACAGGTTAGAGGTGTTCTTTAGGTAGCAGGAAAAGATTGTGCTCCAAGGGAAAATAAGCAGGTTTTGTAATTTTTAACAGCTAAATTCAGTGTTATGTTAAGAAATCACATCAATAACAAAATTCCTTCTAAACCAAGACTACTTGTGTCAAATTTTAGTTTGTTATGAAAAGCTAAAGTGTGATATTCAGGCAAAGCTGAAAGAAAATTTGATTCCAGTTTAAGCCACCAAACATAAAAAAACCCCATTATTTGCTTGGATCTTCTGTTGTCCTACAGAAGTCAAGATACCAAATATTCTACAAAGATCTCTTTATACTTTATTTCATATCATTTCAGTAGAACAGCAAGCAGTATGATCAATAAAACCAAATGCTTTAAAGTGTCTGCAGCTTTCTGGGCTGTTGCTTCTGTCTGTGATGCTTAAGCAGAGCCTTTTCACAGTTAAAAATTAAAACACTTAAGGAGCTTTTTCCTCTGTTTTCTGCTGGAGACTCATTTTTTTTGAGCTAAAGGGCACAAGCAGAGTGTAGCTAAAATAAACTTTGTCGGCTCTTATAGCTGACAGCTGTAGTTTTTAAGATGAGGTTTGACAGGCATTTGGAAAGGCATACAGTGACTTCAGGAAATTCAAGCAGAATCAAAGAAGGCATGAAATGGGCCTCACTCTTCCATGCTGCTCTGTGGCTGGCCCATATGTTCTGGGTATTCCCAAAGCTGGCTCTGAGCAGAGAATGCCCTGAACAGCCAGCAGTGTTTGTACATCAAGCTACAGCAAAGGGATCTGGGCACTTTACAGATCCCTGTTTTGCAGGAATTGAGCAGGCTTGGTCCCCTCCCTCCATTATGTTCTTAGGGCATTCTGTGCCTTGGAAATAAGCTCCATGTTGTACAGCATATGAGGGCTGGTAAATAAATCTGACAGCACCAAGCAGAGCTTGAATCAGGGATGTCTCTCATTCTACTATCAGCCTGGCAAAGATGCTGTTTTTCATATCATGCTCACACACATTTGTCTCAATGGCATCTGAGCATCCTCGTCTCCTGTACATTCACCTGGTCACAAAGCAAAGTCTTAGCACTTAATCTCATGTCTCCATTTACCAACACCCCACCAATCCAGTTGGAATATAATTATTCACAAATTTTCATAGAGCCCTCTCACAGCTGCCACATATCAGAAAAAGAATAATTTATTAACAAAGGCGTTGCATAGTTGATATCTCCTCAGGTAGCTCCAGCCCTGCTGGCCCTCCAAGTCACCTCAGTGCTCCAGCAGAAAACAATAAGCAACATTCCATGTCCTAACCTGGCAAGTAAGGGAAAATTGACTTAGAAAGTTTAATTACTTAAAAAAAAGCCCAAAAAACTTATGGCATTGGTTGCCATGGCAACACATTCTCATTAGGTGGCTCAGAAATGGCAGTACTGAAGAAACAGCCTGACTTTGTAACTGCTAGTCCCACAATAAAATATGATTATTAACTTTAAATGCTTTTTTCCTGTTTAGAACTACAAATGCAACAGTCAGGGATTGCTTTTGCATGTAGTGCTACAGAAATTTGTGTGCTTATAGTCCTGTGAGCTGCTGCTGAGGCACTGGGAAACAGCAAACTCTGTATGTGTAGCATATGACAAAAATGATGGGTGGGTTTGGAGAATTGGGAACAGCTCGCCATAGTACAAAGTTTGATTATTCAGAAAAATATTCATATGAATATTCTGGTCTTAGTCTTTCCTAAAGCTTGCTTAAAACTATCCAGGGACTGCCAGTACATTAGGGAGGGAAGTGGTGAAGCAAACCAACCAATCACTTGCCAAAGGGGAAGGCGAGGTCCAGTCTTCTGCTCTCATGAATGTGGAATTCTCACTTTCTTCTCCAAGTTTTCCTCTTTTTCTGGCTCTTCACATTCTGGCTCTCATTTTCTCTCAGGATTAAAGCTTAGGTTAAAAAATGTATCCTGGAATAAGCATCTTGGGAACCACTGACAAAGTGATGCACTGTCTGAACATAAACGCTTTCTTTTTGTTTAAATATTTTATCATTTAATTATTAATATAATTTTTTAGAGTAGAAAAATCCTACCGTTCTTCTTGCATCATCTCAGCTCTGCCTTTCAACAAACTTGATAGGTATACATGCAGCATAACTCAATTCTCAATTTTCCCTTTTCTATCCTTCTTTCTTTTTCATCCCCCTCCCTGTCTCCCAGTACCCAGCTGGTATATTTTTGCTGGCTTAAATTTGGTCTTAATTCATACTACCTAACCCTTGCTCACTTCAGAACATTTAATTTTGGAGAAACTTGCCAGGTGATAATAACCAAGGTAAGCAATGAGTTCATTAATAAAATCTGTGTTACTTTCTCTTAGAACAATTGCAAAAGAAAACCAAGAATAGATCTGAGCTGCAAAAACCAAAAAACCAAAACAAAGGTTCTCTCAGTAAGTCTATATTGTGTAAAACAGTTTCAGAAGACAAGAAATATTTAAGTGAAATAAAATATAATTTTAACCTTCTAAATTATGTATGTTTCACATGGCATAATAAGGAAGAAGAATTTTCTTCCTTATTCCTGACAAGATAAAAAGATAAAAACTAACCCAAGTTTAATATTATCATCCTCTCTTTCAACTAGCATTTCCCAAAATGCTATTTTGCTGTTAAAAATTCATCTGGTAATGCTGAAGCCTTGCCCTTATCAAACAAACATTGGGATTTAACACAGCTGAAAGATTTTCTCTTGCAGTTATCCCTGGATATTCGTGTCATAATAACTAAATGAAAGAACATATGTATAATGAATATATGGCACGAGCTTCCCCCCAGCCTCTGAAAGTGCAAAACACAGCATTTTATGAGGATTTTTTTTTAAACATCTACATTCCAAATTCTTGAAATTCACAAATTATATGCATTTTCCCCACTTTACTATTGACATACAGCAGGAAAAAATAATAGGAAAAGGTTAAGAAGTAGTTTTCCACAGGACCTGGTAACTTGAGCCTGTCTAATGGCATAAACAAAGTGATGAGTGGATTGAAATTTCTAGAACCCAGTATGCAGTTTCTGCAGCACAGAGCAGCTATTCCAGTGCAATTTATGCTTGGCTTCTACCAGCTGCTGCTCCTCATGAAGGGACTGCAGTCACTGCTGCACTAAATCAGCACTCCAAGCAGCCAATTTGCACCAGTGGGGAAAGACACTCCCAGTATTTCTGTATTGATAACATTCAGATACAATGAGCTGAACACAGAAAGGTTGATGCATCAAGTACATTTTGGGCTGATTTGAAAGGAATAAATCATCTCTTATCAGCTGAACCAGTGCCAGCAGACCACAGCAAAGCAGGGTACCACCTACCCATGACTCCTCAGCAGCTTTCCATCAACCAACACCTATTTAAACTCTCTTTATGATAATTGTAGTCTGTCCTGGGGAAAGAGCAGGGGCCAGATGTGGTGTGGAGCTGTCACGCTGCTTCTCACCTCTGCTGTCCACTTGGGCTGACCAATGGTAGATCACAGTGATATATGGATCATGCCTGACATTTATCTCCTGGAAATCAATAGGAATGGTATTAAGAACCTATCCAAAACAGCATAATAACATGCAGAGCAACTCAGGAGATGGAAAGAAGAAAAGAAAAATAAATGGGGATCAGAGCTGGGCCACCCAGAGGTCAAGCGGGTCCCTTGCCCAAAGGAGCCCACGAGGGAAAATTTACAAGCAGAGTTCAAACACAATGAAGTAAACAGTGGAACTGTGAGGTGAGGATTTCAACAGAAATCAGGGCCCTATTTCTTTTCAGCTGTTAATGCTTCAAGGTATGGAAATAATAGAGAAATTTTATGTCATATTGTTTAAATAAAAATTCTGGATTGTTCATAACAATTTGTAAAATTACAGGGGAGAAGAAAGCAATATTTGGTTTAAGATTGAACAGCTGGAAGGAAAAAACCCCTAAATTTTATTGTATTGATTTTGCTTATTGAGATCATCAAGATTCTTTATCTTTTTCTAAAGGAAATAAAACCACTATTTGCAGCTGAGTACTGGGGTTTGGAATGGACAAGTTTTGCTTTTGTTCTGTCAATATATTTCCGAAAAGCTCTAAGAGAGTCTGCTTGCAGGTGAGGATTTTGCAAGCAAACAAAATAAACATTTTCAAGTGTCTTTCAAAAGCTGACCTGGGAATCCTAATGGTAAGTACACATTCAAGGTATAGAGTTATCCCCAATACAAATGGCTCTGAAATATTCTCCACTATAAATTTTGAAAAAAAAAAATCCCAACAGTGTATATAACAGCAACATGAGATTTCCTGTGGAAGGCATTGCTCTCTTATTTGTCATCCAGCATTCAGAAGAAACCTCTTTGGGTTTTGCTTTATATGAAGACTGGAAAAGAGCTTGTCATGCTAGCACAGTGTGGAAAACACAAATGGATATTGGATTGTTCCTTTAATGCAAAGGACGAGCAGATAGTCATGCAATATTTATCACTGAAGGGCAGAGGAAGCAATCAATAATGGTTTCCCATGTGGGCCATTTTTCTCATCATTTTAGAGAACAAATCCAGATCTCCAGATATGTGAAGCATGGAAAAAACTCACCCCTGCAGTCAAGGCCATTGTTAAGACTCATCTGTTTCTCCTGCCCTGATCTGCAGTCTGAACTCTTGCACTGGTTTCTGTTTTGCCCAGCAGATATCAATTACCCTGAAGCAGAGCCACGTACATGCTTCTGAATTTCACCAGTAAAAAGGCTTATGTAGAAAAACATATCAATGCTCAATGGCTTGGGTTAAAAAAGAGAAAACCAAACCTGAACAAACAACAACAACAACAAAAAAACCCACCTAAACCTTGACTTGCAAGCTGGAAATAGTCACCTGCATTAATTCAACTACAACAAAAAACCCACCTAAACCTTGACTTGCAAGCTGGAAATAGTCACTATTAATCTCCTTACCTCCTGCTTCTCACTCTTTCTCTGCTTCCCTTCCTCCTCAAATCCAGGTAGACTTATTCCTGGTGCTAACAAAATTCACCAGTTTCAGCTAATTATTCCAAATATAAAACAGGGGAAGGAAGACCTAGGAAAGGAGATAAAAACACCTAAACAGGAACAATTAGAAAAAATAATCCTTCATATTTATTTAACTACTGGGATTCTCAAAGAACAGGAATTGATTTGTATGGGTTTCATAGCATGCACTGTACTTAATAAAAAACCAAATAAAGAAGTTATGACATAATTTGAACTTAAGTCTTAATGATAAGTCATTAAGAAAAATGCCGTCCAGGAGCAATTCATTATTTGACAGCTATAGGAAAGGAGAGATAAATCCAGGCTGCCTGCAGTTCAACAAACAGTTGCTCTCACCCTCAGAATGTGTATCAAACCAGACCCCCGGGGTTCAGAGTTTAGCAAAATCTCTAGCTTTTCTTAACTCATGAAAAATAACATTTGGCAAAATGTCATAAGTTTGCTTTATATGGCTGTTTTGAGGATTACAACAATAAAGGTATTTTCTTTAAGTGTCAATTTAATTAATTTCACAGCTCTTCTCATACCTTTCCATATTGCCAGCAGCCTTTCTACATGAGCAAACACTGAACTCCTAGAATGGAAAAATTGTTAATTTTTCTAGTTTTTAAAGAAGCAAGCAAGCAAACATTCATCTCAAATACTTAAAAGAAAGGCTGGCATTATTTTTCACTCCCATGCATGAGCCTAATCTAGTTTGATCTCAGCTTTAGAAATGTTCAGGTTTGAACAATACATCTTACACCTTGGCTCAAAAAGGATCCTCTTTTCAGCATTTTCTTTTGTTTGCAAGGTCAAGGTGAGGACAAAGCCTGTTTCTCTGATTAAAATCCTTTCCTGTGATTAGAAGCAACACTACAGAGCAAGAAAGTGGAGTGGAAAAGAGCAGATACCCGTCTACACATCATTACACAGCCCTTTCAGGAGGCAGGCAACGAGCAGCAGTCACCCCTCCAAAGTGACCACCCTGAGCTTTGATTCTGCTGCTCTGGAGCCCACAGGACTCCAAACCCACCCAGTCACTCCTCAGCAAACCTTTTTGCTCCTTACTGCATTGCCAACACATCACGGAAAAACTCAGCCTCCAATCTTGTTACAACTGGAATTATCTTTAGCACAGTAAGCTGAAGTCATTATTTATTTATTCCCTGGCAGTGTAGGTGGATAATTAGCACATAATTTGAGGTTTCCTAGGCATGACAGCCTTCTCTGATAGCTGCCCCTAGTCCTGATTAAATTTCTGCCTCGGATGTCCCAGCAGCACATCATATGAGAAAATTCCAGGCTCTGTCAGAATCAGGTTGCTGTCTCGATGTTTGAAACCATCATGAATGTTTGGGGAGGGAAGAACAGGGAAGAATTCCTCCCTCATGGGGAGAGGGAAGAATTTTAGGAACAATTTCATTTTATTTTGTTTTATTTTATGAAGATTTCTGTGTCTGAAGGTTGCATGGCTTCAAAGAACCTGTAAGAACACAAATCTGACTGGCAGGGGAGCCAAAGGGGTATTACACCTGAGACCTTAAAATGGCTTTGGGCACGGAGACATGCACAGGCTTCAGAAAGGAAAACAAATTCATCTGAGTGCTAGAAAAACAAATTTAGTGCATGTAGTGTATTTAGACTGCTCTAGCCCACACCCCACAGAGAATACACAGGAGGTGTTATGATGAACCCTGTCTGTGTCCACATTTTGTGCCTCCTGCACTGCAGTGCCCAGCTTCCCAAGGGTCCTGGACTGAGCAGAGGCCATTGTCTGGCTCTGTGGTGCTAGCTCTGCCTCCAGGGAGGGACAGGATGGGCAGGATTCTCCAGTTTTCCCCACAAGCAGCTCAGAACATCCCTGAGCCTCCTCATGGAAACCACAGGGTGTTTGCCACAGCCGACACTCAATGCTGACCCTTTTGGGGGTGTCAGTGGGACTGTTCCTCCAGCCCCTCAGGAAAAACCCGTTATCCCAACACTCTGAGGTGGCTGGGAGCTCCTGCTCTCCTGGCCCTCCTCCAAAAGTGTCCCTGTGGGATCTGTTCCAGGCCTCCATGTCCGCAGGCAGCAGCCATCAGGGACGACAGCTGCACCACACCAAGCTCCCCCTGGCAGGGACACAGGGACACACACAAGGACACAGGGACACAAGGACACAGGAACAGTGGCTGTGTCCCAGCTAAGGGCTGCTCCCAGGCACAACATGGCCTCTCATGGGCGGAGCAGGCCTCAGCAGCCGCTGGCTTGAGGCCTGGTCACTGAGGGCCTGTGCTGTGGGCTTCCAGCCATGTCCGAAACCTTGGGGTACAGCTCTGTGTGCCCGCCTGTGTCCCCACCCCGGGGCAGGAGGATGGCAGCTGTGCCTGGGGTTAATGTGGTGGCACTTTTACAGATGGTGGCAGTACCAGTTTCCGCCCGCGGCACACGGATTTGTTCGCTCCTCGTGAGACCGGCAGCTTTTCTCCGTGGTGCTGGGAAAGGTCACGGCTCTCTGGAGTCTGCAGGCTGCTCTGCTGTCCCCTTCATCCCTGAGCCACTAAATGCCACTTAGCTGAGTGGCCTCAGGCAGCAAATTAAATCCAGTGGGATAAAATGAACCAGCATCTCAGGTGCACGAGTGGGGTTCTGTGCAGATATTTATTTAAGACTGTTCTGCTCCCATAAAATACTTGAGTCCTTACTGATTTTTTTCTCCATGCTGCTACTCTTCTTTTGTTCTCATTTTCTTACTGATGGTGCTGTGCCTGAAAGTGCAGCAATAAATGATGGCAGAGCCCAGCCCAGGGTCTGCCTGGGTCCCCAATTTTCTGTTTCTCACCAAGTCAAAATTCCAGCCCCATGAGCCCTTCTGAGTGCCAGGTGATGAGCATTCAAGGGGAGAGAGAATCTGACCCCTGTTTCATGCTCAAAACAGAAGATTAGGCAGTGTCCAGCCACTGCTTATGCCATTAGGCTCCAGGGGGGATTATTACTATTTTTTTAAAAATTCACAATCTCTTCGGAGTGTTTTTGGAGATGTCCAGATATAGTAGTGGAAGGTAATTGTGTTATTTATCTGAGATCTCCCAGGTCTCACACAGGCCTTTCCTGAGCATCTTCACAGCACAGGAGATGCAGGACAGCTGTTCTCACCTTCTTTGTGTCCCAATCTTGCTCATACAGGGACCAAAGAGCTTCCCTTGGGTACCACCAAGGGACAGAGGGATTCTGGCAATCACATTGCCTAAATCCCTCTGTGGATATAGATTTGATAAAGGCACCCTTGACAAAGACTGGCTTCTGGAGGCCAGTCCAACACCTCAATCCATAGATGTTGAAGAGATGTCACCCCAAACTCCCATCCCAAAATATTACCTGTCAACATCTTCATAAACACACTTTTTTTCCTTCCCTTGGACTGACCCCTTATTACATTTCAGGGGCTAGCTTGCAGAGGACAGGTTCATTTGCTAATACATGAATCATTATTGCTTTGAGCCTCTGAGCTAGCATTTTTATGAGCATATTTCAAAATGTATTTGATTGCTGTTAGAAATCATTTCAGTTCACGCTCGACAACCAGGCCAACCTAAGCCAATATGCTCTGCCTGGCACTGTGGAAGGATGTTGTGAGAATTTAATTGCTAACTGCAAGTTACTGTGCATATGGCGAATTTTAAATGTAGTGGAGTTTGGTTTTATTTGGGGGTTTTTTTGCCTCCAAGTTAAAACCAACCAGTTGTTAAACCCAGTTGTTCAACTCCAGCTTATTAAGATTCCTATCTAGCATTTCTGATAAAATTGTTTCACATTGTACACCCTACAGAGAACAGCATGCTGCCTTTTCCTGTCCATGAGCTGCTTGCTGGCCATAAATGTCAACCAAGCCAAAGTGAGTCCTTTTTGCCCTTCTGTAAGCCTGAATTGAATGTTAGAGATTAGATTTACTTCATTGCCTTCATGTAAGAAAGCTTTTAGAAAAACATTTGTTTTATGTGATAAGGTACAACAAAACATCACTAGAACAGAACTTAGTTCTGGCATGAGGAGATTCACCTTGGGGAAGGAAGGAAGGAGGGAGGGAGGGAGGGAGGTGTAGACTGTAAAAACACATTTAAAATAGTTTTTACTTGTCATCTCCTTTTCCACTATTAGATGTTGTTGATGCTCTTCTACTGTGTGGCCTCTGTGTGCCATAAGAGCTCTGTGATATAGGTCACACTGATATTTACACACCAAGTAAGTCAGAACCTTATCTTGAATCAGAATTCATCAGCACATTAACAAGAGGAGAAGAAGTAGGTTTTAGAGTGTTATTTATTTTAGAGTGTTTAGAGTATTAATATATAGATGATATGTATATATGGTACATTAACCCCACAGGTTTTCATGAAGTCCTCAGGCCTGGCACAGATTAACTGATTAGGAGCCTCATTTTTTTAAGCAGGCAGCCAGCATTTTTCTACTTAAGCTCAGTCTTCAGAGCGTGTATCAAAGAACAGTGCTGTGAGACAGAATGCTGTGTGCATTTACCTCAGACTAAATTTATCACCCATGCATTTATCATTGCATTTCAAAGGAAAAGAAAGAAACACAATCTAAAGGTCCACTGGTTTGACTTGTGCTCAGGCAAAGAACTTTAAAATTTACTTCAAAAACCATTAGAAATGTAAGATCTTGAATAGGCTTAATAGTTATGGAGTCATAGAGAGGGAGAAAAGCCTTGTGTCACCCTGGCCTGATGGCTGGCAAAAAGGGTCTCTGATTCAGACTTAAGAAAGATGATTTGGCTCCAAGATCAAAACATGAAGCAGGCCCCTAAGAGATGAAAAGTGTCATGACTTTTTTTCAATAAGGCTGAACACAACACAAATCCCTCACTGCCCCTCAGGAGCCCACTGAAGCTTTGAAATTCCTTTCTTTTTAGCAAAAGAAGGCACAATGCAGTATCCTGGGCCTCAGTATTATGATAGCTTGAGACTGTGAGGAAAAAAACATGGCTTGGACATGCTAGGATGTATTCTGAGCATTTTAAACAAAAACTCCAACAGGGTTATCATTCCAAATGTACCTTTCCAAAGAAAAAACATTTTCAAAATACCTATGTCATTTTAATGAGCCTACAGTCTGCTCTCAAGAGTGACTCAAAATGACTTGTACATCTAAAAGGAGAAAAAGTGGAGCAAGTTATTTAGGTTCAGATTCACAAAAATATTTAACTACTTAAATGTGGTGAGTTAGACCTCAACTGATCTGCTGGACTTGCTTTTGCACACTTGATGCAGATTGTAATTTCATAATGTGCCTTTGGTCAGCAAGGCCAGAACATCCAGGATCTGCCTAGCCTTGACCTCCTCTGCAGGGTGAGACTGGCCAGGTCAGCACCTCACCCAGGATCATCCTGGGTAGCCCCAACATCTTGCTAAGTGCCTTTTTAATATAAAACAATCAGCTTTGCAATGAAAATAGCAGTTTCTCCGGTTTAAACACATCACTTTAGTGTTTAATTTCCTCCTTTTTGATGATAGGTGGCACCAGCTTCTCCTCAGAATGCCAATGCTTTTAGTACACAGAGAATTTCAAAGGTTTTGGCAAATGTTTCACTGCTAACACACCACAGCACTGACCTGTGTGTTTTGGGGCTCTGTCAACAGATTAGGTAGATTTCACTGTAATAAACTGCAAAAGCAGAAAAATCTTTCCTAAATCCTGATTAAAATCCCTTTATTAAGGCTCAGTTATTCATGTAAAGAAGCCAGGGCCTTATCACCGGGTGAATTGCTGTGTGTCACTTCATGCTTTCCAGGTTGGACAATGCAGCTCAGTCTTTCTTTAACTCCCACTTTTCCAGTTCAAGGAAATCCTGATGTGCCTTGTCCTTCCCTTCCCATCCCATTACTGGATCTCTGAGTTCCTCAAGAATTTTTTCTGCCAGCTGGGCCCACCCCAAGAGTCATCTTACATCCTCCACTGTCAGCAAGACAGAGAC
Source organism: Passer montanus (assembly GCF_014805655.1). Lineage (NCBI taxonomy): Eukaryota > Metazoa > Chordata > Aves > Passeriformes > Passeridae > Passer > Passer montanus. The sequence goes on along the minus strand of NW_024370263.1, from coordinate 3,065,573 downwards.
TGTTAGGAAGCTCTTGATTGGCTTTGTAAAAATAAATAATGTTGCACATGTGGTCCAGTGAATGTCACATCACTTTGCTGGTCACAGCTGTACCCCTAAATTCTGCAAATGACAGAATTTTGTTAGTTAGAAAGCTCTTTTTTTTATCCCAGTGCAGATCGTCTGCATCAGTAACACACTTGAAAGATTGATAGAAAAAGACGAATCCTAAAAGTAAAATGGTAGGATTTGGTTAAGCAATAAAAGTGGGCTAATGGTAAGAAGAACAAAGTCCAGAAAAACCTTGCACTAAATTTGCATGGGTTTTGTTTCCTGATTCTTAGGATTACAGTTGTTTTAAACACTGAAATGAACTCTTGGATTAATTCACAAGTTATGAATGTTTCATAAATTCTACAATAAAGAAAGGGGGTTTAGTTTGTTTGTTTGCTTTTACCTCAACATTACAGACAGGAAAATACCCCCATCCTTATTTCCTTGCTTTAAATTCCAGATAATGAGTCAGAATAGAAAGGCAAGGCTAACTAATAAAGGTGCTCAACCACGTTACAGTAACAACAAACAGCCCAAACAAAACAAAAACATGACCAAGCCATTATAGGCTGAAAAATCATTATCACTGCTAGTCAGTGCTCAGTTACAGGCACATATGAATGATTCACAGTCAATTCATGATGATTTATTGAACAAAAGGGTGGCTGCATCCACAGAATACATTCTTCACAGTGAAAATCTCATGCTTAGGATAACTTCTGCAGTAAAAATGTCAGATGCAGAACTGCTGACAAAATATTTATACAAACCTAATTTTGCTGGATATTATTCACAAAACATTCATTCTAGCAAGCATATGGTACCTTCAAAGGTGATGTTTCTCCTTCCAAGAAATGTTGGCTTGATTACAATAGGAAGTTGGGTCTACAGAATACCTTGGCTTGAAACAGAGCAGTGTTTCTACGCAGAGTCCTCATCATGGAGTTATAAAGAAATGGGAAAGAACACAAAGACTGGTCCTGAGGATGGAGCTAAATTTGCCAAGGCTGTATCAGGCCATCCCTTCTGAGCCTAGTGGTATTGTCACCCCCCTGAAGGCTACAGCCAACCCTACCTCCTCTGGGAAAACCAAGGAATCAACAGCTGCTCTTCCACTTGGGCAGTCACTGTCCTTGCAGAAACTGGGAAGGAAAAAGCTTGGACATTCAGCTGTCACCCAGCTGATTCAGTTGAACCAGAGGGGTGTAAGAGAGTCAGGAACATGGGCACATTTTCCATCCTGGTCACTCAGCTGTAATCCTTGGGTGCTCCACAGCCTCCTGACAGCAGGAGCAGCAGGACAGGGAAGTTTGAAACAAGGACTTGGATCCTTTCTCAGATGGTCTGTTCTCCTTGATCACAAACGGCAAACTTTGTCATACACACTGGAGAAACAGCCTGGCTGAGATCCAAAATCAATGTTAAAGCCAGCAATGTATGTTTTATCCCACTGAGCAGCTCAGGAACCCGATGGGTTCTCACCCTGCTATCACCCAGCACAAGAGATGACACAGACCATCTGCTTGTGCAGTTACAAAGTTGTTTGCTGGTGACACAAAAAAAAGCATGACAGTCAGTTCAGAAATATATTTTAAAACGGGATGACAGAGGTCAAACTAAGAACAGTGTTAAAAAAGAGTTGGCAGCAGTTATTCACAGCTTTTCACCATAAGAGAACTAGAGGGCATCCTATGGAATGAGAGGCTGTGGTATTGACTCACAGCAACTGTGCTATTTATTACAGCAGGATGTTGTGATATCCAGAGCTCTGAGTGGATTGGATACATACAGGCCCAGTGTCATTAAATCTAAGGGTTGGGTTGCTGTTTAGAGCCTCTGGCTTGGGAAGGCCTTACCCTGAGAAATTAGGGGGAGATATAAGGTGAAAGAATCATTCTGCATTTTCCCTGCATCCTATTTCATTCTTCTAAACACCAATTGTTGACTGTTTGCAGCGGTGAGATGCTGGGACATGTAGATGACAGTCTGTTATCAATCCAATTTTGGGTGTGCACCCCCAGGGCCAAGTCTCTTACGAGTGTGTGGTGACTACTTTCAGAACACAATATGTGCAATTTAAATTTTAAAATGCCCATATGCTTTGCTCTTCTAGTTTTCCTTTGTGTGAATCTCTGAATTTTAATAGATGTGTCCAAATGTACAATGATAAAACATGCAGCTCATGTCAGCAGTAAAATGCATAGTAATTTATTAACTTTTTCAGTGTGAATACAAATTGATTTGATGATGTGCCACATAATGAAAAAAATATTTGCAGTCACAACTTGCATTCTAGTTGCTGCATTTTTTAAATTAAACATTACAAAGAGTTTGAAAACTGCACAACACTTGTTGATGGCCAATAGGAATCACTAATACTATGAAAAGTAATCAATGCTTCTACATGTCTTTGAAGACACACTTGACTCAGAAATTGTTTTTCAAAATCAGGTTGCCATATATTGTTTCACTGGTATTTGTAAGCATTTTTGGCCAAAACCCATTGTTTTTATTTAGGACAACCCCTGAACCCCTTTTAGTTGCACGTCATTAATGCTTTTGTAATGTAATTCACTGTATTTTATGAAGCCATTCTGAAATCCATTGTATTGCACTAAAGAGGTCACTGTAGTTTGGGATTCTTTCCAAAGAGAATTTTTGGGTATTAAGTTTCCTGTGGTGGCATCTAGATCTAGAGGCATGTGAAGATCTGATCATTCCTTGGTTTCTCTCCAGCCTGTTAGCTAGATCTTCTAATTTGCAATACCATCTTTTATCTGTGGTATGACCTCTACCATCAACTTTGATCAGCACTAAGAAGCAGGCAGTCAAAATAGGAGCAGGCAAAAATAGAACATCATTGTTAGAAACGCCTTCAATCAAGTGAATTCTAGCAATTGTTCTTCCTCCCAAAGCCTCTCATGAAAAAACAAAGGTATTTGTGCCCTAACTGAATAATAATATGCTAAACTCCTGAACTACAACTTCTACTGTAGTTCTTCTTATAGCCCAATTCCCTGGATCCTGAAACTGGCCATAATGCACTTTTGTATGGCTGGTAATGAACCATTTCAAATGAATACTGGATACTGAAGGAATTACACGCTGTGTAATTGATCTAAAGAACAGATTAGGACTGGTGCTATTTCATTAAATCTGACTAGCTATGACTTAAGTACTTAAAATTGCAGCTATCCTGTGTCAGATAGATTACACCCCTTGTCACATGCCAAGTGAGGTTTTCATCTACTAGATCACAGTTTTTTAAAAGGGACAGGCCAGTGAAAAGGACTGTAAATGAAGGACCATGCAGGCTTCATCTTCAGACACATTGAGCCCCAAATTATTCATTCAGCTGAGAGAGATACTCCAACACTTTCAAAATACATATGAAGACCTGTTGTTTGTTTCCATATGTTGGTCTTAAATCACTTCTGTGGAACCTGAGTTTGGTTTTTTGCATGTGGAACAGCCCTGAAGAGTTCTGGTGGGTGAGTACAATAAAGATCTTACATGATTGCAGGGGAATCCAGTGGGTCCTTCCAAAGCATCAAATTTCTCTTGTTTCCTTCCCACTGGATCTTAACATGCCTCAGGAAACGGAAGCCAAAAGGGCTAGAGGACAGTTCTGGCTGAGGAAAAAATAGATTCAACCAAACCAAAATTAAATTCAGCTTGGAAAATAGTATCAAAAAAGAAAGGGCTTTTATTACCTTAGGACTCAAACTCATTTTTAGGGACTTGAACATGTTCAGAAAAGAATATTTTTCCTGGCTTGGCTTTCACAGCAGTGTGCTAGACTTTCTTACTGGTGTGCTGTTCTTTCTTACCTTCTATTCTTTTGTCCTGTGACCTAGTATTTAGCTCCATAATCCCCTTAATCAAACAAAATAGCATAGAAAGCCTTTGATCTGAATTTTCTCCACAAGGCATATTACACTACATTGAATACTTTTCATGAGATCTAGAATGCTGCACTGTGGGAAACAAGACTGAAAATTTGAACACCATTAAGCAGGATTTCAGATTATACTAAGGGGTGAAATACTGACAAAAGAACCATAGACTTTGGTTAAAACAGATAATACTCAAGGCTTTTTTTATTATTATTCCTTTGACGAGAGAATATTTAAGACCCTCTCACATGCAGAGTCACCATGTTAGTACCACAGCCAAAGCAGTGGTTCATACAGATAAAGAATAAAGTAAAATTAATCCAACAGATGTGTTTTGCAAATATCAGAAATTATTCCAGCAAGTCTTAAAAAAATTACAATCACATAAAATACCAACTCCACCTTTTAAGAATTATTTGATTTCTTTTATATTATTATGTAAATCTCAAAGCCATTTATCTACCACAAAAACCTGTTTTCCTTCTTATATCCTAAGTCTGGTTCCTGCAAGCCTCCTGCAGCTGGTGGCCTTGGCATTCAAACCTGCCAGGACTGACCACTCTCAGACAGAGTGGCCACAGTCAAATGCTCTGCACTGAGCCCTGAGGGGCAAAATCCCAAAACAACCAATTCTCTTTGATCATGGTGGTGTCAGATGAAGGTTTGAAATCTCTGCCAGTAAACACAGATCTATCTGGTCCTTTCAGCCTCAAAGCTCCTAAACTGCCCATGCAAGACTCCTTTCAGGAGAGTAGATTTAAACCCTGGTATTCCTCTAAATATTCAGCTTTCCTTTTTCATTTACCCAGGGTTTGAAAGGCTTGTTGCCCCACTGCTAACCAAGGATCAAGTGTAGATTGCTAATTCAAGACAAGGAAAAATAAAAGGGGAATAGAAAGCACATGGCATATTTGCTTCTGTTCAGTACTGTAACTTCATACTTTAATAGCTCACACTGGTATATAATTAATTTCCACTTCCTGCCATGTTCAGATAAAATAGTTAGCACTTACTCACTGGAAAGACTAAAAATGGGTGCAAATGACCTGTTACTCCCCCAAAATCTCACCTGGCAAAACCATCTTTTCCTTCTTTTGTTTTCTCACCTCTCAAGGAGTAAAACTCCATCAGAGCAAACAAAAGGAGAATAAAGCTTTCATACAGTTTAAAAGGTGGAAATTGTATTTGGAGAGAAGATGAAAACTCACTTACAAACTCACTCCTGTACAAAGCCTTCAACATCTGCTGCATAGATGGTAAATACAATTTTAAATTGTCTGATAGCTTAACATAAGGAGGTTAAATGCAGGGCAGCTGTTCCCAATCTATATTTAGCCTGAGGCTTCCTACCTGTTTTGGACCTGCAGGAAGGCTTGAATACTGAGATTGTCCGTGATTTTATACAGTATTGCTTGATTTATTAAAGATGCTATTCTCCCTGCAGGTCTTATTACACTGTTCAAAAGGTTGTATACAAGTTACTATAAACACAGAATTTTAAGTATTTTTGTATCTAGAATCTTATCCAGAATTATTCTTTTGTATATGTTCATGTGTAACCTGGTCCATGAGACATGAATAAAGATCAGCAATTAGCCACAATTCCAGGAGAATTGGCTTTGTATTGCATCTTGCACACTCTATTTCAAGAATAAAATTGGGGAAAAACCTAGTGATATGCCTTCTAGATACTAACCAAGACTTGATAAGACCTAATGGATTTTACTTGTTAAAAGTCAAAATTTTTTTACATATCATGCCCTTGAAAAATTAACTTTGTTTCCATTAAATTTTGTTCAGCATGCCTTGAAATAGGAATGGCAAAAGTTATTCAAGGAACAGATCACCAAGATTCACAGTACCACAGTGACTGCAATTACCTATTTTTCCTGGCTCAGTAAAACAAAACAAATTTTTTAAACTATAAAATATTAAACAGTGAAATTAACAGACACCATCTCTGTCTCTCCTTCAGTATGACTGAAATCATCTGTACAGAAAAGCTGTGTGCCATGGACCCACATCCAAAACCTGCTGATGACAGTGGACATCAATTTTGACAGCCTTTTGGATGAGACCTTGTCACTGCTCTGTCCATATGCACTGACCCTGCATGAACCACTGGATACATTATTAAATTCAGATTTACAAAGATGCTGCCAATGGGTCAGCAACAGTAAAATATTTATATTTCAGAGTAACAGTATTTATATATGCTCCCTACCTCGTGCTCTAATTTGCCTTCTTATCACCAGGCTTGTGTTTGTTTTTCAAATGCTGAAAAGACTTTGTTGGTTTATTCAGGAAATTTGTCTAGACAGTGCTCACACAGCATATTTGCTCACATTTGACATTTTCACAGGATGGGAAACAGAATGGAAGATCCATGGTTTTAAGCTCTACAGATGGCACCTAAGCCAGTCAACTTATTTCCAGAATAAGGAGGATTTGGAGTATCCTTGTTCCAGGCAGTCTCTGGAACAACACAACAGTGACCTGCAGGACAGGACACACACTCAGGGCTTTGGGGCCAGCTGAGGCCTCCTGAAATCCATCCATCCATCCATCCATCCACCAGGACATTTACTGCCTCAGAAGAGCCAAATATCCAAATGCTAAATTGTGGTGTCTCTACAGCCAACAAATGTAAAATGTGGCAATATAACGGAGCATGTGGCTATTTTATCTATTCAACATTTATCTGTGTCTAACTAGAAGACGTCTCTAAAATGCTGCTCTCCAGCAGCTCGAAGGTTGAGAACCACCTGTAAACATTTGCAGAACAGTCTCTTTCTAGAAACAGAGACTCCTAAGCAATCAACCTTGAAATGTATCATATATTATAATATATTTCCAATGTTATTTACAGATCTTCTTCTTCTTTAGTACAACGAACCAGACATGCTGAAAAGGTAGGATTTTTCCAGTCCTCTTTTATATGAAGTACAATAAAAAAGGCACATAATTATTCACTGTAGGAGTTGTGCACCAGTCCAAAACTTAAAGCTAAAAAGCTACCCATCAGAGAATTCTCTTTATGAGGCAGTATTGGGATGTCTCCTTTGAATAGAAATCTGTCAATTCCCCTAGGAGTGCTTAAGGAATCCACTTTCCTGTTGTGCTCTGGTTTTCATCAACAGAAAACTCTCCTTAAGCTTCCCACATCATCTGCTGGAGCAAGGAAGAGTCAAACAGGGCATGAGTGGGTCTGCTTTCCTTTTTCTTCTTTCTTTCCTTGGAATGCCCAACTATAAAAGACTCTTGAGAGCCAAGACCTGTTCAAACTAATTTGCTTTAAGACAAATGCCTCACGGGATATGGCACAGTGAGCAATGGACACCAGCAGGAGAGGCAGCTCAGCCCCACAGTCAGTGCCGACTGTGTTTGATCCAGTTTCTAATCATCCATTTCTGCCCCGAGCACCTTTGTACGACTAATCTGAGCCCAAAATTTGCATCCTTTGACATTTCCACTTCTAGACAACGGCCAGTGTCTCTGCTGATGATTGGACCATTCTAGAAAAAAAAAAGATGGGGGAAAAAATCTTAGAGGAAAGAACACACAAGGTGAACGGACTAGAAAAAACAGTGCTAGATCTGTAAATCCGTAAAAAACATTATAAAATGCATTTCTGTATATATCAGATATACCCCAGAAAGTGCTAGAAATATCTAGGAAAACCTAGCTAATACATAAGAAGTACCAAAACAATTCCTTTATAACTGTACATTTAGGAATTGCTGGGAAAATCCTCCCAAATCACTAGAAAATCTCTAAAAGCACAAGTGAATCCCTATGGAGCCCAAGAAATAGGAAATCCCAGAGACTATAATAAGGCTTTTGAAAGTCTTAAAAATTATTTGAACATTCTAGATCTTAAAAAATGCCTATAAAGGTGCTAAAAAAATTCTAGAAAAGTTCTAAATGCAAAAAACTCCTGGACAGTAAACAATTACAAGCATGTTCTTGGAAATCAGGACAGAAATTGAGAATATTCCAAAACAGTATAAGTAAAAATTCTTAGAAATCACACCGTAAAATTTCGAGTAATAATGAAAGAATATTCCTGAGTAGCACATGATGTATGGAAAACATATCTGACTATTTCAAAAAATACTGGGGGGAATACCAAAGACCTCCTTGTTTTTCATTAGAGACTCTTTAGAGCATCATTCCTCTGCAAGTTCTCTCTTCCTCAGCTCTTCCTCACCTGTGTGAAATCCCAGAACCTCTGTGCTGGCCTCAGAACATCTTCACACTTCTTGAGGGTGGGTGTCCTGCCCTTGCCATCGTCCACCAGGCATTTGGAGTCGGGCAGGAAGGCGGTGGAGCCCAGTGGCCCCAGCTGCAGGACACCTTCCGAGCTGTAGCGGACAAGCTGGGGGAGAAAGGAGAGTTCTGAGCTGCTGAGGAGCCTCTTGGCCTGCTGGGACACACTGCTCAAGGGCAAATCTTGGCAATGTTGGTAAAACCCGGAGCACAACGTCCCTTCTCCCACACTTCTGCTCCCCACCACTCCCCACCCACCATGTCACTGCAAAAAGGGCAATCAAGGAAGTGAAGTAATCAATATGTAAATCATGCCCACTCAGCAGGAGTTGATTTAACAAGGACACGATGTCAATTTTGTCGTGCAGTTTGTTCTTAAGAGCTCTGTTAGAGGCTATTGATAGCAACAAGTCTAATTAGTTTTTGTAAATAAACATTACTGAAAAAATCCAGCCATGCAACCCCTATCCAAAAATATGAGAGGAAAAAAAGAAACCATGAGGGAAATGGCAGCAAATTTGCTAACATATGCTTCAGGCCTACATAATAAAGAATGACACTCTGGTATTTCAGTTTTGTGTAAAGCACATTAAAGTGAAAATGCATGATGCTAATTTGGCAGCAGGCCAATACGTCAAATCAGAATTATCTACTTCTCACTTCTGTGCTTAAACCCAGAGTCATTAAACCAGCATAATATTTTGCCCTTCTTACTCTGAAAGTGCAACACCCAGGTGCCAAAAGACTGCAGAGTGGAGTCAGCTACGTGGCTTGTGTGCTGTCAGTCTGGATGCTGCAGGGTGAGGATCTGAGCCACCAAAGAAATGCAATTACCACCCAGGAAATTCACTGCCTGTCTGGTGCTATTGCTGTTATATGGCTGAAATTACTTAACAAGAAAGGGAAGGAAGGTCAGAAGTGCCTGCCACTTATTGGATGCCACTGACCAGTGTGTGAGATATCATTAAGAATCAATCAAAAAAACTCAAATTAGAGTCTGGCTTTCTACTGCCATCCTTATTAACCTCAGAAGAATCATGCTGTGAATAATCATTTCTTGCTGGTGGTAAAAAGAGCATGGTCTACTTGCTCCCAGACCAGATGCTCTTTGACATAGTATGTGTTCATTTTCCCACCTGCCACTTCTGTTCAGAGCAGCCATGTGAAGCGCAGAGGTAGCAGAGAGCCTACATCAGAGAGATAACCACATGAGGATGCTCTGGGTATGAACGGTGCCTTTGTCATGGCACAGTTTGGACACACTTAATCAAGACACTTTTGGGGTTTTTTTCCACTCTGAGAGGTTAGGAGGAACATATGTAAAATAAGCTCAAGCAAGCAAAGAAATTCAAAATATGAAGGAACTGCCAGGTCAGACAAATTAACTTTGTTTTTTCACATAAAAAGGAGGTGTTTAAAAAATGCAAATCAAACACAACATTTTGTCTTTTATTTTTTTTCGTAAATAAAACCAGACTGTATATTTCACACTTCTATTTAATGGGTTTCCAGCAGAATTCAAATGAACTGCAGGTATAGCTGAAACACTGGCCAGGAAATATATTCATCTTGCAGTCTATTATCTCTCTGTAGTCCCAAAATACTGCCCCACAAGCTTGTTGGCTTTGCCTTATGTAGATAAGCAGAAGCAGTGTTTATAATGGGCTACCTGCTCTGTAGGATAGGATTGATTTTTCTTTTTGAGATGAGCAGCATTTTCTGTACTGGTATTAAAATGGTCTAAAACATGTTTTGTCACCAGAATCTCAGTAGCCAGAGTTCCATGTGCTCTGGATCACAGTGGCCATGCACTTTGTTATAGAGCAGCCTGTCAGAGCAGAAAGGACCAGTCCTGCTTAGGCTTTAGAAGTGAAAGATACTTTAACTCTATTCTAAACTATCTGCAGGATTGAAAGTGGCAGTTTGTGTTACAGCTCAACAGGGTCAGGGATGGCTCCATGCAGGAGGCTCTTATCTGTACAATCTCAAGACAAATGGAACAGCATGGGCCTAATTTCCTGAATCTGCACTTTCTGTCAAGTTTTTATGGCTGATCCAACAGTCATGAAAACTTAGGCTTATTCTGCAATAAAATAGAATTTTAAAAAACCCACCCACAAAGGTTTATATCAGTTCAGACCATATTACATAGGAAAGCTGTAGAGCCTGCTTCTGCAAAATCAGACCAGAAATTAAGGTTCAAGAAACTACTATATGATTAATAATATCTCCCTCCAAAGAATTCCTATCATAACTTCCTAGAGACAACATAAACTGTGAAAATAAAACAAGCATTAACATTAGTTGCTTATTACTATAGGCTAGAAAGCAGGAATTGTGATACAGTCAATTAAAATTATACCTTCTGTGTTCTAACTTGATCTTAAGTGTCACTAACCTATCCACAAAGAAATAATTCCTATTTATGTTAGGACTGTAGGCATGATACACCATGTCAAATCCATTCCCAGTGCCAATCAGCCAAAATCAAATGACAAAGTTCCCTTTGTTAAGAAATATTAATACTCATGAATTAAATTAAAAAAAAAAATCTATGCAGGTTTTGATGGGCTGAGATCCTTAGATATCCACACACTCCAAATTGCAAGCTGCAGAACAGAAGCACACTTTTATACATCACATTGGGATGGACCTTCACTCAATTTTTCTCTTTTATCTAGGAAGAGCTGAAGGATTCAAATGACACTGAAGCCAAGTGCTCTATTAAATACTCAAGATCTAATCCTGATGCCATCTGCTATACTTGATGTAAGATAGGACAGTTTTCCCTTCAACATTCAGAAATCTGAACAGAATGCAAAAGGTGTCAAAGGTTGTTTATCAAAGCCACCATACCTGGATCAAAAATAGTCAGTGCTGCTGCCTATGGAATATGATCCTCCAGGAATATTAATGTGATAAGAAAATGGCAGCTTTAAACTGGAGGATTTGACTTCAAAAACATCCATTCCTGCTAATTTCCAGTCAAGTGAAGAAAGCACCAAATGATTGCAGGTAATTGTTTGTAGGAAACATTTACTAGGATGGGGCTGGTAGCTTTCCACACTAAATTTAACCTCTCTCTCTCACTCTTGCTCTCCAGGCAAAAGGAAATCTTTAATGGTTCCTCAGTCCTGCAGTTAAGGCAAGCTGTCAGCTGACACAGGAACAGAAGCAGTGAGTGATGCAGGAATCCCAAACACCCTACATCTCCCGAATACCTGTCCCCTCAAGGCAAACAGATCACAGGTTATCAAAATTCCATGTTTGCTCCAGAATCCCACCCACTGCTTCTTGCAAGGGGAGAAAGGACCTGTTCATCCACCCTGCTGCCCTGCACGCAAATCTGGGCAGTCACAGCTCTACCCAGCAAAATGTGAAATACCTGCCCTTGAGCAACAGTTTAAGCAAAGCCTTTCATCTCCTCTCACTCTGTTTGTGTAGCTGCAGCCCCAGGAATCGAGCAGGGAGCTCTCCCTTCCTTCTGGTTGTTCTCAATGCAGAGGGAGTTCTTTCCTTCACAGCTGCAGTGCCTCCCCTCTCTCTGCTGTGAAAGGGAAGGGAGGAGGGTGGACAAGGAGGCTGTTCACCCTGGCCCTGCTATCCCAAGAAGCCATTTCATTAAGTTCTCCTCTCTTTCACATACCATATAATCAGCTCCACATCACAGCACTCAAGGCAGGCTCTGAGAGTGAATATTTCCACTGGGGCTGTGCAGTGCTCTCAGATGGTTCAAAACCTGCATGTCCTCTAACCATTCTATGAAGCTTCCAGAACAACACATTCCAGTTTTGGGGGGCTTGTATCTGTCCATCTGTCCTCACAACCTCACTTTTTAAAAAAAAAATATATTTTACAGCAAAAGTGTATAGTACCACTGGGCTTTGCAGCTGATTGCACAATGGAAGCCACACACAGAGGCAGAGCAGTTGAAAACTCAAAATATATTTCTTTATTTACAAACCTTCTGTAGCCCTGGACTGTTTCTCCTAGCAGTATTTGCAAAGTTTTTTTTCCCTGAAAGCCCATTAGACTCAAACTTCAGATCCAATGAACACATATAAAAAGGACACTACTTTGCTGTAAAATAGGTTTTGAAATCGACTCAGACTGATGCAAAACCTTGTCTGGATATTCCTAAGCTGTTAGCTTACAATGACTTCGCTCAAGTCAAACACATTAAACTAAATTGATGTAAACTCAGGCTAAATGCATTCCAGAGCATCCATAAAAGCGCTTGTCCCTGTTTGAATAAAGAAATTTAAAAGCTGATATCATTACAAAGATGTGATTTATCATGGTGAAAACTGATCTTGAAAATACACAAAGGGAAAGGCAGTCGCAGTGGAGTGTTTTTATTTTGCCACTGTAATGTGGGACAACAACATCCAAAGGAAACACAAGGATAAGACATAGAGAAAAAGAACATTTTATCACAGATGAACAGTAATCTTATTCCTAACTCAGCTTTCTTGAAACACTTGTCTGACTTGGGTGGGTTTCAGTGGAACCATGTGTACACCAAAATAACTGGTAATCTGCTTCAATTCTGTAAGAATTGAAGAGTATGAAAAGCAAACAGGGCTGTACTAAACAGGAAGAGATGTTCCCATTGGCAGGACATATGAACACCAGTGATAACCCAACTGGGGAAAGGGAGTTCCATATTTATATGAATTTATATTCAGCAGGCATGTACAAATAACCCAAATCTCGGCTCAGTAAGGGTATTTTATGTCCTATGCTTGAGATGAAAAATGTCAGAAATGGAAAGCTAAATGCAGCAGACAACTATGCTCACCCAGCCTGATTAGAAGAGGGGCTTAAAAATGTTTATTTAATATATTAAAACGCTTGCTGTCAACACCTTTCATGCTATGTGCTTGAATATCCTTGATTAGGGTTTGTGCAGCTGCGGTTCTCACACTGAATTAATTTTGTAAATTGTGGTGAGATTATAGAAGTTTTCCAGCTGTGTAATCATTAATTAACTTGGCTGCATTTGAGTGGCTCCAACCCATGCTTGTCTGTGAAATACTCAACTTAGATAAAACATCACCTCTGCCTTCACTTGGTGTTTCTTGCAGAATGAAAACTCTTTTCCTGTTTTTTGTTGATTTGTTTGTTTGATTTAAAGGGAAGAATTCACTGTAACTTATGCCCTCAACTGTTTTCTTCCCGAGGTGGAAATCAAAGCCTACTCTGTGAAACAGGAATCATGGAGGCAAACAAGTAGGTTAAGGACTTAAATTGCAAAATAAATTACAGTCAGAACCACTTATTTCATTACTCTTCTAAGTGCTAGCACACTATGATCGAGATGAGATGTTGCTAAGGGACATTCAGGAAGGACTTAAATTTGCAACTTTCTGTTCCGATTAGGATGGAGCAGGAGACTGAACTCTCTCTGAGCACCTTGACATCTCTAATGAGAGTCTTCTTGAGAAGCTAATTTACATCTATTTAAGCAATGCTATTTTGTTACCTTATTCAAAGGCTGCTCCTTCCACCTCTACTCTAGGAGAGCGTCAGTCAAATACTCCATAATGATCCTGCCAAAGGTGGACATTGTGCCAGTAAGAATTACTGTCTGTCTCGCTTTGCCTCCGTGGTGATGCACAAGCCAGGACTCCCAATCAATATATGCATGACTGAACCTCAGATAATTGTTAAGCCTGATAAGGTCAGAGTTTATTTACACATGAGAATGTTCATTAATATAGTTTTGATTTAGATGCTACTTCAAAAGAAACAAGGATTGCATTTCAGAAAAAGCTCAAGTCCTGGATTTAAATAATATCCAACTTGTAGAAGTAAAATCACTATAAGCATGGGAAAAAGAAATGTCATTTTTAAATCTTCAGACATCTGAAAGAAAATAATAATATGCACAGGGACTGACAAAAAAAAAAAGAAATCTTCTATTTTAGAAAAGTCTTAGAGGATATTCTTAATTCCCTTTGAAGCGGATGTTAAATATGTGCTTAACTTTTTGCCTACTTGGGGAATCAAATCAGCAGCTTGATAAATAATTTCTGCCCAGGAGTCTGTTGGACCAAGGAACAGTTAAATTAAAGAGGTACCATGAATAAGTCATGTCATAGCAAGAAGAACTGCTCACTCACACAGACTACCTAAATTAATTAAACTTCAGTGGATCCCTGTTATTTAAACAAAGTAACATGATTCTTCTGTTTTCCTAACTGGCAATTTCAAAGTATGGATTCACATGCTGGACAACCTTGGAAAAGGCACCTGACAAGACTGGGGTAAAGCCAGACATTTGCCTTTGCAGCTCAGGAATTATACTGCCAAACTGAAACCAAATATATTCAATTCCTCTTTGTTTCTTCTGACTATTCTCTGAGTTCAAGGTTTCTCACTCATGATGGGATTTTCACCCTTTACCTGGGAGGACATTCCATGGCAGGGATAAAGGATGGCTTTGTCATCCTCTTCGGCGCCCTGGTCCAGGCAGTAGCCGCTGGCTTTGCTGTTCCGCACCTAGAACCAGATAAGAATGAAAACTCCAGCTGGAAATTAATCCCTATTTTAGCCCAGTCCAGCTAAATCTTAGCTGTGCTACAGCTCCTGAAAAAAGTGCTATGTAAAACTGCTCTCTGAGGGACACATGCTACTCCTTCAGCTATGACAGGGTGCCAGCAGTGAATCTGCTCCACGAAAAGACATTATTTGGACAACCTGCTGGCTCTATACACCTTGGGTCAGAGGTACATTTTTGTCAATTATTCAAGGATCAGAACTTCCTAAAATTCACCCTAAGAAACCCAGACCAAGTTTTGCTCCAAACTGCCAATGTGCAAACATAAAGTTTGACCCTGCATGCTGAGAACGTGGCTTTACAAACAGGATAGGAGCTACCCAGGATTGGTGTTGGATGCGACATGCTTTTGTTTCTTTCTATTGCCTATATAAAACAAAAAAAGCATGTAAAAAATTTTCATCTGAACTGAAAATATAGTACATTGTTCTGTACAGAAGTGACATAAACCACATTTTATGAAAGGGCACAGGTTCAGAGATCCAAGGAAGTAAAAAAATTCCTGTGCCTCCCTAGACAAGAAGAATTTACAAGTCTATAAAAACTGGGATGGAGCTCTTGTGAAAACACTTCCAGCCTTTCTCTTGAGGCTGGAAGCATTACCCACATATTTTGAACATAGAAAAACTTTAGAGATATCGTAAACAAGAAGTTATTTAGACAGACACCTCAAAAGACTCTACAGGTCAATTTTGGTTTAGACTGTGAAGTACCAGTCTGGGCACCTCCATAATTTAGAAACAGCTGCTGCATAAGGTGTCAGAAAAAAAAAAAATCAGTATCTATTCCTTCATATTATAGTGTACAAGCATAACAGGGAATCCAATTGGAGAAGGGGGCCCACCAACAACTAAATTTCAGGAGGTTTATTTTATGGCTTGGGGGCTATAAAGGCTAAAGAAGATGAAGACAGCTTTATGAGATGGCTTTAAAAAAAGGGGAATTGAGT
Source organism: Passer montanus (assembly GCF_014805655.1). Classification (NCBI taxonomy): domain Eukaryota; kingdom Metazoa; phylum Chordata; class Aves; order Passeriformes; family Passeridae; genus Passer; species Passer montanus. The sequence goes on along the minus strand of NW_024370263.1, from coordinate 3,049,864 downwards.
CACTAGGAAATATATTTTTACTACTGTTTCAATCTGTCTCACATCTACTCAATACATTTCTTTTTCTTGAAACTCACAAAAATTCAGACATCTTTTCCTCCAGGAAAATAACCAGAAGTACATTACAACAAGCTTGATTTCATTAGGATGAAACTGAAGACTGAAAGGGACCTAGGTTGGTTTATAACAGGTAAATAAAAAATGTTAAACAATTTGATATTTGCATCATTAAACTTCCTGTTTGACTCAAGAACCTTCTATGTGACAGCTCAAGAAGAACAAAATTTATTTTAGAGCCTGGATTGCTCAGGGTCTGGTATAATTGACACAACATTGGCACTTCTGCCAATGTTCTTCACTGTTAACGACCTTCTCAGAGCTGACAGACACCAACAGCTCCTCTTGAATTTACTCAGTGTCTTTTCTCAGTTCCTGATGGGGATAGTTATATTAGGATGCAAAGTGATATTATGAATAAAACTTCCACTTTGTATCAATGTCTCAAGTGCCTGACTTATTTTTGTATGAAGTCAATCAAATAGAAGAGAAAGGAACAGTCTCCATTTAGCTGTCTTGTGGGAAAATACATTGCCTTTGGATTTAATTGCAGCTCATGTAGACAATTATTTGAGCTCTGTTGACCACTGACATTTTCTTTATCATGTCTGTGGCATCTTATTTGGGAAAATTATTGCCTCAAACTTATGTCTCAGTGTTTTAAAATGAGATCCAAGGAGGTTGTGTGCAATTGGCAGTAAGGATGACTTCACCTGTGTCTCAGCATACGCTGCAGTTGAGATGGCTGCGATACACAGAGTATCACAATACAAAATCAGAAGGCTTCAACCCATACACAGTAACATCAGGTCATTTCAGAAGCCTTCAAGCATCTGCAATTCTTGTTCTTTAGCCCAGTGTTTTATATTCCTCAAGTTCACACACTGCACCTGTGTGCCCTCTGTTCCCTCTGGTGGTTGGTCAGTGCCCCTGGACACTCCATGCCTCATTGCTGTCAGTGCTGCTCACCTGCTTTTCAAATCTCTACTCGTTGGGGATGAGGCTGGGCCACAGCTCCACTCCCAATCACCACAAACTGTGTGCCTACAACCTGCTGCTCTCCAACAAAAGGAAAAGGGCTTCTCAAAGCCATGCTCCTTAGTGTTGATTAAAAGGAGGGGAGGGTATTTTTGTTGCCACTGCTGTGCTGATGTGTAATTGCTCTGTACATCCTGATAGCCAGCTCTGAAAGCAGAGGACTGCTCGAGTGCAGCTGTGATGTGTTTCCAAAGACATGCTGTACCTCTCCATAAGTGACTGTGTTATTGTAAACCCTCATCTCAGGGTACACGTTCTCCAAGTACCACTTAAAGCTCCGGCACTGCAGTCGCTGTCGCAGAGCAATTCTTTCAGAAACGTCTCCAAAGTCAACTCCGGGGTTCTGCAAAGCAGAAAACGAATAAAGAAATTTCACTGCACTGGCTTTATCGTTGCTATCTTTACTGAAATCAAACTGGAGTTCATTTTGTACATCAAGCTGTATTTCTCTTTTCCTTCTTTTGTTGTGAGCAGCAGCTCATCAAACAGCTGGTATTGAGTGCAGACAATAAATATTAATGAAAGCCAGTGGAAAAAGGACATAAAGAACAAAAGAAACCCCAAAATAAATCAAAATAATAAGAATACAATAAGAATGTTGTTACTTACAGCAGTTCTAAGTGTTTGCAATCAATCCCAAAGTCTTTGCTTTCAGATTAATTTAGAATTTAGGCAGTAATTCTGATCTAAAATATGGCAGCTTGGTCATGCTTTACTCCAGTAAGAGGTTTGAGTGTTCAGTAAAGTAAATGATGTCAGAACAGATCTATTAAAACTTCAAAGCGAAGCTGCTCAAAAATCATTAAACTCCACTAAGCATTCATATAGACCAGCATTCAGTTTTTACTAGAACTGGAGCTCATTTGCAGACTTGAGCACTACAGTGCAGTTAAACTCAAAACCTTTATCATTCTACTTCAGAATTTAATTCACATTTAAATACAAATCCCATGAAAGACACAGACTGGAAGATTCAAGTTAATATGAACAAAGTCAGCCATTTAAAACTGGTGGGTCCCGAGTTAGAGTCTGTTGATTTAAAGTGTTATAAATCATCACAGTTCAACATTAAGACAGTAAGAGTTACCTCATCCAAAAACCTTTTCCGACACTACATTAATCAAATGGACTGAAACTGGGGAGTTTTGCATGAGATCTCTCTGAAGTGCTTTGTGCTTTTTCTCCAGAAGAATATCTGTACATTTTATAGATTGTTCCTAATGCAGGGTTCCAAGACAGCAGCAAATCTTAGCTCAGGGTTTATTAAGATCCCCAACAGATGCCTGGTTTTCAGGAGAGAATACAAGTGTAATACTGAACAGGTTTTCCTATTTGCCACATAAAGAGTTTGCTGTGCTCACTGCTGCTTGCTGATGCACGTTCTGTCAGGAGCCCTCAGTGCAGCATCCATTCAAATGAATGTTAATTTACGTAGTACTTGAGGCTGCGTGTAAGGAGAGCAATCCTCTGAGGCACTCAGTGCAATAAATCATCCAATGTAAGATTCCTTTATCACTAAAATTGTCGAGGAATACATCCTAAGTGGGGATGTACCAAGTATTTGGTTAACTGGAATAAAGCTGTGCTGATCTGCTGCTGAAGGTTATAGGAACGTGATCCTGCAGGTGTGCCCAAGGCCATCTGCTGATCTAGAGAAACATTATGCACACATTCCCAATAACCTGTGAGTCGTGAAAAATGGTGGGAAGAAGAGTTAAAGTGGAGAAGTTAAGAATATATGTTACAGAAAAGTTAATTTGGATTGATTTTGTGGTATGAAAAAATGCATGTGTTTTACCTGCCTCTTTTCTGCCCTATTTAAAATGAGGCAATACAGTGCCCTTTTTTGCAGTGCTGTTTCTACAGGGCACAAGAGCAGCAAATGGAGCAGCTATGAAAACAAATTGAGCTGTGCTCACCCTCTGTGCCAGCTGCAATCACCATGGGCAGGTTACAGTGTGACGGCGCAAGAATGAGGTGTCCACAGGATTTACTTGGTGGACATATTCTTTTTAACCAGCTAGCAAGGTTTCTAATTCCCCTGCAGAAGGTTTTTTGATGGCTTATGCCAAAAGTACATTACTTCTGTCATCTGTATTGAGTAATGTCATGAGCACTAACATCAGCTTCCTCTTCCTGAGAGCTAATAAGCTTATTTTTATGATGCACATTTTATAAATCAATCAATTTATTTTATGAAAAGGAAATTTTAATGTTCAGTACTTCTGCTGATTTTATGTCTTTTATTGTAGATATGCCTAGATTTTTTTAAAAGCTCTGCTGTACAGCTCAGTGCAGAAAACTGCATCAATAAGTAATCTCAGAGAGATTAAAGGAAATCATGTTTTGCTGTAAATGCTTATTTAAATATCATCTTTTCTCAGAATCCATTTGCACATGTCATCAAGCAAGCAAATTTACAGAGGTTAGTTTTTCATCTCCTAATTGAAAACTGACCATTTTAGCAAGTGTATTTTATGTGTTCAGACAGGGCCAAAATGCTCATAAATTTTTAATGGACGCTGCACTGTCTTCTTCCTACTGTCACAGAAATCTTGTGTAGAAAAAGTGATGCAGTATTGCCTTTTGTTAAGGCAAAATAGTTCTCTGCAATTACGTCTTGTGCTAAAAGAAGTCACCAAAAACACATTGCACAGAGTGTCCAATAATGAACAGCAGTGAGTGAATTTAGAGCTGTGAAAATATCTGGCGTATTCAGACATCAAATGGACAAAGAGGAAACATTGCTCCTTTAAAATGTGTATTTTAAAAACTGTAAGGGGAATGAACAATAATGGGGTTTCATGTATTAACTAGGTACCAAAGTATGAGCTTAGGACAGACTAAATCTAATGAAGTCTTTGACAAGACTCCCATGACTTTGATGAACTCCAGGTCATAACTGAATATTCCCAGACACCTCTGGCTTTGCATATTTTCCTGTTCTGGTAGGAACATTCCTGCTCCTGTTTGCTTCAGCCCTGGGCAAACCCCTGCTGTAAGGGTTAACTAAACCATCCATACCTACAGTGTATGTTACCCCTCAGCTGCTCTCCCTGTGCCCCTTCACATGAATATTTTGGATGCAAACACAGCCAAGGAACACACCAAGAGCCAGCTTCCACCTGGCTGGGATATAACATAAAACTCTTCAAGAATTGTGCTCAGTGCAGATGTAGCATGTGATATACTTACAGAAATAAATGATAAATGGAACCTACAGTTTATCTAATGTTTATATTACATGGATTCCTAGAGGCACTCACACGCCATCGACAATTCTTATGCACAGTGAGAAGTAGACCGTGCTCACATTGCACCTCTCAGCCTGTGGACAATAAAGCTATTTAATGTGTGATTTTTTTATTGCATACTTCGTTTTTTATGCTGGTGAGGTCTACTGAGTCTCACAATGAATGATGATATTTATTTATGGACATTTCTGTTGTCCCCACTGTTGTAGCATATGAACACCTCAGAGTTTAACGGCGCCCCAAATTAACGACTTCTGGGGGAGCACATAAACCTGAGACATTTTGCTCTGGTTAAATTATAAATCTGTGTCACTGCATACAACAGTCAGGACTGAATGCACAACTAAAGTTAGACTGAGGAAGCAAGTTCTCCTGGCAGAACTCTCCGTACTGAGCACGCACCAAAGCACTTTCCCCAAGCTTCGTGCAGCTGTAGTAACGCCCTTCACCTTCAAGAGCTAATTAGGATCAGCTTAGTGTTTCTGCCTGTGTTGAGGCCAGAGTGTGGGCTGTACTTACTGCCATGGGGATGTTCCAGGCCATGTAGACGTGTGACTTGAAGTCATCCATCCAGACCTCGGCGGCGCGCAGGGCGTTGCGCTTTGCATAGTAGTCGATGTCGTTGTTGTAGGGCTTCTTGGTGCGCTCGATGTGCGCCACGCGGGAGCAGGGCAGCACCTCCATGCTGCCCCCGCACTGCCACACCTGGGGGGCACACAAAACAGCCACGTGGCTTCTTTTTCCCCTCTAGAGGTAATACAAGTGCTTCTTTGCAGGTGCGGGGTGTAGGGTGTTTGCTAGTTCAAAAGGATTGTGCAATTCTCCTCTCGCGGCACAGGGCGGGTGGGTCTGAGGGGGATGCAGATGGCTGCATTAGGTACATAAGGTTAGAAGGCATAAAGAGACAAGTCCTTCACCATAATATCACTGTTCTTGGGACCATCAGGCAGAGAATAAATTGTGAGGTGGTAACTTCTGCCATGGGCGGTATTTTAATCTAGTGTTTGTTACTGAAACTTCAACAAAAATCAGCCATGTCATCTGGCTGTGTTTGACACATGAATGGGGACTGGAAAGGGCTCTAAGGTCACCCCAGAGCCTTCTCTTCTCCAGACTAAACCTCTCCAACTCTCTCAGACTGTCTCCACAGGAGAGGTGCTCCAGACCTCTCGTCATCTTATCTCTGTACCCCTGAGCTGATGAAGAGGGCTAAAAGGGGCTGAGTGGAGACTGTGTCACCCAGCCTGGCCAGACACCATTGAACCCACACTGTGCAATTTTCTCCCTGCTGGTTGTTTAGTGTCTGAACTCCATGGCAGGGGACAATGAGGACTTGTCTCTTTGCATCAGCAAGATCTGGATTGATCCAGAGTGTGGGAGGCTTATGGATTCAGCTCCTTCAGGTCTGCACCTAGTAGGAGAGTCTGAAAATGAAAGGTATTAAAATATAAGCAGTAATCCAGTACTTTCCAAGGTTGCCTTTTACTGAGAATAAAACCACATTTCTATAAAAGATGCATTCCAGAACTATACTAGGGCATTCTCCACCTAACCTGCCTTTTCAAGGACAAAGATAAAGTGCTTGGGAAGTGGCAAATCAAATCTCTGCTCTGGCTTTTCTTTTTTTAATACTTTGTTAGGTAATATTTACTTGCTGCTTTCCAAACAGTTCTGTAGTAAATCACTTACTACTGAAATTTACATTTGATATATAGAATACACTGAAAAACACACTGCTCATAAATTTGGACTGATATGTGCTGAGGTTTTTCAGTGCAAAGAGGAAGCGCTACAAAAAAAACCCCAAAAAACAAAAAAACCAAACCAAGTGAAAAAAGTTAATTGATTTTCACAATCAGATGGAGAAATGAGCAGCACACTTTAGTATACTGCTATTTGCCCAGCCTAGCCTGGAAGTCAGCTATTTAATGCACAGCACATTTTTCTTTCTATTGATATGCTTAATGACCTTGTAACTCTTATTTATGTATTTTGGTACCAAGGGCAAGTACATTATCTGAGTGACAGATTTATTTCCTTTGAATGCCAGTGCTCACACAAACCTGAAAACGAAAAGGTACTAAACTGCAACATTAAAGAAAACAGTTTAGCTCATCTGTAAATTCAACACAAACAGTTATTTATCAGTGATAAATTCTCCACAGATGAAATCCACAGGGAACACAGACACCTGGCTTTGAAGGAAGCACAATAAAAAAGGCAGCAGCAGCCTCAGGCCAGATAACTCTCACTCTGTCTGATCCTGGTGCTCAGCTCTCAGTAGGGGTCTGGCTGTGGTGTGACTGCCCCATCCATAATCCCTTGGACTGCTTTCCCTTGACACTCAGTCACTTCTTCCCCTTTAGCCCAATTTTGCTTTTTAAAAATCCAACGTCTGCTGAAGAGGAGGAAAGAAGGGAGGAAAGAAGGAATGAAACAGCCAGGAGATATTCAAGGAAATTTTTCTTCCTTAGAAGATGCTGAAATTTACCCCAGATGACTTTTTTTTTTTTTTTTGGGAATATGTAACTCTTAACACCAGCAGGGGATGTTTCCCTGGATAAGAATGGTATTTCCAATCCCAGAGAAAGAGAACTGGACGTAGAGCACAGGGGGCAAGGAATCAGATATTTGTGTATCACCAGCTGAACATCATCATGCCACCATTTCTCCACATCCCAGACAAATGTCACAGCTCCTCAGCTGTGGTCATTTCTTTCCAGGCCAGACAAGGTCTCCTGTTTCACTTCATGAGGATCAGGTGCTGCTCAGTGGAGCACAGACATGACTCAGAATCTCCACACCCTTTCAGCACATGGCTAAGTACAGGGTGAAGATTTTGTCTCCTTCCCTTCCAGCCCAATAATTACTCAAACTTACACAAAATAGAAGAGTGTCTGTAGTATAATAAAACATGTGCATCCAAAACTGGGCAAGATCCCAGCAGCTGAGAGCCATCCTGTGAGATCTGGATAAATACTCAAGACTTGTGCTCTAAGGAGGAGGATGGGATGTTCAGCTCTCCTTCTCCTCTCTGGACACAGAGTTGAAAGGCAGAGAACCATTCCCTGTCTGCTTCTAACAAGGGTGAAAGAATGACAAAACTTTTACTGTTTGAGTCAGGTGAGAGAGGTGAGTCAGTGGCTGATCCTGAAGCTGGTTGATTCTCGTCCTCTTTTCATTCTCAAAACTGCAATTAATGACCCATTTTAACAGTAGCAGACAACACATTTCTTTCCACATCAAACTACGAAATTATGCCAGGAAAATAATTACATGCCTCTGTAAAGCATTTATCAAGCAGGATCCTTAAAATACCTTACTGAGGGAAGAAAACTATTCCTAACTGTGAACATAAAATGATGCCCAAGGCCCTCCAAAGAGACACATTTCAAGCAATCAGAGAAAACTGCCTTCTGTATCTGTGGCTTATCTTCTGGGACAACAACACATTTCCAGCCCAAGTTATTCCTCTCATATGGAGCTGCCAACAGTAAATTTGTGTCTCAAGGTTCATTTACTGAGCTGGTGGAGGTTACAGCCTCTGAGTTGCTGCCCACAAGGCTGTACATCACCGAAAATCCCACTCCACCTTCTTTTCCCCCATGGAGAGACAAATCCCCTAGAGAAATTTTGGGTTTTTCTGGCTTCACAGCATGCACTCATCAAACCTGTACGTGGGGCAACAGCCCAGGCTCCATGGAAGGCCAGAAGCAGCAGCAAAGCAAGATGTGTTCTCCTTGACTTGGTGCAGCTGAGCAGCCCAGGGACTCAGCTTTGCCTCTGTGAGCATCTCACTGTGCAACATTTTAAGACATGATCAAGTAATTCCAAGAGACACTCAATTTATTTGCTAATTGTAGCTAATTTCTAATTTCAGCACTGCTCTTTAGGCTGCTATAAACAAAATTGATGGCAATTTAAATGTTACCATAGCTGTGTTACCTTAGCATTTTTACTGCTAATTATCTCAATCAACTTTTCTATAAACAGACATATTAAGTATTGAGAAGAACAAGTACCCCCATCAGGAGTAAATTACAAACTGAGTGATTATGTTTGTGTCTTGCTCTATAATGATTTACTGACACCAATTATCAACTATTCCTGTACACCTGAGGTGTGGCTGTCCTACAGGAAAATGTTTATTTATGCAGCAGCCAGCTGGACATCACATTTTATGCATCAGAGGAAATCTGAGATGAGGCTGTGTCTTGTCTACCAAGGCCTCAATTGTGCATCAGCAAAGTTCTCTGAAGGCAGGTTGGGTGCATTATTTAGAAAGGCTAATAAAGTGCTGAGCTTTAATTCTTGCCGAACAAGAATAAATTTTCCAAGGAAATACATTTTCCCACAAGTACTTTCTGCTGAAGATTGAAACCATCTTTATCAGGATTTAAAAAAATTAGTTAAAAAGAGTTAAACAAGCCTGGCCACCACGAAGTAGGAAGTAGAGCTGGCCAGAGTGCTGGGCTAATCAATTCCTAAATCTTGGCAATATACAGAGAGAGAACATTGCTGATGCGCTCTCCCGCCCTGCAGGTGAGACCTGCTTCCAACAGCATCATGTCCTGCAGAGTGAATGTCAGAGCTCAGAAATATCCTGGGATTTAATATTTGCCATTTTTAGCATTTTAAATATGATTCCTAGGATTTAATATTTGCCACTGGCAAGAGAGCAGCTGCAGCTCCCAAGAGGCTCTTGCTAATTAAAGGGAGGGCTCTTCCCTCTCTATGGACTTGGTGCTCTGTAAATTGAATATCACATTATTGTGTACATTGAAGTGACTGCACAGGGCTATTTAATTTGGTTCAGATGATCTCACCATAAGCAAAATCAATAGGTAAAAATAAAAATGGCATCAGTAAGAAGGAAAAGCTGGGGAGACAGTTTTAACTTTGAAAACCTAGACTGGAAGTAAAGACTGTGGTCCTTAAGAACTTTGTACCTTGCTGGGAATTTTGCAGTTTAAACACCCTGGTGCCCAGTGAGAGAGAAAAAGAAAAGTCTCAGATTCTCTGTTGCAGCTCTTTTTTCCATCAAACAGACTTTTGATTTAAGCAGCTGGAGACATGAGGTATTTCAGAATGTGTAACAGTGGAAAGGACACTTCAGTGTGTGGAGGATTTGCTTCCAAATAAATCACCTTTGCCAACACTTTCATACCCTCTTCATGGACACACCAGTTCCAAACATTCCTCTCAACACCACAGCTTTATAAATGCCAAAGCAGCTCCAATGGAGTGTGACCAGGCATTTGCAATGTGTTGGTCTCTACCTCTTTTAAACCCTGACTTTTCCAGGAGAGCTGGGGTTAGTCCAGCTTTTCTGATAATGTAGAACATAGAATAATTAATGAAATTTTCAGTACCCTGAGGCTCTGAGCTCATTTTTCATAGGCAGGAATCTTTCTGGAGGTGTCACTGCACAACATGCATGGGTGCTGTAGCAGCTTTGTGCTTTATCTGCTTCTAACAACTTTGGACATTTCAGCGACCCTTTCCTGAAAGGAATAATCACAGTCCAGCTGTAACAAAATGGAAGGAGCCAGCTTCAAAACACATGTGGCAGCAGGGTGCCTCATTTCTGACATACCCAGCAGAGGAAGGCACCTGGCACTCGTGCCACGGCCCTGCCAGAGGCAGCATTTCAGCCATGGATGTTCTGCACATCCTGAAACAAAACCCTGCTGCTGGAACAGGGCTCTGATGTTTTGTGGAGCAGTTCTGAACTCCGCCTGAGCAGCACTTCACAGAAGTAGTCTTTCAGATTTCAAATTTTCTTTTCTGAGTGAAGGCAGCAGAAGAGATGGAGGAGTTTTTTAAAGTAGCTCAGATATCCCTGTTTTATGATATTCCAGTGTGGGAATTCTTAAAAGTCAGGGATCTCAGGCTTTCTTCAATTTTCAAGGCAAAGCCTACCAGAAAGAGATGTCTTCTAGTCTGCCTACACACACACCTACAGCAGGATTGGAAAAGATTTTTCTATGATGAAAGAATTTCCACACGTTTCAGAAGTTTTGTTGACCTAAATTTTAAAGAATAACATCAATTTAAAATGTTTTCACTAACAGAAACACAAGCTCTTTGTTACCCCCACCTTTGTTCCCCACAAAGGTTTTTCTGAAACCAAGTAACTGATGATTTTCAGAATATCTCCTTGGTGTTAAAAGCTTTTTCAGTGTAAGATTACATATATATATATATATATATATATAATCTGAAAGGTCAGTTTAAACTGAAAACAGATTACATATATATATATATGTAATCTTATTTATAACAAGTCTTTGTTATAAAAATAGAACAACACAATCTTTTGATAACATTAAAACCAGTACTTGTAGTCTATAAATTTTGCCAAAGCACAGAGTTTTCAAAAGAAATATTTTTGGTTTAATTTATCAGCCAGATCTGACAGAGGGTTCAAATGTGGTTCCTTGAGGTGACAAAAATCTGATTTCTGACAGAAGTTGCAATACCTGAAGGGCAGGAGGACACGTAGTAAATTCACAACAGCAGGCACCACTGAGCCCTCTGCAGCCCTGTAACACCACAGTGTAAAATAAATTCCCTGTGTACTGCAGGTACAGGAGAATTCCTACTCTGGTGAAGTCAGACAGAAAGGTGACTCTTAATTCTTAAAAACCTGCTATCATTTCAGTCTCTCTCTCCAGTCAGCCATGAACCAACAAGGTCTAAATCAGAAGAGATTCTTCAAAGTACATTTGAAAGGTGACAATAAAATCCTTTCCCATCTGAAGCATGGGAGCTCTGTACTTATCCTCTAGTCCTTAAGGGATGTGCCAACTCTTCCACTGCCCACACTAGAAACAAAAAATTAATAGGAATATAGCACACTTAGTGTTCTTGCACCTCTGCTATTGACAATTTATGTGGTTCACTGAAAACTGATCTTTCAAAGTAATTTATAGCCTGACATTTTCTTGTTTTCTAATGGAGTCTTACGGATATTCTCTCCTGCATGTATTCTCAGAGCTGCCTAGAGAGTCATATTTAATCAGCTGTGCTAGATAAAGTGCTCTCTCTCTGTTTTTCACTTCACATAGGAAGATGTTAGAGACTGGGGAGCTGTCACAATCAAACACATCATATGGAAAAATTAATCACATGGTCTCGTTTTTGTTCATCAACTGCATTTTTATCATCATTTTTAAAGCCAGCCATAATTATGATTTTAAAAAGTCCCAACTGTCACTTCTCAAAATAGCCTGTGCTAGTTAATGGTGCACTTCTAGAGCAAAAATCTTTCCACACTGGGACAAACCAGCTTACATCAGAGAGACTTTTAGCTGCCAAAAAGAGACTTGAACAAAAGAAGAAATCACATCTCAGGATCCACAGATCTTTGTTTTGTCAGAGGTTTCAGGATAAACTTCTGACCTATGCAAGGACAGAAAAAGGGTCCTTGGTTGACTGATCCTGACATTGACCTGGTGAAAATTCCTCCTTTTGGCTCTCAACTCCTGCTCAAAGCAGTTTGCAGATAATCTGCTCAGAGCAGATGTAGAGGGAGTGTGACAAAACCTCAAATAGGAAAGATAATTCTGTTATTAGGAGTCTTCTTACCCTACCTGTGTCAGTGCCCATCCTTTACTCTTGCTGCCCTGGAAGGCTGGAAACACAGAGCAGTGGTTTTGGACTAATGATTTTTGGAGGGTTGAATTTCCCCTGAGGCTCTCCTCTTGTTTTTTTTCCTGGCTCAAACAGCAAGAACTTAATTTGAAGAGAGAAGAAGAGACATGAAGGATAGAGAAGTGCAGCCATACAAGTTTTTAGGATATGTCTGGCTCTAGTATTACTGCTTTATGATTATTATTTTTACTAATATTTCAGTTGTCCCAGTGAGGAATACTTGGAAGCTTGCTGTTTTTCCCACAACTATTACAACAGAGTTCAAGGGTGTGCTGCAAGATCCTCCTGCAGAGTCATTTAATGTGAATTTTATGGCAGACTCAAAATGATATCTTTTCTTTATAGAAAAGTTAAAGAATTTTTTCATAGGTACTTGATTAGCCTTTAAAATTTGTTAGAATGTTTTTGAGTTTGACCTCTCAGCTTTGATCCCTTGGGGTTTTCTGGTATTTACAGATGATTTGATTTCAGAAAAAAAAAAAGGGCAGTGGAACAATAACATTCTTGCAATGAGACACTCAACACATGCATGTTTTATATTTGTCTGGTGGCTCCTCAGCAGCAAATTTAGAGGCTGTCCTTCACATGTTACTTAGAGGTTACACAGAACCTCAAGCCAGTTAAGATCTCAGATGTGACAACAGCGAGAAGATAAAACCCTTCTGTTAACCCTCTTACAGAGGCAAACAGATAAGCAAGAAGAAATTGAAACATGTTCTAGAGAAACTCACACTCAGCAACTGCTATCTTGCTGTAAAGATAAACTTTGTGTGTAAAGAACTAGGGCTGATAAATTAAAAGACTAGCTGCTATGTGAAGGAGGAGATAGGATTTAAAATGATATTAGAAATGTCCCATATGCTTTAAATACTAATCCCATCTCCATAAACCCATATTTTGCACAACTTTTACAAAGGGTAATGCACCTTTGAAAAGAGCATTTCTGGGGAAGAAGCAAATCCCTCTTCTGCAAGGAAAATTCCAGACTTTCTGAAATGCTTTGCTGGTGAGGGATGGAAATTCAAAACCCCTTCAAGGCAAGAAGAGCAGCCTGACCCTGCTCAGGCAGGATGCCACTGCTGGGCTTTACACACAGACTTCAAATGGCAAAGAATAAAATATCCCAAGCTCCAAAAGGTGGTGGTGGTTGAGGAATTCTTGTTTCCTGCTAGGGAAGTGATGCTGGACAAACTCCCCCTGCTCCAGTCTCCCTGACATCACTGCTCAGGGTCTGGCAGGCAAGCAAGCACTGAACAGTGGGAGAAGGGAGAAAGAACAGTCAAAGAGCAAGGCTTTCATTTTCAAAGGCTTGTTTTTCTTAGCAAATTAATGAATGTTGGCACCTCAAAATGCTCCAGGAGATGTTAACAGCTCCTAGCACGTAAATGACAGGCGTAGGAAAGAGACTGCTTTGAGACAAACCCCCAAACTTCATAGACTAGAGATAATAACTCCATTTTCTCTGAATTCTCCTCAAGTCTAAAAGAGACTGCAGATTTCTGCTGGTCTAGTACCATCCATATATGTTGTGTTTTGCAAGCACAAATCATTTTTCCTCTATAAAGTAAATGAAATTTGGTATCTCTAATGTAGTTTGCTAATTGTCCCAGGCAGATGCTTCTCATAATGTATTCTTTCAGAATGGATTTGATGAGAATAATTTTGTGCATTCTTACAAATTTACTCAACTTTTTCCCAGATCAATAGAATCACTGTCAGTCATTTCTGTAAATATGCCAGCACAGATCCTGTTTGTACTATGACTGTTAAAATTCAACAAATTGGCCTAGGAAAAATACAATCTATATGGGATATATGAAACAGCATTAAAGACCAGCCTGTTTTTCTTGTTCCTCACATCTTCTTCATGTGACTGCTTTAGGTTTTTTCCTCCTCACTTATCCCAAAAGACCACAGAGAAAATCTCCCTCTAAGTTCAAACCCCAGCAAGGGATAAAGTCTTATGTACACTAAGCTTACACGAGAAAATCTGCAGCTGAGCTCCTGCAACATTTAAGTTCTTAGGAAAATACCCCTTTTTGCCAGACAGTGCTTTATTAACCTGCACCAGAGCACCAGGCAATGCTGGCTGGCCAGCTCAGCTGCTGAACACAAGAACAGGACACTCACTGCCACAGTCCAGCTCAGAGAAAAACCCAAGATTAGATAAACTGAGCATGGCAGGAATCTCCAAACCACATTTAATCTCTGGCAGATGCCAGGGGAAGATCAGCAAGAATACCTTAGGTCAGAGTAGGGATGCCTTGCTTGACATAGAGGTGCTCACATGGCCACAGAAATCTCTTGAAGAGCACAAAACTAACCCTGCAACAGCATCTCCCTTCAACTGGCACCTAAGATAAGCCAGAGGGAAAATAAAAAATAAAAGTTGTTAAACTTTTTCTTTTTTCCACCAAAGTGAGTTCTTAACTTTCTTGTGCCAGTAGTTCACACTTCCAGCCTTTTGCTAATGAAATAATACTTACTGTGTGCTCAGCCTTCAGAAAGAAGGCTGAAAAATGATAAAATGCTTCCTGACATTTTAGCTGAGACCACAGGGAGGAAGAATAAGGAGAGGAATTTATTGATGTTTCAATTAGAATAAAGTAATTCTTGAATGAGAAAATATTGAAACAGACTGACTAATGAAGTGATCACAAAGGGTCTTTTCAAAGGACCCTAAGTGGAGTCATCCTCATTTGTTTTCTCTTTCCACAGCAGACCCTTAAATGATCTTTGCATATTGTCTACACTAAATCCTGCAGGGTTGCTATTTCATTTTAAAGAAAAAAGCTTTTAGGCTGCAAGGGATTCATTCAGTGAGAGCTATTATGCTTATTGTGGCTTTGCTGCAGAGCCAAGGGATTTACTATATGCTCATTAGATCCTGCTTTGTTCCAAAACAATCTTTTACGATGCAAATTTCAGCATGCTGATCTACTTAAAATAACATTTTCAAACAAAAAAAAAGAAAAAAAAGGAAAAAAAAAGGGTTATTAAAGTAAAAGCTTCTTCCAAGGCAGTACACTAGAAATTCAGATTAATTACTAATATTTTAGACTACGAACACATCTGATGTCTCAGCTTAAATTCAGCTTTGAACATGGCTACAAGAAGTCCCAAGAATTCAGTGTTCGGGGCACAAGAGCTCAGAGGCCACTTTGTGAAGCCATCACAGATGAGGCACATTTGTCACTTGTTCAAGCCTTGGCACCCAAGGCGTGCACCAGCAGATGTTCACTCACCAGGACCCCCAAGGAAGATGCACAAGCTGAGAGCTGGGAAAAATGGCAGAAAAGGCAGAAAAATGGCAGAAGCCACTGTCCTCAGGCTGGATGCATGGCACTCAGGGAGCTGTGGCAGTTTCCATCTCTTGTCAGGGCTCTTTAAACTCACCTGCAGATGTACTGAGGGTGAGGGGGGCACTCCTGTTTTTCAGAGCATTAATTCCACCTTGTTCCTCCTCTGTGACCTTCCTGGAGGAGCAGTTGTATGAACACAACGATGAATATTATCATCCAGGAGATGTACCTGATAGCTCTTCCTTAATAGTTCCATAAATCTTGCTAAGTCTTGGTGCTTTAGGTGAACAGCAGAGATAATCCTGCTGTAAGGAATTGTGTGAACTCCTCCCTCACATGCACAGAGCCCAGCCAGGCTGGTGACACCACATTAAAGCATTCTCTCCTGTGCCCTGAACAGCAGAACTCCAGCTGGAGCTAGAATTTGCACTGAAAACTGGTCTCTAGGAGGAAAATTAGTAAATATCTGAGGTGAGCAATAAGAAAAAAATCAGTTAGTATGGAAGTACTAACAGATCATTACAGTAATTCCAGGCAGCCCTTCCCACACTCCCATTCTGAATTAGATCAGCAAACTAAACATGCAATTTATGCTTAAAAACTCACAAATCATCACCTGCTTATAAAGGACAAGTTCAGCTAGAGCACCTTCTCACTAAAACAACACATGGTTGCTGCATTCAGCTGATGTCCTGTTTTACAGAGTAAGTGCCAAATCCTTAATAAACATTAGATGCAGATGTGTGTGAGCATGGCTTTCACTGGGAATGCTTATTTACTTGGGATGACAAACCCATGATTAATATTCTCCTCCCAGGGCTATAGGAAAGTGCCAGAGGAGGGGCAATGCCCATGAAGGACTGGAATAGGATATTTGAAACTTGTCTGAAACCTGAAAAATGCCTCTGCCTACACTGCACACTCAGCCAGGCCCCACCAGCCTTGGCAGCTACCTGAGCTGCAAAAAGAACATGAGAAAATGCAAAATCCCCCTCTGGTGAGTCTGTTACAACATGCTTTGACTTTACTTTCCTGAGTATCAGACAGCAGATGTCTGGAATGGTTTTTGGATACCTCAGAGAAAATGCAAAATGGCACAGAAAAGGAACTTTTGGAGAAGAAAGTGCCATTATGTCCTAGTGATTCATTCTGCTTAAATGCTTTATTGCTGCTATTAATGGACAGATATTAACATTAATCATAGGCTGTGAAATGAGTGACAAATGAAGCTATTTCGTACATCACCTAAAGAGCTGGTAAGGGGATGCAATTTGGGTAAAACACAAAGGAAAAAGGCTGTTTGTGTGATTTTGATGGACAGCTCCCTAAAGAATCTCCAAATTCCAGGACTGCAAAGAAGGCTGTCAGGTTTGTAGATTTGTTGCCTCTCCAGGGAAATTTGAAGTGAGGTGTATCACCAGACAAAGCCTTTTACTGGTTCTTTTAACTTCATTTCTTCAAGATCAGTTACTCCCATTTACAAAGATTTAGATTAGGGTTTGCTTTAGCTGACAAATTGCTTTGTTTGGCAGATTTTCTTCTTGGTTGTTTGTTGTATTGTATAATGAAACCAACAGAAGTTTATCAATGGTGACATATAAAAGACTTTGCTAGGCATGTTTTCATTCTTTAAGTTACCTAGGCCACATTCCATCCAACATAGGGATGTAAAAGTACACACACACATTTGGCAGTATTTTTCCCAAGAGTTAGAAGTGTCCTCACAATTGAACTCTGCAAATATTAGCTTCAGCTTATTGGGAAGATAGTGTCCCATATTATAAAAGTGCTGAGCAAATAAGGGATGTTCTTTGTTTGCAAGAGATTTCTAGAAGTTAAATATATAGAGATACAGATATGGTTTCATACTGAACTAAAATGGTGCTTGACATTTCAAGGTATTTGACAACTCAAAGTACGGAATGAAAATTCATTTCAGATCCAGCAAAATATTTTGTTTCAACACCATCTGAAAATAACCTTTTTGAGGATGTAATATAATGGCTTCTCCTTTCTTAACACATGCACTTAGATACACTTCCTTGCCAAATCTATATTCTTTCTCAGATAAATTATTTGGCAAATTAATGTCCCATTATAGACAAAAAGATCATTAGTTGATTACAAAGAAGGCATTAACATTTACCTTTTGCCTTTTCACAGCTTCCCTAATTAAGCCATTCATCACCATTCTTCACTTGTATCAGCACAAAACCTACCCTAAAAGCATGTCAGATGTGACCAGAAAAATCCTGCATTAGAATAAGTTCAGAGCTTACATGGTGACCCACAGCATTTTATGTTCCCAGTCAGTGCCTGTACTTTTACTTCAGAATATACACCTCAGCTTGGCTAAAACAAATAACTAAAAACCCACACCTCTGAACTCCAGTAATTTTTTGTTTCTGCAGAATGGCAGTGATCATTAAATGCTACTTTGCTTCCATAAAGTCTGAATTTCCAAGAACTGAAAGAGAGAGTGCCACAGGGTTAAGTAATTCTTTCATCACATGGCTGATGTGTTTTATCCCTGCTGGGTCACAAGTCCTCTTCATTTACCAAGCTCCAGGTTTCATCCAGCTATTTATTTGTGGAGCCTTTGTTGTAAACATTCTAAGCTGCCAAAGAAATTATCAAGAGTCTTTCTTATTCAACCTAAATACAATTCTGTCAAAAAAAAAAAAAGAAGTTTTTCTGGTAAAATGGGATGGATGATAAAAAAAACCCAAACCAACAGAACAATTACAGGGGCTGCATTGCTTTGCCTATTATCTATAAGAAAATCTGAAAAAAAAATATAGCTTTACATCATTTTTATGAAGGTACTTTTCTGGACTTGCAGTTCATTTAATTTTGCCCTGGAGCACGTTTGCTGTGAGTAACATGGAATACAAGCCACTTGTCTGTCCTCTTGTCTCTAAATAATCTCTTTTCATCTTCTCAGAGTCAGGCTGTCACAAGCAGCTAATACCTCTACAGAGATAAAATAAGACAAAAGCAATAACCACAGTCAGGGCCCCTGGGGATTTCTCCACTAGCTCTAACTACAGCGTCCACTCTATCAAAATCCTGCCTTGTTGCCCTGTGTCAATGTTTACATGCTCTGCTGCTTCTACCACTTGTGTTTTCAGAGGGATTCCAGCCTTATCAACTGCTCTGTCAGGTGATGGCAACAACTATTTCCTTTCCCCATCTCCCCTGCTCCTGTCACCTGCTGCCAACAGCTCAGGTAACAGCTCCTGCTCTACGACTGAACTGTGCTGAGAAATTTCATTCTTACATGAAGGATGCTGTGTTTAAAGGAATAATTCAAATACCCTGAGGCATAGAGCAGAAAGAGCTTTGTGTCCTTTCTCTGTGTCCTGTGTCCCATGGCTCAGACTAAACTGGAGGTTGGTTGGTTTATTTTGGCTGGGCCAAGTAAAGACCTGATCCCAGAGGTGTTTGTGCCAGTCCTGGTTTATTCTCCCACCCCTGCTGCTTGAGCTGCCTGTGCAAATGCTCCAGAAGCTTGTTAAATTATCATTCAAGATGATGCAGCAGTCTAGTTTAAACAAATAATAATATATTGCATCATTTTGACATTTTTGGGAAGGCTAAGCAAGCAGCTGAGGTTTAAGTAAATGGTAATCTCTGTTTCAGAATGAAGCTGAAGAGGAGACAATATTTCTGGTAGCTTTGCTGGAAACAAAATGCCCAACTATAATTTATGTTGGCATGGACCTGTTAAAGGGTAAATTTTTGTTTTTTAAAAGAGTGCTGTGGCTGTAATGTGGCAGCAGTTATGGAAGCCTCAATTACAACCAGATGCATTTTGAAATACCAGGAGCATTTCATCCTCTGAAAGATAGACACAGACAGAAATAAATATTTCCTCCCATCTGCCATAGAAAAAAAAAAGAATATACAAAAATAGAATGTCGTATTTAAAGTCAAATCTGAACCTACAGCAGAGTCAGAAAAAATGAGTTCAGGTTTCCCAATTTTTGAAAATCTTTAGCCAAAAAATTATCCTAACGCAGCCAGCTGTGGTGAGTCTCTGGAACAGGCAGAGAGCTGTTGCTCATTAGCAGATCTCGGCAGGATTTCTGGCTAGAAAACATTAGTTCTGCTCAGTGTTTCAAAATTAGTGTTCAACCCAGTCTTTCTCACCTTCCTTGTTTTGAAGAGGAATCCCCCTTGGTGCTCTGACAGGAGCTGAGGAGCACTGGCAGCCCCAGGGGAGCCAGGCCAGGGCCCCAGTGAGTTCTCAGCCTTTCCCTGAGTTTCCAGGGTCCCCAGAGCTGCTCATGGAGCATCCAAAGGGCAGCCAGGCAGCACCAGAAAGCTCTGCAGGTAAACCTGTCCCATGTCTGCACTTGTCAAAGTGCTCAAACTTGCTTAAACTTGCTCAAACACACAGGAAAATGTCCTTGTCTTCCTCTGACAAATTAAGTGTATTTCACTAGTGTTCCTCCTAAATAGCAGAAGTGTGTTTTTAAACCTCAAAAATGTGCAGTAGAGTGAGATGCAAAAAGCCCAATCTATTTTCTGAGAGAAGGCCAAGAGACAGTTTAATAAGCAGCTGCATAGAAAGAAATTCCTGGTTGTAGCTCTTTAATGTAGCAGAAGAAGACATAATGAAATCTAATAATTGGTAGATCATGCTAGAGAAATTCTGACTTCAGAATAAATTGGAGCTTTTTAAACAACAAAGATAATTATAAATTGAACAGCTTGCTGACCCACTGTGGCAAATTCACTACTACTTTGAGGGTTTTTGCAGTCAGAGTAGGCATCTTCTGAAACCTCCAACAGAAATGATGGGGCTCTCTGTGAAAGCTCCTGGGTCAGGATCTTGACCCTTCATTAGCCAGTTTAATTAAAGAAGCCTGATGGAAGTTGGGGAATTTAACCTTGTACATCAAATTCACAGAGTATCAGGGAAGAAGAAAATATCACAGCTCAAAAGGAAGGCCATCAATTGGCAAACTTTACTTTTCCAATGTTGATAAATTATACAAAACTTTTCTGTAATAAAAATTAATCAGGCAAGCTTCCTAGACAGGGCTAAACTCAGCCTAATGATCCTTTGATGTAGAATTAGAATTTCTTCAAACAATATTTCTTTCCTCAAATGTCTCACGCTGCAATTACTGTAGCTACAGGGCAAGAGATACAGGTGGAGATGAACAACTCCTTCATGAGCTGAAAAATAATGAATGCACAGTGCATCAATTTCTGGCAATCCAAGATACAAAAGAACAACCTCTTCCTCTGCTTGTCACGGCTAAGGATGTGCAGCAAACCAAAGTTATCAAGCAGAACACACTTACTGCACCTGTGAGTGGTACAGTCATGGTTTTATACTAATAAACTCAAGAGTAGGCAGCAAATAACAGCAATTACTAAACAGGAGTAACCATGGCCGGGACTGAGCATGCTGAGTGACAAAGAAACAAATGTTCTGTAAATATCTCTCTCCAGTAGAAAGTGGAAATATATTTTGAAGCTGGCCTTTGAGATAGTCATTATATGATGATAGGTTAAAAGTGCAGTAAAAAAAGCTAGCAGCAGAGTTACTGGGAAGGGGGCAGGTGCAGTGAGGTGCTCCCAAACCCACCCTCTGTCAGCAGCAGAGCAAAGGCACCTCCCAGCCTGTCAGGGTGACTGCACAGGACCCCAGGGACTCTGAGGTGTCCCTGCAGGACAAACCCAAGGCAGATGTCAGGACTTTCCCTGTATCCCTGTGTGGATTATCTCAACCTGCACCTTACTTCCAAACTGCTCTCCATTTTTAACCATTAGATTGCCCTTTGCCTGCCTACATAAGGAAAACGTGCAAAGAGAAACTTTTTATATCCTTTGAGATCATTAGGAAATGATGCTTGGCTGCTGCTGCAGCGTGGCCTTACTGAGGGCAGGAAAGCAATTTGCAATTGCCTGTAGTTCCAGATCCAGCCAAGCACTTGACTGCTTGCCTAACTGCACAGCTCTGTGTTATTCCATTGACTAGAGCAGGACCACTCACACAGTTAAAATTAAATGCCTGGTTAAGTGCCTTGTAGGTTTTTGGCTTGTTAACAATTCACAGCCAATACCTCAACCTGCTTAGGCTGTCTCTCCTTCTCACTGCAGTGCTTCTCTGGAGTTTAAAAGCTCCTTTTAACTCCAAATTGAACAAGTAAAGTGCTCCTGAAAACACCCCAGAGAAGATCTACTGAAGAACCTGCTATCTTTCCAACTTATGTAATTTTTTATAACAGATCTGTACATCACACTTATCTCATTAGCAGTCATCTCCTCAGGCAGTACATACAGTGTGGGTGGGTTTTCCTTTTTTTGATTTACCTAGGAAGTCTTGCTGTCTCTAATTCTCCATGAATCTCATGAATTGCCACTGAAATCTTTATAGCTACAGTAGCCTGGGATGTAATGTTCTAAACCAATTTTATACCTAATAAAACAATTTAATACCTAATAAACTTTATGAAGAAAGTGGCACATTTCTAAGTAGTGCCTCTTGCTAATGAAATCAAGCCAGAGATCCTTGAGGGAGAAAAGCTCCATGTCTGTGGGTAGCAGCCTTGGGGGTGTGCTGACACTCAGGACATCAGAGACCCCCAAACCAACTGGTACCATCTGATTGCCCAGCCAGACTTGGCAAAGCTGTACCAACCGTTCATCAGTGAAGAATTAGTAATTGTTGTCACAACAGGCATAACCCCCTGAAGTGTTTCTGCTGCAGGTATGGAGGGAGAGTCAAAATGCACCAAAGTCCAGTGAGGGGGCAAGGAGAGCTCCTGCCTCTGTCCCACTGGCAGGTTCTACTTTGGGTGACTTCCCAAAGACACAGACTTGGCTCCCCAGACAAGCGAGGCTGGAAAAGGCAGAGAAACAGTCTCTCACCTTCCTAGCTCAGCTAAAGCCTGAAAGTGTCTGAAAACCACCACATATGTGAAAAATGAGAGATAACCTCACAAGAACTTTCTGGAACACTCACATGTTGACTACCAAAATTCTGGGAAGAGATGATTTTTGGATTTCATTTAAAGAGAGAATAGCACATGTAACCTCAGGATGAAATTGGCATTCTTGAAAACAGAACTTCACTTGGGAGAACAGTCTCATCATTTTGCTCCATAGAGCAGCATGTAACAGTTCTAATCAAATAATTGTAATATGCTGCAGCTAGAAAGAAGGTTAAGGAAGAAAAACTGTGTGTAAAGGAAAAGAGGATGGGTCACAATAGCAGCAATGACTTATGAGGGTTATTTCTCACATCTGAAAGCCCAATAACTCACAAGTACCCCGGCCATAAGTGAATTATATGAGCCTTTTGTGCAAGTAAAATTTTCCATTATGTACCTAGTCTGATGCACTGTAACAATTTGTCTCTTTTCACAAAATCATAAGGAATATTTCCCAGAGAACATAAAAAGCCACAGAGGGTAAAAAGCTTCCTTGCCTGAGAAAATGCCCATACCTTGATCATCAACACTTTTAAAGCTGCCTCAGTGCTCTCCTTTGAATGCTCTCTAGGAGGTGTGCCCCACAATACATCATTGACATACAGTCTATATCCTCTGTTTCTTTCTCTTTTTTCCTCTGGCACTAAGATTAAACTGCACTTTCAGTTTGGCTGCTGTCAATTTGCATTGACTCATTGACTATGGTGAAGTTACTCTGAATCTATACTCTGAATCCACCTAAAGGCAGCAGCTGGCCATAAGAGCAGCTTTTGTAATCCTCTCCTGTCACCTGATTTGTTATCACAACTGGACCTGGGAATGCTCCATGATTTCAGCATATTAAAAAAAAAAAAGCCAACTGATAACAAAACTAGTGGTGTATTTCTGCTATTTGCCTTATGGACCTTTTGGAGTAGTTC
This sequence comes from Passer montanus, assembly GCF_014805655.1. Classification (NCBI taxonomy): domain Eukaryota; kingdom Metazoa; phylum Chordata; class Aves; order Passeriformes; family Passeridae; genus Passer; species Passer montanus. The sequence continues at coordinate 3,026,687 of NW_024370263.1, read as the reverse complement.
AGATGCTGTGCTCAGCTGTGTAGTGAGGGGCTTCATGTTTCTAAACTTACCTAAAATAAAATGAACTTTAAAATGAAATTTCTGCACTATTTTTTATCTTATGGAGAAGTATTGCAGAGGGGAATCATGTGCTTTCAGGAAAATAGTACAGATAATAGACTTGAACTTCTTTTCTCAGTTTCTCAGCTGACACTTCCAGGGTTTGAAGAAAAAGTCCTCGATGTCATAATGACTGTGGAGAAGTAGGGACCTCTGGGTGACCTCATTCTGGACAGAAAACTGCTCCAATTCTAACCTCTGACTGCTTCAAAGGCTAATTCAGAACAGCAGTCCCTGTTATCTAAACCAAACTGGAAAATGCCAGCCCCGATTCTTCACTCCAGCTCAGGATACTACAACCTGAAGAAACCAATTTGTGGCCCTGAGATACTCAGTCTTGGCTAAATATCTGAAGTCTGTGCTTTATACTATGGTAAAATTTGCACATTCCCTCCTGTCCATATTCTGCTCCATCATCCATTTCTTCATTTGGAAAAGAAAAATGAAGAAACAGATGGCTGCACAGACTTAAGCACATGCACAAGTTTAAGCATTTTCCCTGGCCTGAGTGGGAAGTTAAAACTGTGCTCAAAAACCTCTATTACACAGGAATGGAATTAAATCTGCCCTGGGTGCTCTTGCATCTCTGTGAGACGGATCTGTGTAATCATCTTCCACTTAATCAAAACACAACGCAGCAGAGCTGTGATTACACAATTTCAGATGACAAGCAACAGTCCTCATCATTTGTTTTGATGAATTCTGAGTTCACTATGTAGATAACATGGTTAATTTGTTATTCAGATATGGCATTTAATCATTGAAGGACATTCTGTGTCTGACCAGAAAAAAAAAAAAAAACCCAAACAACTCAACAACCAAAGTAACAATAATCAAGAAAGATTTGATAAATGTGATATGTTTTGAACAATTTTGTTTAAAGTGTTGAGCTTAGCAAAAGCAGGCTAAGTTAGCAAAAAATGTACTAATCAATGAATGGAAACCCCCCCCAGTCCTGCCTTGTTTCACTTCTCTAATATTTCACATCTGCAAGTTGCTGCACAGGAGTTGTGTTTTTTCCCTTAAATTACAGTCGTTTTGTATTCTGAACAAATTCACTTGCTCAGCAAGAGAAATGACATTAAACTGCTGACAAAATGTACAAAGCAGAGCTGGTTTCAGATATTCTTGCTTTAGACTGTGTCAAAAGCACTGCAAACATTAATATCAAACCATGACTACTTCTAATAGAAACTATGAAAGAAGCCAAAATAAAGTATGTTTTCTAAAGCAAGAAACTGAAAAAAACGTGTTTCAGCATGATAAAGAGACAGTGGAAAATTCAGGTACTGATTTCACGGGTATTAACTATGCATAATATACCTGTGCAAGAAGGCAGCATAACCTTGTGGGTAGGGCATTTCTGTAAGCCTGAGAAGAGGAGCTGCCTGGAATCCTTGCTTCTGTCAAAAGCAGAGCTTTTGAATAAGACACACCACACTTCAGTGTTCTCCATGTAAAGGGCAGATAATAAAATTGCCTTCTGTTGAAGACAAAGGAGAATCAGAAGCTGAAAAAATACACAGCAATTAAAAGACTTTGGAGTGGGTTTTTTTGTTTTGTTTTGAACAAAACAACACCAGAGTTTTAAAATACTGATGATTTGCTGACACATATTTAGGCAGGGCTTTCTGTGTTGCCTTAGAGTGGAGGTCCTCCAGATATCCCTGATTATTGGTTTGCATGTGGCAGATCTGGGGCTCCTCAAAGTCAACAAATCCATCTCTTTTCAGCCACCTGCAGTTATTTCTCAATTTAGCAACAGCAAGAAGATGCTGAGCAGGGTGACCCCCTTTGTGCTACACCCTCCTTCAGCACACTGTGCAGCACCTCACTCCTTCTGTTGGGTGGATCATCACCAGGCGAAGGGCACACGCCATTAAATATAATTGTCCCCTAACTGAAGTGTCAGCTGTGAAATGGTTACTACTCCCAGCAATTTGAACAAGACACATATTAGGACAAACCAGTATTTTATGTCTGCAATGGATGATATCTACACCAAGAATGAAGCAAATTGTTCTTCTTTAAGCCTTTGATCTTTAAAGGCAGCAATTTAAACCATTTATACACAGTGAACATTTCAGAGCATACAGCTGTCATAATTTTCAGCCATTTTTAGCCACAGAATAGGCCCTGTCTGTAAAAGGTTAGCATCAGGGGGACTGCTTTCTTCAGTGTTTCCCTAAGCAAAATTAAAAGTGGCATCAGGTACTGGGAGGACAAAACTTGGCTCTCAAGTAGGTCCAGAAGAGGAAATTCAGTGAAGCTTGAAGGAGAAATTATTTCGTCTCCAGCTCCCCTTGCCTTTTTACAACCCTGAAAAGAACCAAAGCATTTACACCCCAGCTGCCCGGTGGTCCCCTGGGTAACCTTAGCACCTGGGGTAGGTTTGAGCACTCACAGTTTGCTCCAAGTTGAGTTAGTCTGACCCATCTGTTGGTGTGGAAAATGTACCTGCAAACACAGAAGCACTGGAAGTGCTCGGCTGTGCCATTAGTGAGGTGATCAGTGGCACTGGCACACTGTCAGGCAACTCTTGTACTCAGAAAGAAACAAAATACATTTTCATCAGCTGAAATACAGAAACTGAACCCATAAACATAAAGCATCTGCTTTGTGAAAGTGAAAGAAAAGAGGAGAAAAACCAGGAGAAACATAGTGGCTTTAAAATGATAAAAGCCCTTCTAAGAACCACACACTGTATTTGCTGAAAAGTCTGCAGCATCATTTGTCAGTTATGAAATTTTAAAGTGAAGATCTGAAGGTACTGAAGATGGAGCAGGTACATGACACCACTCTATTTTTGCTCTCTGGAAGCCTTACAGTGCTTTTAGCACAAGAACACAGGGAGGTGTGTGGTAGTTTCTGGGGTCCCTTAAAGGAAGGAAATCCATGATCTGACTCCATGATCTTAGAAGGCTAATTTATTATTTTATGATATTATATTATATTAAAGAATGCTATACCAAAATTATATTAAAGAACAGAGAAAGGATACAGACAGAAGGCTACAAAGAATGATAGTGAAAACTCATGACTCCTTTCAGAGTCCCAACACAGCCTGAGTGTGATTGGTCATTAAGTCAAAACAATCCACATGTTGGATAAACAATCTCCAACCACATTCCAAACCAGCAAAACACAGGAGAAGCAAATCAGATAATACTGTTTTCATTTTTCTCTGAGGCTTCTCAGCTTCCCAGGAACAAATCCTGGGCAAAGAAATTTTCCAGAAAATGTGATGGTGACATTGGTGCCGATCCCATTTGTGGCAGAGACCTCGTGGGCACTGCCAGCAGCAGTTGGGAACCTGCTGGGTGCAATCAGCAGGCACAGGAGTGACAGCAGTGGACATCAGACCACATGTCAGGGCTTGCTGCAGAGGAGAGACCCAGCCTGCTCAAACCCCTGTCACAGGGACACCAGCACTTCCTACCAAGGTGCCTTCTTCTCCCATAACCACCTTAGTGCCACACCACCAGGGAACTGATGCTTCCACCAGCTGCTTTTCCAAACCCAGCTAAATATGCAATGGATTCAGAAAAACAAGATCTGATGTTTTTGTTTACACTCTGTAAAAGCAGCCCAGGGCTGTAAAATTTTGCAGGAAACATCACTCATTTTCTTCAGCTGAATGATACAAAACAAATTTCACCCCTGCTGTAAAATGATGTTTAGTGATGTTACAACCATGCTGTTTAGAGACAAAAAAAAACCTGGAAGAAAGGTCTCTGTGCTCAAAAACTTCCTATTTTTTCTATGAAAGTATGTAAACTAATAAAACGTATTCTTCCTATTGAATGCATGACTCCCTGTCTGCTTTGATATGTCTGTTTCCTTCTTCCACAGCAGTACTTTGGAAATCCAGTCCTGGACCCACAGACCTTTGTACCTGGCACTCAGAAACAAAGATCCCATCAAAGACCCTCTATTTTCATCTAGTCACACATCCTGGCATTACAGGGTGACACCACAATGCAAATAAAGACATAAATACCATGAGTGGGAATCCAGACTCTTGGCTCAGTCAAGTGCACAATAGACATCACATAAGAATTTAAACAAAAATTATATCTGAATATCCTATTAACAATCCAACTTATTGTTCTGATATGACCTGAAGGGTGCTTCAAAAGAGAAGAGTGGCAAACTGCACGAGGAATGGCTGTAGCAATGTGGGTAAAGTATTTTGCTGCCTGAAAAAAAAAATTAAATGTTTTAAAGAAAATAGAGCAAGAAAAAGTTCTTTGGAGAAAACTGCCACAAACTGACAAGAGTTTTGCCTGACTGAATTCAAAATACTGCCCTGCTCAGCCTATCTACTGAAAGACAATGTTAGGAAAAAGTCCAGCTTTTGTGAAATTCTTCAGAGGACAAACCTGATTGACTTGTCAGCAGCTCCTGACTGTTCTGCAGTTCCAATAGCATATGATATGAGAATCAAATATTAATAACTTTCTCAGGAATGCTTCTGTAGCATAAGGAGGTGTCTCTCACGAACCTGTTGCTTAAAATGATTGTGATTTTTCATATTGGATGAGCTGTGAAAGCCAGCACCACTAAGTGAGAGGGGAGCAGCTTTTGCAACTCATTCAAGTCATTCAGAAGAAACAAAGCAGAGGCAGAATTTGGTGATTTGAGTCACTGAAGAGCACAAGGTCTAATTGTTCTGCTTTTTAGAAGGTGCAATGGTTCACACCATCACTCCTGGCAGTGCAGCATCACACGAGGGCATCATTGCACTGTAAACACACTGAGAGGAAACCAGCTCGACCTCAAATACTCACTGTCCTCCCAGACAAATGGAGAAAACAGATGAAACAAAGGCAGGAACTTCCCGAAAAGCTCAGTTTTTTATCTAAGGAAGGAGACAGCAATGGAGATGGTGCACCTATTTAATAACACTTCCCAATCATTTCCTCCTCCCTCCCTCCCAGTCAGCATCCCCCTCCTCACTGTTATTCATGTTCAGTGGAGGACCACAATGGTTTGAGCAGCTCCCTGCTGCTTTCTCACAGATTTCTTTGTGGTGCCTTTGTGAAAATCAATGCTACAACACTTTTCAAATGTAACTGTTTGGTTTGAGGCACTCATTTTTGCAGGCTAACACAGACAGGACACCTCCCAGCTCCCCTGCATTCACCTCCTGCAGCAAAACCTCTCAGCATGTGCTTAACTTCAACCAGGCACTCAGCTCCTGCTGACATCAAGGGGACTTCCACAAGTGCTGCACTGATGGCAAAGCCCCAGAGATGCAGTAGAAGTTTGGGTCTGATCAAATGTCTGGTTGGTGCACCTCCCAAAGCTTCTCCAAGCTATTTAATGAAAAATCAACATAAACAAACCACACTGTGTTTTCCTACCCAGAAAATCAGGTTATAAAATTTTAATAGAAATTATTCCTTTTTCTATTTTTTTAATATGTGAATCCTGTTATTACTACATGTGAATCATCAACAAGGCAAACAGGCTGTGGGTGTTCTGACACCCATTTAAATTTTGGGAGCATGTTTCCTTGTCAGTCATTAAAATGACATGGTGGTTACACATATTTTGATACAGAATATTAGAATCACACAAGCACAAGTATAATTTTAGGATATGTTTTATATATATATATTTGAGATAGATGTATACACACTCTTGGCATCCTTCCACGAAGTGCTTTTGCTTAAGGGAAAATGCCCCAGTGCTAAGTTCCAGATCATTCCAATTGAACAAACACCTCAGCAAAAGTAACACCACAAGTATGAAATTAAGTTTGAGGTGTGCTACAGTACTGCATGCTCCCTGCAGAGAGGATCTGACAGAACTGCAGTCAAAGTGTTACCAGAGAAATTTTCAAGTGAAAATTCACTGGGATGTGGACATCCAGGTCATCAAACATCCTCTGGAAAATTTCACCCTTTTTATTGATTATTTCTCAAATCAGATGCACATCTAGCTTTATAAAGAAACAGAAATGTGACAGCACATGTGATTGGGAAGGGGGAGAGGGAGGAAAAGGCACTAATCAGCTAGCCAAAACAATATTTAATATTACAATTACTTTATTGCTTCCACTCCACTTGATTTTTTGGGCTAGCAATCAAGTCAGAAGGATTTATATTATCAGAGGACCTGGCACTCATTTTTCTTCTGAATTGTCTCTATTGGCTGTATGTCAAAATAAATATGCCTTGGGCATTTGACAGGGCAAAGAGCCAAAATTGCAGGTTCATGGAAATTATTTTTTTTGTTTGTGATTTGTTTGTTAGTTTTCTTAAGCTTCTTTTGGAAAGGTTTAGTGGTATTTATCTACTGCAAGCAAGTGGGCAGGGCTTACAAGAGAAGCTTTGTTCAGCAGGCTTTGGTGTCAGGGAGGCTTGCTGCCTTATTTGAGTACCTCTCCTTTGTGTAAGGGATTTGTTATTTGTTTGTTGTCAAGATGCCTCTGGGCATTAGCCCCCACTTCTTTTAAAGAGATTATTTTTCTATTATTTTTCACGCTGTTCCCCCTCAGCAGTTTCAGCTGCTGTAACACTCGAGGATGTTCCAACAGGCAGACAGATAATGGAGGGACACTGAAAGAATTCAACGTTGTGCCTCCAGATTTTTTTCCTGACATCATTTTCCTTTGAAGTGGCTTCTCAGTCCCTAGATACTGACTCCCCTTTCCTTGCCCTGCTTGATCTCTAGTTTAATACAATTTTTAAAGTGCTGCAGCTTTACTTGTGTCCACATGGCCCCATACTAATATTACCAGACCCTGCAAAATAAAGAAGGATCAAGAAGCCTAGCCCTTCTGGCAAGGTTGACCCTGGAAAATGAAAAACCTCTTGGCATTTTGATGGAAGCCATAAGGACTTAATTTTCTCCAGAACAGCTAATTTTCTTCTTGAGCCACTTACCTGGGAACTGACCCAGTTTCAGCACCCAGGTCCAATTCCTGTGCAGGATCACACAGCCCTTCACAAAACCCAGTGTGTCTGGTCTTTAAAATGGGAAAGAGAGGTCACTCTGGACAGAAGGCTTAATTTGGAAATAAAACCAGCAGTCAGCAACATGGGAGATGCCATTAGGGTAATCTCAAGGCAAGAGTATGGGGAAGAACAGGCAGACAGGAGAAAAATTAATATTACAAGGTCCTATTTCACATCTCAGCAGGCACAAGGTATGAACTTGACAGGTTTGTCCTCTGAGCAGCTGCAGGAGCGAATCCCATGCACGGAGCATGAGTTCCAATGGCATAAGGCATTTCCAAGCTGTCAAAAAACCCCCAGCACTAAATTCAAGCTGTTCTGATTCACTGGTACATGACTATAGAAATAGTGAGTCTGGCACCTTTCAGCTTTCTTCAGGATTTCAGCTCTAAAAGGAAGATGTCTGGAAAAACATCAACAGCTTTCAGCTTGCTAAGGCAGAAACATTTCACACAAGGCTTTTTAACACATTTGAGAAATAAATAAAATTTAAGTGCTACATGCCTCTGGATCCAGTACAGCTTCCTGGTTTATACCCTGAACTGGTGTGAACTGGCATCTCATTACCAATTTCAGGGAAACCACACTCATCTGTCAACTGAGAATTGGACATAACCCCTTTATCACTGGCCATAACCAAGCTTTAGGACGCATCTCAGAAGTTAAAGGAAATGCAGTATCAGCAGGTTTACACCGGGCAGATAAATAAAAGCCTGGAGGTAGTGGTGGGTAATAACTTGCACAAAGGGGCAGTTGAGGTGCATGAAAAAGAAACATTAGGTTGCTTCACAAAAATCAGACAGTTACACTGTTCAAAAAGAAAGTTATCATGAGACACTGCACTAAATCCAGTGATGAATGTGCTGATAACTCAACACTTAGCTTTGTGTCACCACTGTAAATCAGAAGCAATTTTTCAAAAGTCTGAATGTTGTTCTTTCTTAGTCCATCTTCAGCTCAGAGTTCTCAGCTCTAATGGCAAGAACAAAATTTATAGTCCAGAACTTTGAGCTGATTCTTATGCTAGATGGGAGCTTGTCTCCAAGAGGTTAGGCTAACATATTTCTTATTCTCACAGATGCTTGGAAGTTGTTAAGGAAGTCTGAGATTGACAAAAAGCAGAACAAGATATAGCCTAGGACTTGGGGAAGAGATAAGAATCAAATTTTAAACACTTTCTAATCTTTGCCTTGAAAAGTCTTCCTTCTGGAAAGGTTCTCTTGTTCTTCACGACCAAATCAATATTTTAGAGTCCTCAGATGTTTGTTTTAATGAATAATATATATATTTATCCATGAACAAAAGCCACTGAGGCCAGGGCTCTCCCACCAGCCCAACATGTGGCCCTAGCACAACAGAAAATGCACTTAAGGGCCCAGTGGCACCGGACACAACATAAAACTTTTCCTTTTGATCCAGATACTTTAGGGCTTTTCAACAAAGGTAATTAAGACTAGTTAATTGACAGATATCAAAGTGAATGTGTATAATTAAACAAACACAGTGGGTACTATGAAATCTCTAATTGATGTGGAAGTCTCTTTACACGGCAGATCTGGGTTAGCAGTCTAAGGCAACTTTGCACACAGATGTTTCCTTCACACTTTGAATTGATTCACTCTTTCTGAATCAAATCAGCAAGACATTAGTTTCTTTGACATCTTCACTGAAAGGATGTGTCAAATTCTGAAAACACTTTGAAATTTGTCACAGACATGTAAGTGAGAGAAGTGATTTAGTCTTCAGTGTTGACATGAATAAGTGGTTTGGTGGCACCCTTTTGAAACACTGCACGGTGAAACGCATTTATGTCGGCTGGAGGAGCAATCTAAAGCAATCTGAAACTGGAGTTGGTAAACACAGAGACAACAGACAAGAAGAAAACAACCTCACTGAGATGCTTGGAACAAAGGCAGAGAAAAGCCTTTCACACTTTGTCAATTTACTGTACCCCATACAGCATTAATAAATAAATAAAATTAAACTTTGCAAACATGGCTCAGCACTGACCATGGCTGCCAGATGTCCTGACAGCAGCTCACACACCTGACCAGACCACCTGGGCTGGAGATTCTGTCCACAGCAGCTGCTTACAAGATGTGTGTAATGGATTACTGAAAACTTCACCTGCAAAGCAACATAATCTTAGGCTCTGATTAAGATCTCATCACTGAAACCAAAGACATGGATCTATTTAATAGATCCATTTTTTAATAAGCTCATCAGCTGTACAACCATCTTCTCCCACTTGCACACGACAAGGGAGCATAAGACACTGGTGATAACCAGCTCTGTTCACATGTCTGAGTCATTCAATTAGCTTTTTTCCCCTTTGTGACAAAAGAACTGTGCAGATGACACAGCACAGGCTGAGAAAATCCATCTAATGACTTCATGGATATCTCACACTGGAAGGAGTGGTAGATTGAGCCCAAGGTTTGTATTACAGCCTGAGTCTGATATTTTAAGCAGCCTTTCCTAACTCACCCACTGCCTTTCTAACCCTCTCTGAACAGGCTGAGTTACAGCAACAAAGGCTGCCACTTTGTGGTCAGTTTTTTTTAGCATTCAGGTAAACACAATACACTTTCTGCTCTTTATTCCCTCACCTCAAAGGGGAAACTGAGAAGCAAGTTGATTCATCTTGTTCTAGTGATGACCTGGATGCAGGAACAAATTCAGGTTTAATGTTTCTCCAATACCAGCACATCCCACTCTACCTGTGAATGAACAAAACCTAATGATCTGCACACAGAAGCAAAGATGAGAGAAACACAGATAGATGTGAATAAAGCAGAGAGAAGGACTGAAAAAAACCTGATTCTTTTTTCTTCTGTATCATAGGGATTATTGAAATGCACTTTCCAATAGAGAAAAAAACAAATTACAAAATGAATCAATGTTTGAAATCTGTCTCATTTCAGAAGAGAAAAACAAATGCATATTTTAAATTACACTGATAATGTGTACTTTCTTCTCATCAAATTGATTTGCACAGTATTAAATACCTAATTAAAATACAACCACTGAATTGTTTCTCTGGAGGACTAGGAATTAGGCAGGACAGGAGGGCAGAACTGAGGCTCAAACCGCTACAGCACCACAGCTTCACATCTGGCCTTAATCCCAAGCAGCTTTCAGGGTGTGAATCACTGAGATATTCTGTCCATGCAGGGCACAGCTAACATTTGCCCCTCTGTGATAATTTCTCTTCTAGTCCAAGCCCACGAGGCCAACAGACATAGTGCAATAAACAAATGTTAATGTGGCTCACGCTTGCCAGTTAATTAATGGTTCTTCTCAGAAACCATTTAGTAAATTATTTGGATGATGCATAGTGCTTTGAAGGCGTTTTGCAGTTACTAATAACACCATTCTCCCTTCCTATTCCACAGCTGGTTTTATTAATGGAATCTTTTTATGGATGAGGGCTGATCTGCAAGAATATTCACAAAAATAACACCCAGAAATATGTTCCATATAGGTTGTTCTGAATGCCTAACCTCTAAGAGGCACAGCTGTTTCAGAAAGCCATCAGGTCACTGCCTGAAGAGACTGATTGCCTTCAGGAGCTCAGAGCCTGCCATTCCTGTGTGAGAAGGTGCTTGCTGTGCCTTTTCAAACTTTCCAGAAGATATCAGAGCTCCTAACAAGGAAAAATTCACTTGCTCCATCCCTTATTGAACTCTACCAAGTCTAATGGGCTCTACTGATTCATTTTCACTTAATTGGCTCTAAGATGCTACCTCATTATTAGTTCAGCTGCAGGCATTCACACCATCTTGGAAAGGTAAATTGGACCTAAAACCAGGGAATTACTCCTTTAATTAGGTTGGATTGATCACAAAGGCTACAAAGATCACCTGCATTAAGTACAAATCAGCACATGTACCCTGCTTAGAGTCAGGGAGTGACAAATGACCACAGAAGCCCTGTCTTGAAGCACCCAGCAGAGTGAGAACAAGCTAGGGGATGTTCCAGTAAGGCCATCCATCCACGGGGCCACAGACTGCAATCAGGCTTAGCTGAAATTTGTTATTGTAATGAACTGAACCTCCTCAAAGTAGCAGATGCCAGGAGGGAAGGATGTTATATGGATTTCCAATAGCAGCCAAACAGCCTCAATCTTGGAGCCAAAATTCTGTCACTCTGATGCTCCGTGGAGTGTCTTGTTTATGGACTTTTATTACTTACTGGGCTTTGTAAACCACTCATTCCAGAGCTCCCCGTGGTATCAGCAACTTATCATCACTTGCCATCAGCTGTTGCATATTATGTACATTAGTAAAGTTCCCCACAGAAACACAGAACAACAGAAGCAGTTGGGTTTATTGTCCCCAGCAAGAAGAAAAATAAAATCAAGATTTCCACAGAAATAAGCTTGTGAATATATAAAAATTAATAACAAGGCACTAAATGTTTCTGTGCCAAATGAGGGAGTGGGCAGTGAAAAGCTCTTCATTGTGTTTGTGTCTGGCTAACCTAACACACATTCTGGGAGGGATTTTAAGAATTGCCTCGTGCTCCTGTAAGTGTCCTTTTCCAATGACATCAGTGTCACAGCTGCTCAGGTGTTCTTAAGGATTCTCCCTTTTTAGCACCCAACCTCTGCCATCAGAGAGCTCTCAGTAAGAGCTGAGCCACATAGTGGAGCATGCAGAAGACATTGCTGCTGGGATGATGCCAAAATGTATTTTAAGAAGATTCCTGTTGCTTTATTAATTTCAAGTTCCATTGAAAACCAGTCCTTAGTTACAACACAGATACCCCTGCTTGCAAAAGCTCATAAAGCAATCTTGGTTGCTTGCAAAACATCTGTACTCTGTGTGCTGTTATGGCTATAAATCTGTATTATGCTCCTCTGCACACCAGTATTTATCTTTGTTGTTTAGTGCACCCCTGCACACTGGAGAATTCATTAGGAAAACGACAGAGTCATGCAGTGTGGCTATAAATTAGTGTGCTGCTGCCTGAAGAAATGCTATTGATTTTGCATGGTACTCCTGGATTTGCATGTTTGCCAGTTAGCTTAACCATAATACCATCATGTGTATCAAAAATATCCTCCAGAGTTGAGTCTGCAGCCCAGCTAAAGGTACATTCTGGCAGAATGGGAAGCCTTCACAGAATGCTAGTGAGGAAAAAGGCCCCAAACCAAATCAACTAGGTGGCTTAGATTTAACCAAGCATGAAAATAATTAAAAAAAAAAAAAGGGAATAAAAAGGACACTGCTACACCCAGGGCAAAGAAGGAAACCCCTGCAGGACTGCTGGAGAAGTGCTAACCAGGAGATGGAAGACAGGAAATTCCAAGGAGGAACATCTGCTTGCAAGCCTTGGTTTGTGCTCTCCATGGGCTGCAGCTGCCTTGGCATTTCCACCTGGGACAGGGACACTCCTGTGTCCTGTTGTGACTTGGTTACAAAAGCTGCAAGTTGGCTTTGACTTGTTGGCAATCAATTATTTCAGGAGAGCCAATTGATCACAGATCATGATTAGCCAGATAATTTGCTTCATATTTCCATTAACGAGCCCAACAGGCATGATTAATTGCTGCAGGGGGTAGAATTTCAGCATGGCTAGTGGGGAACTTGTTTTGTAATATTGTGAATCCCATTACTGTTAATGGAAATTTAACAGCCAAATCCCCTGTGGATCACTTAGTAAAAATTACCCCTTAAGGTTAAAGGGAATTTCATCAATAGTATTCCAGGATGCTCTGATTTAAAAGTACTGCAAGTCTTTAGTGTCACACAGAAATATGCATCCCACTGTTTTTTGCATATCCCTTGTTATTATATCTATCACTTTACCCTTCTCAAATGGAATTTCAAAACACGGCTCAGCCAATTGAAATGTAAGACACATTAAGGGTAAATTTTCTAAAAGTTATTCAAGGGGATTTATCTGATAAACTCCTATTAATATTAATGGAATTGCCTAGACACTACTCTGAAAATGAACCCCAACAACAATTTATCAGTTTCCTTGGTTCTTGATGCCTACGTACAGCAGAAGGTACACCACATGCCAGCCCAGATTTGGGCTGGAAACCTGGATACCATGTTGTCACAGCTGATGACATCTAATTCTTCATCTGGCACTAGGCTGAGTCTTATGAATGACTGTCTGGAGCCAACACATGGATGTCACCTGAACGTAGCAAAAGGATATGTAGAAAAGTGTTAAGTTGTCACTCTAGAGTGCCTTCCTGACTGTCAATCACCAAGAAACACCAGTGACAGAGTGCTCCTCTTGTTGGGCAGTCAAGTTGTTGGAGTTAAGTTCCTCTGAAACACAAGGCTCATGTTCTCCAGAAGCCAAAGCCCATTAACACAGACACCCAGAGGAGTCACCTCCTAAATACACATGAAACAAAAGCATAACTGCAGACACCAGGCAGTGTGGCTCAGACTGATGACACCAATCCTTTAGATTGGATTTGGCCATTTGAATGTCAGCAGTATTGCAGCGGGCTCACTCACTTAACCTCCACCATGACCATACAGTGAAAACACAGCCTTGAATGCAGGCTGATGCATGTGCACATCTATTTGATAGGGTGTTCAAATCATGTGCCACTGAACATCCACAGGAACTCCCTTCAGTAACATTGTACTGATGTAAACCAATAGAAATCCACAGGTGATTGCTTGAAAAAAAAATAAATAGGTACTTTGATGTTTTGGTTCAAAGTGAGAGAAAAGACTGGATCAAAATTCATAAGCTGGCACAGTTTGTGTCAGCCACAGCTTGATGCCACCGCAGCCAAGTTATTGGCAAAACCCCTGACTAGTTTGGGAATACTCATGCACATAAGCTGAAACATCCAAATTAATCAACCAAAACAACCTGTCTATGATATCAAGCAGTTATTAGCATTAAAACCATCCCTAAAACAATTTGGCTGCTCTGGAAATGAAGAGGGATTCCCCCAGCCCACATTTCCAGGATTTAATGACACAAGGCACTGCAAGGATTTAAAATTTGTTTTCTGTTCCACTTCTGCACCCCATGATTGTTTTTGTACTAAAACTGTGTCCTTATTATGCAATCTGCTCCTTGTGCAGTGTGGGGCCTCAAGGTCTGTTTGCATCAAGTGGGAGAAAGGCAGCCTTGGATTCTCATTAGCATGAGATAATTCTGAGCTACTTTGTCCAACTACCTGAGGGGAATGAGTGGATGAAAAGAAAGAAGGAAGCATTAAAAACCAAGCAGCCACACAGAGAAGGAGAGACCAAAGGAGCAGAAGAGACAATCAGGCAAGAGACAACAGAGATATAAGGGATACAGCAGACAAACCTCAGAACAGGATTCATTCTGGAGACCTTGAGGGTTTCAGAAGCTTCTCTCTGTGCATCTGAGTCCAGCCCTCCTTCCACTCACTAATCAGATTCTATTTACATTCACCTCTGTGTTCATTTCCTGAGGTCACCATTGCAAATTTTACTTTCAAACACATAACACCTCTCGAAGTGTTTACCCCACTATCTTTCTACAGTCAGAGGGGATGTCAAAAGAAAGCTCTATGATCAACAAAGGCTAATTCCCCTGCAAAACATAAGCCTCTTCTGCTTCTCTTCTGCATTAATTTCTGTTCAAACTAAAATATTTCCTTTACATTCTCATTTTGTGTGACAGAAAGGATACCTGGTTAGTTGTTTTTGCAATTAAAAAGGCACCTATATTTTTCTACCCTGAGAAATAGGTTCTCCCCTTCTCATCTACTCTAGGCATCTCCTATTAGGCAAGAAACTCCTCAAACCTCTAATGCTGCTCTTACTTTGAACATCCATTGTGAAAGACATTTATGAGCTTTCCTGGGAGTTGCTAAGGTGCTTAAGAGGTCTGGTGTCCACAGCAGCACTGAGCTCATAAGTCACTGGCACAGCTAGAGGAGAATGTGGAACATTAAGGCCTGGTGGAGCTGAGCCAGGAAAGGCGGAGGGAGGGAGAGGAGTGATGAAATAGAACGAGATACGTTGGCAAGAGCAGGAGACAGAAGGTGGAGAAAAAGTCTAAAGACTTGCCAGAAAGAAAGGATTTAAGACTGGGAAAAAAGCTGAACCAAGGTGGGAAAATGGTATGAATTTTCAACACAGCCCTTGGACAGCTCAGGATGATTTGGTCCTGGCCATTCTTCTCACACACTTCAGTGCCTCATCTCCACCATCCCCACAAAACACTTCCTTTCTTGCCAGCTCCATGTGCAAAATTCAAAAGATATCCAAACCTCCAAGACTGCCTTAGAGAGGATTTAATGAGTGCTGCTTGCATACCACACCTGCCTGCCAGGGCTGAGAACTGAGCAAAGTCAAACATGTACCTCCCTCTGCATCTCATTTTCATGGTTGCCAATCTGGCTCCTGTCACACAACCAGCCTGGCCACATCCACACCTTCCTTAGCCCTGCTTTGGTTCTGCATGTTGAAACACTGCAGGCAGAACTGTCAGCAGACCTCTGTTTACCCCAGCGACTGTTGTGAAAGCACCTAGGGATAAATAGGGATGGAGCTGACAGCCCTTCACATGTAGATTCTAGAAAAAAATGTCAGTGCCCCACAAGGTATGCAGAATGACAAAATTTTGTGTAAAGATCTAAAAAAGCCATCTTAATAAGTGTGAGAATTTGCTATATTTTCATGTAGAAACTGCCTCTGACATTTGACATGACAGGAAATGTTGCTCCAGTAAGATGGACAACAGGGCTATGCCTAATTAAAACAGGCAGAGCAAATGGAAAGGGAGAGAAAGTAAGTTATAGCACACTGACACATCACTGCATCTTCCTGAAGAGATACTGAATAGGGATTAATGAGGAAAGAGAAAAATGAACCACATTTCCCTCAGCAATTATTTTTGCTGTGCTTCCAGCTGGAGACAGCCACGAGTAACCTGTATGAATGAAAGCACCTAAGAGCACACGGTGACACCAGCCTGGGTCTGAATGCAGCTTCCCAAAATCCCTTCCCACTTCTGCTGCAGCCCAGGGAACACCTCAGCACAAGCCCAGAAGCAAAACACACTGACCCTCAAGTTAAAAATTGGCCTGGGGAGGAGATGGGAAAGAGGAGGCAAGGTAAAGCAGGAAAGTTAATGGACTGATTCAGTTTATACCAGGTCTGGCTTAACACTGAGGGTGCTCACTGCAGAACACTGAGGGCTTGCCTCCATGATCCATTATACACAACTCCATCCCCTGCAGGGAAGGGCCAGGTTCCTTTCCAGCAGCTGGTACTACCACAGGTAGTTTCCAAACTGACTTTACCAAGTCTCCACCTCTTCTCTCAGGAGGTTCCTGGCAAACCTTGGTTTGACACAGAGCCATGTCCCACTCTGCTGCCCTGCCCCAGATCAGAAAAATAACAAATATTATGAGTGGAAACAGGCAAGCACTTTTGTAGGAATGTAAAAAACATCCTTAATAATCTCTGCAGCCTTTTTGACTGAAGATCGTTAAACTCTCATGAGCAAATCCCTCCACATTTCATTCGGCATGTGTTCAAGAAGCCCCAATTCTAGCAATACTAATGCTTCTCTCTTATCTGTTTACTTCAACAGCATTTTTTTTCTGCATTTCCTAAGTCTGGCACAATAGTTCCCTGGCCCTCAAAATATAATCTTCATTCTCCTCCCTACTGCTTTGTAAACATTTTTTTTCCCTCTCTAATACCACTAATCAGAAAAGCACACATTTTGAGGCTTGGAGACACCTGCCTGCATTGGTTAATCTTCGCAGAGCTCCTCTATGATTCTCAAAATCCTTCTTGCTAGGCAATTTGCTTCTTCTCACTCAGCACCAAGGCTGACCCTCCTTTCTGTCATACATCTCATTTTCTGTTCTTAACACCATCCTTAGCCTGTGTGTGCAGGATATCATCCATCTGGTGAACATCTTGTAATAGGAAAGGCCCTTCTTCTTCCCAGCCTTTTCTGTCTTGATCTCTGTCTACCCCACCTTATTTTTATATTAAAAAAGGCATTTTTATGCAAGTAAAAATCCCTTTTAGTAATTAACTCCTTCCATTCTAACACTACACTTGTATTGAAGATGTATCAGTTCATCAGAGCACCCAAATATTTTGGCACATAAACAACAGATTTGTAACACTCTCTTTTAGATCATACATATGTTATTGATTATGTGTATTAAAGGGACAATTTATGTACAAAACTGGTGGCTGTATATTTATAAGACAATGGAGCTGTGCAGAACATTCACAATGAAAATTTAAAATCCACTGAATTTAGACTCTGTTCTGCTTTCATTTTGTAAAATCGATTGAGGCAAACCCAAAGTTTCTCTCTTTAATTCTCTTGCTACAAAATATAGCACATCCATATCTGTCTGCTTTTGGAGAGAAAAATGCTTCTGCATTTGAAATTGTGCATTTCAGATTAACTGTACTATGAAGCTCAGTGTCTCAGCATAAATCCAAGTATTTCACAGAAGCCCTTGTGAGGAAGAATGGCCCAAAATGAGCACTAGACCATGCTCTCTACTTACACATAAACATGTATACACAGACTTATGTACACAAACAAACAGATGAGTTATCAAGATGGGGAGACAGAATGTGTGCATGGTGCTGCAGAAAGAGGGCATGCTTAATTAAAGGATATCAGTAAAAGAACAAGCTGAAATGTCTGTGACAAAGTCTGGCTTTGTGATGTGTCTGATGTTGGAGAGGATTACAATATTTGATTGTAGATTTAGGAAAACTGAAAGTTCTTAGGTGGAGGTATATGAAATAGGAGCAAATAACCCCCACCCTGTCCTCAATTTATTTTCATGTGCTCATTTAGTAATCAACAAAAGACAAACACCTCTTATTAAAAATAAAATTAACTAGTGATTGGCATTGCTAATATTTATGCATAAGAAGGAAATGAAGCATCCCAGTTATATTTTACAGGAAATTACAGAGAAAGAAAGCATGTACTCCATGTCATGTGAATTCTCTAAATATCAGCATTGGTTTCCAAGTAAAAAGAGCCTGCAAAGCCAAGGTCTGACATGCAGAATTCAGTTGTGGCTTGACAGTGTTCAGCACAGTATGATAACATACCAAGAGACACTTCCAATGCCTTCCACTTCTGTTTTACTGTAGTTGGAGACCTGCTTGCTGTTGGGGACCCAGAAGGCCTGAGCCCAGGCCATTTTCACAGCCCTGGAAGGGTGGGGAGGGCAGTGGTGGGACAGGCTCCAGAGCTCTCTTGCTTCACCAGGCACAGCAACCCAAACTCCTTCTGACAAAGGAAATCAATACCACAGCTGGAGACGTGCCCTGGCATGGCACAGAATCTCAAATGAACAAAAGGCCTCCTCCTGCCTGAAGATCACCCCCTGAGCACTGTATCAAAGCTCACCTCATTTAATGCAAGCATCTGCAGAGGGTATTTTCCCCTCCAGGCCTTCCACGTCCTTCTCTAACATTTACTGTTTGAGATCAGTAGTCTATACAATTTATCGCACCTGTCAAGGCTAATTTATTCATGCGATCTGGCAGTAATCAAAAAGACCGAGATCGATGTGCCAGCAAACCCTGACATTTATTCATATTTTAAAGTCCTATTTGACCTTGAACTGCAGCTAACTGGAGCTGAACTGTCAGCATCTCTCTGAGGCTCGGGGGGTCTGGCAGATCGGCGCCTCTCGGCTACAGGCACGATGTCAGGGCAGCAGCAGAAGGGCTGAGCCACAGACAGAGGGTAGAGGATACAGCCCCATTCACAGCTCAGTGGTCACTGACCCACCAGCCAGCCCAGCACATGCACCAGTGCAGCTGATGCCTTAAGATTTTAGATTTTGTATTTTTCGAATCCTACACTGCATCAGTGCCTAGATCTAAACTGCATAGAAAGTGTAGTTAATTGTCTTCACATTTTAGTTAGGCAAAACAATCTCTCTGGGGCTGTGATGCAAGGACACCTCACAACCTCAGGCCCTGATAAGTATAGACAAAAGTGAATTGAGGAAGGAGCAAAATGGGGGAATATGACTTCATTACCTGAAGCTGTAATTGTAGGATTAATGCCTGATACGCAAATAGACCACACTTATATCTGAAAATCTTGTGACCATTTTCTATCCTGGGGGGAGCCTCTGCAAGGTTTTTTGGCTGCCCAGGGTGTATCCATTGAAGACCTTAGATAAACACCCACTTCATCCTCCTAAGTCTGTGTAGCCTCTGTTCTAGGCAGCCATTCCAAGGCATCACAGCTTGAGACTCCACATTCCTGCAGTACAAGGGTTTGGGAGCCAATGGATTTCTTGATGAGGGATAAGAAGGATGAGGGAAGGGAAGGAATATGACGTGTGTGCACAGGCAGGATACTCCACGCTGTCCTCAGCTGTCAGACTGCCCCAAGGGCTGTTCTTGGCAAGCGGAGGGGAGGCGGAGACAGAAAATGACACCACCTCCCCTTCCTGGGGGATCAAGGACAGTGGTCCCTGGCCACAGAAGATGTATCAGAAACTCTGCAAGCCACCAGGAACCTGCCAGCACAATGTGGCAACACCAGCTGGAAACAGGAATAGGGAAAACAGATCTCAAGAAGATTGCTTTGAGTGTGCTTTGCACTCCTACTCAGACCCAGAACTTAGGACTCACTCATTTCTTCTGAAGTCCATCACCCTTGTCCTTTTTTCCCTCAATCAGGCCCTAAAGGAGCACAGGAATTTCAAGTGCAGTGCTTACAATGTATGCAGGTGCTGTAATCTCCGGTAGTCATTTCAGATTTTGAATTCAGACCAATTAGTAGAGAAATACAATAAAGTTTATTTTATATTGTTTCAGCCTGTCTCTGCCATCAGATGACTCTCAGACATCCCATGGAGACATCTTGGAGCCTTCTGCCTCAGTTTCCCCTTGGTTAAATGAAACCAAACTCATTTACCTGCTTCCTCAGAGCATGCCAGGAATTACAGACAGGACCTGCTCCCAGGCTATTGAATCATTTGCTTTTCTTCTGATAGGAAGGTATTTGTGCAAATGACATTCTCTCAGAGACACAGCGGAAATCTAAGTGGCATTTTGGGTAGAAATATGCAGCTACAGTTTTACTTAAACACGTGAATAAATTATTTTATCACAGTCAAAACACTTGACTATGTGATATGCAGTTGCACCCAAAACAGATTTTGCAAATGGATTTTGTTGCTTCTCTGGGTTCTCCTTGGCTGCATTTCTCATGCTATAAATTCTGTATGTCATATTAAATCTGATTTTTCGATGAGATCTGCTTTTTCTAAGCCTAGAATACAAATAGAAATGACAGTTATGTCATTTTGTGTTTGTTTTCCCTCTCTTTTAAATAGCTAACACCTTTCCATTATGTTGAAAGAAAGCTACCAATGGAAAGCAATTGGCATTTTGACCAATGCTTTTGTGCACGTTAAATATATGTCTAACACTGCTATGAAATCTAATCTGATATTCATGGAAGAGAAACAATGACATATGAGGATGCAGAGGGAATTTATCTATGTGAATCTAGCCTGGCTGCAGCACGCCAGCAGTGAAACTACACAGAGAGCTGTGTTACAATAAACATGCTAATAAAGCATTTCAGCCAACCTGTTTGCCTATTTTTCCTGTGCAGAAAACAAAATTTAAGATCATCTTGAAATTTTGTGGCTATAAGTATTTTAATGAAGTTTTTTTCTGTCTCTGCTTGGCCAGATTAGGATCTGGTTCCCTGTTCTGGCTCCTCTAAGAGGAGGTGCCAGGTTTCACTCCTCTGGGAGCTCCTGGCGGGAGAAGCACCCACTCACCTCTCACTGCTGGATAATCTGCTGCTGCCTTCTACACAAAATGCTCTTTCAAGCACAGTGTTAAGCTGCCTTTTTTCCATGTGTTACACACAATGCAGATAATGATAAATTAGGCACCAAGGAGTGGACCTTTATCCGACAACACAGCTACATGCATTAATCCTTCCCTGCTCCTGCTCCTCAGCTCAGAGGAACCTGTCACACAGGTCAGCTCAGCATGCTCTGCCTTATTCAGGTGACACCAGTGCAAGGCTAATTATTAGTCAGTTAGAGATTTCTTTAGCAGACCAAAAGAGTTACAGCAAGAAAATGTCACATCACCTCACAAAGTCTTCCAGGCAGAATTAAAACCGAGCCAAGCAACCCTAGGCCCCACAACTCTTAACCCTACAAACCTACAGCTCTCAAAGATCAGCTCTGTTACCCTCATGCTCCCCTGACAAAAAACCTTCCACTTGCCAGTGGTGATGACTTAAATGTTTAACATCATAAATAATGGTGACCTGAACACTCCTGCAAGGGCAGCACCTCAGCTGTGCATTTAAATATCAACAACCCCACCTCCAGACCTGCACTCAGCCTGGAGGAGCTCAGCCCCAAGCTTGGAAAGCACTTTCCCAGATGAGCTCATTAGCCCTGGTCACTGCCAAGGGAAGCAGTCTGGGCTGTGACCCACACATCCACTGGCTGCTCCTCCAGAACCTACCCAGGCTGCTGGGCTGGGCTGGGGGTGACTTGCCAGTGGTGATGACTTAAATGTTTAACATCATAAATAATGGTGACCTGAACACTCCTGCAAGGGCAGCACCTCAGCTGTGCATTTAAATATCAACAACCCCACCTCCAGACCTGCACTCAGCCTGGAGGAGCTCAGCCCCAAGCTTGGAAAGCACTTTCCCAGATGAGCTCATTAGCCCTGGTCACTGCCCTGGTCACTGCAGTCTGGGCTGTGACCCACACAGGACACTGCTCCAAGCCAGATCTTTGCTCCAGCTGCAGAAATTTGGGCTGAGAGGATGCCTCCCATTTTAAAAGCCTTTTCTATTTCCTAGAGATTCCTGATTAAATGTCTTATCCCCCCCAAAAAATGAGAACCAACTGGGGAGCTACTCAAAAAGTCAGTTAGGAAAGGAGCATCCCCTCTCTCTGGGAACAGCTGGTATTCTGGATCTTTCATATCTTGGGTTTTGGGGTTTTTTTGTGTGGAAAAAGGGTGCTTTCCACAGAACTGGTTTTTCTTTTATTTTCTTTTTTTTTTTTTCCCGAGTTCTGAGAGAGATTCAAAATGGTTACAGAAAAACACAAAGAAATCTTTTGCCAGGTGTGCTGGGACCAAGCTAAAGACTGACAGTTGGGCACCTCTGGGTACAAAACAGCCCGAGCCAAGCTTTCAGTAATCAGCATCAAAATTTAGATCTCTACAGATCATTTGGAGTTCTGGATGAGCTGTTATTTTGCAACACAAAACATGTTGTATCAGAAAGTTTCTGAACAGCTGTAGCTCATCTCTAGTGTTTGGTTCAGACTCATCATTAGGCAAGTGAAACCTATTTCAATCTCAATTAACACTCTCCTCTTCATTTTTCCCCTCTCTCTCATCCAGTTCACACTTGCCTCTGAAGAGGAATACATGTTAGATTGAGATCAAACCTGCAGGAGAGGGGCTGAGAAGAAAGTGGCAAAGACTAAGGAACATTTTTTTCCCCTCAGTTCTTTTGCTGTTGATCTCTTTCTGAAATTTCCAGCCCTGTGCTTTGATAATGTCCTGGTACATGAAAGAGTTTGTAACATAAAATGTTACACTCGATGGAGCATGATGTGATACTGGAGCCAAATGGCCAGATGCTCTTTTCTGAGCCATTTCCAATGCTCCCACTTTAGAGAGTGTTTTTAAGGGTACTCACAAGCTCCAGTCCTGTAGTGTGCTGACAATTTCATGCTAAAGCACCACTGGGCTGTGTTCTGATGAAACCATTGTTTCTCACACAAGGTTGAAGTTATCCTTCTTTTAATAAAAAGAAAAATAATGAAGAAAATAAGAAAGAAAATAAGAGGACAACATTATAGTTCAAAGAAATTGCAGACAGGTAGGGATTTGGGTTCTGTCCCCAAAACCAGGATGATACATCCCATTAAAAGTACAATTAAGACCATATTAATAATCTGGTCAGAGAAAAACCCAAGTACTCTTAATTCCATCAGAAGAGGCCCAGGGCCATGTTTTTTAGCTGTTTGGCTCTGCTTTACACTCATTAATAATCTGGTCAGAGAAAAACCCAAGTACTCTTAATTTCATCAGAAGAGGCCCAGGGCCACGTTTTAGCTGTTTGGCTCTGCTTTACACTGTTTGCTTTAGCCTTCACAGAGGAAACCCTCTGCTTTGAAATGTGGCTGAGGTCAGACATTTGAACCCTGTCCCCAGTGCTGCTTATCCCTACAATCAGCCCATCCTCACCATCTCCCTGGAACTGTTTTGGGGTGGGGATCTGACCTCAGGGCTGGGATCAGGGTCCCTGGCACTGCTGACAGCTCTCTCCCAGGTGTGAGCACAGATACTGTCCTCTGCAGCCCATGGAGCTGGCCACTGCACACTTTGGCCATGGGCAACCCCCAGTGGTGACTCTGGGTGGTTTTTGGTGGCTCTGAGTGGTTTTGGACACTCCAGGGCTCAGCAGGCTGGGGTTTAACACCTGCAGGGGCTCCTTCCCTTGCCACAAAGTCTGTCTCCATTTCCAGAACTGCTGGACACAAATGCCAAGCCTGATCCCATCCTGCCTGAATCTGTGGAGCTCCAGTGGAATGAGGAGATGCTGAGCCCTTGGATGTGCTGAGGACCTGCCCCATCACTTATGCTCATCAGCACAGAGCCAGCTGCTCCAGTTCCTGCTCTGAAGAGGGAAGGGAGCTGGGAATTCATGGAATCCAGGCACCAAGACTTCAATACTTTCATGACTTCTTCATGCCTGGCTCCACAAGCTTAGCATTCCTTTAACTTAGGAAATGCTTAATAAACTGCTAAATTAAGCTGGTGATGGAAAAAGGGGACACCTTGACTTACACACTTTATCTGGAGACCTGGGAGATTTATCACGGAGATCTTTGCAGCCTAAGCACTGGGGCAACTTCCAATAGCAGCAGATTACATCACTTACCAGGATTTTGCTTAGGCACTGTAGAACTGCTCAGAAACATTTTAATAGCATTTAACTTCATGCTGAAAATGCTGATTTATTGCACTCCAGTGTGAATAGGCATGTCTAAGGACAGAGCACACTACTTTTTCAGATGTCAGCAACTGTGGGGTTTTGTTAACATCGTTCAAGTGATTAAACGTCTTTGAACTAAAAGGCTTTAAGACTTTTAAGTCAAAACTGAATTAATTTATACTAAAAATTACAGCTTGGGAAAGGTCCAAATAAAAATGAAGTATTTGCAGATTCACCATAATAAGACACTTTGATTAACCTCTATTTTTTGTGCAATTTTCACTTATATTTTACCACAGCACATGTGAAAAAATGCTGGAATTTTGAGTAACTCACCAGAACTGAGTTTCTATTTAGCTCCAAGACTAGGGACCTGGCCTCATGAATCACGCAGAGCAAAAAGCATTGTCCAGAATTCAGAATTAAAGTTTGCTATACATAAACCTTATGACATTTTTATTACAGCACACCAGTCTGGAATCTGCATTTAAAACACTGACTGCTCAAAGGAATCTAAATCTCTTTAGCTAAAGGTAATAAAATGAGGTCAAAAATTCACTCAACAATCTACCATTAGCATTTCTGCTCAGAAAAAATGTAGTTCATCTATTTTTAAAGAAAGTAAAGGCAGGGCATATAACAGAACTTTGGAAAGTATAATGATGTGCTTGTGCATGGAAGTCCATTAGGTAACGAGCTTCATTTCCTCATCAAGAAAAAAAGAAATCATCTGCATCATGATTTTTTTTTTACAGTACACACAGTACCTGTGTAAGCCAGAAGTGGGACTGCATTTCTGTTTACACAACCCTTGGTTCAGCTTGGCCTCCATCACCAACTAAACCACAACAGCAGAGAGCACACAGGGTCTGAGCTGGATCCTGGCTGGGATCAGCTCTTTTCAGTCCTGAGGAGCTCTGTGCTCCCACACACGTTCCACTGACAGTGCCACAAAGTGGCCAAAGTCACCTGGGATAACCTGCTGGTGCTCACTCAGTGCCACTGAGAATAAAGCAGCCTGATGCTGGCCATAAAAGAAAAGGACTTTTGTTTGTAGTTATCAACGTGGCAACATATTTTTAAAAAAATTTTATTTGTTTGGATTCTTAATGGCGGAAACGGAACTTAATTTCTGCTGCAGTATCCTTTAAAATAAATGCTTGATCTCTTTCCACCCACTATTACAGCTGATGGGCAAAAAGTAAAAAGAACAGCAATTCATTCACCTTATCACTGGAGCACCAGAGGAAGAGAGGGATCCTTATTGCAATGATTAATGACTCACTATAAAAAGATGCATCATAAACTGCTTGTATTAGGTTAAATCATAAACTAGGCTTTTAATGTTTATATGATCCCTTTCTAAATAATTAAGTGTGTCTGTAGCTCCCACTAGGAATGGAACTCACAGGATGCTTGCAAAGCATGCAGTTTCTTACAGGGTCATAATTTGGGACCCTCACTTAAAGGGATCTCTGTCTGCCTCCACATTCAAGCACTGCTTCACTTTCTCTTCCTATTGGAACTTCTCCCTGTACTTACTACAGGTCAGAGACCATTTGATGCTCAGGAGCAGCAAAGATGATCTACCCTGAATTTCGAGTGTCTTCTTCAGCCTGTGCTCATGAAGGGCAGCTCATCCACAGAGGAGGCAGCCAAGACTGGATGCTGTAATTTCCTGTGTTTAGGTGCTAATAATAACTCCCATCAGCTTCAGTAGCTGGTTGGAGAACAGTGAGAGAATAGCACCATTTGTCCTAACAGTCCCCCAATTTATCCACCTTGTGGTGAAACTGCCACCTTTGAAAAATACAGTACAAGGTGACATTGTGTAAGTGTCCATCCATTTCCTCTCTATCACAAGCCTGCAAATGTGTCCATCTCCCTTTTATTTCCCAGAACAGCTGGTGCTTTTTCTCAACCAAACCAGAATCTCCCTCTCTTGGCAAACAGACATTGGCTTCAGCGTGAAGTCACCTCATCAGGAGAATGTTGCAGCTCTAACCACCATTATTTACTCAAAAAATAATAGGAGTTTAAAAAAGAGCTGCAGAGCCCTAGATACTTCCAATAGGCATAGCAGGCAGCCCCAGTCTGTTGCTTCACTTCTTATTCATGCTCAGTACAGAAAAATCACATAGGTTAATGATTTAAATATTTCCATCTATGGAATTTAGAAAAGGGCAAAGCCAAGAGTGGAATACCCAAGATCAGGATTTTTTAATAAACAATAGATTTCATGGGAATTAGCTGGGTTATCAAACAGTATCCTCCCAAATCAGCTCATTAGTTTCACTGAGTTTCCCTATTTCACTTTATTAAAACAATTTAAACAAGGGTTCACTAGATGCAATGTAATCTATTTCAGACACTCCAAGCCTAATCCCTTTTCTCTTTGCAGTTACATGATAATAGTTTTAAAAAAAGTTGACAAGGATTATTGTTACAGTGATTTCAAATAGGGACTGTTTTCAGCCAAGCATGGGCCACCACTTTCCCTACATCTTATTGTTTATTATTATATTAATTTTTGTTCTTTACTTATTCATTCATGTATTCCTTCCTTTTTCTATCTTTCATTGCTTCACACAAGCAGTCACACTTGGTCAACAGATCCCTCTGCCAGGTGGGGAGAGGCACCAAATATCCCTGCATGGGTCACTGCACCAGGCCTTAGGAAAGAAGTGATTTTTTGCAATTTACTTGGAGGTTCTGGAGTTAAAAAAACCCCAACTTTGTGAATTCACAGTGGTTTTATAAATAGCCTAGAGAGAAGGGAGAAGGTTCCTGTGCATTTTCACACTGTTAGTTTCTGACAGCTCTGAAAGACTCACAGGAGGGGATCACACATAGGATTTGCAAATTAGGAGGCAGACACTGTATATTACTTACCAGGCTGGAAACACAGAGTAACAGACCTGTGCTATGGACACATAGCTTATTTCACAACAAACTCATACTCATACTCTTGTATTTTCATAAAACCTTTACAAACAGCAGGGATAGCATTTCTCATAGGGCAAAAAAAGCCCCCAACCAAAATAAAACCCAAAGAAAAAGAGCTAGTTTCTAGATCCAAGCTTTCTGCAGGCTTTAACAGGTTCCCTATCCCTGAAAGCCCATCCTCACTCACCTCAAATCCTTGTCTCTTCAAGCAAGTGCCATTTCATAATCCTATTAAAACCTTTGCCTCTGTTTACCAGGAGCTCTAATCGTACTCAGCAAGTTCTCCTGGCCTAAGGAAGAGCGACAGCTTTCAGATTTCTTAGGAGGCTTATTCATCAACCACGCCAGAGTTTTGCCAGAGTGTTCAATCTATTCTGGGAGCAGCCATGTGGAAAAAGCTTCAAACAGCTCAAAGCCCTGCACAATGATAAAGGAAAGCTCACACAATCCTGGTAATAGCCTGACCCTCTTAAGGAAAATTGGATGATTTGTGGTAGCAGTTTTTCTGTCCCCTATGTGAATTCTGAACCTTAAAGTATAAGCAGTGTATTCACACAGTCCCATTACAAACCCCATCCCTCTTGCAATGCTGGAATAACAAATACACACCCATATGTGAAAATAAACTCTTGCTGCAGTGACCTTCCTCCTCAGTCCAATGGTGTGAAGGAGTTTGTAGCCATTTTAGAAAAAAAGAAGAGCCAGATAAAGAATGGACTAATTTGGTGTTCAGTGTTTCACCACGAGCAGAATATATGCTTTAATGAGCACATTACATGCACCAGGGACATGTTACTGGGAAGCAGGGGATAAAGAGTAAAGGGGAAATAATTAAATAGTCAGCTTTATAATGAGGAAACCCTGTTCATGCAACATTAAGTGGCCTCATTTTCAAATGTTAAGGAAAGACATGTTCCTTAGGCTTCAGGAGGACTTGCTGGCAAGCACCACCTTGAAACCAAGGACAAGAGATAATCCAAGGGTGGTGTCAAACCTCCTTTAGGTCCAGGCCACAGGGACTGGTATTCCAAAGTCATCTGTCCACACTTCACACTGACCTGTCCAACAGGACTGAATACCTGCACTCTGTATTCTTATTCTACAAGGAGGATCCCTAGAGTTGTAAAATATTCCAGCATTCATAATGTGTGTATGATGAACATCACAACTGACTTCTACCAGCCTGGCCTCAGTTTTCTGTAGGTGTTGCATCTGTCAGAGCACAAATGTACAACCTCAGCTAAGGGCAATGAGCACATGGAGACTTAGAGTGGCTCTTTGCACCAGGAAAGACACTGGGAAAGGGGAAAACCTTTCTCTTTGGGTTCAGACACTGACAGGATGAGCCAATAAAGCATATTCCTGACTGTTATCAGTTCTCTGAAGGCCCAAAAGGCCAGGAGCATTCATTTACTGGCACTGTCACTTGCAGATAGTGCTGCAGCATCAACTACTCCAGCATAAGAGCCCATCAGTCAGACAGCAACTCTGCTGGGCCACAAGCTCCCCAGAACTCTTTGCACATGCACAAAGGCTCTTTGTTACTCACTCTCATGCCTAACTCGATGTTTTCACCTCCATAGACCTCCATGCCAGGGTCCAGCAGGCCAATCTCACCAAAATACTCTCGGTCCACCACAAAAGAGCATCCAATCATGGCTGGTGTCCTGCACAGAGAGATCAAAGCAAAAAAATTAAGCCATTGATTAGCTGTTATAAACCCCAGCTCATAACAAATGTACACAGATTAAACAGTTCTCAGTCTTCAAGTTTACATTCTGAATTTACCCATTAGCATCAATCACACGGCACTTCATGTATGCAAGAAATTCCAGTACTTCTCTATTTGGTGCTGTAATTTCTGAAGATTTTCTGTTGAATCATTCTCTAGTTAGAAGTGGTCTCAAAGCTCTACAAAAACCACACAGGGTCCTGGATACTCCTGGCTGGGCACTTCCATCCTCTGCTGATTCATGTATTCATCCACCATGATCTTTGCATTTATAAATTCAAGTTATTTGATAAAATGCATCCTCCTGATTATACTTCCCAGAGCCAAGCCTGGAAACAGATTTGCCTAAAAAAGCTGAGAGCTCTCCTGTGCACAGGATGAGACGTATCCTATATACATCTTAATTTCACATCTTGTACCACTGAAAAGCATATCTTTGGCTAACAAGGAATAAATTTGGTCTTGGAACTAAAATGAAAGAAGGACACAACCAAGGTAAGAAATTCCAGTACCTTTGCAATGAAATAAGCCTTGGAGGGAATATTTAAGGTATATTTTTAAAGTTTTACCTATGATAAAAGAGAGAAGGAGATGGGGGGGAGAAACACACACCACTTTCTTCATTTTCCTTTTCATGTAGTCAAAACTAAACACAGGCTTCACTGGATCAAGGCATCACTGCTTTGCAAAACTAAGATGCCATTTGGGCTTAGACATTCTTTTTCCAGCCCTGTCTCCCCCACAGAAACCCTCAGGAGGCAGCTCCTTACAGCAGTAGGATGCTCCCTTGAGGAGTTCTCCTCCCTTTCTAATGAGGAATGGCACTGCCAGGCTTTGCAGACTGCCCTCAGGTGCTGGAATCTCCCTCTCTGGGGGATGGATTGCTGCAGCTGTAGGCTCTGTCCATTAAGACCCTGAGCTGTTAATTGAATGGGGGTGGGAAATACATTTCAGATGAAACTGCTACAATAATCATCACTCACAAACCAATGCCACTGAGGACTGTCTTTGCAACTCCATCTCTCCCTTCTAGGGTTTATTTCTTCTCATTATATATATTCAAATATAGACTTCACAAGCTTTCACAGATTTTTCAGTAAAACAAAAGTTCTCCAACAACAGCAGAACAATGACAGAAAGAACCACATCCAGCTTTTATAATTTTATACCGTGTCACACTGACATATCACACTTTTCAAAAAACGTGCTTGAATTAAGCTCAAGACCCTCACTTGGCATTAGAACTGGGTTGTTCCAGTACCTGAAATGCACTGGTACATCCACCAGCTTTAGTGCAGTGCAGCAGACTTATCTTGAAAGCTGGAAATGGCCACATGAGCAAAGCAGCTGTGGTAGCTCGTCTTTCCCCCTGCTCACTGCCCAAGGGGCAGCACAGGAGAAGGTGAGTGCCCCCAGCACTTCACAGCTTCAGAGCACAAGATATTAACCTGCTTTTATATAAACAACCTTTGCCCTCAATCATGCACTCTCTAGTAAAACAGAGACACTTCTAGAAGGAGAAAGCAGCAATTAGAAGTGTACTGTTTTTTACCACCACCTCAAAGGTGTTGTGAAACTTAATTGATCTGTGGAATATTCTTTGACACAATGGAGGATGTTATAAGGATTAATTATAATCAACAGCAGCACTCAAAGGATAATGTGGGAAACACAGCAAAATGGGTTTTGCAGCTAAAAGCTTAAAATGCAGCCTAGAATTGTATTGATTCTGCACTGGAGAAAGATACAGCATAGTCAGTTTGGGGGAATTACCTGACAGCACTGCTGTAGCAAGGGAGACATGAGAGAAACATTTCTCTGGGTAATGCCCTGGAAAGGGAAGAGGCACAGAGAGGTTTCTGGTGGTGAACTCTCCCTCCCTGCAGCAGCAGCAGGAGGAGAGGTTCTGTGTGGGGAGGGCAGTGCCTGCCATGGGATGGGGCACACTGGCCAGGGAAGAAAGGCATTTGCTGCAGGTCTGAGTCAGGACTTTTGTGTCAGTGAGATCCCCAGGAGCACAGCTCTGCTGGTAAAATTCCAGCTGTGCTGACACCCATTTCTCCAGCCAGGTGCATCTCCCTCCTTTCCCTTACTGAAGGGAGATGCCTGGGGGCTTCACCAAGAACCAGTGAAGGAGAAAGGGATGGGGACTAAACTGCACGTGGTACAGTCAGTCTTGCTCTGCCTTATGCATCTTTCTCTCCTGCCTTAAGGTCAGCATATATTTATATATATTTATTTATATATTTATATATACATATGTGTACAATGCAATCAGGTCACATTTGAAACAGTTTCATGAGCAGCCAGCTGCAATTTCCAGGAAAACTGACAAACACAATAAACACATAAATTCAAACACAAATAGAACCATAAATAAATATACAAGCATAAATGTATATATACAGGCATAATGAGAGAGACAAGGAGTTTCAAGTGACACAGGACACATCCTATCTCTGAGTGTTCCACCTCTCCCAGCAGAGTGTTTCTTTGATTCAGGTTCTTAAGCAGCACCTCAGCCCTGGTCTGACATGTAAGTGGGGAAACCTGCATGGTACCTGCAGAAATATTTCTATTTTTCTTACAGCTCTTCTGCAAGAAAGAGTCACACCAGGCCCCGAGAACAGAACTCAAGAACAGATTTGCTGCTCAGAAGAAACAAGGGGAAAAAAAGACAAGATGACAAGCTAATGCTCATCTAGATAGGCAGAGCAAATACGGATGCAGAATAACTCTCTGATGCCCTGTGGAAGTAATTTTTTGGAACAGGCAGGATGCCCACCAAAACCTGGACAAATAAAAGCAAAACTGCTTTGTTACAGGCTCCTGTGAACCAGAAACTGAAAAGATGGCTATGAGCAGTCAATAAACACTCACCAGTTTTATTATTACATGGCAGCATGGTTTATAATGAAAGACTTTCCCTCCTGAGCTCAGGTGGATTTCTTCCCAGAGCAGTGAGGGCCCAGACTGGCTTCATCGTTATTGCTGCTGCAGACCAGCACAGGGCCTGGCTTGCACGTGAGATGGGCACACACAGTCTCAGATAGAAGCAGCAGCACAAAGCACTTCACTAGGGGCACATCAAACTCTAATTTATGTCCATGAGCAAGGCATTGGCGCTCTCTGGAGCAGCTGATGCAGTGCATGTACATGCACATCCCTACTGGTACCAAGCTATGGCATATTAAAGCAGTAAGTGAGAACATATGCAACAATGAAATGCACCACTGCTGCTGGAGGAAGATAAAATGGAGAGCTGTGCAGTGCTTGGCTGGGTGAGGCTGACTAATGACTTCAATGTTAGTGGCTGCTGATCAAGAAATCAAATGCAGAGCAGTCCATCATAATCACAGCAGGTGAGGCAAGACAAGTCAGAGCCAGAGTTCAGAATACCAGAAACCTTCCTCGCTGTTCCAAAACCCAGGAAAAAAAATACAGCATGCATTAAAAAGCCCAGCTTGTTTCAATGCATAGTCAAATTCATTAGAAGCCCTCTGAAACAGATCCTTTGCTGCACAGTGTGTTGCCAGATGATAAGGACATTTTTGGGCAGCGTGCTCGCAGGAACACGAATGGAAAATGACGTGATGGACACAGCGTGTCAAAGTAACAATCCTCATTTAAATCTTCACGTTACAGACATCTTCCATCTCAAATGTCAAACATGGAAAATGGATTGCCTGCAGAGGCCAACTTGGGGAACATCAATTGTTCTGAAGTTCAGAGTATTAATGGGGGGGAGAACAACTGACTTTAAAGTGCATCAGAAATCTTTACAGAATCTGACACCTTGTTCTTGCTATTTGTTTACCTTTGTTAGCACTTCAAGGCCACGTCCCCTCTGTCACTTAGCTCACAACAGCTGATGTGGCATTTCATGGTGCACACTTGACATGACTGCCCATGAATGACCCACTGGCATGAGGGACAGTTGTTGCTCTTTCCCAGTAAGGCTGAGTAGAATCACACCACTGTCAGTGCTCAAGAAATTAGAGGATCAGGCTTCAAACAGAAAAATTCTCAGGAAAGAAGCACATCTGTTGTGTAGTCCCAGAAGAAAACAGGAGTTGGACCCTGCTTTCCAAATGCCTCACCCAATTCTGCACATTGATGGTATTTATTCATACAGTGCAAACGGGAGAAATGCCAGGGCTCTGATCCTCACTGATGCCAGGGTACACATGTTCTCTAATGCTGAAAATCTCTAATCCTTTTGGAGATCTGGCAGAAAGTATTCAGCTACACCAAGCACAAAACCAGTCACAGGGTTATTTGTTACCAGCCTTTTCTTTCACAAAACACACAGAGAGGCACAAACCAAACCCAGTGACTGCTGAAAACTGTGTCAAACAAAGCCTTAAGAGGGACAGTGGTAGCAAGGACTAAATGGACTTGCAGTTTCCATGCTGATGAGCAGCTTTGCAGTCTTATGAATGCACTGGACAGACACATGGATTCAAACAGCACCAAAGTGCACAGTTGCTGTCTTGCAAAGTGGACTGAAACAGGAATCATGGTTGCAATATGTACTTTGGAAAGCCAGTTCCAAAACAAAAACCTGTACAAAACCTAGTCACATCTGAAATTTTTTTAAAAGTTTGCTCACTAGCCTGACTTTACCTTCCTTTTGAAAACACACTTCAAATATTCCACAGCTAGTAAGTTCCCACCATGACCACTTTCAAATCTCATTCCTATGGACAGACTTCCTGATTGTTTTCATTAATAACACTCACACAGTCACTGTTTCCACTACCATAATTACACTGGCAAATCACTTAAAAGCCACAAAATCACATTATATTTGCATAGGCAGGAACAACACAACAGCCAAATGCTTTAGCAAATCCATCCAGGTGCTACAGCTTCAGAGGTCCCTCAGCACAAAGTGCAGTGTGGCCATAAAGGGGATGCCCTGCTCTCCTGAATCCCTGCCTTCAAAGAACTTGTGCCCAGGAGACATGGAAGTGTTCATGGTTCCATGTGGATGTGTCTGCATTTTAGGGCATGGAATTGTCAATTTGCAGAAGAGATGCTAAGGCAGTGGCAATGTGTCAGTGCTCCTGATATTTGCCAGCCAGGGTTGGGTGTTCTCCTCCTTCTGCTGCTGTCTCATCTGTCTCTGGGCAGTTTGTGCACTGTTGAACTGGAGGGTTTCTCCATTCAGGTTCAGAATAAAATCACTGCTCTTGGGAGCCAGCTACTCATATGCATCAGATTTTAACCCTGCTCAGTGCTTGAGTTTGGAGTTGTTCACTCCTGTGTCAGCCCAACTCAGTGCCAGTGTGGCACCAGCAAGAGCCTGAATGCAAATCTGAGGGAAGTCCATGGGAAATCAGGTCCTTTATTTCTGAGGTTTAACCTCTTAGTTCAGTGTTATCTGTTATGTGATCATTGTCTCCAGAACAGAAGATACTAAAATATTGGAGCAATCCAAGAGAAAATTACTGCAATGATTTCACATATAAATTGTGAGTCATGAAGTGCACAAAACCCTTCAGGAGTGAAAGCTTTGGATGATTAATTTTCCTTTATCAATAAACTTTCTCAGGGATGAGTGAAACAGGTATAAAACATCTGCACTTTTAAAACAATGTGAGGTGAGCAGGGTATGTTATCCAGGAAAACTGATTTCCTAAGTAATTACTTCCCTGCTTATTGAGGTTTCAAGCCAAGCAAAAGGTCAGTGATGATGGACTGTGCTGTCCTGCAGTAAATAAGGTTAATATTACTGTAAAGCTCTGTTTTGCAGTCACAGAGCATGAGAATGAACCTGAGTACAATTTGCAACACTTGCTCAAATACAGATTAAAATATTACTCTTCATGAGGGAAGGATCCTGTGAGGTGGCCCCATCCCTCTGATCACTTGGAAATGTGATCAGTGTGTGTGTCTTTTCACTTCCAAAAGATCACTGGCATTTTTTTCAGGTGGTGTGTTGTTGGAAGTGCTTGGCTGAACTTTTCAGGATCTGGCAACTCAAGCTTTGCACTGGAAGGGAAGTACATCAGCTCCTCTGCCAGAGCCCACACTGGGACCATACAGCAGAGTTTAGAGTTTTAGCTTACTTTAAGATGATGCCTATATACATGAAAATGAAGATGACTTTGAGCTGGTAATTTGTGTCCTTCTTAAGAAGTCTTAAAAATAAGAGCATCCTAAAGTGCATACTTAGGCTTCAAATTTTTTAGCATTTATTTCTAGAGTTGGTAACAGCAGTACCCTTTATCCAGCACAATGTGTCCCAGAGGAGCTGTTAGACAAGCATCTGCACTGGAGATGAAAGGCTAGGAGATGTGAATTTTCAAATGGAGGGGAGAGAAAGCCCTTTGCACATCAGTTCCAGTTTTCCCACTGTAACAATTCTCAGAAACACCTCCACAATTCCTGTAATGGCCTTTCCTCAGAAAATTCCATTTCTGTAATGTACAATGTTCTCTTGTAAGGAAAAGTAAATTGACACACTGACTACATGGTCTGGTGTGGGTTCATTTTAAAATTCAACCAGTACAAAAACTTTGAACATGTACAAAGTTTTCAAGAAAAATCCCAAAAACAACAACAAAAATGCCCCCCAAAAAACCCCAAAAAAACAAAAAACCCAAACAAACCAAACAAACCCAACCAACCAACCCACCCCCCCCAAAACAAACCAAAATCCACAAACCCAAAATCAACCAAAAAAAAAAACCAAAAAAACCCCCAAAAAAAACCACAAAGAAAAGAAAAAAAAGAGCAGCTCTCAAACACAACTCCTAGTGATGCTCCTGGGAAGCTCTGGTTTGGACTGATGACCAAGACTGCTGCTCACAGGAGTTAAAACAGCCTCTTTGTAACCACACACACAATTCCTTTGTTTCTCATGCACACCATGGGCCAGAGTCCACTAGAAAATAAAAGGTTAGATGAAAAGTATCCTGCTATTCTACTAATGGCCAGAACACATGCTTGAAGCACACACTCAGAGCCAGAGTACTTGTGTTCATTGTGGGGCAGCTCTGAAAGGCAGCACACACTTCCACAGCTTTTGTGGAGCCATCAGTTTTCCCCAGTCTCATTTTGTTATTCCTGCACAAAGCCTGCAGCCTTATTTATAGTGGATATTTTTGCTCCTGACGAGGGGGAGAGATGAATGCATCTGACTCCTCTCATTTTGTTATTCCTGCACAAAGCCTGCAGCCTTATTTATAGTGGATATTTTTGCTCCTGACGAGGGGGAGAGATGAATGCATCTGACTAGTTCTTATCAGAAAGCTAATTAATTACTTTATTATACTATATTATTCTATACTATATTACATTGCATCTAAACTGGATCCGCCAAGCTCTCAACTGCACTCCACTGCACAGAATCTCATGACTGTCAGCCAACAACCCTGACACACACAGGACAGGCCATGAAAACAAAACACTATCACTTTGGGCAAATAATCTCCATATTGCATTCTACTTTGGCACAACGCAGGCACAGAAAATACGATAAGATTTGTGTTTTCTTTCTCTCTCTGAGGTTCAGAGAATGTGAAACCCAGAAATATTCTTGGGAAGAATTGTGCCTTGCTTTTCTCTGTGAAGAGAAACATGGCTACACTCGTTCACCTAAATTCCCCCTCGGCAGACGGCCGAGACGGAAACATCAGAAGTGACAGCACAGGGGAGATTTACCTGATGGGAGCTGACTCATCCCCTTTATCAAGCCAGTCCTGTGGTGGGATTATGTACATGCACCAGAGCCCCCAGTTGTAGCCGTGGGCCGCGTTGGCGTACTGCTGCACTTCGAAGGTGTTGTACTTGATGTTGTCGATGGCGGGCAGGATGATCCGCTTGCGATCCTCCTTGATCCGCGTGAGCGCCGGCTCCGCCCTGAGAGCAGTGAGAACAGCACAAGGTTTGACAGCCTTCCTGTAATCCCAGGGCATGCTTTGCAGGCTGATAAAATGAGGTTTTCTGATGCTGCGAGCATCAGCACAGTGAGATGGAAAAGCCAGAGCAGGGCGGGGAGGGACAGGGTACGGATCGCAGCCACACGCTGCAGGGCTGCAGCTGGCGTGGGACACTGCACACAGCACCTGCACAGCAATTACCACCTCTGTGAAGCTGTGCCACAGCCTAACAACACAAAATTCAACCAAATACTTATTCTGAGGCCTGGAGATTGTTAATTCATTTCACAATGGAGAAATGTTGAGAGACACCATCACCAATAGCAGCTAAATGGTCTCCTACTGGCTACACCACCAGGATTCCTGGCAGCTATTAAATACTGGCTGGCATGGCCTGAAGAACTAAACACACTCCAGGGGCTGCAAGAATCTGAAGGTTACTCAAAGATTTTAATCCCGTTTCCCAAGACTGACCCCATCACATCTAGTTTGAATGACAAATGTGGCTGCATTATGCCTTCTAAAACCTCTTTGGTGATGAGAAGATTTCAGGTGCCAGATGGTGCAAAAGCAGCGAACTGCAGGAAATGTTCAGTCATTTCAAAAGGCTTTAAAACATCAATGTGCTTTCCACAGAAGCTACATCCCAAAAGGAAAGTAAAAAGCTTCAGTGCAAACACTCATTTCTGACCAAGGTAGTCTGAGTTTGCTATGAATTTACAGAGAATCTGATCCAAAGAGGTAGCAGACTTACACAAGGGTGGAAATCATTCCTCAAAGCAGTATTAGAAAGAGCCACTGGTTCACTCTTTTGTGTGTTTCTCCTTGAAATGTGCTTTGAAAATTTTGCAGAGCTCTCGCATGGATCTTTAAGGGAATGGTGGTTTGCTGCAACTCACAGAGGTAGGAGGATTTGAACACTGATCTTTTCTCACTTTCTTTTGCTGTTGGTCAGAAGACAATTGCTCCTTTGTGGTTTCAAGTTTGTTACCTCATATTTTGCCTGTTACCATAAATGTTCTTTTAGGCCAGCAGAAGATACTGTGCATGGTTCAGACTCTCAATTCATATGGGGTTTAGGCCACACTTGTGCACCCCCATAGAGCCAGTGTGACCTACCTGATCTGGATAAGCCACTTCCATTATTAGTATGAGATTATATTTATGAGATTAAGCCTTTTAAAAACCAGTGGGTGGGTAGCAGAAAAACTCTTTCAAATCTGACAAAGAAGGGGAAAATGCAGAAAAGCTGAATCTGCTTTGTACTTTCCATCATGTTATCTCTGCTCAGCAGCAGAAGAAAATACAGAAGGATGGACATGCCATCACTAGTCTGGTGACTCCATGCCTGGACACAGTAACCTGTGGGTATAAAGTTCTCCTTCTCCCTCTAAACTCTGAAACAAAGGATTTCAAAACACCAGACAACAGGTACAGGTGTCACTCATTGTTTGCTTGACTCCCGTGGCTTGAACAAATTTATTAAGTCTGATTTCCAGACCTGCCCTGCACAGCAGGAAAGCTGCTTGCATGCCTTCTGAAGCAAAAATCTGTAACTGGGTTTCCTTTGCAAGAATCCAACTCTGTCATTCACTACTGTCTGATTCTGGAAGCAGGTCTTTGACAAACAAGGAAAGACTGGGAGTTTTCCAAACTACTTTTATCTCTCTTGGTGGGAATTCTTTGGTCACCAAATCCTCAAGTCCCCAATTAATGACATGTTTATGTTGATACAAAGTAAAACTGTTTAACCATCATGGTCACCAAATCCTCAAGTCCCCAATTAATGTTTATGTTGATACAAAGTAAGACTGTTTAACCATCACATTCAAAACTGTCCTGGAGGTTCCATGTCCCTTCTACAGCTCTTCCTGGGGTGCTCATTTTCCAAGTATTTTACTTTGTAGGGTAGATTGAGACTGTGTAATAGAAAAGCTGAAAGAAGATAAGGATTTCTTCTCCCTTAATGTCAGATACCTGCAGTGGACTCCCCACATGCACAGTAATTGCCTCAAACTTTCATTCTCAGCAGAGAGAGGCAGAGGTTGGCGCTTTTATAGTCAGATGCTTCTCATAATAATGTAGACACTGAAGCTGGGTGAGATTAATAATGTTCCAGAGGAATCTATTTTGAATATAAAGGGAATTTAGCCTGCTACTTTGCAAGACATCTTAAAATTGGACTGCTGAAGTGTATCCCAAATAATGGTTAGAGAAATAATATGATGAAAATATTCAACAGTCACACCAGTTTCCAGCCCTTAATCATATTTGTG
Source organism: Passer montanus (assembly GCF_014805655.1). Taxonomy (NCBI): domain Eukaryota; kingdom Metazoa; phylum Chordata; class Aves; order Passeriformes; family Passeridae; genus Passer; species Passer montanus. The sequence continues at coordinate 2,987,797 of NW_024370263.1, read as the reverse complement.
ATTGTGTTAATCCAATACTTGAGTCTTGGAAATGCTAACCTGGGACCTAATTTTCTTCTTTACATGAAGTACAATCCATTCCCAGCTCTGGAGCTGCTCTCAGACAAACTGTCACCAAACTACTCCTGTAATTCTACACCTGAGGAATTTCTGTGTTTTCCCATCTGTGTGACTCACATTTATTACCACCTGACTTGGTGTTTTGCATCTGAATGGCCCAAGGGGGATCTGGAGTGTAATACAATAGCTGGGGTCAAAATACATTATAAAATTCCATTACTTTCTATCAACCTGTTGATGTGAAATCACAGATTCTGAACTTTCATGAAATTTGAGGCATTTGTCCTGGTGATGGATGTTCTGTTTAAGTCCCCTGCACTCAAGAAATGTAAATATTTAAGATATTATTGCTTCAACAAGAGTTGATTTCTCTACCCTCAAGTTACAGGTGAAGTCAAGCGCCATGCCAAGGATATGGAGTCAATTGGTATGAAAGCAACTGCTGGAACCTCATCTTCTAAACCTCCCATCTCACCCATGAGGTGATTTCCTAGCTCTCTTGGTACCCAGATGTGTGCAAATCACATCCCTGCATGTGTTAGGAACAGGAAATATTGAGTATCTGGACAGACTGCACAGCCACCTAATTTCCAAAATATTTTCACACCCACAAGTAAGAAAGTAGGCTCTGAGTCACAGATAGAAAGAGAAAATCCAGGCCAGAGCTGTTCTCTCAGCAAAAACGCAGAATGGAGAGCCTTTTAATTAAACATTGCATACCTGAGAGATTTCACAGCCTGTCCTGCCCTATAAAAGACAGCAGAGAGAGCAATGGGGTATTCAGAGGCTCAGCCCAAGCTCATCTGTGTGAGATCTGCAGGAACACTCAAATCCCAGACCCTGCCAGCACTGCTGGTGGGCTGTTTGCCTGCCAAGATCCCCAGGTAATGGCCAATAAAGGAGGACTGGGAGTTTGAACAGGACTGGGCAATGCACAGTGTTTGCATTGCTTATCTTGAGTAATCCATGGAATATGAGAGGGTTTCATTGCTATTCATGGCTAGCAAAGCCCAGCTTCAGAGTTGCTCTATAATGCTGAACTGAGCTGCACATTCATCAAATCCTTTGTTAACCTTCCTGGTCACTCTGGCTTTGTGTAATTGCTTCAGATTTTAAAAAGAATTATGATTAAATCTTTCCAGGTACTTTCTAATTTTTTCCCCTAATTTCAGACTGCTACTTTATCGTGTAGATTTACCCCTCCTCTTTATGGACACCAGCATTTTTTCCATGTTTTTTTCCACTTTGGCTTGTTTTTTCTGCTGTCTGTCTGCAGAAGTCAGGTGCTTCTGGCAGCTCACAGGACTGAAGGGATAAGGGGGGAAAAGGTTTCTGAAGTCCAAGGATGTCCAACACACTGAGCTGATGAGCTGCAGTATGTGTTTGGAAGATTGCCTTTCCACATGGCCACTGCTGGCAGCGAGGCAGGTTCAGCCCTGCCTGATTAGGTGCATAAGCCAGATGTGGATTTTGGGATCCATCTCCATTTTTCATTTTCCACTGCAAAAATATTAGGTTCCTAGTTTGTATCTGAGTCAAGGTACTTTATGGGCAAAGAGCAGCATGCATTGTTAACAAGTTATTTACTGGAGCAAGAGGGAAAGTTCTCCCAGGCATATTCATACACATGATGGATTTCAGTAAACTAAATATAATCAAAAGATTCTGCTTTAAAGGTAGTGCTTCACATCATCCAAGTGGGTTTTTTTCCCACTTAATAAAAACCAAGCAGACAATTTGGACTGGAATTTGAGTGACATATGAAGATCCTCTCCCTTCCATCCTCTTTAAAAATAAGTATTTGTCAGTGTCCTCCTCTCTCTGTGAATAGATTGTTGGTAAACAGATAAAACCAGAAAGGAAAGGACAATAAATTTAGTTCTCTTATAGACTCCACTAGGCTAAAGGGTATTTTCACTTCAATTTTAGTCACTTTGATTTGTCCAAGTCAGTTGAGCACATCACTAAACAGCACACGCCTTCAATGCTTTTGCCTACCAGTGGAAAGATTTCTTCATTAACAGCGGATTTTCCAAGGTGTTGAGCACCCATGATGACTTTATTGGGAGTTCCAGCAACGCTGGTTCTGTGGGATTCCAAGAGTAAATGCTCCCAAGATAAACATTGCAGGTAGGAAGAGAGTTGGAAGGCAGAATTTAAGCCAGAGTATAGAATAAGCCTGTAAGAAGATTGAGAGCAAAGGCAGGGGCCATACTGTGATCACATAGGCCTCTCTAATCCTATTGTAAGTCTATCTCTGAACATATATGCATTCTGTATTTAACACTGGCTTGATTCAGAGCAGCTCAAACCCCACGGGGAACCACAGCAAACAAAAACTCTGTGTTGTCTTACATCCTTATCAGATTGCTGGAGAATTCATGCCAAAGGGAAAGCCTGATTTGTCACAATGCTAAAAAGAACAGCTTCTTCCAGATAAAAAACAGATAAAAAGAAGTTAGTAATGAGCTCCTCGGTGCACATGATAATATAATTCACCTTTTTAAATATGTAAAAACACCTGCTGGCTTCAAGCAGACTTTTTAAAAGGCACAACATCAGAATAAATGCTCACAATCCAAGGGAATCCACATGCATGCCACAGGCCAGATCCTCTGCTGCCCAGCTCTGCCACTTCAATGGCCTTCACAGCTTCAGGGATGCTTTGCTAACATGCAGCATCTGAGAAGCAGACCTTACCTTCCAGTACTTGGAATGGCTGTATGAGCATTTGTCAATAAATTCCTCCCTGCAGCCCAAATGTCACTTTTTCTAAATTTGTTCAAAAGCTAATCCTTTCCTAAATGACAGGAATTGCACTGGGAAATGTCTCTCCAATTCTGCCCTATCCCAGGTGGGTATATACCCTGATCTCTGGGTTCTTTTGAGATAAACATGCCTCTTTTTTATTATTTTTTTTTTTCCCCTTCTCCACTATCGCTCTGCTACTTTTTACTCCAACAAAAAATGAAGAACTAACATTAAAAAAATCCAACTGCCTTTGTCCTGCTTTCACAAATGAGAATTTCGTCTTCTTGCAAGCAGTTAGGGAAGAGTCTTTATAAGACATAAATGAAAGACAACATGGTCTCATCTGCTAGATTTTATGGCTCACTGGGTTTAACACCGTATTTTACTCTGGCTCTACCACTGTCAGGTACCATGAAGTATAAACTTAACAGAGAAATGTAAGAAAAAAGAAAGCTGTGTAAACTGAAAGCTTATTTTGCATGATTTTACACGCTACCTCACATTTCATTGACAATATACATTTATCAGATGCAGACAAGCAGATCTACTGACATACATAATTCTTCACTGAGGCCATCTGCAGAATATTTAATGAGGAATGCCTTTCCTCTAAAGAAGTGTTCAGAGAACTAAAAAAGAAATCAATTTCATTCTCCCTTTCTCAGTCTCTAATAGAACTTCCCCATCTGTCCTGCCTGACATCTCTGTCAGCATTCCCATGTGTCCAGGGAAGTTTCAGCCCCCCAGTCCCCAGCTGGAACAGAGGGAACGCAGCACCAAGGCCTGCTGGAGAGTTAAAGATCAGCTCTTTGGCTGCCAAACCTCAATGGCTCTTTTCTGCACCACTGAAAAGCAATGAGGGTGCTTCAGTGAACATTCTAGGTTGTTGAGGTAGATGAATAGTTGAAGCTGCTTTTCTGGTACATCCTCTGTGTGTTGGCTGGCACCCTGCCATGGATCCCAAAGGCCCACGTGGCTTCTGCTGCAAGCTCCACTCAGATTATATTGGTTTTCTAGCTAAAACTTGAATTCCATTAAGTTACCAGAGTGATCCTAAGGCTGTGGATGAGGAAGAACTCCCTTAACAAACACATGTCCTTCCCTTTTCATTTGGGTTTCCCAGTCAGCCTCAGCCCAGGGATGCTCAGTGAACCATATCCTGAGCAGGGGAGATGTGCTTGAATGCTCCAGAGAGGGGAGAGACTGCACAGGAGAAGGGCTCAAAGGTAATTTCACCTCCACCACTTCTCTCATTTAGAAGGAAAGAGCCACCTGGACTTTGTCATGTCCCCAGAGAGCCACCTGAGCTGGAAAAGGGGGGAGTTTACCTGCAGGTAGAGATTGGCTTCCAGCACACTGCATGAAAATTTACCAGGCAGCTCCCAGGGGGACAAAGACCCTGTGGCTTTGCCCCAGGACAGCACAACCATGTATCTGTTACAGAGTACTTGGGATAACCAAAGTCATCAGAAGATCAGGAGGAAATCAACTTCCCTTCTCCTTTACACACCTTTTTGAGAATCCATTGCTTATGGCCACCACAACAAGCTGCATTACACCTTACAGTATAGAGCAGCATCTGCAAAGTATCATCCACAGGCCTAGGGATCTTGATGTTTAGCTCTTCCTATTTTATTAAAACACCATTTTGTATATTTTTAAAACACTGACAACTTCAGGGATAATCCATAAAGATGGGATGTGTGTGACACAATCTGATGGATACTCAACTTATATTTCATGTTTTCTTTCTCATGTCAGGCTCTGTCTGGCTGGTATGTTGAAATCTTTTGATTAAATCCTCTTCCTTCACTGCTTCCTTATTGAAACTCACCCTTTGTCTGGCAAAATTTTAATTACTACAGGACTGCATAACTCCATTCAGTGCTCTGATAATACCTCTGTGATAGGAGCAAAAGCAATTCCTAAGATAGAATGCAACTATAATACTCTATCATTATGTCTTCTTTTATGGCTCCTAGCACCCTCTTTATGGCTGCTAATATATTGTGGTTTCTGCCTTTCACGTACTGATTTCTGCTCTCCTTCACTCAATGTGTCCTTTTTCTCACCCAGAGAATTAACACCCTATCTCTGTAATCTCTTTCCTGCTCCCAGACAATATTGTAGGGAAGGTCTCTTCTCCTTGTCGTGTTATTCTTTCCATCTCTCAAAGACAGGGGTTTACACAATGCTCTGCATGTTCTGCAACACAATCAGCATCCAGGATGTGCTGGTCTGCTCTCAGGGTGACTGGGGTGCCTTCAGGCATGCTGGGTGAACCTAACCCAAAAGTCAGAGCAGGAATGCTCTAATCTTCAGAGGACTGAAGGAAAACTGAACTAAACAAGCTTAACTACACCTCCAGAGAGGAAAGCAAAGCAGCTTTTCCTCCCTCTTGGTTCTGCTGGGTTGCTGACTCCCATTGACATCAAGCAACCATTAAAAACAGACCAGGTTCTACTCCAACAGGACAGGTAGAATTTTAGAAACAAAATGTACACATACATTACCCTGTAATTCTGATTTAAAATTCCATTTGAGAATTAATAGCAATGGCCTCCCTTTCAGGCAGTCCTCTCCACTTCCACTCTCACAGCAGCTGTATTGGCTCACACTATCAAAAGCCTTAAGGGGAACAGGTCAGTTGAAAATCACTGCTCTGAGATAACATATTTCTACACCTGAGAAGCCAAAAAGCAGCAATTAAGCACAGCAAAATAAATAATTCAATAGCTAATTTGACCTGCCAGGTTGCAGAGTATTTTTTTATATCCTACCAGCTTGTAATTTAGTTTAGAAGAAGTGTCCCTGGAGAGCAATGCTGTGAGAGCCCATAAAATGCTATAGTATGATATCAGGCAAAAAGCCACCTGTAAATGGGCCACTATTGTTTAAAGAAGTTTTTTTGTTTTGTTGTCAGTCCTGCATATTTCATAAGAAAGTGATGAAGTCCTTCTTTGATTCTTTATGAATTAATCTGCCAACTGATTAGGCAGGTAAAGCAGCCATAGATTGGGAAACTAAATTGCACTGCAGGCACTTGACTTTTAGATGGAACACAAACCAAACAGAAAGCTAAATGCTCTTTTCTGTGGTAAAGGAATTGGCTTCTTTTTAATTGCCTCACAAATAATCCATAGACAGCTTTTAGTGCGAGCAATCCATGTGGCCTCTGAATACATAAATAAGAATTGAAAATGGGGGAAATATGCATGCAAGGTGCAACTTAGTGGGAGAACAGAACAGCAGAGCCTTAACAAGAGACTCCCACCTGATTCCTGAGTTTGTAGGGCTGTGGAGTGGGGGCAGTGCTAACCTGGTGGGAAAAAATAGAGCAGTCCAGATGGAAGGACTTCAGTTCTTCCCAGTCAAAGGAGATGAGATGAAAATGGAGATGACAGGCAACCCCCTGTGCACAGGTGGACAGAACTAAAACTAGGAGGAGTGGCTGGAGCAGGGGCTGAGATGGCTCTGAGCAGACACAAGGGCTGAGTGGAGAAAGAGGAGGAACACCAGCAGGGAACACTCCGAGCCCACAGGTGCAGCTCTGAAATGAAGGGGCACAGGAGGCTCCTGGAGCACGTTTCTGTCCCCACTGATCACCGAGTGCCCCAAGCAGGGCCAGAGCCAGGCTGTGACCTGAGAGCTCTGCTGGGAGGAGGGTGCACCAGGCAGGGGGCAGAAAACACAAACCTTTTGTCTTGGATATACACACTCATTTACTGAGCACTCCAGGTTCTTGCTCTGCTGATTTCAACCCTTTCTGACATTAAGACGAAGCAGTACAGTAAAAAAACAAACCCTAACAAACCCCAAAGCAACCACAAAGCCCTTTCCTGCTTACTGACACCACTGCTGATCTTCCCTGGGTACAGTACCTCAGTCAGATCTCAATGTCTTTATAAAATGATAACAAATTTCTCCTCAAGCCCCACAAAACTGCAGCTTGGGCAGGACAAGCACTGGGGACAGAGCATGCTCTCCCCAGTCCCTGATCCTGTCCCTGGGTACAGTACCTCAGTCAGATCTCAATGTCTTTATAAAATGATAACAAAATTCTCCTCAAGCCCCACAAAACTGCAGCTTGGGCAGGACAAGCACTGGGAACAGCACCCAGAGCATGCTCTCCCCAGTCCCTGCTCCTGTCTCATAGCTGGTATTACCCTAGATGAATGTCTGAAAATAATCAAAAGATCTACTTGCTTTAAAAGCAAATAAATAAATTAAACCAGCTCTTAAGCTTCTAGAAAATTACTACAGCTGCTATTATAATCTAACATAGTCCTAAGGAATAAAAATGGGATGATCATAAAACAGGTGCACTACAAGACTTATTTTATTGCATCTTCCATTTTATAAAGATATTCATGAACATATAAAAATAAACACTCTACTCCTTTGCAATTAAGTTTCTCTCTAGTTGTAAGTACAGCTATTTTTAGTTTTAATTTGAGGATATCTCCCAGAATTGCAGAGCATAATCATTTCCACCATAACTCTGCATCATCATTATCAAATACCAGCCTATCTTTGGAAAATGCATGTTTTACATGCTGAAGGTCCCAGAAGTCCTTTTGCAGCTGATGGTACAGATCAGCTCCTACAGTCCCAACTTCCAGTAATGCCAAATATTGGCCACCAAGTGGTGCTACAAAGGTTTATTCCAAATGCAGTTATGGCCCATTAAACCAAAAGGGGATGGGGAAAGTCATGCTAATTTCAAGCCCTATTAAAATTGCAGGCAATAATTTAATGTTTCCCTCAAATGTAAATGCAAGAAAATTTATGACGAAATCAGATTGGTATTCAAGTTCTGAGAAGAAATGATAGAAAATGACAAGGAGGTAAAAGAAGCACTTGAAATCCTCCAGCCCAGAGCCTCCTTAATGGTGTCTCCCCATCTGACTGCTTTGGGATTTCACACCCATTGTGGTTCCAATTAATTCTCTCTCCACAGAGCCGTGCTAGACCAGGCACAACAGCTTTTTTATGGTCTTGCAGCCATTGCAGGAGCCTGTCAGCAATGCTGCAATAATCAGGAGCACAGTTCAGGAGTGCTTGCTGAGGTGATCCCTGCAGCTGAGCATAGCCCTCCCTGAGCCCTGCCCCAGTGCCACTGTCCCTGTGGGCACAGCCAGCACTCACCAGCCAATGTTGAACTCCACGTGGGCATCAAAGAACCCCACCACAGGGGATGTTGCTGCTTTCCAGCCCTGGATCCTGGCTCGGATCAGCCCCTCGCGTTTGGTGTTGCGCACGATCTTCACCAGGCCTGGGTACCTCTTATGGACATACTGGTCCAGGTTAAACTTCAGCTCAACTGCAGGACAAAATCAAAACACACACAAGCTTTTAGAACCAGAAAGGCCCTACAATGTTGTGTTTATTCTGCAACAGAAAGGGAGAGGAGTCTTTAAATAATCCCAAACCCTTGGTGAGTCTGACAGATACAAGCCCAGTTCTGCAGCCAAGGCGTGGAGCAGTTCCAGGGGTTTCAGCCCAGAGAAATTCCCCACACACCAGAGACTTGCCCAGCTTTAATATGGCCTGATGGATTTGAGTATCATGTTGAAGAGGTAGTTTGTCTACATATTTTTAAAAAATTACTATTCTGATTCTCTGATGATTTGCATTAGGTTACAACAGGCCTCTGGAAGAGCAATTCTGACCATAAGCAAGTCTAACATGCCAGTCTGGTGATCTTTTTTTCCTGATTTATGTTATTCAGTAGGAGTTAGAAAAATAACCTCAATGGATTTTGGGTCAAGATGTAATTCAGATCACAATTAATTTCCCTTAATTTTCAGGGTTTTCCCTTAAACATAATTAAGATTCTTCAATACCAGGCTTCTTTCCTTTTTAACTAAATGGATATTGAAGATCTCAAATAGACTTCTCTTTTGTTCATTTTCAGGCATTCAATCACAGATGGAGCAGAACTCATTCACCCTTGTTCAGCTTTCATTTCAAGAGGCTTATAAACAGGCAAATTACCAAAATGGTCTCTCTCTATTTTTTATTTTAAATCAATGTAGTTTGGTAATTCATTTACACTGCAACTTATTCATAAAGTGGCTTTTGCTTAAATGTCTTTATCAGAAAAACTAGTAAAAGCTTCCAAGGCATTAGCAACCTCATTTTTCTGATCTATGTTAGACAGTAGAATCATTATCATTAGAATCAAAGACTTGATAAATCTCCAGTTATTTAGAAGAGTGGCAGAGAAAAGCCATATAAGAGTTCACTGAGAAATGATGAGCTCAATTCTCCTCAGGATTGCCTTGACTCCAACACTTTGCAGTCTCACATAATTACTCCACAGGTTACACTGCCATAAATGAAATCTGAAATGCATAAACATTTTCTTAAATCTATAGGTTTGGAACTTAATTTTGTTTGAGTTATCTCTTCTCTCAGCTCTTCCTTCTCTTCAGGGATCTTGAAGAGCAAGAGCAACTCAAAACTGAAAGAACTTAAAGCTATTGATCTGAGGAGGAAATGCTAAATTTTAGGCTTATTGGAAATAAATATGATTTTAGAAGATGAATTAGTTCTAGAAGTGTAATGTACAAGTTTAAACATGACAACACTAGTCCCTTGTATCCTGAGAATCTTCTAACATGAATGTATTGTGAAATATGCTGATAATAGCACCCTACGTGCTCACCAATATTTGGATTTTGGATTAAATAATGAAGAAACAATGTACTGCCATATAAAAGAGTAGCAATTATCTTTAAAGAGAATCTGTAGCCTTGCTTTTCCTTGGCAGCAGAATTTAAACTTTTATTCTAATAATGATGATATTCCTCTGGATTTGGAGAAAAGTGTCCTGTTAAGATTGCCTACATAAATGCCACTCATTCTGTTAGGATTTCAATGAAATCAACAGGCTTTATCCACATAATGTTTATTTGTTATACAAATAGTCAATATTTACTCACAGCTTTGTTCAAATGGCTCAATCAACCCTCTGATCAACAAACACATTTACATTTCACACCTAGAAATCACACGGGGCACCGTGCTTAGAGGCAGAGTGACAGCAGCTCACCATTGTCGCTGTTGTCATCCACCAGGATGATCTCCTTGAGCAGGTGGGATGGGGTGTGGTTCACCACGCTGTGCACGGAGCGCAGGATGACTGAGAGAGCCTCGTTCACAAAGATGAACACCACCGAGATCTGGGGCAGGTCCTCTGGGTAGGTCATCTGCTTGCACCTGGACAGAAAGACACAATTAAAACCCAAGCAGCCACTGGCAGGCCAAACAGACTGAAGAGCATCCTCCTCTCCTTGCTCTCCATCTGCAGACTTTGTCCTTTCTTGATACTTGAGGTTTTAGCTTTTATGTTTTTCAGATTCTGTGCTGCTTTGGTGTGTAGTTCTGAGCTCCATAATAGGGGATGGTGAGCTCTCTTCACAGATTAAGGAGACAAAACAATTCCTTCTCTAGCTGGAGGCCAAGGAAAAATTATCTAAATTTCAAGCCCAAGAACATAAACAATGTGGACTGAAGAGAGAAAAACAAGAAGGATGAGATTTCATAAGCTAAAGCTCTAATTGAACAATTAATTCCAATATGAAAATGGACCAGAACTTAAAGAAGTGAGAGACCTTGTGACCAGTCATCCATTTGTGACCATTTTGGTTCACCTTGGGTGTGGCCCTGGCTGGGCTCTTGTGGTGCCCAAGGTGGATCCGTTGAGGCCTTCTAATAATCCCTGTTTTATTCTTTAGCTTCATCTAGCCTCTGTTCTAGGTCAGCCTTCACAAGGCAGCATTCTAACCCCAAGGAAAGATGTGGTAAAGGCTAAAAAGAATCAGCCTGGTTAGGAGCAGGCCTCTCCATCAGCCCAGTGTAAAACACAGGGTGTGTGCATGCACACAGATTTGTAGCAGCTCTTGTTCCCTGTGAGGTTAAAAGCACCTCTTGAAAACCAAAGGACTGTCAATGACTCTGCTCAAAACAACCTGGAGAAGGCCAACAATGGCACACCCTGGCTGTGCTCCACGGGGAACCTCCAGCAGCTCTGCTGCTAACTCACAACTGCAGCAGAACTTTAAAACCAGCATTTGGCCAAGCAGATTTTGCATTTGCCCACAGAGAGAGCGCCTGCCACCCTTTCTGGCTGCCCAGTTTGTGCAGTAGTGACAAACACATGGTGGTTGTTGTTGTACAGGCCTGCACTTGCTGAATTATCTGCAAACAGGTCTGCTCCCTCTCAGATGTTGCCTTACTAGGCTGCTACATCCTCATTCACAATTTGCTTTTGTGCTGTTCACTGATAGATAAATTTTACCACAGACCATTTTGAGAAGAAAAACTGAGGCCTGGAGAAGTTCCACAGCACAGAGCAGAGCTGCTGCTTCCCAAGTCCTCAGCCCATGCCCTTCTGTAACATCACATTGCCTTATTTCAGTGGGATTCTCTCCCATTAGCAAAGAGGCTAACTTTAAAAACTACCTACCTGTTCTCACAGTCAAAAAGCCATCCAGAATTACCATAGCAATTGCTGAACTTGCTCTCTAAAATACTGCTAATGATATCACAGAAAATGACTTCTCGTGCTCTTATCAAACTTTGTGACCTCTATGCTCATTACTTTGGCATAACAATCACTTTTTTCCCCACTATCAGCAGTCATGGGGATAGGGCAGGTGACAAATGCTTGACTGCTGAGTAACCTCTGGAAGTCAGTTATGAATTCTAGTAAAGTGTAATTATTCATAATTCCTGATCCCAGCACTATTAGCTCAGAGACCTGAGCACTCATCATTGATTCCAGTGCTACCATAGCTACTTACTGGCAGCTTGCTGGTGGCCTGTGCCACACAGAGGACCACTGTGTAAAACTTCTGGCTAAGCAGCATTCTTACACAGCCTAAAAATATGCCTGGAACAAGGAGAGAGGTTTTCAGGAGGCATGAATGTTCTGACACAGCCCTCTCTTTTGAATTTCTCTTTTGAATGCAATTTTCCTCTTGAGCACACTGACTTATCAAAGAAGTGCATCAGGAATACTGCAGTAACAGGAAAGAGCCATCAGCTAAAAACATGGACCTTGCAAGATTTCCTGTGATGAGGGACATCTTTTACCTGGCAGCAATTTTCTCTAGAGTCCCACACATCCCAAATTGCACCTCAGGAAACCAGACCAGTCCCCAGGGAGGGGGGGCACTGCTGGTGCAGGTGAGGCAGAGGAGGGAGCCCACCCCAGGCCATCCTTCCTCGTGGGGTCCTGCAGCAGCACTCAGAGCTGGCAGGGAAGGAGGGGGGGAAGGAAAGTGTGAAACCCATCTGTGATGCCTCAGGTTTTAGCTTTTATATTTTTCAGATTCTGTGCTGCTTAACTGTGTGGGTCTGAGCTTCACATTAGGGGATGGTGAGCTCTCTTCACAGAGTAAGGAGAGAAAACAATTCCTTCTCTAACTGGGGACCAAGGACAAATGATCCAAATTTTAGGCCCAAGAGCATAAACAACTTGGACTGAAGAGAGAAAAACAAGAAGGATGGGACTGCATGAGGTAAAGCTACAACTGGACAATTAGCTCCAATATGCAAATGGACCAAAGCTTATAAAAGTGAGAGACCCTGTGACCAGTCATTCATTTTGTGACCATTTTGGTTCCTCTTGGGTGTGGCCCTGGCTGGGCTCTTGTGCTGCCCAAGGTGGATCTGTTAAGGCCTTTTAATAAATCCCTGCTTTATTCTTTAGCTCTGTCTATTCTCTGTTCTAGGTCAGCCTTCACAAGGCATCATCTAGAGACAAAATAAGAGGTTGTGGCACAGGAGGAGGAATTACAGCAAGAATGAGAGGTCACTCAAAGCAGCACTTACTACAGAAGGGACAAGCAATTAAAGGAAAGGTGGGACCACCACAAATGTCCAAAATAGAGAGGCATGTGTGGAAGGACTGAAGTTTCCTAGGAACAGTCAGGGAACCACTGAAATACTACAACACCTCAGAGAATTAGTAATTTTGCTGAACGTTTCTGAGTAAAAAGTATTTGTTTTATTGGCAAGTGAACTGAAACACCTGGGCACCCAGCCACGAGTTCCTGGTCAGACTGATAGGGTAACTACAAATGGGACTAATTCCAGCGCATTTCTGTCATCCTCCCACTTTCATTCTGAGAAAAAAATTATCTAATTCTAGCTTTAAAACCAGCACACCTAAACCATAACCTCCTAATTTTTAACTTATTTGTTCTTAATCACTTTAAATCAATGCATTATTGTCCCAAGTGTGGCTCCATGGCCTTGCTGGTTCACAAGACTTTTCATGCCTTAGTTCTCAGTAATTACTAACAGTGTGGGGCATCAGGGACTGCTTTAGATAAAAAGCTGGTTTGAATTTCTTATTCCATCTGGATGAAGTAATGCCTATCACTTCTCACTGCAACCTTTGTCTTGTCAGTTCTTCCATTTTTTTTCTATTAGCAGGACATAGTTGAAAAACTGCATTTTGACAGCATTTGGAAAGAGCACTCCAAACAAAATATATTGGAATATCTCTGGTAGTGCCACTGCAACATGAACACCTAGATGGGAAAAAGCAAACCTCAGAATTTAGCAGTAGTTTAAAAGCTGTCATAAATTTATTTATTGCATTGAGGATGAAGAACAGCAAAAGCAGCTGTCCAGCTGAGCACTTTCCAAAGCACAGCAGTGATTTAAGGGTTTATTTCCTGCAGACTTCAAGTCAACCTTGAACTCCTAACTCCTTAGGTCACTTCACAAAATGAGACTGATGTGCTGAGGTAGTCAGGAGAAATTACTGGTCCTCTACCAAACACTTGTGATGATGTTTGAGAGCATGAGCAATCCCAGTTAAGGTGTCTTTCCTTAAAAATCAGTGGGTGCTTTAAGTGCTTTGCTGGATTGTCGCCGAGTTCTTCCCAAAGTGTTCTCTAATTAGACACCAGCCACAGCAATTTACAGTTAATACTTCCTTCATTCCAAGAAACTCTAACCAGAGCTTGACACTCCCAGCCAAGCAGTGACATTAGCAAGCCTCACGCTGCCGGGGCACACCCATGGCTGTCACCTCAGCCACCTTTGCTCAGCCAGAGGCTGACAAGGGCACTGCAGAGGGTCAGCCAGTGCAGCCTGTAAGCAAGGGACACCAAGAGTGACAGAGTTCTCCTTGGAGCAGCCCTGGACTGGCCCTGGAGGAGGAAGCAGGGGACAGTTCATTATAGAGGAGAAAGGAAGGCTGTAACAAGTTTGTTGACTTCCAACAAGCCAAAGGGCATCCTTGCAGAAAAGGGCTGGAGCAGCAGCCTGGACACAGAGGAAATCATCAGGCAAGAAACTTAGGAGCTGATGATGGGGCAGCTTAGCACAAGACTAGCCACTTGTATTATTTCTTTGGTGAAGAAAATTACCAGAATGAAAAGAAATCAAACTGTACAAAATGCACTAGCAAGGCACACCTTCATAATCTTTCAGCCCTACTGCCAACAGAACCATAGTAAGAAACTTGGAAATAATCCCTTTTCCAGGCCCGATGCTGTGCAGTGCCTGAGTGTTTAAAGCTCCCAGTGCTCTGCCAGGCTAGGGAGCTGGATCCCACCACAGTCTCCACTTCTCTGCACCAGGTCTCACCACACTGTGAACTGTGTGAAGAAGAACACTTTCAGCAATTGACAGCTGAAACCTAGCCTTGTTAACATCCAACACTCCTGAGTTTGGGAAGAATTGAGTGTGTGTTTGACCTCTGTGGTAGCTAAAGATGGTGAGAGCTGGGCAGGCACAACTTACATTCAATATTCCTGTGATTTAAATCAGCATTCAGAACTGTCAGCAGGAGGACCCACAGAGCACAACCAGCATAGGAGCCCAGGTCTCCAGGGCACACAGGTACCTGGGCAGGGACACACTGCTGATGTCTGCAGGACCAGGGATTCCAGCAAAGGCTGACAATGCCATGGCTAACTAATCACTGCCATGGGCCAGCTGAGGATGGATTAGACCTGATATGTGAAGCAGCCCTGCAGGCTCCTTTCATAAAACATGCCAAGCATCAAACCTGGGGCATCCTGCTGTTGTCTTGGGAAAGGTCTTTGAGTGTTCTCATTCTGTATTTGCCACTGCAGAGCTTGGCTGGCAACCCAGAGGTATTTCCTTTCAGATAATTTTTCTCTATTCTAGAGATGATTTTTACTCATTCATTCCCTTACATTGAACTGGCTCCTTAAATGAACATTTCCCAGCCAGCCTCCTGAGCCCAACTGTGAGAACTGTCTTGCAGGCACAAGAAAACAGGAAAAGCTCTTTGGCTGGCAAATCAGAAACTTGGGGAAAAAAATTATGTACTAACATAAAAAGGTCATAGATCAGAAACTGGGACATGAGAAAACAAAAGGTACTCAGCTGCACATGAACCTGCTCATGGCAAGCTTGTAAGCTTGGAGGCATTAAAGGGAAGGAAATTTTCTTCTGTCTGAACCTCCATTCTGTGATAGATGTATTTACTCAATTTGTATTTGATCCAAGAGAAACACGTGAAGTTCTCTATTTATCAGCCTGCTCTTACAGTCCATTTGGGTTGCACTATTTTTTGTGAAGGACTGTCACTGCAGCCATGCAGATAGTTCAGTGCATTACCAAAATAAAATAAAAAAAAAGAAACATCTTCCCTGCTCTATTTCCCCTGCCCTTTTTTCCTGTCTGCAAACTTGCTAAACTCCAAAAATGAGTTTTTTGCTTGCAGACCTTAATATACTGAGTTTGGAAATGGATTAAGCAATGCATTTAGAGATTTCTGACAGCTTTACCCTTCAGGAAGAAATGCAAACAAAATTAAAGCTGCTTCATGAATCTTTAAAGTGTTTAATACAAGATATGTTTTTCCAATGAACTACTGGGATGGAGATGACTGAAGGTTTCTCTCCTTCACAAACTTGATGAAATTGCTGGGCTTGAAGAAACAACTGCAGTTCTGGCAAAAAAAAAATCCCTACCTCTACATGATCTGTACCTTGAAAGCTTCAGAATGATCTATGTTCATGTTTTATAGCCACAGCAGGAGAACAAGTTGGAACAGCTCCTTATTTGGTACACGATCAATGAAAGGACAAAGATAAATATTTTAAAAGATTATTGAGCTCTTTCTCTTTAATGCTAACAAATACTACTTTTAATCACCAGGTCAATATGTATTTTGAGCCCTGTTAAACCAAAGGCTCAGACTAATCTTACCTACATGGGTGCCTTTTAGCACCTAAATGCTGCTGTGACTCCTATAGGCACAGACGATTTACCACAGCTAAATCACTAAATTTACTGTCTAGCTCAGTGCCTGATTTCTTTCTCCAGAAACCCACTGAGGCTTTACAGCTAGTGCTGGATGCAATAGTAACTTTTGAGCTGCAGAAATAAACTAACATTACCTTCCTCTTCCACACTGGCATGACAGAGGAGACGTGACAAGCTGCAAATGCCTCGTTCCCCAGCATGGGATCCAGCTGCTGACCAGTCTGCAGCAGAAGCAGTGACAGGCCACAAAACTGATTAGCTTCATGGATCATGAATCTGTCAGCCAGAGGCTCCAACTCCTTCCTAATTAATTCTCCTTCTCAGCAGAGGATGTTAACTGTATTATGGCACAACATTCTCTTTCTGTTGAGGGTGGATTTTCCTGCCCTAGCCAAAAACTCAAATGGAAAATTTTTGAGTTCAAGGCTTGTTCTTACTTTCTTCCCCTATTTTGCAGCTCAGGGACATTTCTTAATGTCCCTGAGCTTAAGAACACATAACATAAACTCATTTCCTATATATTGATTATATATTCAAATGTATATTAATTTCCTAAGAACACATAATATAAATACAACTCTGTAAAAGAGAGCAGTGGTGCTCTATGCACCTTAAGAAAATCAGCACATTGTTTTTACAAGTAAGGCAAGAAATGAGCCATTTTCAGAAAAAGCCTTGAAATTATAGTGATAACAGAAGATACCTTCTTCCCAGTGTGTGGTCCTTATGGAACAGCCTCCAATTTGAAATATCCTACAGCAGAAAAATCAACACCTTTTTCCTGAATTTCTTTGGAGAATTGCAGGTACAAGATACAGTGCAATTCTTGTTGGTGCTGCAAGTCTGAGGAAATCCACTAAAATAACCTTTTCTCCATCTTTTCTCATATACAGTGATGCTGATGATAATTTTCTCATAAAGTGAGATCTTAAATCTACTCCATACTTGGGAATTCCCACCAGCTTTTTTCACATATTTTTTCTTATTTTGCATCTGAAAGTCTAGAAATAAATCCCCTACACTCATCAGAAAGAAACTAGGCCAAGTCCTTGCACCTGAGCTAACCTCATACATTTCCTGGATCAAGGAAAAATGTCTTTTCATGTCAACCACAAACAAATGACTGCAATGTGCAATGAGTTTTCCAGAATACATCTGGTCATGGGAATTTCCCACATTCCCAGGCTGGACAATTGGATTTGATGTCTGTAGGATTTGCAGACTGAAGAACAGCAGCAGCCTTCCTAAAATAATTATTTTTTGTACCTTAGGACTCTTCACTGTCCTATTTTCTACAGGAAAGACCAAATTTACAGTAATATTTTTATGAAGGAGAGAGCCCTTTCAAGCTGGACACAGGTAGGTTAAAGCTCCCCATGAATTTTCAATAACACACATTGGACAAGGGTTCCCTGAGAATGACAGATTTGTTTTTTGTCTTTTTCCTTTCTTTTAAATTCCAGGCCAGTACAACAGTGACTAATTGCTCTGCTCATAAATACCCAACACATGTTTGTGCCTTTTGTTTTATAACACGTTTGCTCTATTTGGTTTAATTCCTCCTTTCTCTAAGCAAATTATTTTTATATTTATAGTAGAAAGCCCTGAGAACTGTCAATCAGTGACTGATAGCACACTATATATGCATAGTTAACATATGCAGCAAGATGACTCTACTTGTAGAGAATATTAACCCTTATATTTAAGATTATTAGACTCTTCAAAAGTAGCTGCTGCACACATAAAATAAGAGGCCTTCTATTTCAGTGAGCTATTTCTGGTTTTCCTCAGGCAAACAATACCAGAAACATGCCATTATGTCTAATACCCTTATTGATTTATACATATAAAAATGCTAAAACTAGTTTCAATCACTTTTAAAACAAGCCTCTTTATTAACATGAAAAATGGCTCAAAGCTCGTGCTCACATCCTTCTGTAGTAAAAAGTCTTTGCCTTTTTTTTTTTTTTGGTAACTTAACTTGAGTCGCTAATATGTTTTGAAATACCATCTGTAAAAAATTTCCACTCTATCCCCCAGTGTGCCTGTCCGGATCTGCCTCTGGCTGTATGCATGCTGCATCACAAAGCATTAGGCTCATTGGAAATTAATGGTGAGGCTGAAATCTGCTTTCAAATGCTTTCCAAAAATCCCCAAAGAAAACAGATCCCCTGTGCAACTTTATTTTTAATGGTGCTGCACTTAAATTTAAGGAGGAGCTCAGCTAAATTCCAAGTGACATGTATTCTGCCTCGTTTTAGGTGATTAAAACAAATGGCTTGTTTAGTGATTCTCAAGGTTTTGCAAATATCTTTGCCTCTGTTCCAACTGGATTCTTAGCTTGCATCCTTTTAAAGTAAAAACTAGAAAAGAATTGTCTTTTAAAAAAAGCCATAAAGGCAATCTTAGAAAATTCTGCTTTGAGATTGGAGAGCTCTTTGAAGTGAAATATAAAAATTGGTGAAACTGATGAAACTGTATTAAATAAAGGCCAAACTAAAGGCATTGTGTCAATTTGATTTGAAGATCTTATCAGAAAAATACATTCAGGAAAACACCACCATTTGTGCAACTTTTTGAAAACTACATTTTGGGAACCACGTTGTCTGCAGGGAGGAGAGAATATACACTCTCATTTCAGCTTTGCCAAAACTAAGATCTCGTATTTCAAACAGGGAAGGTTCACAAAGAGAACATCTTTCCTTCACCCAGAAAGCCTGAAGATGTTTTCCAGGGTGCATTCACATAATGGCTGCTGCCCAGTGTCCCCACTCCTCGTTGCTGCCACCAAGGGTCATTGCTCTCCAGCAAGCCATGTGAAGCCATTTGCTGCACTTCCAGCAGTGGCTGTTAGCACTTTTCCCATCAAAGAAGTGCTTTTCCACTCAAGGTGATGCATCAAGATCCCAAAAAGGTTCTTTGTGGCAAAGGATAATTAATCTCAGCATGTCTTCAGGGGCTGAGATGGTAAGAGCCCAGATACCCAGCAGCAGGTTGCCCATCTGAAGGTGCCACCTCCTCTGAAGCTCCTCTCCTATTGCCTACTGAGGCCCTGCCAGACATCATGAAAAACAGTGGAATTGGTGAAATCAAAGGAATTATTTTCAGTAAATAATGCATAAGAGTAAACTCACCCTTTTCCATTTGCACAGAAGAGTTTGCTGTACCTTTGAAGTTATTTGTTATTCAGATAATAATATGTAAATACAGGAAGTTATCCTTGACTATTAAAAATGTACTGCAAGGATTTAACATTAAAAATTCCAGATACTTTTGTTTAATTTTGACTATCTCTCTGCCTCAGCTGGTGTTGCTGGTGCTGGACAGAGGCTGAGTATCAGAGTGTTACCTGGAAATGTAGGGCAATAAAAAAGTTTTCAAGGTAACTGCTGCAGAGCTCTTCATGAATTTCATTAAGGGTTTGCTGTCACGTTGCAGTGTAGTGGTAAGGAGGAGAATAGAGGAATGCAATATTTTTCCACTATCACTTCAGCTAACAATGTTTTTTATGGTCTTGGGAGGATATACAACAACGTTTGGCAAACAATCCCTTCTTTAATAGGCTCCAGTGTATTTCACAGGGGACCAGCTTTAATCTTTGGTCAAATTCAGTTATGCAGCAGAATGTTTCTTTCTACCTATGTACAAATATAGGATATTTGGAGGAGTGAACCACCAAATGGGAGGTCAGCCATAAACTGGATAAACTCCACCACTGCCTGCCAAAATTGTAGTGAGAAGCTCTTTAATCTTGGCTTGTCCCAACCGCTGCAAGGCTGGTGTAGCCTGGAAAGGTAATGCTCCCCTGGTAATCACAGCACTTTTCTGAGGTGGTGCACAAGCTCATTGGACTAACCAGCAATAGCCTTGAAATGTTTGAACAGTAGTCACGGGCTTCCTCCTACTTTAAATGATCAATTCCTATCAGAGTAAAAACAGAAGCAAGTTTATGGTATGTGGGAGGAATTATGGTTCAAATAGAGCAGTGTTCCAAGAACAAATGCATAAAGAACATTGATTTAGCACTGAAAATGGGAGTATTAAATCCACGATGTTTAGATGCTTTATATGGGATTGAGGAGAGAGCCTGGTGGCAGCAGCAGAGTGTTCATAAAAAGTCTGAGTCAGGCAGAGAGGACAAAGGAAGGTGCATGTGCTGTGTGTGGGTAGGAAGCTGCCTGACAATCAGATGATGGAGCACATCCAAAGCTCTCCATGAGCTCTAGGTCAGGATCCCATAGGATAAATCATTAGGCAAGAGCAGCCAAATCCTGAAGTGCAGATGGGACTTTACTCTCCCTACATCTTCCCCAGTGATACTTGCAGGGTCGTTCTTTATGCATAACAACCACTCTGTGAAAAGTCCTATTCAAGGAAGGCACCTAAGCTTGTCTTAACTTCACTGAGGTAATTCACACACTTAAAACTAGGAACATATTTAAGTGCTTCATTGGACTAGAGCCTAATTGCACTTTTATAGCTTTTGTTTAAATTAAAGGCTAGTTAGAGGTGAACAGCACAGTATTCGACAATTTCATGCACTTAGAAGTTAAATGTTAACAACAGTTCCCTTCTACCTATTTATATTGCTTCAGTTTGTATAATTTGAGAAAACTCTTGTGATTTTATTTGGCTTTGGTTACCTTCAGAAGTGAAAAAAGTTTTTAAAAATCCAGCCACATTTACTGTCTAGCACACAGCTAATACCTAGAGCACACACTTTATAACAGCAAAACAGTGCAATGCGTGGGGATTTTTTATATTTATGAGCTTTTATCCTAATTTGAAGAAAAAAACAGGTCAACATGTGCTTGCTTTTCACTCAGGTTGACAGAAATTAGGCACACGTCCTAGACCAGGCAACAAACTTAAAGTTGTGAATTTGAGCAGGCCAAGGACACTCAGAGCCTTTTCCTGGCTCTGAGATTTGGCCATTGCAGCAATTCACTGCTCCTGCACTGTTCCTGCCCAAACCAGCCTGCTGAGAAACTACTTCCCTCTTCACTTCATGTTGTCTGGTATCTTTTCCATTTTGTCCACAGACCACAAGCATTTTAAATTTGCATCCTCAGTGTTTGCAGAGTTAAATTGATTTGCGACCACAGAGAAAGGCAGGAGTGAGTACCCTTACCTGCGTGCCCAGCAATCCTGCCCTTCCTCATCCCTCATCTGCAGACACACACATTCAACCAGATCCTTCCAGGCTGTTTGCTCAGCCCTGCACTTAGAGAAACTTTCCCCCCAGTGCTTCCACAGATTCCCAGCTCTGTCAGGCAAAGGAGGGGGGTGCTCCTCCCTGAGCAAACAGAACACAAATTCCCTGTCTCTTGGTACACGGGTTAATAACTCCAAGGCAGTAAGCCAATGGAGTAGCTAGAGGTCAAGCATTTGTTTTCAGGCAGTGTAGAAAATACAGGAGCAAAGCTTCAATGTCATTTTTATCTTGGGTTTCATGTAAACTTCACCATGACCCTCTGGGAGAGCTGTGTCCTTATGAAACATCCACGGCGGGAATGAAAGCTTTCTCCAGTCACTGAATGAGACAACTGCTCACTTTGTGGATGGAAATAACTAAAATTTATGCCTTTCCTCTGAAATTTTAGGGGTGCAGACTAACTTAGCAACAACACCCCAGGGTATTTTAGTACACTGTTTTAATTATTATTGCTGCTATTAATATTCCACCATTATTCAAGTCTGAAGTACTGTGTCTGCCTGAGAAGTGTTTTTCACACCACCCCAGAGGCCAGCCCTCTGCTGGGGCCTTCAGAAGACAAAATGCATAAATGCAGACTAACAGAAGTCTGGTAGCATAGAATAAATAATATACTCACCCCCTGCAGCAAAAAAGAAAATAAACTAATTAAGGAACTATTTGACAACCTAAAGGCATCTAACACAGGTAAAATGCAATTCCAGAGGGTTTCTTTTCTAGAAGCTGAGAAACAGGGAGCTTGTGCAGAAGTAATACACAGAGATTATATCTCCAGTAATTTAAAGCTGCCTAGAGCCTCACTGATAAATCCTGACACACTAACACCACCTGAAATTGTGGGTGCACTTAGACCAAGCTCCTTTGGTGCTGCATTCAGCAAGGTGGCCTGGGTTGACTGTGGTTTGGTTTTGAGACCACAGCAGAAGGTCTAGAAGCAATGTAATAGAAGACAAGAACATTTCAGAAAGCAGCAGGAACAGAAAATAAAGTCCTTACACTTCAATATCATAAAACTTTCAAACAGCTTAACTGGCAGGTGCTGTTTCAGAGAATCCAAACCTTGGAAAGCATCTAGATCAAGCTAACCAAGACAGGCAGCTAACATTTGCCAGCCTGTATCTGTCAGGTACTTCTGGCTCTGGCTACTTTTAAGAGTCTCTCACTTTTATTAGCACTAAATTCACTCAAAACAGGAGACACAGGCAAAACAAGCACGAACTGACACTATTAAAATGAAACACTGCATCAACCTGGAGTTCACAATTCAGTTTTATTTCAGACAGAAGAGTAAATTGTCTGACATTTTGGCCTGTTCATGTTTTTACCACAAAGACACAAACAACAACTAAAAACCTTGAGGTTATGTGACCTGAAACCTTGACTTTCTAGACTGTGAAACATATCCAAATAAAATAAGAACTCACTAATTTTTAAAGCTACATCAGGAAGACATCTGGAGATAATACATATCTCACACTGTCAGCAGAACTAAATTTGCATAAACCTTTTAAGAAAGAAATGGGAAATATTATTTCAAACCATTAGAACTCCTTCAAAGCCCTACAAAGGATCTCGGGTATAGTGTAACAGAGGTACATGCAAGGAGACATAAAAGGAAAAGAAATACCACCCTGAATTCATTGCCTGTCTTGTTCTGTTACTTCTTTTTATCCTGTAATGTGATATCATGGAGTGTAACATAACATGACAGTTCAGAAATTTACAGGAATACCCTTTTCTCCCTGGAAGTGATAGCAGGCAACAACCAGCCATGGGCTCAGGGGAGGGAAATGAAAGAAATTCTGAAATGCCAGCACACAGCTGCAAGTCCTGGCTGGATCTCAGCAGTGCTTCTGCACTACAGATCTGCATTTACCTATGAAAGAACAGCTCACAGAATTTGTAGACAGCACCCCACCATTGCTCTGCTTTAGGAGGAAACACTCTTTCTGCCATGGAAATACTGTGGCTTTCTGGTTTCAAATTCAAAAAAAATTACCAGTCTCTAAAGCATACTTTAAAAGGAAAAAAAAAAAACCAGTGGTGTCACAGAATTTGTAGACAGCACCCCACCATTGCTCTGCTTTAGGAGGAAACACTCTTTCTGCCATGGAAATACTGTGGCTTTCTGGTTTCAAATTCAAAAAAATTACCAGTCTCTAAAGCATACTTTAAAAGGAAAAAAACCCCGATTCTTAAGGTGAGTGTGCAGGTCACATGAGACACATTTAGTCTGAGGATTGATGAGAAAAATTGAGGGATGCAAAGCAGCTTTTTGATCACTGTTTCTTTTCCTCCCAGCTGACCAGGCTGCCCATGCTGGCAGGCCATTCTTCAGTGAGTGGTGTTGCTAGTACAGAAATGTGGTCTTGTTTCTGCATGCCTCAGAGCACTTTGGGCTGGACTCACCTGCAATCCTATTTAATCTGGTTGCCTGTGGTTCCTAAGGGAGGGACTTGCAGAGGACATCACACCCTGTACATGAAAAGCAATGCTGCCATGGCATCTCCATCTACACAGGCAGCCAAGTCCATCACCCCAAATTAGATGTATAATTTCTCGTCACTGTTATGCAACCCAGCTTAGGTAAACTATTCATGTATTCAAGAGTACATTCTGGTGCAGACAAATTGCAGGGAATGGCTTCCAGCCTCGCTGCATTTAAACACAACATTGCAATCAGTTATTTTTCATACTCCCTAGTTAATCAAATTCAGCCTTCACTAAATCTACATTTATTAGTGCTGACAGTCATGCAGAACTTGTCTTCAACAATTAGTATACACAAAGGCACTGCAAAAATGTAGAACAGGAAAATTACTGCATTTGAACATAAGGTGGCTTTTTGGAAAAGGTTGTTAATTTTTATGGTTCTTTTTAATTTAGCCTTTCTGGTGCTCCTTTCATCCCACAGGTCAGTGTTAATAATCAAGACCTATGTTATACACTTTGCAGTATAATTAAAGTCACTACTTAATTGGAAAGCCCAGCACTAAACAAAAGGGAATCAATAATGAATCTAATGGGAAAAGCCAGAGAAAACATCTATCGAATATCAGAAATAACTGTGAGGCACTGCCATGTGTCCAGCACTGCTGCTATGGAGACAGCATGGAGCCTGGCGATGGGGAGGCTCTGCTCACGAGCCATGTCCTGCAAAAAACTCTGCTACTGGCCTCAAAAAGGGAATGGAAGATTTCTCAATATTTTTTTATTATTATTGGGAAACACGGTCACTGTTTTAACCTGTTCCTCAGTATTCCCACTGGAGTAATTTAACATTGCACAACTAACTAAAGATACAAGGACCTAAAGGTGGTCTGGGACTTGGGAGACCAAGGTTTGAACCCACATTCCACCTAATCAATCATTATTTGTGCAAGGTGGGCAAAGCTCCAGCAGAGGTTGGGAGAAGACCTGAAATACCTTCATAAACAGGGTCAGTCATGACTCCAGGACTCAGCAACAGCTACAGAGAGACTGTGCTGATAGAGAGCAGTACCTATGATTTCCTCAGAGTTTTCTTGCCCAGCCAAAGAAATAGGTGAAATTTTCCTCCTCTTTGAGGGCTTTGCACAGTTCCAGTCCGAGCCCCTTACAGCCAAACAAGAAACATTTCCCAAAAGGCAGTGACAAGCCTGTGGCGTACACAGGGATGCACAAATAAGCACAGCTGGCCCAGGGGCAGCAGTGTGAGTGAATTTAGGTTGTCAGCTGATATCCCAAATGATCTGAGTCAGAACTACAACACCAAATGCTGAGGAGGAGATGGTCAGAGCCCAGCTCACTGCAGAGGAAGCAGCACAGGGATTTGCTCAGTCCACACCAGTTCCTCCTGCTCTTGGGCAAGGCAAAAGTCAGCTGAAATTGGCTGCGTCTCTCTGGGGCTGCATCTCCACTTGTTCACACAGATAACGTGCATGCAAAGGTGCTGTTTGTAGGGGATTCACAGCCCGAGGAAAATGCCCAGCCAAAGAAATAGGTGAAATTTTCCTCCTCTTTGAGGGCTTTGCACAGTTCCAGTCCGAGCCCCTTACAGCCAAACAAGAAACATTTCCCAAAAGGCAGTGACAAGCCTGTGGCGTACACAGGGATGCACAAATAAGCACAGCTGGCCCAGGGGCAGCAGTGTGAGTGAATTTAGGTTGTCAGCTGATATCCCAAATGATCTGAGTCAGAACTACACCAAATGCTGAAGAGGAGCTGGTCAGAGCCCAGCTCACTGCAGAGGAAGCAGCACAGGGATTTGCTCAGTCCACACCAGTTCCTCCTGCTCTTGGGCAAGGCAAAAGTCAGCTGAAATTGGCTGCGTCTCTCTGGGGCTGCATCTCCACTTGTTCACACAGATAACCTGCATGCAAAGGTGCTGTTTGTAGTTGATTCACAGCCTGAGGAAAATGCCCAGCCCATGTAACTTGACAAAGCTACATAAACTCCCAGAGCATGTGTCTGCACCGCTCTCCTTCGCCCTGCTCAAAATCCACATCTGGACATTGATTTGGGATCTCATTAAAACACTTCAGTTAGTTTCATCTCTTACTGAATTGCCCTCCAATAAACAATCTTAATCTGTTGCCCAAAGGTAATTCTGTCTGCTCCATTTTCTCTCTCTGTTTTTCCTTCTCTCTGCTTCAATTTATGTCATATGTTCAGATGGCCAAAAAAGAAGGATTTTTCAGAATTTTAGCATGTTTTTTTAGATTGATTGAGAGTGGGTGAAAAAAAAAGTCAAATGCTTTCCTATAAAAAAAGCCTAATTGAAATCAAAATATCATGCCTATGCTTTGATTGTGAAACATTGTTCTACTTAAAAAAACTGAAATACTTAATTTCAATTAATGTTTAATTTTACTCTGACCTGATATTTAATCTGAAAGTACTGGTAGAAGTTAGTAATGGAAAATTCATCATTTCAAGAGTGATTTTTTAAATGGGAAACTAAAAGTTTCATTGGTATAAACACTTTGTTTAAGCAGACATTTCACAGAAGATGTTCAGCCTAACACAAAATATTTTTAGGCGATTTTTTTTTCACTTGTCATTTTCTGCTCATCAGAAATTCTGATTCCTGGAAAGCTCTGGATTTCAAATATTCTTTGTGAAAAGGCCCATTACATTGCACTCTGGCTAACCTGGAAAGAATCCTAAGGGTGTGTTTTAATTTGGAGTTTCCTGTGTCATTTTTCTAAGTGGCTCAAAGAACACCCAGCATCCCCAGAGCATCTGAAAAACAGGTCATGAGGCAGAGCAAGCAGCTGTGGTGGGGAAAACCAGATAACCCCAGACCCAGCCTTCTCCACTGCACTGATCCAAAAGCTGATGCTCTGTGAAAGCCATCTGCCTTTGTGCCCTGCTCCTGCAGCCACGTCCAGCAGAGGATGTGGTGTCGTTGTGTTCACAGGTCCCAGGACAAGGGAAGAGATGAATCTGACTCCATATATCTTAGAAGGCTGATTTATTATATTATGATTTTATATTATATTAAAAAGTGCTATAGTAAAGCTGTACTAAAAAGAATAGAGAAAGGATTCTTCAGAAGGCTAGGAAAGGAATGAATAATAAAAACTCGTGACAGACAGAGAGTCTGACACGGCTGGCTGTGATTGGCCATTAAGTAAAAAGAACTCACATGAGACCAATCCAAGATGCACCTGTTGGTAAATCATCTCCAGACCACATTCCACAGCCATCAGATAGTTATTGTTTACATTTCTTTTCTGAGGCTTCTCGGCTTCTCAGGAGAAAATCCTAGTGAAAGGATTTTTCAAAGAATATGACAGTGACAGATGTGGGTCATCCAAGCACAGCACTGACGACCAGTGCCACCCAAGCCCAGCACTGAGCCTCCTCCCAGCAGAGAGAAAGTGCAAACACACCCATGATGGGGCTCCAGAGAGCTGCTGACTGATGGCTGAAATATCACAGGGACTCCACAGAGAATTGCTGCCAAAAGAAAGGGTCAGAGCTGAAGGTGGTGGTTGTGCCTTTGCAGACAGCTGGAGCTCACTGGCCACTGAGGACCCTCTCTGGCAGCAGGGTGCTCCCCAGCTGCTGGCCTCACTGGAGCTGCTGTTATTAAACCTTTGAATGAACAAATCAGAGGTCTGTTTACCAAGCTTGCCCCCTTGGTAACACAATTTGATCAATTCCGGAATTCTTTTTGATAGGTAATTAAAAAAGCTTTTCCTTAGGTATGGAGTGGATTGAACCATTAATTACACTTCACAGCCCTAGAGATGCAATTCTTTTGCTATTGTGAAATGACTATGGCAAACCACAAAAATGCTTGCCTCCATAAAAGAGCTGAATAAATGAAAGCAATTTCCTCAAGACCCAGATTTCCCTGCGTTTTATGGCTAAAGACCTGAGTTGCCACGGCATTAATAAGTTTGTTCTTTAGGGCTGAATTTTCTCAATACAAATGTCCATGACCGTAACACAAAGAAATATCTTCTTTGCCTGATAGAGCCAGCAGACTGAATCCATATATTAATATTATTGTTATCACTGAACTGCCACAATGCACTCGGCATCCAGTTGCTCAAAAAAAGATCAGTTAAATTAAAGATCCTCACCGAGCAGCGACAATTTTGTGTAAAAGCCAATTTAGCCATTATGGAAGCTGCAGGATCATATTAACTTTTCTCAAAAGTATGCATAATGCATGACAGCAAGTGGTTTTGACAAGTGCCTGAGTGTGTGTGTCTACGTGTGTAGATGTGTCCTGCATGTAAAGAAAGCCCTGAAGTTATTTAAGTTGCAAAGTCAAGTGACAGAAAGATAGAAAATGCTGGATTTACAGGTGTTGCACCTGTTCAATTCAACCCCTTGCAATCCAGCCTGTGCATCAAAAAGAACAGGGGAATTGATGTTATCCTGAGAGACAATGCTTGTGTCTGAAAGCATCTGGTTAGATGACACTTCCCAATTTTCCAGCATGATACACTATAAAACAAACAACTTTTCTAAATTTTGGGGCCTTTACCCAAAATTTGAATGACATTCCCCTAAGGTTTTGGACTTTTTTCTACTTTCTTTAACTTTGATAAAATCAGAATCTGCTGTCACATGGGGCTTCAGCACCTCTGCCTTCATGCATGACTGGGAAGGGCTGAGTCTGATCCTGTTACTGGAGCAGGGGCTGATATTTTGGCTAGAGCTGGCAGCAGTGGAGGCTGTTATTCCCCAAAAAGGGCAGGAGGAGGAATTCTGCCAGCCTGTTGTAGCCATACCTGCTCTCCTCTGCCCAGTGCCTGCAGGGGTTTAGGCTGCTGAGCCTGGGAAGTGCAAAATCTCCACCCAAATCTCAGCTCTGTTGCTTCAGGTCTGGTTTTAACTATTCAGTCAAACATTTTCCCTTTGACATTATGGTAAAAGAGGCATGGACAGAGCCCAGCAGATTTTACAGCATTCCCAGGGGCAGGATTCAGGACAATTCCACACCTACACATATTGGGAGGGATAGCTGCCAGGAATACAAGTTCTTATGCTTTCCTACACACAAGGTTCATTGGCATCAGGAGATTATTTTCACTCAGTGCTCAGGTTTTTTTCAATTATGACACTCATTTTATATATGGAAGAACATATATGGAAATTACTCCAATAACACTTCACCATCAAATAACGCTTCTCCCAGAGAACCACAGAACAAGCTCTTGCTTAGCTGTGTGCTTGCAAAACAAAAATAACCTGTTCCTTACAAGAAAAGCTTCTTTCTTCCATTTCATAGAGGAAATAAGATGTCTTAGTGAGGGCTAGAAGTCCTGCTAATGCTTTACTGCTGTGAAGAAAAATCATGACATTAAACATTCTGAGCTCCCTGCAACATATTTTCTACAGTGGTATAGCCCTTGTAAAACTTCAAATATTATATACTTTATACATCTCTGATAGATATTTAAAAAATCTCTGATGTTGAGCAGAAAAAGCTGGGATATATTTATCATACCATGCTAGAATCAAACTGTTATTTTGTAATTATTGTGTGACTTGTAATCACAAGCAAGAAGTTTACTGCCATTGCCTCTATTTGGCACACAAACACAACATGCACGAAATTTGCTCTTGTCTCCTGTACCAACAGAAATTTATATCCTAAACAAAAGGTTTCTGAGCTAAAAGGAATAAAAGCAGTGGCAGCAGCAAAGAACAAAATGTGAGAAAAGCATCTTGAGGGCAGAGTGGCCACCCAGGCTTGAGACTGCTGCAGTGGAAGGACAGGGGAGGTGACTCCAATTTAGGAGCCTTCTTGGTCACGCTGGCTGACTCTGCACCTCTGTAGTGCAACATCTTTTTTAATTTGCTGCATGGGGCTCAAAATACCTCCTGAAAAGCAATTATACTGCCAAATGTTTATGAACCTATGCTTGTAGATGGGGTAGAAGGCTTATTCTATCAGAATAAGAGAGTGGACAATGGTAAGACGGGAGTTCAAATGAAGTAAAATACAATATTTCTCATCAAGCTTGGAATATTACAAGTCCTGAGTTTGCATACTGAAATCATGTTTACTTTCATAAATTGTGCCTGTGCAATGTAGACTTGAGTATAAATTCTCCCAGTTCATATCTTTAATACTGGTTTGTGAAAATACATAGATTGAATATTTGAAATGGAAGCCAGAATGGGGAGAAATTAGAGTTTAATACTTTGGGAATGCAAATTCAGATGTTTTTATTCACAGGCTGGCCATGGACTTTGTACATGGCCTTGGACACTGATTCTACCTTGCTCCTCAATTTAAAAATGAAAAGCCCTCTCCTTTAAAAAAGGAACAGTTCTGGGAATTACATGAATATAAATCACAAGCAAACTGACAGGCTCAGCAATGAAGAGGGGAGACCACTGGGCAAGTCTGCACACAGAAACTGGACAAGAGTGGTAGCTCAAAGTCTGTCTCAAGTTCATGGAAGTTCAGTTCTCTCTAAAACATTATTAGAGCAGAGTGTCCAAAGCACAGAGTCAGGCTCAGCTTTGGTGCATGTCCTTCTTGTGCTGGGGGCCACAGAGCTGGGTGCAGTTCCAGGTGGGTGCACTACAGAGTGGAGCAGAGGGGCAGGATCCCCTCCCTTCCCTGCTGCCCATGGGGAGGGATGAGCCCAGGACAGGTTTGGCTCTCTGGACTCTGAGTGCACTGGGCCATGCTGAGCTCCAGGTAAATCAGCACCCCAACATCCTCCTCAGGGCTGCTCTCAAACCTTCTAAGTGGGCAAAAGTCTCTCTATACAAAGACCTTCTGCCTTCTCCACACTCCCACTCATTTTCCACACAAATTCAGTCTGAAGGGTTTTCCTGTGACTCATCCAGAGGCAAGTGCATCAATTACAGCTTCTAGATCTGACTAGAACCACCTCAGGAGTGTCCAAATGTGACAAGGGAGGCAGTTCTCCCAGTAACACAGATATTTAATCATATGGCATGGCCTGATGAGATATCCACAATGAGAATGTCAAAAAGCTCCTCTGAGTGACTCATCAAAGCTTCTAAGCAAAACTGTGGGAGAGCATAATCTGAAGTGAAACATTCTGCACTGCAAATGGTCTCATGCCTCTGACAACTTCTGAGCTGGATCTCTGCAGCCTTTGCTTTTGTATTTCCTAGCAGAACACATCTCATTTATCCTCATCCCCCTGCCCACAGCAGCAAATAACACCCAGGTCAAACCTCACCAACCTTCATTGGGGAAACTTCACTTTGACTTTAGGGTCCCTGGGCCAGGTCTGATGCACAGCTCCAATATTTGCATAACTACAGACTTCTCTTTCCCCAGCATAATTCCATGATGGATTTTTATGATACATCAAGAGAGGAGAGATGAGAGCATTGAACAAATGTGTACTTGCACCAAACGTGGTATCAAGGCAGCACATTGTTTTCTCTTTGCCTCTTCTGATACCCGAGTTTTCTTTTCTGTAGCAAGGGTTTGAGAAAACAAATGCTGAGTCAATACTTCTGAGATCAGTTTAATATATAACACAGCTAAAGAAATTTGTAGTTAGGCTGAAATTTTGGTTTTGGCAGCTTGAACTGCCTAAAACCCTAATTCAATTGTAATCTACTCACAGACCGCAGCTGTTTAGCTTGGCTAAACTTTTCTCACCATTTAATAAGATACTTTTTTATTTAACTTTCAGTTCTGCCTAGGAGCCCCAGTGGGTCTTTTAAAACAGAAGATTATTATTAGAAATTAATTAAGTATTCTTTTCAATTCTGTCTCCTGAGAGCAACTAGGCATTGTTGCTGATCTCCTCTGCATTAAGACATTACTGATTGTCATTCATGGGATGATAGTGTGGATGTCTCATCTGGAAAATATATAACTCCATAAATATGAAAGATTTGGAAGTTATTTAATACAAAATATAATAAATCAGTGCAAATAATAAACATGTAATTGCAATGTCAAGCATAGCACAGGCGTGTGAAGACTATAAACAGTGGAATAAAAATAGACACACATTCCAGAGACAAAAAAAACCTTACTGCAATTACAGGACCCCGATGGATTGCACTTAGTCCATGTTTCAGCACACTGCAAACCCTGACTAAACAATTCTAAGAATATCAAATGCAATTAAAGACAATTGATTTGATAAGCTGGGGTTATTTTTAAAGGACCAGTGACTATAAAGTATTTGTTGCACTGCCCCCCTCCCACTGCACGTGACTACAAGAAGCACAGACTAAATCTGCCACCTCTGCAGGCTCTTTCTAAATGAACCAAACCCAAAAAGCACTAATATCCTGATTTAATTTTTGATCTGAGGCATTGAACATGCATATTAATGTACTACTGACAGAATTAGCTATGCATTTAATTTGGCACTTCATGCTTGAGATGGCAGTTGGTCTATTTCATTTGCACTCAGCTCAGGGGTATCTGTACAAGTTACTGCTGTCATACTCCAGCCAGGAAGGGATGTGAAGAGAAGAATGGCACCATGGGTCAGCAGAACAACAATCAATCCCTTACTCCAAATAATAATACAGAATTCAACTTACTTTTTAGGTCTGTAGTCAGGGATGGACCTGTCCAGTGATATCCTGTCACTGAGCTGGGCATTGTAACCATATTCTTCGTACTTAGTCTCTGATTCATGGCTATCATCTCTCAGGGTAGCAGCCATTCCCCCCTGGCCCAAGCCTCCTGGACCTTCAACTAATCCCATGGGCTTTGCCAGACCTAAATGAAACAGATACAAAAATCAAATTATTAATATAAAGGGTATAGACAGAACCTCTTCTGTGACACAAAATGTTTTCAGGTAAATGAGATCTGAACTTCCAGCTCTTAAACCCTCGTGGCTCTGTGGAAATTATCCTCAGCTTCTCAAACCAAAGTCCAAATCAACACATCTTGTAGTATCTGTGCATAATGAGCAAACTATAAAGAATCAATTAGCAGCTTTCATGATTCCTTCTTTTTCCAAGATGGCTAATTATTGTTAAGATAATTAAGAAAAAATTTTCCCCACTAGAACTGGAGGGTTTCCCTGTGTAGCCCATTAAAGCTTCACTCATTTTAAAGGAGAGATGTTGAATTCCTACCACATTTGGGTGTGCCAGTTTAACTCCACATTATTGTCAGCTCTGGTACCTGCTCTGTGACTCCAGGACCTCTGCAGCCCTGCTCCAAGTTTGGTTCCTGTGTTGGGGACACAGCTATGGACTGGCCACCAGCTTCTGCTGGGTAGGAAATACAGGATAAATCTGATTTCATTGCCTGAGTCAACAGATGGGTCCTTTGGACTCAAATACACACCCTGCCCAGCCTGTTGCCACAAAGATGTGCTAAAATGTTTTAATGGAGCTGACATTCCACCTGGGAATCACTCCAGATTTCCTCTGCACTTCACATCTGACAAATGAAATATGTAAGGTACTCAGCTCTACAGAGTTCACAGCAGCAGAAAGTTTGGATACTCAGTAAGTGCTGAGAAATCAGCCAATTAACAATGTATTTACAGGTTTTGTTCACTGGTCAACTGAAAAATAAAAATAAAACAAAACTAAACCAACATAAAAATGCTCGTATGATCACATCACCAGGAACCTCTTCCATGGCAACAGGCATTTAATTTGGTGCTGAATCCTCATAAATAAGCTCCTCAAATATCTTGTGTTTAATGTCAAACCTCTCCTTTCCCAAAGGCTCACTATCAACAAGCCATTATAAGTGATAAAGTTATTTATAATAACCCTGGGAACACAATACAGGAATGTGTGACTCTCCCCCAAATCATTTATGACACCAAGTAAAGCAATTAGAGCTTGACCTGCCCAACATTTTTCAAATCAAGACTTTTTCAAGAGGAAAATGCCATTATTTCAACTAAATGATTAAAAAGAAAGAAAGAAACTGTCAGCATTTGGTAGCAACAAACACACATGGCAGTTCAAATGTGGGACTGCTTCTCCAAGTCCCAGTAAGGAGGGCAGTTCAGACCTTGGGAAGGAATTCTCTTTCACCTCACTGCAAACAATGTCTTTCCTTGTTACAGCTCCATCACCATCACTGTTTAATGACAGGACAGCCCAGAGAATGAACCAGCCTGGTTCATTACTGACCTGAAAGAGTAAAATTTTGCATTTTCTCCTGCAGTGCTTATGACGAAATCCTGTGCTGAGGTCAAGTGCAACAATACAAACGCTCACAAATTATCATAAAAAGAATTCTGCTCCTGAATTTCAGACACTGTTGACAGAAATAGATAAATACTGCAATCAGTGGTGTTGAGTCAGGACAGATCTTGTGTTTGTGTCTTTGATGTCTTCACGCTCTTCACCACCATGCACTGAAACATGGCTAAAACTCAAGAGTAGTCTGTATTTCAATCCAGAGAAATTCCTCTAGCTTATTAAGTGAAGCACTTCCGTCCATATTCCTATTCTGAAAATATTTCAGGGAGCTTAATTTTGAAGAAAACGGTAACATTTGTCCTTTTTGTTCCAATTTAGAATGAGAGGCTACTTGGCACTTCGACTTTCCTTTGGAAAAATTTGAACAGAGGGCCCTGCATGCCTGGCCTGACAATGACTCCTTGCTTGAGTAATTACAGAAATTACATGTCTGAGACTCCACATCTCTCCCCACTCAAAAGGAAAAACAGAGCAGCCTAATCCTCCTGCTTGATACAGTCTTAGACTTAACAGACTTCACCAGCAGTGATGCTGCAAGCTCTGCCTGACATTCCCAATATATGAACTCTAAAAGAGGCTCAGTTTCTGAGAAAAGTCAGCAGTTCCCTCCAAAAAAAGAGTCAAATTAAACACTTTAAAAGTCAAAACCCCAGAAAACTTGACAAAGCCTATGTCCTTGAAAGACCATAATGTGGAAATTCATTTGATGAACATTTGGAATCATCTGGGCTAGGTTCTGACATCAAAGCAAATTGAAGATGACTTCATTAAAATCAACTGACCTGCTTTAATGAAAGGGTCTCCAAGATGTGGTGTGCTCATTTGACTTGAAGCAACAATCTAATTTCCAGTGTTTCCAGTGGTTGAAGTTTCCAACGTTTCCAGTGGTTGAAAACTTTATTTTTCATACTATATTCTCTTGCAGTTTATGGAACAAAACACTTGAGTCTTCATGGCACAAGTAATGTGAGAAGGAAACTTCCACCCCACAGGAAACATCAAGCATTGGCCATTTTACTTCTGAGAGAATTGGTTAGACAGCCTGCCAAACCATCCATGATGACAATTATTTCATATACCTTCTTCTAAATCTGATATTCTAGCTCTTTGTGCTGTTGATCTGATCTTGTTGGGGGAAGGAGCCATCATTTGTCTGACTTCCTCTCAGAGCATATTGCTGTGAGCTTTTTGCTCCAGCTACCACATTGTAGCTTAGCCTGACTGACAGTTATCCCAGTGATGCAGTAACATTGACCACAATAAAGCAGCAATTAAATAAATGATATCACATTGCTGCCTTCTTCAAAAAGAGCACCACAGTGCCTCTGGAAGTTCTTAGGAACAATGAATATACTGTATTTTATCTATGTGCATGTGTGTGAGAGGCAGCAATTACAGGCAATCTTCCTCAATGTATGGTTGGTTAGCCAGACCATGCCTCACATATCTGCATTGCATTTTCCATCTCAAAGTTGATTTGCTGTTGCTTCAGCAATTGTCTCCTCAACAGAGAGCTTCCTCCCATCACTTTCTATGTCACAGTGATGACTTGCTAACCCCCAAATCCACAGCTACTGCAGTGGTCAGCCTTTAAAAAAAAAAAAAAAAAAAAAAAAAAGACACACAGAAAAGGAGTTTCAGATCAGCAGCATCTTCACAAAAATAGGTTGGTATCAAGAACTGGGATCAGGGGACTGGTGATGGGATGAGCATCCCCCAGCCTGGCTGAAGCAGAGCCTGGTGAACACCCCCCAGCACATCCTCCAGGCCCTCATCTGAGAGCACTTTTCTGCTTTCTTCTTGTTTTGAAGCTCATTGCAGACTTCCAGCTCCTTCTCTTACCTTTGGGTTACTCACCTGCAGCCCTAACTCACCCATTTTTCCACAGCATCAGAAACCAACGAGGGCAAAGTCCAGAGCCAGAGCCAAGGACTGAGATCATGGGGCCAGCTCTGTACACAAAGGGGATGCCCAGTGAGCAGCTGTTTTTCAAGCTGTCTTTTCTTTAAATTCTCTAGACTAAAAATATCTGCAGCTGATACACTGGGAATGGTCATAGACTGTTCCATGCTGCAGATGACAATGAGGTCACAAATAATTAGTGTCTGTCATTCATTTCAAATTTATTGCTCTCACTGCAGAGGTTTCTGTGTAGGACAGAAATTGTTAGGAGAATGGAGAGCAGAACAAGCCAGCCTTGGTTCCTTAACCAGATTAATTACTCCACGGGATGCATCATTTTCTAGGAAGAAAAGAGATCTTCTATTTTTCATCATAAACCCTGTCACAATGGGAAAAGTACTAAGGAGATTTATATGAGAAACTATGGCAAAATCTAGATCAGATTATGGCTGTGATTATTTTACGATCATTTTTTTTCTTATTTGCAACACAATTATAGGCAGCTGTAAATCAGGTTCAGCCAAGGCTCTCAGACAAAATTAAACTTCTGACAAATCAAAATAAAAATAAGTGATTGAAAATAATAATAGAATGTCATAACACTGAGAGAACTGCTGCAAAATCTCCAAAATGCCCTTGCTGGACTGTCTCAGCCCCAGCTTGAGAAGGGTTCCAAAGCCAGACTTCTGGGCTTTATCTACACTTACATCATCTGCACATTTGAATAGCTGCAGAAAGTATTTCAGTTTCTAGCGCCTTAAAAGGAGGGGATAAAACATTTCCTTCTAAACACCTGGTATAGGTCAAAAAACCTGACACAGTCACCCAGTAATTCTACCTGTGACTCCTGAAACACTCAAACAGGAAACACCAAACTCATCAGAAAACAGTTGTTTCCTTCCTTCTCCAATTATTATTTCTCACTTGAAAATCTGACTGCATACTATGTAAAGCAATAAAAATATTTAGATCCTAACTTAAACAAACAACAAAAAAATTAGGGACAATAGAAACTCCACATAGATTTGACAAAGCTGACTTTTAGCATTTCCAGTTACAGCTTTGCAAAGAAAATAAAAAGGTTCAGAGATTCTGGTATAGGTTCAGTGACAGCTTAAACAAGACTCAGCTTACAATGTCTTTTTAAGCTATTTTTACATAAACCCAACAGTTTAGAGGCAGGAATTAAAGCAGTTGCAACTATTGAATCAGTCTCAATGCTTCCACCTAGAATTCCTGTATTGTGCTAATTTTGTGATCTCGTTCTGTTGCAGCTGAAAACTTCAGCTGAAGGTTACAGCCTCAGTGAATGGCATATCTGGAGGCATGGAGGGAAGCACTGATCTTCCTCCTTCAGGAGCTGCATGTCAGAGTGAAGCAGGTGCACAAGAAAAGCAGCTGGTTGGAGGAGGAGGAGGAAAAGGACAACACAGGTGAGCCATTCAACACTAAGCTAAAGGTCTCAGCTCACCAGCTGTTTATAACTTCATTTTAGTGATCCCTAAAAATAACTATTAGCTGATGATTTCTAAAAGAACATACTCAAACCAGAGAAAGGCTCTCTAGTGTAAGCAGCCTCTTTTCTCTCACACACACCCAGCACAGCCCCACTGGCATCAATTCAGTGAATGCATTGGCAACTCACTGCACCAATATTAAACCTGAAAAACTAAAATAATTTTTCTGTTGCAAGCATGAGGATCAACAATATGCAGGGAAAAAAAAATCTTATTTGGAACTATTTCACTATTTGACAGTGTTTCAGCCAACTTTGCAAACAGTAGCAAGCAGCATGGGGAGTTGCTGGTGTCTAGCTCATGATTCAATCTAAATGTTAAACAGAGCCTGGCCTTTAATTTCTGCATATCCCAACTTTCCATATCCCAAACCAGTTTCTCCCACCATGACCCTGAAGCAAGCCTACATAATATGTAAGATTTGCTGCCCAGAGAACTGATCTGAATTTTGTCCATATCAAAAGGTGCTCACTTTCTGAGCTAAAAGGAATGCTGAATGTGGAGGAGATTTATTTTACATACAGCAACATTCAGCAGATCACATCCCACAGGGATACAAGCTCCAACTTTTGGAAATTGGAGAGCAACAAACAAAACCCCATCTAATTTAAGCAACTCCAGCACTTCCATTTATCTGAAAACCAGAACACAGTCTTATTTTTTTTATAGTTGTACTCAAGTTTGCTGCATCCTTGCTTGAAAAGTTTATGTCCCCGGTGCCTGGTATCAGCCCCAAGTATCTCTGCAGATATATCAGGGAGAAGACAAACAGCATCCTGCAGCTGATGGCTTGAAAAGGACAAAAATACAGCAACCTGTAAAGCTGAAGCACTTGATATGCAACTTTTTGTCTCTAGAAAGAGGAGGTGCAGTGGTTTTGTAGCTTAACCTCATCTCCAGACCCCAGTGCAAAGCCTGAGACAGCATTTCTCAGTCTTGGTGCCCAGATGAGAGGCAATGCTATAAGACATGATCCATCTGTGAGCAGGTGAATGATGGGGAAGGGATGAAGTGATCTGGCAGCTCTGCCTGAAAGGGGCTGCTCCTTTCCCACCCCCAGCAGCCAGTCAGGCAGGGAGTGCAGAACCAGGAGCCTGGGAAATTATGTGGATTATCTGGCAAGAGAACTAATATCCAACCCCTTGTGTGCTTTGCCATATGTTGCTTCTTCAAAACAGGGACTTTTCCAGGTTGCAGAGAGCACTCTGAGACACAACATGTGCATATCTGTCAAATGCTCCAAATACATTTTGTGGAAAATTCCATGAAGGTGCCCGGGGCTGTCCTCAGCAGCTGGGCTGGAAGCTGACCCTTATTCCATCCTACACACTCTGCTTCCACCATATTGATGCTTTAATCCTTAAATCCTACATGGTAACTCCTACCAGGAGAGGATTTGGCCAGAACAATTTTTTTCCTTAGAGTTTCCATGGGATGTAGTCCAGACTCAGGATACCACTGCAGCAGATGCTACATGAGCCCAAAGAGACAGATTCCACCCCAAAACACTCACCATCAACAAAGACAAGAATCAGATACAAGAAATATAATGAAGAAAGAAGACATGAAGACAATATAACAAGGTCAAAGTGTTTCTGAAATGATCCTTTTTGTAGAATAGCTTGTGATAAAAGCTCCCTAGTCATTCAGGTAATTTTGAGATGATGAAAGGTGGCAGTTCTGTGTCTGTAGAGGGAAGGAGTCACCTCTAGTAAAGCTGCCCCATGCCAAATGCAAGACTTAGTACGTTGAGGAAGAGGAGAGGAATATCTGAGGAAATAAAAAGACTGAGGGCCAGGTGTAGAAGACAGGAACTGTGTTAGTCATCTTGGAGAGAGATTATGGAGAGAGATCTGGTTCATCTGTGTTGACAAAAGGCCTGCTGGGGACAAAAAGGGAACAGGATGTCCTTGCAGTGCCGTGTTCTCTCTGAATCTGCTATTCAGTGGTGCAGCACACACACCACTGCCCTCTTACAGTTGCCTCATCTTTTGTTCCTTGGCTTCACAGAAACTGCAGCTCTGCGTAGGCTACTGCCTCTCTAGACACAAAATTCATTAGTGCTTTTTAATTGGAAGAAATACTGTGTTTTTATGTACAGATATCTAATATCAAAAGTAATTGCTTTTATAGAACACTCATTTGGAGCTGGTTACCCCTTGAGATGAGAAAATGTATTCTAATTACAACAGATAATTCAGGAGGAGATAAACAGATTGAGGACTGGAAGGACCAAGAAATAGCAGCTGTACAGTCCACTGGAGATGAAGATAAAAGCTCATTTGTGAGGTAGGACACTGATCCCAAATTTACAGATAATAAGAGAGGTACCAGTTTTGGCAGAAACTTGATTTAAACAAAAATAGATTTCCTCCTTAAGCAAGGAACAGCTATATAAGGATATATTTTGAGAGACAAAAAGCCCCTTCCCTACTCCAGATGCATAATTTTAAATTATATGTGTGTGACTCTGATTTTTTTTTTTAATTTTCCTTTCAATGATCAAAAAGTTCATTCACAGAGAAAGATCACTTTGTTATCTTTAAATAAATAACAGATGCCACGATTCTTCTAGAAGTTTTTAAATCCCAGATGACTTGTGGTTTTTGCTGGTGAAACATAAAATGTATTTTTCTCTTCAGGGCTTTGGAGGAAAGCCAGAAAACTCCTCTGGTGATGGCATAAATCTGGAGTTGAGGGGGAGGAGCTGAAATGTTGGTGTATCTGCCTGGCAGCCCACTGATATTAAAAGGAGACAAAATCTGAGTGTCATCAGTTTGGCACCTGTCCTCTGGCAGTGGCCAATACCTGAGGCTTCAGAGGAAATGAAACACAAACGATAAAGCACTTGGCCAATTAAACTCTGCTCAGTCCCTGGAAGCAGAGCTCCCTCTGAACCCCATAGGCAGGTAACTAAAGCCCTGGAGCATAATATTAGATTACCCTCATTATCTTAACTCAGACAGGTAGAAACAGGGCATAAAACTACCCAGTGTCCTTTAAAAGCCCAGCCACTAATATTAGATTCAATGGGCTCCTGCAGCAATGAATTCTCTGGTACTGTCACGGTCAGAGTGTCACCGACTCACATGAAATGGATCATCTGTATCAATATATTAGATTTTCTTTAATTTTTCCAGGGAAACAGAGGTGAAAACTCCTGGGTGAAGTGGTCATTAAAACAATAACAGAGCCATTCTGGAGGAAGGGAGCGTGGCTTCTCCTTGAAAAGCTCCACGGTGCAAGAGCTAAAACTTTGGGGCTGTTTAATTAGATTCAGGAACAAGCTGGTTCAGCCAAGTTAAAGGGTTTTAATTTTATAAATGAGGAAAATATCTTTTGAAAAGCGAGGAGTTTGCTTGTGTTAATCAAAGGTAGGGAAGGGAAGCAGTGGACCGTGGTGGGAAGGGAGGCGTGACCCAAGGTCTGACAGGATGGAGCCACAGCTGGAAAGCTGCTGTTGGATGCAATGACATTTCCTTGACCCTACAGAGCTGACTGCACACCTCTAATCACTAAAAATACCCCTTTGACTACTGATGCAATTCTAGATGAGAAGTCCCTGACTGCTCTATCCTCAGACCAGCTCCACTACAGCAGACAATCCCACAGGTGTAGGTTCCAAAAGGAAAAAAATAAATTATCTTTAAACCTAAGGCACAAAAAGAAAAAAAGAAAAAATTCTATCTAATTTCAGGTCCTATGCAGGTCCATACTGTTCTAGACTCCATTGTGCTGATAATAGAGACCAAACTCATCAAAGGCTCTACCACATCTGACATTGCCCAACCTGCCAAATTACCGCCTTTCAGCTCAGGGTTCACCCTCAGGTCTCTGTCTCAGAGGGGTTTTGTCCAAGGTTAAGGAAGATTCTTCTCTCCTGCTCAAGGGTGTTTGGAGAGCCCTGACAAGGGCCAGACAAGCCCATCTCCTGCAGCAGCATTTTGCAATCATGCTCCACATTATTTGCAGACACTCATATGCCTCCCTGCTCATTTACCTAAACAGCCTGCTATTAAATTAAACTAACATAATCACACAGATAGCTTTCCCAACAACAAAGTCGTATAGAACACTTTGCTGTTTGTATGGCTGAAAAGCTCCTGGTTGTTCAGCTCATTTTGCACAGCAGAGGATGGCAGCATTAAACCCAGACGTGGGAGCTGCTGGAACTCAGAGTCACGTCGTGCTTGAAAGTGGATCTCGATTTTCCACTCTTGTGAAATTAGCCACTGAGTTCACCCCTGGCAATGCAACCACAACAAAGAGCCAATGGTACAGCCACTGCTACAGCCACTGCTCTCCTTCTGTGCTCCAAGAGCCACTGCCTGCTCCTCCTATTGGCATCAGAGAATGAAATGATCTGAGGAAATCAGAGCAGGGTTTGTCAGAGCAGGGCTGGTTCTCTGTCTGCTGCCTCTCCATCTCATCATTGGACATTTCTCCTTGGGAATAGATGGGAGAAGACATCATCTGCTATTGAGGATGAGACATCTCAAATACTTCCACCCAATCTCTTGGAAAACAGTTCATTTGAATATTGGTTTTCACAGGAGCCAGAGAGAGCCTTGATTCCTCCCCTTTCCTTTCAGTGTGGTATTGCCTTAAAAGCTCTGTAAGGGTGACATACTTTTTTTTCTTTCTTTTTTTTTGCATCATTGCACATTGGTTTCAAAACATACTCGTTTTCCTGACAGACTGTCTATTTTAGATCTGTAGATCTGTGTATTTTTCTTGACCTGTCTTTGTATTCTTCTTTCTCAGGCACATCTTTGACACCTCTCAGGGAGCTTAGCTTGGGAATTTGGTTGAGACAGAACTCACATCTTTACTTTTCCTCCTCTTTCCTGCCTTCACTTTATTTTCATATCTCATGTCAACATACACCACAGCTGTGCCTTGCTTGTCAATGCCAGGCTGCAATGCCTCCTTCCATCAACCTCTTAATGTGTGCATGATTTAATTTTCTGCCAGCAGGACAAGTCAGCTCAAAACCAAACACGGGACACATTTTAAACAGCAAAAGTCCTGAATCCAGCACCTAAACAAAAATGCTTACAAATTAACAAATTATGGCATATTTGAAGCTAAAATGGATGAAGTAAGTTATTCTGCAGAGTCCTTCTATTTGATGAGATGAAGTGACAGACACTTTTATAACAGATCTATCTACCAGAGGATGTGCCCAGTTAAAGGTCTGAGTCTCTCCTACTCACAAAGGGGGAATAGAAGGAGATTCCACAGTGCTGAGAATCTTACTTGATTTTGAAGTGCCTTGGTATTGTTAAAGGAAATGTTGAGTCTGGATTTGGTTTTGGCTCTAGAAAGAAAAGCTTTAGCTCTTTATATTCATAAAAGAAAGCCTATTTAGAAATGAAAGACACGATGTTGCATGGATAGCTTATAACATACAATTAATCAGGGATTTATCAAGGACAAATAAAAAGAATTAGGTACCACATTCTCTGGGGGAAGCAAATCAAAGGATGAGATAGCTTTGCAAAAGAAAGGAGAAATGAAGATAAATAGCAATTGCCAATAAATTTAAGAAAATAAAGATGTAATGTTAGGGGAAAAATATTGGCACAATGTTTTATTTAAAAGCGGTAATAAAAACATTGCTTACTTTGATTTCTGCCCTTTCTGCTTTATTGTTGATATAAAGATAAATTGACTCAGACTTCCAGGAGCGGGAAAGCTACAATCTACTATTACAGGCACTGTAAAAACCAGCTCTCCTATAATAACTGATTCATTATTAACAAGATTGGCTTCATTGCATGTGGGTATTTGTAGGAATTGACTGTGACCTAGGGCTGATTTGGGCCCTGACAAACCCACAGCAGGAACCCTGGGCTTGCCTTGGAGGAGACAGGATGCATTTGGTAACAATGCGCTGCTTTGATCAACCTACAGAGCACGTTTAAATTACCACACAAATATAGAATTCAGATCATATATAAAGACAGTGGCCAAGTTTTTGAAGATGTGGCTCAACCTTCTTCAATTTCCCTTCCTAATACACTGACTGCAACAGTGCTTATCTGGTTTTCACCAAGGCAATGTAAAAAGCAACTCAAGTTTTCAGAGACTCAATTTTTCTTCAAGCTTTCCTCTCCTTTATGCCAAAATTCCATGAAAGAATGAGCGTCCCTGTCCCCTGATGTGTCTCCAGTTTGTACTTACAACTACATTATGAGGTGTTAAATTACACAGTAAAAAGAGAAATGAGGACAGTGATAGAAGGTGCCTTTATACAGCAGAAGATATCCTTCAGTGGAGAGACTGGTATGAATCAAAATTTGAATTTCAGAAACCTGAGTTCTGAGTTTACAGCTTGGGCTCATCACTCCTCAAGGACACAAAGCAGATGCAACTCTCCAGTCATGCTTAAACTTCAGGTCACACCCACACTTCTCCTAAGCAGCAAGAGCTTCCCAGCACCAAGTGGGGCCAGGGAAAGGCAGGGCTGAGCCCTGGGATGGGATGGGATGGGATGGGATGGGATGGGATGGGATGGGATGGGATGGGATGAGCAGCAGGACGTGCGTCACGCTGCTGAGCACAGAGCACTGGCATTGCTTGCTCATGATTTAATTATTCACTCTACTGAAAAGCACTGAGACAGGCTACTGGGACCTGAGTCTGCCATTTCAGCAGGCTGAAAATAAGGCAGGCTCTCCTGCAGCACTGGTGTAGTGTCAGGGAAATGTCATGCTGCTGGAGTTATTAACTGAAATAAGCAGGAAAGTAGAGAAAAATGCTTGTGCTAACATATTGCCAATTAACAGAGCAAGCAAAAGTTCCATGTGGACATTCCTTTAAAAGCTCAGAACTTAATTTTCATGATTGTGTTTAAATAAGTAAAAATCCCATTTGTTACCAATGTGATTTTTAGCCTGGTTTGCTAAGAAAAACCATTTTGTGGGATCATGCTGTCTCCATTTGTCTATCAGTCTGCTTGCCTCTCCACACTCTCCCTTCACTCTGCTCGTTAGATTTTGAGGACTACTTCTAACTTCAGCCAAAGCTTGGCAGACAGTCAGAGGTCTCCAAAAATTGCATTTCTGTGAGTGTCACAGAAGCTGACATCTGGGAAGAAAGTGCCATTAAAATGTTCCTACTGAGAGAAGAGGTTTGGTGAAAGATCAAACACAAGAAACCTGTTGGAGCTCTTAAAGACCACCCAAGAATTCACTTGTGGGTTGCCAACCCACAAGAAACTGAGTTTTCTTGGTTTAGCTGCTCAAGGAACTGAACACATATTTTTAGGATTGAATGTGTTCATTACTGGGTGTCCAGGTCTGTTGGGAGCCTGGCTGATTAACAATATCACAGAGGTAACCTGAGGACAGAGATAAGGGGAAGGGATCAGGGGAGCAGAGATATGAGCTGTCACCACAGATAAGGAGCACAGCACAGCCCCCCT
Organism: Passer montanus; assembly: GCF_014805655.1. Lineage (NCBI taxonomy): Eukaryota > Metazoa > Chordata > Aves > Passeriformes > Passeridae > Passer > Passer montanus. The sequence goes on along the minus strand of NW_024370263.1, from coordinate 2,943,015 downwards.
GGAAATGAAGGCCAGGTCTCCTGGGTCTGGGACTTGTATTTCAGCAGCTTAAAATATTTTCTTGACCCTTCTGTCCTCAGTTCCAGTTTCTGTGAGGTCACACACTCTGCTTCTTGTCAGGGATTAGTGGCAATGATGAGAACCAGGGTAAGTGATAAAAAGAGTGTGTTTTCTGGTCACAGATTAGGGGATTCCTAATGAAATAATGAGGTATGTATGTGATCCCATTTAAACTACTTTTCCTTATTACAGAAAATTCACATGGAAATGCCTGACTTGCTAGATTAGCACTGCTACCCTTGGAAAGGGAGAACACAGGCTCAGAGGTGAGGCACCCTGACAGCAGGGCACACCACTGCATGCAGCTCTGCCTGTTTATCCCCTGGAATTAATAAAAAAAGTATTCCTTCTGATTTCTTATGCTAGGAGTGCTTTTCCCTCCCCACCTTTGAAAGGAATATAAAGCAAGGTATCATCCTAAAACCCACAAAGCCTCATGAGCAGAGGAGCAAACAAAACCTCTCTCTCTCTTTTTAACAGGGAATCTGTCAGTTCAGTATCTGTCAAAATACTTTTGAAAATAATCAACCTCTAGTTTCACAACCATATGCTGAGGCACTGAGGAGCCACAGGCATGCAATATCAAACAGATTAGAGGCATCTTCTTCCAGCTCAGGGACAAAAACAGAAGATCATACACTGATTTCTGCTTCTAAAATGAATTTCCATCCTGAAATATCATTTTGCTTTATGACAATATGGTGTGTCTCAGCCTAGTCATCTCTAATTGGTGCTGATCCTGCATGAGCTGTCCTGTCCTCTGGGCCTGGTTCTGACTTTGCTACTCAGTGCCATAAGGAACCCACACAAGAGCTTTTCTCTCATGAAACTGGTCCACACTAACTATCAACATTCCAAGTTAAGATGCACTGCCAAACTGTGGTGTGGCTGTCCCAGAGTGACCTGTTATATACAGCATTGATTAACAATATCACTATATCACGATATCACAATATCATTGGTGCTGCCATGGGGAGCTCCACCTCTCCTTAGGGCCAGAACAGTTCTGCCATGAGTTGGGCACAGACCCTGACCCCACTTCACTCATCCCATGAGCACTTCTGAACAGTTCTGCCATGAGTTGGGCACAGACTCATCCCATGAGCACTTCCATCATCTATAATATGGCAAATTTCACACTGGCCTCATTCTTCCATAGGCTCCACTGTGTCTCTTTGACTCTATTTGTGCTCCAGCTTCTTGTCAGGCTGATTAAAGGCTCAGAGATGCCTAAACAAGTCCTGTAGCACATGCAAAAATCCTTCTGCAGTGCTCATCTCCTTCTCTGAGGGCTGCATCACTCAGCCCGTGTCCCTTGGCACGCTGGGCTGCTCCATCCCAGCTTCAAAGGTAGGGCCATGTCTTTGTTCCCTCATAAATATTTCTCCTCCATTTATGCCCATCTTTTGTTCACTCTTCTCATTGTGCAAAGAAGACTGGAAATTCTCACTTTGTGAACTTTTTAATGTGTGACAGAAAGAGGGAGACAAAGGATCCAGTTATTAGGCAGATCAGGTTCAGAATGAATCACAGAAGAGATTCTTCGTTCCATGATCTCATCTGAGAGGGCTCTCTGCAGCCTGGCTTTGAGTTATGTGGGCCTGGAATGGGAATGTAGCTGTGAATATGGGACCCATACCAAGCTGCCTCTTTCAGGGAACAGAAGGTTTTGCATACAACCCCACTGGATACAGGCATTATAAAAGGCACTTCCCTTCCAGAATTAATTTTCTGTTGAATGGAAATGCATCGAGCCAGATGGATCTATTTCAGGAGGAGCATCATGCTGGCACAGGTCTAAAATCAAAGATTATTGGGTTTGTGTATTCAGAGCAGGAATAGCTGAGGTTGAAATGTTCAGTACAGGTGCTGACATGGTCACGTCTGTGCCTTTTAAAGGAGCACCCCACGAAGGATGTGTTGAGTGAGTTTGCCAAATGTTAAACTGAAGAAACATATGAAATTTATAATTAATACCTGAAAATATTTCTACTGCTCCTTGTGATACTAGCAATGAATAAATAAAAGACATTTTTTAGCTGCTGAGAAAGTTGCAGCTTCTGGCAGATACAAAAGTTCATTAAAGAGTGGTAGAAATGACTGGCCACCTGGAAGAAAGGTGGCTCCAGTGGAGAATTTGGCTGCCCACATCCCTGTGATGGTTTTGGAAAGTCAGCAGCCTAAATCCACAGATCTGGGTCCTGGGGACTCTCCAGACAACACACAAATTTCATAACAGAACTACAAAAAAAAAAAAAAAAAGGGGGTTTCCAAACCCAAGGCTAGCACAGGCTCACACATAAGCCACCCAACCACCCATTTTTCCACACCAAACCCACTCACTGCTTGTGAAAATTGAAATAAACTCTTTCAGCAGCTGGGCAGCTCAGCATTAGGCTGTGTATTATCTCCAACATGCTCAGCTCACTCTCCCCTCATGCCCCACTCCCATCTGTTACATGGAGCCACCTGCAATCCATCAGCAGGTTTTAGCATTAACAGCTCTGTGCTGGAAAATCTGTTTTTCCTGTTGGAGGTGTGAACAGTGCCTGCTCCCTCCTCTGGTACCACAGCCAGCACTCACCCCCAGCTCGCAGCAGAGCAATGGGTGTCAGCATTGGCCACCAGCTGAATTCTGCTCCTGGCAGCCACCAGAGGGGCTGAGTTTGGCAGATACAGAACTTTGCAGCTATCAGCAGCCTCATTTTACTCATGGCTGCATGACCAGAAATCTGTCTTACAAGGAACCCATAGAGCAACTGCAAATTTTCATCCTGAGGAAAACTAACCTTTGGGTTATACAGTGCTATTTCAATTGGGGATATTTTTAGTCTTATCACTGCCTTCAGTTCAGCGTGCACAGGAAAGAATACCACCAATCTTTGCTACAACACAAGGCTTGCTTGAAAATGAGTTAATATAACAAAAAATACATTTTTATTTACAAAAGCTGTTCATCCTAGAGGCATATGAGAACTGTAGAAAAAAATAAACTCAATTTCTAAAAGGGCAGTAAGGCCCCATTGCCAAATAAAATACAAAACCAGCAGAAAAAATCCAAATGAAAAACAACCAATTAACCCTACCACCCCACCAAAAATGCTAGAGGGAAAAAAAATAAGAAGAAGAAGCAGCAAACTTCCCCAGTATTGCAGGAAAGGGCTTTCCAGCTGTCTTCATGGATATCTTCTAAGAGAAACAAAATCCTGTGCAACAAACCTCCTTTTCCTTAGCAAATGGTCCTGCAGTACCATGGACAGTACAGCCACCATGAAGTGCTAATTCGACCTGGTCTGAGAACTTCTTTTTGCAAATGCAAACTGGAGCCAAACAGCACAAACACAGAAGCAGTAAGAGCCCCCAGGATTAGGAGTCAAAGGCAAAAAAAAATACAAAGTTCACCAGATCTCTACTAGAAAGGAGAATCCTTCCACAAGCTCCAAAGAGGAAGGGCCCTGCTCTCAACCATTCTGAAGCAGTACAGGGACACAGCAAGGCTTCATCCTTTGTACTACACACACATCATCATAACTACCAAAGCTACTCCTCATCCTGTGGCAAAAATGCCTTCACTTGGCCAAATTTACTACAGGAGTTACTGTACTGATAACTACTGCCTCTGCTGATGCCTCTGGATCAATAGCAAAGATTAATTTAGGCAACTGATTTCTACTAAGGACTAAGTGCACGGGTGAGCTGAGGAGAATTTGAATCATTGCTGCAGTGATAAAAACCTTCTTGAGGCAGTCAGCCCGTGCAGGCAGCAGTGTCTGTCACCCCCCACACTGCCACAGCACAGCAGGGCTGGCAGCATCTGCACCCTGCTTAGAAAGCAGTGCCACTTCTGCACCTGGCTTGGATTCCCAGCTGAGCACAACTGCTGACTCAAGCACAGACATGGCAATTTCAGCAGCTCCCCAGGAACAAAATCCAGCAACACACTGGGAACCCCAGAGAGCAGCCAGCTCTGTGCTGCCAGTCCTGTGAGCCACAGCTAACACAGCTTCTTTGCACAGAGCTGTCCTGGCTTTGCTCTGTGTCAGGAGCCTGCTGGGGGAGAGCAGGGCTTGTGCCAGGGCTGTGCCATTTTACAGGGGCTGCTCAGCCCAAGGGACAGAGAGCCTGCTGCTGCAGCAGCCCCTTGGGCTTGTGGCTCTAACCTGCAGCCCAGGAGGCTGAGACTGAAGCAAAGCCACAATAAAGAATCCCAGAAGCCAAGCACGTTCCTTTGTATCCTCGTCCACCAAATCTGGGTTATTTAAATGTGTTTCCAGACATTCCAAACAATGTGCTGTGAAACAGGTAACACTCTCCTGTAGCATTTTGGCATCCATAATCTCTGCCTGACAGAACCATGTTTAAGTAGCAGAAAGCTACTAAAACAGAAGCTCTTTTAAAAACCTTTTCCTTGGTTTAGTTTTCTTCATCATTGCCCATTCTCCCAGGATGACATGCAAATTACAGCTCATGTATTAAAAGCATAAATCAGACCGGTGGCAAGTGAAAGTGCTTCTAGAGAATGGCTCCATGGGAGGTGATACAAGGCTTAAGATATTCAGAAATCTATATTCTCACCTTCTCCAAAAACGTTTTGCTCATTTACTTCAACAACTCTTCAGCCCCCAAGAGAACTCTGTGTCCACAGTGCACATGATGACAAAGCAGAATCACTCTATTGTCTCCTCAGCTCTCTACCCTGCTGCTGCCCTCAGACTCTCCTTCAGAGCCAGTAATCAAGGACACATTTGAAGAAAAAAACCCAAACAAAACAACAAAAATATTAGGTCTTTTACCATTTGTCAGGGATTGTCAAGACCAGCCCATTTCTGCTGCATTGTTCCACTAAGGACTGCCCTCAACAGGGATACAAAACAATTCATGACCCCAGGCTCATCCTTGGTTTGTGAAGATCCCTCAGAACAAGTCATCCAAGTAAACTAAACACAAACACAGAATTGTTCAGAAATGAAATGGCCTGACAAGTGCAGTGAGAGGGGCAGGGAACTGGTGTGAGAGCTCCTCTGGAACACCCATTCCACTGGATTGCCCACAAAAGGTGCTGCTGGACTGTCCTTCCATGCACAGCAAGGAGTCCAACTGAGCTAAACCAGGGAAATAAAAACTTAGTGTGAAGAACTGCAGAAAGCAAAGTCCCCTTCCCTCACTGTGGGAGGAGAACATCAAACCAGAGGGATAAGAGAGCAGAATTCAGCTCCAAAATATCACTTCCTTGAACACATACAAATGTACACATGCTCACAACTCACTTCATCTCGACCTACACCAGATCATGGGTGTGATGCCACTTCAAGAAATAAGGATTTAAAAGCCCAACAGATCAAACTGAGAAATAACCAACAGAACCAAGGTTGTCACTTTTATCCCCAGCAGCACTACAGTGTGTTTAAACTCAAAGTAAGCACAGATAAATCAGAGGGCCCTAGACCAAGCTGCATCATTGCTGCCTTCTGTTGAGTAAGTCAAGAAATCTCGGCTCAGGAGATGGCCTTACACTCTTTTAATCTCTACAGGACTTGCTGAGTAAGGAGTAAGTGCCAGTTGTGCTGTGTCTGGTCTTCAAAACTGTCTGGAGAACCTAGATATTCCAGAGCACCTGAAAGGATAGAAACTCTAGGGCAGAAAGACAGTTTTTAATATGTTTGCACCTGCCCTGATGTCCTAGAAATGGGTTTTGCCTCCACTTGTGAAGCTTTCAGATATTCACAGGCATTTCCATGGCACCTCAGCTATGAGTTTTAGGAAGAGCAGACACATCCAATTAGCATTTGGCTGGTTTAGCACTCTGCTCTCAGGAGAAAATGACTTTGGGTCACTGGGAGGGTTTCTCTAGCTTTCACTCTCAGGAACTCGAGGTGTCTTATTTCAGAGGGCAGTTTTGATCAATAGGACTCCAACAAGGTTGGAAGCTGCTCTGCTGTCACTGGCTCTCTTCCTTCCTGTTATCCAGAACATCACAAGCTTTTTTCATTTTCTACTTTTTTCTGTCCTTCAGTGTGTTGTTTTAAACTAAATTATGGTAATGCTGTCACTGGCTCTCTTCCTTCCTGTTATCCAGAACATCACAAGCTTTTTTTATTTTCTACTTTTCTTTTTTCTGTCCTTCAGTGTATTGTTTTAAACTAAATTATGGTAATAACTACCAAGAGAAACCCCACAAACAACAATAATAAAAAAGTATGCCAAGTATGCTAAGAAAGAGAAGCTGAGTGCCCATTAGTAAAGTTAGAGAGAAGCATTAAAAAAAAGGCAGATTTGTTAAACATGACTCATTTATTTTTCCTTCCTTTCATAAATCTTAGTATTTCCTTGGATAAATGCCACACATTCAGTTCATTCTAAAATGATGCTCCTGGTTTAACTGCTACCTGCCTTTATTTACTAAAAGATCAAACAAACAATGAAACCCCCTAAACTCAAAAACCAGCTTCACCTCTCTCCATCAAGAGTATTAAGTCAAAGCCAGGTCTTCTAATCCTCTAAACCTGTGCAGTGGCTGTAGGTGTGCAGCCACCACACTTCACTCCTCTCTGGGAAGATGACAGACCCATATTTGCTTTTCCCATTCCAGCTAAATATACAAAGAAGTGGAAAGATACTGAACCAGAATACAGCTGAAAAGGCAACAAAAACAACATCAGGCAAAGGTTTCCTTTCTGCCTCTGTAAACACTGCTTTTAATCTCATATGGTAAAAATGATTCAAGTTCCACACAAATGAGTCAATGATAAAATTACCACATAATTTTTTTTTTCCTGTCAAAATAAGCTTTCTTACCAGCTACAAAGGCAAAAAGCTGAAACATTACATAAAATAGTTACCACTATATGAAACACAGAGTACAGGAAAAGACTTTAAAATCACTGATGTGCTGCTGGAATGGAGACATATTTTTTTGCATTTGTCAATGTTTTTCAGACCTGAGTGCAATCTTGTCTGTTTTACAAAAGAGAGCTGCTCTCTTTTTTAACTAAACTTTTAGAACTTTTCTTCCTGAAGTGCCTAAATAGAGTAATTCTATTTCAAATTTACCTTATATGTATATAGGGACTATCCAAATATTGGCTCATTATTTTTTTCTTCTGTTGTTTTGGGGAATAAAACCTTGACCTTCCTGAAAGCACTGATTGTGAGATCCCTCAGCTGCAAAAATCAATACTAACACAACCAAAACAAGTGTGATGGGGAAATTGGTCTGTTGGACTTGACCATCACTTTGCCATACAGAAGGTCAGCCCTGTAGCAATGGTGACTTACCCAAGCTTCAGAAAATGACCCAGCAGAATAGAAAACACTGTGTAGTAAACCAAGAAATGGCAGCCTAACTTAAAATTTAAAAAAAGAGTCAGCATTTTCCCCTCCTGCCTCCATGATAACCAATCTTGCACTTTTTTAGAAATGTCCTCAAAATGAGACCACATGAAGAAAAGCCCATCACCAGAAGGAAACCCCATGGCTGAGAGCAGAGCCCACATGTGAGCTGGTATTTCTGGAGATGTTGTGGTGCTAATTTTGCCAGATGTATGTTAGCAGCAGACCATAATCACATAAAATAGAAATGGTTATAAAATGTTTGGGTATGAGAAAGTGCAGTTTCATTGGTACAAGGCTGCAGTCACACTAAATGTGACCTGTGCATGTGTGGCTTTACCTCTCTCCTCTGCCAGGGGACTGTTCTTCAGCTGAGAGCTGCCAGCTGTAAAAACTTCTTTTTGACAACGTGGACGTGTGATGTGGACATTTACATGACTCTCTTGCAGCCTGTTCCCAACCCTTACTTTCTAACATGGACATTTGGGCCCATTTTCAGCCAGTCCAGCGTGTATGAAGAATAAACTGCCCTTTTTAAAATACTACTGTAACTTTTACCTATGCAGATTGCCAGGCTGAATTTTAAATGCAATCACTTGGCTTCCAGTGCACTCTAAAAATCAGGAGCCCCAGTCAGCATGAATCAGTGCTCTGCACCCAGGACCTGCTATTTCCATCATTTTAAGCCTCTGTGCTGCAATTATGTGAATTGTCCATTTTTTTCCCCAGCCTCCTCCATGAAATGCATATGTAATGTAAACCCCATTTATCACACTGGAAATTGCTATTGCATTTAATCTTCCCAAAGAGACCAAAATCAAATTATGATGTGTAACGAATGATAACCTGTCAAATTCAAGGGAATACTCCCAGCTTATCCCTCCACATCTAAAATATTACAGGTCAAAGGGGTCCAGTGTAGAAGACATGGGTAGGAAGACATGATGTGAGAATACATAATGAGAAGATGAAAGCTCTCTAAATCTTTGCAGATTGAATGAAATCTAATTACATGCTGTATTGATTGTTGTGTATTACTGGAAAGAGACAGTGAAAAGGGAAAAAGGCAATTAGACTGAAATTGTAGTCTGACCTTCAATTGCTTTTGGCATGAAAGGTTATGCTCTACTTGGGGCATCAAAAATTCTTTATGCTTTATGGTGAATCATTAGCAACAGACTTAGATACAAAACTGATTAGGGGAAAAAGATCAGTCAGTTCAATAATTTTTAATTTTTTCCCCTTTAGAAAAAAGTAAAGGCATAGGAAGAAAATACAAAGTGTTATCATTATGACATTTAATGAATTGCTACCAAGTCTAGCTGGTATGAGTTCTGTGCTGAATGACAATAAAATATATCCATCAATAGCAACACCATAGCAAAAATAATAAAAAAGAATTTATATGGATTGCTCAACTAGGTCTATAATAACTCTTTTTTTCAAAATAAACATTGCACTCAAGGTCAAACATCAGAAGGTAATACAAAGTCTCACCAAGAAAATTCCACTGACACGTTTCATTGCTTTCCTTTCCCTCTACATGTTCTATTCATTTGCTTCCACCCAACCCAGCAGCAGCTGAGGGAAAAGAAAGCTTTCAGAAATACTATTTTTCCCCAAGTTGATAAAAAACCAGAGCACGAGCAAACGAAAACTATTGTTTGGGTGTATGTCTGCATGACTCTGCAGGGAATCATGGCAATTCTCATTCATCCTGTTCTAAAAACTCTTGTTCTGCCAAAGATAATGGCAAGGACCAGCTTTCTCCTGGCTTTCATCTATGGTCCTCTGAGTTCTGCACACACCTCCACAGGCACTGCACTCACTGATTTCATTCAGACTGAAAAGTTAATGAGTTCTCAAGTGATCAGTTTTGGGTTGCCTCTTCATACATTTGTAATGTTACTGCCTGTGTTTCTTTTCCTTGCAGAAGGTACTCACTCCTAAATAACATTTCCTTGATTGTATGTAAACAAATATGTGTGACGGAAACAAAATTCTGTGCAGCTGCAAGGCTGGTCTCTCACAGCGTGGATTTTTATTGCTCTGGATCATCAACAGAGTCCCTAGAAAATCCAGGTAAGTTTTATGACTTCAGGTCTCATCTGAATAGAAGAGAAAAAGAAAATAAAAGAACACTGAGATATTACCAAAAATATACTTAATAGGTAGCTCTAAATTTGCTGATCTCAAAGAGAAAGGACCAAGAGCAGAAAACTGAAGTACTGGGCTGGGCTGACCTGCTGCATTGATAGCATTGAGCTGGACTCAGCCTCCTGGAGCTTTGAGGAGTTCTGGGTATGCAATAAACTCATATTCCTCCTGAATAAAACCTGTCCACCCATGTCTGTCTCTCCACATGGAAGAGACTTGGACCCACCCTATGAAGAAGTGACATCCAAGACAGCCTCAGGCAGCTCTCTGACCTTGTGATCTTGTGCAGGGCTGAGGATCCTGACTCAACACTGAGGTGAAGCTGCAGAGCACAGAGTGTTTGTGTCACAGCAGCCCTGGTGTGTGACACAGCACAGCCCTGTCACACAGGCTCCCCTGCATCCCACTGAAGCCCATTAATGACATAAATCATGACTCATGGTATTACAAACAGAACAGCAGCCAGCCAAACCCAAATACAGATCCTTGGTCTTGATTTCACTTGCAGAGATGCAACTCAGATGATTTCAGTGGAGCACTTCCTAATTTCTTTGGACTTTTTCTTTTTGTTGAAGCATGATTGGGGAAAAAAGTCTTTTTTTTCAGAATGATGATGAAAGAATTAATATATGTTAACGTACCACTGTGTAATAATAAGAAACTCAACAATCACATCAGAGAAGAATTAAGGGGAAATAAACAGGAAATTTGAACAGCTCAGCTTGAAAAACTTTCTGTATTTTCCTGTACAAGAACTTCCAGGGAAAGAAAACTGCCTGCGGTGTTTGATATGACCTGAAGAAGAACGTAAAACTAAGTACAAGTCATTTCACCCATGAAGATTCATATCCAATAAATTGAATTAAAGAAGATGAGGAAAACAGATCCCAAAGAGAGGCATGCTTCACAGAGAACTTCCAGTCATTGCGTGCAATGGTGCCTGCCTAGCACGGTAAGGACTCTGCTGATTCTCCAGGGGATACTGTGCTGAGCTGAACACAGCACAGGGAAATCCTTCCCGAAGTCTTCCCTCTGAAGAACGCCAAGAACAAATCTATTTGGGCGAGAAAACCCCATTCATTGAGCTGTGATGGAAATATCTTGCATAACAATCTAATCTAGTTTGGGAACTTTGTGGCTTGGTGGAATTCATGAGAACGATTTTCCTCTTAAATCCTACATTCTTCAGAACTGTTCCAAAATATGGTTAGAAAAAACAGCTGTTGACACTTTCCTTCTAATTCCTGAATGTGTGGGTTTGGGACTAACACCCCACTCCATGCTCCCCCTCTCTCTGCCCTGTTTATCCAGAGGAGAACATGAGGGGATGCCTGTTCCCTAACACTTGCTAGCACAAACTACATATTGCTGTAACAGCCAAACTTACTTAGATTTATACATTCATTCACAAAGTAGTAATAGGAAACATACTTTATGCTTCCCTCCTATTTGTCTGCATTTTGAGGCTACAGTAGCCCTGCATAAATCAATGTTACAAGTAGGATTTCCACAAGCAGCCTAGAAGCACATATTAAACACATTTACACTGAAAATTCTATTTGCTGTGAAACACTAAATGTTACATTTATATTACAATCTCATGCAAAAGTTCACTCCTCCAGCCTTTTCTTGTCCAAAACACTGCTGTATTTAATCACGTACTTATTCCTCTGATGTCTCACACTTAGAACTTTACGAATCTATGCAAATACAAATGCAGTCATTTTGAAGAATGAGTTTCTATATGAAAGGTTACCTGTCCTATAACAACTGGCTAACCATGCTTACCCTGTTTTAACTACTGTGGAAGGGTTCTTTGCTAACCTAGCACTATTTTTCAAGGCTGGTGAATTAGAATGGTAAGTCATAAAAAGAACTGGTGGATGCTTCCCCTCCTCATCAATGACAATAACAAATTTAAATGGCAAAATCCTTAAGAAAACATATGGGTGCTATGTTTAAACAGACCATTAATAGTGCACAATGTAAGAACTCAGCAGAATGTTTTTAAAGTAGTTCCAAAACCAAGTATATGACTTAGAGCTATAATCTAACACTGTATTTGCTATACAAACAACTTCCTATGCAGAGTTAATATATCCAGACAAGCTGTAAAACCTGGTACAGTTTGTAGGGACCTCCTCTGATCCCGAAACCCCTGAACTGCAGCCTCCTGAACTTTGCATCTATTGAGGAAGTCCTGACTTTGGACCAAGAGTTGGCAGAGAGGCAGGGTGGCGGTGGGAGGCTCGACAAACCCCTCCAGCAAACCCCGCATCACCTCCTGCCCTCGGTTTGCAGCGCTGGGGTCGGAGTGAGCGGTGCCCGGGCTCCCCTCCCCGGCACGGGGACACTTCGGGGGCTCCTGCCCATCACCTCCTGCCCTCGGTTTGCAGCGCTGGGGTCGGAGCGAGCGGTGCCCGGGCTCCCCTCCCCGGGGACACTTCGGGGGCTCCTGCCCATGCTGCAGCACCCTCCCGGGGCACAGGACACCCCCTCCCCGCCCCTCGTACCATTGAGCTGGTTGTAGACCACTTCCTCCAGGTGGTCCAGGCGCTGCAGGATGGACTCCCTGTCGGCCAGGCTGCCCACCTTGGCGCCGCGGCTCCTGGCCCGGCGCTCCGCGCTCCGGACGATCTGCACCAGCTCCTGGGAGCGGTCCTGGATCCTGCAGTACACGGAGAAGAGGATGATGCCCACGAAGACCAAGATGTTCACCGTCAACAAAGTTTTGATTTTCCGTGCCACCGCCATGGGAGCCGCGGGCGCGGTGGCGGGGGGCGCATCCAGGCGCGGCGAGCGGCGGCCCCGCGGCCACCCGGCGAGGGGCGCGCCCGGGGCGCGGAGCGGAGCCGCGCGGAGCGGAGCCGAGGGCAGCGGAGCCAGCAGAGAGCGGGAGCGGAGCCGAGGAGAGCGGAGCTGTCCTTCAGCACCGCCCCGCGCCCGCCGTCGCCCCGCGGGGCCCGCGCCGCGGCGGGCAGGGCGGCATGGAGCTCTGCTGCTCCGCCGAGCCTCCTCCTCCTCCTCCTCTTCCTCCTCCTGCTGCTGCTGCTGCTGCTCCGGCGGCTCCCGCCCGCCCGCCCTCGCTCGCTGTCCGCCGCCCCAAACGCAGAGCGCCGGTGCGCGGTGACGTGCTCGGGGGATCTCATCGGCATGCACACGGCGGAGCCGCGCCCGCCCCGCGCCCTGCCCAGCGGCCCCGCCGCGCCCAAGGGGCCATCTTACCGCCGCTGCCCCCCCGGAGAGCCCGCACTGCCCGCGGGCACCGGCCCAGGGTGAAGGTGTCCTTGGAGGGGAGCGATGCCCCACCCGTCTCAGCGGTGGAGATGAGGTGAAGCAAGTTCGCACGCTCCCCGGCAAGAGGGAGAGCTGGCAGCGCGCTCGGCTCCGTGGGTTTCCCCAGCAGCCCGAGTACGGCAATGGTTTGGGATCCTGCATGGAAATGACATGGTTGGGACCACATCCACAGGCAAGAGAAGTTCTTGCCAAGCATCCATAGAAAAATGGGCTCATAAAATAGTTTAGGTTGGCAGAAATGTTTAAAAGCCCATCTGCTCCAAGCCCTCTGCAATGAGCAGGGACATCTTCAACTAGATCAGGCTGCTCAGAGCCCTGTCTGAACTGACCTCTAATGTTTCCAGGGATGGGGCATCCATCGCCTCTCTGGGCAACTTATGACAGCATTTTATCAACCTCATCAGAAAATATTTATTCTTTATATCTAGTCGAAATTGATAATCTCTCAGGTCAAAACCATTAACTCTAATCTCAATACCTATGGACATTAAATACTCATTTTCAACAACTTCTCCATCATGTTCACACTGATGCTCCTTTTATACAAAAAGATATACCCATCTCACTTAAAGGGTTGCATACCATAGGATGCATCCTGGTGCTGGGAATTTTTCTCCTTTCATCCTTCCTTCGTGGTTTCAGGAGCTGCCAGCTCAAAGTCTAGCAAAGGTTACAACCTCCCCAAGTTCATTGAAACTTAGCGAGTCCTGCTCAGGGTTCCCTGATAAATTCTCCACTGCTGGTCCTGCTTCTGACCCTCCTGCTGCTCACCTTCTGCAAGGCCCCTGAGGGTGCAGTTTCTTTGAGAAGATGTGTTTCTGTCCTAGAGGAATTTTCTTCTCCCCTGGTCTTCTGAGGATCACCAGTGAGATCTGTGTTGAGCAGAAAAGACCTAAACTGGAGTTTCACCATCATCTCATCTTATCCCTGGAAGAAGATACCACAAGTTTCAGCAGTGTCATCTCTTCCAAGTATGGAAATATGTACATGATTTAGTTCTTTCCTACATTACTGAATTCTTAAGTACAAATAATGCCTAGGTGCAGTATGAGATCTTTCACTCAAGCTGCAGCAAATATCTCTTAGTCACTCAGCAGAAGCAGCTCAGCATCTGAAATTTTCCGGTGCTTTGATTATTTCAGTAGTATTCTTATTGCAAATCACTCACAGCATTACATTTTCCTAGCATATCACAATTTGGTTTAAGAAAATATTGAACTAATGCTCAAGTGCAGCTTATTTGATGGCTCCACAGCATTTAATATATTATAGCAACACCTGCTGGTCTTGATATGGTTAAGAATCTGTTACATCCCTATTTCCATTATAAACTCCAAGTTCACAAGCTGGCCACAAGAATTCAGATTGGATTCTGACACGAGTTTATAGTTTGTCCCAAGGCTTGTAAAACACCTTCAACATTCTCAGAGAATTTACCAAGTTTTGATGAGGATTTTTTGCATCATTGCAGTTTTAAACTGGCTTTCACAGACATGATTTCATCCATGACTGGCTTAGCTAAAGGAAACCACTTTTTGACCTAAGTAAATTTCTTAAATGGTCAGCTTAAAATATTCTCATATTCTTCTGTACACACCACAGACTGTGTTCACAAGGCTGAAACCTCACCCAATATCACTCAAATAATAGCTAGCTCATGTAGCTCGCTGTTCCTTCACACAACTCAAAGCAAGTTGCAAAAGACACACCAGAGCTGACTGAAGGACAGCAGAAGTGTTTCTGGACAAATTTCATTATGAAATTATATATTTTATTTTTTCCTTGGAACCAAAAAAAAAGGCACTATAATATTTTCACACGAACAACACTTGAGCTGAAGCCACTGTTTCCTGCCCAAAAGGGTCAAGTTTCAATTTTAATTCCCACAGAAAAGACTTATATTGCCAAAAGAAAATTTTATCAAAATCACTGTATCTAACAGCTGGATTTCAGTGAAAATGCTTTAGCTGCAGCTAAAGGAATCAGCTCTGATTGCTGATCCTTCCTCCAAATGGAGACCATGGGAAGGCATTGGTAGCTGTTCCCAATCAATGGACCAAGCCAGAGGCTATGCTGGGATTCCATTCCAAACCACAAATCCAGTTTCTCTCTCTCTCACACACTGATTTTCACTCCCATCCATCTCCGTGGGGCTCCTGTTTCCATTCATCATTGAAGATGGATCAGGAAGATGCTGTAGAGGCACACCAAGCCCCCGTGCATTCAAATGGCAGCCTGCAGGTGATCACACTCTCCATCCCTGTGCTCCCCCTGTGCTCAGCCAAAGGGAACACCTGGATGAAGGACAGCAGGCTGCAGGTGAAGCTGATATCAAACAGCCAGAGGTAAGGACTCTGAAATTCCAGGCAGCACTCTGAAATATCCATCTGCCACAAGCATCTCCCCAAAAGCAGCAAAGATGGTCCATTGCCTTGGGGCACTTCTGAGCTGCTACTGGGCTGTCAAATAGCTGAGGCTGTAATGGTAACAGCAACATGTACAACCAAACCTTGCTGTTGTCTGAGGCTCTTCTTGAAGCTGTGCTTGGTCTTGTGCAACGTTGGCCTTACAACATTTATATTTGCTTCTGTCGACTCGTGGTTACTGCAGAATGTTCCATCTTGGCATGAGGATGCTGGTTCAGAGGAGAACTTCAGCTGCTTCTGCATTTAAAATCCTGTTTGACTTAGCTACTGAGCTATGAGACAGAAAATTTCACTTAAAACAACAGGGAACAAAAATATTTTGAAAATAACTTTACTAACACCATTTTTACAGCCATTATGTACAGAGCCTATCATGCAGCTCCTCAAGGCAGCAGACTCTAAGTCAATGTGAACCCAGTGCATTTGGAGCTACAAACCTCAACCAACACAAATTTTTTTAGCCAGCTACTGAAATCTGTGGATTGTACAACAACTGAGTATGATCAACATACCTACCATCATCTGGACAGTTCTCATGTTGACTTTTCCCAAAAAGGGCTCAGAAAAAAATATTAAAAGAGACATGTGGAAGTGCCATCCCTACAGCAGAACCCTTGGAGGCACCATGCCTTCAGTCCCAGGTGTGGTGGGTACATGCTCAGATAACCAGTGGGTTTCAATGTTCTATGAGGTGTTTTATGTTGAATTTCATTTTAAATAAGATAAAGGAACTAGCTAAAGAAACAAAAAAGTAAGATTTTACTTTTGAGAAAAGGCAAGAAGAGGCTGATTAAAAAGTTGCTTGAAAGTTTTTTGAATTTTAAAAAGCCTAGGCTGAAAAAAAGTATTGAATTCAAGTTAATAACCATAAAATCATTCCCAAACACTTTTCCAAAAGGACAAGATTGATTTACCATTTCTAAAGAGACATACCTTTCTGATCATCCTACTGCATGATATGAGACATTTGCAGGAATGAATAATGTGTAGAAGGGAAGACTTTGATGTTTCAAGTACTTGAACACTAGCTTTAAAGAAAGAAAAAGACACCACAGACAAAATATTATGCCAGTGATGATCTCCACTGCAGATTCCAGCTGTAGTTACTCACCCACAGACATCACCCACCATTTTCCCAGTGAAACCCCAAATGCATTTGCTAGCACTTTTCTTAGAGTTTTAACACAGCCTAATATTTTTCTACTTCATTTTCTACTTTTCTACTTATTTAGAAGAAAACAAAAAGCAAAAGCAGCAAGCAGAGCCTCAGATCTATTGAACACTCAGACACACAGAGCTGAGGCCCTCACCCTGTTGCAAAGAGGCACTGCAGCCCCTCAGATACTGAGATGCCTTAAAATCTGAACACACATTTCAGAAATTATATATATATGTAATATATGTGTAGCCTTTTAATTTTGGCCGTATTAGTCCCTTAATAAGATTACACAGAAGTTTCATAAATGGAATTTGGGATGCTTCCTCTAAAACTGCAGCAATTCCCTCTTGCACATGGGACAGTTCTTCAAATGCACAGTTCATGCTGTGTTCTACCACCTGTGGCTGTGACACAAACATGCACTTCTTTTATATTCTTCCTGTAGCATTAAAGCTACAGTTTGACCCTGCAGAGTGAATTTATAATAGACAGCACAATTGCCAGCAGATCTGCTGCTTTCAAGCCTGGGAGATTGTGCTGATGACCACTCTGTAGTAAAAGCGTGCGGATAAAACTCAACAATTATCCAAACGTGCATTAAACCCCCAATAAACCTGTCATTGTGAAACCAGATTATAAATAATGCCAAGACTAAAATATTCAACCCACATACTAACATTTTACAAAGCTCTAATTAATAAACATTAGAGCTCTCACCCATTTTAATAAGAATTGAGTGGAGCTGCCTTTTTAAAATCCAACTGCATAGTCCTCCATCCATTTCCTACTATTATCTCCTACTGTAATTCCTGAATAGGTGCTTGTTTGCTAAGAGAGGATTATCACCATTCACCATCATCAAAAATTTCTTGCAGGGACTTAGATTTACCATGCAACAAGAGAAAAAGCATCTTTGAGGACCTTGTCTCCCCCAGATGGCAGAGAGGCTCAGCCCTCAGAACAGGGAAGGTGGCTGGGACCTGCCTGGCAGCTGCTGCACTGGGATTCCAAGCTGCAGACTGATGGTTTTGATCATCCCATAACTTACTGCAAGGAATTTCAGAGTTGCTGTGATAAGATAGAGACTCACACTGGAAATAAATCAGGGAAGCTTTCAAGGACGGCTTCTATGTTTATGAGAATTGCAATAAAGAAAATAAATGTGCAAGAGATATATAAATGTAATTTAATATCCAGCTATTACAGATATAGAAATTACCTCATTATACTCCTTGAAATCCATCTTTACTTATTCCTGATGCCAGAAAACTTACAAAGCCCTAAACAATGGCTAAGCTGTTAGCATGCTGAGACTTCTACTTTTCACACTGTCCAACATTATCTTCTGGTTCTGCATGTTCCTTCTGCTGCTCTCAGGCACTGCACAGACTTTAAAACAGAGACTGCTTTTTGATAGGGCTTTTCTGTTTCAAAAAAGGGTTAATGAATGATGCTCCTAATTCCAAGAGAATATTAATTTTCAGCTCTGTCTGTGACATGTGTGGATTACAATCCTCAGCTCCTTCTTGGAATCCATTTGTCTCATTTCCACTTCTACTCTTAAACAGCCAACCTTATGGTAGCACAATTTCCTGTCAGCTCTTTCATTAGCCCTTGATCAGATATTATTTTAGGAAACCTGTCCAGATCAAGTTTCCTATTCCAGCATGTTTCTAATACAGCAGTGCTGCCTTTGGGGAGAAGCCTGTTCTAGGAAGGAAGGAAGGAAGGAAGGAAGGAAGGAAGGAAGGAAGGAAGGAAGGAGCTCCCTCTCCAATCCATCTGAAAGCTGATGAAAAAGCTAAACATTATCCCTGACTTAGGAAAGTTAAAAATATTTTGCTTTTTGCTACTGGAATTGCACTGAATCCAGTAGGGCGCATAAATTTTTAGCCATCACTGTAGCAGTCCCTGTTCTGCCAGGAGGAACAGGCTTGTGGGCTTGTGCAGGTATTTGTCCAGGCTGGTCCTCTGGTAGGAAAAGAACCTCATACAATATTCATTACTGACTCGTCTCTGTCTTGATGCACATTATTAAGAGCTGCCTGGCCCTCCAGCAACATCTTCACAACAAAATTAAGAAACACAGCCAGCCATCATGTCAAAGTCCTAAGAGATTAAATATTCTAAGTGCAGCAGCACCAGGGTAAATTAGTATTGTTACCTCCTGACCCCCAGAGCTGCACCCAATGCTGGTTTTAAACAATAAAAATAATGAGATTTTTAGATTCCATTTATTTTGAAACAACAACTGGCAGCTTGAGAGAAGAAAACATGCTTTGGCAAATAAAGTTGACATTGACATTTTTAGTAAAGAATAGCTTTATGGTGCCTTGTCACTGGGCAAATCTGAAGAATCACTGCTGCCTCTGATGTATGATGTTTTTCACAGGGACAGCGTATGTATGAGTAATAAAGAACATTTAGTACAGTTTGTATCTGCCTTTAACAGAGATGTTCAGAATATTTAAATAGAAACCAAAACATTTCTAGCATTGAAGTCTTCAATGCATTTTTAAAATATTTCATCTTAAAAAAATAAGTTGAAGGCTGATGCATGATAAAATTCCATCCTAAAACTATGCCAGTGAGAAGCCTTGGCAGATGGAAGTAGGATGACAGAACCACATTCATTTAGTTGGGTTGGATTCCCTAATATTTCCAGTAAAGGGCAAAGTCCAATTTAACAGTTTTGGAGAGAGTTTTTGGGGGGTTTGGGGTTTTTTTTTAACACACTTTAAAATGAGACAGTCAGTAGGAAAAGAACATTTAAGACTATATTGGACTGTGCAAATGCTTTCAGAACTGTTCTGTCTTTTCCTGCTCCAGACCCCACAGCTTCTCTAGCTTTCAATTTCTCCATCTGAAAACTGGGGACAGCTTGCCATAAGGGAGGTGACAGAATTTGCTTTTATTAATCTCCCTCTCAATTGATTTAGAGACCATATGGAGTTTAAAACAAAAAGAAATTCAAACCAAGAAAAACACGGAAAACCAAGGAGTTAGGAGGCACCAAAAGTGCAATGGTGAGGGGAGCTGCAGGTAGGCAGAGACATGTAGGTAATGGCATGCCCACATGTTCATCACCCTTTTAGCTCTAGATGCTGGGAAGACATTCTCTATTATTCATTAATTCTGTGGTGAGCAGACAGATTAAGAATTTTCCTGTATTAATTAATCTTGCTCTGGGCTATGAAATTGAAAAGCTTCATTTATTTATATATTTATTTATTTTGAGGGAGAACAATTTCTCAGCAAAGCCCTCCCCAGTGAAACTGCAGCATCAAAGCCTCTGGCCAAGCTCCCAAGCATTCCATACTGTGCCTGCCTTCAGCCACCACATCATGATATATAATTACAGGCACAGATCACTCACTGCTTCTGGTACTAAATACAGGGAGATGTTTTACACTGGGGGCTTGATTGTGGTACCGACATTAATACCAGCCATAAAGGACAGATCACATCCACTGATAGAAAGGAAATGTGAAATGGATCAGGTCTGAAATTTCCTTTATGTTGTTTATTATTATATATGATATCCAACACACATCCAGTGGTATCAGCTCACACAAAAAAAATCCTGACATTAAATCCTTTCTTGTCCATTGAGCTGCTTTTGATTTGCATAAACCAAAGATGAGCAACAAGCAGTGTGTGGGGTGTCCAGCCCTGAGCAAGGAGTTGATTGGTGGTTTCATTACCCTTCACCCCTGAGGCTCACAGACCCCAGGAGGACAAGGCTGAGCTTAGCAAGGACCTGCTTTGGCCTGAAATCCTGGGCTTTCAGCTGCTGTTTAACAGAGTGTTGCAGGGAGCTGCACTGCTGCCTGTTAGCACACTTTGTTCAACACAATTAGTACAATTCCCTGCCAGAGAAAACACTAAGGGATAGCTCAGTGACAGACTGGGGTTATTCAACTCTTGACAAAAGGTTAGGAGAATTCTCTTGAACCAGTAATTGTCTGTCACATGAAATACTGCAACTCCTTGAGCACAGGAGGAGGACACCATAACATGAAGTGGATTAGGGCAGGAGGAAGCTAGAGACAGGCAGGTTAATAGAGAGGAATCCAAATGGACTTGCCAAAACACTCTGCGGAAGAATGGACAAAAAAAATAAAGAATAGAAGTTAATAAGGACCTCAATTTTTTCTGGTGTTTGTAGGTAAAATAACTGAAGTTGGTTTCCTTCCAAGTCTTCAAGATTTTTGAGGTCAGTATGTGCACAGGGAATTTCTGTGGCATTGCACAGAGGGGCCTCAGAGGAATTGGCACACGAGCTAAAACAAGACAGAATGGCAGAGGAAGAATAATGTATTTCTTGTGGTGACAACATTGACTACACGGTGAAAGGAGACTCACATCATCAACACATCATCCCAAAGCTGCAGAGCCCAGTCCAGACAAGCTGCCACTGTTCCCTGGCTAACTGCAGGCAAGGAGGTGGATTGCCTGCCCTGGAAATTGTTCTGCAGGTTTGGTTTGAGAAAAGGAGATGTAGGAAGCCTTCAGAAGGGGCACACCTTTTTCAAGCACATGAGTGCACAAGTCAGGTTTGGAACAGAGGGTAAGAAAGGCTTAAAGTGAAAATTTATCATTTGATCTTGTAATGGAGCCAGAAGGGATGTTCACAGCACATATTTTACTACTGGCTTTAACTGGTCACAGATCCAACTACTGATTACCACTAAATTAATTCTGTTGATGAATCCTTCAGTATGTATCTTACAGTCCTCTTTTCTCCCCCATGACACTTTCCTAAATTTTTTGTTCTCAATGCCTGAATGGAGCACTTATCTACAACAGGACCCTGATCTTGACTGGGACAGGGAGCTGCTTCCACCTGTCACACACAGACAGGACAAGTGATAACAGCAGTGATAAGAACAGAGCATCTTCATAACACCCACTCTAAGTAGGACATAAATGAATACATCAGATTATTCTTTAAATAGCCTACTCTAAAATTAGATGAGTGAATGCTGCCACATAACACTAATGCTAATGGAAGAGCTGGATACCAGGAGCAGACAGTGTTGAGAAAATTCTCTGCCTTGAAAATGTTAATTCATTTAATTGCCACTAATTGTACATAGCATCCTTGCAAATTCAAACACGGGAACTGAACAAGCAGTTCTGAGCCTGATCTTTGCCAGGTAAAACCTTCAGTTTAAGGAAAATCTATCTCAGAATCAGCAATGTATTCTCTTTCATGCTCACCTAGCTTTCCAAAGCGTGCTGCAGGTGTGAAGAAAAGCCCAATACTAAGATAGATGTAGCCCAAATTCACCTCAAACAAAGTGCAATTTCTGTGGCACACACAACAGTTCTGAGCCACATCTTCCATTACCTTGTTCCTCAGCTGCATGATTGTGAACTTGCAGCAAACCTGGTGGTGTCTTAAAATGGCCAGAGAAGGAGCATTTCTATCCACTCCTCTAAACCACAGCAAATCCTGTAACAGATAATTCAGTTTTATGGTTGGACTTTTCCAACATAAACCATTCTATGATTCTATAAAAATTCCTAGCCCATTGGGATTTTGGGGTGCAGAGGAGAAGAAGACAAGACTCCTTTGTTTTATGGAAAGAAAAACTGAGATCTGATAGCCAACAAGACACTGAACAGTGCTGTGATGGACACAATTTGGTATGCTAGAGGAAAATTCTTCAGTCTTTGGGGAATTTATTGTCACAAGCCAGCTGCTTATACTGGATTAGAAAGGGAATTAGAAAATACACAAACCAATTAAAAAGTAATGTTTGTTTGTTTGCTTCCTGCAGTTCTTTTGCTCTTTCATACTAATTCCTTCTCTTTTAAATTTTTTTACTGAATTCAATATTAATATTGATATTCACAAATAAATCCCAAGATTCATGTCTTTTTAAAATGCCTCTAGCAATTTTTCCCACCATGGCCTGATCCTGCAGCTGTGAATGGAGCTGCTGCAGCTTCCAGCAGCTCAGGATACAGCCCCAGGCACGGCTCCAGAGGGAGACGACCTCAGAACACAGTGACCTTTCCAGAACATCAGACCAAAATGAAAAGGTGCCCCAGCCTTTCAAGCAAGGACACTGAAAGGAATCAATATCACTTTGCACAGATTTACAGCAAAGCTGAAGGAGGGATCACGCTGAAGGCAAGACAGAAGAGGAATTTTTCTCTGTTTTTCTGTTGGCTAAAGTTGGAAATGGAGCTGGCATGTAACAAATGCTGGTAGTTAACTCTGCTACCCTCTGGAATGGTCCATTAAAATAACAAGGACAACAACAGATGATATTTCAAAGTAGCACTGAAATTCCAGCAAGCAAACTGTAGGACTGACTGTAAATACCTTCACAGATTTTAAAAAATACCCATCTCAGCTTTACCAGATTTGAGGGTAAATTCCCATTTTCCATCAAAGTACAGCAAAATCAAATTGCACAACTCCTTAGACCTATGAATTCTCTGTTGCTTTTAGAAGTAAAAAGGTTTTTAAAAGTTCTTCTTTGTTGAAAAGAAGAAAGAAATCCAGTAATTTATTAGGTTTCTTTAAAACCTGTGAAAAAAATTTCAGCTAGAAAGCTTGTGGCAGTCTACTTATTTTTACTTTCATGAAAGAACTCACATGATTAGAAAAGAAACACAAACATTCCATACTGAGTTGAAAGAAAAACTTCAAATAAGAAAAGAAGAAATAGGAAAAAGAAAACTCTCCAAAATGATGGTTAGAAAATTCCATTAGTCTTCAGATGAATAAGATTATAATATTCAGATGATAATATTTGATCAGATGATATTATTTGCATCCCATTGTCACAGCTGACATTTTGAATCACTCCAATCCTGATAACTTCTCAGTTTGGGAAGTTTATACAGAACAAGGAATCATTCAACACTCACATATTTGCAAGTCCCATTTTCCCCCCCATTTTTGGTGCCATTTCTGCTGTCATCCCCCAGCTGGGCCACCTGGCTGCAAAGGGGCTCTGCTGCAGCCCTGCAGCCCCACTCTGGTGAGCTCAGCAGGGCAAGGCATTTGAATTTTAAATTGCAGAGTTCCCTCCATCTTTCAAGTTATTCTTGTTTAATGCTCAAAGCCAGGAAAGTCAATTGAAACTTAATTCTCTTCTTCTTTGATTTATAGCAGCTGTGGATTAAGAAGCTGATTTGGGACAGATTCAATTGTTTCCTCACTGAAAAAAACTCAGAAACATAAGAGCTTTTCTAAAGGTTTGCACCTTGAATAATGGTTCTGTGTGTTTTATTGTATTGCACCACTATATTTTATTAGAAAGCATTATTCAACCCTTATTTCCTGGAATTTCACCGTGGCCCATTAATGTGTTGTCAGAACATGGGAGTGACTGAACAGAACTCTGTGCTCAAGACAAGGGGCTTGCCTGACCTGGGATGGCATCCATTGAGAAACAGACTTCAGGCACCCCAAAATGGGCCATATCAGTTCACTGCAACTCTTAGTAGGATTTTTTTTCAAATAAACTTTTAAAGAATTACTTTGTTTCAAAATTTTCACATCTTTCCACACTTTCAATTTCTCAATTTCTAAATGATGCCCTGACATGAAGTGGGCCAATTCTGACTCTGAAGAACTTTCACTTTTATATAAATATATGGATTTCACTATATATTTTAGTGAAAAAACTTCAATAATTCATTTTGGTCTCCATATTTCTACCAATATTTTGATTTAGTCCACAAAGGAACAAACAAACCAATTATTTGTATATCTCCAGTCTCCTTAGTAAAGCCTTCCCTTTTCAAGTTTATAGGAGACAGCATGCTTCAAAACAACCCACTCTGATCTAGGGCTTAGAGAAAAATATGTTTAGTTCATATAAATCAATATACCCTCAGTAAGGAACATGAAACTGTGCTTTCATGCCAGGCCAGGATCCTACCTGGTTGTACTATCTCAATTCAGAATAACTTTTTGTTTGAAAATGTATGTGTTTCATCACTCACAAATATTCAGTTAAAAATAATAATTACAGAAAACATGAATGCTGCATTTCCCTAAAATATGAGCATTGAAATGCACAACGTATTGGAAGATAGGGACGTGCTGTACAAAAAAATAGGACCCCTTGACAAAAGAGGAATGCTTTGAAAAGATAAAGGGAAGATCAATATGTTCCATCTTTATAGGCTCTCATCTTGTATTCTCCTGCAGTCTCAAGTCAAAGCCTACTTTTGTCTGTAGTCTAACAAAGAGTATTGGTGTTATGAAAGGTACAGTGGCCCCTTCTTTATGCTCCCTGATAACTCGTCATTTACAATCAGTGTGAGATTCAAAACAGCTTTTTCTTCACCTGCCTGGCTCCCCTGGCAGAGCAGCCCAGGTTCCCTGCAAGGCTGCTCCCTTTGCCTGATCCCTCCCTGCAGACCTGGCTCACTTCCCTGCCAACAACGGCCACAGCAGAAAGCTGGGGGGAAAATAAATCTGTTTATCTGATGCACCAGGGACTGCCATACCTGACAGCTGTGTTACACACAGAATGAAAAACACACCTCAAAAATACCTTCCCTACAGGTGAGGATGTGGCAAACCCATCCCCATTGACCAGAGCTGCAAAATAAGGTGCTGGGGTGGTGCCACATCAGCCCCAAGGATGTGCTTTTGCATTTCTCCTGAAAGTCCTGCCAGGTAAATAAAAAACAGCCCTCTCAACAGGTAAATATAAACCAGCCCCTCAAGTGCAACCCACAGCTGCACAGTAATTACAGAACAAATCTTGTTCTGAGAGAAGTACCTGGGTGTGACAGCAATCACTTCTACAGAGACACCACTTTCTTCCCTTTTCACCTAATTATCTGTATTTAAGCTGTGCCTGTTTGCAAGGAGTCAAGCAGGATGGAAAAGGAAGTACAAAATCACACTCGCCTCTTCCACAATAACTTAAAATAGCTTCCCTGGAAACACAGAGTCCCTGTGATATTCCTTGGTGTCTCAGCCAAGAAAACTTTACAAAGTCCTGAGTCGTGAGGTACACTGTGACTCTGTTATTTTTGCTTGTATTTATAGCAAGGTTTTCCTCTCCAGTTAAATAGCATTGGTATTCAGCACTATTTCGAGAATTTCTGGAGGAGTTGGGGGGAGGAGGAAGGGACAGGGGATGGTGGGTGGTCTGTCTGGGAAGCAACATCCCTCCATTAACTCATGGCAAGGCAACTTGCTGGACCACCTACAGGAGCTGTCACTTTCTGTCTCCACAGACAATTCACTCAAGAAAAATGAATTCTCTTCAAACCCAGATTGATTGATTTCTTTCTTTCTCATGTGTCACCATTCTGGCCCATCACAATTACATCAGGAGCAGACTGGTTAGCTCAGAACATTCTACAGCCACTGCACAAAATAAAGAGTGGGGTGTTAGAGGGTGCAATGAACTCATGCAAACACAATGTTTGTTCATCAAAGCAGCTACACTTACAGGAGCCCAGAGCTGGAGGCAGTGGAATGTCCTTGTTTCATTTCTGAACCCCAGAATCCATCATTGTAACATCAGGGATTGCAGGGAATCAGAAAATCCTTTACCATGTTTGCTCTGATCATAAAACCCCAGCACCATGCACTCATGCAGAAGCCCATCAAAGTATAAAATGGGCTTTTCTAATCTGAGAAATCAGTCAGGACCTGCACCTGCTTGCTGCCCACCTGTCCCACCTGAGGAGAACAGGGTGCCCACCTCATGCAGAGGGCAACCCTTGAGCCTGGGCAGCACGAGGAGACTTGCACTGCTTCCTTAGCAGAGGCTGGAAATCAAACACTTGCTTTATCCTGACATAATTGCTTTCATTACTTGTGTTACAGCAGATAAGGAAGTACCCAGCAGGACAACAGAGTAAATGATGCCCACAACCAGCCTGCAACTTGCAAACAAACAACAGCACCTTCTTTAGAAACTCAGAACTCTGCTAGTTGAAAGCCTGAGTTCTTGATAAGGAGGCAGATGCATCCTTGGAAGAAATGCTAAAAAGGCAAAATCCTTTTGCTGCAGACAAAGAAAGGCTCTGAGGACTGAAACCCATTTCTTATCTTCCAGAGAACTGTTTTGTCTGGATGCTATTAGCACGGCATTCCTCTGATCATTTATAAATGTCATTTACAAACTCTGGCACAATTGTTCTTTGCAGAATAGATTACAGGGTCCAGCCTTCCTCCTTTCTGAGCCCATGCTCTGTGTTTAATAAGGAGGCTGATATTGTGTTTTTCAGTTCATGCCCCAGTGTAACAAACACTGCTGAATGTGTGATGTGGGACACACAGAGCATCCCACTCTGAGTTTGAAAACTTGCACTCCTCTTCTGCTAGAGCTTCCCTTGAAGTCACCACTGATCCTGGCTGGATCAGAGAAGGGGGCTGAGCCACTTTCCTGTGCTCACTGGTCTCATGCACACAGGGATTTCTGGCCCTTTTCAGGGCTGTCTTCACATCTGGGTTGATCCCTGGCCTCACATCTCCTAGTGGAACATCAATTTGCAGGATTTTTGAGGCTTGTTTTGGTTTTGCCAAGAAGATCACAAATAACTGCTGTTTACACAGACCAGATTGTCATTTGTGTTGTCTCCTCAGAGGTACTGAGGCAGACAGAAAGGGAAGATTTGATTTTGATCCTGTGATAAGGGTTGCACATTTCTTGACCCAAATCCTGCCTGCAGAAAGATCTGAAATTCATGCCAGTAGTGTCCATTAAAGAGGTATTTGACATGCCTCATCTCCATTCCCTCTTAAACAAAACAGGACCCAGCTACCACACCATAGCATCTGATCAGCAAAACTATGAGATAAGAACAAGGGCAGACGTGGCAAATAAAGCTCTTGGGATGGCATACCCCAGACAGAATTCTGTTCTGGATTTAATTGCTGCATGCAGGCAATCCAGGAATATAAAATACAAGTAGTGGATGCTTCAACAGCCATTCATATGAGGGCTGTATCTGCTTGCTTAATTTTAAAATTCCAGTTATCAAACAAACATGCTGAACTCTGGGCCACAAGAAGCAGATGCTGTATGTTTACTTCTACTTTGAGCTGTAAGGTGTGCTTTTTTCTTGGTATTTTAGTGACAATGTCCAACTCTGAAAGGCACTGTCTGTTTATTAATTTCAAAGGAAGAAAGGGAACTCTCTGGTTGAATTAATTAATTTCCTTCATTTCATGCAAGGCTTCAACTTCACAGTTTGTGATCAAAGAGAGGACATCTAAAATAATGTTAAATATGGTTTAGGTTTTAAATGTGCTATCTGCTAGTTTGGTTTCTACTTCTCTAACAAATCTCTTGCAAACACATCATGCAAGGGCTCTGCAAAACACCACGCAGGAATGCCAGAGCGAGGGCACTGGAAGCAATGCTGAAACCAAACAAAAGCCATTTCCTGCCTTATGACTGCCAGTTCAGAGCTGAAACAGCATAACATCTCCTAAAATCTACCCTCTCCAACCTCCTGAAAATCATAAATGAACAAACACCTTCAGCAAGGGGACTGGCACCATTTCTCTAGAGGAATTCAAAGTCAGGTGATTCCCAAATGCTGCCAGGTACCAGATCCCATCCTGGTGACCTCTGGATTTCTCTTGGAGCTGCAGTGATCAGGTCCCAGCCAGAAGGGAGTTTGCTCCCTCAGCACACTCCAAAGGTGTGGAGCTGGTGAAACAACTCCAGCATCAGAGACTCCAGTGATTCCAGCCTAACGCAGAGAATTATGTCATGTTTGCCAAAATATTAATGTGTGTTATGCTCCAGCGTTAACTAAAAACATTTCTTAATCCATCGGCTAATCCAAACAAACAAATTAGTATAATTGGAGAGTTGTGCTTGCAAATACAAAGCACAAAGAGAGGGAACACGAATTGTCTTGTTGTCATTCCTCTCAGGCAGCATGTGCAGCTAGTTCTGCTCCTTGCAGTCTGAGCATACTGCTATAATTGATGGCAACATTTATCATAACAGCAGCGCAAAAAGCATCAACTGCTTGATGAATTTATTTACTCCTGCTCAGAAGTGAAGCTATGATTGGACCACTTTATAAACATCAAACTGCTCTAGACCTGGTCTGTTGTTGTTGATTGCACAAGGGGAAAAGAGGGTGAAGAAAAAAGAATTAAAAACAAGGCAAAAAACCTTGATTGGGAGGCTGTAGGTTCAGTGAAAAGACAAATGTCTTTCATTAGAGGAAAACAACCATTACTTTATCTAATTAAAAAAATAAAAAAATAATGACTCTTGCATCCATGATCAACAGCTGCAGCATGTTCTGCTGCAGAGTTTAGTTCTTTCTCTGGCAGGATTTTTCCCCCAGCCCACAGTGCTCCTGGAGGCAGAGAGCTGTACAGAAAGCACCAACCTTCCAAACTAACCTGACAAGGACACTGGGCTCAGCAAGGCAAAGCCAGGAACCACACCACATCCCTATTTGGTCATCTCTTGTCTTCCACAGAGAAATATGGGGTCATGTCCTCTTTGCCCTGACTCAACCTAGCCATCTGAACCTATGCAAAACTCTGATACTTTTCCTGGGTGGATTCTGCACATTTTGTCCCCAGATGGAAGTAAATCCAATAGGAAATAGGTCCAATGGCTTTACATTTGCTAAGTTTCCAGACTGTATCTCTAAAAGGGTCTGAAAACATTGCTTGAGATGGAATGGTCTGCCACACTCAGTCTGCATGCTAATTAAGTATTGTGTTTTTTCAAAAAATTGTTTAAATATTTTCCTTTTTCTCTGGTTGATTCCTTTGACTCCTCTCTGAGAAGCACAGAGGACAGCAGTATCTGGAGATGAATTTCAAACATCCAGTTGCTGTTTGGAGCAGCCTCTATCCAGTCTACAGCAGAGCCAGCAGCATCATCACAGGATGATTCACAGACAGGGAAACAACACGAATTCCATTACAGGCTTCTGCAGGGTAAAGAGTTCACCCTTAATGAGATCTTAATGTCTTATAACTCACTAGATAAAATTTAGTTTATGATATTATGCTAAGACACCAAAATGTAGTCAGCCCTGATACAGTCAGGCTCTAAAGTCCATAATTAAGACTCAGTGCTTCAAACTGCTGAGAAACTCATATCTGATTGAGAGTAGATTTTTTTATTTAAAATAATAGGTTCTGTGCTCAATGGTGTCAACTTTCACAGCACTGGGACAAGGAATTCCAAACATGCCCTGCAACCAATAAATTTAAAAGCAGACAGAGGTACATCCCAAGGGGAACGGTGGGGAGCTGTTCTCCAGAGGCTGTGCAAGCTAGCAGGGGTGAACCTTGTGCAGGGCAGAGACCAATGTGCTCCACAAGCACTGCAGGAACTGCCAGCTGCTGTGTCAGGCCCCAAGCAGAAATAAGTGGGGTTTCAGAAGCCTCTCAGGCCTCAAGAGCACAAAGGTCACTCCATTTCTTT
Source organism: Passer montanus (assembly GCF_014805655.1). Taxonomy (NCBI): domain Eukaryota; kingdom Metazoa; phylum Chordata; class Aves; order Passeriformes; family Passeridae; genus Passer; species Passer montanus. The sequence goes on along the minus strand of NW_024370263.1, from coordinate 2,913,178 downwards.
GTTCTTTGCATTCCTTAATGACTTGGGGAGCTTTATAAAATTCCTACTGAAACCTTTTAAATTCCCTTCCTAATTATGCAGCATCCAGCTCTGAGGAGGCACACAAGGCACTTTGCTGGAGAGAGTGCTACAAGCACCATGCTCCCAGTAACAGCCTGGGAAGGAGAATGGGAGCAAGCACACTGCCTCCTGAGTGCCTGCAGGACCAGCCTAATCTAAAGGTATTAATCTAAAGATTATTTTTATGAGTGGGACTCGTGTCCTCTTTATGTTTTATGCAGCGCTTCAAACTCCAGGTCAGTGTCACACAAAGAACAATAAGATAATCATAGTAATAAAATGCTAATCTAGCCCATTAACCTCTGCCTGGAAAATTGCAGCAGACCTGGCTTCCAATAACAATGCAGGAAGGCCTGAGGAAAGGGCAGATTAGACAGATTCCAGCACAGGGAAATAACCCACCAAATCCTGCTGCAGCCAGCTGCTGATGTTACACACCCCATGGAAAATTGGATGACAGCAGCAAGAACTGCTGGTGGCACAGTTTTCATCCTGGCTGCTGAGCACAGGAATTGAGTGAGCCCAGGGCAGCCCAGCCAGGGAGAGGGATGGCTATTAATGGCAAAGAAAAGCCTGCATAAGTAGGGGTAAGCAGTTTCCACCACACTCATCGCTGTTCAATGAAAGGCACAGCTGCACCTTTCTCTGAGTTATCAAAGATTATTTCAAAAGAGTACAGAATGGCATTTACAGCAAGATACATCCCACCCTCTCTTCTGTTACTCTGTTCTACAAAGCACTGGGATGTAGTTTCCTCCCTTTAGCAAAAGCCTATGGGCCAAAATATTGCTGCCCACACGAGGTGGCTGCTCACAGGCAACCTGGCCTGACCAAGTCCTTCAGAGGCTGGGCTCCATTTGCCAGAGAGGAGACAGATTTCCAACAGCTGCAGATGGGACATAGAGGAGAATTTGTCTCAGACAAATGCCTTGGTAGATGAACCAAGGCTGGCTCTGCTTGCCCCTGCTAACAGGAGTCAGCCCAGGCCTGGCTCTGGCAGAGCAAACAAATGCTGTGGGTGCAGGAACTGAGAACAGCGTGAGAAAACCACAGAGCAGGCCCTGTGGTTCCCTTTTCAACATGAATCTCATGGTTACTTCAAAAACCCTGTGAAGGAAGGCAAAGGGACTCTCTACTGGCTTTCAAAATTCAAGAGTCTTTCAACTGCAAGGAACAAATATCTATCAAAGACAATTATTTTTGCTTTTAGTATAAGTAGCTCCTTAAATAAAACCATAACAGCACATGGCAGCTGAGGACCTTGCTTCCCCCATACTAACAGCACCTCTGCTGTAAGCTTTGCTTTCCTTCCCTTTTGCATGACAGAATGTTCAATGACAGAATGAAAAGGCAATGGCATTTCCACGTGGTTACTGCTCTTTTCACTGAATGCAAAGGAAAGAGTTCCTCTGGAGTTACACCTTGGAAGTCTGAGCAGCTCTTCAGCCCCAAAGGCAGCAGAGGGGAGCTGAGGGTCTGGAGCTGGATGTGCAGATGTCCAGCTAGCTGGTCAGCTCAGCACAGAGCTCTGGGGGCAGGAGGATGCTGTAAGAGGAGCAGCACAGATCAGCCTGGCTGCACTTGCTGGCACTGCTCACAGCCACGTCAGGACAGGCACCAGGGCCTGACCAGTGGTGCTCTGAGCTGTTCTCACATGCACACGTTCTCTCACAGAAGAGAAAACCCCATCCACCATGGTTTGCAAGAAGTCCTCAACACCATCAGAGTGAATCCTTCCTTCATATCCCAATATGCTGTTGAGGGATACTTTATCATAGCTTTAACAGGGGTTTTTTTAATCATCAATATTATTTATAACTATTAATACTCTTTCTACATTATTTAACTATTTTATAAGCTTGCAAAAACCCAGCCAACTAACAGCCATTTCTCTGCAAACTATTAATAACCTCTCAGGTATGCCCTGGTTCCCAGCAGGATTATATGAAAGCAACAGTGGGATGTACAGCTCAGGGCAACACCAGGGGCACACAGTCAGAGGCAGGAACAAGGCACAGAGCTGCCAGCCACACTTCCTTAGCCTGGGTCTGCTGAGGAAGACCTTCCCCCCTGCAGGAGATGGAGCTTCCCTGCAAAAGCACACCACTATTGACCACATTAGAAGGGCATGAACAGTTTTGCTGTTTATTTTCCATTGTCTTTCAGCTCATTTCTTCTCTCTGCTGTCTTTCTGAATGATCTCATTCACTTTCTCCTACTTCACACCCCAGAAGGATCCCTAAGAATCACTCACCCTCCAGCCTGGGGAGGAAGGGGAGCAATGCTGTGAGGAGCTCTGAGCTGCTGCAGCCAGAGAGGAGCCCCAGCTCGGGTCCAGGATCCCCTGTGGCCATGGCAGCACTGATCCCTGGGGGATGAGCTCTCCCAGGTTCCTCTTGTCTTTCTGGGGAGCTCTGCATCTACCCTGAACTCTGATGGAGCTGCACCACAATGAGGAGTGACTTCAGACCCAAGCTGAGGCTGCTGTGCACCACCCTGCAGGCAGTGTGAACGAGCACCAACGCCAAGGCAGATTTAGACACTAGCTGAGAAATCTGCCTTCTCCCCAGCCCATCTTGCAAGAATAAAGCATTTTCTTTCCTCAGCCATGAGACACTAGCAGGGTTTGCAGGGCTCTGTCTCAGCTCCCTCCAGAGCCAGCCCTGCCTCCTGAGGCTGCAGCAGTCTCACCCAGGATGTTTGGTCTTTAAATTCAATTCCCTTAAACCAACAGCACTGCTGAGGCTTTCCCCTTCCATTCTCATTAGCAGACCAAATATGTTCTAGAATGAATTGCATAATTATATCAGCAAATCCATTTTCTCCTGTGATTTTTTTCCAGTTTCCCAAACTGCAGGGCTTCTTTTTCCCTGCAGAACTCCCCAAAGAGATGCCACAAAGCAAAGCAATCATGCAAAAAGATTTATGACAGTCATTTGTATACATGAGTATGCTCACAGACATTCAAGTTCCCTCTTCTGTCTTCTCCTTTTATTTAGTGTGAAAGCACAAGCTGTTCCCAAGTCACATTTATACATTTTTCATAAATCAGATACACTACTCATATCATTTTAAAGATGGACATGAGGGGGGTTTGTGTGTTTTCCTGTTTTCAGGGTCCCAGCATGCCTCATGCTTTTCCTGAAGTTTTTAAAAAAGCATAAAATTTAACCAAAAGTGACACTCACCTCATCATTAACCATGACCTGGGCTGAGCCTTTGCTCAGTGTAGGACTGGCACAAAGAGAGGGGAAGGAATGGTGCTGCAGACACAGCTCCTGCCTCCCCATCCCTTGTCTGATCCTGCAGCTTTCAGCTGAGTGCCACAAACCCAGAGGATGTCCATGGCTGCATGTCACAGATCACAAGAACACAACACAGAGGACTGGAAGCAGCAGGCACCTGCCTTGCTCTGCTTTGGCAACTCTCCTATGGCATTCCCATTCTCTGAAAAAATCCCTTCACCCAGGATTTTTCTCCTGGGAAGCTGAGACGTCTCAGAGTAAAGGAAAGCAATTCTTATCTCATTCGCTTCTCCTGTGTTGTGCTCATATGGAATGTGGCTGGAGATTATTTACCAACAGCTGATTGTTTCATTGGGTTCTGGAGTGAGTTGTTTTCACTCTTTGGCCAATCACTGCCAAGCTGTGTCAGGACTCTGGAGAGAGTCACAAGTTTTCATTATTATTTTTAGCATTCTGTAAGTATTCTTTCTGTATTCTTTAGTACAGCATAGTATTCTTTAATATAATATAGTATAATAAAGTAATAAATTAGCCTTCTGAGAACATGGAGTCAGATGCATCATTCCTGCCTTCGTCAGGGGTGCTCTGCAAATACAATACTCTCCACTCTGATCACATCAACATCTAAAAACCAGGCAAATGGCAGAATCCAGGGCAGAATCCTCCCCTGCTTTGCATCCTTTCTGCACAGGCACACAGCCCCCAGGAGGGCTTGGCAGGGGCACTCAAACCTCAGCACATTGTCTGTCCTGGCGAGGAGCTCAGCTCATTACAGCACAAACTGGACACACAGCAGCACTGAGAGAGCTCCTGAGCAGAACGTCTGCCCTCTTACCCAGCTGAATGCTTCCTAAGAGTTACCAGAAAATACCCATCTCCTGTGTTCCTGGGAACATTCAGCACAGAGAGCTGAAGGCCAGGGAGGACTTCAGCCCTGCAGAAATATTTCAGTGCTCAGCACAGAGCCTGCTCTTCCAGCTGCTCTCTCAGGCCAGGATCTGTGTAACCCAGAGCACACAGATTCATCTTTATTTGTGTTTATCACATGTTTTGTGCTACTTAAGGCAAGTGTCTTCTCTGCTGCAGCAGAATTGCCACAATTAGGATTTGTTAGACAATTTTTTTTTCCTTTCTTGGGGAGAAGTTGAACAAAGCATTTTTCATTCTTGTCAACTGAACATTTGCAAAACACTGGCATCTATTAGACACAAAAGTTAAAGAAGGTGACACTAAAAGCTAGGTAAAAAGAGAGTTTGGGCTGTTTCCTGTGAGTAAAAGACAAATAATTGCTAGACAAAAGCAGATACTTTCTGAAAACATTTCATTTAATTGGATATAAACAGTTTGCCTGATGATGATGTTTGCCTGGTGATGATGTTTTCCTAAACACAGGATGCTGAAGCTCTGTTCAGAAAGGCTTTGAAATGACGCTGAAAATGCCATTTCTGTACAAGAGCAGTATCAGAAAATGTTCCATATTTTAGCAGTCCAGAGTATCAAGATCACTCAGCAGTGGAAGGTGGTGAAAGGAAGAGGCTATAAAGTTATCAAAACAAGAGGAGAATATGTCCAGATTGGAGAGAACTGTGAACAGAAAGTCGCTTTATTTTTAAATGCTATGTTATTAAAAGCCTAGCATGACCAAATTACACTGAAATTGTTGCTAAGTGTTGAAAGAATAAAGATGAATATGACAAGAAGAAGGGAAAAACAAATCACACATTAGGAAAAAAACAGTTTCTAACCGACAGCAATTAAACCTGGGTATGAAGGTTAGTCTCCTGATGTGATTTTATTTCTAATTACTGCAAAGGTGGCTGTGTGAAGCTGTAAAGCCAGTCAAAATGTGTCTATCTCAAGATCTATGGATTATACACTTGGCAGATTATTTCTTACAGGGACATTATCAAGCTGCCGTTCCCAGTGCTCTTTTAAATAATCCTGTAAAGATAACAAGTAGTACTCTAATTAAAAACATTCTTTTCCATCATGTAAATCACTTTAAAGACATCTGTGACTGATATGATGGACATTACAAATTCTGGTAGCACCCACCCAAGCCTGTGCCAGCAGCACGCTGGTATATAATTTTATCTAATTGATCAATTAAATTAAAATAATCTTTGAAACAAGCTATAATAAGAGTTGTATAATTCCAGTGCTACCTATTATATTCCTTGCCTCTTTATCTCCTCTGTCTCATTAAAATATTCATCCAGGCCCTGGCTGAGTAATAAAATGGCAGCTCTGATGGTTTCATGACAGAGCAGTGGATGAGCTATGGCTGAACAGTTCAATTAATTCCAGCCTCTCCCCACGTTAACTGTTTCTTACTGGTATAAAAAGTATTGAACCAGGTCCTTTTCTGCATCCCAGTCATTTCATTGCTGGCAGCAATTCTCAGCCTTTAGGAGGAAACCAAACCCAACACACCCCCCATGGGATGGCAGTTTCAGACAGCAGGTTCTTCGTGGGGATGCTCTGTGTCGGCTGGGTGCAGACAGGACCTTCTACAGAAAATCTCCCACTGTATTTGTTTCATCTCATCATTCTATGAACAGTGTCAAAATGTCATTATCTCCACCTCTCTGTCAATTGGAAGAAACAGCACATGTGATATTCTTTTCCAGGTGGTATTCACAGGTAGTTTAAAGTGAGTTCTGATTGCTTTGCATTATTCAGGGACAAAGAAGCACACACGGGGGAAAGCTGAGAGACAAATAGTCTAGGGGTTTAGGAAAAATAAAATAAAAGAAGGGGAACAAAGAACCTGGAAGATAAAAACTGCAGAAATCCCAATCTAAGATCTTGCACAAAGAAAATTTAGTCTTTCATATTAATTTACAATAATTTTGTAAACCTCGAGGAAAGAAATCTAACTCTTACATGGGAAAGAAGGAAGCTAAAAGAGATATTCTGCCCTGCCCAGATGACCATAGCCTTTTCTGGGATGCTGATCTCAGGAGGGTGAAGTTTCCCATTTTTTCCACAACTCAGTATATTGCAAATGAAATGTATTGGCTCAGGCAGACAGAATGGGGAAATTCTATTTCAGTCAGCCAAGATCGATGAGCAGACTACTGACCAGTAAAAGAGTCAAGAATTAGCAAAGTAAAGGACTTTTTAATGGAACTTTATATTGTCAATCTCCATCTGCCATCCAGAGTCTTCAGTCAAAGCAGGAAATTTATTCAGACATTATAACCACCTAGCCTTACTCTGACATTGGGACTTAACATGCCTTCTCTTGTTAATATCATTCAGCAACAGCTGCATTATATTACCTGTCAAAAATTATTAATCCAATTCTGTTTTCATGTATATTTATCATTTTCCTGCCAACCACAGTCAAATGATTCTGTAAGACACATCGATTTCCTGAATGAATTAAATGAAAAGTGTCTGTCATAAGTTTTACAGACAGTGGAGTGATTTTCAGGTACTCTCAGTTTTTTTGGTGTATTTTATTCCCAATAATCTGCAGAAAATAATCGGGGAACAGGGATGTACTCATTATGAGACCTTTTTTGCTTCCTTAAATTTTACTTAGAAGAACCGTGCCATGGAGCCAAATATTTTTACTTTCCTCATATTCTTACTTCATTTCAGGTAAGTTCCATGTGCAAAATACTCTTTTACCATAACTGCTCATCTGAGTAGTTCCCAGAATCAGAGATAACCAAGTTACAGAACAACAAAAGGGTTTGGGTTGGAAGGGACATAAAGCCCATCTCATTCCAAACCCCAGCCATGGGCAGGGACACCTTCCACCAGCCCAGGTTTCTCCAAAGCCCTGTCCAACCTGGACTCTTCCAGGGATCCAGGGACAGCCACAGCTTCTCTGTACCAGGGCCTCAGCACTCTCACAGTAGAGAATTTCTTCCTAACACCTGATCTAAACCTACCCTCTTTCAGTTTGGAGCCATTCCCCCTTGTCCTGTCATTGCAGTTCCTGAAGTTCCATTTTAACAAAACCATTCTGTGTCCTGCCCTTCCACTCAAATCGTGACACCCAGCACATGGGAAGTCCTTGCCCATCTCCCAGCACATGCCATGACAGCTCTCAGACCCTGTTTAAACAATTCCCCATTTACAAAACACTGCCCAGGTGGTGCAGGGGAGCACAGACTCCACTCTGCCTTCCACAGCTACATGGCAAGAAGTGCAACACAGCTCCTGCAGTGGATGAATATTTACCATTTATATCTAGTATCCATAAAGAGAATGTAATGCATAGCAAAAACCAAGTGTGAATTGTTGAAAGACAGCTGGAGGTCTTGGTCATTGAACCCGGGAGTCCTGAGGAAACAGGACACTTCTCAAGCAAGTCCCTTTCATTATTTTCTTCAAATGAAATTATAATAAAGTTCACCGTGCCTAAAGCAAAAATTAAAGTCCACAGGGACTTCAAAAGTGACAAAAGGATAAAAGTTATGTTAATATGAACAGAGAGTTTCCTTCAATCCAGAGCAGGAGGTGCCAATCACCTGGAGATAACAGACAAACCTTTCAATGACATTCAACTGACTGGTGAGAAGTTGTTATTTTTCTGGAAATGTCTTTTCCTTTCAACTCCCTTCAAGTATTGATGAACTGAACAAAAACCTTTACAAGTTCCTTTGTCTCCCCTCCAGCCCATCTCCAAGGGTATCTTGTAGATGCCCCAGTGTTGGGAATATGCATCCTGGAGAGGTTCAGCTTGCACAGGACCACGACTGAGTGGGGAGGCAGAGTGACTCTGATTCATCTCAATTTGATCATGCCAGTGGGAACACCCAGAGCTGCTCATCCCTCAAGCTGACTGCCTCCATCCCATTCCCTAGGATACAACTTCACCCATCCTCATTATTTGCAGGCAGTAAATCTTCCCCACCCTCCAAAGGACCGAGATGCAAAATGAAGCATTGTTTTCAGGGCTCTCACTGCCAGCAGCTGAGTGATGCTTCTCAGAACGACACCAAATGAGCTGTGCAACACAGCCTGTTATGAGTTGGACCTTGTGTGCAATACATCAAGGTTTTAAATGTGAGACACAGCACTGTGCAGGTGAGGTTTGCTGCACGGGTTGTAGAACAGGCATGGTGCTGAGCTGGGGAAAATGACAGCTCAGCAAAGCATTTGCTGCCTGTGCTCTGGGCTCTGGACATGCAAAAAGAACAGCAGCTCTGACCAGGACCCTCTCTGACAAGCAGCACATTGCCCAAACAACTATTTCACATTAGTGAACCATGCACAATAGTGAGTTTTTCCATGTTTTCCAATCAATATCTAGGGACAGTTTGTCCCCTACTATTTATTCAGATGCAAATACATCTAGGAGATGACACAGGGGGACAAAATAGGGAACAATCTCCTCCCCTCCCCACGTACCTCTTTTGGTCAGCCTAATCTTACCCAAATAATCTCTTAGCAGGAGAAGTGAAAGGAGGGCCCCAACTTGAAGAAGCTCCCAGGAAAACAGGCAAAGTGAGAATCAGAAAGATGATTTCAATATTTGTAAATGTGTCTGGGTCAGGCAGAATTATGTCAATTTTAAGGACACTGAGAGAAGGCTACAATATTTTTTTTAATTTGAAGGCATGACAGTCTAGATAGGAAACCTGACGGAACACAGAAAGAAAAAAGGCATTTCTTAAAAGTGATAAAGAAAATAGAGTCTGTCCACTGCCTGAAGGAGGATAGGGAATTTGGGGTGAGACAGTGAAGAGCTGGTGTCTAGGCAATAGGTCTAGGTCAAACTGAGCATATTTCCTATGCTACCCTGATGCTTTATTGCTGAGGTAAGAGGCAATGGTTTTGCATCCCCACCAGGAAAAGCAGATCAGTAATTTCTCCAGGATGATCTTGATTTCATTCTCCTCTTTGAATTATAGCTTTTTGCATTTGGTATTTCCTCAGCAAATTTATCTGTAGCACTGTGAATAACAAAACAATGCTATTCTACTCTCAGAATTCCCAATTCTGCTGCTGCTATTTGCTCTGGAGCTCTTTGCTTTGGCCATATTGACTCAGGTATCCCACAGCCCAAAACTGCTTCAGTGCTGTTTGCAAAGTTGAACAGTTACTTACTGAAATCCTTCATTTCTCACACCCACCCTTGCATTTAGAATCATCTCCCTGTGAAACAGCTAGAAAATATTCCTGAGTAAGGAAGCTGGCTTTCCTCCCCTTGTCTGACAAAATGGGAAATAGGAAATCAGAGCACAGTGACAGCAGAGCCTTAACTCAGGCTTCATTCAAGTCTTTGAGAGGTTTCCTCCCTTCACCAACCTGTAGGGAAAGGAATGTCCCTACAGGTGTATAGGAAGTGCTACTGACAACCCACCACACTCCTGCTGCACGCTGAGTAAATCACAGAATGTGGAGCTGTGCAAGAATTCCTTTCTTTTCCCCTCAATATTACAATGAGGGCTTATGCAGCTGCTCGAGGAAGCTGAAAGTAACCTACAGTTGGATCAATGGAGATTCAGACCATGTGTTTCCCCAGAAAAGTCTGTGTCCCCCCCTAAAGCAGCTCCCCAGAGCTGGGGCAGGAACAAGCACCAGGTCTGAACATTCGGGTGCAGATTTGTGCTGTGCTCAGAGGGGACAGCCAGACAGCTCAGCTGGACAAGCCCCCAGCTCAGCTCAGCTGCCACTGGGAAGTCTCACAAGTTGTTATAAATAAAAGTTATGAATTGATAGCAAACTGCTCCTGGGGACAGGAAGAGTTTGGAGTTCAGAGCGTGCTGAGTCGCGGCTCTGCGGGGCTCCTGCGCAAAACCGCCCGCAAGCCCAAGGGGCTCTCCGGGGAGCACCTTGGTTTGTCTGAGCTTCTGTCCCCAAACAACCATCTGAAGCTTCAGCTGGAAGAGGAAACGACATAGTGTACATATTAAAACAGCTACAAGGGAGGAGGAAATTGCCTTTCATTAATTTTCCATAAGTAGATTACACCAAGCAGAGTGTAAACAGTCCCACGGGCACCAATTACCAGGCTTATTCTATAACTGAATTGTCCTAAACAAGCACCATTTTAATTTGAATATCAAATACTTTACACAGCAGGAAAGAGAAGGAATAAACCGACCTAACAATGCATTTGTTATGGATTTCCACAAAATTGCTGTGGAAACCTCTGTGTCCCCAGTGGATTGTGCATGGTCTCTTCCCACATGTTCACGCTGCACATCTTCCTCCATCACAGGAGAGGCAGCACGGGCACGTGCCAGCCATTGTGCCCTTAACAAAATGGCCTCAGAATCTAATGAGAGGCCAAATAATGAAAGCAAACCAACCAAGCAAAAACCCCACAACAAAGTCCCCCCTACATTTAATTAGATTTGACATGATTCCCTTGTTTTTCCTTTTTTCTGCTTTTAAGAGAGTAACTTACTAGAGCTATTTGCTGCTTCTAAAGGTCTTAATGAAATTAGTCTTCAGGCATAATTTTTCTCTAATAAACTGTAATGAATAAATACCTCATATGTCCAGGAATGAGTGAAGCCAGTTGCATTGAAGAAACTGAACCCAGCATTATCCAGGTCAGTTCTCCAGCATAAAAGCAGCAGCACACATTCCCATGATGATCTGGAAAATCCTTCTTATTTCCCAAACTCCAGCTTGTTCGTGAACTGTGACCATTGGCAACATCAGCAAATGGCCAAATATTCAACAGATGAAATTAGAAATTTGATAATAAAATTTTCTACTCAGTCCAAAGGAAGGTGGGGAACTTCAGAGGACTCCACAACTCTTTCAATCCTGGTGAAACACAAAGTTTTGTCCTCATATTTGTATACAGTGCAGTTGTGGCTATTTCAGACCAGTCCTTGTGAGTCTCAGCCTCACTCAAACACATTAAAGCCCTGTAATTCCTGTTTGTGGAACTGAGAATGTGCAACCTGTTTGGGCTGGAGAAAAGGTCTAAGAGAGGGCTGGGTTATCCCAGTTTAAAAAGCAGGAACCAAGGCATGCACTAACTAGTTTAGCCAATACAGCTCAGGCACAAAACCTGAGGAACATCAGGGCTCTGAGCTCTTCATCTTCTCTCTCAGAACATTCATCCTCCAGAAGCAGTAACAACTCTGGAAAAAGCATCAGAAAGTCTGTTTCCTGATCTGAATCTCCAACACACCCTCTGACATGGCAGAGCTGCAAGGTGCTGTTCAGAGCCTTTACTGGTACAAGCACAGCAACCCTGCCACAGCACACTTGACACTGCAGTGTATTCCAACAGACCATGCTGTAAATTGAAAGCCAAGTGTTCTCAGTACAGTTCTTGAAGAAATAATTTAGTTCCTAGGTGAGGGCAATGTTGTTAAATGTATTTGAAGCTCTGAATACTAAACAGTCCTATTTCTTTTTTTTTCTGCTGTATATTCTGGGTTTGTTTTATATCACATAGATGAACGGGCAGGGAAGAGCAGCCTTCTGGAAACCAAGTTTGGTCTTTGCCCAAAAACCATTATTCATTTCCACGTAACAACAGCAAGAACTGCATGTCCTCCACTTGTACTTACACCACTGAAAGGAAAGACCCTAAAAAGAAATGTGGAGAGAAATTTTTACATGTAAAACAGAAGTTGTGAAGTTTCCTCCTCTGCAATTTCATTAAACAGAAGAAGAAAACACAGCAATTATTTAGACTGAATCTAACCATCCTGTTTTATAACCAGTGTCCTAAAAGGTCAATCCACAGCATCTTTCTATTAATGCCTACATCTATAAAGGCAGGATCGAGCCACTGCACCAACAAGGTCCTGTAGGAAAGAGTTTGCTCTCTGCTCAATCCGTCTGGCTGCTCTTACACAGCAGTAAAATTTGGGCCCCTTTCCCCTCAGAGTGGCAGAGCAAAGGTGATCAGACAGAGAGCTTTGTAATGATGTGAAGTGCTCAGGAATCCTGTCCCCATCTGTGCCAGCCTGTGTCCTGCTGAAGCTCCTGGGTTCCCCCATGAGGGGCTTTAGCCAGCCCTGCCTGGCCATGGCCCTGGGCACAAACACTGCTGTGGAACACCTCTGGAACTGGCATTTCCTCTTTTCCACTGTTTATTAGGCTGATACATCATTCACAGAAGAGGTGAGCTCTGCAGATACCACTGTCAGCTGCAGGTACCAGCCATTTCCAGAGTTGGCCACAACTGAGGAGGCAGGAAGGGCAGGCCCAGGATAAAATTTTCAGTCATTTCTGTGGCTGCCAGGATCTCAAGCATCTCTCTTGCTCCATGTGGGAAATGAATTTGTAGGGAGTTTTTAAAGTTTGACAGAAGACTCACATAATATGCATCTGTATGTAAACTTTGAGATAAGAAATGGTAGCTTAGAAATGTTATAGAATAAGATCTGCTGAACATAGAGTAAGAGCTGCTGACTTAGAAATGCCATGGAATAGGACAGACATTGTTGAGAGAGAAATGGAACTAGAAGCAAGTTTCTAAGGATGGCTTTGCAAATAAGACTAGATACTTTGGAGAAATAGATCTGTGAAAGATGCATTGTAGCAGGACCCACCAGAGGTAATTTTAGATGATTGGTTTTAAGGCATTTACAACATAGTGTGGCTAAAGCTGATAGGCCAAGAAACACTTATAATGTATTATAATTAGGAAATAAGTAGCTTCTGATTGTAATAGCATGAATTATAACACCTGTATTGTCTCACCCTTTGCATGAGACTGAAAATGAAATAAAAGTTTTTTAAAAATGCCTCTCAGTTACTCCATCTCTAAATCAGAAAAGAGCATAATCCAACAGCTCATTACACATATTTATTGTCATTTATCTCATGTTCCTGTATTCTGCTTGCTGCCTGGATCTGACAGGGACACACATTTCTCCTTCAGCCCCATCCATTATTACCAATCCAATGGAAAAAAGCATTCCAGATCCCTGCTCCAGCACAGATTTCCATGTGACCTTGACCAGGTCACTGTACCTCAGTTGTTCACCCGGGGTCTTACTTCAATAGATCACTGAAAATATAAATCACAATTTCCTGGAACAGATAAGTTACCAAACACAGGGATAAGGATTAAGGGTGGCTAATGGGCTGTGCATGCTAAGCTTTACTACAGAGGTCACTGGGTTCTGTCCCCCACCACAGCCACTGTGCCCCAGTGTCACATAAAGTCATATTAGCATTCCAAACCACATCCAAAGTCTCCAGATCAGCCTGTGAGATGAGATCTGTTGGATGAAAAATAGCAACAACGAATTTCAGGCTCAGCAGAGAGGCTGCCTGTATATTTATGAGCCTAAGTCCAACTTTTAAAAACCCTCTTTTCCCCAGTGCAGTTTTCTTCAACAGGAAGTCATGGATAAAACAAAAAGAAGGTGCTAATGATAGAATAGTCAGGCAGAAATAATAGATTTTTGCTTTTTTTCACATCCCTAGAAGCACAATTGAAGTAGCAAGGAACATCAACAATTTATTTACTGGTCTTCAGTATCACATCCTGCTGTTTTTCTACCCCCAAACAAGACCCTGTGGGTTTAATTAAGTTTTCAGAGGAGGCTTGGGAGACACGATTTCAGTCAGTCTATGTCATTTATTCCATGTTTTCTATGGATGCATGGGGAAAAAAACCTACACAGCAAAATAAATCAAACATGTTCCTGGTGAGCAATACACCAGACAGACATGGCAACCCTCCCTGGTCCTCATGTTCTCACACTGCAAGAACACAGTGGAGGGAGAGCCAGAAAACCTCTGCCCCTGCAGGGAGAGGAAGCCTTCAAAACTTAGCTCCTCATGGACACCATTCTTCACCAAGAAATTGGAAGAAGTACCTGAGTCCCCTGATGCACCTTCCCTCCCTCCCTTGCCACATGCACATGCCACTGCCTTATCCCTTGATGTCTCTAACGAGGCTGGCATTTCCGTCTCATGTTTGAGACTCCCACAGGCCATGAACCAGTGCTGGGGTCTGTCCAAAGCAGTACTGAGACCTCTGAGGATGCAGATGGGCACCTGCAGGTGGGAGTGCAGCACTTACAAAATCCACCAGGAAATGGACGCGGATCTTGGGATGACTGAAGGATTTTATATATATGGCCCTATATTTCTGCCTCAGTACATCACCTGCACTGCAGGAAAACAGGAATATCTGACCTCTGTGGGAGGGTAGGAAAACACTCAGCTGCTATGGGGAACTGGTTTGTGCAGCACAAAGATCCAAGTGGGCCCCTACAGCAGGCCCTGTTGTACAGCACATTCAGACTCACAGAAATGATGCTACAAAAGGTATCAGGATTTTTTTACACCTTTCTGATGAAAGCCTAGACTTGTTAACAGCCCCCTTTCAAGTCAAGCAGCCAGCCAGTGCTCCTGTTTCATAAAATACTGTGTTCATGTTGAACACAACATACTCTGCAGAAAGAATGAACTATTTTTTAAGGTTGTTTCTGGCAGAACTGGTGTCAACAATCAAAACCTTTTTCCCCAATTTTTTTTCTGACACAGTTTCTGAATGTATTCTGTCCCCACAAAGCGCATGCTAAAATATGTCTTTTGCCCCAGCATTTTGAGGTAATCTCCCACCTGAATCATCTCTGTCCTGAAGCTCTGCTTCATTTTTGGCAGGCTCCACGTCAGTATAAAGTCTCCTGACTGTGCTCACTTGCGAGCACATTGACTCTCTGTCTCTCCAGAGGGAAATCCTCTGCCCTGACTCATAATTACCAGCAAACCATTTGAATTTCAAGGCAGTTTTGCTTCGGCATTTTAAATGACCAAACAAGAGAGACCATTTCCTGTAAAAAACAGGAGTTCCTGTAAAAACAAAGGAGTTTAGCATACCTATCCAAAAACTTAGCTGAGCACTACAAGGAGTAAGAGGTTCAGGAATTATGTTTTTAGAGATATTAAGGTCAATCCATATTTGAGGAACATGACTAGAACCCCAGAACAATAACTGGAAATAATTCCCAGGCCTAAGCCTTCTGTCTGCCTCTGCAGGCAATTCCCCCCACCCTTAAACTACTTAATCTCACAGGCCCCTGTCAGTGTATTTTTCATTATTTTAAAAAATGACTGGGTTTATTTGCTCTCTTTGTTGTTTTTAAGCCAATGTCTTAGAAGGCTGAAAGTGAAATATATTTCTTTATCAATTCCTTGTTTTTCTCCTCCTCTGCCACCCATGCACAATGCTTTGCTTGCTGAGGCTCATTCATGTGTAGGAGCTGGTGGCATTGATGTATTTTCTTAACAGGGTGCAGGGTTTTGTTTTTTATATTTTTAGAGCTGGCTGGCACATTGATTTAGGCTGGCAGAAAGAGCAGATGAAGATGATGTTAATTTTACCAGCAGAAACAAGCAGGGATAGAATGCTGGGCTCCTGTACCAGAGACATCTCAGTGGGCTACCACACAGATGAGCTCAGGACTTCCAGACTGTAATTCCCTGCCAGTTTTACTGTGACTGATGACCCACAGGTGAAGGAGTTCACTTCCTTTTGAAAGAATATTTTGTGGAGATTTTGTAATTGTTTCTACTCTGACTCGTGGAGCACTGCTGGTCACTTGTAGGTAAAAGCTGGATGTGGCAGTGGTAGTGGGAGATCTTTATTACTCCAGAAAGATGGATGTACACCAGTTTATCCCTTCATTAGCACTACTCAGTGCCTTGCTCAAAACTCTCTTTGTGGATATAACACACAGAACCCCAAACACAAACAAACAAAAGCAGTGATTTTTTATAAGTGTTCTTTACACAGGAACACCAGCACTGCTTTCCTCAGCCATAGCACACACACTCCAAACACTGTCTACAAGCTCCTGTACATTATGCAAATTGTCTCTTGCATAGAACCAGCTCTGGAGGCCCCTTAGAAGGCAGCAGCACATTCCAAGCCTTGTGGCAAAGATGACTCACAGCAAAAATGCTGAATAAAAATGCATCATCTCCCATCAGGTCACAACCTGCTCTCTACAGAGAAGAAATGGAAAGATCCACTGGTCCTCTTCCATCCCCAGCAGCACTGAGCAGCATCTGAATAACTCAGAGAAAAGTTAATTGTGGCCAGGATGAATCTGATTACCTTAATTAGATTCAAGCTTTCTGGAGGGAGGAGGGAAGCTTTGTCTTCTCTTTTAGAAAGAGCAGCAATATTTATCTGGAGGAACAAGACATACCAGGGATCCTGCAGAGAGGCTCATGGTGCTCCACTGTGAGACAGAGTCACAGGGAAAACACAAGAAAACAGCTCCAGAGCTGATCTTGGCCACTTTAGTCCTCACTGAGCACCTGCTTGAATTTTACAGAGGGGTCTTTCCCCTTGCAAACACCTCAGTGCACTGCAGAAAGAAAAGGACTCCCTCTTCTGTCTCTCTGCTTCACCCATCACCAGCCATGGGAAAACCATGCAATATCAGTAACCTCGAGTTAAAATCCATCTTTTAGCTCCAGTATCTCTCATGGCTGCTCATCCACATCTTTGCAAGGCTTTGGTTGGTGCATGAAGCCATTTTCTGCAGCAGTGCTTTGACACAAATACGAGGCACACGTTTCAGACCTGCCCTGAAAACATCTCATGCTCCATCTGGACACATTTGTGTGTGTCAAATTTGTCATCTGCCTGGGGAAAGGTGAGTTTGTGAGATCCTGCACCCCAGTGGAGTCTGCCTTGGAACAAGAGCAGGCTCAGACTTACACCAGTATTTCCTCTTCTCCAACAATAAGGACAACTCAGAAGGAATCTGAGAACACAGCGAGTTGCATGTGTTGCTTAGGGTCTCTTGTAATATCACAGATTATTATCCCTCCATATTTGTTAGAGGAGTTTGGAAGAAAGAGGAAGGATTGCTGGAAATTGGCTTTTAAATCTGGCTTCCCCTGAGAAAGATGGTCATGCTCTGAGGTTTGTGGTATTACTTGATAAGCAGTGATTAAAACAGTAATCCCAAATTGTAATCAAAAAGCAGTCAAGGCTCTGAAATTACTTTTTACTAAGCTTTTTTCCCCTTTCAAAGACAGCTCTGTATGGCAAAAGATAATAAAACACCACAGACGCTGTTCCAATTTCATTTAGAAATATTTGAACCATTAATTTATAGTTTGGAAAGGTTTTTCCTCTTGTCTTTAAATCCACCTCAAAAATAGGTCTATAGTCTAGGAGAAAGGAGGAAAAACTCTTTCCTGTGGCTATACTGCTCTTGAATACCTGATATATTTATATGTCAGTATGAAGCAGAGAAAAGGTTTCCCCTTACCCAGTGAAATGCTCAAGTCAGCCTTCCCAAGGCTTTCCCAGGCAACAAAATGTCAATGTGTGATTGTCAGCAAGAGCCTCTCCTAATTGATATGGCTTTGAGATTTCTGAAATACAAAGCTCCTGCTGGCTTGATTTCATGAGATTTCAGTGCTCTGACTTCAGGGTTGATGTCTGCAGGTTCACAGGAGGAGGCCCAGAGTGGTTGTGCTCAATAACTTCTCCAGCCCACTCAGCCAGAGCTGCGTGCTCACGTTTCCCTCATCAGGTGAAAAGCACGAGCAATAGCTCATGACAGTTTGATTTTCCACACAGCAAATGGCCAAGCTAGCAACCAGTTTGTTTTAAAACAAAAAAATAGTAGCACATGTGCTTTTTAAAATTTCAGACTAAGTACAAAGCTTTCATTAAGCTGGAAAATTTTCCATAGTTATGTGCAATGATTTGTGATTTTTCCCCTTTGTGCTGATTTTGCAAGAGAACAGAAATAAAATTCATCAGGCTGTAAAAATCAATAGTGATGCTTTGTCCTGTGTAATAGAAAAACTGCAGAAGTTTATCAAGCTGAACAGCAGAATTCACAAAGGAGTGCAGGTCATATCGGAGGGAGGAACTCAGCCTGCTGCCTGTGTGTCCCAGTCTGACCCCACACTCCAGTCTTGGTCTTTATTAGGGACCAAATAAAGACAGTACAACATATTGCCTTTTTCCAAACATGCCCTTATAGCTCTGCAACCACATTTATTTATTTTAGAAACAACTTGGAGATTTCTGCTTTGTAAATGCCACTCATGGGCTACCCTGAAACACAACTCACACCATTCCAGGTCTCACATTTCCCCCAAAGATCAGTCAAGTGTTTTTTTAACCATACCTCTCCACAATATAGTTTTCAGCCTGACATTTCTCCACTGCACATTTCCTAAAGCCAGCTGAGGAATCCTGAGGAAACAGGATCAGCTGTTCCAGCTGCTCTGTGGACATGGATCAGCCTGAGCCTGAGGATGAAGTGGGAAACCACCCCCAGGCACCTCCTCATCCTGAGTGCCTTTGGAAAAATGTGGAAAGAAAAGCAGCAAACTTGTGTGTGTTGATTATCCAGTCACATTCCTGAGTCTAATGTTTTATAGAACTTGATGGAAGCAAAGCTATAACACAAACTTCTAAAAAACAAATTTTCTCAGTGATAAATGCTTCCCTTCTGTTCCATTTAACAGCTGGATAGTGAAGATGAAGACAAAGCACACGTTTTATCCGTAGATTAAATTAAACCCTGGATTACAAATTGTAATTGAACATAATTATTTCAATAGTAGAAAAATTTAAGGTTGCCCTCATGAGGCAGAACTTGCCCCACAGAGCAGCATTAACATGATCAAAATGGTTATTTTCTACTAACACACATTCTGGTACTCCATTTTCAAGCAGCTAGCAAAACATTTTGCTCCTCCACAAGAAATGGAGGAACAAAAAATCCCAAGATACCTTTATGTTTTATGCTACTCTGTAAAACCAGCAAAGTGTAAACTCCATAAAATGGCTTTTAATCTAGCACAAGTTTACTTTATACCGTGTGATACAATCATCTAAAATAAATGTTGTGGGTTAAATTTGGAAAACAGAAGATGAAACCTAAAAACCTCTCCCTTTTAATGTCTGGAGAACAAACCCCAGATGCCTTTCATAACCAGAAGACTTCAAACCAACAGAATATTCTATCAGCAGTGCTGCTCAGGTTTGCTTTTCTCCCCATAGAAGGAAAATTCCTACTTTTCCTTGGCTACAAGAGTGCTACTGCTCATGTCAGCAGGGCAAACAAGATCTGACTGATAGAAAAATAGTTCTGTGCAGGATACAGAATCTGTGATAAATGCAAATGTCCTTTTATTACTTTATCATTCAATCTCATGATCTTACACTTGTGTAATTGAAATAAACATAAGGTAAAAACTAAATTAAAAATATATGAGTAGGATTCTGCTAGAAATCATAAAAGTCAGGGCTACATCCAGAAGGAAATTTATTTTTGAGCACTGAGTTCAAATAGGTACTCTGGACAACAGACAAAAGTTGCTAAGCAGGCATCAGGCTTGCTGTAAGGACAGACCCTGAACATGTCTAAAGTCATCAGCTCCCAGAATATGGAAGATCACTAGTGAGCACTATCCTCAAAAACCCTAAAAACCCACCTAAAATAACTTGGGTTTTGATTTTTGTTTTAAGTATGACGTGGGTCAAAATGTCAGCATATAAAGTGGGATGTCATAAAAGTGAAAGTACTCAAAGGCAAAATTGACTCAGTTACATTGGTATTACAAATAGCAAGAAGCATCTGACTCATCAGAAGATGATTTCATCCAGCCTTTTCAGAAGGATAGGCATGAATGTATTCAGCATCCCCCAGGATGATTTGGGATGCTGTGGGAATACTCAGAGCCCCAGAGATCAAGGGGAGCCCATTTTTCTGGGCAGTAAGGGACTCCAGAGTTCCTTTGGGGGCAGGTGAGTGATCACAGACACAGGAGAGAGTGGGAAGCTGGTTCAGCATGAAGGGCAGTGCAGCACTTTTAGTGACAGAGGATGCAGTACATCCTGCTGAAGTGGAAGGGAGCAGTGATTTGGGAATAAGAGAGGGGTGGCAGCAGGAGAAAATCTGATTATCACAGTGGAGGGGCCTGGTTTGATGGGCTGCAGGAGAGGAAGCTCTCCCTCATGTGTAATGGAGGCAAAATAACAAAAGAAGAAGATAACTCCATTCCAGACATCAACAGGAGTAAGACTGCCTCCAGGACAAAAACAGCATCACAAAAGGCAGAATGAAACCTGAGAACAGGGAATGCCTAGAAGAGAATCTCGTTTTTGCAGAGAATGAAACTAAACCTGAGACACACTGGATAAGAGACAAACCAACAGGGAAGCTGAAAAACACAGCAAAGAAAGCTGTGAAACCTTCAGCTTTCTTGACCCACAAGGCACTGATAGAAAATTCTTGGGTTAACCTTTTTGTTTCTGGGATTTTTTAGGTTATTGCTTACATAACTTTGTTTCCAATTGCAATAAATATAGCAATATACTAATAATCATAATGCAGGATGAGCATTCCTGCCTGATGTTTGTTAGGCATCTCCAGATGGGAATAGAAACTGTAATGTACCCACACACCATCCAGACCCATACACACACCATATATAAACCTGGATATAGGTCAGGTTGTGTCATTAATCTGCTTTTAGGATCCTGCACAACACATCAGGATTTTACTGCACTAAAGACTTACAGACCAAAGCAAGAGCTCCAACCATATTATCAGACTAAAACGTGGTGGATCACAAGGAAGAAAGCAAGGTGTTACTGGCTGACATAAAAAGTAAGCAAAAATGAACTCTGGCTGTGCTCGGTTTTTGTTGGCATCACAGAGGAAGACAGTTTGAAGATTTGAAAGAAATGAACAGTAAAGCTCTATGGACTTTTAAGAGAGAGCTTTTCTAATTCACGTCAGAGATCCCAGGTCCTACTTCCCTGCACATCTCCCCCAGACCTGCTGTAAGTGCAGCTCTATAAATACACAGATCTATGCAGAACACAGGTGTGTGTCCCACTTCTGCCTCTCCCTGTAGACACGTGAATTGGGATCATGATTTGCAAAGAGAGGAAATTCTCACTCTATATTCAAAAGGTAAATAATGACTCTGACCTACTGTTCTGACCCAAGACAGTGCAGGCTGTCCTTTATCCATCACTTACCCTCACAGCATACAGAACAGTACAACCCAGGGAGTAAATTAATCATTTTCTCTTTCTGCAGTGTACAGGATGTGGACTGCTCCACTGAGTGACTACTTCTTTATAAGATAAGGTTAATCAATAAAGATAATTAGACACTTCTGGTTAATACATCCACATCACTGAAAAAAAATCCACATTACATCCTGGCATTCCCTGCTGAAATACAAACAAACACTGGAACAAATCCAACTGGTATAAAAATGACCTAACTGTTATGGCATTGAAAAAACTCAGATTGAAAATACTGTGTGGTTCACTCCAACCTGAACATTCCTGAATCTCAGAGGAAATCACATCCTGCCTTATCTCCCACAGTCCGAGCCACGAGGTTAAACCTCCGTGTTCCGCTGAAGCTTTCCTGATTTTAGTGGATCTTTGAGCAATTTGTAGCAAGTGTCAATTTGTCAAACCCCTAGAGCTGGTATTTGGCATCTGGGCAGAACCAGCTGAGAGAAAAGCCAGCTCTGTTTTGGGCACAAAGGATCAGCCACAAAAAAAAAATAATGCACCCTTTTAAGACTGACCCTTTTTCATTGTTTCTGTGGCATATCTGCACAGCAATTATAAAATCAAAGTCTGATTAACTTCACTGTAAGCTGATAACCTCTGCCTGCTCAGGCTTCTTTTGATGCAAAGAGAGACTGAAGGATGGGCAGTTTGTCCAGGGCACAAAGCGGTTCTGAGGTGCCCACACTGCTCCCTTGGAGAGGTCCTGCTTTGCCATTGCACCTGTGGCACCTACAGCTTTTATTTGTAATTCCTGTGAGCCACACACTCCATCCCAGATCACTGCTCAGCTCTGAACAGGGGGGGCAAGATAAACCTCTCCAGCTACCAAGGAGAAATCTATAGCCATGGACAACCAGCAGATCATCGGGCTAATCTCCTCTTGTCCCACTTTAACTGAAGCTTTTAGCAAACAAATATCGATCCATTGTTCCGCAGCCACAAATCCTCAAGTAATTCTCAGTGAAAAGCAGTGCTTCTTTTTGTCAGGAAATCTGTCTTTTAACCAAAAGATAGGAAAAAAAAAATCAAATAAAATCTTCTTTAAGATTTTTTAAGACCAGCAGTCACAGATATTTTGCTCCTGCCCACAGACCAAGAACTCTCACTAAATCACACAATCCTGTTTTGCTTCCACTTCCCCTGCTTAACATTTCATCCCCAAGTAGAATTTGTGCACAATTTTACTTTTTTTATAGCTGTGCTATTGAGTGCCCTCTGCTTTTCTTGCTCACACTTCACCTTTTCACTGGTACTGCACCTGAAGCCTTCCCTGGCTTACTCTCCTGTCTGTAGAGTTTTCACCTTTCTCGATTTCAGAATGAAGGTGACATTGCCATGGCTCCATCTGAGATGTCACCTTCTTATTTTTGCAGGTCCCAATACACAGCCACATGCAGCAGTGGCTGCTCAGGGTTCCAGGAATGCTTTGCCATTGCCTAATCTAAAATATCCAAGTTTATTTTTTTCAGAAATAAGAGATGGCAGCAGCTTTAATGAAAGTGGGGAAGAAACAACAACAAAAACAACATTTTAATGAAAGTGGGGAAGAAACAACAACAAAAACAACATAAACCCAGCAGGAGCCCTGGCTGAGAAAGCTGTTGCAGAGAATGAGTATTTTGCTTTTCTTCTTTAGGAATGATAATAGTTTCTTTTCTACCAGCACATCTCAGCATGTCCACACTGGTGTTGTTTTCACCTAAGTGGTTGAAATCTAAAAAAAAAACAAAACCAAATGAAAACCCCAACCAAATAAAAACATGCAAACAAACAAAACCACAAACAAACAAAAACCAAAACAAACTCAATCAGGGGAAAAAAAAAAAAAAAAACCAAAACCAAAAACGTGTGTTATGCTGGAGGTGGAATTACATAACATTGTGAGATGATGGCCAGAACCCAGAGGAAACATTCACAGAACTGGGTGTACCAGAAGTCTGAAATGATGGGGAGGAATCAAGCCCAAGTCGGCCACCAAGCCCTTCTGATGGTTTCACAGTGAGATGCTCCACAGCAGTAAATGGTGTCAGTGATTTCAGCAGTGGTGCTCTGGTTCAATGGGAAAGGAGCTGAAGAAGCACAGACAGGACAGTGCCTAGAATTTATCATCACAAAGCAGCACAAACAGGAGGCAAGGGAGGTGAGAGTTGACACAATCTAAAGCCAAGCAACAAAACCACTGCAAATGAATGGCCACACTGGCCTGTTAAAAATACAAAACAAGCAGCTAAACAGGAGATTCCATTTTGTTTTACCCTCATGACTTTTCTGCTGGCTGTAGTGCTGATAAGCACTGCTTATAAAAAGAAATATTATCTACATTTCAAAGATGCACACCGTCCTCATATTGAAGGCTTTTTAAATTTAAGAACATAAGCATTGCATCTGACTGTGCCTTAAAATGGTATCAAAGAAGTCAGAAGCCAGCTCCTGGTCCAATTAAAATCCATTCAAATCTCATATGCAAAGAGTTCAGGATTCTCATTTGTAATCCCATTTAGATAGATGACACAAACTTTAGCCTCAAAATTAATACTCCCTTTATTCAAAGTGTTATGGATTACTTACATTACCACAAAGCAAACAAAATCTTCAGATTTATAAGATCCTCAAAATAATAAGGGCACGGTGGACTAAAAGATTCTCACCTTCATCCACAATGCCACCACATCTCATATTACAAAATCCCTTCTAAAGCATTAGCTCCTATGTTTTAAATACATGGGGGCAATTCTATTTTAACACAACAAACTCAATCAGGGGAAAAAAAAAAAAAAAAAACAAAACCAAAAACATGTGTGTTGTGCTGGAGGTGGAATTACATAACGTTGTGAGATGATGGCCAGAACCCAGAGGAAAGATTGACAGAATTGGGTGTACCAGAAGTCTGAAATGATGGGGAGGAATCAAGCCAAGTCGGCCACCAAGCCCTTCTGATGGTTTCACAGTGAGATGCTCCACAGCAGTAAATGGTGTCAGTGATTTCAGCAGTGGTGCTCTGGTTCAATGGGAAAGGAGCTGAAGAAGCACAGACAGGACAGTGCCTAGAATTTATCATCACAAAGCAGCACAAACAGGAGGCAAGGGAGGTGAGAGATGAGCCCCATGCTTCTATTTTATTAGACAGAAGAAAATTTTGGCTAAGACATTTCAATGTTCTCATAGCTCCAAAGATCTCTGCTGCTTTTGAAATTTAACTAGTGTTAGTTAGCTGGTGGATCTCATGAAAAATTACATCTCTTCAGACTGGGGCTGTGGGTGACACTACTGCCTGCATTGCAAAAAGGGAAAGCAGATGATCACCACTGATCCTGAAGAAAATTAGTTTTTTTCTCAGATAAGCAAACTTTCACAGTTCAGAAGAATAAGAAGAGAAATGCTCAGCTCTGCCATTTTTAGTTTTGAATGTTTTTTTTCTCTTATTCAACTCTGAGGTCAGAGACAATTTCACTATAATCAGAATCCCAGATCTACTAAAGCTTATTCCAAATCCTTATGTCGCCCAGTTTAATTGTTTTCATTATCTTTGGAGTTTTATTATTTTAATTATCTGTTTGCTTTTATTATCCTAAATATTGATCTTTCCTTCTAATTAAGCCTATAGTTAAGATAGCAATATATTGAATTCATTTCAACAAATAAAGCAAACTTTTATCCTGTTGGTGTCATGATAGGAGATGGAATCCAACATCTGGAAAACTTCTAAACAGCTGAATTTTGTTTACAGGATGTGAGAATCTGACTTTTAAGCCAGTTTCTAGCCAGAACTGAGGCGCAGAGCAGTGCCAGCTCCCTGGCACAGCTGAGCTGCAGGGGGGAGCTCTGAAGGGAAGAAACTCCTGATGCACACCTGAGCTGGGCTTGGCACAGCTCATCTCTCCTGGGCTACACTGGGTGTCACTGCAATGCCAAGGTTTGCCAAGCAAATCCTGCTCTTTGTGTCTTGCTGCAGTCTTTTGCTCCAGTGCTTAGGAAGTTATCATGACATGTCATATTTCATTTGGAAAAATCTATTCTGCGTGGTTCCTTCTGCAATTTGCATGTGCTTTGCTTGCTCCTCACAGCGTTTCATGTGTAACAGGCAATTGTAGTAAAGGAAGAAAATACATAGTATGGTTTTCTGTTCAAATTTGGTTTTGTTCCTGCTGAGCCAAGGCTTTGATGCTAGACAACAGTGGAAGGAATGCCTGAACTCACAGCATTTTAATTTTTTTGTTTTGAAAGATTTACAAAATGCATTAAAGTAGTGTATAAACACAGAGTATTAACAATTCTGTGGCAAATAAATTATTAGCTCTTTATGTTGTATGATAATATTTTTCTCTTGCATTTTCTCCACAAAGGGACTCCTGTTAAATATTCATGCAATAAAAGATAAAGATGGTGATGCTACAGAGCAAACAATTAGGCTTTCCTAACAAATTCCTCCAGTAAATTAAACAACATGTTCCTGAAATTTGAAATCCTTCTCCACTAATTATTTCAAGCTGTATTCCAGGATTTCATCTAGCTTTTATTATGCTGTTTTGCATGGAATTATGTAGGCAAAAATAAAAACAAAACTTAGGCTAATGATCCTTATCCTAGAGTGGGTATAGGAATAATGAAAATAGTCCAAATAAGAATACAGGTTCCTGTGTCTCATCTTCTAATGCACAGATGGATTTTGGATAAAGCCATGTAGGCCTTCAGCAGAAATAAAAAGTCTTGATCAAGTATTTCCATCCCAGGGCAGGGGGAAAAAAGATGGGTCTTGTGCAACTGCCTGAGCAAGCAATGATAGTGTGAGACATTGCACCAAATGAAGCAACTCCATCCTTACAGCCAGCAGAAATTGGTGATTATTTTTACATTCCTCTGGTTAGCACGAAGCAGCCCTGGCCCAGCTGTGCAGCAGGACAGCCTTTGCTGGGTATATAGGGCACAGAGAAGTGCAGAGCTGCATTCTTGTTCCTAAAGTAGGACACGCTACAAACTCTTATTAATAACACAGCCCATAAAATTGTGACAGTCCCAATGACTTGATTTGTAAGGAATGCAGAAATCCCTTAGTCAGAGGTGGACAAGGATCCAGTATCAAGATGAGTTCTGCTGACAAAACATGATCATTGTACCTGAAGAAGTAAAATTGGTCATTGAGTTCCAGAGGAGGCACATTCCAAGTGCTTCTGCAAGAGCTAGACAAATTTCTGACTTTAATTCCAGGGCACGTCTCAGACAATGGCCTGGCCAGACACCACTCTGCATTTCCTGTTCACACTCAGATTTCATCTGAGTGCACCCAAACTCCAGACTGGGAAATTCAGAGCAGCCTTCTGCCTTGTGGCAGCTTTATCACCTGCTGGAGCAGCTCAGTGCTGCCCATCTGACAGGACTGTCAATTCATTTTAAACTTGATTCTTAAAAGCAGATGCACAGCTTCAAAACCTCCTGGTCTGTCACATATGGAGATGCCATCTGGTTTGTTACTGCCTCAGTGTGACCCAGTCACTCAGCTCTTGCCTTCAACATCTACTGAATGCCAAGACAAAGTGAAGTTGGTGATGGAGGGGGGAGGAAATTCAGATTTACTTTTCATTCTGCCTTGACTAAGGGGATGAATAAGCAAGAGAGTTTTATTCTTAAGTACCACATAAAATTAAGAACTGCATATGAAGGACAAGGGTAGCTGGACAGATAAATCACACAGTAACCAGCATGTTCCTTTATCTTTCATTAAGAAGCCTGAAGTGCTTATTCTCTCCTGAGGCCAGCTGTGCACAGCTGATGGTTCTCCAGGAACAAGAAAAGCACATTTTCTTGCCACCCTGGTTTCTTCTTCAGTTTTGTTCTGCACCAGGATGCTACAGGTGTACAGAAAATAACCTGCTGAAACAGTCTATCCATTCAGATAAATAAAGCATTCAAGCTTTAGATTGACCCTGAAATGCACAGCCAGAACCTGGACATTTAAAAGTTCAGGCACAATGAACATGTTTTTGTTGAACAGTGAATTGGAAAAACACTATTGAGACATGAAGCCATTGTTAAAACTGACAAGGAAAAATCCTGTCAATCAGGATCCTAAGGGAAAAAAAAAAAAGAGTCCTGTGGATGCTTGAAAACTTGATGCTTAGCTACCCATTAGATTAGGAAAGATGGTAGAATAATTTCCATGGCTCACACTATTTATAGACTGTGCCGATCATCCCTAAAATGCCAGCAAAAAAAAATCCAAAGAGCCTCCTCACAGCAAAGAAAAGGAAGAGAAGATCTAATTCAAAATCCTGGATATCACCAGCCAATTAGCAGCTTCAGCACAGATGTGAGCTATCCTTCTCCCTGCTCCACATCTTGTCAGTCATGCATAGGTAATGCTCACTTCATGCTTAGTTTATCTCTTTTTTCAGCTTTTCAGGACAGTGGCCATGGTAATAAATGACCCTGTTGCTCCCACAATACAAATGGAAGTCAGCACTTGCTACTGTACATGGAACAAGAGGAAATATAAAATGATTGTGAGGTGACATCAGGCAAAAGGACACTATTCATACGTTGTGAGGCGATCTTTAAGGCAAGTCTTTACTCTGGATAAAGATATAGGGATTGCAATAATATATTTAGACCCCTCTATACCTGGTTATGGTCCAGGCCTAGTTCCACATCTTTGACAGAGCCTCTGACAATAATCCAGTCCAGATACAGCACTTTGAGTCATTGATATGAGAAAATAGTCATAACCTGTCAGGGCTTTCCAGATAGTGAAATGAAATATTAATAACAAACATAAGATTTAATTCCTCTGATAAACCAAAGGATAACACACAAGCCACACTGCTGCTGTCAAAAGAGCTTTGGTTTGAGAAACCTCTGGAGCTAAAACATGAGTCACATTGGCTTCCCATTGCAGAAAGCATCCTGAGTGATTCAGCATCTGCTGAGATGTCACATCACCCTTCAGACATGTCACTGCTTCAGGAAAGGCATTCAAAGCAAACTCTTGCCTACAGACCTGGAAGGCATTTTCTTCCCTTTTGCTGTTACTAACACAGTTCACACCAGATTAAAAGATCTACTCCACATAGGCAAAGATCTTCTGAACCACTCCTATGCTGCCCTCAGAACTTTTATTTGTCCAAAACTTCTATTTCAGGATGTAACCTTGCTGAGGTTACAGACTGCTGGAAATGAGGAAGCCAGCACTTTCTTTTGGAGCTTTTGGAACCCTGGGCCTCTGCTCCGTGCAGTCAGGCTCAGCAGTATACTGCTTCTGGCTCTGCTGTGGAATCAGGTGAACCTCCTCGATCACCTGGGGCCCTTTGCCATGCTCCCAGATGTGTGCCAGATGTGAACATCACCCCGGGGGCTGCAGTGCCCTCCCAGAACTGCTCCAGCCCCGCTGTATTTGTCACTAAAGGCGCCATAATATCAGAGCTAAGCCCACAAAGGTTAGATCCCACCCACATACAGCACAGCAATTTGTATCCTTGCCCCCCGATTACTCCTCTAATTGCTGAAACGAAACTCCTATTGAGCAGAGTGGATGCAAACCAGAACAGAGTTTAGTGGTGAGAACCACTTGGCAGATTGTTAGCTTGGTCACCCAAGGACTTATCAAAATCTCAGCAAGGAAATCTGATTGCAGCATGATTAATGCCAGTTGTTCACCACGCCTCCCCCACATGCTTCCAAGGATGCTGTTTTCCACCCTGGCATCTATGATATAGTTAATGCTGTGTGGCTAAAGGCAGAAGCAGGAATGCACAGAGCCAGATGGGAGCAGAGGAATGCAGGGTGTAAGTTGTCTATGAAATGGAGATGATTATGGGCAGTGCAATTAGCAATCTGTGTATCTGCCTGCCTATCACTCCCCAGCTCAGAACACGCTCATATTGTTCCAGTGCTGAGGAACATTTACTTGCCATTGCAAGAGGATATGGAGCAAAACCCTCCAAAAAAACCTACCCTGAAAACATTTGTCACCTAGTGGCAGGCAGAAGAGAACTCCCCCCATCTTGTCTCAATCAGGTCCATTTCCATCATTTCATTGTGCTCAAGAGCTGCTTTCTGTGCAAACAGGCAGAATTCTCACCTTCACTGAGCACAAATCCGTGACAATACCCAAATCAAAGAGGCTACAAAAGGGAAGATGGGAGGATTTGGTTCTTCAGAGCTGATGCTCCAAATTGATTTCAACGCCACTCAGAGAGCATTAGCCTGGGTCTGGCTTTGCAAAAAAACTTGGACCTGCAAGTTCATGGCAAGAGCTGAAGTAATGATGGGATTGTTGACACCCGTGAAGGTGCTTTTCAGATGCACAAAAAACCCACAACAAGTCCCCCAAAAAAACAAACATAAAAACAAGCCAAAAAACCATCCAGCAGAGCTGAGGCAGGAAATGTGATAAAATCCTCCATATTGCCTTCTTCACTTATTTTTTCAATGTTCAGCTTTTCAGTGCACAAAAATCTCAGAGTAATGTTACTCATTTTCTGTATCTCTTCTAAATGTGGCTTTTTTTTTCTTATGGAATTTAATATATTCCTAACATGAAACATTTAATGCCTGTTGCACAAATGTCTAATAAAATTCAGCCCCGTGGCTCTTTTACTGTCAAGCTAAATAGGATCCATTTGAAACAAACGTGCAGCTTTAAAATTTCCTCATCTGAATGCTCCTGTCTTTGAAGGGAGCAATTCTCTTCTCCCCTTCTCTACAGATCAACAGGGATTTAGAGGAGCAGTAGGTGGGAATCTTTGAGCTTTGGTTTTGTTTTGCCAACCCAGGGTTTCAGATGGCAGAACTGTGCCCTGCTGCACTGAGGAAAGTGAAACCTTCCTTAGAGGCACTGATTTTTGCAGGTATTAAAAGTGTACACAAACACAAGAAGAAAAGCACCCCAGACATTTTCAAATGAAGGAAAAAAGGGGGTTGAGATATGGTACAAAGGATAACTACTGCAAAGAAAAGCCTTTCTCTAAGTTAGCCCTCACATCACTCAGGGCAAATCACTCTTCCCCTAACACGTGAGGAAAGCTCCAATCTTTACAGACAGCTTTACTTTGAAGTTTTGTTCAGCAGTCACCCCTGGAGGAAATCAGTGGTGGTTAGCAGGGCTGGTTTTCCTGGGACTTTTTGTCGCCCTGTAAATCTGTAAGGCTAGAGAAGACTCCCAGGAAGGTGTCATTAGCTTTCAGGATGGCATTTCTGGAAGGCACAATTGTCAGAGTACTCGCTCTGTGGTGGCCTCTGCTCCAGCACTCACAGAGGTATGTAAATAAAGAGCTGCATTTAATTCACTGATTCTCTGTTGGCTCCTCCGCAGGGAAGCTGATCTGCACAGCTCATGTTTCTTTAACATGCAGCAGCATGCCCTCTTCTACACAATATCCAGAAGAGACACCTCCACTTTCTGAATAATGAAGCATCTTTTTACTTTGAAAGAGAAAAAAAAAATCTGATTATAAAAGCCCCTGCTGCAGGTAATAATGGGTTTAAGAGATTTTGTGATTAAGCATGTAAATGCGGTTTTACAGGTGGAAAATAGACTACTATGACTTAACTGGTACATTTAGAGAGAGAAAAGGAAGTTATTAAACCTTCATTTTGTTAAATGTGTTGGTAAGGAGTTTTAAACACAGAGGGAGAGAGAAGGATATTGTTCATGCAAGAACTTCAGATTCAGTCTTACTATACTGAACATGCAAACAAAGCTTATATCTAACTGAACACTTCTTTTAAATGAATCATGATATGAAAGCATTAATTCAGGCTTCTAATTAATTTTCCAAAAGAAATGATAATTATATTTCTAACAATTAGCATTTCTGGTTTGCAAACACGTTTTAGCCACTTCATTCTTATGCAGCACAAGAACAAGAACTGAGAGCAGAAAATAAGTCAATAAACCAAAACCTCCTCAACACTGCAAAATACAGGATGAAAAGGACAATGGTAACTTCCAGTGCCATGCAGAGCCCTGTGGGGCTTGTGGGCTTTAATTGGGTAGCAAAGATTTCTGCACCACCAGCTATCAATTACACGATGTCTCATATCCTCCTTGTGCCAGTGGCCATTTCTGTGGAATTCCTGCAAACTGAGGCCACCCCTGAGCTCTCAGCACGAGGTTTGTGTTTCATCTCCCCATGTGAGGACACAATGGGAACCCCTGATGCTGCTGGAGCCCTGATGCACAGACTGCTGTGCCAACAATCATTGCTTAGATCAGAAATAAAAAGCTAAACCATAAATACATCTTTGGGCACAGCTTAGGCATCACTGCACAGTAACTCCTGTATTTTAAAACCCTTCACTTTTGCAGCCAGCAGGCTGTGCAGGGAACCTTTGGCAGAGCTCAGCTGTGACCAGTTCAGAAACACAAACCCAGCTCTTTGCAAGTCCACAGCACTGCCTTTGCACCAACAGCAGCATGTTCACTGAGAGGTGGTGGTGACCCAGCACACCACAGCTCTTCCAGAGATCTTTTTCCACCCCTTTCTTCCCCTTTTCCCAGCACAGAGGCGTCCTGAGCAGGACACTTTTCATCTGAGCATTTGATGGCCAGCACAGAGCACATCCACAGAGCTTCCTGTGCCTTTTATGACAGGGACGTGCTTTCCGTGCTCACACTGCTCAACAAAACGTGATCCCTTTACACTGAGGTATTTTAAAAGCTATCCAAGCTCCAAAGCTGTCAGATGTCTCCATGCAACCACAACTCTGCAATCACCATGTCCTGGTAATTTAGGGTGGAATGGCACCATTGCATAATCCTTCTTGCTTAGTGATTTATAAAGTCTTAATGCAGAATAGCATCAAACTTCAATGTCTGTCCCTAAAATTCTCTCTAATATTTATTCTGCTGTTTTGTCTGCCTGCATTTTTTTTCCTTTTTAATAGGAAAGTGTTTAAACAGCTCTTTCATGTATTGATTAGGCTGGTACTCAAAGAAGAAGTGAAGTGATTGATGAATATACCTGTTCATTTAAAGCAGGTCTGAAGCAGCAGTGAAATTAGTTGCTGACTTAAGTAATTTGGTCACAAAATTATGCTCATGTAAGTAGCAAATAGAGTATTTCTGCTGTGCAGTCAGAAAGCCAACTTTGGATGCTAACAACAAACAAGAAGGACCGCGTGTGACTTCTTTACAGCAGCTTAGATCAGTGTCAGGCTGGTGGATTCATGCAGGAAACACACAGTTAAGGGTTGAAAGCCCCCTGCTTTTTTAGCCAGTGATAAATCATCCCAGGTGCAATTTGTGAGGCTTTTATTTGTGAAGCTGAATGGGGAACTTACACTTTTTCCTTTTTAAATACACGTCAAGGCTAGAAGGAATTACAGTGCTAAACACACAGTGAAACCTGTTCCAAGCACCTTGACACACTGATAAGTCAGAAATTACCTTTGAAAGACTTAAAAAAAATCCTGTCTTGATTGTGCTTGGTTTTTAATACAGCTACTGCAGAAATGCTTTCACAGCTTTGGAAACTGCTTCAGCAGGCACAAAAATTCAGGTGTGTTGAAGGACAGAGAGGTAGGAATGCTGCTTGACTCCATGGAAAGGAAGGCTGGCCCATACTTACAGCACTTTTTAGAGTTGTAAGGTGTAGGAAGGGTAGGGATGCTTTGCAGAGGAATGAGTACTCAACTCTGGCAAGCACTGAAGGTGCTGCTCAGCCTGCAGGACTGGAAAAGTGCTGCTCCAAGAGCCCTCCCAGTGCACCTGGAGGTGTCCAGCACCAGCCACTGCCAGAGCAGGGACAAGACTGGACGAGGGCTGGGTCCCAAAGGAGCAGCTTCCCTGTCCCCAGCAGGTAGGATGTGGTACAGGAATATAAAAAACATCAACTGCAGTCTGCATAAAAATCTCTGCTTTTGTATCACTTCACGTTTGAGGTCCCTTTCTCCAAATCAGAAGCAAGTGGTCCAGCACACATCCAGAATAAATATTTAAAGCACAAGCGAGAAGAAAAGCTCCTGTGTCTTTCTTTGCCAATCTCTTCATCTTTCAGCATCACTAACAGGCCTGCTGTTTACAGAGCAGTGGCAAAGCCTGATTAGGGATGCATCTTTAAAAAAAATAATGTGGGGGGGGGGGGAAAAAAAAAAAAAAGTGGGGGGGGGGGGGGGAAAGGAGCACATATCCTTGAGATCAGATGATTCCTCAAAACGTTTGATCCCTCAGATCAAATGCAGTGTTTTTCCTGCCACTGTGCCTCTGTACCAGATTACTTGCAGGTACCACAGTCCTTAGAATTCCTGATCACAGTCATGGGGGAATCACCACAGAAAGGAACAAACATTGTCCATTAAAAGACAGCCTTGAGTTGTTTTTTCCAGTTTTCTTGCTTTAGGCTAATACTTTGGTGTTCATTCAAACCACTGAAGTCTCTTATCAGGGACAGCACAGCACAGAACTTGAAATGGAAAACATAGGCAATCAGAGTTTCCTTAGAAAATATTAGAAGACTAACTTTGAAATGCCTTAATTTTATATTTCTTTCTTTTCACAATTATCATCCTTAAAAGCAAAATGATGTCAGTAAAGTAACAGAAGGGAAAAAAATAGAGGTGCAAGAAGAAGAAACTAAAAAAAGCAGAAGAAAAAAAACCCTGAGATGAAAATATTACCTCCCTAGGGTTTTTATTCTGCTTTTTCCTATATATCACCCTAACTGCAGAACACGAAAATGATCTATTAATCACATTAAGCTTAACCATCCATTAAAAAGTATTTTAATATCACCTGTCTCTCAAAACATAAAAATCTCCTGACAGCCATATTATTTCCCTGACTTGCTCACTCCTTTTTCATGAAATGAAGCTCGTGCCAAAGGAAAGCCAGGGATAAATGAGGGTCTGTATCATCATACTCCCAAACTTTGATACCCTGGAGTCACTGGGGATAGGAGTGCAGTGGTAAAAATTAACACTCCACCAGAGCACAGGGGGTTTTTGTCCTTGCTCCCCATTAGTGAGGGCTCAGCAGAGCCAGGTACCTCACCCAGGGCTGGGCTCCTGTCTTGGTGTGCCTGTCACCCTCCAAGCTGTCCCTGCCAGATCAGGGCAGTGGGACACACATCCCTCATCAGTGCTGGGAGGTTTTTAGCTGCAGAGCAGTGCCCCAGAGTGAGTGATCTCCTACACCTGCTTGATACCCAGCAGGGCTCACGTCCTGCCACAGCTCAGTGCTTGACAGACAATAAGAGGTGGAGAAATCCAAGTACCTCTTGTTGTTTAACAGGCCTCCAGGTGCAAAATAATTGGTCGACTACCCAAAAGAATCTCATATTTTAAACTCTCCTTTTGAACATATTTTGGTTTTCAGGTAACCAAGAAACTCATCTTTATTCGTTGGTGATTATTTTTTTTTACAGCTGCCTGTAATCTCCCAACTTTCAGACTGAAAATCATTTAAAAACAAATGAGCTTCCCTGCAGATAAAATTCAGAGTCTCTCTGAGCTTTCAAGATAATAAAACTAAAAGGCAACATTAAGTTGAAAGGGGAGATGAAAAACAGAGGAAACCAGTAAGTCCCATAAAGTTCAGAATTAAGCCTTAAGGCTAGAAGAAATGGACAGAGAGTAAATTCTCTTTTTCAATGCGTTATTTCGTGGAAGTGGGATGAGAGCAGCAGCAGAGCACAGGATCTCTATCTTGTTAGCACTGTTCATATTCTCATGTGTTTTTGTATGTGTGTGTTTGTACTCCAGCTGGGCCTGGTGCCATCACATATTAGATATTCACAGCTTCAGACTTCACAGCCAAGATTTTCAAAAAGCTCCAGTAGCTTGAGGTGCCTCCAGTGCTGAAACATCCTAAGGCAAGCAGCTTGGCAGCACTCTCAGTAAAGGGCTTTTTAAGGCCTCTCAGGCTGGATATTCAAATAGCCTGGTCCTCATAATCATCAATTTGTGACAAATCCTGGCAGTGGCACCAGGCACATTTCCATCTGTATAAACTGCTGATGGAGTTGGTGGGTGGCTTTGGTTGGACACTGCAACAACATCTGATATCAAATACAGCATAATTGTAAACCTGCCTCTCTCCTCTCCATCCAGCACTTCAGCATTTTAATGAAACTGCTCTGGGAACTGCACCTCTTGTTTGTCTAATACCAAGCATTGGAATAAATGACTTCATTTTTCTGCTGTTTTTACAGATTCTCACAGACTTGAAAAAGTTTTATGTGTGATACTCAGCATACGATTTTTGAGCTTTTATAAAGTTTCCCTTTTGACTTGAAGAAGTACCTTGGAAACAACTGCAGTTCAAACATCCTTCATCATATTCTCTTCCCATGAAAATTCAGCAGTACAGCCTCATCCTTGTTTAAGTTCAAAACGCTTTACCTTCCTTTAAAACTGGCCTGCAAATGTCCCCCTGGGGCAGTTCAGCTGCTCTGCTCCCAGTGCCATGGAGGGAGGTGTTCCCCAGCAGCTGGGGGGGAACCACTCATCCTCTTCCACTCCACAACCTCTGACAGCTTTAGCATGTGTAAGAAAAAGACATATTCATCAGAAAAGATGACAGGCTGCCACAGCTGTGGAAAAAAACAATAGCTATTTTATTGGGGAGGTGCAAAGTGCCTTTAATAAACAGAGAGAAGAGGACGGAGGAAGGCTCTTGCACAAGCAAATAACTCACCCAAGAAGAGGTTACATCCCTCAGCGCATTCTGCGAAGCTTTGCATATATGCAAATGTCCCCCTGAGCTTCTGTACATCAGCACAATGTACAAGACATGGTGGCTCTATAGGGGGAGGGAAAAAAATAGGCCAAAGGAGCTCCTGCACACACAACTGCTCCACAGGAGAGAAAGGGAGAAGAGGCAGCGCAGTGCTGTGGGGATGGATTGCAAAGGCTGGGTCCAGGCACTTCAGAGCAGGCTGTGGGAGCCAGCTACAGGCAAGGAGGGCACCAGCAGAGGGGCTTCTGAAGGAGTGTGAGGAACAGAAAACATTGGTTTCTTGCTACAAAGCCCAGCCCTCTGGATCCCTGCCCACTCCCCACGCAGGATCGCTGAGGGCAGAGAACACTTCTCACCCACTCTGCTGTTTCTGAGAGCACGTGCAGTGGCACAGATCCATCCCAAACAGGTTTTGTGCTCCAGTAACCCAGCACTGCCTCCGTGCCACATGTTACCAAGGTGTGACCTCACCAAGGGCACCAGGCCCTTGTGGCAGCTCAACATTCACATGCTGAAATAAGAACTGTGGGTTGTCCTCAGCAGAGAGAAGGGGAAAACCAAAACACTGTTTGACCTCCAACACAGCAGCCTCCTCTGCAGTCCTCAAGCTGTGAAATATCCTGTCCCTTCTGAAGAGTTAGATCCATCTGCAGGAAACAGGCAGATAAATGAATCACCATTTGCAGAGCAATAATTACCAGCGTGGGACTGAGGGCTCTGTGATCCTGTTTGCTGCCTCAGAGAAAGCAAAGATTCACCAGGAAGATCCCATTAGTCTCCTCTCACAGCAGAAACCCAAAGCTGCCCTAAAGGCACAGCATGCCCACATACAACATTCCTTAGCAAGATCCAGGCACTTTGGAAGGTTTTGCTGCTGTCAAGAGAGATTTCCAAACTGAGTTTTATTTTTCCAATCTAAATGGAATGAATGAAAATAAAAAGTAGAAGAGAATCACCCTTGGTTTGCTGGCCCACACTGGCAGGAGTCTGGTGCTCACCCTCCCCTCTTTCTGTCCAAAAGAATTCACAGCATAATGCTCTAGGATGTCTCAGCTTTGTCTGACTGCACTTGAGCCCCTTAGACATTTGTGACCATATTTAAAAGATCAAAGTAAGTGGAGTGTGTGTTCAGCTACACTGCCTTCAGTCAATTAAATACATCTTTTCAGAAATATGAAAAATGTAATTATTTGCATTGGATCAGCCAACTCAGCATGCTAGTCCTGGATTATCCCATCTTTCCTAAAAAGAAAAAAATTACGAATACCCAGCAGAATTCTCAGTCTGGGCCCAAGTTCCAAGCAGGACTGTGAGAGGGGTCAGAGGAAGCATTATGATAAAGAATTGCCAGATCATTTGGGAGAGGAGAACTGCAGGATTTGCCATTTGCAGCCATTTTTAGAAGTGCCAGAGACAGCACCTCCACCTTTATCAGCTGGAGCAGAAAGAGCCAGTCCAAGGCAGCACTTTGGGGTTTTTCTGCTGCTCCTGAAGAATAAGGTGAACTCTAATCAGCAAGGCATGAAGCTGAGATCACTTATGAAATGCTGGGAAAGGTCAAAATTGTCTCAACTTTGCAGGAAAGTCCTGCAGCAGTTTTGATCAAGATGGTGAAGCACAGATTGAGTTAAAAGCAAAACCCCCAAACAGCCTGAAGTTGTGCTTAGTGGAACCTCACGTTATCTAATCTAACTGTAAAATATTTAGCAGTTTAAAATTCAGTCATGTCAGCTGGAGTCTAATTTCTCTTTCCCCTGTGGATTTCAAGTGCCTTTTGGAAGCTTTTTGGCATTAAAAAAAGCAGAGGGTAAAAAAAAAGAAGGAAGCATAGTTTTCAGTAGGATTTCTGTACTTCACATAGAGCTTTGTGCTAATAAATGAGGGGTGGGGGGCTTGATTGAAAGAATAAAAGTGACAATTACGATAATATACACAGCACCTAAACCAAAGGCTTACTCAGTCTGCCAAAATGGATATGATGCACTGATTCATCTCCAAGAATTAACATTACATACAAAACATAGGCAGAAATAACATTTTCATTCTGTAAGTTTTGAGATTTACACTTGCTTTTATTTCTTATTGAGAGGGGAAAGTACCCCCAAGCCCTCAATCAAATAACCCAAAAAATAGAGCAAATAATTCCACAATCTAGAATAGAAATCACTCATCTGGGAGGTGGCAGAGATGAGTTCAAATCCCCCTTCTGAGTCACATTTCACAGTGATTTAAGTGCATAGCTCAAAAAAAAAAAAGCCATGACCAAATAAAATCCATGACAAAACAGAAAATTCACAGCAACGTGGCCTGGCAGTTAAACCACACACCTACACATGTGTTTGACAAATCCTTTGCAACAGCCTTTCAAAGATTACTGTACTGCCTTGTCAAGATACCTGTGAAATTTCCCTGAAGAAGTTGTCTCTTTTTGAAACCAAAGTTACACGTGGTTGAGAAATGTAAAGAACTGGACAAGGAGCAGTTTTCAGCCTTAGCAGGGCAAACCAACAGGCTACATTAGAAAAAAGTATGGAATGCAATGAATCAGCAGCAATGAATTTTAATTATTGCGTCTAAATTCCACAATTTACCTTGTGCCCTGGGGAAAAGAGGGCCTGAAAACAAAAAAGCCCAAAGAATTCTGGAATATTATCCTGATACAAGGATCACCAGAAAGTATTCAAAGGTCTGCTTACATTCTGCTTAGGTACAACACCAATTAAAAATTGCTGTCATCATTAACTTTATTCATAAAATCATTATTTTTTTTCCCCTGGCTAATAATATTCATAATATCAAACCAGTTGAGCACAAATAAGTTTTAAATTAGGAAGTGGTACATCAGGTTGTTATGTCCTCCAACACTCGAGGCAGTTTTCCAATTCAACACAAATCTATCTTAGAACTAAATTCATGACCCTTCTGTTGCTGACTTTTTGTTGTTGCTGTTGTATAAAGAAACCTAAATTGTATTTCATTTCCATCAAAGCACCAATCAGTTTTTTGTTTCTTCAAGCATGGGTTGAATTACAGCCCCTTTTGCACTTGGATTTTGATTTCTGTTGGCCGGTTCAAAGAGCAGGCAGTGGAAGAGAAAGATGTTGAAATAAGATGGCAAAGTCAAGCATTTTCAGTTATGATCTACAACAGATGTCAAAACTCTGCAATGCATATCACACTGCTAATCTAGGTTTGCTAGCATGATTAGAGGAAATCACCATTTGAAGTAAATAAAATAATTTGCTAAAATCTATGTCACCTCATGAAGATGCAGACATTCCCATATTTTTGCAATTGCTTCTTAGCAAGGAAATAAATACTAATTCTACTGGGGGAAAGAGATATTAAGAATTCAATCTTAAACAACACTTGTGCTCTAGGAAATTGAAAACATCAGAATTCAGCTCTTGTTCCTATGACACAAAGAAGAACAAGAATCTTTCATCTGAAACAGTAAAGAGTAAGAAACTGCAAAAAGATATTTGTGAAGAAAGGAAGATGCCATGTTTGAAACAAAAGCTGCTGTTCTTTAAAGACAACAGATGAGAGTTAATTGCTTCATAATGGAGAAAGTATTGAAGTATGAAAACAATCTGTATTTTGGAGAACTGTTCTGTGTCCACAAGTTAAGAGTTCATTACTAATGTTTTATTCATTTCTTTTAACAACACTGCACTAAATTCCTACAATAATTTATCAGCTTGCATCAGATATCCTTGAATTTTAGCAGATCCCATTTCCATTCTGGAAGTGTTGGAAGCAGACAACAAAACAAGTGTTTATGTGGATAAACCAAGCTAAGCAAACAGCTCTTTCCTGCACCTGGGAAAGGCACTGAGGGTTTCACTAAAAGAGCCCCTCAAATAAACAAAAACAGGCATCAGGAACTTCTTAACCACAAAATCAGGAGCAGTCATTGCCTAGTTTTCTTAGAGATTAAAAAAAAAAAGAAAAAAAAGCTCCCCAGGTTCCTGCAGACATTAACACAGTGAAAGTCAGCCATAAACCACATTTTACAGCATCATTAAATTGACCAGAAACCACAGGTTTACCATGGTTAGTACTATACATACTCTTAAAAAGTAAGCACACACACAGACACAGAGTTTGTATTTGGAAAATATAAGACCTGTAATAAAACCCATTCTTGGCTCATTTCTGGAGGTCTCCTTGCCCCTTTCTGAGGTGACCTTGGAAAGGAAATGCAGCAATTTCTCCTCTCTGCCTGGGATCCCCCAAGCATCCCCCCAAGGCCTTGGTTTGCCCTCTCTCACCACAGCTCCCCCTTCGCCCAGCTGCATCTCTCCTGTGATTCTTGGACACCTCTGGCACCAGTTTCAGTAAGAGAAGCTGCTGATACCCACAGGGAGTTCAGGGGGCTGAGCAATGGCCCTTGGAGGCAGCTTTGCCTCTGTCATTATTGCACTTCCTATCACAGGATTAGGCACTTCAGGAATTATTCACAATATGGAATGATCCTGTCCACACATTAAATTCATACAGTCCTTCCTTACTGGAAGGCTTTCAAGTAAATATCTTCACTTGCTGCGGCCATTGGAAACCTCAGTTCATCCAAAATTCATCACTACAGGCAAATGATTCAAGATGTTCCTCCCCACACTTCACTGGCTGAAGCCTGCTTTGGGTGCCTGTTTCAGAAGCATGGAAATACTAACCTAAAAGTTGCCTTTAAAATACAATTTTCAAACTTGGGTGTTATTTATTTATCAGAGGGAGATGAAACTGTTTCCATATTTCCCTAAAATAAATGTACCATGGGGTATTGAGTTAGTTTAACTAATATTGCCTTTGGTTTGACCTGCCTGCCAGCTGCACAGCAGTTCAGCTGTTAATAAACTCACAGACCATACCTCATCTCCAATAAAAACTGAATTCTAACATCAGCAAGTATTCTTGCTGCAGAGGCTGTGTGGACCTTCAAAACCCCAATCACTGGAAATTTCTGCTAAACTGGCAGAAAATGCCCAGGCTGCCTGTGAGAAAATGGGAGCTAATTTATATGTAAACCCATGTAACTCAGTGTTCATTCTTCAGGCCTGACTCACACTGATAAGCTGTTAGCCCAAATAAGGGGGGGGGGGAATCATCTTTTTTTAACATAAAATTAGCTGTTGAACATGCTGCTCATTCTCTGTGTGCCTGATCTGAGCTCTCTCACTCAGTGATATGGAAAACAGCAGGAGCAGAGAGCAGCACTGGGGGCTCCCAGGGTGTTTTTCTCCACTCCTGTAACAGAGGAGGCTTTGGAGGATGTCACACACCCAGGAAGGGAAGAGGTGAAGTCAGCCACAGCAGCCAGGAAAAGGACCTTAAGGCAGCCTAGAGGGATTTCTGCACAATCCATGGGTTACACCTGGATCTCCCTGGCAGGAAGGGAGGGATCCCCAGAGACAGGAGCTGCAGGTGTCCCAGGAGTGTCCCCCAGAGTGAGCCCTGGACATGGTGAGGTCTTCCTGCCCAGCACCCAGCTTGGCCAAGACTGCATCCCTGGGTACCCCCATCCCTGCTGCTAATGAGTCCCCAATTATCTCTAACAGATTGTTCTCCAATCATCTGTTCCTAGGAACAGCCTTGGAAAACATCACCTGTACTCACAGGTACTTGCTGTGTTTCAAATCTCTCACTTTTTCTCCTTTTCTACAGTTCCAGGTACTGGGGTTTTTTCCTATTTTTTTTTTTTGAAATTGCTGCTGCTAGAGGTGTCACACCTCACCTATAGTGTGCATCCCAGGTGGAATTAATTTCTCCAACTCGTCTTCTGTATCTGTGGGAAATCTGAAAACTATGATGGGCCCCAAGACAAATGTGTTTGGTTTTTTGCAAACGTCTGCAAAAACTTCTTGATT
Organism: Passer montanus; assembly: GCF_014805655.1. Lineage (NCBI taxonomy): Eukaryota > Metazoa > Chordata > Aves > Passeriformes > Passeridae > Passer > Passer montanus. The sequence goes on along the minus strand of NW_024370263.1, from coordinate 2,871,355 downwards.
TCCATTAAATTCATTGAAGTCATATATACTGTTTGCTCTTTACAATATTTTTCCTTGTTTGAAGCTATTGTTTCTAACACATCAAAAAAAAATGCAGCTGGAATGCTGGGGAGAAAATATTGAAAGCTGAATTATATTTTAAGTATTACTCTAAAAATAGCATGATCATAGGTGGAGTTGAGCATGATTTCTCTCCATAAAGTTTTGTACAATGTTATTTTCATACCCTTCTCTGCTAAGACTATAACCGTCCCTCAGAAAAACTAATTAAGCCCAAACAATACAAAACAAAATCCTGTGTCATGTTCAAGGAACCTGCTGGGACCTATCTGAGCTACTGTAAGATAATTTAATGAGTACTCATTAAATTAACATCTACCCCCACAGCAGGTTCAGCAGTGAGAGATATGAGCAGAAGAGCTTTAAGTGGCTTTTCCTGCTCTGGGGGCTCCTGCTGTCTCATCTGGCAGCTCCAATCCTCTGCCTCCACACTCTGGGGAAGCCCAGGCTGGTTGCAAAAGAGCTTCACAAAATTCATTTTCACTGTAAATTTCCAGCATTAAGAGGAAAAGAAGATCTATTAGCCTGGAGCAGAGCTGCCTGAGGAATCCCAGTGTTTCCCCAAGGGAGGAGTGCTCAGAGCTGCTCAGCCAGGGCTCCCCACTGCAGGAGCTCAGGGTGGGGGACACTCACCCTTGGGGTGTCCCTGCAGCCATCAACACAAGGCTGTGGTATTTGCATTTTTTGAAGATGATTTTCTTGCTTAGGGTTTGGTTTTTTTTTGTAGGGTAGTTTATTTCTAATATTTCTATTTACAGACTTCCAAAAATGCCCATGGATTGGAGGACGAAATTGACACCTCTCCAGCTACACTGGTCAAACTAACAGTCCATCAATTCTCTCCTCCTCCAGAAAGGAATGCAAAACAATCATTATTTACATGAAAAGTGCATGAGAAATTCCATTACAAAAATGTAAACATCAGAAGGCTTAGAAGAAGAGGGTGACACAAGGCAAGGTGGTGCTTCACCCACTCTGCAAGCTTTCACTTGGCCTTGCTCATCCCTGATTTCCCAAATGCAGGATGGCTGTGGAAGATGTTTGTCTGGTGGGGAAAACTCCTTGCTGGCTTGGGAGAGCCCTTGGCCTGTAAATGGCTTTTGTCTTACAGAGCCAGGCTGGAGCCAGGGGGATCCAGCTGAGACAGGGGTGCAGTTTGATCTTACCCAATCTGGGTTTCATGGGCTCCCCACTAATTACAAATAAATAAATAAATAAATAAATAAATAAATAAATAAATAAATAAATGTTTTTCTCTCTCTAGCAGGTGATTTAGATGCACTGGTAGGGTACTGTGGAGATCAATAGGGATGTATCAATGTTTTATAGCAATACTTAGGTGGACACAAAGAAAACTCAGCCAAGTTTTGTGCTGACTCACATGCCTTGGGTAAAATGGAGATAACTTCCCTTTGAACTCAGAACAAGTTTGTTTTCACAGCCTGACATGCTGTTTGCTGCCTGGATAATATGCTTGGTTCAAAAGGCATCCACAGACACCAGGCACTGGGAAAAGGCAAACTGCTTGAGACATTTTTGATATTAAGGTACTACAAAACAAGTTATCAGTGCTCAGGATAACCCAGTAGCAAACAGTACCAGCACAATGCATGAGGAATAAACTGGTCCATCACTATGTTAAGGACACTCGCTCTCTTACAAACCCATTGCTAACACCTCATCTGGGCTCACACAGACTTTAGTCTCTGTCAAAGGAGCATCCAAAATTAAATTTATTCACATACACACAATCCTGAATGACACTGAACTGTTTAAAGAAACAGTATGTGTCACATACTGCAGAACAAATTGAGTGGTGATGGTCACAAAAGCACTCCCTAAATGCCCTACAAATGCCTTCTTGGCTTTTGGAGAGCCTAAAAGGAGAGAAAACAACAGCTGATGAATCTTGTTTAGGCTTTTTTTTTATGCCCAAAACAATTCAAGGGACTGCATTGTTGAGCTTGCAAGGAGTTTGTTCCCAACTGCTAGACCTCAAGTCTGGCTCCAGCTGCCAGAATTCTGCATTCAAAGTGCAGCAGCTCCAGACTGTGAGGCAGCTTTTGGGGACTGTGCTGCTGTCAGCCCCAGAGATGAACTCTGCCAGGGAAAAAGGAGATTCCAGGGAAAAAAGGCATTCCAGAGAAACACTGGCTGGGCACGTAGCTGCCCTTTGCTCCCAAACCCCTCTCAGAGACAGGATTCTAGCTTTTCCTCTGCCAGGTTTTCAGAGGTTGTGCTGGAACCATTTGGGAAATATTGCCTGGGGCAGTCTTGCTAAGAACAAACAGATCCTCTGAGCACAACCAGGACACGGCAGAACGGCGCAGGGAAATCAAGAAACAAAACTCTGCAGTGAAATTGTGTAGACACAGCTTATCAAAGTCTCCACAGCACTTTTATTGCTGCTTGCAGTAGGACTAAAGTAGTGACTTCCCAAATGATTCTCTCAAAGAACAGAGATGAAGACATTTCTATCCTATAATGAGAATTTGGGGGTGGAAGGAAAATATTTTTCTGGAAAATAAAGTATATTATATCTCCCCTAGAGTGATAGGGCATAAGAGATACGTGGACCTGTGTGGCAGTAGAACAAAAAAGGCAGAACAAGAGGTAAGAATAGTCTTTACTCCCTACGGAATATTTTGCTATGTTTTTGCTTGTTTTGCAACAACATGGCAGTCCTGTGTTCCCCTTGGCATGCCTTTTGTAGCTGCAGTGTGCCTGGAGCTCCGGGCTTTGTGATGTTCTGAACCCTAACCCTAGGTGTAACCCTAACCCTGGCAGAGCAGTAAAGGCAGCCTTGGGCTGAGGCTGGTGCCATCAGAAAGGTGTGGAGGGAGCTGTGTTGTGCCAGTCCTCTGTTCCCCTTGGCATGCCTTTTTGGTTGTCCCTACAGAATGTGTTTGTTTTGTTCCAAGGCTGTGTTTGCCCCAGGGACAGTTGTCATGTTGCTTCTAGCCAAGCTTCTTAGAAGGCTGTGGAAGCAGGGAGGCTGAAGCCTGGATTGCTTTGCAATAATGCTGCAGCATTTAGGCTTCTGCTACTGTTAAATCTGCTTTTATGAGTGGGCCATAAAGCTTGATGTGGTGAAGCAGGATTGCACCCGACGGCCAGGAGCAGTGCCCATCAGCCTGGAAGCCATGCCCACAAACACAGCTCAGGGTAAAAAGCAAGTCAGTCTGGTTAAATAAAGCTCACTGTGACACAGAGAGGCTGCTCTGGGACTGACCACTCCTTTTGGTCAGGAGAGCTGAATTACTGTAACCCTTGGGGGAAAAATTGTTTTACTGATTTCTATATGAGTGATTAGTTTTAATGAAGACCCAGATTCTTCTTTAATGAAGACTCCGACCCAGATTATTTTCTGGCCCATATTTTGTACATGAAAACACCAGCAGGCATCAACTAGCCCAGCTTATCCTAAATGCTCCTTCAAAACTCAGTGGAGTTCTTCAGCTTAAAGGAAATACAGATTGCCAGGCTAGATGCCTCTCACCCATACACAGAGTTTCCATCCAGCATGGTGTCCCAAACCCCTGCCTCAAACCAGTCCTAGAACAAGGCAGCATTGATTTCTACCCACCTTGCAGTCCCCATTGTCCTGCTAGTCCAAGCCCCAGGCTGATGACAGCAAAAGCTCCTAGTCCCAGGTCAAAATGTGCCCAGACAGACCTGGGTCACCCATAGGAGTGTCTGGGTTTGGCACTTTCTGTCCTTTACCCAAACTATAACTACTATCCAACAACTCTTTCCAGTCCTAAATCCAGTCATTGTCTAAGTCCAGTCAATGCCTCTAAGGCCCAAACCTCACCTTCAACCATCCTGTCTCCCAGGAAGGAGCAAATCCTGCCTGTCCAACACCAAAGCTAAGCTGGCTGCTCGTCCTAATTGGTAGACTTCTGTCACAGTCACACTTCTGCTGGTTCTTTATGTCAGTATTTCTCTCCTGCCTCAGGAATTCATAGACACAGAGGAGCTCATTGCCTTCACCAGCTGTGAAGCAACATGAATTACTTCCAAAAAAGAGAAAGGCGTAGGCTGAACAGTAGGAAGCATCCTGTTCTCTGATGGGTATTTCCATTCAGCTGCTGAATCAGGGAACACTTTCAGATTCATGCTGCCACTGTTTGGAACACACATCTTAAATGATATTGATTTCCAAGACCATGAGCTAATTTGTTGAATACTTTACCACTTAGCAGTGTTTTACATGGAGTTATCATCATCATCCTTCTGGTGGCATTTGCAAAGCCCCATTCTGGAGAAACGAGCTCTCAGGGAACACAGCTACAGCCAAGGAACACTTAGTCATTAACCCATCTTTGTGGTGTTTGCACCAGGCTGCACAGTGAGATGGATCCTCACAGGTATCAGCTCTGAGGGACTCACAGCAGCACACATCAACCTTCAGATGCCTGCACACATCAGAGACCAGAAGAGCCTTGTTCTCTGCTGTCCATTGCTGAAGCACAGGCCATGGCTGGTGTCACAGCAATCTGCACCCTTCATTTCCCTTTGCAGAGCAAAGGAGCCAGGCCTGACATGGGAGATGAAAGGGTTTGTAGTTCTGAGCTGTGGGTAAATCCCTTGAAGCCAGGATGCAGAGCATGGAGTTAAAGACATTTAAAGTCTTTCTACACAGCAAACCCACCCCTGACAAAGCAAAGGCCCAGGAAGAAAGCCCTGCTGCAATTATGAATGACAGTTCTTGCCAAAAAAGTCTCCAAAGTGTGGGATATATACATCCCAAACCTGATAGGCACTAGCCTCTGCTGTGAGGGATCCACTAAAGGAAGGTACAATGTCAAGGCTCCTGGCAGCCTTAGTCAGAGCACATCTCTACAAAGCTTGACACAAACAGGGCTGCAATTCCAGTCCTGTCATCTCTGTCATCCTAAGATGACTGCATTTCCAACTGCACAGGGAATTCAGAAGTCACCCCCAGCATCTGCTCCTTGACTGTCAGGAGCCATCCAGCGAGAGGCCTTGCTGTTTGCAAGTTTCCTTACAATTTAGCCTGGCTCAGGGCAAACAGAAATCAGCTCATTTTTTTAAATTAACCACTCTATGCACTGATGTGCTCAGGCCAATAGAGTTGCTGATGGCAGCACACATCAGCAGCTCTGATTATTCCAACCTAGATGAACATGTGAAACAGTTTGACAAGAATTGTGCTGTCAGAGGATTTACCCAAGGGCAGCTGCATGGCTGGGCTCTGGGTTAGATGATAGCTTGAACAGAAAATACATGCTCAGAAGAAAGCATTTCCAAGTGACCTATAATGCAAACAATGATCACTTCTAAACAAAAGCATGCAGGAGAGCTCATAAAATACTGCTCTCCTCCTGGGCAGAGCCAAAGCTCCTGGGGTAGCTGCCTCTCTACACACAGTGCCCAAAGGCAGCACACAAGTGCACAGTCAGAGGCATGTTCCCAAGACAAATTGATTGGAAATGTGCTAAGACACAACTTCTTCTGAATTGACCAAAAATCCATGTAATACCGTGACATTTTTTTCCCGTAGGAAGGGATTACACGAGCCAGAGGCCAGTTTTTATTTATACACACAGAAGCACACAGTGTGTGTGCACACGTACTCCCACCACTGTAAAAGAGTTTCTCACAGTCCAAATTGAAAGATTAGTTCAGGCTTTCTTTAATGTGGCACCAGCTCCTGACACTTCCTTTGTCAGTGTTATCATACACAGGATTTGCTGCGAGCAGGAGCTGCCAAAACCCTTCTGCTCAAACTCTCCACACTCTCTTTTGCAATTGCTGCCAATCCCTCTTGGACACTGACACCTCGCCCCACACCCACAGCAGGACCTCAATCCAAGAGCCAAAAGGAAAGGGTTTTCCAGGCAAAGGAAGAGATCAAACAGAAACAGAACAAATCCTACAAAGAATTTCTCTCTGCACAGAATTTTCTGCCGGCAGCAACCCCCAGTTTATAAAAGGAAACATCTTGCTTGGATCAGCTTGGAAAGAGATGATCAGCCTGGGTTGTGCACTGTGCAGAACTTTTAGGATGCTTAGCTTTCTACAGGTATCTGTTTTCAGAGCAGACTTGATTTATGGCTTCATTGGCCTTGCACTGCAGCATTACAGCAGTGGGGACAGTGACAAGGCAGCACAGAGCCTGATCTCTGCAGGCTGCAGGAGTCACAGGAATGCTGGGGAGGAAGTGCTCACATGCACAAAGCTGGGAGAGAACACAAGGAGCAGGATGGCACCTTACAGCCTTAAAAAAGGCATCAGTACCACTACTAGCACCCTGTTCTCTTATTCAAGACCTTGTTCAAACACATCCTAGTGATGCAAACCCCGACATCAATGGTATAACGCCCCACAGTGAATTTTTGAAAGTCAGCAGCACTTTTTGGCAATGAACCAGTGCTGCACAAACATCTCAGTGACCCAAGGGCAGCTATCAGGGAAAATCAACACTAAAGCAGATGAAAATATTTAACTATCAGATATATGGAGATGGACTCAAATTCTGGAAAATTATTTTATTTACAGCCAGTGTAACTCCAAAACAATTAGTTCTACTATTATCCTTACCCTATTTCAAATATTCAAAATTTAGATACTTGCCCAAGCTCCTCTTGCTGGTAGTAAGATTAATTGGTATGCTGTATGCACCTCTAAGTGATATTTCCAGTTATAAATACCAACCTGCATTCTGCCACACTAAATTTGATATGCACCAGTGATCACATGAATTTGAAAGTCTTTTTTCTCAGCATCCATCATCATTTGGAGTCATCACAAAAAAAAAAAAATTGTGTTATAAAACCTTTGCTATTTTGCCCCAAGAGTTGTGGTAGCTGATACCTTTCTCCCTTCTGTCTCCCTCCCTAAGTTCCCTAACATTTTTCCCTGGGAAGTGCAGTTGTCCAACGAGAACTGTAAAGGGATCTGTGCTTATCTTCCCTCGCTATTGCAAAAATGAGATCCTTCTGAAACATAGTCCTCTGCAAGATGAAATTAAACACAAACTTGTGGGCTTAATTGTATTACTTTGAATGGAGTATTGATTGTAGCTAATTTTATCCCCCATTTTGAGGGTTTGCTTGCTGGCTAGCTGTCACTTTGATAAATGGGAGCCAGTGGAAATCTGAAGAGGGACTGATATTTATAGTTCAGAAAATATCACCACTAAGTTTACAATGAGAAATACCCCCCCCCCTTTACTAACAATCACAGGAGCAATTAGGTTTGATGAGGCACAGGAACACCTACTGTAAAGCAGATGGTCAGCTCAGAATGCCTGGCTACCTCAAATGGCATTTTCCAGCAGTCTTTACAGCCCAGGTGAGTTTGGCCCCTGCATGAGCAGCAGCTGCCACTTGGAATTTCAACAACATCCCACTGCAAAGGCCCTCAGGACAGCCAGGCCATTTAGTCAGGACAGTGACCATCCAAAGGATGAGGGAGAGACAGGAGATAAAAATGGTTCATGAGATAAAAATGGTTCCAGGAGTTAAACCAGCAGTCTGGATTTCAGCATCAGACACTGAGGCTGTCTGTTTGTCAGATTTGGGGATTATTATTCTTTGTATTTGCACAACTGCAGGTAAAGCTTCTATGAATGTAGAGGATCATGGTTATCAAAAAGCATTTGTTAAAATATTTTACTCTATTATACAATGTGAACAAAAGTGCTGTAATCTTATAATTAATTTCAGGCACTATGTGCATTTAGGGCCACCAAATCCTAGTATTAGAACTGTATCTTATATTTAATCCAACCCTTTTCTTTGTAGACCATTATATTCAGCTCAATTTGCATATCAAGTCCACTTAATGATGTCCAACAGCTAGGACTGAAACTGATAAATGAGGAAGGGTCCACAAGGCACAGAGGTGGTGGCATAGCTGCACCATGAAAATAACCACCTGATGATTGATTAGGCACAACTTTGTTTTTGAATGAAAGTTATTCATACTCGTAACCATTTCCATTGCAAATATCACAAGGATTATCACTCTTATTACACAAGGATTATACTTATTATGATTCTTTTAGCCACAATAGCAGGATTATCATATCAGATGAGTCTCAATTTGCTTGCCTCCCCTGACTTTCTGGTTCTAATGAGCCATCTGGGTGACCTCCTTCTCTCACAGCAACTTTTTAACACACAAAGCCAACAATAAAGTGACTGCACAGAGCTCCTGCCAAAGGAAAAGGAGGAGAACAATGCAAAACCAAGTTGAACGAGCAAAAATACTCACTGGCAATATCTCTGACACTCCCAAACTGCCCAGGAGCTGGCACATTTGTGGCCACACAGCCACACCAGAGTGGTGTGAGCAGGCAGAGCATCTCTGGCAAAAGCAGGCAAGCTGCTGCTGTCCTGCAAGAGCAGCAGCAGAGCAGGCAGGGAGCTCTCAGAAAAACAGGCACAGCCCCTCCACAGCCCACCATGGGTCACCCACCCTGACCAGGCTGACAGGAACAGACACGACAACAGAGACTGAGCTCCACTGGAAAACATGAACCAAAATAAAGGGAGGAGGGAGACGACAGGGAAAAAGATTAATGAGATTTTAAAAAGAGATAGGGAGAAGTAGGGGAAAAGATTAGTAAATGCAGAATGCTGGAGTGAGGGAAAGAAAGTGGAAACTGCAGAGGAAAAGAGAATTTGGGGCTGAGGAATGCAATGAATCAGCAGCAATCATTTTTTATAATTTTTTATAAAAATGAGTATCAGAAGAATAAAAAAAGCAAATGAAAAACAGAAGAAATTACTAAAGGAAAGAATTAAGAGGCTTAGTGCAATAGCTTCATTATTCTCTGAAAGCTCCTTTAGTACTAATAAGAAGGGAGATTAAGAGTATTTCTTTCAACTAGCAAATTTAAGAAATATTTCCTCCTACTATCTTTCATTGCAAATCTAATTTCCCCAAACATTAAACCAGAAATAGGAAAGTGTTTCATAAATTACTAAAACTGGGATGAAGTCAGGAATAGGCATCAAATGGCAGCATCTTGAATAAGGCATCATGGTTTCTGAGGAGATTTTTGTTTTCTTGCTTATTTGCATTTTAATATCAAACAGACTTTGAATTCTGAAAATAAAGGCAGTGTATTCCACCTATGTTGAACTCCTTCCTTTTCTAAGATGCATCAAATCTCCTACTGAAGTCAGGCAGAAAACCTGCCACTGAAGGTATAGAAGCAAAACCACTCACCAGTCACAGAAAGACCCAATCTGCCTCTAAAACCCTTGGGCTGCAGCTCGTCTCTCACATCTATTTCCCAAGAGATTTCCTTGCTCACCAGCTCTAAGCACAGACATGGAAGGGTTCACAGGTGACTCAGAACCTGAATATCTCCTGCGGAAGCTGCATTTGGAGCTCCATCAGAAAAACTTAACAGGGTGAGGCAGGAATATTGGCCAAGCATTACCACAATGTGGGAAATTCTGACACAAAAGAAGTGTTTTCTTCAAATTGAGCAAAAACGAAAAGGTGACTTTCAAGATAAACAGTGGGAAAGTATTTTCCTGTTTCAAAATGTAGTCATCACCTAAACATTTGTGAGGCAAATGGAGGGACTGAAAATCCAAGAAGTCTTTGGCATTTCAGGATCTTCACCTTCCAGTGGAGGTGCTGCCAAGGCCAGGGCAGGGCCAACTGCCCAAAATCCTGCTACAGAAATTCAGGCTGGAGCAAAGCTACAGATGGACAACACTGACCTCCAGCTTGGGCCTTTCAAAATCATATTTTTCACCACCAGTTTCTTCATTTCTATTTTCACCTTTCTGCCCCAGAAACGCAGCAGGAGTGCTGGAGTGTTGCAGTGTTGGAGCATACCAGTGGAACACACAAGAATTTGACCCATACCCCTTTTCTGGGATGGCTCCTCTCCTTTTGGAGAGTCATTTTTGAAGGCAAATAGAAAGCATATCCATGACTGGAGAGCACAGGCCAGTCAATAAAATTAATGGTTTGTATATTAAAACAAATGAAATGCCAGAGTCCTGTGCTGATCACATGAACATGCTCAGGCTCATTAATAGAACCTGGTCGATTCCCTGGAGTACGTGCTGGGATAATAGAACAAATGCATCTGTACTGACAGTCATTGGTAAATGGCTAATCAATCCCTCAGTGCTGCTTAATTAGTGACTGCAGGAGACCCTTTTAATTGGCATCTGATACTTGATTTGAACAGACAAATAAAGTGCCACTCAGCCCTTTATTGCCAGTGAACTCTTTTTTTCCCCCCTATTAACTGCACTGCAGCTCCTGAAGACCAGACCAAATTACCAGCTCCCTGTCACAGCCAGCCTGACACCCGGAAGTATTTTATCATGATTTCAGTGCTGATGTTGCATTGAAACACTGCATATGATCTGCTGGTTGCTCAATATGGTTTATATTAATACAAGTTGTAGGCTGTCACTGTTCAGAGAGTAGGTAGTTACAAGGAATGCATTGGTTACATTATAACTGGAATAATTTATTATTGAGCAAGCAAGTTCAACAAGCACTATAAAAATCAATTTATAATTTTTATGCACTTCATCTAGGCTGAAAAACGGTTTTGTTCTCCACTATTTTCTGACTAGACATCTTCAACATTAAAAGGGGGAATAAAGCTTTTAAAATTGCAGTTTGGTCAGCAATGCACTCTGGAAATCGAGATTAAAGATGACAGTTTTCAGATGCATAAGTTATGTTTACTTTGTTTTATGGACCTAAGGCCACCATGGTGCCAGGCAGTCCCTTGGCAAAGAAAATCATCCAAAGGTTAAAGAAAGAAACATAGTTTGACAGAGTCAGCCAAAACCATAGGTGACTTGCATTAGCTGAAAACCTATTCCACTTCTGTTTACTCCTTCAAATCACTGATTCACAAAAGGTAAGTTGCTGGTTATTAAAAGTTTCAAGAGCAATGGCAGTTTTGGAGGAATTAAGCAAGGAGTACTAAAATCTTCAGCGGCTGTGCCTGCAATTGCTATGCAATGCACAAACCACACACCTTCCCAGTAGCATGAAATCCAATTAATACAGTCCTGGGAAGGCTCTGTGCTCAGTTCTGATGAAGATTTAAAGGTGCAATGACAGATTGTAAGAGTTAGCTGGGACTCACACCCTTAAAGACCTCGTTAATACTGGCAAGATTTACTTAGCACGTGTCCAGCTGGTCAAGTTAAAGGGAGAGTTCATCATCCCTGTGGACAGGAGTGTCTGATTTGCATTGCATCACCAGGCCAGGCAGAGGGAGGGGGGCACAGGCACCTGGCAAGAACCTATTCCAGCAAAGTTTACCCAGAGTGTGACCTAGGACATCAACCTCAGAAGGGGATCCCACCATCACACACCTCTGAGCTGTTCAGGGAGTATTAAATCTGTCACCAGATTGTCCTGCTCAAATCCAGACACAGCTGCTCAGCTCTGGGGTGCTCCTTGTGCTGCACCTACAAAATGAGCAGCACACCTGCCAGGATCCCAGCCCCCTGCCACCACCACTTTACACATTGCTTCACATCACACACACATTTATTAAAAAGGCCTCTGAGTTATCCTCGGCAATGATCAGCTTTGATGAAATGCCCCCTGTTCACAATCAGCACTTTGCCTTGTGATTTATCACTAAACTAGTTTATCATGTTACAATCACCCTCTAATATTTTACAGTTTGAACTGTTGTGCAGTTTAACTTTTAAGTGATGCTATTTACTTCATTTTTATAACATTCAACCTCTTGGAACCCTCCTGGGAGGCTGTTGCACCAGCATCCCAATGGTGGAGAAGGGTGAGGAGCACAGTGCAAAGCCAGTCACACACAGGACAGTTCCTGCTGACAGGACCCACTGCTTTCTGCACTGTGCAAGGTCACAGTCCCTTGTTTGACACATGGCTCCTTAAGCCAGGGGGAAAGGGCATGAGAAGACACTGTCTGAAAGAACAAGCAGCTCCACAAAAAAACCCCGAACTTATTTTGCAGGTAAAGGAAAAAGTGTGTGTGTTGGAGAAGCTTTGAACCCAGAAGCTGGTGGCAGATAATGCACTCACACAAAAGTTCAGCCTTTGCAGGATCATTTATCACCTGTGACTGTGGCTTGCAGTGAGAAAAGTTCAACCTGTGTAAAGCATCAGCACAACTTGCCTTCTGCACAGGAGGGTGATACCTCTCAGGGAGTTTTAACAGTGGATTTTCAATGTTCTACCTATCAAATTATTTAATACAAACACATATTTCAGAGAGGCTTAAAGCATTAAAGATGTAGAGGAAGGTTCCAATTTGAATTAACCAAGCATCTTCTTCCACCTTCCTACTATCCATAGATTTCCTCTTATTCAAATCCACCAAGCCTGTAGACTTCAATGTGGGGGGAAATACAGCTTCTTGTGGAAAGGGGAAGGAAGGAATATGACTACAATTTAGACAATTCTGATTTCGTTTTTCACCACCAAAGACAACCTCAAATTTTTTTTGTCTTAGATCATTTAACAGAGGACAGGAGTTGGGAAACAACAGCAATGAATAGAAAGCAAGAGAATTTCAAAGAAGAGAAAAGTAAACAGAGCTTAAGGTGAAGAAGTTATCTTTTAGAAAAAAGGCTATCACTTCAGAAGAAAGTGATATAAGAAGGTTCTGGAGAAAAACAAGTACAACTGTATATATCTTTATTTTCAAGTGGAACTTTCTGCTTCCTATTCCAGCTCAGAAGCTGAACCTTTGTCCCTGAAAGCAGAACAGTTATGGTTTGGAAACGTTGCTGCCTTGCCCAGGGAAATTACAGTTTGGCTGCTCCGTGTTTTCACTTCCTTCTGAGGACCAGGACCAGATGGACACAAACATTAACAACACCTCAATTTCTCCTATCACAACCAAGAGGACAAAGTTATTCTTTAAGGAGTCTCCCAGCTCAGTAGCTCCATAACAGAGATGAGAAAAATGAGTTCACTAAAGGGAAATGCCTAGGAAACACTCCCAGAGCTATTCTGTGAAGAGCAGTGATTAGTCAAGAACCTTTAACTCACAGAATGAAACATTTCTGCTGAAAGGCATCTAGCCAGGCTGGAGAAACACAGCTCTCATCTCCTTGCCTTTTCATCAGCTACATCCAGAGCAAAGGGAAGCAGTGTCCATTCAGCAGGGTGTCTCTGGCTCTGACAGGTATAAACCTTCCAGCACAGCCCTCACCACCACAGACACACATCTGCCAGCTCCAGCCTCCTTGCAGAAGACACAATTAGAGCTGGGCATTATTTAATGAATGTCACTCCCAAACTTCATCTCTCCCTGCATCCTTTCCAAATCAGCTCAAAGGTTGTCTCTACAGCTACACCATTTAGAAGGCAATGGAGCAACAACATGATCAACACCTGAAGGAAGGCTTGAACAGTCTGAAAATGCAATTACTCCAAAGCTGTGCACGGATCTGTACAATCAGATCAGAGAGAACTCTGCTTTCAGATTGTGCAAAGTAATTTCCTCAGCCCAGCTTTCCCCAGCAGCACAGGGCTGAACCTCCCCAGCTCCCGAGGGAATGCCTGCAGTGCAGCTGGAAGGTGCAGCTCCAGGATGGAGCACAGGCACGTGTCACAGCTCTCATCTGGCTGAAACAGCCAGGGAAGCTTCAGCAGGGCACTTCTGAAACAAACCACTGCATTCCAGCTGGAGCCAGGGATATTTTTTATTCAGCACCTTGGAGATGGCACCATCACAAGGCCCTCAGGATCTGAGCTGTTTAGAAAAGAGGCAGCTGCAGGGATGCTGCATCTCTTCGATCTCACCTCTAAATATCACATTAAGCTTTGAAGAGCAATGACAGAGCAGCACTGCTCTGACACTGAGACATTTCAGCTTTGAGATGCACTTTGCCCTGACAGCTTTAGCCAGGGAAGCTGCAGAGGGGGGAATGATGCTGCATACCAAGAGGGATTTGTCTGTCACAGAATTAGGGTTTATATAATTTAAAGTCATGCATACTTACACTGCCTGGCTTTTGTTGTTATACTTTCCAAGGGTTTTTAAATGGCTCCAAGAAACATTTAGGGGAAGAAAAATAGCCTGAGATCTGGACTCTCCAAGATATTTTAGCATTAACAGATTAGAAAATTACCCAGGGAGGGTCAGAAATCATTCCCTAAGTAGTCTCAAAGGTAATGAAATAAAACCCACTGAAAGACAAATAGGAACATGAAGGCCTGAATATCACTATTTCTGCTTTAATCGAATTTCTGAGAGATCTAAATCCACTAATGCTAAATAGCAATAAACAATAATAGCACTTACATGGACCTATTCAACTCTGAGGTGTTATAGGCTCTCATTTATGAGTGCATAGCACATCAAAGAGATAGGTACTATTCTTCTGTATCACAAATATTAGCTAAAATTGGAATTTCTGTTCCAGAAGAAATGCTCTTGGAGTGTAGTTTCTCTTCCAAGCCACAATAATTCTTCTAAAAACTTAATTTCATGGGCATTTTTAAACACACTTTGCTTCATTTTAGCTGAAAAATCATGAAAATAATTGATGCCAGTATCAGGTCTCCTCCACAACTTCCCAGCTCTAAAAGCTGATCCTCTTCAGATACTCCAGCTTCATTTTTCTTCCAAAATCTAGTTTCATCCAACTGCCACATACTGCAAAGCTGAATTCTGATAAAGCTGCTTTTTCTAGAAGAGAAATGTGCTGGTGAGAAAGAAACTGCTGCAGCAGGAAGGACCATGCACAGTTACTCACACAGCACCCCATTTTCCAAATAAAACAGAATCAAATCCTATTACATTACCAAAATTTGACAATCCAGACCAACCACAAATTAACAAGGATGAAAAAAACCTTTGGCAGTGCAGGAAACACAGGCAGCAGGGCAGCATGATAATTTTATCCACAAAAATGCCCACAAACAGAGCTACCACAGAGGTTGACTTGGAATCACCCAGCCAAGCTAAAGCCAAGCCATGTATCCCCCACCACAGGGAATTCCTTCTCTCCAACATGATTGGTTTGCAGTGATCAGCATTGGGAACCCTTCACTTCCACCAGGCTGATTCAGAAGCTATTAAAAACACACACACTCACACAAATTAGCCTGTCTTAATTATGTCTTCATCAAAAACAATCACAGTGGCTGGAACTTTCAGCTCATCACCTTGTGCATCAAAGGAAGTGCAATCCTTCAGGAAAAATGTTTACCAAGCTGAATGACCCAGAGCAGTGGGGAAGCAGTGTCACATGAAAAATTAAGAGC
Organism: Passer montanus; assembly: GCF_014805655.1. Taxonomy (NCBI): domain Eukaryota; kingdom Metazoa; phylum Chordata; class Aves; order Passeriformes; family Passeridae; genus Passer; species Passer montanus. Next base: position 2,856,064 of record NW_024370263.1, on the reverse strand, counting down.
CCTGGTGCTTCTAAAAGCCTTCCAACAGTGGGGGGAAAAAGCAATCATAGTGCATTAGCAGAGGAGGGTATTCACACCTCCCCCCCAGCCCTTTTTTTAAGCTATAAAAGCAAACTCTGCATGAGCAAAGCAGATAAAGCTTGAATGGGCAGGATTAATTAGAAAAAAAAAATAGTAATGGGAAAAGCTGCTGTGCTTTTTTTTTTCCCTGCAATTTTTAGTTCAGTAAGTGGCCACTTATAAAACCCAAACAAAGCACTCAAAAAACCCTACCATGGGGTGACATCTCCTTGTCTTTCTCTGAGTAATGAACCTATTTTCTTCTTCCTTGAAGATAAGACAACTTTTGACTATGAGAAATATAGGAGAAAGTTTTCTATTATATGTATAGGTCAGCTAGAGTACAGAGGCAGAAAATTGCAATACAGCAGTGATACAAAGTTGTGGAAGATAAGTTTTCCAGATGCTCTGCTACACTCTCTTCTCAGATTCTAGCATTTCAAGGGCAGTTTCTGGAACTGCCGAGAGATAAGAAAAGTCTCTGACTGGAGTTCATTGATTTCATAGATAAAGGGAGGAATGGATCACAGGGGTGGGGGAGAAAGGGGAGTGGAGGAGAAAAAAATAGAAATGAAACTTTTCTGTTCCAGTGCAGGGGTAAGTGAGGATGGGAAGGGAGAAGCCTGGCCAGGAGGCACCAGGAGCTATTTGCTCAATCTAGCTGGCACTGAACCTGAAACTTCAGATCCTGGAACCAATGGATACAGAGCAAATTTCTCTCATTGTGCCCATGTTCTTGGCCCTGCCAGGAGGATTTGAAAGCCAGGTGTCAAATCATGAAGCTGTTTAAGCAAGAGATGAGTCAAGGATTTTGTAACACAGAAAGCAAGACTGGGGGACACCAAGGCAGAATAAGAGAAGGCTGATTAGCTGTGAGCTGAGAGGCTGTGCCACGGCAGCTCTGTTCCACAAACATCATCCCAGTGTGACAGGGTGACACGAGAGATGGGGGAGAATTCTTCAACAGCAGCAAAGAAAGGGAGAAAATTAAATTCCCTGTCACTCAGCTGTAAGTGGTCTAATGAAGTGACAAGCAGATTTCCCAAAGTAAAAGCAAGGCATGCCTCTGTCTGAAAAGGGACCATTAGACTGGAACGTGAAAGAAGCTTGTGAGCACAAATGCTGAACTGGAATAATCACTTTTTCTAGAAACAAAAACCCCAAAAAACCAAAAAACCAACCAAACAAAATCCATAAAAATAAACCAAATTAAAAAAAAATAATAATCCCACGTCACCAAAATTTTCTAGCAAAGCATGTTTCCTTGCCCAGGCAGCAGAGGGCTGTGCCCCAGCAGCAGCAGTGCCCAGCCCCAGGGCAGCACCCTGGGCTCAGCAAAGGTGAATCTGCAGCCCAGCCTGGGCTGGATGGCTCAGCTCTGTGCAGTGTCCTGGGGAAGGAGCCCCTCTTCTCCCAGGGCAGTCAGACCTACAGCTGTAGATGCTCTCTGCTCTTGAATCAAGATCTCTTTTCCCAATGGAGAGATTTTTTTTCTGGTGGAAAAACTTCCACAGAACCTCTCCAAATTACTCCCTGCATTAGGGCAATTAGTGGAGTCCAGGGCTGACAGAGCTGGATCCCTTCCAGAGTCCCCCAGTCAAGCAAATCCAGCCCTCTACACTTAATTAAAGCACTAATAGGTTTGTTTCATCACCAGGGTGCCCCACCAGCCCAGAGTTTTGCTTCCAAATGACCTAGCCAGAAACCACAGGCATTCAAGTGATCTGTTATTAGGAGTATTTATCACCAGGCAGGTATTTCAGCTCTCAGAACTCTGCACCATGGGGAATTGAAAGCTACAGCAACCTGTCAGGGTTTGGGGAGAGGTCTCCAAAGCAGGGCTGAGCCCAGGCTGCAGAACCCCAATGCCATCACCTCCCTGCCCCAAGGGCTCCCCTGGGTCCTGCCATGGCCCGTACAGGTCTCATATCAATATAAAATATACATTATATCATCTAGAGTACGTAGCTAGTTAGAAAATGTTTTCATTAACATGTTAGCAACATGGTTTTTTTTCCCTGAGAGACTGATCTCAGCCCTGTTTCTGAGTACATTCACTGACTGCTTGCACACACAGACAGTTCTCAACTCACAAACTGCCTGTGGAAGTTTCATTTCCTCCAGTTTATCTTCTTTTCCTTTCACTCAGGGGTGCATCTGAATTGGCTCAGGAAGCTACAGGTGATTCTGGGAAGAGACACCAAGGACAAGAGAGTTTGGGGAATTCATTTTAACACCAAGTAAGGGTGTCTTTTCATTAGTTATCCTCTTGGAGCTGTTCACACATCAGCAGCTCATGACCCGTGTAAATGAAAACAAAGGCTTTGGTTTAATTTTTCATCCATTTTAATTCAGAGCCTCTTCTCTGATCAGTTTACAGTATGATTTGAGATAAGCCACAAACACTCCAAATTTATTTACAGTGCCAGGTATTTCCAGTGTCGATAGCTCTCACAGGTTCTTTGCATAGCAATTGCCCTTTTGTATAATTTTAAAAAAAGCAAAATAACAAAGGAAGAAGTGTCACTTTGGGCCACTTCCAATGCCATGAATTACACAAGGCTGGATTCAGCTGGAACACATCCCATAAGGATGCATTAATTCCACACACTTCAAACCTAGCAACGTTGGACAGATTTATCAGGAATACACAATTCAGAGTGCAAGAGTGATTTAAGGTGGTGCAAAGGGGCACATATGCTGAGCCTCTCCTTAACTGGCCAATTTTTTTCAGCTGATCTATCACTGACTGTGGCATATTTCATTGCTGTGGAAACCCTCCTTGGAAAGAACATTAAAGGAGAATTCTCAATCCCATGTCTATGTTAAAGAATCTGTTACAAGTTTCTTTAGAGCAAAATAGGATTCAAAGTACTGGGATTTTCTTTTTCTGTAGTCCCCCAGAAATTAAGAGACTTTTTTTTTACAGTCTGAGGTTGAGCAGGGAGCACCAACAAAAGCCTTGGCACCATTTCTATAAAGTTAATGATTTACTTGATCTTCCTTCTGAGCTTAGGTAACACCCAAAAGGCTGACGCCTCCAGCGAATCTAGAAAACCTTCAGAAAAACCTCAGTTTTGTCATCTACATAGGCAGCTCCAGGACAGCCTGTTAACAAGGCTAAATGACTCTGAGACATTTTAACCCCAAGCCCTTGCATGTGGGCACTTTGATCATGCCCATCATCAGGGCACTGTTTACACCTCACCTTAGCATTTGCCCTTTCTCCAAGCTGAGCTAGGTTAGAAAGGATGGAATTGGCTTCCTGTTCACAGCATTTATCGACCTGGAGAGGTCATTATGATAGACTGCAAGTCCACAAGGTCTCTGCACTCCAGTCTGATTTCCATACAGTTATAGATTTTGTGATTACAGCTGCTCTGTGGAGGTGCATTTGGCTAAACTGCAGCCAGGTACCCAGCCCAGGCTGAGAGCAGAGCCTGCTGAGGAGCCGTGGTGCAGGCTCTGCTGTGAGCTCTTGCTGAGCACTTTGCCTCTGCAGAAACACAGGGCATGGGCCCATGGGGACAGAGATGAGGTGACTTCATGCTGGAGACCTCCAGCCTCAGCTGCATGGCTCCATCCAGCCCCAAGACATTTAACAAGACCTGACAGCACCAATCTGACCAGACTGTAGCTAAGTTGGTGTCTAGGACTGCCTTCAGCATTTCTACATCTGTTTACCAGGCTAAAATAAAGCACACATTCAGAGTCCACTCTCACCCCCACATGATGGCCCATGAATACTGAACTGGTTTGTATTTCAGGAAAAAGGATGGGCCTGAATGCCTCAAACTGCATTTTCCTCTCCTATAATGAGATCCATGGGTCCAGCAAGAGATATCAGCCCCAGCTAACACACTGCCCACATTTTCTCCTATTGCTGCTTAGATAAATGCCCATCCCAAAAGGATTAAGGCACTAAGAGAATGACATCCTGGCCTATACCCTGGTTGCTTGCCACAGTATTTTAACTTGTGTCTTACATGGTATTTTTATTTGCTTGTAAAAAAATATTATAAAACTAGATTGAGTTCTCCTGGGGGGGCAGTGGGGGGAGGAAATTACAGAGATCAAACTATTGCCATGGAGCATTTTTACTCGCTGAGAGGAAATTTTAAGGTTTCTGATCAAAAGACTTTTTAAAAACCATCAACTGTTCTCAGAGGAAACACACAAATCTCCACTTTTATTTGCTAACTTGATTGGTGCTTTATTTTTCTTTCAAGATTCTGCTGAGTCTGCTTGGCTCATGGCCAGGGGATGCATTTTGCCTCTCTATTTGTATCAAATTAAGAATGCCCACATCCAAGTTGATGGGGAACAGGCTGATAGAGAAACAGAGTATTAAATAAGCCCATTTCCTTAGCAACATTTCCTTCTTCTCTGGTACTTCTGAAGCTCTGGTTTTCAGCACCACTCCACACTGACACAAACTTTCTGCCTCTTGACCTTAATCGGAGCTGAGCTGTGTCAACACCAAGTGTCAAATTCACATAGAGCAAATTGCTCTGAGCCTCAGCTTTCTTACAGCCTTTCCTGCAGCTGACAATGCTTCATACTGCAGGAGATCATTATCCAGAGGAACCTGTGGCATTTAACGTGGATGAGCCCTGCCCCAAAAGGCACCTGGACGTTTCCAGCCCTGCATTTTTTATTCGACCAATGACACCCTTAATTAAGGCCAACTGAAATCTTAATCCTGGATGTGCCTGTTGTTCAAGAAAAAAAAGGCCATTAACTCCAAGCAGACAGTGCATCTGATCAGGGTACAAAAGTTTCTGTGCTTAACATAAAACCTTTGGTAGGAATGAAGATGGTATTTCTCTGCTCCTAGAGCAACTAATTAGTGCTCAGAGCTGTGTTCAAACACCCTCCCCTAATGCAGCAGACACCAGCTATTGCTTCACACCATTCTACTAAGCCTAAGATTTGTAATGTATGTTTCTGTAACTTAACAGAGTCAAAGATAAACCCCTTCTCAGAAGGGGAACAAAAAATTGCCAAAACACAAAGGGGTTTAATTAAGAAACAACTCCTCATTTATCAGTATTGGTATGAACATGAAAAACCACACAGGGAGTTCTTAGAGACAACAGTCTCAGGAATGAGACCTGCCTTTGACAGGTTTGTGGTTAGTTCTGTTCTCATCAGAGGTGAGCAGGAGCTGCCAACATCCACTCAGTCACGGTGGTGAAAACCAGGAGGAACCTCACGTGATCCAACATGATTTTAAGAGAATTCACGTGCTTATTTTTTGATTTAAACCTTTGTAGATCAGATTCAGTTTGGGGTGTGAGGTTTATACACATTTGTCTTGAGAGCCTGAGGTGCTGTTAATCCAGTTACCCAAGCCTGATTGACTGTTAATTACTGCAGCCTAAACAACTGGGAATAACATATTCCAGATCCATAGTTACCCTCTTCACATTAGCTAGGCAATACCTGCCCAGCACTACCAGCCTAACAAAAGATCATGGTTTTTTATCATTTCAGAGATATTGCTCACAAACTCAAACTTGCATACAAATGGTTGCAGTACAAGCCACAGAATGAGGAAAATTAACAGGGGTGCAACAACTCTGCAAATCTTCCATTTGCTTCCATTTTGCCACTCTGAAGCAGGTGTTCTGCTGGGCTTCCCCACTGGATACGCAACTCACTAATTACCAGATTTGTCTCAGGACCACTGGCACTAATTAACACTGCAGTCTAATTAATCAGAAATTTAAATTCCACTGAAGAGCTTTTGAGCTATTTCTGTTAGGCACAATGGAGGATATTTTTTGTTGTTTGGTTTGGCTCTTCTGACAATTGTTTTTGCTTTGAACCAGTAGCAAGATTAATACTCTTGATATGAGTAGAATTGATCACTTTCTATGGAACAGCTTTTTGTCTTTATGTGTTCTTTTAAATTAACATCGTTCTTACCAAACTCAGACACATACCCTTATCTTGCCTTTTATTTTATCCTCAAAACACTGTTTTTTTTCATATAACATTAATCAATATGTTAACTGTTGCTTGCCATACAAGCTTCCATCTCTAGCCTGTGAGCAGGATGGGTTTAACCAAAGAGTCATCCTGGCACAGATTTTGAAGACTGAAGTATCTGCAATTCCCTCCTGGTCAATATTAATTTCAGTCCCATAGGAGAAAAACTTTTTTTTTTTTTAACCAATGCAATGATTTTTGGAAGATGTGAAAAAATATGAGTACTGATTGTTTTAACTAAAAAAAAAAATAATTACAGTGGCATAATAACAGATGATAAATGCTATCTGCTTTAAATAATCCTCCTTACCTACTGTTACTCCTCTACACCTCTGTGCAGGTTTATCATAATCCTTAGCCCTACAATCTACGATTAGGGTGCTTCATTAGCTCTTTTACTTTGCACTACTTAAATAATTCAAACACAACATTGCACGAGCCTCTGCTCCAGAGGCTTACAGCAGACATGGCTTTGAGGAACTCCAGCACAGCTTGGTCACACAGTGTTCCACCAGGCCAAGAGAAGCCCTCGGTCCCCATCCAGCAGGACCTCAGACCTCTGGGAATGCCCTGCCTGATTTTCTGGGCCAGCAGGAGCAGGAGGTCATCACACCAGTGGTGAGTTCTGGAAAACACAGACACACCAGCTAAAACCCAGGTGAATTGCTGGATAAAAGCCAGGGAGAGAAACCCTCCAGTTCTGGCTGTTCTGGAAGGTCTGGGTCACTGAATGATTGAGCAGCTGAGGCACGGGGAGCTACAGGTGCTGCAATATCACACCTAACGTGGGTGGGCAGAGTACCACAGGCAGGGCTTAATCCTGACACTTCACTGAGTCAAAACAAACAGAAATTAACCATTGTCTTGCTGCCTTCCACGTGGGGTAACACGGCAAGTCCTGACTGGCTTCACACTTCGGAAAACTTTCACTGATTTAAGAGATTAAAAAAATCTAAACACATCTGAACAGGCAACGGCTTGCAGAAAGGGAGCTCTCTGTGTGAGCAGGAGGAGGCACAAACAGCAAACCTCCCTGAGCCTGTGCCCCAGCTCACCTGCACTGAGAAAAACCAGCCCCAGAGAAGCTGCAGCAGCTGAACACCAGCAGCTCCTCCACCAGGTACAGCCTGACCCAGATGCTTTTACACTGGTACAAAAATAACATCATGCAGGTCTTGTACCCCTCTGAAAACCAAGGCATGTTTTCCATCTCCCATTACACATCCATGCATCGCTGCATTTGCATTCCAGGGTTTTTGTATGGAAGGAAGAGGGGCTTTGCAATCATCCTGCTGATTACACCTACAGCTGGTGAAAATTAGGGACAGCCAGATGGTGTCTCACCAATTGTTCTGCAGCTGGCCACAACGAAGGCAGCTGGGAGAGACAAATGCTCCCACCACACTCATCACAGAGAACAGCGTGGAAAAAAGAAATAGAGCTCCACAGAGCAGAACTCCAACTCATTGTTTGAAAAAAAATAGAGGATGAGGAAAATCGGTTTGTTTAATTGCCAGAGGAGAAAGAGGGGGAAAAAAATACCACCAACATAGAAATTCAGTGGTATTATCAAACCAGTGCAGCAAAACCTCAATGAATGCGGTCAGTTCCCAAGACATGGAAGTGAGGGATGGTCCTGTGGCTGCAGATGTGCCAGCCACGTGTGCTCCTTGTGAGGCTGCACACTTACACCTGCAAGCCCCATTTCTTCCTGTCCCCTGCACTGCTCAGATCATTCCCTCCCTCCAGCACACTCCACAGAGGACAGATGCAGCTCTGGGGCTCACAGGTTGAACAGCCCATTTTTGAGCAAACACGTGCTGGCTGACAAAGAGAACCATCCATCAACACAAGCAGTGAGGGGATACCAGGGGCTACAATGGAATTCTGCTCTATTGCAGTGCCTACCTAAAACCCCAGTCTTTGGATTTCATTTTATATGGCACATGTAGACCTGTCCTTGACTGCCACAGATGCCACAGGCTGCAGTGAGCCATCCTCCCTCCTGAATGAGCCAAACAAGGAATCTCCATCTCAAGCTTTCCATAATGCTCAAGCACCAGCTGACTTGAAGATGGGAACTGTCATTTTGATGATTTCACAGATGATTTGGAAAGGCAATTCCCTGAAAGGTCACTGATTTGTCTCTCTACACCTTTATCTTCATTGCATCCAAGGGCTCTTCAGCTGCTGAATCCATTCCCAGAGCACTTTCCATTACACCTCTCCAGCCAGTCATGCCTTTAGCCTTACAACCCTAAGCTGATATTCCCATAGCCCTGAATAAATTGTGCTTCCAAGCTCTGATTTCTTATTCCAGAGATGTGATGGCAACAAGTACACTAAGAAACAGTTCAAATGTGCAAATTTTATTATTCCCATCCCCCTCTCCCTGCAGCAGAGTCTCTTAAACTGTTTGTGAACACTCAGGAGCATTTACACATCTGCTGAACCTTCACTGTGTCAAATAATTGGCTGGGATCCATCTTGGGAAAAAGACCCCAAACATCATTTCAGTCTATGGCAGACTCAAAGCCACCAACATTCTTCCAGCATGACAATACAACACTGAATGAAGCCTCTTGTCTTTGATAGAAATTGCACAAAACTGCAAATGAAGCATTTGAAATCCTCATTTTCTTGAGAAGGAAAACCAGAGCAATCCCCAGAGACATGGTGACAAACTATCACAGTTCTTCCATCATGCCACATGATCAGGCATTTGTTCTCTTGCAACACTCCATCTTTTCAATGCAATCAGAGTTTCTGCTTTTGTTCTTTTTTTTTTGCAGCCAAGTAACCTCTCAGCACTACTACAGAGCTTCTGCATTTCATCCCAGAGGCTTCACCATCTAAATGACAAGGAAAGGGAATCCTGTGCATGCAGATTAGGCAGCTGTACCCTGCAGAGCCAGGCAGCATGAGACTGAGGATCTCATAATGACCAGAGCTCATGAAGCTTCACAGAGTGGCTGCTCAAGCAGGAGCAATCTCATTGCTTGTGGATCTCACCCCAGAAAGAGGGAACACAGGTTATTTGGGAAAGGCAAATGTGGTCACTGACACTTTGGCTGCTCAATAGGCTTTTCACTCCACAGCCTGAAGAGTATTATGCCCCAACTCAGTTTAGCCTGACATTTAAATCAGAGGTCCTGGTAGGCAAGTACCCAATAAATGCAGTATTTTGACACTGAACAGTACATGAGAAGGAAAATTTTCTATCAACAGCAGAAAAATTATTAGATCCCCATGCTTGTCCACATCTTCTTTGAAGACAGGTTTCTCCATTAGAGAGATCAACAGAGGGCCATACACTAGTCTCAATTTTTAAAAAAAGCTCAAATTTATAATGTGCTGTTTTCACTGAGTGATTATCAAAGGTATATTTGTGTGGGCTTTGGCTAAAGGAGGAAGAAGAGAAATAGGTCAAACCTTTGTGCTTTAAGAGTATCTTAATGATTACTTTTGTTTCATTAATATTGCTACACATCTCTGTAATGAACTTGCAAGGACAAAAAATAATACCTCATGAACTTTTCCCCCTAAGCTTCCCATACCTGAATGCAGATATCAATAATGATTAAGGAGGAAAAATGGAGAGAGATATACATATATAAGTTTCATGCAAGAAACTTCAGACACTGTAAACTCATGCCTTTCTACAGATGATGATTCATTTGTTAAATCTAGAAACTTTTCCAGACACTGAAGCAGAATAACGTGTCTGTGTGGGTATGGGGTAACTGGAAAACTCCTGTGATGGATAGCTGGAAATGTTAAGATTCTATATTAAGAACATACAGTTATGATCAGAGCTGAAAAGACTTGCAAATGTCCCCAGAAACTTAATGACTGTGTTTTGCCTGTATTTGATTGATTTTCCTATAAATCAAAAGGATTTCATATAAATCACCAGAGCTGCAGGGGAACAAAGCTATTTCCTAACTGGGTCCCTTAGGACTGGAGCACAGTGCCCATACTCCTCCTCTCTGAGGGGACCCCCAAGGCAGCCAGCATGTCTGTGAGCAGCTGAACCACACACTGCTGGCTCTTGCAGGCTTTGACAACCCTCAGTGTACCCCTGGAAGGTAGGGAAATGCATATATTGTGTACACATAGATAGATTTCTCAATTTAAATTGAGGTAGGTAGATAGAGAAACACAGTAAGCAAATAAATAAAGTACCAGAAAAGAAGCCCAAACTAAATTGGTACTGGGACTGCTGCTCTGGGTTCTACTTTCAGCACTCCACATCCCCAGGGTGCTCTCAGCCCACACTGCATCATGCCATATCCACCAACTCCACATGGACCAGCTCCTCATCTAGTACAAGCTGGCACTGCTCCAATGACTTAATCAGAGTTTTGCTAATTAGCACCAGCACACGACTGATGGCTTTCTGCCTGAGAAGATGTGAACGTTTTTCCTGCCTGCTGGCCTGTGAAAGCTTTTGCTAGCATGGGATGATCCTTTCTGAGGTGGTGGAAACACAGCTGTGTGCTGCATTTGCATTCCTGGAGAGGACTCCAGCGGTTCCTTGCCACCCCAGTGAGACAGCCCCTAGCAGGATGCAGTCCTGAATGACCCAGGGATGTCAACCAGGGCGCTGTGACCACACAGTCAGCTGGAAAAGAGCATTTCTGACACCCTGCCAGAGGAAAGGAGCCCTGCTGGTCATTGGCACGGGGCTGTGCTGAGCCAAGCAGTGCCCCCATTGCAGTGACAACCCAGCACACCTGCAGGGCAATTAACAGCTCCCAGTTAACTCTGGGAACAAAACGAACAGGGAACAATGGAGCAGTTCCAGCGAGGGACAGGGGACAGCACTTCAGTGTCTCTGTGAGGGGCTGTGTGCACACAGGCAGATGTAACTCTCCTGCCACCCCAGCAGGATTTATTGATGATATTTGTGACAAGAGGCACCTGTGCAGTGCAACAGGGATGGAATCCAACTGCAGCACACACAGGCTCTGCCTCCAAAAGCACAACACACAAATGACATGGTGACAGATGAGGCGTTTGTTGGTGAGGCACAGACAGGTTAAATGATGTGACCAAGGTTACACTGACAGCCAAAGGATGCTGAGCATCTGTTACAGTCCCCTTTATCCAACACTGGTAAGCTTGAAATGCATTCCCAGATGGAAACAGACAATAAAATCAGAGTCAGTACTGCCAGGAAGCCTAGGTTTAACTGGAGTCACTCAGATTTGCAGAACTGACTAGAAAAGCTCATCAATTTTACTAAGTGAGCATTTCATTAGATATAAAGAAGATGGACAATAATGGGCATGAAATTAACAGAATAAAAGCAGTCCAGGATCATATAAAATTACAGCCTGATTGGTGTCCAATAAAATGCAACATTCAGAGAATGGTAAAGGCACTGCCACTAATTAACTAAAGGTGTTTGATCACATCATCTTACTCAGATAGACTCCAGGTTGTAGTTGCAGCTGTGCTGGTATTAAGAATTGAGGCAGCACAGATCTTTTAGCTGACCTGACATACAGTGCTCCCACTCCCATCCTCAGCTGCTATTCCTTCCAATGCTGCCAAATACTAAACAGACCCTAGAAGCAAAGAGCTCAGCAGTTAATGTGGTACAATTTACAGTAGGAGCTTCACCTATGTAAAATACAGCTCTCTGTCGCCAGCCTCAGCTGCACGGGTCTCACAGAACACACAGAGGCTACTCTGACTCCCAAAGTTATAACTCAGCAGAAGAACTGGAGCAATATTTTATTATGAGAGGCTGCAGGCTTATTTATTTATCCAGCTTGTGCACCAGGCAGGGGAGAAGAAGAGGATGCAGCCTTTCCCCCAGGCTCACAGAAGTGTGTGAACAGCTTCCTCCCAGGGAGGGAATGGAGCCTTGCTCAGGAGAGCAATCCAGCACTGCAGGAAGCCAGGGCAAGCCAGGGAAGGATGCTCTGGGAATACAGGATAGCATAATGATTCCCAGCCTTTTTCCAAATTCCTCTCCTGAACATTCAACTGAGAACCAGTAGCAATCCAGAAATACATTTAATGGCTTGATAAGGCTGTCAGAAAGAAGCCCTGAGCCAACATGATTTCAACCTCTCCATCTTGGAGTAAGCACAAAGTGTGAGAGCAAATGTGACTAGAGGGGTGTTTCATGGGTGGTTTTTGTATTTGCTTTATGGGGAATCTCCTCGGAGCTTTTGATCCAGATGGAAACCAGCAGGGACAGCAGGGTGCACAAAGGCATCTGTTGGGTGCAGTTGCACAGGTACCTGACCTACAGCAATCAGACATGGCATGGGATGCTGAGATATGTGCCAGGGACCACTTCAGTTGGCACAGATTGTCACTGTCCTCAAGGGGCCACTCTTGAATCCAGGAGTGACTAATGTGCAAGGGAATCAGCACAGACAAGCACTGGATTCACCTGAGGATTCCCCCCTAGTGAAATTCCATAATCCCACAGGCTGGCTTCATGGCAGCTCTGCAGAACAAACTGTGCTTAAGGAAGATATTTCCTGTGCTTTCTTTCTGGAGCAATTGGTGGAGTTGCAGCAGGGCCCTGGGGAGGTTATGAAGGGGACAGGCACACGAGGTTGTCTTTTAAGGATCAGACAACACTCTGGCCTCTTCCCCAACATCGATTGTAGAACTCACAGTGAGCTCTCCCTTGTTGCACAGCCATTCCCCAGGTCATGAGCACACACCAGGACAATGTGACTGTGGCAAGGAGAAGGTCTGCCAATTAATGTGTCTCTACAGCAGCCCTTTCACCTCACTGGGACTTGCTGCTTGTGGAGTTAACTGTCCATTTGCAGCTTCCAAATGAAAGTTGTCAGCTGTGTAAATACTGCTGGTCCCACGGGAGCTGAGTTCCCAACCCCTGTTCCAAATAGCAGAGAGGATGGGAAAGCTGACAAACTCAATTCTTTGTAGGCTCCCTCTGAAGTGTTTCTGCAAATGATAGTCTGGAGCATCCTTCCAGGCTTTACACTTTCCTTCCTTCCTGCATCTGCAGGCAGCACATACTCAGCAGCTGTGTCCCCACCTTCTTCCCAGTGCCAGCTCCTGGCATCAGGAAATGCCAGCTCCTGGAAATACACTTCTTTGAACTCCACTACAACCAGGACAAAATTCAATGTGACACACAAAAAACTGAGTGCTTGTTTTTTAGGCCTGGCTGCAATTTAAATCTCACGAGCTGCAAGATCACCTGGGGGTTCTAAAATTACTTGTGTACAGGTGAGAAAAAGGTTCATTTATTTTCTGGCACTTTCTCCTGGAGAGCTGGGTAGCATCTGCGAAAAGCAGCGATTTCATTTTGATTAACGAGAGAGGTTTGCTGAGCACATATGGAACAAACCCAAAACCACTGCGAACACAACTGCTGGGTTCACTGCTACCCACAGAAAAACACAGCACAGGAGGGCAGGGAGCTGGCCCCACAGCCAGACGTGGGCATGGCTGTGCATTTCCATGAGACACAGCCCAAAAGGACTCACAGTCCCTAAACCCAGCAGCCACAGAGCTTTTAGGACCACAAGGACAGGCTCAATCTCTACATGAAAGAAGGCACCGTTTTTACAGAGGGCTGTGGCCTGTTTTAATCAGAGTGGTGCCAATTTTTGCCAACTGTCATTAACCCAACACTTCCCCTGCTGATGGAGGTAAATCAGGTATGGGTATTGTAACTTCCATATCAAGCACTGGCTTCCATTTAAACAGACACAGATGAGATCAGGCTGGTGTTAAGGCTCTAAGAGGCATCCTACCAACACTTCCTCTTTGGCTATCCACTTTGTCAGGTCTTCCAGTTCATTTTTCTTTTCTCTAAAAATTATTGCTTGTACTTTCTTTGAAAAATCCTCTTTTTCAAAATAGTTTTCCTATCTTCTTCCATCTCTGTCCCTTAGTTTCAGCTCACATGCTGTTTCTAACTTGCTCCCACACAGCTTCAGCTCCATCCACCTTCCCTAGAATTTTATATTTGAATCATGTCCTCTCTTAATTTCCTTTCTTCTAATGAATTCAAGCCTAATTTTCTTAACCTCTCCACATAGCTCTAAACCATCAAGACCTTTTATCCTACTAGTTACTCTCTCCTGCACTTTATCTAATTCTTCAATATGCTTTCTGCAATAAGAACAAACTGCTAAAGGTAAAAGCCTCTTTTCTGGCAAGCAGAAAGAGATTAGAAATAATAGAATTCTCATGGCAGCCCTGTTTCCTCTCTGTGAGGACAGACAGACACCTGCTTGCAGCCTGAGCAGATCCCAAAGTATCAATCCTGCAGCAGGGGCAAAATGGGAGCAGCTGATCTGTAGGGGATTTCTTCTGTTTCCTCATTTACTCACCCTGAAAACTGCAGCTGCTTCTTGCCCTGCTAACAGAACAGTAAAAATCCTGATGCCCACTTCAATAAATATTTCACTCAAAGGACTTTCAGCACTATTGCACAGTGCAAGTACCTTGCAGGCTGGGACAGAACAAGCTCCTTTCAACAGTTTTACCAATTCACTTCTTTCCTGACCCACAGAGATGGGGTCAAGCATTTCATTCTGTGAGCATGTCTGTCAGCCTCCTCATCTATTTCTTGGCAGCACAATACCACTGCAAATTCAGGACAGAGATCAATCTAAAGACAGCAAAGATCAGCATCTTTACATCCTGGGTGTCACCTGTAGAGTGGTCTAAAGGTTTATTCGTCCCTAAAATAACTGCCCTGAGCAAAGCCCTGGGAGTCTCCTGGAGGAATTAGTGCAGTGTCATAATTAATGGGTGACAACCAAAGCAGCTCACAGAAACTTCTGGAAGACTTTGTCATCCTACCAAGTTAAGAGAATATGAAGGAGACAGAGCTTTTCCCTCCTCATCTTGATTACCCCAGGAGAAGCACTTTGCAGTGACATGCTGCCAGCTGTCATCACATTCTGCCTGTTTGTCCTCACAGTAGGAGAAGCAGCAGTCTCTGGATTAGAAATGCCTCTAACCTCGAGAAACGAGTCTGAGGCAAATCTCTGAATTACTTTGACTCTTCTGAATTACCAAAGCACTTAAGTTCAGCTCCTAATTCCCCATCTAATTCATAATTTGTAAAACCTGAAAGTAGACACACAATGCTGAATTTTAACCAACCTTGGAATTCAAATCTGGATCAGAGCTTCTGCTAGAAAGGTTCAGAGCAGTTAGAAGCTCCATGAAAAACATTTGCAGTAACAGCAACCCATGTTGCTAAGCTATTTTTCATTATTTTCTGATTATTTTATGAATTAAGAAAATACAGTAATTATGTCAAGCCATTAAAATATTTTTTCCCCTTTCATCCTTGTTTCCAAGGTGTGATCAGAGTAAGGACAGTGTCCCAGTGGTAGGAGCTGCTTTCAAGCCCACCTTCCTCCTCCTGCTCATCAGCTCAGCAAGCCAGAGTGAGCAGGCTGCTGAGGCCAGTAGGAGAATAAACCCTGAAAATACAACACCTGCAGGAACATTTTGATTTGATTTTTTTTTTTGTTTCACCCAAACGTTTAAAAACCATACTGTTTTTTCTACCAAGCAATGAGCAGTTCTAGCTGCATTTTCAGCAGCTTCCTTTGGTGGAGGGCACAGCCTGGTAGAACACAAGGACATGAAATGAAACATTAGGGATTCCTCTCAATATAATTGAACCCATTCCATTCCATGAGATTTCTACATTTCATTTAGCCTAAAATAAAACAAAGGCTGAGACTCTCAGGAGACTTCTCTGGGCAGAATTCTCTGGATCAAAAATGCACTGAAGCACCTACAAATTAAGAGGGTTTTGGGTGAGCACAGTGACTTTACATTAAAAAAACAGCAATAAGAATTGCTCAGGAATTTTCCAGTGGCCCTTCAAAGACCTCAAGTGTCAGGCTACAATCATTAATGTATAAACACGGGGGGGAAAAGGAAATATTTTATCAAGTTTAACTGTGTGAACTCCTGTCAGGAAAAGCACCAGGAGCACCCTGTGTCTGCTCAGTACTGCAGTAAAATTGCTTCAGAATCTCCTGAAGCTTTCTGCCTG
Source organism: Passer montanus (assembly GCF_014805655.1). NCBI lineage: Eukaryota > Metazoa > Chordata > Aves > Passeriformes > Passeridae > Passer > Passer montanus. The sequence continues at coordinate 2,839,980 of NW_024370263.1, read as the reverse complement.
CAGTTTCTCCTGGGTAAGAGAGGCCTGGCTCAGCATGGGTGCTAACAGTGCCTGGGAGATTCAATGCTGCATTTCAGTGCCAGCCCACGGAGCAAGCCGTGAAACTTCCTCATTAAGCTGCTCTGAGATAAATCAGTGCTAAACTGTAATTGCAATTTGCTTTTCAAGAACACCCATTTCTCAGAAGTCTATAAAAGTTCAAGCTGAACATCAACGAAGCCAAATATTCCTCTTCAGCCCCTTTGTTTTTTGGATCTGAACTATTGATGATTACCTTCCTTTTATACCCTGACATTTATGAGATCTATGGCCAATGTGTTTTGTGCCTTTTGGCAGGAGCACAGCATTATTCACACCTCAGATACCACTGTCTGTAATAACTCAGTCAGGGGAAGGTGCAGGCACGGCAGCCTGGCCTATCTGCAGAGAAAAATAACATTTTCCTCTTCTATGCTACCAAAAAAAAAAAAAAAAAAAAGTGTGGGTTTTTTTCCCATTCACATCTAAAAAGGGAGCTTTGGGAGACATAGGTCTCATTTTGAGCTCCATACCCTCTGAGGATATGGAGAATAATCTCAGAGGCATGAAGGGGAGGAAAAAAAATTAAAAATTACAGTTAGCTCTCTCTGTCCAAATCTGTCATTCGCTATCACAGCCAGACACACCTGCCCTGTGTTTCTGGGATCACATCTCATTAGCCTGGGGTTCACACATGCCTGGGGTAATCAGTGCTCTGCAGAGAGCCCACAGAGCTCACAGCACAGACTGCCATCTGAAGAGGGGAGCCATTTGGAAGCCCATTTCCCAAGCAGATGAACAGTTTCCTCCCAAGGCTCACAATGCAATGATGTCCTTGGCATTTCCTTCCTCACCAAACAGATGCCCCCAGGAACAGCCTCACTGCAAAGCAGAGCTGGCCAGGTCCAGCCTGATGTGCCAGCAGGGTCTTGTGGATTCCCTGGCAGCAATCTGGCTCCGCCTGCCCTTGGGACCAGTTTCATCCAGAGCCAGGTCTGCTCTCTCTGTGCCAGCTCTGGGACAGACATCTGGGCCACTTCCCCAGCATGGGAGCAGGGAGGGCTCTCCTGCTGGAAAACTGCAGCTCACACCAGAGAAGTGCAGTTCCACGGGTAGTTGAGAAATGAGAGGCGGATGGCGGAGTCCCATTTTGGAAAAGACTCTCTGGGGAACATTTCAGTGAAAAACCATATGCTCTCCTTTCATAGCAAGTTCTTGCCACTCTGGAGTGTCAGAAAAGGGAGCTGTGCAGTCAGCACAGAGAACAACTCTTGCAGCAATGGTGTGGGGCTGTAGAAATGTACATGTTGCTGCAGTAAGGACAGAAAGTGACACTGGGAAAGAATAAGGATGGTTAATTGGATAGAGATGGCATTTGGAGAGAATAATTAATCAGCACAAGGTAAATTTCACCACTGGCATTACTGCATTCCTTAGCAGTGGCAATTTTGTCACTTTGGACAGAATTTACTTTTGGGAGTGTCACCTTCCAGTTCTACTGTACTTAGAGATTACTTCTGTGAACTTCTTGTTTCTAGAACACAAACTGTACATTTCTTCATTTTCAGCCCATTGTTTCCTTTCTCCATTTGTGCCTTAGCAAGCTTAGTAGGACAAGAGCCTACTGATGCTTTGAGCTTATTCTCAGTGTACACCCAGTCAGTCCTTTTTGCAGATACTTGTCATTTAAATATGCACTCCTCATTTTCAAAATTTAATTGTAAGAACTTTGCAGCAATAACAGTATGCAAAGAAAATGGACTGTTGCTATACTGCAAATAAATCACAGTCAACCCAGCCAGCTGTGTCAAGAAAAACTTGGATTCTATCTTCATTAGCTCTACTATGTGCTTATAAAAGAGATCAAACCAATTAATCCTACTTAGAATTTTTAAAAAATGGGTGGGGGAGAGCAGGGAGAGATATTTCTTTTAGCACTGACTTGCTGATTGCAGAATTGCTCCTTGCCATGGTATTTTAATGGACACCCTCTAGCTTGTACTGCAGAGAATTTCATCTCTAGGATGTTAAAAGCTAAATTGCATAGTAAGACAGCAGAAGCTGGGAGATCACAGTGGAGTTCCAGATCTGTTTGGGTTTTGTCTAGCACAATGGAGCAGCATTTTTCACTTCTGCTCAATATTTGTCATCCATTAAATCTGCTTAGGAGGTTAGTCCAGCAGTTCACACACACTCCATCTGGTTTCACAGAATGCTGTATCCCTTGGTGACTGGTAAAGCCAAGGAAATCAAACAAGTGACTAGACTGTGTGGCTTCAAACAGTGCAGAAACGCACGGAATGCTGAGTTACATCCATTTCAGTCCACCCTCTGCAACACAGTGTAAAATGGCAATGAGTGGTTTATGATGCAGGAATTGAAATGATGTATTTGCAGCTCCCCTGTAACAACCCAAAGACACTTTTACCTTTTCTGAGGAATTATAATCCCCTCCTGTACCAGTCTCAGGGCCTCTCATTGAGAATTCCCTTGCAGCATTTGGCCCTTGTTCAGCAAGGCTGCACAAACCAAGCAGGAGGGAACACACTGCCAGGGGGGCAATGCACAGGCCTTCCCGTGTTTTAATTATGGAGAAGATAACAAGGTTTTCTGAGAGATGATGGCAGACTCATTGATGATTTCTTTGATGGAAGTGTGTCTCAGTGAATGGAGTGCCTTTCAGTACAGTGAAAATAATGAGCTCCCTAGTGTAGGCTCAGCTGTTTTTAAGAAACCATTTTCTTTCTGCTCCACAGTTATCAGCCAAGCTACACCAAAATCCTTTCAAACATAGCTCAGGGTAAAAAAAAAAAAGAATAGCTGAAAATGCCTGGCAGTCCAGCTTATCATGATGGACAACAAAATACACTGTGCCAAGCAGCACTTCACTCTCTGATTCAGAAATCCCACAATTTGATCAACAAGGCCCCTTACAGACACAAGCAGCACAGGTTTCACAGACACACAGAGGATTCAGCCCCAGCATCAGCTTCATTAACCTTCAGATTGACCCAACATTTTGCCCTGGACACTGAGCCCCTGCCTTGGCCATGACTCCACCAGGGCACCTTCAGCTGAGGCTTCAGGATTTAGATTTTTCTGCTGGATTCCCAAATCCACCACAGCTCAACTCTCAGCCACAGTCCCAGCTTTCCCACAATTTATTTAGGGTTTTCCTTCTCTCCAGGGACCATTAGGTCCTACTGGCTCAGATTTCTTTGGAAATACTTTAGGCAGCTCCCAATAAACCCTGTTTGACCCCTGCCTACATTAAACCATGAGGACATTAAGAGTTTCCTATGACACACAGCTCCATGCATCCACATATCCCACAGATGCCAGGTTAAGGATATAATCTCTGGTTCACGGGTTGAGTACCTGTAGCCCTAAAAATCAGATTTCTCCATCAACAGGCCCAGTGTAACCCAGAGCAAAGGTGATTGCATTGTACACTGGAGGAACAAAGAGACCAACACGAATGCCAGGGCAATGTTTCTTGCAAGTGGCAAAATTATAAGCAGACAGGAGGAGAAATTATAAAGCACTGAAATGAATACTGACCAGAATAAAACAGCATAAGAAAATGAGCATCACTTTCTAATTATGAGAGGGAAATAGCTTTCAGTAATAGCATAGCCTTAATTAACCCTTACAAAGAAAATGCAGTGGTAAAATAAAACAGAAGTAAAAATTACAAATCAGAAATTAAGTAATATTTTCCTCGAGATAATAGGTGGGTTTGCCCCTCTTCCCTTCCATGTCCTTAAATATAATATACTCCCTGAAATTATGCCAAACCTAATTCTCCTTTTGAATGAATCAGCATTGATGCAGATGTACAAACCAGAGACCTAATGCTGAAACTTAAATGGGGGGATGAAAGAAAAGGTCTTCTCTACCATCATTTATCTTTCATGAGCAACGCCTGATTCCTGCAAATTTATTCATTATTTGAAAGCATTTCCCAAACAGGCAGCATGAATAATTTCCAGACTTTGGGCAGTTCACTAAAATGTCCATTTCAGCAGATGCAATTCTGGCAAAGATTGGCACTTTTACAGCACATTTCTGCTTCTGCCTCACCACCGGAAATGTTTCAGCAGGGCTCTAATGAACAGCAAGGAGAGAGGCAGTGCACATCCAGCACAAGCTGCTGCTTTTTCAGGAAATGGGGAATATTCTTCAGGGAAACCAGACACAAAGATGAATTTCTTATCCACTGTAAGCATCCTTGAATATCATAAGCAAATTATTCATGAGCATAATTGAGAGAGATGTGGTGAATTCAGCTGCATCTTTCAGTCAGAGCTGGGACCCTCTGTCAAAGGCCTGGCCTCTGTATGTGAATCACTGAGTAGAGCTCATTAGCCTGAGTTATAATAAAAGGTAAAATTAGATTATGAAGTTCTTAATTAACTATAAATCTCTCTCACAATTCTCTGCTTCTGCAGTACACAAAGTCTACAAAGAGGTGGCCAAATAGCAGAGTCATCCTTTAAGACTGACAGCCATTCTTGGTGCACCTGCAGGACCACAGCTCTGCATCCCCCAGGACAGTACCTCCAGGAAAAACCTGGATGCAGAGCTGCACTTCTCCCCTGCACAGCTGCTCCAGTCCAGAAAACAGGAGGATGCAAAATCTACCAGAATAAACCCATGAGTCAAAACCTGACTCAAATTTCCCATGAGTCAAAATGTGCTGGTATTTAAAAAAAAAAAAAAAAAGGAAGAATACCATGTACCAGGCTGCCTTCAGCTGCCACTCACCAAAGATGGATGCATTCATTTATTTCAGGAAAAAACTCCTATAGCCTGTGTTCTCAGCAGATTATCCTGTAGATCACAACTTTGAAATTACTACTTGGACTGAATCTTTTTAACCAAGTCAACCTGAGGAATCATTCACTGAAAATCATTAAAATTTGGAGAAAATAATAAACCATACCAGACAGATTTGGTTGCTTCAGCTCCATATGCTGGTTTTCACAACTACTGAAACTCTAAGAGGAACATTTCTCCATCTAATCAAGTCAATGTTGTGGAATCATGCTCATCCAGCAGCACCTGGCACAAAAATCTTTCCTAATATTGAAGAGATCACCAGAACCTTTTTGCTGGTCAATACTTGGTCCATCCTCAGTTTGCATGGTAAGAAATTGGCATCAACTAACTCTGAGGGCACAACACCCAATGTGCCCTGTGTTGTAAATACCCCTTCTCACTCACTCTGTGGTAACAATTTCTACTCAACAATTTGAGTGTCTCTGCTCACAAGACAGACCAGAGCCCATGTGCAAACCCAGCGTTTACCTGAATTTTTTTTCACTCGGTGAAGACCATCACCTCCCTGACAAGGCAAGTCACTCAAATTTGATGGATTACAATCCCCACCGTGGGCAGAAGGGGATTTAGCTCAGGTACAACACAACTGAAGCCAGCCAGGGACGCTCCACAGGACACTGAGTGCTCCTGACAGCCGCGGTGTCGTTGCGGCGCGCGGCTCAGGCGCCGGCCGCGTCTGACAGCTGGAGAATAACAACAGCGAGGGAGCCTGACACATCAGCCTGGCCTGCCTCAAATTGGACTGGACTGACTCCCTCTCTCCCATCCTGAGCACAACACCAGAAATTTGAGCTGTGTGTTCTGAAATGGAGCTGGAAGTGGATATGAAATGGGCTCCCAGGGGCCTGGGGAGTTGATGCACTCAGCGCTCCTTTCCAGCTGTCACTCAGGCAGCGCCTGGTGCTGAGTGCAGATAAAAGTCGTTTTTTGTACCCAAAGACTCCTTGATTGCTGTTAGGGAGCCTGATCCAGGCTGTGAGGAGGAGGGAGAGGCAGAGCTGTGAAAACAGAGGAGTGCCTCACTCCCTGCATGTATTGTTTTAATTTATTTGTTTACCACTATCCAAACCTATGGCAATTAGCAATAAATTTAAATTACTTTTCTTCGAGTTGAGTCTGTTTTGCCCATGATGGCAACTACCATTTGTCTCGATTACAAGATTTTCAATCTTATTTTCTCCCTACCACCATCCTGCTGAGGGAGAGTGAGACAACAGCCCTGGCAACCAGCCAAGGGTCGACCCACCACTGGAATATATCAAAATCCACTGCCTATTCCCATGTATTTTAGATAAGGGGATTTAGATGAAGGCTTTCTAAAACTGGGTAAAACAAGGAGGACAGTAGCAGAGTGCACTGGAGAAATTTCCATCTTGAGACATCAAGACATCAAGACGTTTTACAGAGATCAAAAAGCACATTTTATCTGGTTTTATGGGAGTAGATCTGCTTTTTTACAGGAGTAAAAATAAGAACAAAATAACAGCTTCCTGGGCCCCAGCCAGTCATGTCTGTAACATACATGGCTCTACTGCTGCTAATACACATGAGGACCATGAACAATAAAAGTGACCACATCTGGCATTTCCTTGACAAACTGGCAGGAGGGAAATACAGGTCTAACATCTGGTTTGGGGTTAGGGTTCCCTGTCAGGCAGCACAGTCAAGATACTTGTGTGGAATGAAATTGTCCAAAGCTCAGTCTTCAGAGGTGTTTCCAAACTCCTCCCTTCATCAAAGCAAACCAGTTCTGGACATTTTGCAAAGTTTCAGCACTATGGAATGGAAAGTAGCATGAAGAAGAAAAATAAAAGCCAAAATATAAGCCCTGTTAAAGAGGGGAAATTGTGCTTTGTGAAGCAGAGGGGTTTTTATGTTAGAAAATGGTTTGAGGTGAAGAGGTACATTAATCTTACAGAGGATGCACAAGTAGTGGGAGCAGCAGAGGGTCCACAGTGTCACTGGAAAAAAATGTTATTGCCTGAGATATGTATATTTTGTGTCCTGACAAAGTGTAATGTTCCATAGGATATGAACACAAATGAAGGAAGAGCTTCACCGAGGTCCAGCAACAAAATGAGCATGGAGGAAACACAAACACTGCTGGGCTAGGGAGAAAAATCGAAGTTCAGAGTAGTAAAGTGTGGTTAGCAGAGCTGATGCTCAGTAAATTCATTGGCACAGCTGACATCCACTGCACTGTCAGCTTTAGTAATCTAGACAGAGAATCTGATAGTATCAAATTGGGATCCTGAGCACTGAAGAGCTCCACACAGTGAAAGAGACACCCAGGCAATGAGGCAGCTGCCTCCTGGTCTCCCATTCTGTCATGCTGAGAGCCAGGGGCATGGCTGCTCTCACTAAAATACCTCACTTTAAGGCATGCACTGCCTGGCTCTGCCTGGGGCTGTGCTGGGTTTGCTGAGCAGGATCCCATCCCTGCTTTAATTCCTTCAGACCTTGCCTGGGCTGAAGAAACACAACATGATGAGAGGCTGCAGTCTGCAAGAGAGACGGAAGCACAAGGCTTCAAAGCACAGCTCCCACCTGGCTCTGCAGGAATGAGGTATTTCTGTTCAGCACCATCAGGGCTTCAGAAATGTTTTCTTCCATTTTTCAAAAGGAAAATTCTGCTTTTTAACTACAGTGTTTTCAGTCTGCTCTGTGGAGAGGAACAGCTGTGCTCAGACCTTTGCCTTTCTCTAGCCAAGGATTCCTATCACCCAGAGCTGCAGCATCAAGGAAGCCATGGAAAGCTTTTGAAAGGTAATACTGCACTTTTAAAGCCTTGAAACGTGCTGAGAAGGAAGCAGATCACCTTTGCAACATCTATCACCAGTGTGAGCTACGTTCCCTGCAAGGGAGGCAATTCTGTGGGCACAGGCTCCTGTGCCTGCGTGCCTATTTCTAAAACAGCCACACTGCAGATGCCAGAAAGACACTTCTCTGGAGCAGTCACCATGTTATAAAATTTGCTTTGTTGTAGGAAACCAAGCCCATCCTAGGAGCCTGCAATTGAGCTTGAAGACCTTCTCCTGTCTGTCCATGCTGTTCTGTATCACCACACAGCTGACTGCTGGCACAGTTTGTTCCTATTGCTGCAGGAGCTTCTGAGCAAAAGAGACCTGAGCCCATTAAGTGAATTCTTCTCTGACCCAGCCCCATCTGATCCTCCCTCCCACTCCACCTCTGGCATCACTTCCCCCAAGCTCAAATCTGCAGGTGTAATTCCTATGGAGCTTTATCAATGGCTATCAGCTCCCTCCTGTAAGTTTCTAAGCCTTCCATTGACTTCTAAGGCAACAGGAATCATCACAATTTCTCTCCTTAATATTTACATATAACAATATTTCTCCTGTCACTTTGCAAATGCTTCAACTGGCCCCAGCTCCATGCCTTCACTCTTCCTGAGCTGAATCCTTTAGAAGTTGTTGATTGTGACTACAGATCTCCTGACGCATAACCAAATTTCTTCTTTACAGTGTTAAAGCCTGCCCAGCTGCCAACCCCCCTTTCCAGGTACACATAAATAAATGAGCTGCTGAGAGCGTTTTCAGCCTGTTATCACTGTATTGGGTGTTCCACACAGACAAAACTGGAGCAGCTACAACTCACACTCCTTTATTTAATATGTATCAATGCCAACCAGTATCTAATGGACATAATGATTGAACACTGACAGGCATATTTCTCCAGCCTAGTTCTCCTTTGGCAATAATGCCTGACCAAGATTGATGACTCTAATACCAGAGCAGGCAGTTTGTTTGTTTCTTCTATAGGCTTCATTTTTCAAATAGCCTCAGATTCCCCTTCCCTCTCTCCCAAAGAAAAAGGGAATGGAAAATTGCAGTGACTGCTGAGATACCTGTACAAGTGCTGCTGCTGTCTCCTCAGGCCACCAAACCACAAAGGTCAGATTCACTAACGTGCTAACTGGGTTTATTCTGCCATAATTCACATGGTTTTACATCAGTATCAAACTGGTGTGTCACAGTGACACATGCAGCTCCCCGGGTGAGGATTCAGCCACTGGAGTGGAACAAAACCTGAGCAGGTCTGAGCAGATCACAACGGGAACATTTCACAAGCACTCCTCAAGTGCCCACACAAGATTCCAGGCAGTTCTCAGGAACAGGAGTGTCAGCAGCACAAACAACACTAACAAAAGACACTCCACGAGCAAGGCATGGGTTTGTTTTTTTTTTACACTGGCTTGAGGAATCAGCAGCAGATGCCAAGGCCATCAGAACACAAGGAAACATTGATGTGCAGAGCTAAGCTAGGAGCCATCTTACAGCAGGGAGCAAGGCTGCAGTGTACGGGGCTCAAAAATAAGATAATTAAAGTTTGTCTTGCCTAAGGACAATCCACTGGGAGGCAAAGTGCACTGCTGCATGCTCCTACCTAGAGAAAGAACAGAAAATGGAAGAAAGCTCTAAAACAGAAACTTGTTGGTATGCTCTGCTCTTTAAGGAGAAACCCAGATATAATTTGTATTTGTAGATCAGCTCTCCTGTGTTTTTATCAAGAATGCTGTGAAATTAGCCTACTGCTTGTAGTTCTGTTGTTTTACCACTTGCCTTTTTATATGCTTTGTACAGAGAAGTCACCCATCTTTTAGGGTGCATTAAAAAAAATAAGATGCAGATTTTGCTCCTTACTGGCACAAGGAACCCATACAAGAGAAATGCTCAAGGACTGGACACAGGAACGTGGCAATACAGAGAGGCAGAATTTCCTGTAATCCATAAGCACAAACAGCCTCTCTCTAAAATTTCCTGGGTCTTATTTCCATGAGGTCATAGACAGCAGCAGTACTTGTACTTCATAGCAAAAGCAAAATACAATTGTAGAGATGAGTCCCCAAAGGGATCTTTGCTCATCCTTAGCCTAGAGAACTCCTCTCCAGTCTATTACACTGTTCCTAATTTGAAGCAACATGTGCTATACAGGAAAGGTTAAACAGGACTGATCAGCAGGAGAAAGTGCATTTTACACTGAATTAGGTAAGGCTGGACAGGAGCCAGCAGCTGTGTTATAGCACAGATCTGCACTACAGTGACCCCATACTCTTCTCACAAATCCTGTCCTGAATGAAGCATCACCACACACACACACCTGAGAAAGCTCACAAAGTATCCCTGCAGCTGCATCTTCAAATACAGACCCCTTTAAGGGGGGAAGAGACAAGACAGATTTCATTCACTCTTGGGAACCTTGAGCCATGATTCTCAGTCACAAATCCCCAACACCATTACCCACGCTTTTCATTCAACCCTCTGATTGTGCCCCATTTCTTTGTCTCACTTTCTCTCCTAGTTCCACCAATAATTATTGAAAAGTCCTTGAAAAGCCTGTAATCATGAACTACAGACTAGGCAAAGATGACTTTAAAAAGCCTGGACTGAGCACAAGGACATTTGGTAAATGTCAATTAGAAAACACAAGAGACACCAAAAAAACAATCCCAGACTTTTATTGCTCTGAAGCACCTTTTGCACTCTGTAATACCTAAATCTAACTCATCCTCTTCTCACTTTATTGGGAGGCTTTTTTCAGACCAGAGGTGCCTTTGAGCAAAGGTAGATCAACCAGGAACAAAGTTGTACTGGTAAAAAATCTGAGAGAGGTTAAATGCTTGGAAAAAGGGGCAGCAAAGTAGGAGATGCACCATGAAAATATAAATACTCAGAGTACATTATGCAGACACCGGAAATAAAACCAAAGCAAGCTCTCACTGCGTTATTTAGAGCTGCAGTAGTCAGGGTGTTCCAGTGAAGAGCTCCAGAAACATGAAGGACATTCTCATGTGACCTCCACAGACACAGGTGCATTCTTACAGAACCATCTTTGTACATGGATGAATCCTGAATTTAAAGTTTGACACCAAACTAGCAACTGTGTTAAAAACCAGGCTAAAACATTCTTATAACTGTGAATTTAAATATCAGATCAAAAACCTCTTGTCCTAGAATCCACAGCATTTGCACCTCAGAGATCACTTGTATCTGTAAGATTCTGGTTTTCTTTTCAGCTTGGGACTTGAAAAAAAAAAAGTATTTTCTTTCACACTGTGATAAAAGACAGTCACAAAACACCACAGCTTCTGGAGAGTTTTGTATACCATGAATTTAAACTAATTCTTAATTATTCATGTGTATAACATGTGCCAAGGGCAGAAAATATATTAAACAATTTAATAAGCCTATTTTTAATTTATAACCTGGATCAGGCAAAACTTTGCCTAGATGTACTTCTTCTCCGGGTGCATCTAAGAATTTATTGCTAGCAAAACATTACTGTAAATAGCCCAGTGCTGTACAACAGACAAACAGCATCTACAGAATTTGATAAAAATGTAACAGAGAGAGAACACAGACTCACCAGTCACTGAGCAGAGTCACTTGGATGATGTCCTGCAGTGCTCTGGTCAAAAGCAAAACTATGAAAAGAGACTGAAGAACTGACTTCTGTCAGCTGAGGTAGGAGTGAGGAACTGAGAGGACTCAAGGGCAGCACAACACTCTCAGGAAGCAAACTGAAAACAGAATTTTGATATTTGAACCACTTAACATTAAGCAGAGGCTGGGCCATTACTGATGTGTTTCAGTTTCTTAGATAAAAATTTCCAAACAAACAAATGCAGGCAAGGAATACAGATAAAATAAAGAAATACAGATAAAATAAAGAAATCTTACTGCTTATCAAAGGCATGCATGGTTTATTTTCTCTACTTCAGAAATGCTCAAATTCAAGATGTGCTTTCCTCAGAGCAGCATGGAAGCCTCTAACATTTCTTGTCCTTTGATATTTGGTTTGCACACACATATCTGACACATTTCTATGTGAGACACATTTCTATGTGGGTAATTCACAAGAGTAATTCTGTGTCATTACTGCTCCTATTTGCTTTTAGAGCAGCAGCACTAAGGTGTTGTTGAGTAAGAGACCCTGCACAGTCCTACAGTGTCTAAAACTTACCAAATCCCTCACAATCCTGTTGGGCAGAGAGTTTCAAATAATCATAAACACAATAAAGGGTAAAGAGCCACTATGAAATGCATGTAAAGGGACATCATGCAACTTAAAATTACTTTAACCCACACTTTCTTTGAAAAATAAATATGTATCAGCAGACCTCCAAACTCTGCTCAATATACTAAAATTATCAATAATTGCCTTAGATCTAACAGATGTCACAGAAGCGGGTCTTGAAGCTCTCATGAAATAAGACTTTTTCAATATACTAAAATTATCAATAATTGCCTTAGATCTAACAGATGTCACAGAAGTGGGTCTTGAAGATAAAGCTCTCATGAAATAAGACTTTTTCCCTCAAAAAGCTGATTCATATTTGAAATCATTTGCAAAACATGGGAGATTCAACACAAATTCCAGCATCCCAGATCTCCAGGTCCTGAGAGATGCCCCACTGTTTGCCTCTCACATGGTACAATAAACTCTGATATATTCTAGTCCCTGTCCAATGTGGTTCTGCAGGCTTGCCCTCTGCTCACCAGGGCAGGTGTGCACGTCCCTGGGAACTGTAACTCATGCAATAACTGCTTTCTTTGAGGTCCTTGGAAGCACTGTTACTATTCTTGGGATATTTTCTACCAGCCCTTGCTAAATGATCCATATCCTCTGCTGCAGCTAAACAACAATTGATTTTTCTGTTCTTTCTAAGCACTGTCCCGTTGCCAACATATATTTCTCATTTAAGTTCCTGGAGCATTTTGTTGCCTCTCCAGCTTAATCTTGCCTTTCCATAAACTTACTTTATGAGCCTCCCCATCTGTTTCTGAGATGTGTGTGCATGTTGGGTGTATCTCTCTCTCCAGCTATTTCCCAGACAGGTGTATGTTTGCTGGCTGCACAGCATGTACATGCAGCCTGTCAGGACAATGAGATTCTGAATCTGCTTCACTGCTGCTCCTGCTCCCTGTTTCATACCTGTGACCACAATGAATCATGCTGGACACCCTGAATCACAGCCTGCAGCTCTCTCCCTGGAGCTGTACAGATTGTTTTGAGATTACAAGCTCTTTGTGTGCATTAGGACTCAATTTCTGAGCCATTCCTGTTGTGGATTTTATGCTGATAGTAAAGCAGGTTGTTAGCATCACATTCTTTCTCATCTGTTTGACAAAGGCCTGTAATATTGAAATAGTGAGTGAGGAATCACTGCCCTGCCCAACCCTCCTGCCTGATATCAGCACCTTGGGGAGCTGCATCTGACACAATTAAACAAAGGTCAATCCTAACTGGGTTTGGCCCTGCATAAAATGGATTCTCCATCTCTTTGAAAAGAAAAAAATTTAGTAAGTGTCCATAGCACTAACAAAGTGCCTCATATTGACATGTCCCTGTTGTCAGGCTTTGAAAGCAGCCCTGATGTGCAGGTGTGACAGCAGCTCAGTAAGTGCAAGAGCAGTTACTCAGGAACTGGAGCAAGACCAGGTTGCAAAGGCTGCTTTGTTATAGCAAAAAGCACAGGATGCAAACCCACAGCTTATTTTAATGTTCTTGGGATGGCTTTGGGGACTCAGGTTAGCCAGAGACAGTAGCAGCCAGGTATTTCCTGCTCGAACTACTGGTCCCACAGGCAGGGCTCTGTGTCTGTAACCATCCCATCACATCCTCCCAGCACTGTGCTTGTCATGTTTCTGGCTAGGGTTTAAAAAGAGAGCACATAAAGCTCTTGTTTCACAGAGCCATCATCACAAAGCAGGATGCAGGATTCTTTCCCAGCTGATTCATTCTGCAGGCAAGCCAAGGGTTAAAACACCTCACCAGATTTTGTATCTTTTCCTGCCCTTTGGTGATTTTTCATAACAGAGGATGTGTTTCTCTTCTTAGGTCCTCAGCTGGGAATTTCACCTCACTGAGCTGCTGCTGTTGCAGGGACCTATGACCTCCAGCATGCCTCCAGGCCCTCCTGCTCTTTTCTTACAGCACACCATAGCTGTAGCTTGTGATTTTTATTTCAAGTCTTAAAGTTGTGCATGGAGTATTCTGTGCTTTATCACTGTGGGAAGCCACGGAGGATGGATTCTTTCAGACACTGCATTTACCCCCACCCCCAGCTCTTTCCAAACTTGTCTTTCCACAAGCTGAAAGCCGCTCTCAGCTGGAGTAGAGAGCTGAAAAGAAAACCCATTTCCTCTGTGAGTTTGCAGACCAGCCTGTTTTTTTAGGGAGTGAGCATTCCTCTCCCTGCAGAGGAAACACCAGGATGACCAGCAAATGTAATTTAATAATCAGGGAAACACATCCTACAGCTCAAAAGCACCCATGTACTTGGAGGAAGGGTCAGGTGCTCACTTGACCAGATCTAAGCAGAGTGAGGTTCAAGTGTCAGGGAAGACACTTTCCAATGAGTACCTGTAGAAAAGTACTCCTGGAAGTACTGAAACTGTCATTAAACACAGCAAGGGTTCAAGTGCTGGAGACCTTACTCAAGTTCAAGTATTCCATGCTTCAAAACAAAGAACTTTCCTGCCCCTACAAAGGGCAAGATCCAGCCTGTGCCTGGCATTCAGGGCAAGTGCTCTTAAGTGAGCATTTCTGGATCCACCTATGCTCACATTTAATTTTCTTTTAAGTTTACTGCAAAGCAGACAACTTGCAGCCCAAGGGTCTTCACTTTGCTACAAGATACATTTTCCAGAGACCTTCTGCCACTGCCACAGCCCCTGTGCCAGGCCATGTGTCCCCAAGAGATGGGGGATGACAGAAAAGTGATGGGGGAGCATCTCTGACATTGCTCAGATGTAAAAGCCAGTATTTAAATAGAAAAGGGAGGGAAGGCCATCAAATTAAAAGGTTTATTTTGCTGTTGTTTTTCTCCCCCCATCCCCAACAAATTAAATAAAAAGTCTAAAGACTACAGCTTGCATAATTTAACATGCCTGTAAACATGGAACATGCATAATTGATGTTAAACAACATGCTAATCACCTTATAATGTGAACAGAGGGGCAACCTACCCTCAGTTTATGTATAAGTAACAAGATGGAAGCCTGCTGAGCTCTGTATAACAGGTTCCCCCCCCCCACCCTTGCATTTGTGTCTCAGCATGATGGTAAACCACAGCTTAGGCAGGAAAGCTAATGTATTATTTATGCCAAGCTTTGAACTGAAATGCTTTTCCCCGTGTTATATAAATATATATATTACTCCTTCAAACACAGTGATTGATTCTGTCAGGTCACTGTGAGAACACATTCCCTGCTCCCATGGGAAGGAGCTGCCATGCAGGGAGGAGCTGCTCCCTCAGTGCACACACAGTCCCTGCTCCCTCTCCTGCAGCTGCCTGGGGAACTCCACAGAGCCCCAAAGAGTTGTACAAATGCTGCCAGCACAGGGGAGCACTGCCAGAGAAGCCTGCATGGCTCTGTCCTGTGATCTCTCACCTCTGCCACTTCTCATTGCTGAGCAAGGTCCAGCCAGGTCTCAGCAGGGGCCAGAAAGTGCACCAGGATGCTGAGAGCAGGGACAGAGCTCCTGGTAACTTCAGGAGGAACACGGATGAGCTTAGAAGCAAATTTAACAAGAATTTTATCACATTTTGTTTTCAAAAGATGATGCAGCTGGGGGCTGAGCAGAGCTAACAACTATTGAGCACAACACAGCAAAGAATCCACAAGTGCCTTCCATCTAGCTAACCCCATACATATGACTTTTGCCTTGTCAGAGGTCTGGCTTTAATTAAAATCAATCTTAAATAATCTTTATGGCACTTCATTAGATGTATGCTGAGCTAGACCAGGGCACTCTCAGTACAAATCCATGTATCCAATATATGAGCTGAGAAGCTGAGGTCACAACAGGGCATTTTGGGTTCTCCTTTTTGGAATCTGTTGTTTAAAGATAGAACATCAAATAATCTTTAACCTTGCCCCAGGCAGACCAGCTCTCTCCCATGCAATATGTTAGCCAGATAATTAAAAGACTACAGATAGCCACAAACAGATGCAAGACATTTTCTTTTAATGCCAGAACTGTTTCACCAGTGGCAATTTAGAAATTTGACATGAATTCCAGCATGGCCAAATTGTGCTCTCAGCTGAAAAAGAGGTAAATATTTAATGCTGGAAGGAGTAAATAAATTTTTTTTAAAAAGAGAGAAACAAAAGGTTGTATGAAGCAAGAGATATAAGCCCTAAAAGAGGCAGCCAACATAGCCAGGTTGAAAAAAAGTGGCTTTTCCATCTCTGAATGGAAATCATCCCTTTAGAGTGATGGCAGTACTGCTGGAAAGCTAATTGTGCAAACTCTGACTTCAGGCTCATTCCCACTGCCCCCTCTGCTCACTTATATTGGGGTGAATCATGTGAACTTCAACATCTTACAGCATTAAATATTGTATTTTTACAGATTAGAGGGATTTGGGGGCAGGTGGGTTCCAAGGCTCTTGCAGAGCACCTGTGAGGATGGGACCACCAGAGGAGGCTGCAGGAGGGGCTCTGCAGTGGCACAGCAAACCCTCCACTGAAAGGAGCAGGGTGAGCACACAGGAGAGGGGAGGGATCACAGGGAGGGAGCTTGGTGTGAGGATTACATCAGTGGGAATGAAATGCAGCTCCCAGCCAGATGGAGCTGAGTTTGTTTATGAGCCTGGGCTGTGATATCCTCTCAGTCCATCTGGCTGGCTCTGAGGGGAAGTCCTGCCAGCAGATACCCTGGAAGGACCATGCTGCTCCAGCTTCCATTTCATCATTCCACGTTAATCAGGGTGCTATCCAGCCTGGTGGGGAGGGTATCATGGAGAGGAAACACCAAGCTATGAAATGCAGCACTCTCTTCCTGATTAATGCTAATGACTAAAAAAATTAGAGTCTCTTGAGCAAACCCTGCCAAATTTGTGCAGTCTCTGCAAAGACTCACTTATACAAAGATTACTTCACAGCCCTCTTACCACTTGCTACTGCCTTGTCGTGGCTGTAAATTGAATTAACACATCCAGAGCCCTGAAGCACTACCAGGGGATTTAGAGGTCTCAAGATCAACAGGAGTCTTCTTCTGGACTATTATCCTGACCATAACCACACTGATGGTGCTGAGGGAATACACAATACTGGACATTCTGCTACAAAGTGATGAGAGCCTTCAGGAGATTGTTCCCAGAGGTACAGTAACAAGTACCCAAGAAAAAAACCCAAACAATGAAATCCTTATTGCAATCAGTTGCTGACAAGCAGTAATGACAAGGTGGGTTGGCTCATATTCATCCACCAAATGAGGTGATGGAGGGCCACCGCAAAGAGAGCTGTCTACCAAACATCTGTATATGTAGGGAGTATTTCATATTATTCCAAACAAGTTTTCATGGTTCAAACACTTGGTATAATCACCAATAATGAAACTCAGTGAAGGCACCCAAAATACATCCTCAGCACTGGTGGCACAACTGTTTTAGTCTCATTTCTCTTAAGTGACGCAGGCATAATATCCCAAATTAAACAGAAGGAATGAACTGTTCTACTTGATGGGAAAACTGCCTCTCAGTTCAGAGGGGAAAATAAAAAGAAAACAAGAACCTAAGGAGGGTAAAGGTGCTGATTTTTGCTTTTCCTTGAGCAGAGCCTGGCTGTCCCCACTGTGGGAGCAGTGGAATTACCCCATGGTAATTCCAGCTGCCGACTCCCAGCACAGAGTCCGTGGGACAGCACCGTCACCTAGTGGGCATCCGAGAGAGCACTGCCACAAACTCCTGCTTTGGGACACAGCCCGGGAAAGCAAGCTCTGAGTGCCCTGGGCAGAGACACGAGAGAGGCACTCAGCTCCTCAGTGCCTGCATCACCAGCCAGGGCAGACAGCAGCTCCCCCCGGAGCGCTGGACAGTCATTCTGGATAGAGCTGTGTCTGTCACACCCTCACCTGCTAAATATCAGATATTTCTTTTTGGCAATCAATAGAAGGACTAATTTTAGTTAAGGTTGAAGAGGTCAGGCAGGAAATTCATTGGCACACATATCATACCCAGAGGTTTTTTCCTAATTAAAGCTGCCACAGTACATCAACCTTAGAGATCACCTATTAGTGCTACTGCCCTCTTCAAAGTAACCCTTCCTAATAAAGCCAGAGCAAGGAACTTTTGGTGACACTAATCCATCACTAAATTCTCTTCTGGGAGAAAACACTGAAACCAGCAAGGGTTGCAAATACTCCTGAATCACAGTGTGTAGGTCTGCATCCAGATGTCATTCTGTCTGTTCATCACCATCAGCTTTTCTCCAACCCTGCTCCCAAGGCAATATTGTCACCAGGCCCTGCCTTTAGCGCATGGACCTTCCTTCCAGAGGATGCTTAGCAGTGGAGCTGCCTCCTGTCTTAGCTGAGGGAAGCATGAGCAAAGCAATGAATTTTTACAATTTTATATTTTGTCCTTCTTTGTAATCCTTCTCAGTGGCAGAGCCTGGATGAGGACAGAGCCAGGACTGGGAGTGTCCTGTGGGAGTTAGAACAATTCTCAGTCTCTGATGTGCTGCTTGAAGATCCTGTTTTAAAGTTGAGCCTCTGCTGTCAAAACAGCTGCCTAGTTTTGAGTTATAGGATTTTTCTTCCACATTCCCATTCTTCTCACAGTCCATCTTTCAGTTTTATAACCTCAGCAAAATTTCCCTTTATAACCCAGTTTGCCCCTCCTCCAGAGATATTAACCCATTTCATTTGCTGCCTGCTGACTAAAAAGATAAAAGGGCTCCACTCATATCCACTTAAACTCTCTCTTAATAAAGGGAACCAGAGCATTTTTTGCAGCAACTATTTACCTCCTTACGTGGCATTATAGCCAGGTATGTGCTCCAAGTTTAAAGCAAGCAGCTAAAATCCATTTTCTCTTTCTAAGAGAGGTAGTGAAATCAATTCCAAATGAGACTGCAAAGCCTCCATTCCCAGCCGAGGACAGAGCTACATTTACCAGGGGAACAGCACAAGAAAAGGTGGAGTTTTGACTCCAAAGCAGACATGCACAACACAAATTAAACAGCCAAGATGAAGTGTGATCCCACATTGGGATCACCCCATTTGCTATGATGAGTATGTTGTTCAATCCTCATCAGATCCTGGGGGATTTAAAGATGCAGGAAGGTCACTTCAAATTCAATTCTCTACTGCACACAGAGAAGGCCAGACACTCCATCCACTGGGTTCTACCTTTTGCCAAATAATTGACTCTCATGACCTAAAATGATGCACTGATGCCTTCAAAAAATGCTTTACTTGAAGGTTCACCTTTTTTAGTTTAAATCTATGAATGCAGTCAGAGAAGGCATTTTTCTTCTCTTTCCTCTGTGTAAGAGTTTTTCTTCTGTCTCCTACATAAATACTTCTGCTCTCATCAGATAAATCTGGTGCTGGAAATCCCATAGACATTGATTTTACTCTCACTTTGACTCAAAGAAGCTAAAGCAACTACAAGTTTTATTTTAGCTTTGTGGTGTACAGGCATTCATTTAGCCACAGAGCAAAAAGTGTTTCTAAGCTTATCACAGCCTCAACTAATCTGAAGTCATCATCCCCAAACCCAGCAACAACAAAAACCTGAACAAGCATTCAGCTTGCAGTGTTTTTTGAAATGGGTAGGTGGCAGTGATTGAAAATCAGGAGTTGGATCTCTAGCATGAGAATAGCCAAGGAAAACCCTCACTATGCATTTAACTATGCTCACATAAGATTATCCCAGAAGTCTCACATGGTGCCACTAGATGTCATTCTTGGACTTTCAGTTGAAACAATTGTTTGGGTTTTATTTTTTCCTCTAGTTGTTATGCCAGTTGCCACAAAGAATGAAGACCTTGCCATGATCCTACATCTTAATTTAATATGATAGTTCCACAAGAATATATTTGGCTTAATGTTTATGGGAGAAGACACATGCCAAATTCCTCCAGTATGAGACAGGAACTGGTCTGCTCATAATTCAACCCAGTATATAATCTTTCTAAAAGGAACACAGGCTTCAAGAACTTCTTGTTTAAATATTGATCTTATCCTCAGCATTGTTTAATCCCTCTAAAAATATTAGAGGAAAGCAGTGCTTTATTGTGGGGAGGCTCTATTTATTTGAGGGTTTTTTGGACATCTCCTATTTGCCAAAGCTGGAGGTGTAAATGAAATTATGTTTCTGATGGTCTTGTTATTTAATGAAACTCTGATGGACACCATGTGTACAACTACCCACATTTTAAAATGCTTATAATTTCCATTTGTGAAGGGGAAACAAAATCAGGGGTGGAACTGGGAGGTGTTAAGCAGCAGGGTAAAAGAGCAGGATTGCAGAGGGAACAGAGCACAGCAGGCAGACAGGACAGGACACCAGGATCAAAAGGAATTTGAGAAAAAACTGTTCAGATTACCAGCACCAGGCACCTCAGGAAAGGCACCTACATGTGGCCATAGTGAACACCATGGCAGAACTGATGTGCATTCAGAAACAAGGAATGCTTTGGGGTCAGATCCAGACCATGCTGCTTTAAAAGCTCAAGACTCCAGACATCATTATTCCAAGGCCAGGGCTATAGACAGCCCCTAACACACAGGGATTTATATTTTTTGCTGTGAAGGTTACTTAGATGCTTGAGTAAATCCATCTGACCCTTTTTCAAGGTTGATTAATCAGAAGACTGGATAAACATTCCCTTGCTAGCAGCAAGTGCGCTTAGGCAGGCAGCGCTGTGCCCCCCGAGCTGATCCCAGCAGGGAAGGTCACAGCAGCACAGGCACAGCCTCCCCTCCCCAGGCAGCAGCTTTGGCAGCACCAGGGCTCAGAAAAGCACAGCTTTGCATCCTGGCAGCATTATCCCAGCCCCTCATCACCCTGCAGTTTGCCTGCATTCAGTTCTTTCAGGGACAGGGGCACAGAGCTGTCCCAAATGCCAGCTCCTCCAGCTGAGGGGCTTTTCCTGGGGGTCCTTCGTCCCTCTCTGCAGTCAGGCAGGAGTTCCCTGATCACAGCCCTCCCTGTTTGTCCCTGAACACAGTGCAATAACCAGGGTGCATGGGATAGGCTGCCTTCCTCCCACTGATGTGCAGAGGGAGGAGGGCTCCCTTTGCCAGAGCCTGCCTGGTGGCTGCAAATGAGCAGATGTGCTCCTGTCACCTGAAACCCATCACATTTGTGCTGGCCATCACAACACCCATCCCCCGTTCCACTTCCCACAGTATCTCTCATGTTTAAGCATGTGGAAGTGATGATCTAAAGACCAATACTCCCACTAAGAAAGGAAAAATAATGAAAACATAAAAACTCTAATCTAGTCAGGAAAGAGGAAACAAGAGCAACTTGCACAAGCAATAGACTCATAAGAGAAAGCTAAGCACAATCTTTACACAGGGAAAAAACCACAGGGTAACAAACAGATCTAAAGATGCAATTTGTGTGAAGAGAACAGTTTTTACTGAAGGAAAACCATGTGTAACATTGAATTTTAAATAATCCACCCATCATCCACGAAAGATCCCATTCTAGCACTTATTCTCTTGAGGCACATTCAGAAGTGAACAACCCATGCAGGGGTTATTTCATTTATTGCAAGCTACAGCCATCAGCCTACCCCAGGGAGCCTGGTGGCCACTGACCAGCAGCACCACAGAGAAGTTCAAGATGAACTGAACAAAGGTATTTCTCTGGCCATGAAGTCACCAAGCTCAAACCCAGCACATTCTGTAGCTGAAGAAGCTGCAGCCATCCTCAGGATGGACACCCAGCTATAATTACAGCTCAGCAGCTGCTTGCTCTCAGTCTTGACTCAGTCTTTTTTATCATAGGAAGCTGCTTCCTATATAAGCAATCAACTTGACAAACAACCCAGATGTTTCCCCCCCTCCTGCACTATAGCAGCTACATAAACTATGAAGTCCTTCAGCTTCAGCATTCCTTCTCCTGACCAAGAAATAGGCCATCTGCAGTTGGAATTTGGGACACAGCATTCCATACCTCTCTCAGAGGCTGCCAGCACGTCCCAGTTCTGTTTTGGTGCTGTGAGCACGAGGGGTTAGAGCAGCCTCACTGCCTGATTAAAGCAGCCTTGATTTATGCAGTCGACTGGAGCTACAATAAATAGATTTGTAAGAACACAACACAACCGTGTTACAAGGGGTAGCTGGGGATGAGTTCAGGACAGGTGTTCTGCAGAATTTATAATCCACATCTGTATCGTGAAGCAGCAGGCAGCTTATTTAAAATGACAAGGCAGGGGAGAGTCTGAACAGCCCTCTTTTCTTTTTTAATTTTTTTAAATACAGGGATGCTGGTGGGGAGAAACCCAGCCAGCATTTGCAGCGAGCCAGTGGTCCCACTGCAGTTCTAACATGCTTAACATAGGGGAAAACATCTTAAGGGAGTGAGTGGTAATGGGCCATGAAGCATATGGCAGTGTTGTGGCATCTCAAGAGCCATATGCACAGGCCTACAAACTGTTGGGATGTGATACACTACAGATAATATCCGTGATAAATTATTCACTTAACCAAAAATTGTACATCAACCCTCAACAGCTGGTAAAAGCTGGATCCTTGCCCAGTACATTAAGGAAGTTTGCTTCCTCAAAGCTCTACTGTTCTTTAGGGGATTTGAATTATGCATGTTACCATGAAAGCTAATGCTGTACATATGCATTCAAAGTTATTATTAACCTCATCAGGCAGAGAAGGAGTGGAGCAGGCAGCTGTTTTTCTAGCTCATGTGCTTAGGATGTGGTGATGTTTTAAAGGACTTGCTGAGAGCAAGGATATAGGAGAGCTGATTTTCCCTTAGAGCAGCTTGACAGTAGCCAGTTCAGCCTGAAGGGTCTCTGGGGTGGTCATCGACAGAGCCAAGCCTCCTCTGTAATATTTTTATACTAAAAGAACTAAAAAGTAACATTTTTTGGTGACCCACATTATAGCTGCGCTGTACCTCCCATTTAAGGATCTTAAAATGCTTCCCAGACAAGTGGGGATCAAGGCTGAGCTAGGTCCCCAACAGCAGAGCTGTTACTTTTAGTGACACCACCAAACTCCACTGCACCTCCCAGAGCCCCTGCTTGAAGTGTAACCATTGCAGGGTTTGATCTCATGTGGACTGACCAAGCTGTCTTTGCTGGCAATTACACCAGCAAGTTAGGACCTGAACTTTAAAACTTCAGCACACAAAAATCAGCTTTCTCTCTTCAATGTGCAATAGCCAGGATTTTTCTCAGCCACCAGTTCATCAGTCCCTCCTTTCTCAGCCTCCCCCAACCCCTGGGACCACTTTCCCCCATCTGCTTTAGGGAATTGTCTCCTCATGACAATACTGTATATTTTCCCTCAAGCATCCAAATTCATCAGGCTCCCACCTTCAATGTTTTATAATATTTCATTATACAAATTCTGAATTGAATTTGTTATTACAGATGTAAAAACAAATCAAGAAGCTTCAAAAACCTCTCCTTGTCCCCATCCCAAATTCACTGGAGAAGCCTGACTTGCCATTAAGAAGACTTTGATTTTTCCTATGCAGCTTTAAGGCTGCATCTTCAAATGCTGCCTGCAGGACTGACATTTTCCTCTTCATCCCAAGCAGCAGGAGCAAGGCTGTGGCATGAACTGCAGATGGAGAGCCTGGGACAGTAAAGGTAGCACCATTACCTCCTGCTTGGCATCCACGTGCTCTTGGCATTCAGTTTTTGAAGCACCCCCGACCTTTCATTTCTCTCCCTTTCAAATATTTTGCTCTGCCAACAGATTCGAAGCCAGGCTCTCTGGATAAATGGCCAGCTGGTGCTACAGCAGAGTATCATGGGCTGGAAATGGGTTTGGAGAACAGTTTGGGGCAGTTTACATCCCCTGGCCAAATGAGAATGGGGACGCAGAGCAGACATGCTGCTGGGACTGCAGTAAGATTTTGCAGCATTAATAAAGCTATCCTAGCAGCTGCTGGATAGAGCAATAATCTTTGAACGTGACTTCTTGGTCTCCTCTTCCAGAAAGACAAGCTAATTAAAAAGGGGTTACAGAGAGATTATGTGGACCAAGGGGAGATTTCTGAAAGGCATAAAGAGCAGCTCAGCAGCCAGATCTCCCCGAAAGTCAATGTGAATTAGGAAACTAACTCCCACTTGTCCTTTGAAAAGCTCTGCTTGCAGCTTCTCAAGCTTGTCCTCTGGTTAAAAATAAATAAATAAATGCCAATTTCTTCTAGCAAGGCTCTGCATCACCTGAGACAGATTTCTGATCCCTTAGAGGATCAGTGCACACACATTTTGCAGCAATTTTTGGTACTTCTGTTCTCCTGTTCCTCAGATGATCAATTGTGCAAACACAACCCCTCGACCCTGGCTCCATGCTCAGCCAAAGGTGTTTGGTAAATAAGGCCAGCACACCCTGGTGCTGTGCTGCACACACTGCTGCACACAGTGACTAAATCAAAGTGTCCCCACGTCTTCTGGAGACACAAAAGGGAGGAAAAAGCACCAAAGTGAGAACAAGGCTCACCCTCCTCCCCAAACAGCCCCAGCTGGCAGCAGCAGCTCTTTGCTGCAGGCTCTTCTCCAGGGCACCCTGGGAGGAACCACCGAGCTGCTGCCAGAGCCAACATCTCAGCTTGAATGTCAGTGTCATTTACACAGCAAATGTCACTCCAAGCTAACACCAGAAGGAGCTTGTCGGGCTAATTCACCAAGAAGCAGCAACAGCAGCTCTTTCCCCCATACATATATAAAAAATAGATCTATTTGAAATTGGATTTAGGCTGCGAAAGGTTTTCCAGTGATGACATCAGAGTGGTGAGTTTGATTTTACAGCACCAAAATCAACAGTACAATCATGTGCCACAAGGCTGACATGATTTAGACACTGTTCCTGAAGATGCAGGCAGTTTACATCAGTATGGGCTCAGTCCCTGGCAGCTCTGCCCAGATAAGAGCCCAGCTCTGCCAGTGGGTCCCAGACTGGACAAACTTGTCCATAGCTGGGCTGAGGATTGTCAGCACATTGTGCACTGACCATTGCCAATGCAGCACAAGTGACAGCCAGTCCCTGCTAGCCTGGATGTTAGCTAGCAGCTGGAAACAGGACAGATTCTCTCCAGCAGATTTCTGCTGCCTCAGCCCAAATGTCAGAGCTGCACCTGAGCACCTTCAATCAGCTGCTGGCCTGATGGCACCCAGCACACAGAGTCAATCTTCTTGCAGAGATTCCAGCAGACACTCACACCAGCGCTGCTGACAGGGGGAGGGAAGCCCAGCAGACAGATTCCATCTTCCCAGTCCGCAGAGGAGCTGCAGAGAGCACTGCACTGCCCGTTTCCCCTGCAGGCTGAGGGAGGGAAGCTGGCACTGTGCCCGGGGAAGCCATTTCGGGTGCTGAAGGGGCTGACTCCAACCAGTAACATCAAAAAAGGTGTTTACAGCATTTTATACACACAGAATGCTACACCTGTAATTACCTCATCTCCTGAGCCACTAAAATCATGTGGTGTTTTTTAGGATGTGCCCTATTCCTCTCAAAATCCTTCCTGCAAGTGA
This sequence comes from Passer montanus, assembly GCF_014805655.1. Classification (NCBI taxonomy): domain Eukaryota; kingdom Metazoa; phylum Chordata; class Aves; order Passeriformes; family Passeridae; genus Passer; species Passer montanus. Next base: position 2,814,628 of record NW_024370263.1, on the reverse strand, counting down.
CCTGGGACCTACAGAGTTAGCACAAGGGCAGTCTTTGGAAGAAGAATTACAGAAGAATTGCTCATCATCACACAATAAGGTGACTACAAATTCATTTAGTTACTCTAACCCAACCCACATGCCTGACACGTGCAAACAAACCATCCACCTGTAGAATGGGATTACCTGTGGTGATGTGCAATATATTTTTATAATGTAAAACACAGATTGGAGCCTTCATTTCCTCCTTCCTTGACAGAATGCAGCTGCACAGAATAGAGACATAACACGGGAGCCTCATGAATCCAGAGCTAAGCTGCAGGAGACCAGGAGCAAATAAATATTTCACAAAGTGTTAGCACAAGACACGACAGCATAAATAAGTGTGAGGATAATGGCTCTGAATGCAATTTGGCTTAAGTCATCTGTGCCTTCAGAAATAGAAAGATGATTTATTTCAAGCCTGAACGACCTGAGAGGGAAGCAGTGGGGGTTTTCCTGGGTTATTTATTTATTTTTAATCATTATCTTTGACCTTTCTGCAGGCAGCAAAGGGAGCAGGGCTGGCGGGTAGCTGGTACAATATGTAGGTTAGCACTGGAAATATATCTCAGGGGTCTGAGAGATACATGAAGTTAGTTGAGGTGATCAGAGCAGTCCCCAAAGCCCCTTTTGCTGGAACCTGTTAACTGTGTGCCTGTGCTGTGAGCCCATGCTGTGGCCACAGCTGATGAAAGCTTTTACATTTAATAGCTCTCAATGGACATTTCTTCCTTCAATTCATCCAATTGCTTTTTGACCCACAAAAACTCAACACCTCCCCCCCCTGTGGCAGTGTCAGCACACTCTGTGAGGAAGGATGTCCTTTTCCATTTGGGCCTGCCCTCTCATCCCCCTTAAATCACACCCTAAAAGAGTAAATGCATGGTCACTCCCTATTCAGTTTTCTTGTTTCACTCAGGATTTTACAGCCCTTGGTGATATTCTCTTATTTCTTTCCTAAGAGGAGACTCTTGGCCCTTTTCTAGGTCTGTTGAGCCCTGCTTGAGCCAGAGCAGGGCCCAAACCCAACACACTTGTCCTGCAGCACATGTCCCACACATTCAAACAGTGGCAGAACAAGGCTGCACATGTCAGAGCCTAAAATGAACCAAACTGCCGGAGTGAGGAACACAACACTTCAAGCAAAAATTTGCTGAAACAGTGTCCTAGATCTGACTCACTCCAAGATCCAAGCCAGGTCAGAGGGCTTGGCAATTACAGCAGAGAAAAAGCATCTTAAATGTATTTGTTATCTCAAGGCATTCCCTGTTTTGGGTTTGTTTTTTTTTTTTTTTTAATATTTCCACAGTTCATACAGACTTAAGCAACATAAAAATGGTAAATCTTTTGCTGTTCTAAAGCCTTCATCAAGCATTAACCCTAAATCTGAAACACTGGGAAAAAAAGTAATGAAACAAATACAAAACTCTGGAATTCACAAAATGTAAATGAACACAAACTTTGACCCACAAATCGCTCTCAGGTCAGCTCATGAAGCAGAACATTGCAGGGATCAAAACCCAGATAAGCATGCTGGGGCTTCCAGCTGCACACACCACCTCCCAGGCACCACAAAATGGGTTTGTGTGTCCCACACTGCTGCAGGCTGAGCTTTCCACAAACTCTGACGCTGCTTCCAGGCAGTGCCAGCCCTTCCCAGCCGCACGGGAGCCGCTCCTTTCCCACTGAAGTAGCTGGAATTTACCCTCTGGGATTTCAGGCTGGCAGGCTGCCACCCTGTGTCACACAGAGCTGGTGGCACCCAGCCAGGGGCAGAGCTGTGCTGGCACCTCCAGCTGCTAAAAGCACAGCGAGGGAAAGGTAAAAGCCATGTTTGGGGTGAGAGGAAAGGGTTGTGCACAGCCTGCTGAGGGAAGAGGTGCCATTTAGGACAGTGGTGTGTCAGTCAGCACAGCTACCTTCTCTCTGGTCCCCATCCCCATCACTCGCTGCTGGAGGATGCTGCCCTGGCAGCTCCTTCTAGATGCTCTCTAACACTGGAGGAGGAGGCAGGCTGGAGGAAGGAGTGCACAGATAATTATTTCCTCCTCTGAAATCCCTGCTGGATTTGGCAATCCTGCAGTAAAATCCTCAGCGAGAGCCAAGCAGAGGCCAGCCCTTGTTTGGTATTCCTGCTTTGAGTGGCTGGCAACAACAAATCCAAACCCTAAACAACCCCTGGGTGAAAAAAAGGCAAAAAGAAACAGAAGCTGCACCCCTAGAAGTGCAATATCTGTTTGGAGAGCGTGGCTCCCAGCCACAAAGGCAGCCTGCACTGCTGTCCCACACAGACACCAGACAGGGTGGGCAGCTGACCATGCAGAAGGGCTGAAATGCTCTTTAACAGCAAACCAGGCACTGAATGCCTGCTCTGTGCCCACAGATGGATCTGTGCACACCCTGCAGCTCTGGCAGCATGTGCCAGGGCCATGGGGACAGCAGCCAGGAGGCAATGCCACTCCTTTGGCACTTGCTGCTTCTTGGCAGCATCCCAGGGGCTGGACCCCAACCCAGCACCCCCAGGCAGGGCAGGACTTGCACTGACACAAAGGAGAAGGCTTTCCCTGCCTCTGCTCACCCTCCTGTGTGGGCAGAAGTAGCAGCTGATCCCCAGCAGCTGTAAACCAGCCCAGCCTTGCTGATTCCAAGGTCTGGAGCAGCTCCTCAGCATTGCAGCTCCAGCCTAATTGAATCCAGCCCATCAGAGCCTGGGCTGGAGGCAGGAGCACAGCAAACAGCCTGTGCTTCCCAGGCCAGGGCTGGATGCTCCTGACAGCCCTGCCCTGCAGCGACCACGGGCTGGCTCCAGCTCAGCAATCCCAGAGCACAGCAGGGCTGGAAATGTGACTCAGGAAAAATGATGGCCTGGATCTCAGCTGGTACAACCTGGCTTTACTCCGCTGGCTTCTGTGGAGCAGCAGCTATTCAGAGCAGCTGACAGTCTAATGAAATGGCCCTGCTTTGGCCTGAGAGAAGGTACACAGCTCCCAGCCACATGGGTCAAGGCCATGAACACACATATGGGAAAAAAAGCAAACTCTCTCCAAAAGAAATTTAGTGAGAATACTCTCCAACCTATTGTCTAGTTCAGTCAAATTAAAAAGATGCTATAAAAGACTCATACTTGCAAAGGATTGTACTTGAAGCATTTCCCTCTCCATCTCTGCTTGTGCCTCCTTCCCCAAAATAAATCTTATATCATGTACACGTGCCCCACTTGCACATGCTCACACTCCACAAAGCAGTTTTATGAAGAGAACTCAATTACAGCCAGGTAAGGCTCACACAGAGAAAGAGCTCCACTCAGGGAAGTATGTCATCCAAGATTAATTAGCCCTTCTACCTGACTACCCACTCTTTTTAAATGGTACAAGCTACCAATCTGTTTAACAGGACAATTAAAAATAAAAAAAAAACAACAGAAAAACCCACTAGATCAAATAACATTCAATATCCAAAATTAGCTGCATTACAAATATTGTTTTATCCAGTGTCATGATTTATTGGACTCCTCCCCTGAGAGCTTCTACTGACCTCAGATTCACCTCAATGAATCTTGATTTTTGAATGAAAACAGCAGTCAATAATATTTACTTCCTTATTGACTCCATCCTCAACAGCACAAGGAGAAGACTGAACTATTCCTGACCCCCCATCTCAGTTCTAATCACAGTGGTGAGATCTCTGCAGGTCAGAGAGAGCAGTGGCACCCAGCAATGACCCCACTGTGAGGTGACAGACAACTCACACATACAGCAAGTTTATTTATGCAGAGAGGCAATGGATTTCCTGAAATCTCATGACCACTTCTGTGTGACAAGAACTTTAACTTGAAAAAAACCGATCCTGCTCCTGGCTAGTCACATCTGTTAAATCTATCATCAGGCAGCAGCAGCTTTAAACCATGATATGAAGACTTGCCATGAGCATCTGGCAGTCAAATTTACACAGTAGGAGTGATTCAATTGCATTCCAAGGTTACTGCTGCTGTTTATTTACACCTTTCCTGATGATCCAGTGACTTGAAATGGAAAAGCTTCCATGTGCTACTCCTCACCCCACAGGCCTCCCATCACCAGTTTGGCAGTCAGGTGTCTCTCAGATGGTCAGAGTCACAGGCTGGCTGAGCTGTGACTGTCAACAGGAAACCCAAACCCTTCCCATCACACCTAATGAACACACACAGCCTCTCCAGTGCCAGGTTAATTTTCTGCCTGTAGGATTATCTAAAAACAGGCTTGTTAGCCTTGATTCACATGTGGTGGATCCTAGGGAATGCATCAGGCTCCCTTGGAAACCCAACCCTTGTATTTACCAACAATTTCCTGATCTATTAGTCATGATTTCATTCTTAACTTTATTAAACTCCTTCCTTCAAATTCAGCTTGTTCTTTGCCTGGCAAACCCAAGCACTGCCCTGGTGATGAGCTGTGTTCAGCCCCCTCCCATGTTCCCACCACAGAGGTTACGTGTCCTGCCAGGGTGTTTCAAGCCAGCCTTGGCAAGGTGAGTCCATCTGCATCCTCTGCTCACCTCCTAAAGCATGGCTCCTGTTCTCAGCCTCCCCAGTTCTGCTGCCATTTCCCAAATCAGAGCTCCCCACTGCAGCACGTCCTTGCTCAGGCTGTCTCTGAGCCACCTGTTTAGATGTTATTGTTAGGTGTTAGGGTTCCCTCCTCTGACCCACCTGCCTCTGCAGAACTTCGTGACTAGACACATTATCAGACTCTCCTTACAACAACAAGCACTAAACTGAGCTTACATCCTTCATTCTTGCTGCCATGAGCTGCAGGCAAAGCAAATGTCACCATCAGGGAATGTGGGCAAGTCCCATGTGGCCAGCAAAGCCAGTTGTGACAACAGAAACCAACCTGCATCCAGCAGGCACCAGCTAAAATAGGCCAATTGCCTACAATTTTTTTTCCCTTGGTACATTCAGGCTCAGGGAAGCAGTTCCAGGTTACCCCTCATTAGGCAGATGTTCTTTAAATGATTTATGCTTCTATCAAGCTTGATATCCCCACAGAAGATTGTTAGTGAAAAGCTCTGTGTAATCATTTATAGTGGGATTTATGATGTTTAACTTAGTAACTCTCTGCAGGCCCTCTAACAGGATGGAGGTGGGCTGTGGGCAGTAAAAGGTCAGTCCCAAAGGAAGCCAAACACGATGCTAAGAGGAAACTAGAATAGGGCTCTGAAGGGCTTTGTTCACATTAGAGGGGAAGCAGCACAGACTTTAATCATCCTTGCCAAAGGCATGCACATGTGAGGAATGCAGGAACCAGGCAAGATTTTGCCTCAGATTTTCAAGGTTGGTGGTAAATGTGGTTTTAGGCTGGTTATTGCCTTAATCTTGCCCTCGTTTCTTCCTTTGTTTAGATTAAGTTGCCTCAATTACAGTCCTGTATTAAGCAAGCAGTCATGCAAATGTATTCGTTTGGTTAAGGCTTTTTAATGTTGTTAACTTATTGGCAGGCCAAAAAACATACCCAATCGAAAAAAAATCCACCAAAATATGGGATAAATAGTGAGTAACTCATTACACCAGACTTGGGTCCCCCCTTGCAGCACTACCATACTCAGAGGTGGGAAGAGCTGTTAAAGTAATCTCAGGGACATCTGCTAAACACCAGGACATTCTGGAATTAAATTTCAAGTTTTAGTAATCTTTTTTACTTCCCTGTTTCTTCCAGAACTGGGAGGTAAAGTGTTAGAATACACCCAAAAGAAAACACAAGAAAAGCTTGATAACTCCAGAAGCAGGAATTCCTGACAGGCCGCTGGGAACATCCTGAACTTTTCTGCTTTGCAGTGCAGCCCCCTCAGTGCTTGGATAATTCAGCTGTTTGGATTTCACCCACCCAGGCTAACCTGAACCACCTGGAAGTGCCTGCTCCTGCAGCCCAGGAATCTCAGAGTTATTATTTTGGGCACTTGAGCCACCCTTCCTCCAGTGTCTGAGCTAATGTAACCCAGCCAGACCCAACAGCCATGGACAGCACTGCTGGGCAGGCTGGGAATGTGCTAAAGAAAACTGAATTAAGCAAAGAGCATTATCCCAAAGTACCTGGGGGAAGGAGCAACCAGCCTGGATTCTCCTCCCCAGCATACCCACAAAGGTTCTGCACTGCTCTGCTTGCTGCCTCAGTTTCTTCACCTGCAAGGTGTGGTTTTGTTTAAAATCCTGTTTCCAGGGCACACTGTGAGTGCTCTCACAGGACTGGGAAGTTTACAGATCTCTTACTGGTTTTATGCAAAGCAGCCATAGGACACATTGCTCACAGTTCCATGCAGCAAGGGATGCTTCCCACCCCGGAGAGGGGACAGGCAGAGCAGCCTGCACATCCCACAGTGGTGGGAGGGAGCAGCAGCAGCTCAGCCCTGCTCCGCACCCCCAGCACAGGCTCTGCCAGGAGGGCAGGTCATGAACAGAGCTCCACCTGCAAACCTGGCTTCCCCACAAACTCCACAGGCACCCTGAGAAAAGCCTCACTGCTTCCTTCCCACCCACTTGTCCCCCAGGCCAGCTCTGCTGGAAAATCCCATCCTCCCTCCCACACAGCACAGAGCAGGGGTTTGACAGTTCCTGCAAGAAAATGTTTTAACCACACACTTGCACCTGCAGCCTGGCCCTGCGTGTCACAGAATTCAGAATTAAGCAGCACAGCTATTGTAAAAATGAGTTACAGCACAAGCTCCTTCATCTCAGTCATCACAAGGGCTATATCCCACTCCTGTTTTGGTACCAGATGGCTCAAGGTCTATTTTTCAACAAGTGCTGTCTGCTACACTTGCAGCAAGTCCTTTGAGTTACAAGGCAAATCTCTTCCCTTAATATCTTTTTCATCCTTTCCCCCTCCCCTCTTTGAGCTCACAAGTACATCTTTTCTTAAGAAACAGAAAAAATCTATTATTCTTCAAAGGCCCAGTTGTGTCCTTCATTTACTGAAGTAGTCAAAGAATATTATGGGTCATTTTGTCACCATGGAAACCACAAATAGACCTTCAGGGTTTTGGAGAGGTGATATTATTTTGGAGAGGCTGTGCAGGGCTCTCTGACAGAAAATAATAGGGATGGCAAATCAAGGAGACCTTTTATACAGACTGTGTGAAATGCAAAGGGTATCAAACATCATTTCTCTGCCACCGAAGACTACTCCAGGCAGCAGTTTAATATGGTATCCTCTGACAGCTGAGCCCAAATGGAAAATTAATGAGGCAGCATGATATATGAGTCTTTTTAAATCTCATAACCAGCCTCCTTTATAGAATAAAAATGGCCAAATCAGTTTAATATTAGTGGAGAGGTTCTCTGTGTGTCTTTCTTCTGAGTCTTGTCAGTGCAGTGCTGAAGAGACAGTTTTGGTTTATTGACTGTGTAAGTCCAGCTGTTTTCCAGTTTTCCACTGTCTAAATCAAAATAATTCTGAGCTTTATTGGTTTATCAATATACAGTAAAGATATGAAAGCCCAAGGAACACCTGGGATCTCAGAGGGGCCATGTCCTGTCCTTCAGGAGCCCTGAGTGCCCTGGGTTGGTGACCAGGGACAGCAGCTCCTCCTCTGCCACCTGCCAGCAGGGCTTTCCCAGTCCCACCCACCAGAACACCCCCCAAATTTGTCATTCCTGTCATGAAAAGACGGACTTATGCACAGTGAGAAAAGAGCAGAAAACAGGAGAACACCCTGAATTAAATGTAAGCCACCCCAGGCTCAGTCCCTGCCCATGCAGCTCTCTCCTCCCCCACACTGCCCCATCAAAATCCTTTGGGTTTGACCTTGTTCTTTTGCAAGGGAAACTCTCAACTGCATAAATTACTAAACCCATGCAATTCTCAGGCCAGAAGACCCTTTCTGCAGGCATTCTGGCAATCATATTCTCACAACTGAGTCCCAAACTAAAGACCTACAGAGATGAGAGCAGAAGCAATTGCAAACAAAGTTCACACAAAACTATGGCATATCCCACCTGGTGATGGATGAATTGTAAACTTACTGGGTACCCTGACACTTCCAAGGTGTGTCTAATTCTACTCTGGATTAGAACAAAACCTTAAAATCTCAAGTTATTCTGCAGAACAGAAATTTCAAAATGTTTCTGTTTAGAAACAATCAACCACTTCACTGAAACACTGAAAAAACAGCTCAAACAAAACAAAGGAGTCAAAACAAACACTCCTTTCCAAAGTTTTCTGTCAAAACATCTTTAGATGAAGGTGAAATAGACACCTTCATGCAAAACATTTCAGCTGCAGAAGAAAAAAGAGCTTCCTTTAGCAAACTGCTTTGTAAAAGACACTAACTCTGGCAGCTTCCTCCACAGAACAGGTGTAACAGATCCATGGCACACAATCACCCACTGTGGCTCAGAAATTGTGCTTTTCCTGCCACCCCTCAGCTGGAACAGTGCCATTCTCTGGGTACCTTCAGCACCCAGACCTCCAACAAAACACAGTGCCCTAAAGACTTCACAGCATGAAAGCAGAGGCATCAACAGAAGTTAGACAAGTAACACTTTGCTAAAAGTGAACCCTCACGAAAGAAAACAACGAGCATTCAACACAGAGTAGCAGAAGGAAACTTCTGTAGATTTCATTGCCTTGCTAAGACAACCTCAACCCCTCCAAAACACCACCCTGGCTATGGTTCAAACACACTGATGGCATTTTGCCTCTCATATTACAAGTCACCCAGCTCTGGTCCTGCTGAGCATCTCCAGGAAGGGAGAACTCTCCAGGCAGGCTTGGAGAAGCAGGAGGAACTTGAAGTCACAGCCCTTCACTCAACTCCAACACAGATATCTGACTGTTTTCCTGGTTCCTACCCCAGTAAAATCCAGAAGCAGAGGGCCCAGGGCAGCACCATCAAACAGGAGAGGCAGGAACCCTGATGAGCTGTTGGGCCAGTCAAGGAGGAATTGGATGAGGCTGTGTGAAGGAGGGTGGGGAATAGAGCATCAGTCAAGCCTCAGTAGTTTCAAAAATGCACAGTTTGATATGTTTAAGGATGATGAGGGGGAAAAAGGGATATAAGATTTTAAAAATAACCTTTCATGATTTGCCTCACTCCCCAGCTCTTTTGAAAGAGTTAATGCTTTGTTTTCAGCAGTGCTAAAAGCTCACACTGCAATCAGTGTTTGATGCACAAGAGGTGACCCAGCTCCTCCAGCACCTGTGCCAGGCAGAGCCCATTTCCACTCTCACAAATACAGATTTCCAGCAGCATTAGCAATGTGGGTGCTGTAAGGTTGCCACAGTGGATGTGGAATTAGAAATACACAAAAAGTAGCAGAGATAAATGTTAGTGTGAAAGCAGGACTGAAGCTGCACCAACGTCCCAGGTATCAGAAATATGGGAGATGAATTCTGGTGTCTTTCCTGTGAGTTACATGAAGATCCAAATCTGTTTAATTTCTCTAATAAAACAGCATGATAGTATCAATAAATGTATTTATTGGCCTAATAACATCTCCATTCCCATTTCATCAAGGCTTCACTCAGAGGGTGGGAAGACATGAAGGTAATTTAATATTTAATGTGAAAAAAAGTACATTGCCCAAAGCAAACAGCAAATGTGGAATGATGTGTGCTTGTTTCCTTTCTCATCTGATGCTGTGTTGGTTTTGCTCAAGTTGTAAATGGCTGTTTTGTTCCAAGCCCTCCTGCTCTTAACACCAGTGGCTGCACACAGGCTGAGCTAAAACTCTGCCTGCTTTAGCCATCCCCAAGAAGCAGAACCACATCCCCAGAGCAGGGCTTGAAATACTGCCCAGTGTCAGCAGGAACACAGCAGCCCAGTGTTTAACTTCTTACTCCACTAAGTACTTGGAGACCTTTCTTTCCCTAGGCTCCCTAAATGCTTTATAAACATTTATAAACAGGCAGAGTGAAAAATCAATGCAGAGATACTGTGGGGAGGAAGAGATAGCAAGGAAAGGAAATACAAACTCAATGAAAAATGAAATAGTGCCCATATATTTGCTACCAGCAGCCTTGCTGTTCCAGGGCTTTTTCCTCACTCCTCCCTGTCCCAGTCTTTCTGTGCAGGAGGCAAAAAGCAGGCATTTTGTTCTGATCAGCTGCAACAACCAACGTGGTTTTAATAATGGGAGTGTTTTCTCTTCTACCCTGAACTAAGTTTAGGTTTGGAAACTCAGAGACACTTTGAGAGTTCTGTAAATAATTCCAGGCTGGAGCTCTGAGCTGCAGTGGTCACTGGTCAGAGCCTCCCTGGAGCCCTGGGGTGGACACTGGGATCCCACCCCCATTTCAGAGCTTTTGGGGAGAGGATGAGCACAAAAATTTGTGGGGAAGCTGAGTGGGAGGATGAGCAGTGCCAGAGACTGTGGGTGAAATCAGTAGGGCTGAGATGAGATCAACCAGACCTCACTGCAGTCTGCATGGCTCAGGTGAATCCAGAGACTTTTAAAAAATTATTAAACATAATTACTCAGCCACACAAGCTCAGAACCTCTGCCCAGCATAGAAAAGACACGGTCTTGCCCTGACATGCTGCTGGGAACTTCACTTTTGCCTTCATCAGGACCAGCAGCAGAGCCTGACACGAGAACATTTGCTGGGAACAGGCTCGGTGCACCTTGCCCAGGTGCTGTGTTTTCTGCAGCCTAATGCAAACACTGTTATCTCCCTTACCCTGGCAGACTACTAATAACAAGTTTATACAGTTCATCTTAAACAAATATTGGGAAAGTCAGTCCTTACAAGGTCTGCTAAATTGCAGAGACGTCTGTGCAATTGCAGTTGATGACACAGTGCTGAATGACACAAAGGAAGGGTCAGTGCCAGTCAGGCTATTTCTCAGAGCAGATTGCATGGAGGTCTCATTTAACACTGCCAACTCTGAACATGTGCACTGTATAAAGCAGAGCTTTTATGGTTCTATCAAAGGTCCCTAATTTGGCTCTAGGAGCCATCTGCTGATTTAATAGGGGATCTGGATTGTTAGGTTGGGGTGGTTTTTTTTGGTTTTGTTTTTTTTTTAATTTGTTTAAACACCTAAAGCTTTGGCATTTAATACTTGGGGGGTTTTTTTGGTTTTTTTTTTTTTTTTTTATTTGTTTAAACACCAAAAGCTTTGGCATTTAATAGAGAAAAATATTGCAATACGTTAATCCTCAGTGTGGTAAAAAAGGAGAAAATGAATGCGTTCAGTTTTGTTTAATTTTGTCTCCTAAGCAACCAACACATTGGATATTGTGGGTACCAAACCTTAAGTGTGTGAAAGTCATTAAATTAGCCCTTCCAAGACTGCTGCAACCATATTATTAGAAAATTTTAGATGAATTACACTGTCAAGACTGTTAAGTATCACCTTGTGCTTTTATCAGCCACTAATTAAGACTGAAACAGAATGTTAATGCCCATCTTACTTTGGCTAAACAAACAGAGATAATACACACAATGCTAGCTATATTTAAATAGGCCCAACACCCACTATTCACATTACTCCCCTATTTCTCCATGCAGATCTATGTGATCATTGAAAGCCCCCTGATGCCAGAATAAGGAACCTTGGAAAGGGTATTTCACCTCCTAAGCACTGTGGGGCTGGTGACATTTCCATTTATCTTCCAAGGTAACAATCTGAAGAGCTTGCTTCAGGAGGAGCACAGTGAGAGATGAGCCACAGCCCCAGAGCTCCATCTCTCCACACAGATGATTTGCTGGGAATTTATTAAAAAGCCTGAGCTGACACAAACCATCACAGGACCCAGTTTGAACAGAAGTGCCAGAGCAAACCGAGGATTACACAGGATCATTCCAACAGCTCAGGCTTTACAAACACCAGGGATAACCCCACGAGGTGCTCCCCAAACCCATCCTCCATCCCTCCTTCCCTCTCTCAGGTGCAAGGGCATCAGATCTCCAGCAGCAGAGCAGAGTGAAGGCTTCACCTGATGCAAAATTAATGCAGTGCCACAGAAACCAGCCCACCCTCACTGGGGCTCCAATTCAATCACATCCCCTCATTTATAAAGAGTCTTGAACAAACATTTTATGTAAAGGTCTCAGATTTCTCATTTCAAGGGCTGTGAATCTCACAGGCAATCCAGAGAGCACAGAAACTGGGCAGAGTAATTACCTTTAACTGGGCTGCACCTCAGGGCCCTGGGGATTTCAGGGCAAGGAAGGAGTCAGCAGCTGAGCACTTCCCCAGGACATTTTGGATGAAATCAAGGGCAGTTTCAGCACTCACATGTTGAAGCAAGATTATGAATGACCACTGGATGTGACAATTTACCTTGCCACCAGGACTTCACCAAGATTTACTTTTTGCTCTTTATTCATGCAGCTGTTTGCAGGTCAAACATGTTCATCTGTTTTAGTTCCCTGATTCAAAGTAATGGATAGGACCTCAAATAAGCAAATAAATCCCTCCCTGAAAAAAAAAAAAAAAAAAAAAAAAAAAACAACAACAAAAAACCACCACCCAAAAGAAACAAAATTCTTAGGATAAATGTTTGCAGGTCAAACATGTTCATCTGTTTTAGTTCCCTGATTCAAAGTAATGGATAGGACCTCAAATAAGCAAATAAATCCCTCCCTGAAAAAAAAAAAAAAAAAAAAAAAACAACAAAAAAAAAAAAACACCACCCAAAAGAAACAAACCCCCACAAAACTAGAGACCTAAACTTGTAATTTTTGTATTATAGCAATAAAGATGAGAGAGAAAACAATTTACCAACCAATTTCCTGGAAAACCATGGTATATTTCCTGCTGCTGCATAATGAAAAATGCTTTGAAAATGGGTTTCCAGATTTCCCATTTGTGGTGAGCTATGAGCACACGTGGATTTAGTATCATGGTTAAATCTGTTAATGAGACAAGAAAAGGTCTGCCTTGAGTTCATAATGTCTTGTGATCCAATGTGATTCTTTCTCATTCTCAGTCCATGGTTCAGACAGACCTGAAGCATTTCTGAAGCCAGGGGGGAAGAGAATCCATCTTGTCCAGCATCTGAACACAGCTCAAGGAAGAGGGATTAAACTAGTGATGGATTACACCCTGAATGAAAGCAACCCTTTTGATATTCATTCAAACTCAGCCTCTGCCACTGCAGTCAGCTGGGGCAGCCACAGCCTTAATAACTATTAATTATCCCATAGGCCATTATCTAGTGGAGCCAGTGGGGCAGCAGCAGATCCCTGACTCACAGAATATAACTGGAATCCTGAAGCCAAAGACTTACTGCTGGTTTTTGTGTGATGGCAGAGGTTACCCCTTAGTGCTGAGTGACACAGCTCAGAAACAAGCCCATCCCAAAAACCCTAGAGTGCTTTTTGTTGTGGTGGTGTGGATTGAAAAGAACATGAAATGGAACTGTCCCCAGGAAGAAAAGGGGTGAGTACAGGGACAAAATACCAACAGAACTACAATTCCTGCAATTAGCAGACTGCAAGAAGAAAGCCAGGAAGAGTGGGAAATTAGAGAAGAATGAAGCCTTATCCTGGGAGCTGGGCCTGTAGGTGTGCAGGGATAGACCAGAGAAAGCCTGAAGCAAAACCTGGCACTGCAATCTGACACTCTGATTGACCTCTTGGAGGAGATAACTCAAGAGTCTCTCTGTTTTTGTTCTCTTTAAATACATGTACAGTCTGCTCCAGCTGCTTGGCTCCGGTGTGAGCTCGTGGTGCCAAGCCAGACATATTTGGCTTTGATACAACATTGGCTCAGCCTTCAAATAAACCACTGCTGTATTGTCATTAGGAAACAGGAGCTCCTGAGTGATTTCATGGAGAGGTCTGGGAGCTGCAGTCGGGGCTGGGGCACAGCCCAGCCCAGCCCTGGGCTGAACGTGACTGGGAGCAGCAGCTGCTGGCTGGAGGCAACAGCCTGCTGGGGAGAAACCTCTGCTCCCAACATCTGCTGTTTATTCCTCAGTCTCACATGACGGTGACACACAGAGCAAGCACTGTTGGGACACTCTGGATCTCAAACTGACTGCCCATTAGAATTTGGGTCTGTTCTAATTGATTAAAGGGTTTTAATGAGTTCGCTCTGTCCCAGCCTCTGGTTAGTAACACTAAACCTGAGGTGTTGGATGAGCTACACAGGAGCTCTGCTAATCCATTCACTCAGTTAAACTTGGGCTGTCCTGCAAGGCCAGGATTAGCAGCCAGGCTGAGCAGAGTGATGGCAAGGCCTGTCCTCGTGCCACCACAGCACTTGGGATTTGCCTTGTTGCCATGGTCCTTTCTCTTTCTTGGCAATATCACACTTTCAACACTGCTGACACAACATCTCCCTCCTGCTTGGTGTCACCCTGTTCTTCTAAGGTCTTCTAAGCCTTCTGATGTTTACATTCTTGTAATGCACTTTCTCATGTGCTTTTATGTAAATAATTATTGTTTCACATTCTTTTCTGGAGCAGGAGAAATTTGATCGACTGTTGTCTTGTCCAGTGGCATTGGAGAGGTGGCGCTTCCATCCTCCAATCCACTGTCACTTTTGAAAATTTATAAATGTTGGAGTTATAAAATAAACTTCCCATCTTTTTACCTCAGAGGTTCCAGTGTGTCTGTTGTTTTATTTCGTGTCCTACAGCAACAGCTTGCTCTGTGCCAGATCTTTGAAATTTGCTGTCAGCACCAGCCAGCTGCAAGAACCCACAGGCCTGGGGTCACAAGGAAAGCAAATCCCTCCTGCCATCCCAGTGTGGCCATTCTCTGCTCTCTACTTCTGCACCACTCACCCCAGGCCATGGCCACGGTGGGAGATGAGAAACTTGAGAGGTTTGACTGCAGCAGCACTGCTGGGGCTGGGCACACAGGAAAGCAGAGCTGAGTCGGAAATACCTGCCAGAAGCCAACAGTGATCTTGTTTCATCTGCTGACAGAAACTCTGACAACTGTGTATAATCTGCATGATTTTCTCAAGCCCAAATAGTCTTTAAAATAGAAGTAGTTTAGCTTTTACAGGAGTTGGCACTAGAGAACAGAAATTTGACTAGACCAAACAGTGACCATGGAGGAAGGCTCCTCACCCTCATCCTTCCCATCTCTCCAGCAGAGCAGAACCAGAAAAGCAAACACATCCAGCAGACTGTTCCCCTGAAGATGGGAAATGAAAGAAGGGAGACAGAGAGAGAGACTTTGTTCTATTTTTAAACACTTGAGAATGGCTCCAGAACTACTGAGAATGGCATTGAAAGCACTCAGGAAAAAAAATCACCCAAGTACATATCCAAACTCCAACTGGCTCCACCACGGGCTTTACCCCAGAGGAGTCAGGGATGTTTTCTTTCCCTCTGCATGGGCTGTTTCATGTCCCCCAGACCTGAGGGAGGAGCTGAGACCTGGGAGGAGGCTGCTGCACTGCCTAGCCTGGCACTACCCCTCCCCATGCCCTCACCTCTGTGCCCCACACAGCAGCACAGCTCGGTTTGCCCCAGCTGCTGTCCCCTTCTTCATTTTGCCTCCAAGCCCTGAGGACATTGATATTCCTGCTGCAGATTCCCAGCAAGCTGCAGGGCAGAGGAAAACAGGGGGAAGAGGTGTGTGAGCAGCAGAAGCCCTGAAAGGAGGGATGTCCACTGCTCTGAACTGCCAAGGATGTGCTTGCTGGAAGCCAAGGGTGAAAATTCTGAGTGATGTCAAACGATTCAGCAGTTTTACTCACTTTCCTGAGCTCCCAACATTATGACAACAGTCTGGCAAACTTTAGGAGAAACTTATTTAAGATGTGAGAGTAGGCTTTTCCAATCATATTCTGGGATTTATGCAGGGTTGGGAACTAAAAGTTACAGCTGAGTTATGGATTTCATCAAAAAATGTTCTATTGAAATGAAAAATGAAAAATCAAATAACTATCCAGATGCTAATAGAAAGCAGGTGTTGGGCTTTAAACACGAGAGCATTTACTGGTTTAGCCACATTAATATTATGGTTGAGACATACTGTACTGATTATAGCTTTAATTTAATAAAAGTCAGTGGTGCAGAGCATCATATCCTTTATTTACACATGGCACCCTTCCTCTGCAGATGAAATAAGAAAAAACAAAGGGACTTTGACTAAATGCAATTCACCTCTGATTAAAAAAAGCTCTGCAATGTTTAATGTTTTAATAAACAACATAATGTGCTGCTGAACTAATGGCACCACTGTATTGGGGGGATTAATATAAATAAATACCCAGGTTCTGATTCTGTAATCCCTCACTGCCCCTTTCCCATCAGAGCTGATGGTTCCTTTTGCCCTTTTCCTCACATAATTATTGTACGATTTAGTTTGAAAGGACTTTGGGACCTTCTGGTCCTGCCCAAAGCAATGCTGACTGCAGTGACAGCCTTGGGACAGTTTCTTTACCAGAACAAACTGTTCAGCTCAGGGGCTTCCAGACACTGGGAGTGACTGACAGCATTCCCCTTCTCCATTCATTTTTTTCCCCTTCTGTTTCAGGAGGAACAGGGCCAAAATAATGTTCAAAGAAAAACTTGGTGTTTGTGCAACACAGTGCACTGCTGCTTAGGTCAAGAGGAAAAGGCAAAGGCCATAAAATTAAACAAAAAGGGAAAATTTCTGCAAAATTAGGGAGAAGGGTGTCATGAAAGCCTGATGCAGTGGATTTTAAAAAATAGAAAAGCCTTAAGAAATCTTAGAAGCTCTGGCCAACCTTACAACAAAATAGAAGAAACCGAGAACGCAAAAATGACTTTGAAAAGAAAAGCAGCCAAGCAGTGCCACGGTGTGATTTTACTCCATAGCACCTTTCTCAGTGAGTAATGGACCCCAAACAAAGCTGCCACTTGGGTGCAGACCCTGGATCCCCCTGGATCCCCCCAGAGCTGACCAGAGGAGCTGCACAGGGCCAGCCCTGCTAGGAAGGGAGGGGAGGCTGATGGCCACTCCTGACAGCCAGTGTTTGCACAGCCCCCAAGAAGAATAGCAATAACATTCTATTGTCTCTAGGTTTTAGAGCCACTAAGACTAATGAGTTCATTTATAGCCCTGATGGAAGTAATTAAATCTGAAAATCAAAGCACAACATTCTTGTTTAGTGCTCTTTGAAACCAATATTCTAATGGAATGCTATCAGCAGCTAATTGAAGCACTAATCTTGCCCAGGGTTGGGCCCATTGCCCAGATGGCTCATACATCATTTTCTAGTCTGGCAAGCAACATATTGCACTGGCTGGATGAAGCTGAGATTAGATATAGCTATAGGATACAGTGGAAGCACAAGAATTTTTCCAATCAATATTTTGATAAAATTGATATTTAAAGTCAGTCTGCCAATAAACTTCTTGCTGAAGTACAAGGACACATCCTTGGATTTATAAATAAAAAATAAAAAAATCTGCTGCCTTATGCAAATAGAAGCTCCTACCAACTGGGTAGTAATAGCAATACAGAAACATTAGCAAGATAAATGCCCAGTGAGTGCCATGAGGACAACAGGGAAGCTAAAGAGCTTAATCTTCCTCCTAGAGCTGAACCACTTAACAAATAAAAGTCACATTTTTCTGCTGCAACGTGTCCTTTCTTGAAGGTTTTGCATATTGTGTGCTCTGTCAGGGAGAGGAGGGCAGGAGGTGCACTGGTGTGTAAGGTACAGCTGACAGGGGTGTCTGAGGAGGCAGCAGGATTCTTGTCCTGAGATTAATGAGCTTGGGGTGCAACATTCTGCTTTTCTCAGAACTGGAAGTTCAAAATATCAGGAGCCACATTACCAAATCTTATATCCAAGCAATATAATTTCCATGTTTTCCTGGCAGCTGTTAATTCCTTTGTGAAGTTCAGTAATAGGACAGATGTTGGCATTTTAGTTATTCAGCAGCTTTGGCCTCTATTATCAGCTTTTCCTACCTTTTCCTTGTTTCAGCTGTGTGGTGTTTAGCCAGGCAGAGCCTCCCTGGTGTCAGTCAGCAGAACTCAGAGGAGCAGAGCCAGATCAGAATGGGCTCCTGAGGCCCAGGGGAGCAGGGAGGCAATGGAGCAAGAGAACTGCAGAACATCCTTAAGGAGCCCAGTGATCTGTGTCTGCCCTCTGAAAACGCTGTGTGAACTCCAGCCTGGAGCTATGAATTAAGGACTGCTCTCAGCAAATGTTTTTCCCTGTCAAGCACTGCACAAATCCTGGGGTTTGTGGGCAGCACAAACTCTGTTCTGCTTCTGTGTTTGTGTGAGCTTGCTGCTTACACAATTTTTTGAAACTGTACAATTGTCTGTGCCAGCACCTGGTCCTCTCTATAAAGCATAAATTATCTCAAGAATATCCTGATTTATTTATATTTTTGCTGTTGGCTGGTTAGATAGAGTGTTTTTAATTTTTTTTTTTAAATCCCAGATGAGTTATGGTTTAATGCCAGTAAAAGTCCAAATGCAGCATGATGTGGAGACCTAGCAGGAGGCAGCATGATACAAAACTCCGACTTGAGAACACAAGAATCTGTCTTGACAGGTGGCAAAAGCGACAGAACTAAACATCCATGTTCATCTGTAACTTCTTTTTGAAGAAAAGATCCAATACTTTGTATTTCTGGTCCTTTACCCTTAATACTATTTTTTTTGTTTTACTTTGCAATTTAAGCTTTCCACTTACAGTTAAGCATTAGTATTTTCCCAAGGTGTCTAAGTTAAAAGCATAATTATTCAGAACTCCAGCTTCCATCTCAGCCCATCTGAGATCTGAATTGCTGCTCTCTCTGCCTCCCTTTGTCTCTCCTCTGAGACTAGGAGTAGCCCAGGACGGGAGTTTCCCAATTTACATATCACTGATTCCAGGTGGACTGGAAAACAAAGGTTAAATATGATTTCTGACCCTTAAAAGCTCAATAAGGTGAAGGAGTGAAGGCATGCTCATCGTGATTCTTCAAGAGCTCTATGAAAAGGAACATTTCTGGTGTAGTCAGGTTCCTGGGAAGCCCTCTTCAACAGGCATAAAAGCAACCCAAAAATCAACTAGCTGAAGATGTCAGAGATCCATTTGCTTTAATGGCAAAGCACATAATTGCCTCTCCTCTAGTCCAAAATGCTGTTACCAGGACCCATTTCCTATTGCTTTCTTGTTACCATCTCCATTTCAGTTCTTAATTAGGCAGAATCATTCCACCCATGCACAGAGAGAGAGGAAAAAAAAAACCCCATAGGCGATATTTTAACTAATAATTAAAAGGCTCAGCGAGGGATCCTTTGGCACAGCTCAATACAAAAAATATTAAAGCATGTCTTGAAATGTGCCCAACGGGTCGAGCTTCCACGTGAGGAGTGAGAGGTCCTGTGGCAGGAGCCAGGGCAGGAGGGGCCAGGAGAAGGGATGGGGCTGCTGAGGTGGATGTTAAGTGATGTTCAGCAGCTCGGTGATAGCTGCTAAGAATAATGAACCTGACCTTGTCACAGGCCGTCATTATTGATAATAACAAAGTTCAACAGCATTATTATAGGATTTTACAACTGCTAACCTTTATTGCTGGAGGGCTAATTGTGACCTTTCTTGTGTCTCCTTCACACCTAATTAGGTTTCTGTTGTAAAGAGATAAAAGAGTGTTTGTATCAGTGGGGCATCTTTTTCTGCAGCTGAATGAATTCATGAAAGACTGAGATTGTTAAGTGTGAGAGAGAGAGAGAGAAGAGGAAATACAGAAAAAGGCAGGAGGCATTAATAGACTTTAGAATAAAATCCTGACAGATTCAAATTGATTCTGCTGCCTGAGAAAATTGAGTGTGGAGGGAATTAGATTTATGCACTGTTAAATGTAACTGCCTGGCAGTATCCATACAGAAAGCTGTTAAAATGGTAATCTTTAGAGATGTATGAAAATTGTGTGTGAATAGACCAATGAACCATCACTCAGAGCATGTCTCTTCTAGCCGAATAACACAAGACAGTATTATTATTATTAATAATGTATTACAAACACTATGCATTATGTATGTAATTTAATCACAGTATCTAAATGTATAAACAACAGCACAGACACGTGGTAACTTTCTTGTGCTTGTGGTTCTACATTTCCTTGTTCTCTCTGAGGACCCCTGAGGATGCTGCTGGTGCACTGAGCCAGGGGAGCTCGCATCCCTGGGGAGCCCAGCAGGGTGTGAGGCTGTGGAGGGTGTCCAGGGGGGCTGCCCTGCAGCCTGGACTCAGGACAAGAGAGCAGCAAGGGTCTGGAAAGGGGCTCCTTTCAGACAGAGAGGCTGGGCCACTGTGGGCACACAGCCCAAGTGTTTCTGACCTGGTTTTTGGATGTTTTTTTAACCTTCTCAGTTTGGCTGGTGAACCTTCGAAAAGCTGATTTCCAGCAAGGGGCACAGAGCACACCAGCGTGGGTTATTGGGAGTTCTGAGTTGCCATCAAGGAGGCTAGGAACAAGTTTCTAATAAACATATCCATGGCTCAGATTGAGGGGAAAAATCAAGCTAGAAATAACCTCTTGATTCCCCTATTTGAATTCAGATCTGTGGTTCTTATGTCAAGATTATCCCTGGCATCAAAGCAACTGGAGTGAGACAATGTTATCACTGATGGCAGGGACAGTCACTGATTGATCTTTCACAATCTGATTTAGATTAGATGCTGTCATAGGCTCTTTTTATGACTCTAATGGTGGTAAATTTGCTCTACCCACATCTGGAAGTGCACTTGCTGCAGTAATTGAGCTATTGCAGAACAGAGTTGCTCTTTGGTTCTTGCTTCATCCCATCAAGCAGAGTGGGCTGTGAAAAGTTGTAAATCCAGAAATACTTCCAGGTGAGCCACAGAGTTACTTCCTTTGGATCTCTCTGGAGCCAAGTTTGAGCTCCTCACATCCTCACACACTTTTTTCTATTAAGAAAATGCTGTTTCTACATGGAACATTAATTCACCAAAGTTTTACAAAGCAGCATTGCCATTTCCTGGGTCCAACCCAACAAATCATCAGCCAGTACCCAGTGCAAGGCCTTGCCAAAGAAACACATGGGTGTAAAGAATGGAATGGAAGTAACACAAATTAAAACTCTAAACCTGCAGAGAAAAGGCACTCCTGCCCAGCTCCCACCCTACCCTGCAGTCAGGCTGTTTGCATCCTCCTCTGGGAGATAAGAGACCTTATCTACTGCATCTGATTCCATGCCAGAAACTCCGGAGTCAACACACTCCACCAGGCTTCCTGAAGCTTCTAGGAGAGAATCAGGGCTACACCATCCACCCTTTGCCAGATAAGGAAAGAGCTTAATAAGCAAACCGAGAAAGAATTTTGTTTTCAAACATCTTGGAGGGAGCTACTAAATGCGTATTATAAACACAGGAAAATATCAAAAACTCTTAATGATTCCCTACATCAAAAATATCCAAAATATCCTGGTTAAAAAGCTGGATGAGCTGATAGATGTCTGTCTTTTAAGGGCTATAAACTTGACTAAAGAGATATTTTCATGCATATTTGTGGGAAAACTTTCAGAAGAATATAGAAATTAGGGTTCCAAGTACTCAGAATTACTGGGATTTTCTGCATGGGGATTTTTTCACTCTTTTTGTACATAGATGTGAGGTATTTTCCACAACTGTCCTGAGTACACCTTGGGGGAGCAGAGGCATCCTGAAAGAGGCACAGCTGGATGAAAACAAGCCACAGAGGAGAGCTTTTGGGTTTAGTGTTTCATTTTTGTTGAGCAGATGTTTTCTGGGCATCACAGACCCCTGCTTTAATTTGCCTTGCTAATATTACAGAGCAGAAAAACCTGATTAACAAAATAATTAATGAGCATTTAAAGCAAATTTTTAATAGCATGTTTCGTTCTAGTGAAGATTGTAGGATGACTCTCAGAAGTGGAGGAACAATTAGGGCACAATACCCCAAGCAGACACTTGGGCTGCCTGTCAATGTATGGAGAATAAACTCCCCTTCTCTCCCTTGCACGTTCCTCCTGGATTTTGGGGTCAGGAATTGTGCAGTGCTGCCGGCTCATGACTCCATCTCAAACTGACAGGAAAAGCAAGTGCTCTGGGAATGTATTAAAACTGCTTAAACAGGCATATGCAATAACATGTTGACAAAAACATATGAGGAAAATATTCCTGGGTATATTGCTCTGCAGAGATGAGTATGCTAGCAAAAGCAAGTGTTTTATTTACCAGGCCAGCTCATTTTCAGACTAGCTTTCTATAACAAAAGAGTTTAATAATAATGTTGAAGACAAAAAAGATGCCTATAAATAGGAGCAAGGCCTGTCTATGGAACTTTTTCATGAAACTTTAATGGCAAGAGAAATAGCACTTGGCAAATTCTTTATTGCCATCCTGCCTGCACTAACTTAATGTGAAAGTAGGTAGGAGAATCAAGAAAATATTTCTTTTGTGTGTTCACAACTCCCTTTTCTTCAGGCTTGTCTACCCAAAAGGCTGGCTACTGGTCCTGTGTTACCCCTCTTGGTCCATGCTTGGATTTGGGGACAGTAACAGCCCTGCTTCCCAACATCCTCACCCAAGCACCTCTGCCTGCCCCTAGATCAGGGATAAGTGGACACTCTAGCCAAGCAAAAGGCAGAATTTTCTACAGGAAAAAAAAAAAAAAAAACCCAGCTCAGTTCAGAGCTTTCTCCCACCTCTGGCTACTGGTCCTGTGTTACCCCTCTTGGTCCATGCTTGGATTTGGGGACAGTAACAGCCCTGCTTCCCAACATCCTCACCCAAGCACCTCTGCCTGCCCCTAGATCAGGGATAACTGGACAGTCTAGCCAAGCAAAAGGCAGAATTTTCTTCAGATAAAAAAAAAACCTATCTCAGTTCAGAGCTTTCTCCCACCTCACCAAGTGACCCACCCACCAAGGGTCTGCCTCTGAGTGAAGTTCCCAGCAGGTGGGGATCATGCAGGACGCAGCTTCCCTATGGGATAGAAGGTTCTACCCCAAGCCATCCACTATTTCTGTATTTGGAAAAACCTTGGGCACACACACTGGGCCTCTCAGAATGAACAACCCATTCATTCCCCTTCGTCTGTTCAGGTGGCCTTTGCTGTGTCTATTAACTACCAAATCTCCAGCCTATCTGAAATGCAATCTATCTTCCATGACATTAAAGATTTTATCTCTGTGCCTCAGCACACACTGCTCTGTGAAAAGGACAGAGAATTCATTCTGGGTACTTCAAATGTTACATATAGAACTTTTGGCATTTCAGGCAAAAAAATGTTTTTTACAAAGGAGTGGTAGTTCTGCAATTATTTTCCATGTTAATAATTTCATTGGTGTATATTATCCATCAATTAACATGATGCTGATAGGCATCTTCTTTTTAATGATTTATGACCAACACTTATTTTAAGTGGGATACTCTAGATTGCAAAGGCCTTTGTCTCTCCTTCCTTCAATCCCTCCTTCTTTAAATCTTTGCAGTGCCTGTAATAACAGAGCAGCATGCCCAGCCTGAGACTCCTCAGAAAGAATCCAGAACTGCATTTTTTTTCCTGGCTGCTGTGCATGTTTATGTGGACATCTGAGAAAGATTATAAATATCTCTACCTTTTAGTTATTTGGATTCCTAGAACTATACAGGAATATTTCTAGTTGGTGCCACTGCTCATCTCTCAAGCACCTCGGTGACTTTACAGTCTCTGTCTCTAGTCCCAACACCCTTGTCCTCCCAGAGGTTTTGTTTTCCTTTAGATGCACTCCTAAAGGAGGAGTAGAAAATGCCACATATCCCAAAGTGCTTCTACTACACCACTGTCCTGTAAAAAACTGAAATTTGCAAAGGGATCCTAAGGGAATCCAGCACCCAAATCCCACTGATGGTTTGGAAGAGCAATACTCTCAGCATAAAGAAAGATTGCAGAGTTGATCAATTCCCAAATATTTCATAGCAGAGCCAATAATAATATCATGTTACTTAATAACTAGCAAGGGGAAGGGCTGGGCAAAGCATGCTTGCAGCTGGAATTTGAAATGCACTGGAAAGGCCTGTGCAGAGGGGCTGCGTGGCTGCTCCAGGCAGGAGAAAAGGGTGTTGGTGCTGTCTGGAGCTTGCACATGAACAGAGGAATGGGAAAGGGCCAGGCAGGGAATGTGCATCCACCTGACTGACACACAAGAGACTTGCAACAGAGAATGTAAATCCTGATGACAGCTCAGCCGAGAACTCCTCCTGCCCCTCCCTCACTCATGATCTTACTTCACGATCAGTATTTCAGGCTGCCACTGCACCAACAGTGCTTGAAACCCAGCTCATGCTGCAAGGAAAATCACTTTACAGCAGGCACACACAGAGACACTTGGATCTCACCCAGCCGGAGCAGAGCAGGCCATGGTGATGGTTTCCTTCATCCAAGAGGTGCTGCAGCCTTGTGGCCAGAGAAACAAACCCTCTCTGGAGCATTTTCCATAGCTTTTCCTTGCAAAGATTACTTCATTTTACAAGTGCACGTGGCAGTTGTGATGACCTCAGTGTCTCAGCCAGCTGTTTCCTTCTGCCAGGTAAATCAATCCAGCAGTGCCACCCATTTTAGCAGCCCGGTTTATGCTAAACTGGCCCCATTTTGTACAGCTGGAGCAAAGCCTCACTCACAGCCCTGTTACTGCAAGTCTCTGTCAGGTCCTGACCTTCCAACCCCATCATTCCATGCTGGCTGAGTGGGATCTCCCAGGACAGGTTGGTGGCTGTAAGAGCCCCAAGCCCAGCTCAGTGTGTCCAGCCTGGCTTGACACAAATGTCTGGCTGGAAATCATCATCTTCTGCTCCACACCAGAGCCCAGCCGTGTTTACCTAATCTGCAGACCAGGCACATCCACTCAGGGAGAAAAAAAGAAAATCACAGGCAATTTGTCAGAGCATTAGCTGATAATTCAGACAGAAATGTTAGATCTTGAGGCATGGCTCAGGGCTGAGGGGGGAAATGTTATTGACTCTGACAGATCCCTGATGACAGATCCACTCCCTCTCCCAGGGGCAAGGCTGCATTTAGATACACTTAAATTTTCATTGGAATTCCAGAGTAAGCAGCAAGTGGACAGCAGGGAAAGAAAGGGAGAGGTTAGTGGAGGAAGAGGGAGCTTGCATGGTTTGGCTTTTCATCTCACCCCTGTAATTGTGGCCTAATTATTTCCTTTTAAACTCATTGACTTCACCATGGTAATTATTACTCAAGCTTAGAAATAAATATCCCTTCTGCTCAAAGACAGCCATTCCTGCCTACTTAATGCTACTTTACTCCATGTAATAGCTTAGAGTCCAGATTTAGACAACAGTGGATTCTTTTTAGACTTGATGAAATGTTCCACAGCTATTTCCCAGCACCTCTGGCTTCCCAGCCAGTTGCATCTATTCTTGTCTCTCGGGCAGAGATGTTAAGAGCCTTCAGGTTATGTTTTTTTCTTCCTCTTCTATGTATTCATAGCATCCAGCACAAAGCTGTCCTGAGCCTCCAATGACAGCTGTTAAGTAGCAAATAATAGTAATAATTGGAGCATTTCTAATTGGGCTGTAGTTTTTAAATTTGACTGCCTGAGGAGGTGCATTATCCTTGAGCATGGCTCTGCCCCTAATTCACTCAGGTTGCCTTGAAAATGCCACACTCCCAGTTGTATTTAAGGATCTAAAGAAAGATCTTCAATTTTGGAGAGGCTAAAACCAATTTCAGTAGAGGTCTGAGACCTGTTCACAGGAAGAAAAAAGCACATTTCATTTGATCTTTTCATCCAAATTGAGCAAAATTCCTAAAATTAAAATAATTTACAATTTTTTTTTCCCTATGTGGTTTGGCCTCCCATTTGTCAAAACTGAGCCTTGTTAATACTGAAACACACAAACTTTAGCCTAAACTCTGCTGCCCAGTGGTTCTGACAGCACTGAAAGCACATCCAACATTTCATTAGCCTGCATCACCTTTCAGGCTGTATATTCCTTTCACGCCTGCCCAGGTATTTCCACTTGGGAATGCTGTGCATTAATTCAGCTCAGAGCTGCCTGACTTTTGGCAGGTGACCAGCCCCAGCTGCTCTGGTGGCTCTTTGAGTGTTTAAAATGGCACAAAGGCTCTGCTGAAGCAGGCACAAGCGCTCCCAGAGCAGAGTGTACCCGATGAATCAGGGCCACAACCAGCAAGAGGGAAACAGGAACCCATTTAATCCTGGACACGTGCAATAATTTAAAGAAGCCCCTTTTCCATCGCAGCCAGCACACGGAGTGCAGCTGTTAACTTTCAACACGCTGAGGGCTAAAGACAATGAAAAATCCAGCCCTGGCAGAGGTTAAACCAGTGCATCATTTGCCAGGGAGCTGTGAGCCATTAACCTTTCCACTGGCACTGGCAACCAAGAGCTGGGAGATAAACATGTTGGGGAGGAAACAAATTGGTTCATTCGAACACTATTAATGTGCCTGCCCTTGGAGGCCACGTTTATGCTTTTGGAAAATTACACATTCATGCATAATGAAGTGAGATAGAGCTCACCGATTGCCAACAGGGTGCAAAGCCCACAATAAAGATTTATAGCAGGTGCCTAATTCTCTAAACATTTGCAAATTAAGTATTTACGGGTGTAATGCTGGCGATTTTATTGCCAGTTTAAGTTACCATCATTTGAGCTTTTTATTTTGCACTGAAACTGAGCTGAGCGTTTAATATCCATGATGTGTAATTTATTCAAGTATAATTTGGTGATGTTATAGTGGGAATTAAGGCAATACCCAGAGACCCTAATTATGACACAACTACTCATAAACACAGGAAGAAATCCCCTGTCCTAAAGAACATGTTCTTAGCTGACAAAACCAGATAAAGATTGTAATAGACACTGCAGAGTGGAGAAGTGCTGTAAAGGGAGATTGAATGACTTGCCCAATGACACATGAAAAGCCATCCTGTTATAGATGGAAAAAATCCAGAGCTCCTCCCCCACACACCTGGGACACCAAAGTAGCTTTTCCTACCTGCTCACAGAGGATGGGCAGCTCTCCCAGCCCGAAGAGCCTGGCTCTCAGTGATACTGAGCACAGCCACAAAGCACACCCCTGCTCCTGAAATAACTTGTTTCCTTGGGGGGCTGCCACAGCTCACAAGTGAGCTAATATAAAGATTTCCACTAATACAGAATAGACAGAGGTGAAAGTATGGCTGGAAGAGAACACACCACCTAAATATTCCTGTTGCAGCTCTTTCCCATGGAACATTCAAGGAAAGTACAGGAATTCACTCTGAGCTCCTAAGAGATTTTGCACAGCAGCACAGGAAGCATTTCCCACGTGCTGTGCCACGATGGCTGTGCCTGGGGAGCACCAGCTCAGCCCCAAGGGGAGCTGGCAGTGCTCAGTCAAACCCCAGCCCACTGTGTTTAGCATTCCCCTCTCCCTCCACAGCTGCTGCAGCCTGGCTGGACCATGGGAATGGGTTTGTTTTGGAGGGTATCCAGTTCCCCCCACAGCTCCATCCACAGCTGAAGGAGAGCATGGATGGTTGCTTGAGTTTCAGCCATGGAATGGCTTCAAAACTCAGCACAAATGACCCTCAGGAGGAGCAGGGGATGAAGTGATTCACAGTGGTGCTCTCCTCGCAGGTGGAGGGAGCACATCTGTTTTTCTCAAAGGGAAGGAGCAGGGTCTCTGTCCCTGCTCAAGTGGCTGGTGACATACTCAACCAGCTCCTCTGGATCCACTTGCAGCCCTCCAGCTGCAAGAGAACTTCCCTGCCTCTTCTCATCATGTGCTGAGGAGCTAACAGTTCAGAAAGGGAGGAAGAGAGAAGATTACTCATTCATTAAAAATGTGGCTTTGAACCAGGCCTAAAGTGTTATTCCAGGACTTCTCATAATGAAACACATAAGGGCCACTGGCAGCTTTCTCACTCTGCTGAGCAGCACACCAGTCAAACCCAGAGACTCTGGGAAGCCATTCCTCAGGAGACACGTGGAGGACCTTACCTGATGTGAGCATTCCTCCCAGCTCCCATGCCAGGACACTCTGCCAGCAGCATCCTAACCAAATCAGCTGCAGAGACACGACTTACACAAGCAGATCAGGAGAGATGAAATCTCTCTTGGCCTCATCACCTCTTAGAGCAAATCAAAACAGAAACTGCCTTCTGACATTGTCCAGACGTGTGTGAAAGGAGCAACTGGTCTTTGTTGCAGATAAATACAGCTCCTGTGAAACAAGATAGAAAAGTTTGACACTCTGCCTACCACAGGGTTTTTAAAGATGAAGATCAACTAATCCAGATGAGTTCATGCCACACCCTGGGAGCCACTAAACATATTCAGTCTTTCTGGTTGGATGGAAAGTGGATAAAATTACATCATTATGGGAAAACTGTTAATGCACAGGGGCTCAAGAAAGAGGAGAGGAGGGAATAAAAGCAAAATGGACTGGAACTACTAAGCACTTAAGCTGTTTTTCAGCCAACATCTATTAAGAATGTATTTTCAAGTGTAGCAAGGGATGCTGTCAATAACTGTAAGTAAGCCCTGATGCCAAGTGCTGCATATACATTTAGAACAATTGACACTTGTGGAGGTTAAAATGGACATTCTTCATCCATGAGATGCTATTTTGGTCTCTTCCTAAGATGCTGAATGAAACACAGGTAGCTACAATGACAGATTCAGAAGAGCTGTTAACACAAGAGCAGCATTTGGAAGCACCTATTTTCCTGGGAGAAGCTAAGTGGGGAAACACACACAGCGCTGTAATTGTTTTCCTTAAACCAATAGTTCTTTCCACTCACTCTTATGAATTTCCCTCTCCTGGGAGAGCCAGAAATAAAAAGGCAGGCAGAATTTTCAGCTTTTGAGCTGAGTCTGGTGACAAAGCAAACAGGTCAAGGCTGTGTGACTTTGAAAATCCCATCCATTACCTGGGGTTGAAGCAATGACAGGAAAACAAGAGGAGAGGTGGAAGACACCAAGTGCCATTCCACTGAGATCAAAACACATCTCCATCCACTAGCAGAAATCTTGTGGACTATTAACAGACCTCTTGAACCTTCCCATATGATTCAACACGCAGCATTAAATTCCCTCTCTTCAAATAATTTCTGATTTGAAACTGTTCTTATGAATCTCCTTCAGAGTGTCTGATTTCCCTTCTAAAGGCATAATTCTCATCCTCCTGTCATTTTACACACACGTAAGCTTGGGATGGTAAAGAACTTGAGTTATAATATAACCACAGTGTGTTATAAAGACACAGGATATTCTCTTATCTCCTATTTTTTCCATTATTAATCCAGACTTTCCTGGAAGTTCTATAGGAATTTATGAAATCATCTCACTAAATAACAACACATTGATCCATAGGGAAAAATTAAAATTAGAAGCATTAGGTGAAATGTGGGCTGTGCATCAATAGAAGAGTTCTTACATCTGACAAAAATGAAGGATCCATGTCAGATCCACCCACTGACATCCCCACCAGTGACCATCACACTGGTGATGGTGTTTGTCTGTGCTTTCAGACCTCTCATTCATCTTTGTGATGTCTGAGGATTTTCACAAAGGGAGAACACACTGAAATCAAAGGCTTGGTTTTGTCATCATTTCGAACCACTTTTACTAGTTTTACTTTCAGGACGGATACAAGCCAAGCTATCCCCCTGTCCCAAACATTTTTGCATGTTTTCATTTTTAGAAAGCTTCATTTGTCAGAGACACTTGTGACAGCCCACCCTGGTGAGAGATCCAGGCATCCTCTGAGGCGGGGGCTCCATCACAGCCCTCTCTGCTGGGCTTGCTGGCTTCATTATCATCAGAGAAAAGCATTTGCTGTCAAACTGTGAAGAAGCAAAACCAGGATTGGCTTCACCTTGCACTTACAATCACCTGACACCCTGGCTGTGGCTGCTTGCTGTTTGCCTCAACCAGCTTAGGGTGTAGTTTTTCAGTGTCATTTTTTATTCTTTACTTTAAAAGCAGCTGAAGGAGGAAGCAAAGTGCTGCTGTGTGCTTCCACCCATGGGCACAGGTCACCAAGTGCCTCAGCCACTGGCTGCAGTGCAGGCAGAGCCCAAACACCCCTGCCAGGACACAGGACAGCTCTGCAGAGCAGTGGAAGGCACCAGTGGGGTTCTCCTCCTCTCCATCGTGCACACTCCTTCTCCTGCACTGAAAAACCACGGGGGAAACCTGTCTGAGGCTGAAGCCAGAGCTCCCCCAGCTCAGAGAGGCAGCTGGGCTGGTGTGGACAGACACTGCTGCCAGCCTGAGCACAGCTCACGGCACCACACTTACATCTCTTAATTATTACCAGCCTGGCTCCCCCAATGTGCACATTTTTTCACAGTTACTAAATAAGTTAATCACTTCATGAACAAGGAAATCTGCAGATGCCTTTGAGGCTTTGTTAACATAGTGCCTAAGCCAGCTTTACACTCTCTTCTAATCCTCTTTAAGACCGTATGAGGCAGTGAAGTAGCCTATAATCAGTTTTTAAGGTTATAGACAATATCCCCACTCAAGCTGGTTGCCTAGAGCAACAGTGCAGGAACTGAATACTAGCAATGAGATTGGATTACTTGCCTTGTTTATTCATCCATATATATTTATCCTCTGCTCTGCCTACAGCAGAAGCAGGGATTTTTGCAGCCTGTGCCTTACACGTCTGGATGCAGAGCAGAATTTATGTAAAAAAATGCAGACAGGCTTCAAGAATTAATCTCCTTCCATTTCTGATTCTCTCCTTTCCCTCTCCACCTCAATACCTGAAGGTTCAAAACACTCCCAGAACTAAGATTGCCTGCAGTCTCTCAGCAGCAATAACAGCCTCCCACTGCTTCTCACACACATGGAGGCAGAAAGCCCTCTTCCACAAGAGCTGGCATCACCAGCAACATTTCAGCAGCCTGAGCTGGTGCCTGCTCACCAGCAGGAGCTGCTACTGCACTTTCACAGAGGACCTGTGCCAGCCTGACCCACAGGAAACCCAGACACCGTTTGCATAAAGCACACTGCTCTGCATTTGAAAGAAGTCAGCCCGTGTTCCTCTTTTGCTCAGTTACTAGCATTCTGACTTCATCTTCTTCTCTGGAAAATTTGGATTTTCCCTCCAGCCAAAGCCACTTCCCTTTTGTACTTTAAACTTAGGCATAGCTTTAACCAGTCAGTGGGATTTTGGTACGCCTTCAGCCTCTCTGGAAATCCCAAAATGCACAGAGTCCTAGTGCTGCCATGCTTCTGCTCATCTGAGCCTTTTTGGAGTTCACACCTTCTGTATCAATCTAATCAATCTCTTCTATGCTAAAATACCTGCCAGGAGCTCTCTCCAACCACAGAGTACACAGAAACCTCCAGATCAGTCATGAACAGTAAAACTGAAAGGACTTTCTTCACCTCTCACATTCCCTGGAGCATGGCTGTGTTCTCCGGCCGGAGCTAACCTCTGCTGTGCAGCAAACTCCATTCAGCAGAGTCACCTCTCAAAGAAGAAATAATTCACCCAATTTCCTCCCACAATCAGAGCATCACATCCTCGTGCAGCCCTGGTACACGAGAGCTGGTTTTTATTGCACATCAGCTCACTGAGGAGCTGGTGTGGGCAGCTCTTGGGGAAAGAGGGGCTGTGGGAAGGCACAATGAAGGACCAAGCCTCAGGGGGACTGCCACACACTTCTTCACGTTATCTGGGATATTTCACTTTGTAACACATTTCTTTACCAGTAAAATGTATTCATTCAAGCAAACAAAGGTTTGACACAAAATTGCTGAGAAACCAATTTGTAAAGAGATGCAAGTGAATAGCAGATGAATTGGTTGTTGCTGTTAGCAAAGAGGGTGAGGGGATGTGAGGCTGCTTCTAGGAAGGAAATCTAAAAAAAGAGTTCAAGACACTTCAGGACAAGACTGTTAAAATCAAAGGCCTCATTTTGGGAAGGATGAAATGTATCCCTGAAGTCAGCTCAGCTGGTTTAAGCATGGTGCTAATAATGCCAAGGTCATGGGTTCTGATGGGTCACTCACACAAGAGCTGGACTCAGTGATCATTGTGGATCCCTTCCAACTCAGATCATTCTGTGATTCTGTGATCATATTTTCAAAAAGAAACTTTTTGGCTTCTCTGTTTGAAGTTTTTTTTTAGCTTGCACTAAAAGCTACCTAAATTAAAGAGGAAAAGCAGGTGATAGATAAATAACCCTATATCAAAATAAGACTGCTTCATTTTTGACTTCATCAATATTCCAGGTTGACCTGAAATGAAAGCTTTAAATTTCACTGAAAAACTGAAAACAAACAAAAAAAATCTGTCTCAAACTGACATGAACTTTTTTTTTCTCCCCACCCATCCCACCATGAAACCTGTCTTTGGTTTCTGCACTACAACATCAGCAATTCTCACTCATTATTTCTTGGTTTCTTGCATCACTCCCCCAGCAGGTGATGCACAGCCCAGGCTGTGTTTGACTCTCTACCAGGTGTCTGTGAAGTCTCTCCCACGGTGGGATTTGGTGCCCCATGCTGTCTCTGCTTTTCCCAAATCCTCAGAAAATGAGGAGGCAAACATGGGAGCCCTTCTCCTGCCCCAGGCCCCTGTGCCCCTCTCCATGGGCTTCCCTGCAGATGGCACTGCAGGAGCATCTGAGACCCCCAGAGCTGACAGGAGCCTCTGCATCCTCCACCCCCTGCCTTATCCCCTGCACTCACATCATTTCCTTGGCCTACTTTCTATTTAGGTTTTTTTTTTTCCTCCCAGAGAAATTATTTATCATAGGGATTGCCAGCGCCTAATAAACATCCCTCCAAGAATAAATTTGTTTATCTAAGGTATTTTATTATGCTGCCTCAGATAAAAGAGAGGGGGAAAAAATCCTCCCCAGAATATTTTGACTGTGCAAACAGTGGAAGAGCAGTGTCCTTGAGCACAATTTTCAAAGGGGAGGTTTGTCAGAAGCCATTTCAGCTGTTAAGGAATGAGTTATCTTTCAAATGAACAAAAAGAGGTGGCAGCACAGGCCCTGGCAACTGATCCAGTGTGACAGAGACAGATTTGAGAACCTCAAAGCATTTTGTTCCAGGGGCTGCACTGGCTGTCCTCCTGTTTCACCTTCTGTTTCCATCCAGACTGGGTGGCAGGGGAGGAAGGTGGGAGCATTTTAAATTCAGATTGCACAGGTTTGAGTCACAACACGAGAGAGCAGGTCACGGAAAATCAGGATTTCTGTCACTCAGTCCCAGGGTGGCTCCTGCCTCTGCCTCTGCCCCCTCCCTCTGCTGGAGCAGGAGCTGTGTCTCTGTGCTGATGAGCAGCACACAGCCAGCAGATCTGCTGCACCAGGCAGGCTCCCCACGCCACAAAGCCATCGAGTAACACCAGCTGGGTCCCTGGCAAGAGCAGCCCTGGGCTGTGAGAGCAGATAATGCAGTGAAAGGAATGCTTATTAGAAGCAGGAAGCCTGACAGTAGGATTTCTCATCCCAAATACAAGGTTTGCAGCAGTATAAATAATGCATGTCAATTGCCAGCATCCTGAAAATTAGTTAAAGTAGGTTAGGGGGGGAAAGAAGAGAAGGGAAAAAAAATATTCACACTGCAATGCTCTCCATTGGAAAGGAGTTAGCTGCTTGTAAGGGGCCAGCATTGAAAGAGTGGGCAGTAATTAAAACCTCTCTTTTTTTTGCATGACAATCTGTTAGCAAGAGATAGAATATTTTGCAAGTTGTTGGACTCAACCCTTCAGCTTCTTGCCCTGCCTGGAACATGAATGGCAAATCCTGTACCTTGGGCTGGAGCAGGTCACCCAGAGCTCTGCCTGGGTCTTCCTCCAAGAAAGCACCTGGGAATCTGCTGCCCACAGCTCCAGCACTGCTCAGGGACGGGGCAGTGTTTCCCTGAGGATCCACTCTGCCCTGAGAGCTCAAACCCTCACAAGTCATGGTCAGGGAGCAGGAGGAGGTGTTCCAAAGCTCTGCAAAGTTTTCACTGAATTGGTGCTTTCAGACCTCTGAATTCTAAAGATTTCTGCCAGAACCCTCAGCACCTGAAGGAGGGAAGAGTCTTTGGCTGCTCCTCTCACCCAGAGCAGCCCCAGCTGGGCACTGCCCCAGTCCAGCACTGCTCTCCAAAGCCACAAATCCAGAGCCAAGGGGAGCTGCCCGTGCTGGGCTGGCCTGGGGGAAGCAGGACCTGCTGGGAGCTGAGCTGGCAGCAAGCCACCCACCATGGAAATGCAAAGGACAGGCATGAAATGCACCAAATCCTCACTCTCTGTAGTGTTTTCAATGAATTTCATCTTCGTTTTGGCTGACAGGATTTGCCAGTGAAGTGTTGAATGCCCCCAGCATTGCTGCTAGGAGCATCCTTTCTGCACATTGCTGCTTAAGTTGAACCCACCTGCAGCCTCTGCAAAAACAATGAATTTTGGATTTTCCTCATCTTCCTCCAAGAGCAATCTGAGCACTGCAGATATCTCAGCACACAGGAGGCCAGCAGCTCCCTCTGACTTGTCAAGAGCAATTTCATTACCAGCAGCAATTCAAGCAATGAGTTGTCCCCTTCAGATCTATCCAAATTCCAGATCCCATCAAACTCCCCCCTCCCTCAGCTGCAATCTTCCTCCTAATCTAATAATAATCCCACCACTAATAAAGTACAGCCATGCTGGTAGAATGCCTCTCTGCTAAAATGCCTCTGTGCACACCAGTGATGACCTCTGTGGAACTGCTACGCTTAAATAAACATCCTCAAAAAATAAATCTGAAAACCCTGCATCTTTTTCCATTTCATTTTGATCACCGTGGCTGACTTCCAGCTCCTCTGTCTAAGCACACAGGCCTTTGGAAAATACCAGATATCATGAAAAAATAGTCCCCAAGGAAAGCTAAGCACTAAGCCAGTGATTGCCTCAAATAATCACCATATGCATGAAAACATACATCTTTCTGCACATGGCACCAAACCCTTCACTCCTGCTGGACCACACATTTGTCTTCACACAAATTTTCCAGGACTGAACTCCCCTTCAAACACACAGGATAGCACTGCCTGCTCCTCCAGGCAAGAACATGTCTTCATCACAGTGTCTGGTAGATCTGTCAGCATCACAGGAATTAAAAGCTCAGACTCCATCACAGCTGGGTTCTCCAGAGACTAAAACTCCTTACAGCATGGGAAGCAATTTGACTCAGAAAATACAGAAATGTCCCCATCTGGCTTCCTGTCTATCCTGACCCAAACTTTGGATGCCATTCAAAAGCACATCAGGGATCCAGAAAACTGCTGGAGCTGCCTCTTTCACGTTGAAACAAAGTGTCCATTCAAAACACAGTATTTTCTGGTTTGCCCTGTTACTTCTAGAGGATAAAATTGCATGAAAAACAAATGGGAAATGGGGAGAATTTTTTTTTTTTTTTTTTAATGAGGAACCTATGATTTTTGTCTGCAAAGGCCAAAGCATTCAGCATGAGAAAGGACAGAAGATGTCACACATGGCAGGATATCTTTCTCCTGAGCTGAGTTGTGACCACTTCCTAGGCTTTTTCCCTAGGAAGGGCTGTAGGTGTTCACTAGATCCCAACACTTTTTGCAGCCAAATTAAAAGTGTTTTGGTTGGGAAGCTCTTTTCAGCTGGGTCACATGCTCTTTGCTGTTAACCCATTCAAGCTGCACTTTGCATAAAAACAGGGCAAAGCCCCTCCAGGTTTTGCTTCACATTTCCAACCAGAAGGGTGAATTTACAGAGCCAGGGGATGCACTTGATTCCAGGGACTGGTGAGGGTTACAAACCACCTTTCATACTCTTTCAAAGAGATAGCCAGACCCTGGTGCTAACATAAGATAAATGTTAATGCAGATGACCAACAGAACTGCCCAATCCATCAGCCACCCCAAGCAGACCAGGGAAAGGCATCACAGGGTTGGTATAAACCAACAGCAAAAATAGCAACCAGAGTACCAAAAAAACTAAATATGTGGCTGAAGAGAACCCTGTTTTAGCTTTTCAGTGGGATCAAGCCCCATAAGACAAAGCAAAGGCATGTTTTCAGGTGTTTCCTGGGAAGGAAAGCACCTGGATGGCATCTCAGGAGGCTGCACTCAATTCCTGGTTATGTCAAGCCTCCCAAGCAACTGTCTGTGCTCCCCCTCTGTAAAATGCAATAATAATTCCTCCCATCTCCTTTGCCCATTTCTGTTAAGACTGAGCAGTGCATGGCAAAGAGCATCTCTCACAATGGGTAGTAGATACAGCAGGTGGAATAATTCACCTTCCCCACTTGTCTGCTGAGATGCTTTTAAGATAAAACTGAATGACAATAGTGTAACTGAGTTCATTTTCCACTTAAAAGAGAAGCCTCTCATCACAATACTGCAAAGCTTTGTAGTGAATGTGCTTCCTGTGCTATTTCATAAAAACAGTGTTCAGGGAAATGTGTATCATGATAAATACACATGTTAAAATTCCATTTACATGTTACTTTATGACAAATTCAAAAGCAGAGATTCTAGCACTGGGACCAGACACATTTCATAGACTATATTGAATAGAGTTGTAATCACTGGAAAATTTTGTGGGATTTGGAACAGAGTACAGATAACCTTCTACAGGTAGAGAAGAACATAAACCAGCCTAGTGTGACTGTGCTCACCATTCCCAAACAGGCACTGGGGGATGAGCAGGCTCTTATGTCTTTTCTCCTATTTGCTTAGGGAGCCTGGTTTGAATTCTTAATTTCCAGTGATCAAGTACAGATTTTTTTGCTTAAGCAGAACAAATAAAATCCTAATATGAAAATTGCTCAGTCAGTGGAGCCTCCCAGCCAGCAGAGGTGTAGGATTGCTCCTTGCCTGCTGCAGACTGGTTGCCTTACGTGCCCCTACAGTGCTGTGTATTGAGTACAGTAATTACAGCACTTCCTTCCCATCTGGGACTCAGTCCAAAGGCATTTTACCAAGTAACAATGCTTTCTCTATTCACCCTCTTCAGAACAGAATAGCATTGTTTAGTTTAAGTGGGCTTCCAGCCAGAAGAAGGTCAATCATAACAAAGTACTGACATTAAGATAAAGGCTAAATCTATGCTTTATGAAAAGTATCCAACCCTTGACAGTTGGCACTTGAGTGACAAGTCTGCACTGGGGGTGTTTCATGTACTTAGCTTTTGTAATTTGGGTAGTGTTCGATTTCACATTTGTGTTTATTTATTGCAAACCACTGAATCACCCTCCAGGTTTTCTCAATTTTCTCTTAAGGAAAATACAATGTTCTATTGCAATTAAGTAAACAAAGTTGGTTTTAACATACATTTTAAAAAAACATTGATTTTTGAGCCTGACAGTGGCTCAGCTTGTTTACAGCTCATGGTCTCAGGCATTTTCCCTGTGGTTCTCTGCATGGTAATTTTGCAGTACAAAAGAGCTGACATTGTCTGGTCTCATTTTTTTGGTGTTGTCTGCAAGGAAAGCTATCTCTAATAAAGCTGTAATGGTGAGAATATCTTTCCAGCTATCACACCCCTGCAGATTAATGCAGCTTCTTTTATTTCTACTTTTCTTCTTTAAAGCAGCCCCCCCTGACATTTGATCTGAACTTCCCCTGGTGTTTCCCCTCTGTGCTTTGATACACACTGCTCTCCTATCAGTTCTCCAACAAGTCTCTGGTATCTGGATAGTATCCTCCAGAGCACTTGTTTGAAGTTTTGCTGTGTCTTATCTTTCAGTCTCTCCATAACTGAGCATTTTTTGCTCCTTCAGTGTAGGATTAACCTTCTTGGCTAATTTTCCATCTCCTCTAAAGCAGTGGGTTTTGAATTGAGATCCAAGAGAGGACAGTAACAAGTTTAAAACCCTAGACCAGAGCTGGGGCAGATAATTTCCTCTACAGTTTCTTGTTTAACCTTATGTGCATCACTTGACATCTCCATGGCTTCCATTCCCCTCTATCAAAGAGGAAAATTGTTTCATTTAATTTAGCTTTTTTTTAAGGTGACAGGGGCTGCACACATCCCAGCACAGTGGAGCCCCAGGTGATCTGGGGTTTCCAGCTGCCAGTGTCATAAAACCAACACAGAGCACTTGCAGAGCATCCTTCAGTGATGCTGTGTAGCAGTTTTGCTCTCTGATAAAGACCCTGCAGACACATGGAGCCTGTGACAAGAGAAAAGGTTCACAAAGAACAACTGCTTACCACGCTGTCACCACCCTCCTATTGCCAAAGGGGCTTCTATTAAAAATGAGAATATATTTTTGAAAGATGAGATTTTGTGATCCACAATGTACTGGCCAAATACTTCATCCATGCCTCTGTCCAAAACTTCTCCATTGCCTCTCATATCATCCTCATTTAAGTACTCTCTATACACTGTCTAATGTTTTTCCCCCTGCAGCCAGTAAAAGAATAATTAACACCTCAATATTACAGTCAAAGGTACATTTCAGACCCAGATTGCCAAAAAGCTTAGGGGACAACTCCTACTGATCTCAACTGCCTTGCACAAGAGCTGCAGCTAAGCAAGAAATCAGTAACAGCTCCCAGGAGCTGCTGGTCTGTCACTTCATGGACATCCCTCCTGCCCCCAGTTCTCTCTTGAAATATTCCAGGGTCTAGTACTCCAGCCAAAGGTGTTAAGGAGAAGGAGGTACTGCTTCTTGTTAAGACAAGACAGGAGAAAATAAACTTCCAGGCACTGAGTCTGTTCAGACCTGTCAGATAAAGACATTTCTGCCAGCTTATCAGAGCTGGGTAAGAGCTGTCAGCTGATTTAATGCAGGATGGTCTGTTTCCCCACAAACCTTACAGCTCTGGTATCCTTAAACCACTGTAATTCATTTTGAATAATTTATTCCTCCTCCTTCCTGCAAACCTAGAAATACATTAAAATATTAATTTAAAATATGCATGTTGAGGAATGGTGGGGAAGAGAGGAGAGGAAGGCACGTGTGCACGGGGGGCATCAGACAGCACTGCTGGGAGGATTGCACTTCTGTGCCTTGCACTGGGCTCTCATCAGCCAAACCACCCCCAAGAGCCCCTGCACACCCCCAGTTCTGCTGGATTTCACTGAGCCCTGCTCCCTTCCAAGCAGACACAAATCCTCAACACAGAAACCATGCTGGTACCAGCCCAAAGCCCTCCTGAGAGCATGTGCTAAGCACAGCCCAGAGAGATGAAACCATCCTTCATCTGTGCACACAGAGCCTTGCAGGAGCTGGCCAGGACAGGGTTAATGAGGCTGCACATGGTGCCTGGGATAACTGCAGCTTGTGGCACACTCTGTGTTGTCTGCTGCCTCCAGTCTCCAAGCTAGTTAAACTGGTTTCATTTGTCAGAACTAAAATTAACTCACACAGATTCTCAACGTTATCTTAATTTGCTAAATTCCACAGTTCAACCTAGATTATCCAAACTTCAATTATCCAAAACTCCTTGGTATTCAAAACAGGGTCAAGTCTCTTGACATCCATTAAGTACATTGAAAATTCCCTCAGTTATCAGAGACCTCATTTATATGAACATATTCCATATCCCCAATGGTTTTTATATAATTGAGGCTGAATGTCAGGAAGGTTTTGATTTCAGGATATTTTGACTGATAATTGAAACTTCCAGAGATAGCAATTATTTCACTGTATTATTTTTGGCTGCTTTTTTTTTCCTGTCCTGAGAAATCCATTTTATTAAATATTGAAATTCTGACTCAAAACTCCTTTTGACACGCCACCAAGCATTTCCAGACCTTCAACATCACCTGAAGGCATCACACTGCTCACTGCAGGAGCTCCTGCAGGCCCTGAGTGAGCTGGGAGTGAAGCACAGGGAAAGGGGGGCCCTGGGGGGCTCCTGGAGTGCTCCTCCAGTGGGCAGAGATGGGAGCTGGGGTGGATTCACATCAACCACAGAATTTACAGTCACACTTGGCTTAGCCCAATGAGCTGAGTGCACCTTGAAATAGAAATTTTAGCACATCACAAGGGACACAGAAAAGGTCTCAAATGCAGGTTTGATGACTGAACCTCAGCCCCTGCAATATCAAGTCAGTGCCCAGCCAAAGACTGCCCTCCTGCATGCTTCACTGGGATGCTCCCTGTGTGAGCATCTGACTCTGCAAGGTGTTCCATGGGTACCTAAATAATTTTTCTGTAGCCAAATGCAGACAGAGACCAGCTCTGTTTTCAACCAGTGAGACAAATTTCATTTAGTACACAGAAAAATGTGTCCAAAGCAAAATTAATATGAAATTCAAATACTTACAAAATGTGAGGCTTACATAAATATTGCAAATCAACTAGTATTACAATTTGCATTCCACAGTTATTTAATTTAAATATGATACATTGCTATGAGTATATGGAAAGCAAAGTGTACATTGTGCACAAAACTCAAATCTTTGCAGCTGTTTAAGCACTTCTGTCTTGCAAACAATTTGCATAATGCATGAACTGGAGATATTGATGTGGTGAGCACATCCCTGGCAGGACTCACCTGTGAATGTGAATTTTGGAGCCACAAGCCATGAGCAGAGCATGTCCCTCCCCAGACTTCCCCTGCTCCTCATGTGTGATGCCACCAGGGCTGGAACAGATCTGCAGAGCTCTGGGTGAGCCTGGCAGTGCTGGGGAAAGGTTATGGGCAGGTTTGGGATAACCAGCCCTTCACCACCTCCTCACCCACAGCCCTGGGAAGGAATGGGGGCTGTGGAGCTCCCAGAACTGGAATGGGTGCTCCCACTCCAGCAGGCTCATGGTCATGCAGCCAGATGTCTCCATACCTTACCAAACAGAGTTTTTAGGACCTCAAGGCTCTGAACACAGCAGCTGTACAAAGTGAGTGAACAGAGAGGCAGCCTGACACGAAACACAGGATGATTCCAAGGATCTCCCCATGGCACAACGCTGTCCTGTAGCCACCCAAGGCACTGGGCTGCAGCTCTGGCCATCACACAGAGCTTGAGCCAGCCCACCAAGGCCACCCCACAGGAGAGGAGGATTGTGGCACTGCATGGGAGCTGTAATGAAACACCTGAATACACTTTATAAACTGTTTATATAAGGGAGTGTAATCAAAAGCACTAACAGATGATTAATGGCTGCACTAATCAAATTTAGTTGAAGCTCCCAGACAGGTCACAAGGCAGAAGATTCAAGAGGTTGCTCATCTTCCTATCTGCAACACCTGCTCCTGATGCTTAGAGCACACACACTGCCTTCTCTGTAAACATCAATAATATTTGTTAATTGGTTATTACTCCTTCCACAATGGAACCTTTAGGAATGAGCCTGAGCATTTGGGGAGTGAAAGATTGCCCTTACCATTGGGATGGAACTGTGCTCTGGAGCTGCTGAGCTGCTTTTTTTATTGCATGCTGTGTGCATGAAAAACATGTTCCACAGCAAACTGAACTGTAGCTTCAAGTACTAATTCAAACACTTAAACATCACTCCTGTATAATACTGAACTCACTGCTGCTGTCAGCAGGAGCAGTGTTTGAAACAAGAGCTGGTAGGGGAAGGTGTTGGTGCATGTGCACGAAATGAGGGCATTGCACAACGTGACACCATTTGTCACCACCCCTCCCATCCTAAGGCTCAGGATTTTTGCTGATCCTGTATCCAGGCTGAGAAGGGATGGCAAGAGCAGAGCAGCAGTGCTGTGCAGCCCATGAACAGTCTGGACTCTCTTTGGGCTCA
Organism: Passer montanus; assembly: GCF_014805655.1. Lineage (NCBI taxonomy): Eukaryota > Metazoa > Chordata > Aves > Passeriformes > Passeridae > Passer > Passer montanus. The sequence continues at coordinate 2,773,068 of NW_024370263.1, read as the reverse complement.
CAGAGATTCCAGCTGATATGAAGTCACTAAGCAATGACAACCACAAAAATGTCCTTGTTAGCAGTGTCCTGGAAAACGAATATTCTTTTTGCTTACAAAACATTTGGTTAAAAATGGGTCCTTGTCTAAGCAAAGAGCCTCAGCATAGTAAATTTGTTTGCACTGTGGGAGGACAGCTCATCCTTCAGCACAAAAAAAAGGGAGAGAACAAAGTGTGGGGATGAGAAAGGAGGCAATAAAAGTGGAAAATTAACAGCAACAGCCATTAAAAGACAAGGAAGGTTGGAAAAGATCTCATGGGAGAGCCACATCCAGGAAGTTTTGGGAAGGAGGAAGAAAGACTGACTGTGCTCTTGTAAGAAAAATCAGATCCCTCCTGAACACTGAATCAAACAGCACCAGAAGACACAAAACATAAGGTGTCCTGCTTTCTGGGTTTAAGATAGAAAGCTGACTTTGGGCATCATCTGCAGATTTGTCTAATTATTGTGTTTTTTATGCTTTAAATAAAACCAAGAGACACTGAGAGATTCTGGAAGGTACATGAAAAGAGCTACACTTAGAGCTACACTTTGCAAATTTACTTCAGGAGTATTTCAGGAGAATGTGTGTGTTCTGATGTTACCCTGAGAAGCAAAACTGGATCCCTGGGAAGAGAAAGTATCAGAAATTAGGTACTTGTGAAGTTCTAGCAATAGGAGACCCAGACATCTCCCTTCCCCTTGCACCCAAAGTCACAGATTGCCAAAAAGCAAGTCAGATAGGGAAGTTTCCAAAATTTGCTCATTTCAGACAACACAAGCCAACCACTGCTCAGAGGGGAAAAAGACCTTTTGGATTATTTTCAACACTTGGTATCAGGAGGGGAATCCCAGTCTGCCCCTGTGAGCTGGGAAACCCCCTTGCACTCAATGGCACTGACTAGAGAAAGAATGACAGGAACAGCCCCAGATCTGCTTTGGACACAGGCGGGGCAGACAGCTGCCAGGGGAGGAAGGGATACTTCCCCGTCCCTCTGGTCAGCCTGCAGCACTGATAAAGCTGAAATATCTGTCTGGAATTGCCTGCTCTGACAGGCTTTATCGGGCCAGGCATTTCCCAGCACTGTGCAGCTGCCCCAGCAGGAAGGGAGCAGCTCCCCTCCCGGCCCCGGTGCATGCCTGCAGTAACCACATTAACCACAAAGCATGTTTTTATCTTGTTAAGCCGCTAAGCTCTGAAGTGTTCCGTTTAGTATGGTAATAACAAGGCTGAGTGATAAAGCTTTTAGTGGCTAGAGAAATAGCAGCCAAGATCTCCCGTGAAGGGGACATGCAGTTTGTTTTCTTTACACGGATTCTTCTGGACATGGCAGCACAGAAATAAATCAAATTCCATAGGCTAGATAACACCCTGGCTGTGAGACAGACCAACAAAAGCTGAGAACTCAGCAATAAAGAGATGCTGTTAAGTGACTTAGGCCAAGAAGCCGACCTGTCAAACCTGATAAGGAATATCATCTAGATATGAACCAACCAATAAAATAAACCACACTATTTAGGTACTCGACTGCTTTTCAATAAAGCCAATATAATGTCAGCATCTGTAGAAATAGGTTATTTTTTTCCTATTTTGGTTCTGCATGAGTAGGAGCAGTAAACACCCACCCGATGTTCCAACCCCACCCACAAAACAGTCAATTTATCCACCCCAAATGCTCTCATCATTCAAATTAGGAGCCTGGCTAAGACCCTCTCACTAGAGATTTAAACCTGGAACGAGGGTCATTCATAACCACAGTGGGGTCTCTGCCCCTGGGCAATCCAGGTCACCCCTCTGACCCTCCTGCCTCCCAAAGAGCCACCTCCACTTTTCTTTTATCTCCAGCAGGCCTGGAGCAGGTTGTTCTTCAGGGTTCAGATCTTTCCTACTGCTCTCTTCAATGTAAACTGCTTTTCATGTTTTGAGCTCAGGCCTCACTGATTGGAAAGTCCCATTATAGATCAAAGGGGATGTTCATTTACAACCCAATTTAAAGTAATGGAAAGTTATTCAAGCACCTATAGATGAAAGAGTCCAGCCTTTAATCACTTCGATTGCTATCTCACCCCTCTACTTTCAACTAGGCTGCTTCAACCCATGGCAGCTACTCCCAGACAGGTGCAGATCAGTGGCTCATTTCTCACCACTGCACATTTGTGCTGTGCCTGTTTATGACCATGTCCTGCATTCTCTGAGCAGTTTCTAACAAAGTGTAAAAAGGACACTTTACGGGGGTTTTTTTTGTTCAGATCACTTGCAACAGAAACTAAGCTGAACAAGTCAAAAAACCCTCACAGAAAACATAGAGCTCTGAACAGAATGCTCCAATGGTGGAGCAAGGCTTGGGGAATGTCAGCACTGCCCACCAGGCTGGACCAAGAATTTGGCTGCTTTGCAAATCAACAGGATGCAAACACTCAGAAGGGTCAAGTGCCTTCCTCTTGTTGGTCAAGTGCCACAGGATCTTTGGCTGAAAGCAGAGGGTGGGATGCAAAAACCAAAAATAGCAGAGAATAAACTAGGATTTAATTTTTCTTTTTAAGCAGAATGGGTGACCATTCTGACTCCTTCGTAAAGCCATTCCTACTGCCACCCTTGGAGCTGCCCAGGAGAGCAGCACTGGTGCAGCACTGGCTGAGCTGGAATTAGCCCAGTGTGCCTGGCAGCTTGGGCAGGCTCACAGCCCATCAGGGGCTGCCCCTTCAGACAGCTCCAGCTGGCACCACACCTGCCCTGGCTGCACACAGCCAGGATTAAACCCTGCACAGCTCACTGGGGTACCAGGAGAGGATAAAACCTCTCAGAAAATGGACTGAGCACTCGGAGAGACTGCCCAAGGAGCTGTGGTGCTGGGCTCTGTGAGGGGAGCCCTCATCCACACACAGGTATCCACACTCAGAACATCCACACTCAGAATATCCACACACAGATATCCACACTCAGAATATCCACACTCAGAATATCCACACACAGAATATCCACACTCAGAATATCCACCCACAGATATCCTAACAGTGGAGGAGCAGGCAGGCTCCATCCTGCTGCATGCCAGCTGGGTGAGGAAATGAATCCCCTCCACCTTTAGCAAGCACAGAGTCAGACTGACTGCCAGTCTCCCCACTTCCCCCTGAAATACTGAAACTAGAAACATAAGGGAAACCATTGACCAAACCACTGCAGCAATCCCCTGCTGCAGCAGCTCTCAGGCCCTTGTTTCACTCACCAGGAGTTAAGCAGGACCACGGCAGCTCACTGCAAACCACCCCATGGAGACTTCTGCAGCTTCTGCACTTCTGCAGCTGCACCAAGGAGCAGATTTTCAAGTGTCTCAGCTCCTTTATGCTCACTATTGCTCTGTTCAAATACCACTTCACAAGCTTGGCCACTTTCCTGCTCACCCAAGATTTCCCAGCACTCTGGCTCCACTCTCATGGACTCTGGTGCAGAGGGAAACACCTGGTGACCAAATTCTGGGACCCTGGTCTCTTCCCTCATTCCCTGCTCCTGACATTTCTTGTAGTTCTATCAACCAACTTTGCATGTGTCTTCATAATTTCATTCCCTACAAATATTTTTGCTTCTATTCCCATCCTATTTTTCTGCATCCAGTTATCTCCACATCACATATTTATTCTTGCTGACCTTTTCACTTGCCCCCTTTCTTCTCCACGTTGTTCTGAGCATATGCTGCCCTGCCTGAGGCTGGATTTTGAAGAGCTGTGAGTTGCAGCTCACCCGTGTTACCCACTAACATAACCCGTGCTGAAGCTGCAGAGGAGTTTATTGGTATCACCTAGAGAGGAGCTGACAGCAGATGACAGACTGCAGAAGACACTGGGCAGGTCTCCAGCTCAGTTCCACTCCAGCCCCTGTGGACACCTGCCCACTTAGGCTGGGAAAGCTCAGAGAGCAAGGGAACACTCATCAGCTGGCAGAAGAAAGCAGCAACAGGCACTCCTGTCTCCCATCCCCTCTTCTTTAATGACAGCTGGAAGCTTTCTACAAATGAGCAAAGGGGCTGAGGCAATGGCCAGTAACAACCTCTGCATTACCTGTTGTGGTTTGGATGAAACCATCCTGAAATAATAATCAGAAAGTGAATAAAACCCCTGGGTATGTTACAAATTCTTGGACAAACAGTAACTTTGCAGACAGACTCTACAAGAACGCTTTTGTGCCCACAACCTACGAGGCAGGTGTTCATTTCCATAGTATTTTATCTCCTGTTTAAGCTCACCAGAGTGCCTACCCCTCCAACGTCTGCTGGGCACTGCTCTCACAGTGGAAACCTTGCCCAAACCAAGCAACAGCTGAACCTCGGGGGGCTGCAGGGCACTGTGGGGTCAGGAATGCAGAGAGCAGGAGAGAGTGAAGGGAAGAGAGGAGCAGAAATTAAGACCTTGGGCTTTAAGGTTTGACTAACTGAATGAGACAAGGTTATTAAAAAAGTGGGAATGGTAAGCAGGGGAGGAAAGCAATTTTCCCTAACCTGCCCCATGCTGCCATTAACATTTAAATTAAAATTATGAATTACTGAAATAGCCATGGTCAAGGCCTCTGTATCCTCCCCCGTAGTAAGTACCATGATGCACTGTCATGTGCAAACAGCTCCTTCATGAGACACCAAAAGGCTCTTAATAATGGATATTATACTTCTGCAATGATCACAGTGGAAAGCACCCAAAATTACCAGCTTTCCTTGCAGAATAATTTGTTATTTTAATGCTGTCAACCTGCAGAAATAGATTTATTGTTATTAATAATAGTGATTTGCCACATTTTGCTAGTTAAATTACAGTGCTGTATAGTTAGTTCCACAATAAAGGACTGGAAGTGTGCCAGGAGATTGCTCATAGCTCAGAGTAACAGCAGTTGGCACTGTTCCCATTAAGGCATTAAAATTTGAGTCAGAAACATAACAGATGCAAAACAAAACATGAGGTCGCTCGCGGGGATTATATAAAAACAATTAAAACAAATTAATTACCAGTTATGTTAGTGTTTCTCGGCGTACACGTAGAATGATTACAAATCCATGCAGAGGTCTTTTAAAGACCATAAAAGTCAATAAGGATCCCTGAGGGACTATGAGGGAACTTTTGGTTTCCAGCATAGCAGAGGGTTTACAGAGATGAAATACAGGGAGGTACAGGCTGTGGGACAGGCCCAGGAGCAGCAGCAGCTCCTGGAGGCTCCCGAGGAAATCCAGCTGTGAAAAGGTTCCTTGTACAAAAAGTCACTGTCCCTTGGTGCTGCAGAGGGGCCCAGGGCGGGTGAGCTCTTCAGGGAGCCCTGACAAAGCACCTCGACCCCAGCTCAGGAAAGATGCACTGGGGCTAGTGAGATAAACTGGGGATGCTCAAGAGCTCCCAGCAGGACAGACTTCTCATAAATTAGGAGTTTCTTGGAGGAGGCTGCATCAATTTTCTCCCCATCTTCCCCCGAGCAAGCCTGAAGGTTTCTAGTCCTTGATGAAAATTCACTGAAAAGCCTCTACAGGGAATCCCTGTGAGAAGTCCAACCATAACTAGATTCCTTTGAAGAATCAGGACTTTCTGGGGACAAACATACAGTGATTGCAGCTTTCACCTATAGCAAAGTTTCCAGAACTGAAAAAAACCTCCTTGGGCAGCGTACGAGGTGTTACCTTTCTGTTTAACTGTTTTTTCTAGTTTTATGTTACCAGGGAAAAGAAAAACTGCTTGGCATTTTAGCATCTGACTAATGGTGTGAAAACATTATCTTCCTATTGCTCTCCAAGGGGTGATTTAGTCCTTTGGAAAGAAATAGGTATGGAATAATCACACCAAGGCTGCTTATTGTGCATGTATAATATCTAATAATAAAGAAATTGAGTTCAGCCTCACCACAGACCTCTCCTGCTGTCCTCCATGTGTGCACGTCCAAACCATCGTTTTTCTTATTAGTTCTTGTTAAGCATCATTAAAGTGCTTGATGCAGCACAGGAGAGTACCCAGTCCCTGTCCTGAGGAGCACAGCTCTCTCTTTATTCAAGAGATGTAACAGCAGCATCAAGTGTTCAGGTAAGCACTGATCCTGGGAGGTGGTCCAGACACCACTTAGAATCACTTGAAGGGGAGAATAATCTGATTTCTTTCCTATAATTCACATATTTGAGTAAACCCATAGAAACCTTTTTGTTTTAAAACTGTTTTAATTTGCACAAATACTGGCAAGGAAGGAGGAAAAGAGGAAATATACACCTCTGTGGCAAATAGACTTCCAAAAGTGGACAGAAGGGTCAGTAAACATTCTCCAGCACCACTTGGTGGAAATAGATCCTTTGCCCCAGATCACATCCCTGTTGCAAGCCAAGCAGCAAGGCAAGGCCATACTGAGTTAGGAAAGAGGAAAGGTATGTTATCACCTCCAATGGCCCTTGCCCAAGAAGCACCCACATTCCCAAGCCAAAAACAGGGCAAGCTGCCTGCTAGGAGCAGCCCAGCCAAGTGTCTACTCCAACTGATTTCTCAAGCAATAAGGAATTTGCAGACTTTAACTCCACCCTCTTGAAAAGCAGAGTGAAACAGTAAATATTGATGGGTATCACCAGATGTCACTGTTGTACAAAGTCATCCAAGATGCACATGGCAGACTTGAAAAGACACCTGAAACTTTGCAGTTGCCCACCCTCTGGCCTCCCCTCACCCCCAGCAGCCCAAGGAGAGGTTCTCCCAGGGCAGCAGCAGCACTTTGCTCCCTGGGTGTGTTTAAAGCCATTTTAAAGCAGAGGCACACCAGGCTGTGGCTTGGGGAAGGAGCCACAGTGCACCACGACAGCTTTTGTTTCAGGTCTGGTATGTTTATATTGAGTTTTATTTTTCAATTGAGTTCCAATACCATTCTTTCTGATGGAAAGCTAAATTGCAGGGCTCCAGACATTGCTATCAGCTAGCAAAGAGATAACAATAATTAATACTTGGTAACATTGAGCCTGCAATGTCTTTTGCATGATGCTGCCTTACTAGTTTCAGCAGGAATTCTCTGAGATAATCAAACCCAGCATTTTAAAGTTCATTTGCTTCAAGCCTCATTCATACAGATTTTGATGTACTTCTAAGATGGCTTGAAAATGAGCATTTGCCTTCCAATAATATTGTTCCCTATCTACAAGATATCTACCAGAAGAGAACAGTAGCTAGATGAGCTTGGGTTTAAACAAGATATGCACAGAGCAGTGTCCTTTCAAAAGCAAATCTGCTGAGGAAATAATTTCAGCTAAAAAAATAAACACTACTGGCACTACATCAGAAGAGCAGCAAAATAACGTTGATCCGCTAAAGCAACACACTTAATGTTTTAAATCAAAACAGATCTGTGCAAGGAAGTGCTTGCTTAAAATCTGTGTGTTTTTATTCTGCAAGTCACATTTAGAAACAAAAAGAAGACAAAACATACAAGCATGAGGCTCTTCAGCCCCAGCACGCTGCTGCTGGTTCGTTGTGTATCATCTGCTATTCCCAAGGTGACAAGTGATATCTGGACGCTGTTTGTGTAGTAATCCAGAACAAATTAGGTGTAATGGTTTTCTGTGAAGTACATTGTAAAAATAAAGAAAACATGCTGATTGAAAAATGCACTTCTCCACGCTCAGGGTTGATGGTGGCTCAGGCTCAGTGGCTCCCTGCCCTCCTTCATGGACATGTGGACATGGAACCAGCAGAAAAGGGACAGAACTGTGTTGGACTGGCCTCTGGTACTCAGTGACTGCAGTGTGAGCCAGCCCCTCTCCTCGTGGCTGTTTTTACCTTAAGCTATTTTACTCTACTCCTCTCTTCAAAAATGCAGAGCAATTTTTTATTGCTCATCAGCTTCCAGTTTGGCTCAGTTACACAAACCTCCATCCCTGTATAAAACTGCCTTAAGCACGAGGAACAAAGGAAAAATAAGGACTAGAAATGCATCAGCTTGAAGGGAGATACTCAGGGGATACTACAGGGATTTGTCTGGAGCCTAATACAATTTAAATTATTTTTATTAATGTGCTGAAAGTAGTGCACAGAACAAATGGCACATGAATTAAGTTTGAATCATTCCAGAATGGAAAGTGTTGCAAAAAGAAATCAAAGAAAAATAGCATGGTGAAGTTCACAAAATATTAGCATGAAGTAGCAAAATGATATTCCAGCCAAAAAAATGCAGAGTTAATGCATACCATGGAGGCTGGAGGAATAAATCTCATGTGCAGCAGCCTGAGGAAAAGGAAGATGCTGCTGAGGCACAGTAAGGGGAGCTCTCTGAGCTGACACCAGCCCGTGCTCTCCAAGGGCCAGCCCAGCAGCACTGCTTAGCTCTCTCCTTCTCCCCACCAGCATTTCCATGGGTCATACTGAGGGACACAAAGGCAGTGCAGACTTCTAATGAGCCAGCATAAGGCAAAGGGCTTTGGGAGAAAGACTCCTTGTTTCAAGACAGAAAGCAAGCACAGGCTACCCGAGGTCAGGCAGCAGCAGCCCACATCGGGCTCTAATTGCCTGCTGCAGGATTTCTGACATTTTTGTCTAATACAGCTGGTAGCACAGTGGGAGACAAAATATCATACTCTGATCCAGTCCATGAGTAGACTTAATCTCTCATGCTCTCTTCCCCTGCCATCCTTCAGCAGTATTTTCTAATAAAACGGAAGCCCTTGTGCTTCCATTAATAAGAGCTCCAAATTAAAAATTAAAAAAATAAAAAGAAAAAGAAAAAGAGCTTATTTTTGAAAGTCTGAAGCTACAGCTTAGTAATGCTAGAGCAGGGTCAGCTACAGGAGTTATCCCAAGGTCAACCAGGCAAGCCAGGGCCAACTCAGCAAACCAATCCAGATCTAAACCCCAGCCCCAGCCGCCTGAGCTCCCCTTGTAACTGCACAGCTTTTCTTTTGCTCTCAAAAGAGGCCACTCAGTGCCAGGAGAGATGAGCAGCACAAGTTTGAACAATTGTGACCCACGAGGCACAGCAGCAGTGCTGCAGGGAGGGATTCTACTGACAAAGGGGTGTCACAGAGCTGGAGCTTCCCCTTGTCCTTAACCCTTGCAGGAGCTTTGGAGAGCAATTACCGCCTGTCAGAGCTGGAGGCTGGAGCTGCTCCAGGCTCCTCAGCCCCTGTTCCCTGGCTGACACTGCACCCAAATCAGCTCTACAAAGGGAATCCCAGCCTTGTTGCTCCTACACTGGGGACAGCTTGGCCCTGGGAGAGCCCAGCCAAGCTCTGGAGCACCGGCACTGCAGAGACGCTGTCACCAAGCCAACAGCAGAGTCATCAGGGGCCAAAGAAAAGAGCAAATATTTGTAATCAGAGCTGCTGCAAACTTACTGGTTCCTTGCTAAGCCCTAAGAAAAACAAGGGGATGAAAGTTGGCTTCTGCTCTTTTAAGCAGGCACTGGAAATGCCTTGGCTCAGTGCGGAGCGATGGTGTTTACACAGCCTCCCCATCACCTCCCGCCTGCACTCACCCCTGGGCTGCTTCTGTTGACAAGCAGCAGGGAATGGGATCTCTGTCCATGAAAATGGATGATGTCAGGGTTAATTAACCCGACCTGAGGTGACACAGCCAGCAGCAGCCACTCCATGGGCTGGCAGGGAGAGGCTATATATAGTTCTGTGACACGATGAGACACATCAGTCACGGGGCAAAGGAAATACAAAAGCACTATGATTTAACAGCAAATTCTGCTTGGTGATCCCAGGAGGGCTGGCCAGGTGAGACAGGGCACAAAACACAACACAACCACAGTGCAATATGCATCTTCAGCATGTGGAATTTACTGGTAGCAGTTTGCACCTAGAATGAAGGATGGAGGATTTGTGCATCTTCAACAGAGAAATTTCCTTCTAAGTCTGGAGGTCACAGCTGTTCAAAACACCCAGAAGCTTTGCTTCCCCAGGGTATGTGAACTTTGTGCTCAGTTCAAGCTGCAGACTTTGTCTGCCCCTGATTTCTCTTGCAAATCTGTCTGAGCCCAGAATGCAAAGCAGAATTCAGTCAAATATCCAAGCAAAGCCACACAAAGCAATGAATCTCATGTGGTTCTTGACAGGAAGCTATAAATCTATCCAGGGCTGCCCCCAAAGGTTTCCCAAACCTTCAGGTGACTTTTCAGCTACTTATTTATGGGATTCTAAACGCAGGACACAGCTGAGCTAAGGTGACTCTCTCAGGGTACTGCGCTTGTTCCTAAGCATTTTCAGAGCTGATGGGGGAAAGCAAAAAACCTCTTTACCATCTCTTCCTTCTCACCCACTACCTGAACACAAATCCAGCACCTTCAGGAGGCAATTTCAGGAGCCCTTTGATGCTGTTGGACAGAAGCCTTGTTTTGGTTGCAGGTTGTTACTGCTCCCTGAGAAAAAACTTGGCAGTTCTGAGCAGCATTTGATGGGTGTTTGTGGGCATCTCCTGGAGGGAGGCAGCTTGCCTTCATCACATCAAGGGACAGCAAGCTTAAGTTCAGGCAAACCCCACCAAGGAAACACTTGTCCTTGTCACTGGTTCCTGCTCCAATCAAGGAATTGATGCCAATACACCAAACAGCAGCTGAGATGAACAGCAAGGAAGGTTTTGTTTGCATTGCCTACAGGCTCTGGTGGAGAGCTGGGCTGCAGGTGGGCTGGGGCTGTTCCACAGCCTGCACTGGGGAGAGTGGATAATGATAAACGCTCCCTCTCGGCCTTCAAACACATTAATCCATAAATATTGATAGCCCTGAAGTGCTCTGTTTATCCAAAAACCAGGTGAAATCTTGGCAGGAGCCAAGTACCTGGAAATGGCTCAGGTTTATGTGCTTCCCCAGCCTGGGGAGAAGAAATGAGTGGTGCAGTGCAGCACTGGGTACCCAGAGATTGCCACCTGCTCCAGCACAGCCAAAGCAAGCAGCCAATTTGTGTTCCAACAGAAGCAGAGCCGTGGGATGAGGAATTTTCTTGCCTTAGATGAGGGAAAAGAAGGAAAATTATATAAGGAAAAAAAATGAAATTCAACAACGCGCTGCCTCTGAAGACTCAAGTGACTGAACACGGCAGGTGCAGCAGGGATTTCTCAATGACAAACATGTGCAGGCAGAGTGTGTGTTTATCCTGTACATACACTGAGAAAAATATAGCCCCCATCAGTACCACGCCTGAGCACACAGCCTGTGGATCAGGACAGCCTGACAGCTGGGTATTATTTATGGCAGCTTTTCCAACTAGGTAGACATTTACAAATCAAAATAACTGTCATCTATGTTGTCGGAATGCAATTTTTGGTGTGTTCTATCCTCTGCTTTCCCCTACCTACTGTATTATTAACGGCCCTTGGCCTCTCCCTGCCAATCTCTGTTTCCCCGTGGATGTTTTCTCTGCAGCCACAGCCCCCAGACCAAAGCCCCTCGCCCAGCAGATGGCACTCAGAGGCTCCAGGAAACCCACACGCTCCCAGAAATCCCCTTCCTCCAAGAAAATGGGGCTAATTGAGATTTTGTTTCTGGCTGACACCATCTCGGGGATGCTGAGCTTTAGAGGCCCCCAGGGCTATCCAAGGAAAACTGAGGTTGCAGCTCCCCCTTGTCAGGAGGGCTCTGGTCCTGAGTGGGTGAGGTGCAGCCTCCCCAAGCCCTCCATGGAGCCCAGCCTGAGCTGTGGATGGTGTCTGGCTGCAAGGAGGGTGAATTTTGCACTTTCCCTCCAAAGCTCCAAGGACCAAGAGGAGAGTTGTTACAGACACTGCATGTAGAGGAGGGATGCAGGAACTGTCCAGCTTGTGGCTACTTCTTCCCTCTAGGATGCCTTCCCTGCAAAACCAGGCATGGGGCAGATTGTGCTACAGACTTGGGAAATTCCTGCAGGGAATTTGGCCAGCAGCTGCTCCTCTAGAGGACAAACAATTTCCACTAGCACATGGCAGTTGATGCCAAATTCACCTGTGCTCTCCCCTGGTTTTCTGGGCAGCCACACAGCAGCAAGACCCAGGGATAACGAAGCAAACTCCCCTTGCAGTTCTGCTTTTCCCCACAGAATTTTCATTGCAGGAATAAAACTGAACAAATAAACCCTCCTTGCATCTACTCTCCAAAATAATAACAACCCCCAAAAAGAGCGTACTGAAAATTTATTTTTACCCCTTCACTGCCACGGCAACAGGCTTTTGTTTCCTAAAAATGGCACCTCTCACCTCATGCCCCATGACCTGCCCATCAGGGCTGGAGCAGGGGATGGAGGGCTGGGAAGCTGGCAGGGGGCTGGATTAATGAGGGCACAGGGAGGCTGCAGCCCTCCCCATTAGCTCTCTATCATGTGCAGTAAGAGCAGCCATCCTACTGTGCAGCCCTTGCCATTCCCATGGAAACCACTGGTGCATCCCGCCAGGAGTATAAATAAACCTCTCGCAGGAACTTCATCCCGTGTGCTGTGCCACAGCTGAGACGTCTGACACCCACATTAGGGACACAGGTGCCTCTCTCTTTGTGCTGCAGGGACACTGCTGCTGTCCCTTGTCCCTAAAAACAGGCCAAGGTTGGGCACACAGGAAACCAGGGAAATGAAGGACTGTGTCAGGCAGTGTAACACACGCTCAAACACCACATCTCACAACCACAGTGAACAAAAATAGCCCTGCCACCAATCCTAATTGTTATTTAAGTGTCTGAGAACAGCACTAAAGAGACACTCAGAATGCACATAATCTAATTATAACGAGCCTTGCAAAAACTAGCCCTGCATCTTCCATTCCTGCAGCGCTCCCCACGCTCTGCAAGGGAAGCACAGTCCCACCTCCAGGGCTCTGAGTCTTGTCAGATATTTGTGATTGGGAATATCTGTTCCAAACCCACCCACAACACAAGCCAGGGAGCTTGGGCAAGAAGGCCAGCACTCAGCAAACAGGTTTTGTTTCATTTTAATTGGGATAATTTGCAGATTATTTTTTTTAAATATAGGGGGGATACAATACCCTTAACTCTAGCTGGAGTGGTCCATGTTTTATCTACACACATTATACCTTTCCCACTCCTATCCCCCTTTCCATAACCATTTTGTCAGGGAGGAAGGTTTGTCCTAATAATTTCCATGTTTGCTTTACACAAAGGATTAGACACTACACACTATAAGATCACCTGCTGCTGCTCCTCAGGATAAAGTCTGCAAGTGTTATCAGCTGCCACGCAGGACTCCACATCCCAGGGTTCAGCCCTTACACACAGGTAGAATAAAATATCAGAAGCTATGGTAGCAAAGGAAATGTCAAACCTTTCCAGGTTTTGGGGGTTTTTTAGCCAGGTCCCTCAAGCCTGCTGCCACCTGCACTTTATCAGTTATTATCTTTGATAATTATCGGATTAAACTCCATGAAGAGAAACTTCTCCAATTAATTACAGCCAGAAATAGTAATGACAAGATCATTTCCAGACCTAGAGCAGGCTCCTCAATGATTCTGTGAACCTGTGAACCTGAGGCTCTGACAGCAAGGGAAAAAGCCCTGCCTGACTTTGTTGGAGTAATTTTATTAACTCTGGCTGGTTCTGTTAGTTGACAAAGTGACAGGATCCTGGGGAAAATTTCTCTGTGTGTTTAGTACATCTTTGGCAGGTGTCAAGGTATATTCTCTGGCTTGTCACTCACTGTGCTGCCCTTTAGATAGTTATTATTTCATGTAATTATGATTATTACATGTGGAGATGCCACCCTTATGAATAGCCTCTGGTTGCTGTCACTCACTGCAATGTGATGCAGGAGGATGAGTTGTCAGGAAGGAACTGCAGGGTATAAAAAATTGCCACATTTCTCTCTTTTAAAACAAATAATCCATATTTTTGCTAGTCATCCCTTTTCACTTAGCAAGTGGCAGGCTCAGGACTGGGCAGCACAGCAGAAAATCACCTGCTCTAAAGCACCGTGCAGAGTCACAGAGTAAGGGCACCCAGAGAATAATCGTGAAAGGAGGAAGGGTAACAGCCCTCGAGCTGCACACCCGTGCTGTGCTGGGAATCCCCTGTGGCAGTTCTGCTCCAGAGATGCTTTCTCCTTTGCTGCTCAGTTCAAAATCCCTCCTGCAGGTGCCCATGCCTGTCCTCTGGGTGAGATGCATCCATCCCACCTTCCCACACTTCCCTGGCAGCTGAGCTGCCTGTTGGGGGTGACCCACACTCCATTTCCTGCAGAGCAAGGGAATTACACAGGATTTCACACCACCTCCTCAAAACTCAAGCATTCCAATAAAAATCCTCAGTTTTGCAAAGCTGGGTTTCTGCAGCAGACATGCCAATAATTCCTGCTCTGGGACTATATCCCGCGAACCAAAGCAAACCAAAATAAACTATGGTTCTTTCCAAAGTCTGCTACAGACTTTAATTGATCTTGGGCAAGTAATTTTGTATTCCAGGGGCCCTGCTGGAAAATGGAAGTCAGGGTAATTTCTGAAAACTCTTTGGCCAAGCATTCATTCCTACAGCAACCTCTACAAATAACAGCACAAGGAGGCTGCAATCTTGACTAAAGCCTTTTGGAGTAACTGCAATGTTTAAAAAATGCACTTTCTCAGTCGATTTCAGATACCCAACACTTCTGCAGCACACAGCTTCCACAGGGAGTTATTCACAATTACAAATAGATCAATATTCATAAATCGTCTCCCTACAACAGCTGAACAAATCATTTGCAACGATTCATTTCCTTGATGAATTTCACCTCTTTTCCAGTTTGCAAATTATGTGTGAACAAAGCTGGATTTTCCAAATTGATTTCCCCCACCCAGCCATTTTCCATGCCATGTAATTTCTGAGAATAACTTTACATCTTAAAAGAACTCCAGGTCCTGCATCCTTGCCTGGCCAGAGCTCCCCAGCAGCCCCTCACAACAGCCCCAATTCCCCTGCTCAGTTTAATGGTGCTCATGAGCTGCCTGTGCTCCTTGCCAGGATGAGTGCAGCAGTCACCATCAAGTTTCTACTGCAAATACTTCAAATATCTCAGTTTGCAGTCCTCTTGGAGATTAATTGAACAAATATTTCCCTTCCACATGAACACACTCCTGCCAGTAAACGTGCTCACTAAAATATTCACAGCAAGCTAATACAAAAAGGACAAAGGAAAGGTAATATTGAAGCCAGGCCTGCTGAAGCATTTGCTCAACTTAATATCTGCACCCTTCTCAGCTCTTTTCACATATCTGGAGCCATGGACAACACACCAAAGCATCCCAGCTCCAGATGCCCGGTGTCTCACTACCTCCTCCTCAGCATGCAGAGCCATCCCCAGCCCTGGCACATTTGGGAAGGACATCTCTCAACACTCAACACCTGCATCCCAGCCAGGCTGGCTGTAAGCCCTGGCCCCCCAGCCATGCTGCAGGGGTTCCCCAGCTCCCTGCAGCCCCTCTCCAGCCAGCTCTGCACTCTCCTCCCACAGCTGCCAGGGATCCTGGATCTGCTGCACCAGCACCGAGACCTCCTCTGCTCCATGGGGGAAAGGCAGATTGATAATTAAATCCACTATTGAGATATTCACATCCTGTTCCCTTGCCATTTAAGCAGACATAAAACATTTTATTATTCTGCTGATTTAGGAACCTGAATTTAAATATTAGAGTATTAAAGCGATACTTAATTAGTTGACTGAATGTTCTCCCTTTTATCAGTGTTGACAGATCTTAATTATAGCATGGGCTGTGAAAGCTGATAGAACAGCTGATGGCAGCAGCACCGCCAGGAATACTAAAGTGTGTCAGAATTACTTGTCTGTTTTCCCTCTTCCCTCTTCTCTGTTCTTCAGGCATGCTCTGAAGTCCTTGGCAAATAAAGCCAACGCTGCAGCCAAGCCTGAGCAGTTTGGCATTTACTCTCAAGGACATCAGAAACTGCTTGCCCTTGAGAGAGCCAGGATAATCTACAGGCTCAGACTTTTGGGAAGATAAAAAAAAACAAAAACCAAAAACAACAACAACAACAAGAAGCCCCATATGATCAGAAATTATCTCCTAGTTAATTGTTTTCCTATCCACTAATCAAGCAGACACAGAGATTATGGTGGAGCGGGAGTGCTGATGTTAGTTATTCACTTAAGCCACACTTTAAAATGCAATTCAGACATACAGGAATGGTCCCAATGAAACCTGTCCTCAAGGTTTTCAGTTGCCACCATGCTGACAAGTCCCTGCAGTGACAGCAGGGGTCCTCTGAGAACCAGCCATGCCAGGCAGACTGAGGCTCCCATCCCCTCAGCCAGTGCCAGCACTGCCCCGTTTTGATGCCACCCAGAAGGGGCTGAGGGTTCAGCCTCCTCATCTGTGCCTGTTCCTGTGCCACAGCAATGGATGAGGGCTCTGGCAGGAGGCTTCTGCTGGGGTGAATTACATCCCTCAGCAGCACATCCTTCACCTTCCTGGGATAATAACAAATGTCCACCTTCAGGGAAGGTGGCTGGCAGCAAGTATCTCTTGAAGAACATATATTTTACCTGCCCCCTGCAGAGGCCAAGCCATTCACTCTGAAGCAGCAGCATTTAACACAGCTCAGCAGCAGAGGCAGTGACAGAACAGAGCACTTGCAAGAGGAATGAGGAAATGACAGCTTTGGTTTGGGCTGGGAGCCCATGAAGGTGGGCTGGTCTCCTGTCTTGGATTCTTGACTTGCTAGCCCACTTGCTCAAAATTTACCATCCAGCTCAGCCTAAGAGACACCACTCTCTGAGTTTATTTTTTGTATTTATTTTAATGTACATTAGGAGATCTGAAGCTTTATTTAGATCCTGGCATCCCACAAGGCTTCACCAGAAGAAATTAACTTTGCCAGGAAAGATGTTCGGCCCCATTCCACCCCCAGATGCTCTAATACAGCAAATACTGTCCCCCTTGACTGCTCAGGTGGGGATGGGAAAATTTCTGCAAGTTCACTCCATAGAATCCAGGAGAATACAACCTGCTTACACTATATTGCTTGCAGAAAAAAATTGCTATGAAAAATGTGAAGAAAATGAGGTAGGAGCAATGTGTTGGAGCCAGTTGTCTAATCAGCTAAAGTTACAATCCCAAACCAGCCCCTAGACACCAGAAATACAGCTCAGTTCTCTAAAGTGCTGAGTGCTGACTGCATTTCAGCTCAGCATCCCCACCCAGAATACTTCAAGATTATTAAATCACCCAGATACAATTTTATTCTGGGGGGAAAGTGTGGTAAAAATAGTGAATAAAATCAGTAATTTTCATCAGTTTGTGTATCCTGCCTTTAGCTCCTTCCTTTTAAGGCTGCAGAGAAAGAGAAGTTGAAATCCCAGTGGTACGCTGATGCTTTATAAGTTATTCCAGCATGAATGATCTCAACCTCAGGAACGATGTGTGCAAGCACTGCCAGAGCAGAGAAGACAGGCATGGAAGAACAGCCCCTTTGTTGTCACGACTCAGGCATGTGATGGGTTGTGACACCTTTTCTGCGAGTGCCATCCATCACTCCCAGATGTTAGAACAGAGCCGTGCTACCTCCCCACCAAGGAGCTTTTCATTTCCATTGCCAGTCACAGAGGGAAACAAGTGCTTTTTCCAAGAGATAAGAAACTACTTTGCACTTTGTGCATCACGGTGGGCAGGGAGAGGATCTGTGCACTGGCTGAAGGTGCCTCTCTGCTGCCCTGGGCCATGGCACTGGTGCTGCGAGTGCAGCCTTGTCCCCTGTGAGGGCACCAGGACCTTGTCTCTGCTCTGGTGGTGGCCAGCACTCTCCAGGAGCTCAGTGAGGAGTGCTGCCAGCACAGTCAGTGCTCAGGCCTGACTCACATCAGGCTTTTTTAGTTTATAAATTAATCTAGCTGGGGGAAGAAGTGCCCAGGCTGCATCCCCTGCCACTGGCTCTGCTGCAGCAGCAGGGCTGGATCAGTAGGGCCTGCCTGGCTCCTGGCCTTGCCTTTATAAACACACTTAATGATCAGCAATGATGTCTTGGCAGCCTCAGCCTCTCTCACTAATGCCCATGTGCTAGGAGGGCATTTTGCCTGCTCTCAGACAAGCCAATCCCGTTTAACAGGGCAGAGATTTAAGAGCAGCAGCCTGCACGGCTCAGCCCAGTGCCAGGCAATTCTCTCGCTGCAGCAGCCAGGCTCCTGCTGCCACAAAGCTCCTCCACCTAATGAACCTGCCTCCCAGGGAGGGAAAGGCATCCAGGGGACAGCACTTTCTGGAGTCCTGCTGGTGCTGGCTCACAGCAGCCCTTTCTGACAGCACAGAGACATTTGCTGCCTCTCTGCTCCCCCGCGCAGCACCGGCAGGGCCGGGCAATGAGGTAATTTATCTAGCTGAGGTTTGCAGGACTAAATGCCAAGGTAGCATCCTGCCCTGGTGATAAATCCACCCACACGTGGAGTCAGCACAGTGTGCAGCCTGCAGGCAACAGGCAGGCAGCAAGGGAAGGGGTCTGCCTGCCCCCCTCCACTCACCAAGGACACCCTGATGCTCAGGTGTCACTCTCCAGCAGTTCTTGGGTGAAACCCAAACCCATAAAAAGGCAGCAGAACACAGTTACCCCCGGGCTGGGGTTGTTGGCTCTGAGCTGTCACCAGTTTGCTCTGCTGGCAGGGGGTTCTGACTGGCCAGCCCCCAGTTTCACTCACAGGAGGGGAGGCTGTGCCCACCTGCCTGGAGGATGCTCAGTGAGTGCAGCTGCAGCTCAAGGGCTTCCCCTGAGCAATCCAGCCTTGAGTGCTTCAAAGGATAATGCCATTTTTCTCCAAGGTATCCCATTACAGAGCCATTCAGGGCAAATCCATCATGTCACACAAGAGCACATTTCACAGATCCACACACCTGGGTGAAGCCCACGCAGGGAGAGGGAGAAGAAACAGCCTCCAAATTGGACCTGTTTGCCAAGTCATCTCTCATCACCGACCTCAGCAAGCTTTTCTGCCACTACAATTACACTGAATGAGCTGTAGCATCTTCCTGGTGTGTATTGCCTTCCTCTGGCCACCATCCAGTGTTTGCCCCACGAGTTCCCTGCCTCTCTCCAAGAAGCTGTCACAAATGGAGCCACAATAAATGTAATACACAGACCACAGCTTTCCAGAGAGCTGGCAGGCTCAGCCAGCAATGATAAAAGATCAATGAGAATTTCAATTGTTGTTTTAAATGCCTGTTGGGCTGCAAACTCCCTACCTTTGATCACCAACCACACACAGTGGGTTGGTTTTATTCTTTATTTAATTTGTATGCACAGGATGGACGAGAGGTTTAGGATTCCACAGTGATGAGGGCACTAGAAACAAAAAATGCTGCTCATGGAGTCCTTCCCTCAGTGATAGACAGGCTAAACTGGAAAATACATAACAAGGAACAGGCATGCACTAAGCAAATCCCTCCATGAACCTTAGAAAGGGAACCTCTACTGAACAAAAGAAACACAAATGCCTTTTCCTCCAGGTTTCTTTGCATTTAGGACAATTCTTTTCCCTCAATATCCACCAATAGAAAGGAATTAAACTGAATTTTCGTGGTCCACAGCCTGCAAGTGTATTGTGCTAGTGCAAGGACCAGACCCCTCCAGTGCAGCACAGCAGGCGTGGGCAAATGCCAGCTGGTGCAGTGCTACCCTGCCTTGTGCCAGCTGAGGCTGTGACCCTCCTCTCCAGCTGCAGCTGGCACTTCCCAGCCTCCTGCTGGCATCGCTCTCGGTGGGCAGCAAGAGCTTCTGCAGCACTGTTGTGATGGGAGCTCGCTATCAGAGGATGAAAAACAGTTTGCAGCCAACTGTAATATCATTTCAGCAAACAGCACCATAAATCAATGGCTGTAAATTAAGCATTTTGTTTACTCTCCACACAGCAGGGCTCTTCCCTGGATGCAATGCCAGCATCAGTGAGCACTGCCCAGAGGAGCTGCCTGGCACAGTGAGATTGTGAGGGAGCTGTGCCACCCTGCAAGGCACTGTGACATGGGGACATCCATCCCTGGGACTGCTCCCGTCCTGCCCTGCTCCTGCTCCAGACAATAAGCCCTTTGCTGATGGCATGTGCACATTTCAGTGCTGCCTGGAGGGCTCCCAGGGACGGTGGTAAGTCTGTCCCTTCTCTGCCTCTCTCCAGCTGCCTTTGGGGGGGCACAGGAAAGCACATGGGATCCCCATGAATGCAGCACTGGGGCAAGTGGAAAGGTGAAAGGGGACCAGCTTCTGCCACGGAGTCCCAGGCTCACAGGCTGTCTTTGCTGAGGCTGTGACAGACAAGAAACTCTCTCCCCACCACCCCAAACCTGTTAGAAGGAGTGGGGATGCTCCAAGCCTGAAAAACAGGAGAAAGAGAGGCTGCATCTCCCACTGCCTCCACACTCAGCTGTCAGGGGCACAGTGGTTGGCATGGGGAGATTCAGCTGTGCAGCATCCACCCCCAGCATCCCAAATACTGCTTCCAGTGAGCCTGACCCTCGAGCTGGCACTGCCACAGAGCCTCTGCAGAGTGGGATCACACCCTGCCTGTTCCCCATCCAAACCCCTTCAGCCCTGCTCAGCCCACAGTGCATTGATGCTTCCCCTCACTCCCACCCCCACACTGTGTGAGACAGGACCTTTATTGGTGCTTTTTATGATTTCCTGGTAAGGTGTATATGTCTCCCTTCTGGCACTTTAGAGCAGAGGTGAGACCTGAGCTCCTATAAACCACCAACACCAGGAAGTTGAACAAGTCCCTCTCTCCACATAAAGAGTGCAGAAAAAGCAGAGCAGTAATTCAGCCATGCTTTCAGGGATTCCCCCCCATGTTTCCTTTCATCTGAGCTGCCACTCTCCCTCTCCCTCACAGTGCTGTGTTCCTCCCTGTCCTGCCTGTGCTATCCATGGCATTTGCAGGCAGGCACTGGATTAAGGGAAAAGCACCCAGGAGCTTTGCTGCTATTGTCCATCCCACAGGCTGTCTGTTCACAGTTTAACCATTCTAATCCCTGCTTTGTGGGCAGATGTGCCTTCAGCCACACAGGAGACGAGTTGGAAGGATCTTACACAACTGTTTCAAGCCAGGGCTTAGAAGTACTGGGGTATCAGGGACCTCAGAGGGCCACACTGAGACACTGATGGACACAAACAGAGGTAACCCCAAAGAGGCTCACATGGGGACAGGCTGGGAGAGGAAACAGAAGCAGAAAAATGAAGAGAGGAAAAAATTCACACAGCAAATCACAACATCTAAACACTCAACTAGACAACACCTAATATAGCCCTGAGAGCCTGGCCAAAACTCAGCACATCACCATATCCTGCTCTCCTTAGGGGTAGAAAGCCTGTAAAAGGAATTGTTCCTCCTTTATCTGACCAACAGCTGGTCACCTCCTCCAAGAAACGAGCAAAAAGCAGTTTGCTGATAACTCGGCCATTCAGCCCCTTCTCCACGCTCAGGACACAGCTGCATTTGAAGAGCAGAGCAATCCCTGCACTTATTTGTAGTTAGCACAGTGGCTGCAGCCCCTCTGGGATTGGGGACCTTACACATGTGAATGACAGCAGTATTTCAGAGGATGACAGCAATAGCCAATATAGACTGCTGAGTTCCCTGTGAGGAAGTATTATGAAGCCCATAAAAGCTGCAAAGGACTTTGCAATTGCCATCAATTTAATGGGGAAGATGCTGCAGCGATGGGCAGCAGGCAAAAACCTGAAAAGAGATTTTCCAGCTGAGACAGGAGGAAAATGGAGCACCCTGGGTAAAGACCACAGGAAGAAGGGACCAGAGCTGAGAATTGAACACTGATTCCTGCATATCAAGTCATAGCCACAGGCTATAACATGATAAGATATCCAAGAGAATTCATTCAATAACTTACTGTGAGAGCGTTTTTCACTGTGACTTTTTTTTCCTGTGGACCGTTGAAAATTGACTACTGTGTAATTATTTGTGAACACAACTTTCCCACATTTTCAGCCAGCTCCAGGGAAGTGAGAAAGCTATATTTACTCTGGTTCAAGTGCTTTGACTCTCAGCAGATCAAGTGCAGCATAAATCCCCAAGCCTCCCAAAGAGAGCGTGTGGACTACTCTGAACTCATCAACCCCTGTGCACCATCAGCCCTGGATTGCCCCCCACATCCCAGCCCTGGATACACCACTCCATGCAAGCTGGGAAAACAGCTGGGAGCCTCCAAGGCTCTGCTCATCTCTCAGATAATGCTTTCATTTCAGTGAGGTGGGTACAGGTACCCTGGGATGAATTCAACTGTAAATATTCAGAGTGATTCATTGTTTGGCTTTCCTCTCCAATCTAAATAGTTGGAGCTGTCAAAATTGATCTGAGTTTTTACGGTACAATACTTTAGAGAGAGAACAAACTGTGGATTAAATTTGCTGTTGTGGCCCAAAATAGCTTTCAAATATCAACACAGGCAAGATACACATAAAAGAGACTATTTCCTTGTGAAGCAAGGCAAGCCCTCATATCTCCATTTAACTGTTTCTCCCTGGAGATGCACAGCACTAGGCTGAGCATTTGAGCTGCCTCCTTCTTCCCTTCCCCATCACTGGGTTGACTGGGAGCTGTGTAAAAATCTCTTTTGCTCATAAAAAGTTCCTGTTTGGGCCCAGAAATCTGTTCAGGGTGGGAGCAGAGCTGAAAATAATAAGTAGCCCTTGCTTTCTTACCATATCATTAATATAATGCTTATTAGAAAAGCAGATTATTTTTGTTCAGTGGGTGTAACTGCTCTGACTTTTATTTCTGTACTCTGCACCCCACCAGTAAAGAATAAAAAGGAGTATGGATCATCCAGCCTTCAGGTTCAGGGACACTGATGGGTTTGCACACCTCTTTCAAGAACACAAGCATCCTTGTGGTGTCAGTGATCCTCTTTCCCCTTCCATTGCAGGGAAGCTGCAGACACGAGAGACTGATGGCAGACTGGAGGAAAAAGAAAAAAAAAAAAAGAAAAAAAAAAACACCCAACAAGGAAACAAGTGAAAAAAAAACTTACAAAAATAAAGAGCAGATAAAATCTTGTCTGGCAACTCCCAGATTCCTGAGGTCTGGAGTGCTGAGTTGCCCCTGTGGGATTTTCTCCTGCCACAACACCTCCTGTAGGTGTTCAAGGACACAGGGATATTGGCCTGTCCTGTTCTGGTGGGATGTGTCCTGCACCTTGGGGTTTAACCCTTGGATGACAAAGCCCTGCCCCTCTGAGGCTGCCAGGGTGGCATTGATAACTTGGTTTCCACCACCTTTCTTTGGTGTAATCCTCTCTCCATGGATCCCCAGCAGATTTCCCTCTGGCTGCAGCTCTGTTAAAGGCAGCAGGATATGTTCTGTCACTTCATGATGAGAGAGGAGCACAACGATGAAAGAAAAACCCTGTCCAGAGGGAAAACATTCTCAATTTTAAAAGACAGAAGAAGAAAACTATTTTTTCCAGCTGGGAAAAAAAAATCCATGGGTGGTTTGCTAAATATGATCTACTGCTTAGGTGAGAAGCAGTCAAAAATACACATGGGTGTAGTTGTAATCCAAGGCAGTCCACATCCCTACTATGAACACAGCAACATTCCAATTACACCAAGTGCTAGAGGAAAAGATAACATTTTCTTTTGTTGGTTTCACTTTAAAAAAAAAACAAACAAAATAAACAAAAAGACCAGAACAAGGCAGTTTCTTGAAAGAAGGCCAGCTTTCACAGGAGGTACCTTCCAGAATTTCATGCAAAAATTATCAAGCAAGCCACTGTGAGGCGATATTATATTGAAAAAGTACAAATAAAATAAAAAAAAGAAAATAAAGAAGTAGCAGGAAGGGAAATTAAGAATTCCTCATACAAATACACCACTGTTATCAGCTCAGGGACTGTGCATAAGCAGAAAGGGACACAAGAAAAGAAAAAGCCAAAGAACATTCCCAGTTTCTACAATTTTTCATTGTTCTGTTCGGATGTCTCCTAGTAAAGCTTTTTCTTTTTTGGGGGGAGCACAATGTGAAAGTTACCGAATGTGTCTTTTGACCTTTAATTCAATAATTAAGCTCATGTTGGGGTCACAGACTCCTCTGTGTGACTTATGTACTTGGTTAAAACAAGATTTTAAATCAGGTGAGCACCCAGTGCTCCCACAAAGATCAAGGCAGAGGCCAAGGCACATTCCTTGGCTGGAAGATCAGCAGGAATTGTTTCAAGATAAACAGATGAAGCAATTAATGCTCATTAAAGACTGGAGATTTGAAATAAATTATCCTTCACTCAAGACACAAGCACGTTGCAGGTCAGACCAAGAATCACCTGTGCAGCCAAAGGGGTTGATTAAATTTTGGGCATGGGAGCAAAAGATGAAGCAGAAAAGCTTGGTGACAAGAGGGAAAACAGTGGCCTAAGAAAGAGCTCTTTAGATCAACTATTGGCTGGCAGAGGCCTGGAGCCATGAGCAGGGAAACACTTCCCAGTTTAAAACTGGAAGCCTGAAAAAAAAAGAGGACTTCGTGCATCCCTGCTAAAAAACCACCTGTGACAGTGACCATCCTCAGATTTCCTCCCAATGACAAGGACAAGCTCTAACAAGAAGAAATACTGCAAGAAGATGTGTGTTGCACATCCATGGTGTTTGAATCTGTGTGACAGCGTAACTGTGCCTCAGTTTCCCCCCCACAGGATGAGGCTAAAGCCTTGGCTCTGTCCTGTCCCTTTCACTGTGGCAGCTGATGCCCAGGGCAGGGGAGGTGCCACAGTGCATGAGGAACACTGGGTGATCTCCCTGCCTTGTGGCTGCAGCAGTGCTTGTGACCACAGCCACGTGGACACCATGCCATGAGGAGCAGTTTTCAGGGGAAGAGACATTTATTAAAAGAGCCCCGGAGGCAGGAGGAAGGGGCTGCTTCCCAAAGCACCAGGCTCCTCTCCAGAAGCCCCGCTGTGTCCCGCTGGACTGCCAGCAGCAGACAATTAATAATGTAGTGGCTGTCTGCTCCTGCCAGGGACCCAGGGGAGGCAGGCCAGCAGCTGCCTGCTGCTCCATTATTGAACAGATCTGAGAACAAACGTAATCTGTTTTCCATTTACTCTTCAGGGATTACTGCATGCTGCCTTTGTCTAGAAACTGTCTCCACTTTGCAAGCCTTTTTCCATCCATTTGCACAGCCCTGGTCAGTCTCTGGCTTCTGAGGGGCTCCTGATTTCATGGCACATCTCCAGAACTCTGGACCTTCTAACTAAGCCAGGCTGAAAAATTAGACAATGAATGACCAAGAATTGGGAGAGGAGGACTCAGTTTCACAGGGATTCGCTGCAGAGCATGTGAAGAGGAGCTATAGGTGTAAAATTTGGGAGGTTTGGAGCTGTAGTCTTACATCTTTTAATTTAAAAATCAAATAACCCAAAAGACACAGATTTGGATTTAGTATTGAGCAAGCCACCTGTCCTCACTATCAGCATCAGAGATGGTTCCACACTCAGGACGTGGGCATGACCCTAGGCAGACAGGGGCAGAAGAGTGGAAGAATACAGGATCTAACAGGATCCCTCTGAAGTGCCTCAAACTATATCTCTGGCTCCAAGAACAACAATCATCCTCCCAGCAGATCATCTTCATCTGGATCCCTGGGGCTGGCCCACTACAGAGCAGTGCCCCTCCTGCAGTTTATGAACAAGGCTGGTCAGAGCAAGGCTTTGATTTGTTTTTGCACTAAGGACAGATGGATGATAAGGGTAGCTAATCCCTGATCACCATCCAAAAGCTTTTCTGCAAGATCTGGAGCAGAAATATAAAATTTCTATTCCCCAGGCTATTTCTACACAGTTGCCATTTGCATCTGTCAGCAGGTGGCACAGGAAAGAGAATCTCAGCTCTGCTGCCCGAGGCAAGGAGACCATGGATGACTCCTACAGATACAAGCTTTTCTGAAAGCTATCTGTAACTTTTGGGTTCACTCGGTCCCTCCAGCACTCAGTATTCCTTTTCTACATGAAGAAACAGCTTAAAGTGCTGTCATGAGCTAACAGACAAATCTTAATGGGTCTGCACATCACCGCCCAACCTGCAGGCAAATGTTCCTCTGCACTGAGGCAGGGCTATGAAAGGAAGGACACACTTTGGAGTATTGCTGGCACTCCTCACACCAGTTAATGCTCTCCCTGCAGAGAAATGAAAATTTGGGAGGAGAGGAAAGAGAAAAACAAGATGAGAATGAAGAGAAGAAAAATAGATGGAGTCTGTCTGGTAAGTGGGCAGCCAACTTCTCTCTTCTTGAGAAAGGGCATGTTACCACGGGTTGAGGCCTCAAGAACTTGGCTGCGGATCTTGGTAAGCACAGATTCACCTTCCTAAGTTACCTGGCTTCTCTGCAATCACTGCTGGCTACCAGCATTTCACTAACTGGAGAGTGCAGCCCCCACCTAAGGACATGCTGCCCATAACAGGACCCCAGCATTATCATAAGGTGCTGTTACTTTTGGGTCTGACCTCAGAGTTGAAGGGATCAGAAGAGCTTGTTTGCTAACAAGATACAGGAGACCATTTGAGAGCTACTCAAAGAGGCTTCCTAAAGTCCAGGGCTGAGAACAAAAGCTCTTTTGGTACAAATCCATGACAACACTAATGTGTATTAACCCATGGCATATAAATCCTTTAAACGGCATGAAGAAACCATTAAGCAAAACCCATCAAATCCGTATAAAAATCGTGCTTGCAGAGCAGGAAAGTGGTGGAGGAAACATACAGTGCTTTCTAAATGTCTGGCTGAGGAGGAAATGTTTGCAGAAAGAGTACAAAGACCCCAAGGAATCCATTAAATCCAGCATCACCACAATGCATTGCCAGTGTGGAAGGCCTCATTACTCTCAAATCACAGCCTCCAACCCAAAGCACAGAGCTGCTTCCCTGAGATCTGTACCTGGAGAGAATAGGCAGCACTTCCTTTCAGAGACACTTGCTGTCTACAACCTCTTGCCCTGACACAAGAGGATATCTGATGTCCACGTGCACTGCACTGAACCAGAACACACTCCCATCTCAGCATCTTGAAATAATTGAGAGTCCTTGGAGCCAAATGCAGAAGTGGCTCAGCAGCTGTAAGGCAGCAGCACTTCGTTCCCATGCTGTGTGCTCATAAGCAAGACCTCAAAGCTCTTTGAGAACATCACAGTGTCATAAGGGCCTTGCTGGAGCCATTATTAAACTCATTTAGCTGGTGTGTAAATGGAAGTCCAGACAGGATAAACAATCTGTCTGCTGAGAACTGATCACCTCTGAAATGGCATCCCAAAACTATTAAAACTCTCATTTTCTTTACTTATCCCAAACATTTTTCCATTTCACTGATGAGGCAAGGGGACATTATCGCAAATGTTTCCCTCCCCATCCAAATTCGCTCTTCATCCCTGTCTGTTTTGAGACAGCAGAAGCAAAAGAGTTCCCATGCGTGGGGAAGGAAGCACCTCCTTCCCCTTTTGGGTGGGTCAGCACACCATGGCTGCTTTTACTTCTGTGATCCTGCACAAATGCAGTCAAAAGTGAAAATCTGCACCCTCAACCTACAATTGTCATGGGCACACCAGTCTGCAGCATAACAACAGGTTTGGGTAAGCAGGAGTGCTTGCCACACACCAAAGTGCTTGGCTGGCCAGGCTGGATACACAGAAGTAATGGGAAAATGGAGCCATCCTTCTGCCACATTAAGGACATTGATCAATGAAAATGCTGCATTGAGCAGCCTAATAGTGTTGTTAAAAGATCATTGCTGCTTCTTTAGCTAACAAGTCAGCTTCTGAAAAAATCATTTTTTATGGAACCCAAGAAGATATATCAACACTGGCTGAGATCGCCAGCAGGTGTAAATTGATGTAGTTCCACAGATGGCCATGGAATTGCCTTGATTTAAAATCAGCTTATAACTTAAGCATGTAGTATTTTGCAGCAGTAAATAATACCCATGAAAATTAGACAGAGGGTGAGGGGTCAGACAGGCTAAAGCTATTTTCTCTCTGTAGTCTCCATGCTATTTCCATGCTTTGAAATTCTTTCAATAGTGCCAAGATACTCAGGGTCACCTGTAGGGTCCTAGCTGGTCTGTGACACTGTCATCAATCAGGCTGTTTCCTTCAGACTGAAAACCAGGGAGGGGTGTGGTGGCAAAAAGAAGATGCAGGATTCCTTCTCTTGCCATAGCTACTGGTGTAACCCCAAATGATTTGAACCAGAAGTGTTGCTCCATTTTTTCATTTTAAAAAATGGGGTTTGCTTTCATGACCCTTCACACTTCAGAATTCTTCACTCTGATCCCAGAAGGTTCTCTGAAGGAGAAAGAACCTTCACCAAGAGAGGAGGCTCCTCAGGGACCATGCACTGGGGTGGGTGGGTGCAGGATCAAAAAGCAGGGAAGGTTTGTGAAGGAAGCCCCTGCTGTGCACACAGCAACATGAGCTGCACAAGCCCTAATCCCATCAGCTCTGTTAAACCCACAGAGACCATTAAGATTAGCAGGATTCCAAGGCACAGTATCCAGCTGACTTCCCACGGGAATTAGACAGCTCTGTCCTTGATATCTTCCCCTCAGGCTCAGGTACCGTGTTTCACTTTCTGCAAGCAAACAGCACTGGAGAGAATACAATCAACACAGCAAAAAACAAGGCAAAAAACAGAATAATTTCCTGCATAAATTCCCTGTGTGCTTTGTCTGGAAGTGGATTCTGAGGACATGAGTAATGCCAATCCCAGAAGAATAAAAGGCAATGTGACTGCAGCCCAGGGAAGGAAGCATCTCCTGTGAAACACTGGAAACAGACCAGCATCCCACAGAGAAGAGCACTGCTTTTGCCAGCACAATCCCTGAATGCCAGCAGCTCTGCCCAGCAGCAGCCAGGCTGGTACCACCCCTCCCAAGCTTTGGAATCAGCCCAGAGGTGAGAGCTTGAGCTGACTCCTGCCCTTGACCTGAGCCACCCAGCCTGCAGGCAAGGCTGGGCAGCAGCTCAGGAGCTAAACCTGCCCTCGCTGCCCATTCCAGCACCACTGGCTCTCAGTTATTGCCCTGTTTTTATCTCCATGAGCCCCAGAGCTCTAAAAAATGCCTTTTCATCTTTCAATGGGGGAAACAGCTTCACCAAGAGGGCAACAGATTAGAGGGGTATTTATCAGGGGCTGATCCTTTATAAAAACAACAGATCAGTGGTGGGGAACAGTCCCATTTTTGCTGTCTCTCTGCTTCTCTAAGCAGCACAGACACATGTTCAGACTCCCCCGTGGCTGGTGCCACTGAGCAGAGCAGAACAGAGCAGAGGAGCTGCATGCAGCCTTTGCTGGCACCACTGCTCTGCTGCCTTCCGGACGCCTGGCAAGCAGCAGCTTCCCCAGCCCATAAATTGCACAGGACTCAAAATTAAGTCTCCTGCCTCCACTCCTGGTTTATTAACCCCATGAGGCATTAGGAGACCTTTTTAGAACCAGAATGGCAGATAAAGGGGAAGGTAATAAAGCAGAATTGGCTCTCAAACTACCAAGCTTTAGTCCCCAGGAAGATGCTTCTGGTCATATTTTTGAAACATTTATTCTACCTCCACCAGCCTTGCAATAGCAATGCATTCAGATACCAGCAGCTGATGATTTTCTAAAGACTGTAGCATAAATATGAGACAACAAGAAGCAACACACCATGTTCTATGCAGGAAAACATTTCAGGAGCATCTGTGCCTTGACAAATCAACTCTCTATGATCCAACATTTTGAAACACCTCACCAGGAGCTGGACTGTAGATGAAACCCCTCTTTCTGACTTTTAGGAGGAAAATCTCCAACAACTTCAAGGGCAACAACATTTTCACCTTATGTGATGAGCAGCTGCACAGAAGCAAGCCAAAGATGCTTTTATCACCTCATACCACTTGGCATAAAGGATGGCACATGGGACGGTCTGGTGTCACTTCTGTCTCAGTCCAGCTCTGGTCTTCAGGCAGAGAAAGCACCAAGACACCCAACCCAGGGCTTATCCACCTTCCCAGCACCTTGGCACAACAATGCCAAGGGATGTAATGGTGACCTGTATCTCTAACAAGCTCCGAGATCTCGGTGTTCCTTCACCTTGCTGCCCCTGTGCAGCGAGGTGCATCTCACTAACCTGCTTATTTCACCTCACCTCTGTCTGAAGATTCCTGCCAACAGCAACCAAACCCATTCTGTGCATCAGGTACGCCTCTCCTCGCCACCAGCCAGCCCCTTGTTACATCCTGCTCTCTGGAGAAGGGAGCCTGCCGTTGTTTTGCAGTTCCAAGCCCCAATCTCTTCAGACAGATTTCACAGTAATTGCAGAGCCGCGCCGCCCGGGCTGCGCGCGGTGCCTTCGCTTCAGTGTTTATCCAAGGTGCCACGGATTTCCAGCTGTGATCTGTCAGTGATTATTTCCATACCCTTCACTTCACCCCTGTATGCAGGCATGTACCGAGGAGAGAGCAGTAATTAGAAGAATTGGGGTCTATTTAATTACCTTCTGACACGATAACACAGCGGCTGCCTTCAAAGCAGGGAGACTCCCAGCAAATCAGATGGAAAGGCAGCGGAGCAGCAGCATGGGACCTGCATCACATTAGCACAGGTTGCCTCTGCTGGCAGGGGGGGATGGAGCATTTGGTCCTGGCTGGCTCAGCAGGAGGCAGGCTGGGCTTAGAAAGGAAGGGGGGTTGCCCAAATTCACCTCCAAGAGCCAGAAAGTTGGTTTCACACAGATTCACGACAGCTCATCCCTCAAGCAGAGGAAAGGTCTCCTCCCACACAACTTTCCCCTCTCTCCTTAGCAGCAGTGCCTGATTTCAAGAAGAACAGCTTGGGAACGCAAGGGGTAGTGGAGGTTAAACCTGCACCTTCTGTAGCCCAGAGACCCTCAGAGGACCCTGGGGAAGAATCTGGACTGCTCACCCACAGCCTCTTCTATGGGAGGCTGAACAGTGAATGTCAACCACCACACAGCCTCAGGAGAGGCACCGTGGGGAGAGTGGTCCAGAGAGAAAACCCGAGTGACCTGCAAGTCCCTGGGTGAACTCCTGCACTGGAACACTGAGCTTCTCACATTTGTTACTGTGTCAGGATGTAATTGCTTCTCCTCGTCACCCTTTCACCCTGGATCCCATGGGCTGGGTCTATCTAAGTTTGTACTTGTGAAGGTCATGGTTCTGCTAAAGGCATCTTATTTTTGTCTCCAGCTCAGGCAGAGGGCACAGAGCTCTGGGGAAGGATGCCCCACTGCCCTGCCTCCCAGCAGGTGACCTCAGCCCTCCTGCTGCAGGAGCTGACTTTCAGCAGCTCTTCTTCCCTAACACGTCTCACCTCCAAGCTGTACCCTCGATCCCTTCGGACACCTCCTGCCTTAGGGGAGCACAATTATCTTCAGGGATGTTTGGAAATTAATGAGGCCTGGGTGATGGCTGGAACACATCTGTGCCCGGACCACCAGAGCAGCCTCAGGCTCGCTCAGTGCCGCCTTTGGGGATGCTGGCTGGCTCCCCACACCAATCTGTTACAAACCTGCGGTGAAGAGGCAGGATGTAGAACCCACAAACTGTTCCTCTGCAGAAAGGAAATGAAAACCAAGCAGAAAAATCTAACCACACACGCCCAAGTTTGTCAGGAGACGACCAGAAAGAAGGAAAAAAAGGAGATCCCTCAAGATGACAGCAGAGTCTGTGCCACCAGCCTGATTCACACCGACGCCAGGAGGAGCTGCAGGTGCAGAGCACCTCTGAAGAAAACGTGGTTTTACCTTCATAAGTCACCTAGGGGCTCCTAAGAAAGACACCTGACCACTTCCTCCTAAACATAAAGGAGAATCTGTCAGGATATTGAGTTTTTTCATGTCAAAAATTGAGCCACGTCAAAGCCTCTTCCCCAGAAATGATTCAATGAATTCTGCCTCTCCACTTCTGTTTTGGGTTTACTGGTGCAAAACAAAAGAAGATACCCATCTTCTCCTAGGCCGTTTGCTGGGTATATTCAAAATATAGGATATTCTGGCTGATTTTGGATGTAGGAATCAATGTCATGCCTCTGTTCTGCAGAGGGTGGCTTCTCTCAGAGCCTGGTAAGAATATATGCACATCTATGACTTGAAATTCACTCTCTGGAAAAGTTCTCCATGCTTTGTTTAAAATTCATTGTTTCTTGTAAAGCCATTCACTAGAATATTAATAGAAGGAAAATATATAAAAGGAGGAAATGCAGCTGACAGGAATTTGGTTAAAAATTTAAACCAATGTTCACAGTACTTTTCTATTTCTCAGCTCCAGGTTGTATAATTTCCAATGCACAGGCCCTGAATCAGGCCTGACTTCTAATGCTATTTTGAAAAGAAAAGAGATGATGAATGTTTTGGCAGATTCTTGATTTCCTTTTCAGCTCACTGTGAAAATATGATTGAAAATGCAAAGATGCCATGAAAAAAAAAAAGAAAGGAGATGAAGGACAGAACATTACTGTTTTGGGTTTACTGGTGCAAAACAAAAGAAGATACCCATCTTCTCCTAGGCCGTTTGCTGGGTATATTCAAAATATAGGATATTCTGGCTGATTTTGGATGTAGGAATCAATGTCATGCCTCTGTTCTGCAGAGGGTGGCTTCTCTCAGAGCCTGGTAAGAATATATGCACATCTATGACTTGAAATTCACTCTCTGGAAAAGTTCTCCATGCTTTGTTTAAAATTCATTGTTTCTTGTAAAGCCATTCACTAGAATATTAATAGAAGGAAAATATATAAAAGGAGGAAATGCAGCTGACAGGAATTTGGTTAAAAATTTAAACCAATGTTCACAGTACTTTTCTATTTCTCAGCTCCAGGTTGTATAATTTCCAATGCACAGGCCCTGAATCAGGCCTGACTTCTAATGCTATTTTGAAAAGAAAAGAGATGATGAATGTTTTGGCAGATTCTTGATTTCCTTTTCAGCTCACTGTGAAAATATGATTGAAAATGCAAAGATGCCATGAAAAAAAAAAAGAAAGGAGATGAAGGACAGAACATTACACAGGAGAAAAGAGCCTGCATAGCCAAAGAGTCGAAAACTGGATTTCCCTTAATGAAAGACTTGGCAGTGTTAGGTTAACAGTGGGAATTAGTAATCTTACTAAATGATTCTGTGGTTCTAAATTTGGGTCCAAAGCAACCACAATAGGACCAAAAGGTGCACAAATCCACTTTCCTTTGCTGGTGCTCCAGAGGGGGGAGGAGAGCAATTGATAAGACCAGTGGCTTGGAAAACAACTGCAGCTCCTCTCCCACAGCCACCATTTGACTCCACAGTGCAGGGGTGAATGATGCCTGAACCAGTGACCAACTCATCACAGCATTCAGGTCCTGTACCTAATTTACATACCACTGCATGTGTTTCCATTAGACAAAATAAATACGTATGATTCTATGAGTAATATCATTCTAAGTTGCAGAAGAAAAGAAACTGGTGGGGAAGGCAGGAGGGAGAAATGACTGAAGCAGTTATTAACGAGAAACTACCCTGTAATTACACAGATTACCATTACCCCATCAAAAGGCAGCAAAACCACACTGAATTAACACCCAAACACTCCCAACAGGCACAAACTATTTCATAGCAGAGCTCTCCTTACCACAGACCGTGCAAGTAGCAGAAGACTTGGCCTCACAGATGGCATCTGCTCTCTATCCACCCCCTGTTTATCTCCAACCATAATTAGGAAAAACACAGCAATCAGAGGCCATCAGCTGCTCCCAGCCCATATTGGAGCAGGGCTGGAACAGCTGTGTCACAGCTTTGTACCATTATAGTTCCTCCACCTCTCTAACCAGAAACAGCTTCATGAAGAATAAACCTTGCCACACCTGAAATACTTCAAAATAAAGGCATGGCCTGGCTCTGCTTCAGAAGCACAAAAAGGGCACAGCAGCACAGTGAGCTGCCTTACTGGAACTGTTCAGTCACTGCTACTGGTGTTAGAAAGTGCAAAGGCTTGATGTGACTTTGTCACACCAAATAAAGCAAAGATTCCTCTCAGCCTTTATCCAAGGACAAACAGTTAACCAAGATCACTGCAACCCTTCTGGGGCTGGAACATGACCCACAGTAATGAAACTCACCAGTACAGGCCAGAGGAGGGAATTTCCCTCATGGGAACTGCAGCTGCAATTTCTAATGAGCAGAGCACAACCATCTGCATTGGAGTCTGGCTGTGACAGCTGTTCTTCAAGACTTCTTCAGACTTCCTACATCCTTTCAACCATCTTTCATTTGCTGTGCAAATCCCCTCCCAGAACCCAGTCCCTTGTAAGAACCCCAGGAAAATGAACTGCTGAGTGTTGACTGATTGCAGGGAAAGAGCAGAGCCAAATTCAGCACCATCCTCCACGAAGGGCATGACCAGGGAGGAGCTGGTCAAGGGCACTGGTGAGCCAGCCCAGCAGTGCTCTTTCCCCACTGTCCCTGAGAGCATTACTGAGGATTGCTGCAGCCCTCTTCCTTCCTAGCTCTGGTCCCTCCTGACATGTGGGCTATGGCATCTCCTGTCACCCATGGTCTGGCACTCCCTCCCTGCTTGTAGCACAAGAAAAGCACAAAGCAGCAGCAGGGAGCTCATCCACAGAGCACTGGGCCACTCTGTTGGGCAGACAAGGCTGGGACAGCAGTGCCTCTGAGCTCCCAGTGTTTGAAGAGTGGCTCACAGGGAGAGCTGGCACCACACCAATAGCAATGTGCAGGTACTAACTGCAAAAGGAGGTCTCAGCAGTGAGTAGTGCCACCCTGAGCAATGCTTGGTGGTGTTACTGCCTGAGTTTCCAGTGCCATTGCCATGGTACCTGTCCATGACACCCCAAAATCCTCCTGGCTGGGCTGGGAGCAGTGTGAGTGCCAGGGAAATCCTCTCCCCAGACATGGGGCTGAAGGCAATCCAGATCACGCCCTCTCCCACCCCAGCCACACGCACAGTCTTGTGCAGAAGGCAAAACACTCCTCATGGAAAACCCCAAAATGGCTATTGCTGTATTTGTGAGCGTGGAGGGAATTCTTCACTGGTGGGAAGCACTGGCAGAGACTCTTCCCAGTGTGAGGACAGACCCATCCTGCCCAACAGCTCAGCCCCAGTGCCCAGCAGGGCACAGACAGGATGGGCCCCCAGGTGCGAGTCTGCATCAGCAAAGTCTGCACAAACCACAGAGCCATTATCAGGGGTAAAATTAGCTCCTGTTACTGACAGCATCTATCACTCATTCCTACTCTAATCTCTACCAAGGGAAGGATTTACAAGCAACAGTGATGAAAGAGAAAAGGGAAGGGGGAAAAAAAAATCAAAGCAATACAGAGGGGAGAAGAAAAAAAATCAAAGCCAAGATAACAAAAGCATTTGTGAGGCTGGAAGAAACAAACTACATTGTATTACAGGGACCAAGGGATCCTTATCATGCCCAGATAAGATTTTCATTCACCGTGTTGGGAATTATTTTTTTAACTGCTTAAGAAGATTCAAATACACTGCCAGGTACCTCCAGCTCTATAAGGATTTCCTTCTAGCCATGCAGCATTGCAGCAGCTCATCCTAATAAAAATCCTAGGGAGACACACACAATGGGAAGCACATCAAAGGGATACACGTTGTAAGCATCCTACCGAACAGGTATAAGAACTTAAGGTGGGGAAAAGATAAAGATCAGATTTTATGTCAGTGTTATTCTTTAAGAGGTTTAGTCACCCTTTAGAAAAAGGATTTATGAAAAACCTATTACTCACAGAATAACCAGTTTTGATAAACCTAACCCTTAGATCAATGGATAGTACACTGCTAGATGTGTATTAGTAAATTATTATGTAATGCAGACATTAATGAGCCATTATGAAAATTATTATTCAAATGTGACCAAAAGAAGCAAGCAAACCACCAACAGTGCTGCTTGTTAGCTCCCAAATAACCTTTGCTTTGCTTGCCCCTAATAAATTCCTTCAGTTACTGGCAGAATTAATCACCACAAACAAATGTAACTTGTGGATGCACTATTCTGTGAGCTGCCCATGGAACAGAGCCTTCCTTTCCTTCCACACCTAATGCCAATTCCACTGGAGTCAAAGGCACCTCAGTGACCTGCACCAACACCATCCACAAGAACAATCTGATTAAAACGTGCCTTTTATGCATAGCAGAACACCTGACCAGTGATTACTGATGGAGCTGTTCAGCAAACCTACCCCATCCTGCTCCTGTGGCCACTGCTGTGCCAGGGCAGAGCCAGCTGTGAGCTTCCAGCCTGACTTGGGGTCACACAGCCAGCTGGAGCTGCCTGGGGCCTGTCTGCATCAAATAAAGAGAAATAAAACAGAGTGAAGGGCCTGCCCTGTCTTTATAGCTTCACCACAGGCCAGTCTGCCATGGGGTTTCTCCAGCATTGCACAGACTTGTGCTCCTGAGCACCCATTTGGATGGGGATGCCTGGGGAGGCAGAAAGCCATGGGCTCACAAACATCTGCTGGAGCTGCTGCCAGGCAGGGTCTCACAATGAAGAGTAAGAGAATGTAGCACTGTCTGACCACCCACTAGTATCCCCCTCATCCCTCTCCCTTCCCTCCTGGCAAAGGGAAGGCATCAACATCTCTCTTGTAACAACATTGAAATAAATGTGAGGAAATTACCCATTTGTAAAGAGAGGCGATATGTATGCATATGTGTGTTGGGAAGTCTAATTTGCATTTCTGGGCCTCAGAGTGCCCCTAATAGAATTTACAGTGGGTTGTGAAGATTGCCATCCCAGCTAATCAAATATAATAAATAGCTCTGACTGAGCAGATGACTCTCCTACAGCACTGTGGTTATCAGAGGGATCGGTCTTAATTTGAGACTCCATTCATCAGCCCTGCTAACAGGATTGTGCAGAGAGTGATATTTGACAGAAGTGTTTTCGAAATTCCTAAATAGAGAGTGTGCATTGAGGGAGACAAGATGGATGTTTCCATTACAGTGACCGTGCAGGATGTCACAGGAGCCCTGGCTTCCCACCCAGCCACAAATAACTGACAGACACATGCCATTAAGGTGAATGCAGTAGCCACAGATTCCTTCTTGTTTTCTTTATCTAAAGGAAAATAATGAATTAATTCTAGGGATTAAGTGTGGCAGCAGCTTGTGCTCCTGGCTGTACATCACAGTGAGAAGCAGTTCTGAAACTCTACCTGGGGACAGTGGTGAAGGCAGGGAAGACCTGAGGAACACAGGCACACTTGTGCACATGAGCTGCTGCAGTACCTCCCACAGCCCTGGGCAAAGGGGTTACTAAGGATCAAAGGGCAGGAAGGACCTCCTGATTTAATGATCCATGTACTCTGCAGGTAGAAACATCTTAGAATCTCTTTCTGCAAGTTATCACATATCTCCTTAAAACCAGTTGGGTTTTTAGACCTCACTGCTCCCAGTGGGCACTCACCACTCCATGTCTTGTCTTGATCTTGACCTGCAAGATCACCCTATCTACAAGGAGCAGCAGGAACCCCTCTCAATCTTTGCTTTGCTAGCCTGAATGTCCCTTTAGTCCCTTTAACCTCCAGCCACAACATAAACTTCACTTTGCAGCCATGCCAAACCAAGCTCGCTGTGCTTGGTCACCTGAGACAGCATCTCACTACAGCTGAGTTTAAGGTTGTCCTTCCCCAGTCCTCTCAGGATCCTCCAGACCACTGGAGCTGTCTCCAGTTTGCCCCCACTCCACAGGGAGAAGTGCAGAGAGATTCATTCAAGCTGGGAAGAGCTGTGATGAAACCAGAGCTGTTTGCTTTGAGCAGCTCTCCCACAGCAGATTGGGCCATTGATAAGGGATTAATGAAAGACGTGTTAATTATCACCACCACCATCATAGACCTGCACAGTTTTTGAGTCATGGTTGATAGCAACTTTCAGCACAGAAACATCCTCTTCCATTTCCTAGGAGGAGGATAATGAAAAGCCATTTTCTCCTTCTGTCAACAGCATGGGCTGAGGGGCAGATCAGATACAGCAAGCTGCTGAAGGGCAGCGTGAGAACACCACTCCTGGCCCGGCTGTGCAGCAGGCAGGTAGCCAAGAGCCCCACAAAGCATCTCAGGCGCTGTGAAGGTTGGTTGCTCCTGAAAGAACAGGGCAGAGGAACAGAAAGGAGCAATAAAACCCAGGAATGACCAAGTTGTCTCAGACCCATTCATCCAGGCAGCACATTTTACCCAGATTTTGTAAACAACACGGTGGAAACGGTAAATCACACCGATAAAGTGACACTCAATAGTCTGAATGACCAAGTTGTCTCAGACCCATTCATCCAGGCAGCACATTTTACCCAGATTTTGTAAACACACAGTGTTTACACAGTGGAAATGGTAAATCACACAGATAAAGTGACACTCAATAGCCTCCCATCTTCCTTCTCTTCATCTGGAGCCATTCCTTTCAGCAGAAACAAAGGGAACATGAAACATGCTGGAAAAGGCTTCTCAGCTCTTGCCTGCTTGTTCCACCTTGAATAGCCACAGAGCTGAGAGCTGCTGTCCCAGTGTGAAACAAGAATCACTGTGAATCCTCTTCAGAGACAGCCTCATGGTCAAGGGACAGAGGGGAGCAGGGGTAGGTCAGGAAGGAACGGGAGAAATATATATAAAAATGTGTTTTTTCTATATATTAAAAAAGAAAGAGAAAGATAAAAGCAAAGAGGGAAGCTTATTCTGCAAGTCAAAAACAGTTTGGCATTTCCAAGTTAAATAAAAGTGAAGCCTCTGTCCGCATGCTTCATTGTAACACTGTTGCTCTAAATCCCCTTTTATCCCTTTAATTATGCATGGAAAAACCACACGACCTCCCTGCTCGTGTGCTCAGCCGAGCAGTGGCTCACAGTGCAGAAGGCTCATTATACAGCTTTAGCGGGGCTGAGTGCTCTGAATTATTTAAATCTCCATTAAGCCTCCACTATGGCATATCTGTGTGATAAACGGATCAGGTGCTGCTGGATTTCTCCCCTGGCCAACCCGCTCTCCCTTCTCCTTCCCTCTCCCCCTCTCCTTCCTCCTGCAAAACTCAGTAGGAAGGGAGATAATTGCCAAGAGGGAAAGAGTTTGCACTCGTGCTATCAAGTGTTTCGTTGTCATTTAAAAAAGGCCAACTGAGCCAAGTAATAAAGACACTTAATCAGGATTAGCACTAGAGGGCATGGTAAGGTGGTCAATGCATAACTTGTTTAATGGCCATTTTATTGTTTAAATTAAATAAAACTTAAATCATTATGTTTTACTTAAGCAGTGTGAATGCCCTGTTCCTGCAGCACCACTTCAGCAGCACAGAGAAGGAATGGTGTATGGTCAGAGATGGGGCAGTGGAGATGAGGATCAATGTACCCAGAGTGGGGATGATCTAATTTATCCTCCCTGTCCCTTTTTCACATGCCCACTGTTCTACAGACCAGTATCATCAGGAGAAGAATGGTCCAAGGAGGAGTGAGGAGAGGTGGAATGAAGGATCTCGGAGCACAAAGGGTGAAGGGTTTATGGAACAGCCTCCTGGATCCACAAATGGGGGAAGAAAAGGAATATTAATCACAGTGAAACACAGCAGTCCCTGCAGCCTCCCAGGGAGCAAGGCAGTTCATCCCAGACCAAGGAGAGGCCCTTAATCCCTGTGAAGGGCAAGATCAATCCTCCTTAGAGACAATTTCCTGCTGCCACGGAGCTCTTCAAGCATGAAAGGATGGGGAAACAGGAGAAAAACTCTTCATATTGCTATGCAAAATACCTCCTCAAGGCACGGGCAGACCTACCCAAGAGCACCCCAAGGGGCACGGCAGGAAAGCTGCAGGTTAACACTTTTGTTTTCCTTTATTTCCTACCACTAGGGACAAGTAGGCATGGGTGATACCAAGTCTGGGCACTCAGCAGCCACAAAGTCTGGAAAAAAATTAACAGAAGTCTCAGGTAGAAACACTTTCAGAATGCTTTTGGGTTTGGGGGGGGAAAAAACCCTTTTAATGAAAAACACTGCCAGAGCTGAATATACCTCCTTGGTTACCTCAACACCAGAGAAGAAGAAGGATCCTTGCTTGGATCCCACCACTGAGGACCAGCACAAGTTACTGAGAGCTCCTCACCACAGCACACTGGGCTCACCAAGAGCTGTGTGGCACTGTCACATGCCACAGGCACCTGTCACCTGAGGCACACACAGCCACACAAACAAACACACCCCAGTAAAACCTCCACAGCCAGCCAGTCCACAATGGCTGCAAGGGAAGCCACCACTCAAAACCACAGTTGTTGTCATGTCCAAGTCACAATTCCCTACCCCCCAAAAAGTGAACAGGATTTAGCTCCTGATCAACCCCAGGTTTCCTGAGTGAGCATGAAAAAGTCCCAGATCTCCACAGGCTTTGGCTCCTGGTCTGCAAGATGGAGATAAGGGTCCATCTGTACCCCCCTCGTGCTGTGGAAAGGCTGGAGGATCCTGAGGAGCTGCTGGAGGCTGAGATAACTGCCTGGCTCTCCCCACAGCCTCAGGAAGCACCCGCTGAATGGGGCAGGAAGCAGGTGGAGACAAGGAGGTGCATTAAGCTATTTATTTATGAAAGCAACTGGAAAATGTGCTGAGAAGAGGGGGGAAAAGTCTTTTGTGTTAAAAAATAACCTCTGCCTTAAAAAATATTTAAAGATATCTTATTTTAGAAATTTCTCTCCATATTTATTTGAGATAAATGGAGGCAGCATAGCAGCAGCATTTTCTTAAGACTTGAGAAATAGATGGCAGGACTCTAGAGACACGTTTCGCTCATATATCATTGCCTTCCCCTCCCAGTCTCTGGGGGACACATGTTGCTGTGACATCTTTTACTAAGATTTACAGAGCAGTCATCCTGTCAGGGATGTGAAGGCAGCCTTGCTGCCACAAAGCTGCTGTCAAACCTGCCCGTGTTCAGGAGGCAGCAGCTAACCTTGTTTTCAAGCCACAGTTTCATGTACAGAGGCAGCAGAGACAAAGAAAGAACCCAGTCTGCCCCATTTCTTCTGCAAGGGGGCTATTTGCTGTCTACTTACAGGTTTTTTAACTGGTATTTATTTTGCTGCCCTGGCAGTGCTTATTTCTTCAAGATGCAGGAAAGCGATTAGAGCTGGGCATCCTGTTCCTGGCTCTGCTCCTGGCTCCCTCTGGGTTACCTTTGGGGATGTGTGGGGGAAGCCTGACCTCAGTGGCACTGCTGGAGCTGCCTTTGCTCTCCCTCCATGCCTCAGTTTATCACACTCTTGCCAACTCCCATCTGTATTTTTAAAAACAGCATGAGTCAGGCATGAGTCAAAGTCTTGAAATGTGAGGAACTGGCTTTAAATTCAAGCTGCATTTTAAGGAGGAAGGCACCAAATTTTGTGCTTGTGAAATCTCTAGCAATGACCTCTAGGTGCTTCTTCTAAAAGTCTGAGATTGATAGCAACTATATAATGTTTACAAGCATGAATCATCTCAGTTTGCACAATATGTTTTCCCTTTTGCTGACAACTCTCAAACTAACTTGACTACATCAGGACCACCTTTTCCAGGCGAAAAAAATTAAGGCATTGTCTCCCATGAACAATAAAGCCAGCATAATATTAGGCCAGAAAGGGAACTCAGGGCTTCAATGGGTGCCTCCAGTGACTGCCCAGACCAAAGCTCAGGGGCTCAGCCAAGGGGAGGGGATGCCTCAGTACCCCCAGTGCCCCATCCATCCTCCTGGGCAGCCACTGTGCCCATGTGCTGCTCCCAGCTTCCAGAGACTGAACACAAGCAAATGCCTTCGAGATGGATACCCAGAGAAAGTTCAGTATTAAAAGAAAACCACTATCAGTTTCTAACACAATTAACAGCCCCCTGCCAAGAGAGCCAGTACGAGCACTTCATCAGACCATTATAACCCTGGAGGGTATAGAGAGGCTGCCACGGTAACTCCTTTAATTGCCCTTAATGTTTCATTAAACACAATTACATTTAAACCTAAACTGTGCCATTTGTTGTGGTTTTAATTAGACAAAGGGCAAGATAAAAGGATTGGATTAACCCTCCTCTTCCCTCCCTCCTGCCTACCAGGGACTGGTCACAGTCAAACTGGATTGAAATAGGGAGAAAAGTAAGAAGGATGGAAGCACAAACCACATCCACAAACCTGTGCACATGGTGGAGAACATAGACCTGAACTCATCAGAACCTGGTGGGAAGGCAAAGCAGTGGCTGTGCCTCTCCACAGGCCTTGCACTCCCCATCCTGGGGCTGCCACCCACCTGCCTGCAAGGTGTGTGCCACTCCTGAGCCCCGAGATCCCTCCTGGCTCTGCCAAGTCTGTGCTGAAGTTACCAATCTGTGGTAATTTGCTTCAGCTGGGTTAGCACAGGCTGGATGTGGGACTCCTCAGTACAGCCACACTGAGAAGGACAGTCCCAGCACAGGTGGGAGCTCTGGATGGACACTGGCCTGAAGTAAAGGCATTCCTTGACTTCCATAATCCCAGCGCTGACAGCAGAGCTCCCTGAGCTTGTGCAGATCACACATCTACCTGTTTTATCCATCTGACATCACTTCAGTGATTTCCCTTCAATACACCCCCAGTTACACCCCTTACACACAGATTAAGGTCTCTCCAAGGTCACCAGCTTGTTTCCATGCTCCAGCAGCCTCTGCAAGGAGAGCTGGCAGCACCCTCTGCTCTGAGCCTTTCTTCCAAGTCCAGCACCCCTTGCTATAGCTCCAGACCTCTTTTTTTAACTCCAGTTCTGCAGTTTCTTTGGCATAATGATTGATTTCCGTGGCCACATGGTCACACTGTTACTAATGCCTTTCCTCTGCTAGGAAGATGCATCAGCCCAATTCTTCTTCTACTGTGCTGGATGTGCTCTCAGTCCCGTAAGCTTTTAGAGCCATTTTTGAAACACACATTGAAAAAGAGCATGCAAACACTTATTTCAGCCTAATAAAAAGAAAAACCATACAGAATTTATTCAGTACTTCTTCAAGTATTGCTTCCAAATTAGGTCTAAGGCTTAAATGCTGAGACTGTGCAGCTTTATTTGATGTTGCAAACAGCTTTGGCAAACCGGGCTGTCTCCTCCATCTTTTCTGAGCCTTTCAGTGACTTACAGGAAAAAGAAAAGAAGATTTAGCTGCAGTGCCACACACCCAAATCAGAATAAACTGCTGAAATGCTGCTCTGTTCAGAGATTTATGATACAATTAACATTTTCGTTGGTTTCTAATGACTTCTTTCTTCCTTTCTGAAGCTGACAAGAGAGTAGGAATAGCCACGGGGTATAATCAGACTGTCTGTAAGGTGGAAGGGAAATGAAGCAGAGCAGAAAGGGACTCTCTGAAGCAGCCGGGTATCATTATTATCTCTTTGTGGGAGCATTAGCACCATTGGAGGGCACTCGGGCACCACTGGAACAAGAGCAGCATAAGAACTTGAATAGAACCGAGGAGAAGATTAAAAGAATGAAACAGACACTCAGTGACAGGTCTGCATAGTCTCCTTTGTGCCACAAGACTTGCTGAGATTTTGCTATCGCTTGACAAGTGCCAAAACTCCACAGGTCTGATCCGAAGACTACACGTGTCAACAGGAAGCCTCCCATTAACTTCAGGGAAACTTAGCCCCAGCCAAGGTGTAATAGATCATGTACC
Organism: Passer montanus; assembly: GCF_014805655.1. Taxonomy (NCBI): domain Eukaryota; kingdom Metazoa; phylum Chordata; class Aves; order Passeriformes; family Passeridae; genus Passer; species Passer montanus. The sequence continues at coordinate 2,729,500 of NW_024370263.1, read as the reverse complement.
ACCATTACAGGGAAATAAGGGAAATCCATCTTGGAATTCTCACTACTAATTTTCAGCAATTTTTCACAATATATCTCATCATCACAGTGTCTACTCACACAATAAATCAATGCTTCTGCAGAGCGACGAGAAAAATGAGAGGATGGGGCGGGTGGGAAAGGTGGCAGGGGAAACGTGTGCCATGGCTGAGCAGGGAGTAATTGCAGCAAGAACAAGCCTCCCTTTGGCCCATTAACACAGCTGACTAATTGCTGCCAAGGTGCACAATGGCCTCGACAGTTGCAGAGACAAAGCTTTAACATCTCTGCTTGGGAGGGAACTGAGGCACGGAGATTGCCCAGGTGCTGAGAAAGGAACAGCTCTTGTGAGATTGCCGTGGCTATGGCTTGGTGCTCCACTCGGAAAAAACTGCCAGAGCAGGGCCCTCCTCCATCAGTGGAGGCTGCCTGTCTCCAGTAAAGCTCCAGGTGCTGCTGGAGAGCACGTGCACATCCCTGCTCCTGCCTCCAGGATTAAGGGGTGACCCTTAGGTTTGAGCTTTGGGGAGCCAAAGAGAGTGAGGGGCAGAGGGGTACGAGGGAGTGGGGAGAACAGCTGTTAAGCTGTTAGAGATAATAAATTGAATAGCTCTGAAATTGGACCCACAAGGATAAAAGTGATTTTAGTGCCTATAAGACCGACTATAAACTCAATCTGTCAGACAGCAGCAGCTGTTAAAGATAATGGTCCTGGTAAATTTAACTTCCAAACTGCCACAAAGGGACTAGTGTGATGTTAAGTTTCTCCCTTCTTTGAAAGGGGGTGGGGAGAAAAAAAAAAGGCATCAAAAAACCACGAGATCTTAAACATGCATCTCCCGTCAGTTCATCAAAAAACCTGCTTTGAAGAGCCAGGATGGGCAATACCCCCATGGGGGAGAGAGATCTCCCAGAGCCTTTTAAGCAGATGAATACCTCTGGGCTGCTTTGATAGGATTCTACAAATAATACCAAATATTTGCTAATCAGCCAAGGTCAGCGGGGAAAGAAGTGACTCTCTGCTCCAAAGCCAGGCATCTCCTAATTATTTAAGTCCACGCTGTGACTTTTTCATCAGCTCTTGGCAAAGGAAAGCATCTAGCTGGACTGCTCCTGAGCAGATGGTGACTCTGGAGCATTCCCTGTCCCTCAGCCCTCCCTTGTCCTGGCAGGGCACAGGGACTGCTGATCCTGCCTCCAGGAGCTGCCCAGCACAGAGTGCAATGGGGCAATGAGGGGGCAGCCCCAGCACAGCACAGACAGGCAGCCCTTGCTCCAGCTATGGATGCCCTTGCCTGCTCACAGAAAATTTTTTCTTGTACCAAGTGTCCCACCGAAAACACAAGGAATTTTACCACTGAGCCCAGCAGGGTCAGGGTGTGGCTGCAGAAAAAAGTTCTAGGGTGGCAAGTAATTCTTCCAAACCCATTTTCCCTGCCAAGCAGGTGATACAGCATGGCTAAGGACATGTTTTACACCAGCCACTCTTCCAAATAAGCCAACTGCAGCAAGTGATTTTAACGTGACAATCAGAACTACTGAGGCAATTTTGGAAAGGCAGCAGGATTTGGCCACAGTCCAGTTAACTTCACCTAACAAAGCAGCTATTGCAACTACAGAACCATCATCAATTTCTTACAGAATAAAGCAAACAAGACCCAAATGGCCTGGGTGAGAAAGCAGGCCTGGTCTTGCTGGACTGCCTCCTCATCCCTGCTTGGCTCCACACCTCCAGCATGGTTTGCAGCATGTCCACTTCTACAGCCCTTCCCAGGGCACACCACAGGGACGTGAACCTTTCCTACACGAACCTCTCCTTAGCACATATTCTCAATATCCTGCTTGCTTCAGGATCAGAGGAGGGTTTCATCTCAAGAGGATTTCTACACAGCTCATTTTTCAACTGCCTGAGTGGTACTCTTGGCCTCTTGCCACTCTGAGGGAAGTGGTTCCTTTGGAAATGTTTTTATCCCAATGGAGACGAGATTTCTCATGTGCTTAGCATAACATCTGTGCCTGGATGGATTTGGATTTCACTGGAGTGAAGGATATGGTGTCAAATGCAGCAATGCTTCCAATCAAGGTCTTGGGAGAGGACCATGCAACTGCTTTGAAGCAATATCCCAGAGTTACTTCCCAAGCCTGGGATATTTTTCAAGGGCTTGGAGGAATCACTCCTTTTGGATGCACTTCAGCAGTATTCTTCATTTCTAACCAGTAGTCAAAGAAGGTTGAAGGTCTCAAGCCAGAAGCAGAGCAATGTAAAATAGCTTTAAGCTACTTTGAGTTTAAAACTCCTGATTTTATTCAACACTATGGTTATTTATCACTGTTGCTGTCACCCAGGGATACAGGAAGAGTCCAGTCAAACTTAAATGCATAGACTACCTAGAGAAGCATTTACATATATGCTAATAATAGAAGAGAGCAACCCCAAACCCCGGTGATTTACACATTTCATTGTCATTGGAAAGCCCCGATTCAAGAGCAGCTCCTCCAGCCTTTTTTGTATCAGTGATATGTAAGGACAGTATGGCAAGGATAGAGGGTTAATCCCTGTGAAATGATTTATCACTGCAACCATGTACAATACAGCTTCTGTCACAGTTGTCTGTCACTTCCCAGCAATGAACCAGGGAACATTATTCTCAGGAACATCCAAGTTTGGAACCGGAGTTTCCCTAAAGCGATTCCCCAGATATGAGCAGCCCTGTGCACACAGCACACACTGGTTATCTACCTCCCATCTCATGTCTTTGTCCTCTCAGAGAGGGAAAAAAAGAAAAAAAAAAGGCAAGGGAGGGGAGGGGATAGAAAAAAAAAATAGCCTCTGCAGGCCTCCGGGTTAAACTGTGACCTACTTCAATCCACACTGCTGCCCATTATTACCAATCCAATTATTCCAGACAGGTTAACTCAGCTTTAATTTATGTCAATCCAATTACTTTTTTTTATTATTTATTAAATAAAAAGATCACTTCATGCTTCAAATGATTTATGAATACTGGGTCAGCATCCCAGGGAAAGGACTTGGGAATGCTCAAGGTCAAGGCTGGCCTCATGCAGGAAATCCCTCCCAGAATTTGTGGGGAGAGCTTTACTCACCTCATCTCTCTTTTTGCATTTTAATTGGATCTCTCACACAAAAGCCTGTGGCTTCCAGGACTCTGCTCAGTGAGCAGGAATGGTATTCCAATTGCAAATATGTTTCAGCTGAAGTAAGAGGCACTTAAATTAACTAGATCTCCGTGTCTGCTGCAGTGTAACGGGACAGTCTAGCACACAGCTTTCCCCGCCAGGGGAAAAATGAATCCAGGATGGACATTTTTCAGACACAAAGGGGAGTCAAGTATCCAAATGTCCACTACACCCGCCTTTGGTGACCTTCTCCAGAAGGCAACAGCAGAGCTGTTTAAACAGCCCCATCCCTACTTTCACTCCTACCTTCAGTCACTGCCAGGATTCTGGCAAACTTCCCTGGGAATCAAGTGCCTTGTATCAGGGTGCTGTTAAAACATGCTCAGCAGCTCCTCCTCAGCAGGGCTTTGTGCTCTTTGCCTCCAGAACCAGGACTGAGACACCACGAGATGCTGTGTCTGCTTCCTGACACCTCTGGAACTGAGCCCACCTCCTCCAAAAAGGGGCTCCAGATGACTCAGGTCAACTTCTGCCACTAACCCACCCTCTGACCTTGGCAAACTCCTTTTGACTTGGGTGCCCTGGTTTCCTGTCCCACAGAGCCACCACCTGCTCTGCCTCCTGCCCCTGCTCAGCTTGGGCTGGTCACTACAGCCCCTGCCAGGGAGCAGGAGAATCTGAACCCAACAGCCTTCTGAGTGTCTCCCTGACTCCCAGACGGGCCATGAGCAGAGCTGGCTCCGTTTTTAACACATATTCCTCAATTCTTTTCTCCTCAGTGTTTCTAATTAGGACCAAAGTCGTTTTACTCTTTTTTTTTCAATCCTGTCCAGCTGATCTCAGCTGCCATGGGCAGAGTCAGCTCTGCAGATAACGTGGATGCCAAACCATTTCCAAGGCTTTGAGTTAAAACCTTGAGAGGTACCTTGAAGATAAGATAGAGTTGCTGAAGTCGGTGAGACCCAGTTTCCCAAGGCAAAAGGCAGCATCCAGGAAGCCACACTCTACAGGGGATGGTACTTCCAAGAGAGCCCTGGAGCAGAGCCTTGGGGGTTGAGGCCACAGAGGCATGCTGAGTCACAGGGAACTGGATGTAAAGCCTAACTGCATCCAGATGGGGAAATACAGGGAAAAGAGATTCCAAAGATAAGCATAAAATCACTTCCAAAAAAGCATCTTCCTTTTGGAAGAAGAAAAGGGAAGAAAAAGCATTGCAAATCAAGAATGTGATTTTAAAAGCCTCCTCAAAATGCTTCCTTCATCTCCTTAGAAGGACAAAACAAGGACTACCTACATCTCAGCCTTAACCAGACAGATGGACAACAGGGTTATCCAAAACCATCTCAGTCATGGACAACACAGCAAATCTCTGCCTGAAAGCACGTCCAGACATCCAAACACTGAGTCACTTCAGTATCCTAGCCAGTGTGTCCTTGGGGGAGAAAAGCCAGACACTCATCTGGGACACCCCACAGTGCCAGACACACCCCTGGGGCAGAGCCCCTTGGGAGCAATGCCAGCCAGAGCGAGGATCTGTGATAAGAGGTGGGATCTTGTATCACCCTTTCTCAATCTCTCCTGCTTTTTTATCCTCACACTACCCACTATCTCCAGCAGACTGGGCAGCAACCCTTTCCCATCCCTCCCACATTGTTTTGGGAATAGGGCATGTCTGTTTTTATCCTGAGAATAATTATCAGTGTGCACAGATTGCTTGTAGCTGACTGGGTATTGCCAACATACCCCAGTTTCAGATGAGGACACCAGAACAGGTCAGTAGGCTACTAATAGGTACTCAGTTCCCAAAGGCACCTCATTGAGGGGTGAAGGACTTTAGAAGTTATTTAGTACAAAGTTAAATGCTGGATAAGGAAAACATTGGCATGCACAAGCCTATTATATTTTTCCTTTCCTTATCCTCAGACTGTGCCATTAGGAAAGTACATAAGAAACTGGAATATTGCTGTATGGCTATAATAGATGTCCACATGCTTCTCAAGGACTTTTTGGACACATTTTTGTGGAATGCACAGCCCAAAGTCATTATGTCTGAAGCAGTTGTTGAGTGGTCTGAAAGTAGACAAATAGAAACAGAACCCTAACCAAAATTACTAACTTTTGCAAAGAGGGATTTTTGAAATTCAGGAAATGCATTACTAAAGCCAGAGAACTTAAAATTCCTATTTTGCATGCCACCAAAGACATGTGGATAGGCCTCCTTGGAGAGAAAAAGAAAACAAACACAGAAAAAAACCACCACCACCAAAAAGAAAAAAAGGAAAAAAAAAGCCACTAAAAAGAAAAAGTACATGTCCACCAAGTGGCTTTGAAATTTCCATACCAAACACCAAGATGGCCCCTTGGGCTGGGACAGCGTTGTTTCAATTAGTGCTGCTCTGCCCAGCCTCATTGTAAGAGCTGGGAACAGCCAGCATTCCCAAGGGCCATGAGCTCTTCCCCTATTGTTTCAGGCTCAGAATTGAGAGAGCAAGTGGAGGAATACCAAAGACAAACAGGAGGGAGGCAGCTGTATTCACTTTCCCTAGGGCTATTTTTGCCAAGTCTTAAATCAATATTGAGATCCTTCACCCTCTTCCCTCTACATTTTCTACCACAGACACCAGGTTTGTCCCAAGTTGTCTGTGACCTGGCACTGCATCTCCTGAATGGAAGCCCCACTTTTGAGGGCAAAATCTAATGTGGGCAGGTGAAAGAAAAAGCCTCACAGCTCCTGCCTTTGTCTGAGTCCAGGGAAGAGTCTGCTCTCTGCAAAAAAGGGCTGGAAACCCTTCCAGTTCCAGGCTGGCATTTGCTGAGGGGAACCAGTCCCTCAGGACGCCCCCTCTGCCCTTCATTTCAGAAGAAGTCCCTCAGCAGGCTCCAGCTCAGCATGTGCTGTCAGTTCACTCACGACATGTGCTCGTGTTGCTTTTCTGCCAACCCTCTTCAAAAGCAAAAAGGAGGAGACAAAAAACAGGAAAAAAAAGTACAGCAAAAAATGATGCCACTCTCAAGAAATGGCACTTTAGGCAGCCTCCACTACATCAGTAATGACAGCCAATAGTGCCTCCAAGGACTTCCTTTCTTCAAGTCAATACTACATTCTGACAGCCAGTTTCTTCCTGGGATCCATGAGCCTCTCTTCCAGATTCAATCTTGCTCAGACAATCATTCCTCCAAGGCTTTTATCCAGCTTACAGATAGTGCAGAGATACAAGAGCCAAACTGTGAGGAAATCTTTCTGCTGCTCTCTAGAAATGCACTTCTTTACTAAGTGGCTTTTCTTACCCACCAGGGTCACACGCAGCACTAAGCAAGCCAAGGGTCATGACAAATACAGCAGAGATGCTTAAACAAATACCTCGTCCTGGATTCCACACAGCTTAGGTTTCAGGTGATCCCCTCCCACAGCTTTCCCTCTAAGGGGATTTACACTGCACTGGCTTGCAAACACATGCACAAGAGGAAAGCAAGCCAGAGAACAGGACCTTCCAAGAAGACACCACAACTTAAAATCTACAAAGCTCATTTCCCTGACTTGGCTGCCTAAGCTAAAGCTGTCACCAGTTTTGGTGTCTCAGCAAGGAAGGTCCCATCTTGTTAAAGAACTGTTCACCTCCACATTAGCAGGCAGTCCTTTCCCTCAGGCACCAAGGATGAAATAGACAGTCATCCTTTAAAGAAGGCTTGGAGAAGAGAAATCATGTACTAATATAATTAAGTTCAGTGCAACAAGCCCCTGGCCTTCACCTGCAAAGACACAAGTGTAATTGCAATATTAAACAGACACATGAAAGGCCTCCAGGGCATAACAGGTTTTGCAGAGATCAACAGCAAGTCCTGTGCCTTGGCAAGCACAGCCTTAGCAGCTTCCACAGCGAAAGGGAGGTGCTTTGTGATCATCTCCACTGATGACCCTATTTTACTCACAGCCTTGGATTGCAGGAAAGCCATGTTTGCTGTAAACCTTGGACAGAGCCTTGTTTTTAAGGTACATTCAGTAAGGAGCTGTTCCTGCTTCTGCAGAAGCCTGGTTTTGATGTACCTGTGTGTTGTGTGTTGCCAGGAGGAGCAGAGGGGTTCTCTGCCAGATGGTGAGCAGCACAGGCAAAGAGAGCCACTGTAAATTAACCTGCTGCTCCCAGCTTTGGAAAGCCACAGTGGGAAAGGCAGGTTGCAGTGGTGTCATTGAGGTGCTCCTCCTTTCCTACATGCCAAAGCCTTTTAGGACATGAAAGCTGTCTATCAAAGGACATCCCATCAGCTAAACTGGGCTCTGCCTCATTCATCACCAGGGCCTCTGCCCTCCTCCCTGCACACCAGATACCTGGAGCAAAGGAGGGGACACCAAGCCCCACAGCTGATGTTGTTCAGTGAGTCGATGAGGGCAAGCCTGAGAAACAAGGAATGAGATTTTTTCCAGCACCTTACACCTACCTCTGCAGCACCAGCAAGAGCATTACACACCCACGGGCAAAACTTTCTGGTGTCACAGAAAGTTCACCATCTCAGAGTGAGAATGTTGGTGACTGATGGGGTCCAGGGAGGGAAGGATTACTGCTGTTTGTACAGCTTTATGGAGGAAGCTGTAAGAGTGTTCTGTAGATGAAATCAGTACATATTTGCACATTAATGTAATTTAACCTGAACTCATTTTTTCTTTTAAACCTCTGGAGTGGCAGGGAAGACCCATGAGCAAACAGGCAAAGAACATCTTTATTAAGAGGAAGGCTAAGGTGACAGTCTCTGACATGTCAGGCAGCTAAGCTAGCAGGAGGCTGTAGATCCATGGAAGAACAGATTGCAGGAAAGAAATGTCTCAAAATTGTTCTCCAGTACCCACACAGAACAGAGAATTTTACCTGGCAAATGCAGTTAAAGCAGTGTAATCCTACCCACTGAGGAATAGCTTGTTTGCATGGCTGTTCTCTTAGAAGGAAATGCTTTACCAAAAACAGATGTTCACACAAAATCCCCAGAGGCTTCTGAAAATCCCCTGCAGTTAGGAGCTGTCATGATCAGTATTTTGTACAAAATAATGCCAAGGACTGCTCAGTTCCCCACAGGGCAAGGTAGCTCTTTAGAGATTTTGTTACCTCAGCCCTGCTCTCCTCATTGTGCTGATCCAGGACAAACTCACCTTGGTGGCCCAGAGCAGCGAGGACAGGCTGACTGTGCTGCTTGGCTCTGTCCCAGCTCAGCCTGTCCTTCCACAGATGGTGCAGGAGCACCTCAAGTCACCTGAGGTGCTGCAGCTAATTCAGCAAATATGAGTGTAGGCTGGTTTAGCTTGTCACACACACAACCTCAAATGTTATTTTTGGTCACACTGACCTCCCTGTCACAAACCTCTGTGGACATGGCCCTTCCATGCAGACCTGCACCTCCAGAGCAGCCACCAAGCAGCACAGACACACCCTGAGCTGGGACACCCCCCAGCAGCAGGAAGGGGGTCTGTAAGGGCTCTCTGCAGCTCAAGCAGGTGTTCCCAGTCATGCTGAGCTCCTCACTGGCACTGCTGGGCAGATCCCAACGCCTGGCACAGCTTCCCACCCTGCTCTGTTCACAGCCCTGACATGACTCCAAGCCCAAAGGTCCCAGCTTTGTCCAGCTGGAGTTAAAGCTCTCTACCAGTAACAATGACCACAGCATTCCTAGGAAGGGACTGACTCAGAACAGACCAAGCAGTGGATAGAGCTGAGTCAGGTGGGATGAACTCTTAGCATAACCCACTTAGAAGAAAGCTACCTCCTCAGCAGGAAGAGAAAGGCAAGGAAAAAAGTAGTATCCTGGGAAGTGACTAAGGACATTGCTAAGGAAAATGTCCTTAATGAGTTGTAGGCTTTCCCATCACAGCTTTGGGGTGAAGCTGCAGAGACAGGACACAGAGCTCTCTCTCTCCCACACAGTCCCCTCATTCTGTGCTGCAGCCTGCAATCAGGGCAAGCATTCCAGCACGCCTCTAGCCACAGGACTGCTGTTCCCCAGCCCTCTGACCACAGCTCCTCCAGTCAGGGAGGCCAGAATTGTCTGCACTACAAGCAGGACATTTTGCCTGCCCACCCCCCCAGACTCAGATGTGCAGCATATCCCAAATACCAGTGATCCTGCACTCTGCCCTCATCCCAGCAACAGCTCCCAGTGGCTGAAGCACAGGGCAGTGCCCAGCTGACCCCAAATCCGGGTTGACTGCACTAAAACTACACCAGGAGCTTCAGTGCCTCTGGTAAATACTGCACAGACTTGTTTAGCCTGTGGCTCTTTACACGCACCCACCAGGCTCTTTAGATGTTCCAACACAGCTTTTCTTATGGAGGACAGAGTTAGGAAAGGCTGAGCAATGAAAGCAGAGATTGTTACCAGCTTTAACAGGCTTTGGAACATGCCAAGAACAAGTTTCTCTGTTTTAGTTGCTTCAGTATGATAATCCCACATCTTTTCTATAATAATCAGATGCTCCTACACTGCAGTCAGCAGCAGAAGACAAAATGAGTAGTAAAGAGACAAGCAGCAATCTCTTCAAAGAGCTGAGAGGACTGCCAAGAATATTTGTAATCTGATTTCATCCCTTGTCTTCCCTGACCTGTCACTGGCACTCAGGGTGATCTACCCATTAGGGTTCAGGTTGTGGTACACAGAACACTTCTGAGCAAACCAAGGGAAACCAGCTGAGGGGCAAACTGAGATTCATCACAGGCCTACATCACTGACCTATGCCAACCCATTAGCTCATTTATGAAGGACTTTCATTTAATTACCATTTATGAAGGAGTTTCAGTTTATTACAGGTCACTGAAAAAAAAACAAAACCCCACCCAGTCTGGATGGGTGATCTATTTATTTTAGGGAGAAAATTCACTTAGTAAACTATGACCTGAACATCAATTCCTCACTATCTACAGTGACAAAGACACAGTTGAGATTGAAACTAATTTCTAATAATTTTTTTAAAGCAAAGAGACTTCTGTTGAACAGTATTGGAGGTGAACTCCCTCATGGGGAAAGAAAAAATTATTTATCATTTGCCCTTTGTCACAGCAGAGATGAACAGTGAGAGCCCAGCATGGCCCTGTCTGAGCAGGACAGTGAGAAATGCAGCCACTTGTCACCTCCTCCTTGCAAGTCTGAAGTGACAGAGGCAGATGATCTTTTAGAGGCATGTAATACAACACACACAAAAAAAGCAAAAAAGCCACCCTGTGATTCAGTGGCAGCACAACTGTCTTGCTTTGCACAGGATTGCTCTGCTCAGCCAGGGACCTTTTCTGCAGAATGCACAGGAAAACAGCTGCAACAAGAGCTCCATGCCTTCAGAGGGATAATAATCTTGACAGTAAAAATATGAACCCAGCACAGCTATTTGTGCTCATTTACAAACAAGACATTGCACTAATTTATGCTCATTTGCACGTGAAAATTGCTGGAGTTTTTACTGTACATTGGGGTGATCAGAACAGCTTTGGAGCTGCTGTCCTGTGACCATCACAGCAAACAATTAAATACATTTCATTACTCATTTCAGGAAAGGGATCCACGGTTACGAGGGAGAGGCTGAAGTGGATGACAGGAGTGTTACATAAACATTATTGATTTTGTTTCTCCAAACATTCACAATAAACACACCAACAGGTTTTGCTGAACAATGCAATGCATCATTCAGCTTTGCAACAGAACATACCAGACATCAGCTATGCACAGTGTGCTCTCTGGATGCTGCCATGAAGGACTGAGGAAGGGTGAAGTGGTGATCAGATAAAGAGAGTGCATTCACTCCTCTGGCAGCAACTCAGCAGCTAAATTTCCCAGAAGCAGCAGAAATATAGTGGCACTTCTCAAGCAGAACTTACATTCTAAAATATATCTTAAATCAGACTCTTTCTTGGCAACATCTGTAGTGACACAGGAGTTCTGTTCATCAACACAGCAAAAAAAAAATCTCCACCCTAGTGCTGTAATCAGAAGTAGGCACAACAAAGGAGGAGGGAGAAGATATCTTGTTCTTCCCCCTTGGGAAGAAAAGATTCAAGTGTTTAATGTGGTCACACACTCCCAAAAAAACCCAAAAAAACATAGCATTTTTATGTTAGAGGCAGGAAAAACAATGCTGAGGAGAAAATATCACCAAAAAGCGCAACAGATACTTATGGGCAGATCATCTGCAAGAGAGGGCGTTCCAAAAACAAACCTACCCATGTGGCCAAGCACAAGGATAATGTTGTCCTTGTTTCACCCACACCTTCTTTCCCAATATGTCTCTTTCTTCATCAGCTAGAGATCTGGTTAAAAAAAAAATCTACATTTAAAAAAAAAAGGAAAATTATGTAACTCACAATTCTCCCATATGCTCAGTGCCTGTTTAGCTCACAAACCATGGAATTCTGTTAACTGCCATGGCAAGGGGTGGATGGACACACAAAAAAGCAACAAAGACTGGTTTTGGTATGTAGAGCCTTTGGGTGATGAAGAAATCTGTTGCTACATGTTTTTAACACATAATGGTTTCTTTTTCCTTACTGAACAGAGGGAGAAGAAGAGGGTGCTGAAGACTTGAAATACAACCACTTTGATCTTTCAAGGGTTTGGCAACAGAATTTGTGCTTTGATTCATCTAGTTCCATAAATCTCAAGACATAAGGAAATAAAAATCAATGGTAAGAGAGATGGATCACTCACTGGGACAGAGAGAAACGAGTCAGCTTGTATCCAATCAGCCAATGAGGCTTAGGCAATCTGTCAAAATGCATTTTTCAGGGGCAATAATCTCCTTAACCAAGGAGGAGAAGCCTCAAGTACCAAGGAGGTGAAAACTTAATGAGGGAAGGTAAGAATTCTCAAAACATTTTGGATAATTTTTTATATTTTAACTCTGAAGCATCGTTCTTAACTCTTTCACTCCACTGAAGGAGGATGGGACACCACAGACTCATTGCAGCTTCACTGCTGTATCACACTTCAAATGGAACCCTTGTGGTTAACCAAAAAAACACCCTACCTGTCATTTGTTATAAAACTCAGAACATGGAAACAGACTGAGCCCTTGCCCTGCTAGGAAGAAGGAAAATGGCATGGAGAATCCAGCCAGCTGCCTCCCTGCAGCACCCAGCTCTGTGGGCAGGGGCTGGATGGCACGTCCCACAGTGCTGCCATCCCCTACACACCCCAGCTGGTACCTGCCCTCAGAGAAAGACACCAGCAAATGCCCTGGCATACTCAAACCACTTACAGGCTCCTTCAGTAGTTCAAGTTTCCCCTCTAGTAACTCAGCTGCCCCACCCTCATGTATTTTTAGCATGCTTAGGTAAGACTTTTCTGGTATTTCCTCACATCAGAATTTCACCTGTTGCGTCTTGCAGTCAACCCGGGTGGGGCTTTTTTCTCTCTCCTTTTCCTCCCAGAGCATTTTGTGGGCAAGCATCTACTTAGGTGTTGGATGGGGGCCACAAAGAGGAAGGGAACGCATGTGGTAAGGAACTGGAGATGCTTTTCCTTCTGTTTTTCTGTGCTGGCAACAATAAGTGAAATGCCACACCAAAGCCACCCTCTCTGAAAAACCTGAGCGGGTACAAACGCAGAGGCCCATCTGCTTAGCAACACACGGTGCCAGCAAACAGTTTCCAAGCCTCAGGCTGAGGCTCACAGATATGGCAAAGGCACGTTGGGTTCCCAGCTCCACAGACATCAATCCAGAGAGGGAGCAGGGCAAGAGTGGCCTCCCCACAGCAGGCAGGTGCCACCAGCAGGGCACACCTCTTTCCCTTTTGGCTCCTTCACACAGCAGTAACCCGCTTTAGGATCTCCTGTCTCCTGCAATCCTATTCAGATGCACCCTCTTCCTCTGCTCTGTCAGTACAAGGATGCTCTGTGCAAGAACACCTTTCCTCCAGCACAGGAGCAACATCCCCAGTCAGACACCAGCTCCTCCCCCTCCTCCCCCAAAACACGTCTTCAAATTTTCCCAAATGCATTTTGACACCTGACCTGCTCTCCAGAGCTCATAAGAAATGAGTCTCTACAGCATGAGCTCCACCTCACAAATGTCCCATTACAGGGGTGCTCCCTGATTTCCTGCTCTCCTTCCCACCTCCCAGTGAGCCCCTTCACCTTCCTCAGTGCCAGCCTGTCCCAAGTGCTCAGCTCACAGCAGCTTTAGCTTTTTCCTGGAGCTTCTCTGCTGTGCTGAGCAAGGATTGAGGCTCACATGTGCTGTCCCACACCCATCCCTGCTGCCCTGACACAGCTCAGGCTGACAGCACCGCAGGGGAAGGGCTTTATGGGATGTGACTGCAGGATTTCTGATGCATGTCACCCCTGTTGCCAGCAGCTGCAAGAATTCCCCGCATTAGCAAAACACAATGAAAGCTGCCCCGTGGGTCACCCTGCAGGTCAGGGGATGGGAGCTGCCTTGCATAATTGACTCAAAGCACTGCCAGGGAAATCTAGCAGAAGGTTGGCTTTGTCTAAGAATAAAATCTTTGGTTCAAATAGATAAAATCCCATCCAGGAGAAAGCATCTGAGTGATCTGATCAGAAGTCCTCCCCAGGAGAGGGTGTAGCCCAAATGCAGCATCCCACAGCCCTGCTTTGGCCTGGGAAAATGCAGAACAGGTGGAGTGCTTGGCCAAGAGAAATCCTATTTTTAGACATCCCAGAGCAGACAGGGGTCAGTCCACAAATCAGCACAAAAAATGCAACTGAGGTCAGCAGAGCTATTAGCTGCTCATAACAATCCAGGTTGCTCTGCAGGGTGACAAAGTTGTGGCACTTGAAAAACTCTGTCAATCAAGTGGGACTTCAGAGAGCAGAGAGGTTTATAATAGGGAAGAACACACTTGGTGGAAAGTTAACCAAAAAACCTGTGCCAAACATTAAAAACTGGCACAGAAGCCAGAGAAAGTCAAAAATGGACAGAAAAAAGGGGAAAAAATACGCATAGAAATGCCTGAGTAATCATAAGGAAATGATGTTTTGTTGTGTGATCCCAAGCCCTCTGCCATAGGTGTCATATAAATAATTATTAATTATATTGTTGATTATCTGTGTGAGCAATAGAGCTAATGAGCTGGTTCTTACAGGATATAAATACAGCTTCTAAAGAGCAGGGCAGCTATTCTGCCAACGGCAAGCAATTAGAATTATTTCTTCTCTGCTGAGAGTTTGCTTTTTTTTTTAACCTGAGGACAACCAATACACACTGTAGATATTTGCTATTAAAAAATCTACTCCCTTCACAGTCCCAGTAGACATAAACTGAATTTCCTTTAATGACTGGGCCCAATTAACTGGAACCTGGAGCTCCACTTTGAAAGCAGCAGGGTTCCTCTTTGGAGGCTTGGCCCCGATGGGCAGGAGACATCCAAAGGTTGAGGATTAAAGTTGCTTTGTTTCACTGAGCATGTTCACCATATTGCAGGATGGTTGGCATGGGAACACAGCTATGGAGCAGCCCGTAGTGCACAATAAACAGTCTCCATAAAATACAGAAGCAAATAACTGGAGAGATGAAGGGTAAACTCTTCACCTATCATTGGGAAAGCTCAGCAGATGGAGGAGGAAGGAGCAGCCCTTCCAATTCACAGCCCTTCATCCACACCTGCTTCCAGGATTTTTGTTTTAACATTAGTGCTTTAAGTGCACATGTGTACTCGACCCATTTCACCATCTGGTGTCCAAACCACGGGATCCAAAAGGAAATTCCACTTTAGCTGCTGTCAGCCTTGAATTGCCAGATCTCTCAAGATGCTGGTTAATCCCAGGACAGAATTTGAGAAGAGAGTTGGCCAGCAGGGGCCTGAATATTCATCAATAAAAGGAAAAGGGCAAGTTTCCTCTACAGAAAAATACTCTTTTTTCTCAGAGCCATAGATATAGGTTAAAAGAGTTTGGACCCTAAGTCTAACTGACAGAAAGTGCAGTAGCAAATCAGGAATAAAACTCATAACCCTGCTGCTGCATAAGAGGGGAACTCAGGGGAAAGGAAGAGCAGGAAGATGGAGAACAACCTTAGGAAACCTGTAACATCTCTATTAACACTTTGCTTTGCTTGTTTTACAACAACAGGATTACCAGATGAAACACCACAAGCATCTTCTGGAAGTTCCTTTTTTCTCTGATCTCACCCATGGCTGTTGTTCCAGCATGCTGACCTTCAATCTGTAGAAATTTCCTGATCCTGATCAACACAGTAGATAAAACTTGCAAAACACTGACCCTGTGGATTTGCTCAAGAGACAGGAATGCAAAGATTCAAACAGGAAAAGCTGGAATTTAGGGGCTTGCTGGCAGTCTGGCTACAGTGTGGACATCAGTCTTCTGCAAGGGCTGAGAAAAATCGTTTTTTGTTACAAGCAAGACAGACCAGAACAGACAGCATCCTCTGTAGACCCAAAATTATGAATTCTAACTACCATCCAGCCCCTCCACCAGTAAAAGCAGGGACACATCTTACACCAAACTGCCCTGAAGGCCTTCTGATACAGCTTTGTCCACGGTTTTGAAGTGTGCAGTAAGAAATCATTAAATCTTCAGGCCTCTGAGTTACAATTTTTTTCTTTAAGGAGAAAGCCCATGGTACACTGACACAGGAACTTTAAAAATGCAGCTTTAAAGGAGCACCCTGGGCACTGACCTACACAAGCTGCTCCATTCAGCCAAGCCATCCAGTTCTTTATTAGACACGATCCACAGTACTTTATGCATTCCTCTGCATTTTAAAAGGGTCAGACAAGAGTTCCCAAACAGGCTTAGAGCTGCCAGGGAGCCCTTGCTTTTTCCTCCCTCTTTTGTTCTTCAGTTGCCGTGTGCTGGAGCAGAGCTCTGCATCCTGAGGTTATTACACATTTCTCTAATGGATCTCCATGCATAATAAATTAGCTCATTAATGAATTGATTTGAAGGAAGAGTTCACTGCAGGGGCTAGAAACCCAAAGACACACGCCTGTGACTGAACAAATAAGTCACTTCTGCAGCATCACATCGTGCATCCTGCTGGTGAAGGCCCCATTAAATCACCTGGCGCTGCTGCTGCCTGTTCTCCATCCTCACCATTATAAGAGATATATGGGAACTGCTTTTGCCTCACAACTGCTTATTTGTGGAGGTCTGGTCTCATTCCTTACAGGCCTTTTCCATTTGGGACTGTCAGGTTTGTCGTTCACGTTGAGGGAGTTTGTAATTCCAGCACCAGCTTTTGCAGTGTTTGAATTATTTGGATTGCGGCTCATTTGGATTGCAGCGAGGGACTGCAGGTCCACCCTGAGGGCTGTTACCAGCCTGAAAAATCTCAAGGCTGTGGTGTTTGCCTGCTATTGCTGCCCAAAATGAGGGAATCGTGTCTGAAAACAGCTGCCCTGAGCTGCTAACTGAATATTTCCAGCTGATCCCAGGAACCTACCTCCATGCTCCAGCACCGAGTGCTACCTTGTAAACAAACACCCTTATATAGGTCTGTGTGGGCAAAGTTAATTATCTCCAAATAGCTTCCAGAAGCCTCAAATCAATTTATGAAAACAAAAATTAACTTTCCATATAAACATAATTACAGTCAGACAACAGTATCCAGCCTGGTGCTACTGCTGTTTTTGGAAGCTGGGCAGAAAGCCAAATGAGTTCATTAGGCAGTGTTATTAATAATGGTTTTTTCCTGCTTTAGGAAGCCATTTATGGTCCTAAGAGGCAAAGGTACTGGGGAAAAACCCCACAGCTGACAAGTTTTAAAAGGTGCTTCTGCAACAACAATTTATTTTAGAGGCTCCATGAGAATATATATCATTTAATGAACAAAAAAAGAGCAGCAAAAAAAATTACACTGCAGTGAGATCCATTCATTCTGCTCGCAAAGATACCTTGGAAGAACTTTCTTGGGAAGGAACCACCCAGTTTCTGCTCCAGGAATGAGCATCTACCACTTCATAAGCCAAGAGGCACAAAGACAGCACCACATAACCAGCTTCCCCTGTTCAGATCCCCATGTCCTTTGTGCCATGGCCCTAGAACAGCACAAGATCCTGGCAAATGTGAGAGGAGTCCACAAACAAACATCATTTCATGGCTCTGATCCCAGCAAAACCCTGGAAGTTTCTTTAGTTGCTAAGCCTATCTGATTATTACTTACCAGCTCTGAATTGCACTCTGTCAGGTCACAGATACCTGCGCTTTGCAAACACAGATCACTTTGTCTCTCAAAGTGGCAACACACGATCTGAAGTGGAGCTTGTCTGTGTGTGAGAAAGCCACATCTGTTACCCTCTGTCCCACTAGGCCAGAAGTGTGTGTTGATGCTACCAAAGAAGTGCCAGCCAGTGTTGATGGACATTGCACAGGCTGGTCAAGGCAGAAGGGCACAGGGGTTGAGCCACTTTTCACTGGGGAAGTAGAGGGTCAGAACTGTGCAAGTCACCAAATATCTACTTGACAGGACAAATCAAAAGCAGATAGAGACAGCAGCCATCTCACCATCCATATCTAAATATCCATGTGGCTCTGAGCCACATAAAGGGAATATTTGGGTGTGCGCACACCAAAGGAAATAAAATTGACAATCCCTGCCCTCGAACACCCCAACTCAGCTTCTTGCTCAGCTGCTTTGCCTCCCCACAGCAGAGGGTAAATCCCCCTGCATGGATTGCCTGGTGGAATACACAAACCCTGGCTCAGCCCTGCAGCACAGCAGTGTAATCTATTTATGAATGGCAGCGGAACTCCGAGATTGAATTACGAGGCAGGTATTCAATCAGGCAGGATGTGTAGCTGCTTTCTAACAGACTGGAGGATTAAGAGAGCGATAGAATACATCCTTTGCTTCCACATGACAGCATCTCCCTCTTCTCCCCTCCCCAATCAAGAAACTAGCAGAGTCTGTACTCGAAGAGAAGAGGATTTGCAATGCTCAGGACCCACAAGAAGGATTAGAGAAAGGTTAAAGAGAACATGCATACAAAAGACAACTCTCCTGTATCATCCCCAGCAGAAGAATTATTTAAAAGCAGTCTGTGCAAGACGATGCAAACAAACCTGAGCTACCAGGAGAAGAGGAGGTGCAGCTGGAGGAGCTGCCAGCTGCTCAATTTGCACTGTGTCTGGGGTAAAACCACAGCACCTGTTTTCAGCAGAAGATGAGCTTCACAGTTTTTAAGAGGCCTGTACTGTGCAGGGAATTGCAAGCGAGAGAGCCTGCAGTCAGCTGGTTTGTATATTCCCCTACCACCCAGGGTTCATTGCCTCTAACTGCTCTAGGTCCTGCACAAGCAGAAGACAGAAGTCCCTACTCAAAAGAACACATCACATGCAGTGTAGAAATTCCCATTTTACCCATTGCTACAATTCTCAGGGACATGGAATGTCCGTGCTGTAGCACAGCATGACAAGGAAATATGGGAATTTATGGCTTAGAACCTAGAGAAGGACCACAGTGCATGGATGTGAAAATCACCTGATGGGAAAAGGATGCAGTCTGGTGTAAGAAGACAGAGGACAGCATTTCACATGGTACAGGGAAGAAATTCTCTATCTGATGCAGCAGGATTACATCATGTCTGACGGCAGAGGCCCATTGTGCTCCCGCTTGTAAAGGAGGATTACTGTATATCTGATCTGCAAGAAGGATTATTGTGTTTGAAGCGGGCTCACTACAATCAGGATGAACTGAAAAGCAGTAAAATATGCTGGTGGAAGGTTTCACTGGATTTGTGACAGGGCAGATGCAGAGCTGTGTATCCCTCTGGCACTAACAAGAATGCATTCACACATTGGAAGAAGGCCCCAGACCTCCTAGAGATGATTTCAGTGTGTGGCACAGGCCCACTTCCCTGCCAGCCCCCAACTCACTTGACAGGTCGCTGAACAAAACTTATGCCCTAGTCTACAGCAGAGATCCATGTAGCTCTGGGAAGAAATGCCAAACTCCCTTAATTCTCTTGATTTCAGTTTCTTTTCTGTCCAATCTGACCCAGAACCTATGCTTAGCCCTTCCCTGATCATAATTTCCCATGTTTGAGTGGCCAATTCTTTTGATTTATAATTAAAACCTTAATTGGATTTGACAGTGATAAACATGCAATGCATCCTGTAATGTCTTACAATATATGAACTCTGGGACGTGTATATATTGCATTCTCCATTATCAATAGTTCAATAAACTTTCTGTTAAACCTTGTTATAAGAAGATTGAATTTTCATCAAAATCACAGGACTGGCCTATTATAGCAAGAACCATATCAGGGAAGACCTCACAGCCACCCTCATACAACACAAGCCAGACAGCTCTTAACACACCGGGTGGCATTTATCAAGATACTTTTATCAAGACTATAAATCATTGCAAATGGAACTGCAGGAGAAGGAAAAGCCTAGGGGCCTGTTGGGATCATGCAGGCTTTGTTTTCTTTTATGCTGGGTCATGCAGGCCTTATTTTGTTTTATGCTGGGTCATCCCTAGGTTTGTCTTCAATAATTTTCTTAGTTGTTTTTAAATACCATCCCATCAGGAGGGGAAACCCTGTGCCTCACCACCTGAGCTGAAAGTTTTGCATTTAGCTCCATTTTCAGCACTTTAGCTGAGGCATAACAGCCATGGGGACTTGGCAAGACTTGTGCCACAGAGAAAAGGGAGCTTATAGACTGCAGATAACCCTCCCAGCTCCTCATCTAAGCTGCTAGGACGTTCATTCTCAGGTTTGGCACAAAAAGAAACCTCTTTATTAATATTCATCCACAAACGCATTTCATTCTTTCATCCTTCTTGCCAAATCCTCCTGCTAGAACCCATCCTTCAGAGGGAAAAAAACCCCAAACCAGTAAAACTCTTCAGCAAAGCAGGCAGACTTGCTGCACTTGTATTTGACAGAAGGGAGAACAGATTGGGACTCCATGAAGAGTGACTCATTATCAGCAAATAGTTTTAAGTGATGATTGTTTCATCACCACCCACCCAGCTCTTCCCTCTGTCTGCAGGCTAGCGCAAAAACTCACTGCGAGAGGATGACAAAAAAGAAAAATTAGGCAGACGACCTTAGCTCTCGCTTCCTCTCCGTGGATCATGAGCAGAACTGTCTAAAAAGGGATCTGTAACCTTGGGTTACAAATTGAGCGCTTAAGGGTTTTCTTTTCTTCCAAAAGCAGTGTGTAACATTGTCTCCCTTCTTAACCTATCCAAGAAAACGCTGAAAAACATTTTCAGAGAGCTGCCCTTTTCCTGTGCAAGCATATGCTGAGCCTAACCCTTAGGGACACTAACACCCTTGCAGTCATTTAGCAGATAAGCCCTTGCTGTAGGATCAAAGCTCCGTTGCAATGTGCCAATTGATGTTGCTGTAAATGAGCATTAGCACATTTGGGATCCAGCAGGACTGGTGCCTGAAGGTGAAGAATCCCATACTTGGAGTCAAACACATCAAAACTCCATCAATAGCAGGGTACAGAAGGTTACAGCAGCAAAAATGAAACCCTGGCTGTATCACGTTGCTCTCAGCAACTACTTCCAGCAGCGAGCTGTGTTCAGAGCAGCTGCAGAGCAAATGGAGAGAGAGGGAAAGAGCAGAAAATCATCACACACACTCTACCTAGAGACGGGGCTTGAATTGAAATGGCCCAAGGGCAACCATATAAGAAAATGGAGTTGTCTGGCTCCAGGCACAACAGACAAGCTTCTCCTGTCGTAACCAAGAGAAAAGAGAGAAGGCAAGAGAATGAGGTAGCCCCCCATGGTGGTGTTCTCCCACCCACACGGCAGAGGCAGCAGGGTCACAGACTGGGCTTTCCAGAACCGTGATCCCTCCCGACAATAAAAAGCTGTTTCAGGTTCCCAAACGCTTTCAAAAGGATCCTCTGCAGGGAAATCCTGACCACTGAAGAGCTATTCCAGCACCTTCCCAACCCTTGCCAGGCAGAGAGGCACACAGGACTTCTGTTATCAAAAGATAATCACATCCCCGGGGCATTACCAAGTACAAAATGCAGCTGTGCCTCTGATCCTCTGGGTGCAGTTGCCTCCTCGTTCACCGTGCTCCCACCTGCCCTCAAGCTGCCTTTAGTTCTATTAGGAAATTGTTTGTACCTCTAGATTGCTATAAATTATTGAGCAGTATCTGAAGCCCCAGAAGGCATTATTTCACCTATCCAAAATGAGTAAATAAATAAAACCCCTTTCCATCAGGACATCCACTTAGACCTGAATATTCCAAAACCAAACAAAATTTACACAAAGGCTTAAAAAATTCCTTGTGATATTAAACACAAACCCACACCATAAGAAACGACTCACAACTCCTATCATTTCAATATCCAGAGATGCTTGCAGGCATTTTGCATCTCAGCTCCCAGCGTGGGTTGTATTTTGCAGGCTTCACATTGCTACCAAAGCTGGAGACAGCCGTCATTGACTCGTTTGCCAAGCAGTGACACAAACTTAAAATATTCTTCAATTGCTTTTTTTGTACTGAGGGCTATCAGCCTCATCTAGTTTCTAGCCAGTGAGATCTATATCTTTTGATTTCTTCTGAGACTCTGAGGAATATAAAATCAGGTACAGTGGAAAGGAAGGATCATGCACAGTTTCTCCTCCAGAATTTAGTGATAAGGAAGGATTCAAAGCCAGAAGAGTTTGAGATGATGCCAGCTGTTTTCAGGGAGGGGCAGAGCAGGTGGTTACCTCCACTACCTCCCATCGCCTTCTTCAGGATTTGAAGAAAAAAAATGGGATTTGAGGAAAAAAACACACTGCCATGCTGGCAGCTGCCACTACTTTGTCCAAATGGAGTTTAGAGGAGAACTGAAGTTTTAATGACTGCCTGTTCTTAGCTCTCTGCCACTGTCCCTTAAAACATCACGACATGGAGGTAGGGAGCAAGGAGAGGGAAAAACTGCAGTCAAAGTGACACAGCTGACCTCCCTGCCTGACAGAGGTAGTCTGAAAGTCTCCATTATCCAACAACTCAATCCCTACAGGGTCATGCAAGTCACCTCACAGGCCAAGGTCACCCTTAATCTCCATTAGCATCAGCCCTTGTTTATTTTCCAACCTTTACTCCCAGGAAGCTGAAAGCCCAAAGCAGGGCAAAAAATACAATTCCTTTCCCTGGACACTTACTGCATTATTAAACATGGATTTAAACAAGGTCTTCTATCTGTATGCTAAAACACCTTTTTTTTTTTTTTTTAAGACAACTTTGCCTGAGGGAAACCACTCTTTGTTTTGGCTTAACTGAACACCCATTAATTTTATAGGAAGGTCTAGGGGGAAGGGCTTGTGTCTCCACAGATTTATAGTCTTTTCATGCCAACTGGGAAGGAAATTCTCACATGCTTGTGTAGCATCAGACTTCTCCCACAAAGCTCATATTTACAGAAGAATGCAAAGCTCCCCCAGGGAGTCTAGGAGCTGATGAGACCATGAGGATCTGTTATTTATATTATAACAGTGCCCGAGATTTTTGGACCTTGCACATATTCAGGGGAAGATGCAGCCCCCCTCTGACAAGGGTTCATGCTCATAGCAAATTACTCACTTTCATGGAAATCAGCATGAGTTACACGTGTTTTTCTGGAACAGAGCTATTAGTTCACACAATCAGAGGCAACCTGATGCCTACATTTCCCCACTCCAGCAAACAATGAGCCTACTCATTGGGATCATGGCTGCTGAGCCCAAACTTGCCAAACAGGATTGTGGTGGAGCAACAGAAGAGCCATCCTGTGCCAGATGCACCAACACCCCCTGGGAGCAACTCCACTGGAATTGGTCACTGGTGCTGATTGTGAAAGAAATTTGTGCGCAATCTGAGTCTATGAACTTGTTGAATTCCTGACAGAATGCTGAATCAACCAGCTGCCAACAGAGCTGGTGTCATCACTTCGCCTTCAAGCCACAACTGATTCATCCCAGTGAACATAACCTGTTTTCCACTTGCTTGTGCTGGGAGGCACAGGGTGAAGGAAAGCTGCACCACAGTTTGCCCTAGGGCCAGAAAACCCTTTTTTTTTTCATAAGAAAATCTTTATTGAAGGGAAACAAGTTATTTCACTGACTCAAAGGCACCCATTGAGCTTACAGAGCCTTCCAGTATTAAAAAGGCTGATATGGATATTATCTTTTCTTTAATTCATTTTGAATTTGCCTACAAGTGTCTGGTGCAGGTTCTATGGGAGCTTTCTAAAATATCCACAAGAGAAAAGAAGGGAGGGGGGAAGACAGCACAAAGACTATTCAGGAAAGAACCAGAATGGGTAGAGGAAGAATGGAAAGGCCCAGTAAGGGTCAAACACAGAGCGACTTTTGCAGGCTGCAAAATCCTTTTCCTATTTGCAATGCATGTGCAGAGCACAGAAGTGATGGACTTAAAAACACAGAAAGAAAAATGTAAATTAGAATGAAGAAAACCCTTTCTACCAGAAAGAGCAAAATTTGTGAATAAGAGATGCCAAGGCACCTCAGCTTTGGAGATCTGCAAAGAATTGCCCAAGTGCACATAGTCTGCAAAAAGGACCAAACAGTTACTTGGAGTCCCCTACCAGTCCTACAATCAACAGAAAACTCTGAAAAGAAATGGTGAAGGAATTCAAAGTGTTTCCTGATGGCAGAGCTCTGGCTGAGGCACACAGGGAGTGTCACCAGGACATCCCAATCTCCCAAGCACACACCAGACAGGCTGCATGTGAATGACAGAGCTCAGGAGGGAGCTGGAGCCTGCTCAGGGGACCGGCAGAGCCCTCTCATCCTGACACCAGATTTGAGTACGTTGATGTGGTGAACTGAGACCAGAGGCAGCACAAGCAGGAACAATTGTATTTCCCAAATCTTGCCCGGGGCAACTCTACACGCAGGGATTTAGCCAGAAGTGCTCTCACTCCCAGAACAAATCTTCCCACAGCTCAGGTTCTCCTGGAGGTGACTGAGCATCCCTGCCCTCAGGGCAGCAGGCAGGTGCCTACCCACTCTCTTTCCACATCAGATTTTAGTTTTTCTCATTACTTTTAACTGCTGATAGGAAGCAAAGCCCGTTGTCATACAGGGGTTTGTAAGTGATGAACATTTGTCTTCCTGCCTACAGAAAGCTGCCAAATCATAAAGCTCCATCCTGTTTGTAAAATAAGCCCTGGGGTATTATTTTTCCTAAAGTCAATGATGTCACAGAAATACTACTTGAAAACAGAATCTAAAATTACACTCTTGAGTGCAGCGCATTCTGGAGTTTTCATTGGCACTGCTAAAATTGTTCTGTTATGTTTTTCTGGCACAGTCCATAGTCAGATAATTGCTTGGGGCTAATCTTGAGAAGGCAAAATATACACAACCAGCACAATTCCACTTCTGCTCCATCTTCTATTAAGAAACAAATATTCTCCACAGCATGAAGTCAGTTTTTTGCCAACAAACTCTACTAAATGGAGCAGAGTGAATTTGGGGGAGCAGGGGGTGGAGTGTACAATTTTGGCAAGGCAAAAAGCTTTTGTGAATTATTGCATGGCCAAACTGTTAAGGTTTTTTTAAAGGGGGAGAGGAAGGGCTATAACAACAGGTCAAAGAGTTTTGTTTAGTCTGAAAGATTTCTGAATTATTTTTCCCTCCAGAAATACATATGAATGAGGGAAAAAAGGGACACCTAGGGTATTTGCCCTGCTCTGGCTCCAAGCAGAATTTCATTACTGTTCCAGACAAGTTCAATCAGCCATTTAAAGACCTTTCCACCTCCTATATTTACTGTGCTTTAAAAGATTTGCTGTGCAGTATTATTCCACCCTATTTCCAGTAGCAGTGCCAAGAGCCAGAGCACACCAAGTCATGTTGGTGAGGTGGTAACAAGCAGTGCCAAGTCCAGCTTTCAAGAATATGCTTGCAACACCACCAGCATGATTGAGCCAGATATTGTGTAATTCAAGCAGATATTCACTTTACCTTGTCTGGCAGAAACACCCATCATTCCCAGATGGTTTTTTCACCTCAGTTTTGCTGTTGGGGGACTTATAGAGACTTACTGCTCCTCCAGCAAGCACCCATTCCTTCACTTGAGTTTCTCTGTGTGGGTGAACAGCCTTCCTTAATTAAGCAAAGCAACACATGCAATTTGATTTAATACACTCTTTTCAAAGGTCTTGCAGAAGTTAATACACCTTTAAAGACTGAATAGTTGTCCTCCACCTGTGAAGAGATGTCAAGTGGGAAGAACAAAAAAAATCATATGACCACCAAATCAAGATACTGGTCACTGAATTGGAGGACCAGAGCACCTAGAGTAGATCACAAAAAGTCATCTATAGTATTTAATCTGTCAAAATAATACAAGCTGAGATTTCTATAAGAAAGGTCAACCTCTTGGACTTGGAGTGAGAAAACTAGAGTCGAGTAAGACCCAGCAACTCATTCTGAACCAGTATTTCTGGTTGTAGGTGGCAAAGTTCACATTCCTTTTTGAACAGAAAAGCAAAAGCCTGCAGAGGAGAAAAGCTGGAGAGAAACACAGGGGATGTCACCTCTCTTTCATATCCCATATCACCAGATATTTCTGAATCAGTGTATTTAATAGCAAGAGTTGTTTCAAACATGGGATGCTAACTTGCTCCAACTTCTCACAAGTGAGAACACTGACCAGGGCTGAGCCCCAAAGCCCCAAAGCCTGCACCATAACCCAGCTTCCCACCTCTGCAGCTAGCAGGAGCAAGACACTATTCCTCCACCACCTATATATCAGCACAATAATTAATAACATTCTATAGCGGGAAAACAGCAGGATGCAAAATCTGCTTATTTAGGTGCACTGCCAATGCTTCCAAGTGAAACCATCCCATCTTCCAGCCAGCTAAGATTTCTAATTGGAATATGAGGAAATTCAGCTTCATCTGACAGTGAAATACTTGTATTAGCCACAAGCTATGGTAATTTGGGATCCTGGTTTCTGTCATCCCCTGCAAAGCTGACACTACAGTATGCAATTTCTGCAAAGGAAAAAAGTCAAGTTTGTTCAAGATAAGGCCCTGATGCAGTTTATTTATTTGCAATCTTTAGGGACTGCTTAGCAAGCTCTAGTAATGGGCAAAATAGTAATATGATTAATTAAATTTATTTAGTCCATCAAGGAGACTGCACACACACCCACCTTCCCAAAACAGCACTCTTCAGGTAACACAAGTCAAGGCACAGCCAGGGTGGTGGAGGGGAAGTCTACTTTCAGCCCAGGAAAAAGGGAGTGTTAAAACTGAGAGCTCTTTTTAACTCTAAACATTGCACTACAACCAACCACCAAAACAAAGTAAGTTTCCTACCCATCAAGGACTGCTGTTACAATTTAATTCAGAGAAATGTAGCATAATTTCAGAGAAATTATGGCAGTTTTGTTGGCAAACATTCCAGTCGTGCAGTGATGCATGTTTCTCAGATGCCAGTAATTGTTATTTAGGGTTCACCTGAGCAACATCTCTGGGGGCTGGGACCTTCCTTAGGTGCCACAATGGGTGACATCTCTTTCCGAGCAGAAGGACTCAGTGGCTATTTCATTCCAGAGACAAGAAGAAGGGGGAAAAAAAAGAAGTCTTACTGTGTGCCTTCCTCAGCAATTTATCTAAGAGGCCAAATGCCTCCAAGACAGATATTAATATTTCAAATAAAGTCCCTTGATTATGCTCAAAAGATTCCCAAAGGGGCTGGAAGGAAAAAGATGCTCTGTGCTGATCTGGACTGCTGGATTCCCTCAAGGCAGATTGTTCCACAGTGACGTAAGAAAACACTCCAGCTAACAACAGGCCCTCTTACTTTCTTATTTTCTTTGTGAGGCTTGGAAAATCCCAAGCCCAGCCACTCCTGCTTTATTTTGGCACCTTTGCTATTGATCCCAGATGAAGCCAGACACCACAGAGCTGTGGAAACATTAAAGAGAAATGCACCACACTTCATCAAAACTCGAACCCCAAATCCTCACAGTTTGGGCAAGTACACAAGTCCGTTTTATTTTATCTAGAGGTTGATCCTAATTAGAACAAGCAGATATGTAAAGAAAAATACATGCAGAGCCCAAGTGTGCAACTAGTCAGGGAACACAGAGGTCATACTTCAACCACTCAAACTGATTTCAGGCTGGGATTGGAACCCAATGCTGAAAATAAAAGCAAATACCTGGAGATCAGGCTCAGCACAGGAGCAGAATTTTTAGGAGCTCCCCCAGGAAACACACATGCTTTGGATTCCCATCCTCCAGGTTCAGATCAGCCTCTGCATTTGATGCCAAACCAAAGCAGAATCCCAGGTTGCTGGGGTTAGGTCAAGTCTAGCTTCTCATGCTGTGCTTATCAGCTGTAGTCATACATGCAGTCACAGAGGAGTTGCTCTGGTGGAACTTGGTCAATAGTACTCAGACCTGACATTATTTGGATTACACCAGGGGTAGTAAAGAGCATCAAACCAAAGAAAAAAAAAAGAAAAAAAAACACCCAAAAAACATCTGGGTGTGGAGTATGAATGTCCTCCCAGCCTGCTAAAGGCTACAACCACCTCTTGATATAGCATGTGTCACTGCTGTTCCCTTCAAGCCAGGGCTAAGGACTCCACTCAGTGCTGAGAACACTGTAGTGCTGTATTTCTACAGCAGCTCAAACTGGCAAACCCCAGGATGCTGCAGGCCTCAATTCCCTGCTGAGCCACATGCTCCCACATGCTGTAGAAGGAAGGCTTCCAAAGAGGAGGCTGCAGATCTCGAGTGGCCACACATCCCTTTTAGCATGGGGAGCATTCCTTCCATAAGAGAAATACATAGCAGTTTCACGGATTGGAAGCACCCTGGATCCCCCCCCTCACCTAATATTCAACAAAACTGAGAAAGTAAGCATGGTGTCCCTGCTCACTGATACCTAAAATGCACAATGAGTGCCATAAGTTGGCTCCTGAATTGCCTCAGGCCAAGGCTTATTATACAGAGAACAAAGAGGGTTTTTATGTATTTTTTTTTTACTCTCAGACAAATAAAAGTCCTGCCTTTTGCCTTTGGGCTGTGCTGAGAAAAGGGCTGTGCCTTGCAAAGTGAACAAGCTGCCCTGAGGCTGACAAAAGCAGGGAACAAGGCAGCTCAGGGTCATCCTGAGAGGGCTGAAGGACTTGGTACCTCGGGGAGGGAGCAACCTCAGCTGAGGGGGAGCACCTTGTCCACAGCTGCATTTACCAGCAAAGGTGGGACCTACGAAGATGGGATGGCAGTTACAGTGTGGGGGTCATCTTCAGCTGCACTGGGGTGTGTGTGCTTCGAAGACAAAAGGAGCCCTTTAAGTGTAGGAAATCTGCTTTCAGGATGAAGTGACACCGTCACAAGGCTGGCACACGAGTCCAGCTTCAAAGCCAGGAAAGCTAGAGACAGGAGTTCTGGAAGGTTTCAGCCTTTCACAGGGGGAGGTGCTGTTACCTGCACATCTCTGTGCTGCAGTCTCACATTCCATTTCCTCCAGCATCACAAGGAACTTCACTGCAGGTGGGCAATGCTTTCAGACAGATGGATGTGCAGAGAGGCTGGATAAACATCACAGCCCCACTGGCTAACTCAGTGCTGGCCCAGGGGCACAGATTAAAGTGGCTCACAACCTTTGCTCAGCCCTCACCCTGCAGGTGGCCAGAAGATGACAAACAGCAGGAAAGTAAATGCCTTGTAGTCATACAAGACAAGCAATGGCAAAAAGCTCCATGCCCAGCTGCAGCTGGTCAGGAAGCATGGCCACATGTTTTTTCATTGCAGTTTCACTTCACAGCAATCAAATTTTTGCAGACAGTTTGAACAGGTTCTAGAGTTGGCAAGACTTCCCACAGGCAGCCAAAATATCACACTTCTGTCAAAACAAGGACTTGAGCCCTATTCTCCTCAACCACAGGCAACTGCTGAACTGTTATGCTTGCTATTCACAATTAAAGGTCATGAGGCTTACAGGGATATCATTATTTTGCAGGTGAAAACCAGTAATTAGAAAATAGGGAGTTGTGTGAAGACCTCCAAAGGAGATGAAAACAAGAAGAACCTCAGCCTTCTCATGAGAAGCATCCAACCCCTTTGCCTCCATTGACTCTGAGCCACTTTCTCCAAGATGAGCACTGTGCTGCAGCCACCAAGTGCCAGCTGAGAAAGCAAGGTGGGAATCCGTGCTCTCCAGGGCCTGCACAGCTGCAGCAGGAGAACTGGGAGCTGCCACCTGAGGGCTGTAGCAGCAGCCACCATGCCCTGCTGATTCGGGTGGGTTACAGTCACTTCCCACAATTTGCTCAGCCGAGTCCCAGGAGAGTTTGGTTGCAGCCAAGCACGAGCCCTACTGACAGGGGAGGCTTGCACTGCACAGAGAGGGCAGGCTACAGAGTCTGAATCCAAGAGCTGTGCTTCAGCAGTGCCCAGGGCCCCATGCCATCAATAAGAGCCCTGTTAAGCCTCAGGCTGTACAAGTACAAGACAGACAGGTAGCTTCAAGCCCAGGAGAGAGATTATTTCAGTTTAAGATGAAGCAACAGGGGAACAAAGTAAGTAGAAAATGAAAGTGGGTAGCATGAAAGGAGCAGTCCTGGGATGGCAGTGAATAGGTTTAAACCTGAACTCTCACTAGTGTCAGAAATGCTGGTGTAGCTACAGCCCTTGAACAGCTCTAGGGCTTGTGCAGCCACTCACTGTGCAAAAATAAACTCGAACAAAACACCCACTCGCTCTTCTAGCACTGAAGTAGCTGCTGAGATGGACCAGAAAGGCAGAGGCATAAGAGAGAGTGGAAAAGCTTCTCTTTTGGTTTTGGTCTTAAGATAATACTGTGGACAAGAGAGGTGGTCCTGCAGATATTTAATGGATGACAAGTGTGTGCCTGAACAAAATGGTGAAGACATTCTACTTCAGTGTGGCAAACAGGCAGTGAAAGCTGCAGCTCTGACAAACAACTGGGAACAGCAGCACACAGAACAGAGCAATAAGGCAAGCAGTTTATGAAAGACTGGAGAAAGCTGAGGCTATCAAAGTGACTACCAGCTTTTTGCTGGATGCACTGGTGACTAGTGTGGAAATCCCTGGAAGATGCAAGAACTGGAGCAGAGATGGAGCCATGACATCTAATCTGGGGTGACATCTGCCTCTGGGCTAGAGCAGCGAGATTGTTTTTGCCACTACTGGAAAGAAGATTGCTGTAGTCAGGAACAGAGCCGCTCAGGGAAAAAAATCCAAAAACAAAAACACACAAAAAAACCAACCCAAAAACAAAACAACAAAAAAAAAACCAAAACAAAAAAAAAACCCCAGTAGTGTGAAGAGAAAGCAGAATTCAGTATTGTTCAGAAAACTGAGGTGCAAACTGGAGATGATCTGTAGAACAAATAAAGAAAATACCAGTCTGTGATCCTTGTGGGTCAGACATAGTGACTGGGAAAGAGTGACACAGTTTGGGAGACAGGCCAAAGACCTTCTGTGTATCATTCTGATACTTCAGTTGTGGTAAGAGCCATTTGGCACAGACACCCTCTTGAAGTGGAAGGACACAGCTGCAAAAATGGAGACCACTTTCAATAACACAACCTGCAAGGTATGAAATCAAGAGAGAAGCAGGATGGGCACAGGCAGAGGCATGGAATAAACAGCAAAATGAAAGACACGTTAGAAAGTCAAAATGAAACGTGTCTGTTTATTGATAGATCTTTGAGACTGAGCTAAATTTAAATCAAGAACACTTGAAAATGAAACATTCTGCAGAGATGTGGTTATTTGTACAGCTTTGGTTAACACCCTTCCTGGCAGTGAAATGCGCTTTAATGTGGCAAAGGCAGTGCAAGAAGAATGTTGCTGTCTTCTTCTCACCGTGCCTTACATGTTAATCTTTTCCTTTTCCTTCCAAAAATCCTTGCAGATTTTTGCCCCATGTGTCTCTGTGCAGCCCCATCCCCACAATTAGAGACCCTAGAAGTTTACCCAAGTACCAGAAGGTCTAAATCATCAGTTCCCAGCATTACATTACATCCTAACCACAAAACAGGGCATCCAGAACAGCCTGCAAAGCATGGAGCTCCCTCAGCATCACCCAAACCTGAAGAAAAGGATTCTTCTTTCCATTAAATCCCAAGTCTGTCATTGCAGAGGGTCAAGGCAGACTCCTCAGAGAGTCACAGGCTTCATGCTGTCACTCATATTAATGATGCAATGCTTTATTAATTGGAGTTTTCCTGAACAGCATGTGTAGTATCAGTGACACTCATAATTAAATAGGCAGGCAGCATTTTTTTTTAAATGAGCTGAGAGTTAATTGAATTCTGGAGTCCCTGTGATCAGCTGTGAAATTTATACCTGCAATTTGTGCAGGCAGCAAGAACTAGAGCCTTTGGGGCCTTGTTATTCATCAAAAATAGGCTGATTTATTTGTGCCAAGTATCTCTGTAGGAGGCTCTTGGGCCCGATGTACAGTCACTTTCCTCCAATTAACCTCCCTGGCCTAGAGGGAAAAGAGAATTAGACATCTGTTAAAAGCACAAACCTAGTCTTGAGAAAGTAGGCACATTTCAGTGGAAGCCAGCTCTCAGCTGAGTTAACCTCTGGCCACCACGGGCTGAGGAGTTCCAGCATGAAATATGTCAAAAACAGCCGACACAAAGTGTGGAGTTAAAGCAATCACAGGTGACAAGAAGTGGAAGGGTCCTGACACGAGTCAGCTGGACCACTCTGCTTCACAGCCAGCAGACCCCTCTGGATGAGGGGGAGTTCCCCTCCTCTGGTTGACAAGTGCTGGTGTAGGACAGCACTTCCTCTCCTCCTGTTTCCTCTCTCTGCAAAATTCACTTCCCTAAAGACTGGGTGCTTAGCACCCTCTTTTCATGCCACCCTCCTTTCTCTGACTGCTCAGCATGGGTAGTAAATCTTTGTACAAGGACTGGAACTGGTTCACTTTTTTAGTTTCCATAGGTTGGGGCTGAGCACAAAGCAGCTCACTGTGGTAAAAGCAGTTTCTCAGTAAGAAGTCTACATACACTTTCAGGAAGTTTTCCAGCCACAGACCACTTTGTGTCAGAATCATAAGGATCAGCCAGAAGCTGAGAAGAGACCTTGAGGACTGGAGCCGTATCTCCATTCTGTACAAATCCTTTTGGGATCCCCTCTTAGGGCCAATCATTGCCTAAGAGCACCCATGAAATGGTACAGCAGAGCCAGGAACCAATAATACTCCCTGCTCAATGGATTTTCCAGTCCAAAGTTAACTCTGCCAGCAATATGACAACATTGTTCTTCATCACTGAAGCACGGCACTGAAGCATTAGCTAATCCCTCTCAAGTGTGTGGGAAATAGTTTGGAGTTCTGCAGTTGGCTTTTATGAAGCTGTACATCAGAAATGGCTCCAAGGCACAGACAGATCTGCCATGTGGCCATTCTGGAGAGCCCAAAACGTGACTACTTTTGCATGGGAGACATACAGGCCAGCATTTGTTTAATAATGTTTGCTTTCACAGAGAAAGGCTGAGATCAAAATGGCACCTGCTACCTTCAAAAGTACACCAGAATGAGCACAGCCAAATTGTTCACCCGGCTTTCGTCCACAGCAGATTGCAGCACCAGGTTTTTATCTTCACCAAACTCTTTCTAGCTACGGGACCTGTGACTTTTGGTTGGGATTTTGTTTGTCTCCTTTTTCAGTGCTGGATTTCCTTTTAAAGGCTGTAATTTAGTTTGCAATTTATTTTGGTTGAGTTGGGTGTAAAGTTTACTCTGTCCATCACCTAAGCAAGCCCATATCCATGTCTGCTGGAAGTCATGGGTGGCCAACATGCTTCTCTTGAACAGTTCTTCTCTCCCATCCAGTATCACTGGTTGTTTTTGGACAGTCATTCAGAGGTAAAACAAAAACCCAAACACACAAATTACAATATAAACACCATATTGAGAGCCTGATCAGCTATTAAATACTATTTTTTCTTATGACTAAAAGCAGCCATTTAAAATCAGCAGTCAAGACTTGTTTATGACTCTTGTAAAGATCTTCAGTGATGCCCTATGACATCATCATCACAAGAATCTGTGTAAAATGTTTATATAGAAACTGGTCTCACAGGCAAACTATTTCATTAACAGTTTGAGAAATTCCTTTTTGTATTTCAACTGGTATTTTTTTATGAACTAGCTCAAAGTGCAATGCAACTCAACCTCCAAGCAGCTTAGGTCGTTGATTACACAAAAAAGGCAGTGGCAGAAGCTGGTCCCAGAAGTCAGCCTGGAAACCTCTTTAGAAGGACATTTCAGTCCCCCAAAACACTTCTGCCACTGCAGAAATGCAGCTGCAGCACAGCAATTGCAGCCTGCCAACATCGGATGGGATCTTCAGTAGATTAAGAACTGCTCCAGTGATCCTGGACGTCTGCAGTTTCTCCCAGGAGCACTTCACCGTTGAACCACGCTTTAGGGCACACTGCTTTCAGCAGGGGTCTCAGCAGGTACCTTTGCTCATTAAAGCAGAAAACACCAGCCCAAGATTTCCTGCTGATCCAGGAAATTTCCCTGCTAAGCACACAGCTTCACGTCCAGCCACTACCTATAGTGCCCGAATTCAGTGAGCAGCAGAAACACCACGGTATATTACCAGGAAAAGACAGAACACAAGTATAACTGCAGAGGAGTTACATGACAGGAGTCAAATGCTTAAAAGCACAAGATACACAGGTCCACAGTGAGGTAAAATAAAATCCCACAGGAAACAACCAAGCTGCTAACTGGGATGATGCAACCAGGACTTAGCAAACAGCTCTGGGTACTTTCAGTGAATGCAAAGCCGTATCTTCTACTTCAGACATTTTAGTGGGATTTGAATACTTTAAGCAACACAAGCTATTTGCAGCAGAGAACTGAGTACCAGATATCAGGCTCTGCCAGCCAGGGACAGGACCATGCCACCCTGTGAATGAGCCTCCCACCCTGAGCCAGTGTGGCCGGGACAGCAAACATCACTGCTGGCACTTGGAGCTCTCCTGGATCTCCGCAGGCAACAAGCTGGAATGAGTTTGGAGCTGCCTTCCAGAAAGTGTCAGACAGTTCACAGACAACAGACTAACTCATAGCTGTGCTAGGGAGAGTCACTCAGAGAAATCAGGGCATAGATGCAAAAAGGGCAAAGTTTTCAAGCCATTCATGGCAGAGGATCACCACTGAGATTTTCTGTGTTGGTTTTGTTGTTGGGTTTTTTTAAAGTATATACATACACCTACATGTAAACACGCTTATAACGAAATCAGAACATGTACCTTGAAGTTATTTATGCAATCTCTATAGGTTTAGTCATCATAGACAAAAACATTGCATCCATCTGTCATGCTGGATCAGATAACCGATCCCTCAAACCTAATAACTACTTCTGGAAAGCAGGCGAAAAACACACTTGCTTAATTCTGCCTCTTAAAGACTCAACCACTTGTCTCACTGTGGGCACACAGGAGCCACCAAGGTCCAAAAGGACCACAGGGCATCAAAGGTTTATTTCAGGTCTCTTGGAAAAAAAAAATCACAGAAGGAAACATACAAGGATAAAATACCAAGAGGCTCTCCTGGCGAGCTGCCCAAAAGTCAGCCACCAAGAACTGACCCTAAAAAGAGGTCATCTCCAGTACAGTTCTTTTTCATCCACCATCATCCCGGCTAATGCAACACCACACCACAAAACCTACGGCACTGGGAGTGAACAGCCCAGATCGCACATACCTCATGGTGGGGCTCTGCTGACCTTCACCCCAACGGGGATCACACAGCAGTCTCTGCAGTCTTCATCCCAACAGGGATCACACAGTGGGGTCTCCACACATTCATCCCAACAGGGATCACACAATGGGCTCTGTAGACCGTCACCCCAATGGGGATCACATAGCAGTCTCTGCAGCCTTCATCCTGATGGAGATCACACAATGGGCTCTGCATACCTGCGTCCCAAAGAACTCACAGTGGGGCTCTGCAGGCTTCATCACAACCTGCACGGGGCAGGTTCTGCATGCCTTCATCACAACGGAAGCCCCTCTCCAGGGCTCTACACACCCTCCCACCATGGCACTCCCGCACGGCAGGGCTCTGTGTCCCTTCTTCCCACGCCGGCTGCGGGAGCTCTGGGGCCGCCGCCCTTCAGCCACCGCTGCTCTGCAAAGCCACGTAAAACCCCCAAATCTGTTCTTTATTGGGAACACATATGTCTGCCAGGGAACTCCAGCCCAGCTGCCCGACCCCGGGCGGCCACAGGTGCCTTGGCTTTGCCACTCGCCCGGGCTGCGGGGCCGAGTGCGGAGCGGCCCCTGAGGGCGGCAGGAGCCCGCAGCCGGCCCGGGGCTCTGGGGCAGCCCGCAGCGGGTCCCGCACAGCACCGGCCCCTGAGGGCGGCAGGAGCCCCGCGGCCCTCAGGGGCTCTGGGGCAGCCCGCAGCGGGTCCCGCACAGCCACCGGCCCGGGGCGGCCACCAGAGGGGGACAGAGCACCGCACTGGGCCGGGCCGGGCCGGGCCGCGCTCGCCGGGCCCACCGCGGCCGCTCCCGGCCCGGCCCCTCGCCCTCCACCCGGGCTGACCCCTCCGCCGTGCCCGGGCCGGGCAGGGGGCACACGGCAGCCTCTGAAGGGCTGCAGGAGGTTCCCCTGCTCCCCGCTGTCCCCCCGTGTTTGGGGTATTGCTGTAGGGTCTGCCCGCTCTATTGGGAGCTGCCCGGTAGTTTGGGGTCCCCCCCAAACCTACGGCTGACCCCAGCATCGCCATCTGATCAAGCACCGCAAATAATGTTGTTTATTTAAAGAATACTAGAGCAGCTCTTTGCCACAAGTGACAAGTCATTATTTAATTCCTTTGGTATTCGCGGAAATAACATCAATCAACATGAATGCATCTGCTAGCTAAATATGAATGTAATCATCCATTAAAATGTTAACATTTATGAAAACTGTTTATTAAAATAAAGTTATAAGAATCTCATTGTGATTTGATAATCAGCTAATGTCCCCTTAAGGCAGAATCTGAACATTTGATGTTTGGAACTAGATAACATTTTAAATGCCCCATCAGTTTATAACTCCAGTTATTCTGAAACATGATTAAACCTTTGTGTTGCAGCCCTGGAAAGATATGTCCTTTTTTATCCTTGTGTCCTGTGCAAAATGGGCCTTGCCCCCTCCCCTAAAAAACCCAAATTCAGATAAAGAACCAAAGAGGTGAATGTATGGAGATCAACTGAAACCAAAATGAGGTGGTCTACCCTACCAAATCTAGCAGGGCTGGTGTGACAACAAGAAGTGCTGAGTTAGGAGAGCCTTTCCTTCTGTCAGGGTGATACTGGGAGACAGTGACAGAGGAGCATCCTTGGCACGGATGGGCTGTGCCCCAGGAGACACCGACGGGACCAAGAAGCCATCCACACACCCAAATGTGCCTGCAGCTGTGGCCTTACACACCACGCTCTGTCCTTGCCCCTGTGCACCTCCCAGCTGGCTTCTCCACTTGGATATGCACGTTGGCATCCTCCACCTCAAAGCCACCCCCTTTCCAGGAAGGGAGATGTAATACATGTAATTAGGTACTGTTTTGCTGCGAGACAGCTGACAGCCATGGGCAGGTTTCATTTTGAGTCATGCTTTCTATTAAGCCCGTACCAGGTCTGCTTGCCTGTGCAGAAGCCCCAGCTCCCCTGGCAGCTCGCTGTGTGCCCAGCCTGGCGTGCAGGAACTACATGGTGCATTCATGTGCACTGAGATTTTTTTGCCTTCCCTGTTCTGGTGACTCTTCAGCTCAAATTCAGATGTGACTGTGACAAATTCAGTTGGCACCTGTTTGCTCCATCCAGCATTTCAACACGCAGCTCTGAGGGGAGCCAGGCTCCTAATTCCTGCTGTGCTTTAATCTCCAGACTCAAGCCAGCTCTGGCATATCTCCATAGAAAGCTCATATATGCCATTGTCCTTGACAGGTACAGTTTGATCCTAAAGGACTGTCTTCACCACAGTTAATAATGAATCATAATGAATAGACTTTGCAACAACTTACTCAGGAACTAAACTGTTTCAGACACCCCCAAAATTGGTATGGTTAGTCATAAAGTCCTGTGTTGAAATGTGAAACATCCAACACTGTGTGGGAATAAGAGAATTTTGTGTCTTAATCTGGTTTTGTGTGTACTTTTAAAAAATCTTGAGAACTCTTAACATATAAATAGGGACTTCACAAATTTCTGAGTTTCAGCTGTTTCAGTTGAATTTAGTAAACTGTGGTTTCATAATTCCCCGTCAATTCAGCTATAAACCCCCAATCACTGCCAATTCATTACATATTAGTTTTACTAGAATAGATCCAAATTCCTTTGATAACCACGAGGAAACTCTGAGCACTGTCTTTGTTCTGGAGAATTTCCACTATCATTCAGCATTAGTCAAGCACTAATGGACATTAAAAAATAAAGAATTGCTGTAGACTGTAAAAAATACATAATTTCAACTTTCCCATGTGACTGATGCCTTGAGAAATTGACTGACATAGCTATAACAAAATAATTATCCTGTTATAGCTGTGCCTGTATAACTTCTCCACATGGACATTCTATTCTAAAATTTAAGTGACTTTATTACAGAATAATTACTCAAGGACTTTAGACCAGAATGAGGTTCTGCACAGGAGAGTTTTGCCGGTGTGGCTCTGGTGATTTAAATTCACCATACTAAGCAGGTAAAATTTGCTGTGCGGACTCTCAGGAGAGCCTGCCAGCAGTATTAGATAAGACATCCCAATTCTGTATTATCTGAAAATTGAACTTCCGCACAGTACAGGGCATGGCATCCTATTTTGCATGCATTGTCAAACAGGCAGGGTTTTGCCTCCCAAGGGAATGACTTCGTGAAGCTCAGAAGGAAGGACAGACAGGCATCACTCAGTTGTAGAGAAGTGAGGATAAACCCAGAGTCACATTTTCCAAGTGCACTATCACTTCCATTTGCAAACGTCACTCTGATGCCCAGTCTCCCCACCCACTTGCCTATACTTTTTGGCTAGAAAAACACACTTCTGAGGCCAAATTCCTTTTCCTTGCTGGTATTCTCCTGATGGGCTCTCAGGAAGATGTGGGCCTCCCACGGGTTACGCAGCTGGCCTTTCAGACACGCCGTGCTCCCAGCACACGCTGTCCAGACGTGCTGCTGAGCGAGCCCCTGGCTCCTCTGCCCACTCCTGGCTGCCAGCCCGCACTGCCTGAGTCACCCTGGCCACAAATTATTCATTCGAGCCACCGAGCATCATCACAAGCCACATTCTTTTAACAAGACTTCACACGCCTCTGCTAGTGAATGTCGTGATGATTTGGGTCGTGGCGAGAACCTTAAGTGTGGAAGGCACAAGGGACTCGCAACCTCCTCCTCCTCTTCCTCCTCCTCCTCCTCCTCCTCCTCTCGGCATCATCCGGGCTCTGGCGAGTGCTGGTTATGCTGGAACAGGGAGCTGTGTTTTGCCTGATCTCGGCAGCAGGAACAGCTCTGGTGTCTGCACAGAGACCACCCGGGAACCTTGGGTGCTCCAGGCACAGAGTCATTTACCACGTGTTTGAAATTGAACTAGTGGAAAGATCTTGTTCGGTCCCAAAACACAGCTGAGCTAACACACAGGAATCAAAGGAAACAAGCAGCCCTATTAACAGCAGGATCAGTGAAGCCTGGTTTGCTGAGCATTTGTCTTTCAAAGTTGAGCTCCTCTGTGGATTCCATCGTGCCTAAAGACTGAGTTTGTACCTTTTATTTGAAAGACAAGTATACTGGGTTTGCATGACAAGGTTTTGGTGGCAGGGGGGCTACAGAGGTGGGTTCTGTGAGGAGCTGCCAAAAGCTTCCCCTATGTCCCACAGAGTCAGAGCCAGCTGGCTCCAAGACGGACCCACCAATGGCCAAGGCCCAGCCCATCAGCACCAGTGTAAAGCCTCTGAGACTGGGGATTTAAAAAGGGGTGGTGGGGAGGGGATGGGGGTGGGAGTGCCTGTGCAACTGCAGCTGGAGAAAGAAACAAGAGAAACAGCCCTGCAGGCACCAAGGTCAGTGAAAGGGGAGGAGGCGCTCCAGGCACTGGAGTAGAAATTCCCCTGCATCCCATAATGAATGATGCCCATGGTGAGGCAGGCTGTTCACATGCAGCCTGGAAAGGTCCATGGTGGAGCAGATAGTCACCTGTAGCCTGGGGAAGACCCGACACTGGAGCAGGGGGATGCCCAAAGAGGCTATGACCTCGTGGGAATTCTGTGCTGGAGCAGGTTTGCTGGCAGGTTTTGTGCTCTCCCTGGCATCCCTGAGAAGGTCAGCCTTCCACTGAGCTGTGGACCACTCCACAGGACAGCTGTGGGGGGATTGGGCTGGAGAGATGGGAGAAAATACTTTTCTGTACATTTCTTCTTAGTCTGAAATAGGGGGAGTAGCCATACATGGGACATCCTGTTTCGAAAGAGATTTCTTAAAAGTAATCCTTTTTTCCGTCAGAAATTTTGACACTTCCCATTCTGGACTCTACTCACCATAAGTTTGTCATGGAAAAAGAGTTCTGCAGCATTAGAAAGCAAGGAAATACTGAACAGTTCTTGCCTTGCAGCTAAGTGTGATCCAGGCTCCACTGCAGTCAGAGCCAGGAGTCCCATTGACGTCAGTGAGGCAGGGATTTCACTTTTGAAAGTTTAGTTTTTGTTTTGTGTTTGTGTTAAAGAGCCTGAGAACCCATGCTTGATAAGGTCAAGCAAGCCCAGCAGGGTCGATACAATGCTCCTCTCCCCTCCCAGATCCCAGGCACAGCCCAGACCACTCTGTGTGTGTCTGCCTCTGAATTATTTAACTGTCCAGCTGGTTAAAAATAGCAGCAACTCCCTCTCCAGCCTGTGACTGTTAAATGGGCCATCAGAGCCCAGCCAAGGCCGAGGTCGTGGCCGGGGCTGCACATGTGGCCAGGGCGAGCTGGATGCCAGAGGGAGGGAGAAGCATGTCGCCGCAAAGCCTGGTTCCAGCACGATGATATCAGCCTGTGAAAGAAAGGCAAGGCAAACTCAGAACACTATGAAGCTGCCAAAGAAAACACTGGTCTTCACAATGAACAAAAGTCTGATTAATTATTAATTGCCTGGCAGCTAATTAGCATTCCCTTGGGCAGCTGTCTACAGAGTGCCTTATATTTCCAACTCACCGTGGGCCAGCATCATCGATGCAAATGGCTTTGGATCAGAGTTAGTAACTGATTTGTTGACTGAAACAAGTTGTTCCCTCCCATCTCCCCATCTCCTCCTGTCACCTCTCTTTTCTCCACCCAGGGAGTTGGGCTCATTACAGTGGGAGCTGAGCAGAAAACATCCCTTGCTGATGAATCTCCTTCCTGTGGTGCTTTTCCAAGGCAGGCAGACACCTCCCAGCAGCCACCCCTGTGCACAACCCCAGCCTGCATAACAGGAGGATGACTGCAGTGTTCCAGCCCTGGAAAAAGCCTTCTTTGGCTGTGGTGAGGCCAGAGGGGAGGGGAGCAGCTCTGGGTGGTGAGGCACCTATCAGCTGCAGAGGCAGCGACCCAGTCTGGGCTTTAGAACTCAAGACAGCATTTAGGGAATTCAGCATCAGCTAATCATGGAATTGTTTAGGGTAGAAAAGACTTGTAATATCATCAGGTGCAACCAACTGCCAAGGCCACTGCCAAGCCATGTCCTTAAGCACCACATCTACACATCCTTTAAATCCCTCTAGGGATGGTGACTCCACCACCTCCCTGGGCAGCCTGCTCCAATTCTTGACAACCCTTTCAGTGAAGAAATCTTTCCTAATATTCCAGCTAAACCTCCCTGCTTGCATTCAGCTCCTATTAATGTAATGGGACTTAGGCACATGCATCAAGGGCAAGCTCCCTTACGAGAGCATAAACATAAATTACAGCTATGTACAGGCAGAGCAAGCCTTCAAATTGCTGTTTTACAATGCCAAGAAAGATGCACTTTCCATTTTAAGAACTTAGCAGCTTTTTTTTTTTTTTATGGAACAGGTCAATGGAATTGGTGAAATACTGCAGCAAAATCTGAAGGTTTGTCAGTTTACCATCACACCACTTGGCAAAGGCTGTCCACAAACCTGTGCAGACTAGGAAACAAGTTTAGGATTACTAGTGTCTCCAAAATGCACCTTTCTGAGGTTTAAGTAGGTGTCATGCTATCCCTGCAGTACTGAATTAATTTCAGAGTTTTTGACATTCACCCCGGGAGAAATTCACCCAGCCTCTTTATTTTACACCTGACACCTGAGTGTACCTGTCACTCATATTCATTAGATGAAAATGTGTCTGAGAGCTTAACAGGAAAGAGGGCAAACTTTAAAAGGAAAGATGGTGAAGGAAACAAGGATCAACTACAGAGCAGGCTCAGGTGTCAGCTCTGGCCATCAGGAGCCAGGAGTACCAGAGAAGGTGAGCTGACCTGGAATGCAGCAGAGGTAATGGATATCACCCCAACAACTTCACCAGAGCTCAGACTGATGCTCCAGCTCCAGAGATTAGAGGAATGATTACTTCCCTTGCAGATAAGGCCAGGTGATAAAAGCTGCCATGGTGATCAGAGAAGCCCTCATTAACAGAAGCACAGGATTTTTGAGCCAGAGAGCAGTTTCCTGGTCTGTTTACACGTTTTTTAGAACAAGGAGTCCTGCATGTAAGACTACGTGTCCTGGCTGTTACTGTAATATAAACATCATAAAATGGCTGTTTTCCTACCCAAAAGCCAGAGGATAAGTGCTGATACAGCAAGATGATTGAGATAAGAACAGTTGTTTTCAGAGTGAAGGGATTAAATCTGTGGGAAGTTCTTTGTTTCTAGGCAAAGAACTTCAGCTACCAAGTGAAAAAAAATGCCCACAGTCAAGTTTCAAGTTCTTATTCTCATTCTACAGGTTTATCCTGCCTGCTGCCTTGCTCTAACTCTACACTGTGCCAGCAAGGCAGCACATTAGTCAAATATGAGACCATTAAGTTATATCTCTGTAGATATGGGACATAACCCCTTGAAATATATATGCACTGCAGAGGAGCAGAGCATGGTTCTGTTGTACTCCTGTTAACAGTCCTGCAAAGAACCTGCAGCTACGATGCACAGCCAGATATTTTATTAGACTACATTTCTCCTTGCATACATGAGTCACATAAAGTACATAAACTCATGAAGTCCATCTAAAACTGGCATAAATCAGGGGTAACACCAGTGGAGCCAATAGAGTTGCACTGGGGTGGAAGTGGCATAAATCAGAGGCTGATCAGGTACACATTTTCTTTAAGGTAGACAGACCATTAAGTGGCTTACATAGACTTCTTATCACATTACAGTTCTGTAAGGTAAATAACAGTCACCCAGCACTGTATATAATGAATTGCAGCCTGGAACATACAGCAAATGGCCATTTTTCTCTGGGAATCTCTCAGCTCAGAGCTCTGAGACCAAAAATAATGGGCAATATTCTCCAGCATTCATGTGTGACATTCCCATTAGTATTAACAGGAGGTATGTGCCCAAAGTCAGGATGTATTCATCAGCAATCTGAATTGGATATTACTGAGGCTCCCAATGAACATTCCAGTTTCATCCCCAGCCGTGACCCTCCCTGGGAGCAGCCACAGCTCTTTACTCGCCTTTGCACAGGAAAATATTTATTTGGTGTCAGGTGGAGCTGGAATCAGAGGAAGCAGGGCAGTCTGGCATCACTCACCTCTGAGCATCAGCCCCAGAGGAGCCTCACAGGAGCCTCATCAGCCCCAGCTCACAGCAGGACTCACTGGTGCATGCACTGGGCATCTATCACAGCATCAGGACTCGGAGGCTGCATGGCAGCTGAAGCCTGAAGAAAGGAAGAGAAGTGAAGTGACCACAAACTTACAGGACAGATCAAGAATTTTACACCCTAAATGACCAGCCTGTTTTCCTCCCCATAAAGCCTGCTTTCTGCATATATACACATTTATTGTATGTTGGAGGGGTAGTAAAGAGATCAGAGTTTGTTTAGATTGAAGTTTAAAAGTAATTTGTCTAGATCAGGGTAGAAAGATGCTTTTTGAAAGCTTAATATACACATTAATTGCTTAATTTTTAAATTAGACTTCAAGGTGACTGGAATACAGAGTTCATCAGGCAACCAAAATGTAACTAACACAGGCAGAGCACGCATGTGTACACAGCTCTGTTAACAGGAACAAATTGCTTCCTGCCCTGAATTGCACCTAAGAAGAGCCATAAGCTGGTTCAAAACTAAATATACACCACAGCATATGTACTTGCTAAGAAGGTCATTAGAACACAAAGCTTGGGGAGACAGCTGTGCCAGGAGAAAATAAATATA
This sequence comes from Passer montanus, assembly GCF_014805655.1. Lineage (NCBI taxonomy): Eukaryota > Metazoa > Chordata > Aves > Passeriformes > Passeridae > Passer > Passer montanus. Next base: position 2,686,058 of record NW_024370263.1, on the reverse strand, counting down.
AAAATAAGATGTAGTGGAATCTGTGCAAGAGAAAATAACTGAAAAGACACAGAAGGCCAGGGAGCACAGCTGCTTGAAATAATTCTTTAGAAAAGAAATGGTGCAGCTGCATGCCTTAACCTAACCTCCTGTCTCTGAAGGTATGAACCTTGGCAATGCTCTTCCTGCCCTACTCAAGTGTAAGCATCTGGCACTACAGAATGCCTTATGGAGAGCCAAAGATGAGACTGTCCATCCAGCCTGAAGAATTAGGTTGTAAGATTCTGGAGGTCTTGGCTTTGCAGTTTAACAAGTCTCCCTAGCAAAGACTTTCTCCACTGCACTAATACAGACTTCTCTCAGCTCTAAATGTGAGGGTTTAATCCCAGAGTTACTGGCTTGTCAACAGAGTCTCCCAGAATACTGTCCATACCTTGGACAAGCTGCAATTACTGTAACAGAACAGGGTAAACAGGGCTCTAACCTAAACGTGACTGACAATAGAGGGGTCAGGGGGAAGCTAATCCAGTGTGCACCCCCTTTAGCAAGGAATTTGAGTGCAACTAAAAATAGAAGGTGAGACTATCTGACAGCTAAATTGCCAGTGGTAGCTTAGCATGGATTCGGTTACATTGCTCAGCGACCCTCAGTGAATTAAATAGATTGAAATGCTAATGATAGAGTGAATTCCCAGCACAGAGGTAGAATAAAGTACTCAGATTAGGCTTCAGACAAGGTGAGTTCAACGGCAGCAAAGAGATCAGAGTTTGTTTAGATCAAGGTACAAAAGTAATTTGTCTAGATCAGGGTAGAGAGATGCTACTTTAAAGCTTAGGGGCTCCCCAATGTTCAGTAACACGTCAAAAACAGTGTAGACCTGAGAAGCTATTTCAGTGACTGCTATTTTATGTGATTTCTGTCAACACTGGAACATTTCTCACTGGTCTCAATACACTCCTAATGGCATCGTCATTTATCTCCTAATTAATTAAATGCTACTCTGATGACAGATGTGCAACAGTTCACCTGGGCTGTCACTCAGACTGTACTTGTTTCTTCTCACTGGGTATTCCAGCCAGGGTAGTGGCTGCAGTGAAACCATAACTGTGGCATTTCTTCTCTTTGGGGTTTACAGGTGTTCACCATGACCTCACAGCTTCACAAGCACACAGAGGCTCATCCACACTGCTCCTCCTAAAGCTGAGGAAGCACAAAGGAGACACAGGCTTGATCAAGTGTCTTACCTGGCACTGCACAGACCAAGCCCAGGCCAGCTGCTTAACAAAATTTAAACCCCAGGCTAATGATAATGGGAAGTGATACTCACAAAGCACACACAAAAATTAAGACCTGAACTTGAAACTCCACTCAGGGTTCACCTGTTCAAAACAACTCTGGAGGCTCTGCAGAGCAGGTGTATTAATACATAAATTCCAGGATCAATTTAGCCTTAAACAACTGTTCCATCCCTTCTCTTCCAAGGTCACAAGGCAAGTCAATGCCATTAGATTAAAACCAAACTTGATATAAGATGCACTGTCCTCGCAGTGAGGGCAATTAAAGACCTTACTTGACAAGATAGTGGCCTCACCATCACTCAGAGTTTTAAAAATGAGATTAGGCATCTTTCTAAAGGATGTGTTTCAATTCACTACCCTTGTAATTCAGGATAGTTATTCTCGTAAGAAAGTGACATTGTGGCTTGTCATTCAACTATCAATCAGCAGTGTCATAATACTTCAGTGTCAGTTGTCTGTTTCCATTACAATAAATAAATAAGAATTACGTATTCTAGTCAAGAAAAAGCAATGTAAGCCTGTGTAAGGTCAGGGGAGGTGTAACATGTCATGCCCATGGGAGTTGCTTTTGCTGTAGTGCTTATATGAAGCCGGGAGCAAGAAATCCAAGCTCTCTGGCACCCGTGTTTTCAGGCTAAGCACCAGACATCACCATCTGGTCATTGGGTTAATTACCATATAGCAAAAAACTACAAGAAAAAACATCTTCCAGAGGGATAATTTGATTTAGGTTGCCCTGCTTGACACAAACAGGACCAGTTTTGAGATGGCAGCTGGCTTGGCAGGAGTCAGTCCCTCAGCCAGACAGGCTGCATTTTGAGCAGTCACTTCTCAGACACCGCATATGGGATGGGACTCACTTCTGCCTTCCTCCTCACTGAGGCCAGTTGTTGGCTTAGTCTCAGTGTTACTACAGGAAAAGGCCCTGTGGCCAGTATTTAGGAACTGTATGAGACAGATTTGATGACTGCCCATGAGGCAGCACCCTCAGCACCAGCAGTTAGCAAGATCTAGGACCAGTGAAAATCTGAGGATCACTGTACTTGAGAATCTACAGTTCCTCAGGTACAGAGGAGCTGACAGCAGAGTCTCACCCCTTGTGTTTCCAGGCCAAAATGAGATGCAGCAAGTGGAAATAATTCTTGAGAAGCAGAGCCCTGATATGCTTTCTCCATTCATAGTAACAGTCCACTTTATGCCAAGTGACTCATTACCGTGAGTGAAGGGAACGTGATTCAACCAGAAAAGCACATGTAATTTGCATAGATTACTTTCCCACTTGGTTTCCATGCTGTGAAGTAACAGGGACTGCCTTCAAGAGGGAAAAAAAAAAAAAGAGTGAGTCCCATGAGTAATTCTTTGCTTAAGTATTAAGATATAATAGATTGAAGAGACATTTGGATATGGCAATCTAGAGGAAATAAAAACAAACCAAGCATTGTGTTCCAGTGATTTCTAGTGTTGCGAAAGTGAACAGAAACTATTGTTCAGAGAATGCTTCAAACAGTCTTGCAAAAGAAGAAATAAATGTTTCTGTGAGCTCATGGAAGCAAGACAGAGGGGTTAGAGTCAGCCATGAATTGGTTGTATTTCAAGATTTGTTTTTCTTCATCGGCTGAGTGCATCTTGTGTTTTTGTCAGTGTGACGCCACCCTTGTCAGCCTCTGAGGAAAGACCACTGCAGAGCTGGTGGCTCTCTCTGAACACTGTGTGTTCTCCTTCAGGCTTGCACCTTGCTCTGGACACTGCAGCATTTCACAAGGTGAAACTCAGAGAGGTTTCAGCATTCATATATCCAACCATTAACCTAAAACTAGGATGTGATTTCACTCATAGCTGTACGGAAATGCAGTGGCTGCAGTGGGTAGTTTGCAATTTCTTTTGCTGAAGCATTTGCTGGCAGAATTGTGATAAGCAACTGGTTCCAGTAAAGTCACAAGGGCAAACCCAAACTGCTTACTTTGTGCATAAATGGTTTAATGTGACAGGGCATGGGGAAAGCAGAAGATCTGTCAGAAAAAATAAACAGGAAAGAAAATATTACTTCAGAATAACTCATCCCAAGTAAATGGAGCTTTCTGAAGAAGCAGCTTGTAAACTATTGGGTTTCAAGAGTTGCATCCTGGCTCCAGGCAATGTATGATGCTTCACTTGACAAACAAACCAAGCTCAAGAAAAACAACTTGGCTAGATTAAGACAGCAAGGAGGTTTTGGGAAGAACTGAAGTGACACACGGCTCACCAGATACAAGGCTCATTTCACTGCAAGAGAGCAGTCAGGCTTCAGATGAGGCAGATAAACAAACAGACCTGACACCCACAGAACCTTTCCCCACACTTTGAACCAACTGAAAACATTAATAACACCATATTTTAGGAAATGTGCAGAAGAAAAGTTGCACCTCCTCACAGCAGCACAATGAAGACATGCAAATCAACATGCAGCTACAAGCCTGGAGCATTACTCAGCTTTCTATCCCCAAGCCTGTATCTCCTGAAGCCTTCTCCCTGTGCCTTGCATTTTTTACTTCCAGCTCAGTGGCTCAGAGGTGGTTGCATACATGAAATTGTGCTGCTGAAAGAGGAGGTTCACCTCTGCTGTCCTGAAGGACAGGAAATGTCACTGCAGAGATGGGTAAAATTACATCTCTACAAGGCACTCCCTTAACATTCCATGAAATTTATTTTGAACCTCATACAAGAAACCAACCGGAAAATAAAGAGAAGACAAGTAATAGAAGGGCACTGCAAAAGTAAATAGACTTCAGCAATAACAGAACAACAACAAAAAAATCTCTTAAGACTCTGATCATCAGCATCACATTTTGATCTGGTCCATCTCAGCATGTCCCAGCACCTTTGGCAAGTGGGCCATGTTTACAAGTGGCAGCAGCTGGAGAGCACAGCTCCCACTGAGATCTCCTTGGGCAGAGCTCCCTGAGGAAACAGCAATCAAAATGTGCTGGGTGAGAGTTTACAAATGGGGAACTGAGGCACAGAAAGGTTAATAATAATGATACTTCACATTTCTTTATTGCTTTAAATGGCCCACACCCTTTACAGACGTTGACCCTCCCAATACTCTGGGGAGAGGTGACTGGCTATTATTATCCTGTTTTTTCACCTATGGGGACAAACAGGGTGAAATGTGTCATTCCTCAGGCCAGATAGCTGACAACTGATGAACATCTCTGTTTCAAGTCCAGCTCAAGTGCTTCATGAAATATCGTAGTATTCTCCTGATCAACCTTGTCTTAGTGCTCCTCCTAACTGCAGACATTTGGAACATCCTTAACTCCTTTGCTGGAACAGCAGGTTGGAGGCTCTGTCTCTGTCCTCACCCATCAGACAGCTCCTTTCCCTGGGACATCCCTCTCCCCAGCCTCACCTGCCAGCAGCATTCCAAGTGTGTGTCAGGCCAGATAGCTGACAACTGATGAACATCTCTGTTTCAAGTCCAGCTCAAGTGCTTCATGAAATATCGTAGTATTCTCCTGATCAACCTTGTCTTAGTGCTCCTCCTAACTGCAGACATTTGGAACATCCTTAACTCCTTTGCTGGAACAGCAGGTTGGAGGCTCTGTCTCTGTCCTCACCCATCGAGGACAGACAGCTCCTTTCCCTGGGACATCCCTTTCCCCAGCCTCACCTGCCAGCAGCATTCCTTGCCAGGCTCATTCCTCCTAAACATCTTCCCATAACCACCAATTTTATTGCTGCAGTGCTTCCCGTAACAATCTCCTCCTTTTCCCCTGCTTTTCCAGCTGAAGGAGGACCACACAGGGCTGGGAATGGGGCTGAGCAATGATTTCTAGAAGGATAAATAGAGAGAAGGGAAATAGCTACCAGGCGATGTTGACATAAGTCTGAGTGGAAATTAAACAGTTTCTCACCAGCAGAGTAAGCTTCTGGAACAGGCCTGGGAGAGGAGTAGTGGGGAGTAAATATCAAGGACAAAAAAAAAGCCCTCAGCCAACCTATGTAGTTTTAAGATGGAGCTTGTTCAGTCTATGGGGATGTGCCTTATAGGGTGATCTGCTGATGGAGGAAGTCTCCCCAACCTGTGACTTCCTTGAAAACACTGAGCTGTGCAGCTCACAGCCACCAAGGGTCATTTCTGTAAAACCTTGGCTGCCAAACAAACAAAGTGGTCATCAAGAAAATTGCATTGCAGCACTCAGCTCTGTTCCTGGCACTTTGGGAATCTGTGTGTTTATGTCTTGAAGGAGTGCCCTCATCCCTCCTGTGGCAGGGGCTGCTCAAGTCACACCTTAAGGAGGTCCTGGGATGCTTTGCCATAGGGCTGGTGGTCCCGGACTCCAGTGGCACTAAATCTGCCTCCCTCTGTCACACCCAGCTGCTCTGATTCTTTTTGCTCTGCTCCAAAATGAATTTACAGCCTGGGCTTCCTGTGGCTGGCATGTCCTGTGGACACAGATCACAGGCCCCTTTGGTCAAGCTTGTGGAGAAGGCTGTAACAACAGCAAGGCGACTTGGTGTGATTTAGGAAAGGTTGGGAGCTTACATTCAAGAAGGCAGCCCCTCCACTCCCCTCCTTGCTTTCCCAGGGTGCAGACTGCCCTCGTGCCCCCCAGGATCAGCCATGCAGTGGGCACACTTCCAGCCAGAGGGGATGAAAGGGACGGGTCAGAGGCCAGGTCCTCCCGCCTGACCCAGGGGGTGTCAGAGGCAGCCAAAAGCCATCCATCAAATGGAAGTGCTTGGTTATCACAGAGGGAGTGCTGGAGGCTTTGTCTCCATGGGAAGATTGTGCTGGTATCGTTCAGGGTATGAACACAAATTGCTGTGATCCCTTGGGGCCCCTCTTCGCTAGAAAAATGTGAGTCCTTAATGCTCATTAATTAACTCAAAGGAGGCTTTGTGGGAAATGTGTAGTTTTCACATGAATCAGGAGGTTATATTAAAGACCAGCTCTGCATATTTTATTGCTGTATGATTCAGCAAAACTCAAGCATGCACTTAAGTTTAAACATCTGCTTAGAGCTCGGTGAAGTCAAGGGAAGGCTGCTAAAACACTTCAGTGAATTGGAGCTTATTTAGACTGGGTGTGATTAGAATGGGTGTGATTTAGGAATCAGCAATCAAAAATTTCCAATACTTTACCTTGTACTGTAGTACCTGAACACATCCTCCTTTCCATTTGGCTGGAAAACTGCTAGCACTGTGAGAATAGACAAGGCCCAAGAGTACAGAGGATTCAAGGCTGGCAGTCACAGCACAGAGCTGTATGTTTCTGTCTGCAGGACTGCATCACCCCAGTGCAATGAGGACCCCTGTGCTGGTTTTCTGCTTTCCTAAAGGCTGTTGCACTATGGACTGAACTGCTTTGTGCCAAGAGGCTGCAAGGCTCTGCCCAGATATGCTGAAGAGCTTGTAAAACTGCTGTGTGTGTTTAAGGCACTCACAGCCCTGGGGTGACGAGGTACTGCTGTAAAGTTGAGAGGATCAGCTGTGCTTTTCTGCCTGGATGCTAGCAGGCATAAAGCATGTGCTGCCACAAGAAGGCAATTCCTGGAGCTCTCTTCTCCTGCCATAACACGGGGATACAGGAGGGTCCCAAAACCAGTAAAAACACCATCCTTCCAGCTGGGGCTGACTTGCAGCAGGGGCAGCGGATGCAAGACCCAGGCTGTTCCCCACTCAAAGGGCTCACTTCCTCCACCAAAGCCTAATGATTGTTCTTTAACCTTAAAATATGACAGCCCCGTGCTGCACTTCTGTGATCCTGTAATCATCTCTTCCCACAGACACCCTTCTCGTGCGGCTTAAATATTTTACAAATACATGTCTAAGTACAAATCTACCACATTAACTCTTGTATAGAGGGTACTTATTTTCAGCTCTGTGGCTGGGATTCCTATCAGAGTAATTTACCATGCAGCATGACAGAGCTGAGCTAGAAGGCACAGCTTTTACTAGCTAAAATACAATAAAATATGCTACACCGTGTTTCACAGATGAATCACTTCTAAACCATGCCTTTAAGTATTGTCTGTCACTGCAGTTCCTTATTGTAATACTTTGTGAGAGCTAAGAGAAGGAGAGAGAAATTGCCCTTTAAATCTCTACAAAGCCTATCATCCAGAAGAAATTAGGGACATTTGTTCTTGGAGTCAGGTGGGTTATGTAAGAGAAAACTATGCACAACAGGTTTTATACGAGTGGAGGTGAGGCAAATGTGTTTTCACTTATTTATATTATGTTTTAGCCTAAGAATATTCAAGGACCAGCTCACAAACAAAACAACATCCAAACTCTGTAAAGAGCAGCTGCAGTCCAAAGGGTGCAGACAGCAGTTTCCTCTCAGCCCAAGCTGCCAGGCCACCAGCACAGAGACACCAGGAGAGCAGAACTTCCTGATACCTGCTCTGAATTAGCTCCCAAGGGGAGAGTCAGCAGCATGTGGACAAAGCAGAGGAGCAGGCTCAGACAAATCATCAGCAGACAGTAAGGTATTCCCATCTGCAGTCTGTGCCAAATGGTCTTTGCAGCCCTTGCTCCAGAGGACAGCACTGGAAGTGCTGGCACGAGCCCCCAGCAGCCACAGAAAACCTGAGGAGCAGACAGCTCTTTGGGAAATGGCCATGCAAGACCCCTGCCAAAGATCTCTGAACACTTCCCAATGTCTGAAATCAAGCTGAAGTATGAAAGACCCAAAGTTACAGGGAGAGAGCAGTAATGGTCTCCAGTGGGATGGCGAGAGTCTGGCCAAAGTCTTTATAATTTATGTGATTGGAAGGCACACACTTCATTCCTGCTACTAAATACATCTCCACTCTCCAGATACCCAGATTTTCCCTGCATTCCCTGGCTCCCTGCAAGGGCCCTGGAGCCAAGTGTCAGGTTATCCCTGGGGCTGCTGGAGCCCTTCACAGACCCAGAAGTTTTTCTGTAGATTGCAGCAGGTTGTTTCTAAACCTGGACTCTCTTCTGAGCTCTTTAAGGCTATCTCTGAAATAAAGCAGGAAAGGCAAGGCTGGAGCAAGAGGGCTGTCACAGCTGGTGGCCACAGCTGCAATTTTGGTCCAGAACATATTGTTCTTCCTGCTGCAGATGCTTTCTGTTAATAAGACACTTATTACAGAGATGTTTTCTTCTTTGGGGATCTACAGCACAAACCAAAACCAAAAAGGTCAAAGAAAAAGTCCATTTTTTCATTTACCATTTTGGAAGGATAAACAAGAAACACTTCAGTCCCATCTGACATAAATTAATAATGCTCCTGTTATTCACTACCTGTCAAAAGTTTCCTCAAGACACAAGCTCAGGTTTTGAAAGATATCCAAAGGAGATTAAAATGCTGCATGACAGAAGAACACTTGGCCTTGAGGGCAGAGCTGCTGGGCAGCAGTGCAGGAGCTGTGCATGGCTGCTGCACAGGGGTGCACACACACACAGCCTGGTCCCTGCAGGGCCTGGCACTGAGCTGCCAGCACTGGCAGGAGTGTTAGAGCTCCTGGCCCCGTGTACACTGAGGGCACAATCCAGAGTGTCACCCCAGAAGGTTTCTCCCTCTCCAATACCTTGCAGAGAATCCTCCTCTCCTGCAGCTCTGAAATCAAGTGCAGCAATCATTCCACGCTGAACCACAGCATTCAGCTTCAGAGATTAAGGCCCCCTGGGATTGTGTGCCACTGCCTTTTGGTCACATCGATCTGAAAACAACATAGTCAGAGGGAAAAAATACTGAGTATCAGCTCAGTGTCAGTCCTCTCTGCCAGCTTCAGAGAACAGTGCAATTTGGGGGTGTTGGAGATCCCTGTCATGCCCAGGGCTGGTCCCAGGCTTGCATGCAGCTCTGGGTGGCTTTGTGCATCTTCCCAGTTCACTCCACCCACGGAGTTTGGTTTTCTGTCTCGGGCTGCACAACTGAGTGTGTCTCAGTACCAAAAACCAGCACCAGGTTAGTTGGACTAGTGCCTTCCTGTACATTTTGTAAACAGTTTGAGACTGTGGGGTTTCACTATGTCTCATGGCTTCTGCAGAAGGAGGGTGAGTCAGAACCGGCCAGGGAAGAAAGCTGTTGTGTCTGGGACCCTGCTCCACCAGTTTCAGAAGCTGGAAGGTGCACATTACGCTTTGCATGTATGTTTAGTTCAGTTTCTTCAGCTGCCCTAGTGGTCTGGGAAGGGGAGCCATGAGGAAGGGAGAATTTTTCCTTTTGTTTTTTGACAAAACCAGAAAAACCCCAAAACCCTCAGAAGTATCAAGTCTCGGTTTTATGCAAGAACCTTCACAAAGATCCCCCAAGCATTTGCATCTAGAATAGCTCTGTCTCCTGCAGGCACCAACACCTGCTCACATCAATTTCCATTGAGCATCACCTCACCCTGTGGTCCCTGCAGTCACACAGAGCTCACACCAGTGCAGGACAGAGCTGACAGGTTTTCCAGCCCCTCACTGCCTCCATCCCAGCCATGCAACACACAAGAAGGCTGTGCGAATTTGAAGGCATGCAAATCTCTGCCTATAAACCTGGCTCTGCTCAGCTGCTCTTTCAGCCCCAGAGATTTATGTATCCCCTCTCTTTTAAGTAAACTCTTTTTCAAGAGCATGACTGTAAAGGTAAGTTCAGGCATAGACCTGTGTAAATTATATGGTTTGAGCTCCCCAGGGATCAGCAGGGTTTCTGCAGTCTCTCCACTGCTCAGGCTCCCCCGTATGCTCCATAATCATTTCCAGGTCCCTTCATGCTCCCTGACTCAGAGCTGTAACTCAGACTGTCACCCTCTGTGCTGGAGAGGCCCCTCTGGCAGCTCTCAGTTTGCCTGGGGGACACTGGGCTGTCAGCTGAGGGGACCTGGGTGTTTTTAAAGATCATCTATTTTGCAACTACATTGTCCAACTGAGTAAAAGTTGCCCTTGTAGCAAAGGACTTCTATAAAGATCAGAAATGGATGTTGCTTATTGCCTATTGATTTCCTGGATGAGGAATGTGCACATGGCACAGAGCAGAGCGTTTGCACTACAAACACTTGTATAATTATGGGAGAAGTACACATTAATGAGGGGCTGACTATATTTTCCTTAAGTGGAAAGTGTATTTAAAAGGAGAAGGCTCCTAGAGCTTTTGAAGTCAGAAGTTGTTAAACACTCAGCAGCTGGAAATTTAAAATTCCTTCACATCAAGGCTCTGTGATCAATAGGGATTAAGTCAGACAGGACCTTTCAAAGCTTTCAAAGCTTCTAGCCTTATTAACAAATAGGTATCTGAAACACAGAGGCACTGCTGGAGGCATCTGTGAGACCTTGGTGCCAGGAGAGAGGCAAGGGGACAGAGGCTGAGGCAGAGACACGAGCATTGTACCTGGCTGGCTCACCTGCAGCCACAGCAGCCAAACCTGGATGCTCATTTCCCTTCTTTTGCTGCTGCCTATCTCCTGATCACATGCCAGTCTGAAGAGGAGGTTTCCTGTCAAGTTTCCAGATGCCCTACTCCTAAGTGTGCCATCGTGGTGCCCCTTTCCCACCAGGAGCTCTCTGTTGCAGCTCAGATGGTCACAGAGGGTCAACCATTTCTGGGAGCAAAGACCCCCTGTGGGCAGGAAAGGTGCAAACACCTGCTTTGCATTTGCTCCACTTGCAAAGTTTAACATCTCTGGTTTTGGTATAATAAAAGCTGATTTAATTGCTTGTTTGGGTTTTTTCTTTAAAGCTTCTCAATCTTCTTTGGGGACCAAAGCTTTGTCTGAGTGAGGGTGACATCTCAGGGGATTCTGTAAGTGCTTCCAGGGCCTTTATTGGATCTTGTTTCTGCTGCTAATTAAAGCCCCTGTAAGGCCTGTGAGCTACAGGTGAAGTAAGATTCCCTCTGCTACAAGTTCACATCACAAAGCAAGGGGGCTTATTTGTAAAAAGATCAGCAGCTCATATCTCTGCACCTCTGGACTCACCTGAGTCCTGTCTGAAGACTGCTATTGTGAAATGCCTGGTTAAGGGATCATGACAGTCTTCACCTTCTCCTGTCACCTGAGAAGCACTGAAAAGAGGAGAACAATGGATCTGAATGTCTTTGTCTTTCTCTTTTTTAATCAAGGAAAGAGAATAAATTAAGAACCTTTCCTGACAGTTTTCCATTCAGTATGGACTGAAAAAGCATTAGGTCCTAGGTCCATAGAGAAGGTGTCCAGGCAGCAATTCTGTAAAAGAGGAGCAAAGATTAAGAGCTTTGCTCTGATCGGTTCCAGAAATCAATTTCTTCTTGTTGTAGGATTTTTTTTATACACTAGTTTTGCAGTTTTACTAGAGTTATAAATATGCTGTCTTTTGAAGAAAAAAATAGATTCTTGCAAAATTAAGAAATCCAGTCCCTTTCTTTTCTTTGTATCTAGCAGGTGCAAGCTACCAAAAGAGATTTCCTTCTCAGCAGATGCTGTATCCGAACACTGTGGTTTCATTTACAATATTTCCTGCATGAATGAGCATAGCCCTGTAGCTGCCACGTCTTTGGATTTACGATGTGGTCAACAGTTTGTTATTTTCTCCTCTGCCTCCCAATCGCCTTTGTCTCGCTCGGGTGACAGGGGAGGCTGAGGTGAGCCATGTGGCCACTGGAGACTGCTGTGCATCTTCCCCAAGTGGCAGTGGGAGCTCGGGGACCCCGGGGATGTCTCAGCCAGAGAGGCACTGCAGTGACAGATGTGACACCAGCACAGCTCAGAGCCCGCGCCCGCTGTCCTCAGCACAGCATCACTGCGCTGACGGGCACGGGGAAGTGTTTTCTGCTGCTGTGAAAGGAACCGACCCAGCTGGAGATGGAATCGTTTTGGATTCATCCTGGCACAGTGCCACTGGTGTGTACAAATGGAGCATTTAATGTTTCATTCTCTGCTCCGGCTGCGCCCTGACCTGTGCGCGCCGCGGGGATTTCCGACGGCGCGGCTGCACGTGGCATCAGCATCTGAGGTGGGTGAAAAGCACCCACCCTGACACTGCCCTGCCCTCTGAGGGGCTGGCACCCAGCAAGGGACCTGCCTGGCACAGTGGGATGTGTAAAATCCACTCACTCTGCCCTCTGAGAGGCTGGCACTCAGCGAGGGACCTGCCTGGTCCAGTGGGATGTGTAAAACCCACTCACCTTGACACTGCCCTGCCCTCTGAGGGGCTGGCACCCAGCAAGAGACCTTTCTAGCATGGTGGGCAAGGTGAAAAGCACCCACCCTGACACTGCCCTGCCCTCTGAGGGGCTGGCACTCAGCAAGGCACCCGCCTGGCACCAGGGGGGCTGGATGGAGAGCCCCACTGGTGGCTTCTTGTCATGGCAGCACGTGGTTGTGGTGCACAACATGACACTCCAGGATGTGACTTCACTGACCACACCGGTCTATGCCTGTTAAATAATGTCAGAAGTTCAGAAAGGACATCCTTCTGGTAGTGTGGCACCTGTTTTGGGCAAATAGAACCATGTGGAAAATAAGGTTACACCAGCTGCAGCAGCTTCCTCTTCCCCCACTTCACTCCAGGTCAGCTTCCCACAGCTGGAGACCACAGTAAGAGGAGACTGCAAGTCCTGCATCCCTCTCAAAGCAACAGAAGACCTGGGTGAGGAGAGCTGGAACCCTGCCTCACATTGTGCAAAAGTAGAATGAGTACTAGAATATTATGGAAATTGCATCAAATGGGGAAATGCCTTTTTTGTGCATATTTTTTTTCCATTCCTCTCCCCAGCCCAGTAAAATGACAGATTCCTACAACTTGCAAGCTTCCTGAGGATGCCTTTATCAGCCAAAACAGGGATTGTTTGTAACATTCCTCTCTTTCCCTCTTCCACATCACTTTTATTGGCTGGCTCAGCTTCCGCTGCCATGTGCTGCTCACTCCTCCAGCAGAGGAAATGAGCAGCACACACAGGCTAGGCAGGAGAACAATATTAAAGAAAGAATTGGGAACCATTTAATGCAAATTACCCTGGGATCAGACTGAGCCTAGCCACTGCTCCCCATCTAATATCATTTTTGTTTTTAAGAAATATCTAAATGCTGGGAGCAAATTTCAAGTGTTGTTTGTACTTGGCCCCAGTGCAGGTCAGACAATACAAAGCAAACTCCCACGTGCTCTGCCCCAAGGAGGCTGATTTCTTCTGCACTCTGATTTCCTCCTGCCCTGAGAAGTAGGTATCACTTGTTACTCAAGCATTTCAAATGCCAAATGTGGCAGGATTTGTTCTAATCAAACTCAGCAGTACTGCTGAGAAAGCAGCTCTGAATCTGAGATACGTTTTTTTCTTTGAACATTTCCTCTCCATTGCTAAACCTTACAAGCACTTTCAGCATCTGGCAAGTTTCTTGGCTTGGTTTCCTGGGACCAGACCTCAGCAAACCACACAGTACATCTTCTTCCCCAGGGAAAGTCTGGGTAACAAAATCATCCCTGACAAATGTTCACCCTTTTTAGAAATCTTCCCAAGATGGAAGGTTTGTATCCTCCTCATGTGAGCCATCTGAGTGCTTCATAATTGCAGAAAATACATGACACCTTGGGAAAATCTCCATAATATTACCTCAACCCCATTCCACCATCTGCTTTGGTTTTAGTAATGACATCTCTTAGCGTCAGGGAAAATCTCTAACTCAGTATTTGCAGGACAATGGCACACACAGGTATCATTGCAGGGAGAAAGCTTCCAGGAACAAGTGGATTTAAAGAGATTTGCTGAGCTTTAGTTGTGAGGTTAACTGTGGCTATGAGAAGAAAACACAGAGGAACTGTGAGGTATCAGAAGAGCTGAGTTAGACAGAGGTGTGGAATGGTGCAAGAGCAGAGATGTTCTGTCCTCACATCATCATCATCCAGTGGAAGGAATGACCTTGCAGAGGGCAGAACTGCAGACAAAGGTCAGCCTGTCTGGTCAGAGTGTCAGGACAGCCCTTTCTACACAGGTACCAGCCTACTGGGAACCAGACAGGACCTGGCCACTCCTCAGGCCCTGAGCACCCAGGAACGCCAGGAGATTCACTCATTGCTGACGTGCTGTGATCTGGAGCCTCTGTGGTGGAAGGGAAAGCACCTCTGAGTCATCCCTGCTCTGTTTACTGTTAGCAGTGATGCTGAGAAGGGAGCAGCCTCCCGGGGCACCTCCTGCCACAGAGCCACCTCCAAATGGCCCACGCTCTGCAGAGCAAACAGAAAGGCTGCTGTGGCCAGGAATTTCCTAGTGGGAAACGGTTCAGAGCAGAGTGAGGCTCACTGTGGTTCCAGTTTGCACGTTCCATTGGCTTTCACCTCCAGCAGGTGCTGCTGCATGCCCTGCTCTCAGGAGTATGTGTATTTTGGGACATAATTTAATTTCCCTGCCAGGCAGATCAGGTGGGTTCCCCTCTAAAACACTCAGCCAACCCACTCAGAAGGGCTGGTGCCCCTCACTCCCCAGCTCCCAGTCCCAGCTCTTCCCAGAGCGTGGTTGCAGCCTCACAACCTCCTCATTGCTCAGGTCCAGGAGAGAGGACGACTTCTCCTCTCCGCACAAACATTCACAGCACCCCTGGTCTGGTCCCACATCCCTCAGCTCCATCAGCTCCAGATGTTGAATCTCACCTGGTCAAAGCCAAACCTGTGGATCCAGGGCTTGATCCCAGCTGAGAAAAGAAAAGGAAAGTCTCAGGAACACAGAGGCAAGAGACAGCAGGCACATTGTGTCCTATTCACGCTCACACAAGGGTGCAGCTTGCCAGCATTTGAAAGTTCCCATGTTCTAATGTATTTTTTAAAATAGGCCTTTTTAAAAGTCCTCTCACACGGAGAGGATTTTTTAATAAAATGGTATTTGAGGAAAGAATAAAGCTGGGATTTTGTTGAGGCCAGAGGGCCTAGATAACACTACTGAGTAATGAAATAGTGCTCAGCTAACCTAATGGGCTTATCTGGATGGTCTGTGGGTTTCCCTTTGTCTCCAAGCCAAAACTTCAGAAAACACCTGCAGCAAAAATCTTATCTGCACTCTTCAGTTTTCTTCCCTCCCTCATCTCCTGCACTGTGTGTTATAAATAGTTTCTTTCCCTCCTCCCACTATCCCATTTATCAGCACAGCACTGGTTTTGTTAAAATAACGCTACATCTAGAACTAGGCTCCAAGCCTATTTGGAAAGATTTGTAAGTATTATACATTTATTTTGTTCAGCAAACAGAAATAAAATGGGAATAAATCTGTGAAGGAGCTTGAGGCTGATACCCTGACCCCCCAGCAGAGACTGTGCACCAACACCATCAGTTCTGGCAATTCTCAGCAGGGATGGCACTGAGCTGCTGAGAGTCCCTCTCAGGTGGCAGTGCCCACCCAGGACAGATAAAACACAGATGGAAAAAGGCAATAATCAAAGCCCAGGAAGGAACTCCGTCAGTTTACCAGAGGTTTAAGGAAATTTTCAATGAACCAGAGCAGGTTGTGCTGTCCCGGAGAAGACAATGGCACCTGAAATGTGTGCAGGTGGCTCTTGTGGATGGTCTGAACAGGGAACATACTGACTGCAGGGAAAGCAGATCCCCAGCTGGGCTTCAGTGCCTTTGGACAGGAGGGATTCTCGAGAGGATAAAGCTGAGCTCCAGGCCCAGACATAGGTTTGGAACAAAGGTGATTCCAGTCTGATGACCCTGAGAAAGGAAAAGCAGGTACCTGGGAGTCATCCTGCAGGAGAAGCTACAGGGATAAAATGACATCTCAGCCTCAGGTAAATTTATAAAGGGAAGAGCAAGAAGAAGAGGACAGAGGATGTCAGGACAATGTGCAAACATAAGAGCAGCTGACTGTGCATACCCAGAAATGCATCTGAGCTGGGATGCATCTCACTGTACTTCAGAGGCATCTGTCCCCCTCATGATGGCTCTGGGCTCCCTTTATAGTCACAGCAGAGAAAAGGGCCCATTTACAGAATGATTCATCTGACCTATTTTAGACATTTACTCCAGCATACAATGAGTCATGTCCTTGGGGTGCCCATTTCTTTCCTATAAACAAGAGTCTAGACAAGTAACTCAGATGTAGACATTCACAATTAGATGTCTACGTTTGGACAGATGAATTCTGCCTCTAATGTTCCACCAGAAATCAGCCTAGAAGCTCTGCCAAAGACAGCTCTGGTTGATAGCCACGATAGGGAAGAGAAACAGGGTCATTCATTCTTTTTGATGGTGCGTAGCTCCCTGCACAAAACACTCAGAGCACTTGCTGAAAGATTAACCATCCTGTGAAAGGCTGTGATAGCATTCCTGGAGCAGCAGCTGGGACCAGTAAATGCAGATTCATTATTGCAACTATTTTTCTAACCTGCCCCTACATCTAATTAACTGGTGTCAGATCCCTTTTCAATCAAAGTCGTTTGGCAAAAGGAAACACAAATCAGCAGAGTCTGGTGTGCCATCACCTCTCGGGGTGGTGGGTGATGGTGCAGATGTGCATCTTACATGGGCTTCCACTCCCCCAGACTCGAGAGGCCACAAGAAAAGCTGGTGGCAAATCTCTTGCTAATCCCAAGGCTCCTTTCTGCTGTCAGCAGAGTTAATGCTGTGCTTTCCAAAGCGGGGCTCTCAGAAGTTCCCAAGGCTTGGAGGTAGCTGGCAGGATCTTGTGATGCTTTAGGAACCAATAATCTGGACAAGTCAGGCCAGACCACTGGGAAGACTTTTTGTTTTGACAGTTTTAAAGTGTTTCTCATTTCAGCCTGTCAGTCTGATTTCCTATGGCTCATACATTCACACTGGCTGTGTCTCCCTCAACAACTTTGAACTCATTGAGCAATTTCAGCCAAATTTGACAGAGAGATAACAGCCTCAGAGACAATTCAGTTCCTCAAAGGTTCGCAAAAATAAACATCCACGTAAAGGAGAGAGATGTTATGAGTAACCTCAACTGAACAAAAGGCTGGCACGTGAGCTCAGCCTTGAGAATCAGCACTAGATATTCCTCAAGGGAAGGAGTCTGCAGATCACTCAGACCCATCCCTGGGAACAGTTTCCCTGACCTCCTCAGCAGCCCAAACCACCCCAGAGCAAACTAGTTTCACCCAGCAGCCACAGAGCACCAGGGTTATTCTCCAGGCAGTTTTGGTAAGAATCTGTTGAAGTTTGAGCACTCAGATTTGAAGCAGTAGTTCTGTTGGGTGGGTGAGTTCTGTTTTAACATTAAAGCTGCAGTCTCAAATGTGTAAAATCAGGATATTATTCCCACAGAGCTGAGTTTTGGAAGAGAAAGGTAAGCATTTTCTGATTTAAAGAGTGTGATAGGGAGGCTCCCCAGCAGCTCCTGCCATCACATCCCCAGGGCAACATTCCCGGGCAGCAGAGCCTGGGCAGGGAGCAGAACCCAGCCCTCACTGCTGGCACCAGCCAATGTCCCTGCCCTGGGTGGGGCTCAGGAGCTGCTGGCTGTCCTTCCCACATCCCTCTGAGCTGAGCAAGTTGGGTTTATCAGTGCCACTGAGTTTCAGCTCTGCTCTGGGTCCCTCAAAGCTCCTTGTGAGCTCTGCCAGCAGTGGCTGGAGATGCCTCAGCCCAGCAGAGAAGCCTCTTGCTTCCCTCTGATAGGGGGTGAGTGGGTGGGAGGCTGCTGGCACCACGTCCCCAAACTCAGGCAGGGCCAGGGAGTGATGCAGAGAGAGGCTGCATGGGGAGAATCAGCTGTGAGGCTGGCACCATGGCAGCCAGGCTAGCTGGGCTCACGAGGCTGCCGTGGCTGTGGACAAAAAGGAAAAGTTCTGTGTCAGCAGGGAATTTGCACACTCTGGGCCAAGTTCTGCATGGCTCACAGCCCCGCTCCCAGAGCTCTGGGATGCAGGAATCAACCCTGAGTTACAGCTGGGTGCTGCTCAGCCAGGGAGGCTGGGTGCCCTTCCCTGTGCGTGCCAAGGGACTGCCCTGCAGCAAAAGGGCAGCTGGAGAGTGAGTGAGGAATGAACCCCTTCCTCAGCAGCACACAGAGCCATGGGCAGGGAGGCAGCAGAAGGCACAGCTCTGTGTGTTCCTCTCCTGGCCAAGTGGTGGGAGCAGCCCCACATCGGGTCAGGATTTCAACATGGGCAAGCATGGTTTTATCCATCCAAACCAAACCTCACAGCCTCTGGGCACTGCGGGGACACAGGCTGTGACAGTGAGGACTGAGAGGGAGGAAATCTGCATCATCTGATTCCTGTTGCCACCTGCCAACCCCTCCCTTTCCTTCCCACACCACCCCAAGCTGCAGCACCTGCAGAAGCCCCGGGACAGCTCTGCTGGCCCAGAGGAAGCAGTGCCATCAACAGCAAGCACAGGGCTCTGTTCACTGCTGCAACAATCCAGCCCTGCACAGCCACAGCCTGGAAAATTCCTCCAGGCTGCCCCTCTGGTGACCCCCAAGTGATGAGATTTATTCCCTGTCTGACTTTATCACCCCCACAAGTGGCAGAAACCAGAAAAGACCAGAAATGTGTGCCACAGTTTTGGCAAAAATCAAACCAGCATCAGGACTAGGGGGCTGACTCTGAGGGAAGAAGCACATTAAAAGTTCCAGACATCCTGAAGTGCTCAGACAACTAAGGCAGGCTGTCAGCCACCCTGAGAAAACACAGATAAGCCAGAAACCCCCATTTCCCACTTGCCAGAGCTCTGTGAGCTGGAGGAGAACTCAGCCACTCCACAGCCAGAGCTGCCTGCTTGCCAGCAGCTCCTCACCAGTGACAGGGGAGCAGCAGCAGGAGGGGAGATGCTCCTTCCAAGCACCACCAAAACCACTTAGACACACACCAGTCACACAGACACCAGCTTATTTTCAATACATCTCTCTCCCTCCAGCACAGCTTCTGCAGTTCAAGCAGCACGACTGGTGCATCTTGCTGCCTCATTTATTTTAAATGAGATTTCTGTTGTCATTACTGAAACTAAGCTGTCTCCCTTTCACAGCCATGATGTTAATGGACAGAACCAAAACCCCAAACCAGGCTCTGTCACCAGCTCTGCTGTTCCAGCCAAAGCAGCAGAAGGACCTAAGGTCAGGGCTCATGCTCTTCCAGGTGGGTCCTTCAGCCCTGCCCAGTGCCCTCTGCTCTCGGGTGGCATCACGTGGCACTTGGTGTTTAGTTCAGGTGTTTAGGGCATGGGTTGGATTTGATGATCTTGAAGGTCTCTTCCAACCTTGTCATTCTGTGATTCTCCCATGACACATCAAGGCTGCAAAGCCTCCTTTGAAACCCAGAGGAGAAGGGAGCCTTGCCCAGCCAGGGAAGCCCCTGGCAGTGGGGTGCAGAGTGTGGGAGAGGCTCTGTGTCTGCAGCAGGGGCTTGTGATGGCTCCTTCCACACTGCTCAGCTGATTGATGGCTCACCAGGAGCTTTAACGCAGCAATATCCCAGCCCTATTTACAGACATCTCTGCACATTTACTTTGTCACAAGTAAACTCTGCACACGGCAATAAAGCTTAAGGTAATGACTTCTTCAGCACAAAGCCAGCAATTTCCTGTCAGCTTGGTTTACAAATGGCCAACTCTGGGCTTAATTTCCAACTGTGGCTCCAAAGATGGCTATGCAAAGTGGGGGTGAGGGGAGGGAGAAACTCCAGGCTGTGCCACTCTGAAACGTGGAACCCTGCTCTGAAGGATGAACAGGGTGGGGCAGATGCACCCCATGCTCACCCACAGTCACACTGGTTTGCTCTTTTTCCATCAGCAGGAAGGCCAGGGAATGGCAGCTCCAAGGCTTGGGATAACTCCCACAAGCTCCTGTGGCTGTGTGTCCTTCTCAGAGCCAACCTGGCTCTGTCGCAGCTGCTGTGACACAAGGGGACACCACAGTGGGTTTCTCCAGAGGCCTTTCTGAGGGAGATGCAGGCATCTCATCCCACTTCCCACAGCACCCTGCAGCAGTCCCAGCGTGACCTGGGTGGGAATTGTGACCACACTCCCTCCACCATGCTCAGCATTGCCAGAGACACAGCAGAGCATGAACCTGGACAGGCCTGGGGGTACCTGTGTGGGCTTCACACCTTTCTCTGGAGCAAAGGGAAACAGGGCAGGCAGGCCATAAACCAGGGAGCTGGGCTGCAGGTAACCTGCACACAACCATGCAGGCACCCCACTGCCAGCATCAGGGAAAGCAGAGTGGGTACTGCTGCTCTCTCCTGCAGCATCAACCCTCACGTGCTGAAACTGTGCTCAGCATCTCCAGCCTCCTGCTATAATTAGTGCAGAGAGAGGATGTCTGAGGAGTCTATTTTAGGTGTCATGAGTCACCTTCCAGAGATGTGGATTTCTTTTTTTTTTTTTTCCTGTGCACTGACCATATAGAAAGATCTGAAAGTAGATGCTTAAAATAGACAGTATAAATATGCATTGAAAGCTTGGAGCATCCTGCCCTTTAACTGGGTTATGATGTTCCTCCTTACCAAAGGGTGTGAAAACACTTTGTCACACTGAAATCTAAGCTGCTGCACCTAGGAGGGCTGTCAGCAGCCAGCTCAGGTACAGAGGGGACAAGATGATGCTGGTGAAGTTTTTCTAAGCCATCCTGAACCAGCATCCTCATCCCACTGGAAAACAGCAAACTGCTTTCCAGCACAGCCCCTGGACTGGGAGAAAACAGATTTGGCATTGTTGAAAAGGGGGGAGAGTGAATATATTTCCATCTGTGAAAAAAGGGTCAAAAGATCAAGAGCTCTTGTTGGCTCAGTCTCCAAAAGGCAGGTCTATATGTAATGTTTTAATTTTAAGCTGTGGCTAAAAGGGGAAGAAAATAAAGATGGGAGAAGGCATCCTCTTGATCCATTAGGGGAATGGCTGCAGTGAAGCCTCAGGGGTTTTCCACACTGCAGCCCATGATTTGGGGGCTTCCCATTTTCCTCTTATCTTCCTAGTTTTTCTGATTTTTCCTACTTAATGTTCCTCTGCACTTTCACAACAATTTCAGACACAAAAATTGTGTTGGCTAAAGGAAACCCGTGTTTTCAAGAGCCCAGTCTTTAACATTTTTTGCTTATTCTTATTGAGATCTCACTCCCATTGTTTCATTTCTACTTTGAAACCCCTCAGTCTCCTGTTTCCACTATAAGCTGCTGCCACTGTTCCTTTTTTATGCCCATTCCAGTTCACCCTCCTTTAAAGTTCCTCCTTTACCCTCCCAGCTTCCATGAAGACTCCCTCAACCCTTTCTGTAAATACTTCAAAGCTTTAGAGAATGAACTGTGCTTCAGCTCTGCATCCTCTTAAACAGCTCACTGAATATGCTTCTTGTTATTTTTAAGAATCTGTTAGAATTAAATCCCTGTAAGAAATCTGCCACCATTGTGGGGGAGAGCACATTAATCAAAGACACAAGCTTCTCCCCAGCTGCCTGGGCAGGGCCCAGCCTGGGATTGATAAATTGCACCTGGAGGTAACTAATAAATCTGAGGAGTCATTTGCTTTTTATGAACAGGAGCTGCAGGAGATGCAGCTTCCAAAGGAATTTGGGTGGAAGCAGAGCAGTGCCTGGAGCCCCCAACACATCCCTCTTCCCATTGCCCTGCTCACTGTCACACCTGATGTCCACCCCTGAGCCACTGCCAAGCACAGCAGGTCCTGCCATGCTCACATTGGGAATATTTCATGGAATTCCTGGGGTTTTTCCGAGGCACAGGGCAGGAGAGCATCCAGAGCCTCCATCTGCCAGCAGGAGGGGAGGATGCCCTGGCCTGCAGCTCTGCCCAGGACAGCAGTGCAGCTCCTGCTAGGGGCTGTCACAACAGGAGACACCTCCTCCATCCATCCCTGCCTGTGCTGGAGGAGGAATTTTGCTGTTCTCAGCATCAGCACAGCAGAGAACCTCCTCATGAGGGACTTGGAGGTGAGGGCCTGAGAGTCCCCAGCTCCTGTCACATACAGGTCAGCACCTTCCCCCTCATCGTGTTCTGAGCAAACTGTCCCCACTGAGCAGGGGCTCCAGAAGAGTCCCCCTTGTGCTACAGCCCCAACACCAGCACTGGGGCCCTGCTCTCTGTCAGCATTACCATCATGTACATGTCAAATAACCAACCATGGGCAACTTCCTCTTACTGCTATCACTGTCCACATTTGAGTATTACCTCATAAGTTTAGGAAACACAGTCCTTGTCTTTATTGGTTGGAAGCAATTATATGGTGCCCACATCATAAAAATCTGCAAGAACTAGGATAAATCATTAATTACACATCTGGTCCTAGAAAACACTGCAAATGCTTTTGTTCAAAAACATGGGGTCAGTGAAAACCCGTCTTCTGTAGCACTGCCCAAATGTTATTTCCTGTTTTCCCGAGGTCACAAACTCCCATGGTGAGCAGCCTTTTGTACCCATGCCCTGCACAGAACTGAACACAGAGCTCTAGAAAACACACACCAACCACCTACACTTCAGAGAGCCAGAAGGGAGGATCAGACAGGATGTGATCACAGGAGAGATCATACCCGACATGGGTTAAGATGTTTCCTCCCTCCCTCTCTCTTTCTTTTCATGTGAACATCATTAGGGCAGCCTGGAAGAGCTTTCCTGACACAAGCAGAGCTTTTTCCAGAAAGCCAGGACCAGCCATGGGCAGTGGGGCTCAGGTCCTGGGCACAGAAGGAACAATCTGCTGGCATTGATCTATTGTGGGAAACAAATGCTTTTCCCTGCTACATTAGAGCACAATTTAGACACCACACTTCAAAACACAAAGCTGCATTACAGCCTGTATTTCCCCAGTGACCTCACTGCAAGAGAGGATCAGAAACGTGTTTGGAAATTCAGAAGTGTTTGGGGTCATGCTGAGAAAGAGGCAATCCTTATTCTGCTCCAGGATGTGCTGGCCTCTGCCAAGGCTCTGATTCAGTGACTGTCAAAAAATATCTCTGCTATCCAAATGTCCCTTTTTTCAAAGTCATTCTCTCTGTGGGCAGGGAGAATGCAAGAAGAGCATCATCTGCACCTCGGAGTACCACACCTGGGGATAAATGTGTCCCCTCCCCTGAGGCACTGTGCAATACATCCCACTCATCCAGAGATGCAGAGATCAGGACTTCACATCCAGTGGAAGTCCTCCCAGTGCTCCTGGCCATGTCCAACACCAACACCACATCCATCACTGTGGAACACCAACCCCAAATCCACCCCCTTGGTCATAATCAGCAGCTGTGACTTTTATTTTCCCTTTCCTACACAGGGCTGCTCTGATATTTGTTCACAACACGGGCTGTGTATCACATCAGAGGGGAATTACTTACTGCCAATTATTACATTAAAGTTCAAGTGGAACGATGTACTAATTGTCTTGTTATAGCTATTAAAGCTCTGGTGTGCAAGCAAGGCACTTTTCAGATTATCTGCATCCTCTGTGGTGACACGTGAAGCATAACATGATCTGCTAAGAAGCAACTGCTGATACAGTCATAGACACTTTAATAATATGTACATTAAATAAGCAGATATTATATATAAATCTAATAATAATTATGTATATATGTAAATAATAGAAGCTTTCAAGTTCAAGATTTGCTAGGGATTCTGCAAGATCCTGCAAGATCCTGGATGCAGCTGCTCTCTCACTGCCTAAGCAAAAGTCCTTATGAGGTACTGACCAAATCCAAACTTTTAAAGAGCAGCAAATACAGCAAGAAGTACCACTTTAGTAAGAAGAGGAGAGGAGACATCTCATCTCTTGCCAACAGGACACTGGCAGAAAGCTAGCCCAGGCATTTCAGTGATCCCTGCCTTCCCCAGGGTCTGATCCCTCACTGGAGGGTTTTGGACATATGTGTGTAGGGGAATCCTGGTGAGATTTCATGCAGTTCTGAGTTGTCTCTGGCATCTTTGCAGGGAGTTAATTCACTTCCTTCCAAAGGCAGAGAAATGTGTGAGCTGCTCCAGAGATTTCCAGCTGGGGTGGAAGGGGTGAGGTGATGTGAATGGCCCCATGACTTTCTTGCAGCTGGGAGAAGAAAGTAGCCCACTGTCTCCCTGCTTCCCACCACTGGATCAAAGCAACCTCCTGGATCAGGGAATCATGGGCAGAAGCTCAGCAGGAGCCAGCTCTGCTGCTCAGACATTGCATGAACATCTCAAGATATTAATAGGAGGTAACTAACTATTCCCTCAAGGCAATGTGTACAAAAGGAAGGATGAAAGGCCAGAATGGGATAAAATCAAGTTTAAATGGCAGCTGCAGGGTTTTATCCTCAGTCAGGCTCTTGTACAAGCTCTCTTGCAATGTTTTTCCAGAGCTCCAGCTATACTCCTTGCACAATTCTCATAGATCAGCTTTGGAGCAAGGCCATTCCCTGGCCAGATTCACACAGAGGGGTTTTACAGCTGGGACACCAGTCCAGCTTCCAAACACAGAGCTCAGCCCAGCACAGTGGGGTCTGTGCCTAGAAAAGGCCTCCCCAAACTGGGGGCAATGTGGACCCAGACATTTCTGAAGCAAAACAGAGATGAAGCAAAGAGCACGAAGTCCCCAGCCCAAAGGAGGGGGACCTGTGTCACCCTACCACATCCACCAGGTACCTCTGCTCCCTGCACAACCTCCCCATTATCAGCAGATACCTCCCTCACTATTGTGTGCCAGAGCAAGAACCAAGAGTTAAGTCTTTATTTCTTGAATTGCTCCTCCACTGGTTCAGGCTGAGGATGCCAGCACAGCAAAATCTGTCGCAAGCAGCTTCCACTGGGGATGGCTGAAAGCTTTTAGAGATTAAAGGAAAAAACATGGACAAAGAATCTCCTTTCTGTGCCAGAAACACACACAGCCAAAAGCTTTCCACAATGCAGGAGAGGATGAGGATTTGGGGGGCCCATTCTAACCCCCAGTAAAGTCAGTGAAAATATTTCCTGATTATTTCAGTGGGCCCAGCAGAGGAAAGAGTAGTCCTTAAGAAGTCCTTTAACCTTAAACTCTTTGAGACCAAATCTGTTCAGATTGCTACTTTTGTGGGTTTGGGGAGGATTGATTGAGAAGAGGAGGCAGATAAGAGCTGAGTTTCAAAAAAAAGTAACCATTGTTTTCTTTGTGACTATTTGAAACTGTAGCTTAATGTTGTCAATCCCTTGGCCTGGTGCACCTTGGCACCAGCTGGGACTGTGCAGGCTGGCTGGTGTCACCACTGAAGTGTGATCCTGCTTTTACAGCATTGCCTCAAAGGGAGGGCAAAGCAATGTACTCATTTTGGCATGATCTTTAGTAAAACACAGGGAAAAAAGTGTGAGCAGAAAGTAGTATTTCACAAAGGGGATAATGAGAGTTTCAATAATACCCAGGTATAAACAGGAGCTCCTCTAAACTACCTAAGTTAAACTCCAGTCTGAATACATTTTATAGAAACTATGCATCACACTAGACACAAATTACAACTAAAAATAGACAACTTTCTGCAAGGAAACAACACTGCAAGCTAACCAAACAAATTTGCTGGCTTGTCTTTCTCCTGGCCTGGGTCCCCTTCCAGCACTTAGGGCCCTCTCACACCCTTGTGCCTGTTTGCAGGGCTGGAGCCACCCCCCCACACCCCCATCAACCCAATCTGATGTGGAACAGACAGCTCCAGCGAGCCCTGAGGAAGGCAGCAAACCCTCCCAGAGCCAGCAGGGCTCCTGCTGCACCTCTGAGGTCTGAGAGGGGACAGCAAAGTGCCAGCATCCCCCTGTAACCCATCGGGGTGTGCATTAGAGCCCTGGGATGCACCAACACAATTATCACCCACATGGGCTCCTCACCAACCCATCCCCTAACAGCCAACAGAGCTGCAGCTTCCAAACCTGCAAGGGGAAGGAAAACACCACCAAATAGATTAGCTCCACAGTTGGGCTCTTAATTATGGGTCATTTAGTTCAGTTAATCAATAGGCAGACTTCTTTAACCGGCTAATTATGCCAAACTGCTTCCACAATGAGCAGGTTTGCTGCTGGTTGTTAACCATGAAGGGATAATATTTCACTGTAAAGATAAGAAGGCTCCCAGTCCTCAGACAAATGCTGTGCAGTCACAGGATGCAAATTTAACCCGTTCCACACCAAACAGAGGCTCACAGCTGGAGCAAAAAGGTACCAGCATCCTTGGCTTCTCAGGGCTGCCTCGAGTGAATCACTCACATCATTTCCTCTCCAAATCACTCCTGTTCAGGCTAAACAGGAGCTAAAAATTATCTATGCAAATCACCCAGCTGAACTTCTTGGTGGTAGCCCTGATAAAAACCAAGCAGTCTCTGTTGCCTTTCAGACAAGAAATGCAATTCCCTCCTTTGCTTTTTTGCATAAGACAGTGAGTCCCAGCTGAGGCAGGAGTCTGGAGAGCCAAGCCACATCCTCCTTCCAGACCCTGCAAGAGCAGATCAGCATGCAGAGCAGCAGGTCTAGCCCTCATTTGTCAAAACAGATAAAAGGCCAAGACAACCTCTTGTAACTTTTAGTTGTTTAGAAAAAAGAATGGATTTTGTTGCAAACTTGAAGAACTGATTACTGGATTCAAGGCCTCTGTTGAGGTCATCAAATAGTTATTGCAATAGAGCAAGATAAGAGCTAAGTGATAGCAAAAGTTTGTAGCTGAATTTCCTGGGTATTTGTTTTAACAGAACAAAGCAATCTGTGCTGGGGGTTTGCTGGCAAATTGCTTTAACTGGGGAATAACCTGCAGAGAGAGCATCCCCACCAGAGCCCCCTCAGGATGCTGCTCCGCCAGGCTGGGATCCCCCTCCTGCTGTTTGACACCTCTCTCCTGGAGGGCTCCACTCCCAGCCAAGGACAACTGGGACTGCCCTCAGTGCCTCCACTGGCTTCTGAATGACTGCAAGGCAAGTCACAGTTCCTGTCCTACCTCAGAACCACAGAATAATGAGGTTGCAAGAGACCTCTAACATCATAAGTCCAACCCAGCCCTAACACCTCAACTCAGAATCTAGACTATAGCACCAAGTGCCATGTCCAGCCTTTTTGTAAACACATCCAGAGATGTTGATTCCACCACCTCTCTGGGAAGAGCATTGCAGTACTTTATTATTCTTTTGGGGAAAAATGTTTTCCTAATATCCAACCTATACCTTCCCTGACGAAGCTTGAGGCTGTGTCCTCTGGTTCTGTCAGTGCTGCCTGGTGGAAGAGACTGACCCCCACCTGTCCACAACCTCCCTTCAACCTGTATCCCCTATTTTGATTTCCCCATCTCAACACCCACCTGCTGGCAAACCAGACCTTGGCTTTTGCTGCTTGAGAAATCCCATTAGTGGAGCATTAAATAAAATCCCTGGCCTTAAGAGCTGGCTAAAAATTTATCTGCATGAAAAAGTCACACTGCTGTAACTTACACCAGGATGACTGATCCAGTTTGGTATTGTCATAAAAACACAGCTGAAAGCAACAAATACCTTTACCAGTAGTATCAGCCATCTTTGTGAGGAGGAGAATTCAATGATTTGAGCATTCTGAATAATTTTAGAATAAATCACTGTGTGTTTAATTCAGCCCATCACAAAACTACCAGCACAAAACTTGCATTGCTACAATTCTTAGTAACAGGGGAATCCTGAAGTGCAGTGCCTGGGGCAGAGGATGGCCCTCAAGCTGCCTCTGTCACCTCTTCACATCTCTGGTGACCTTTTTGGGATCACTTCACTGCATCCTCAACCACAACAGACCTCAACAGCTACAAAAATTAAGATTTTTGCTGGTAGAATTTTTACCTTTGCTCCCCATCACCTTCTTTTTGGCACGTAATGCTGTATTGTTTTCTGAGGAAGCAAGGCTTGAACTTCAACATTTGTCTGCCATCAGCTCTTTCTAAAATATGCTGTTGAAGTGCAAGCTTTATGTAAGCTTTACAGTTTTAGAAGCTATTTTCTAACCTCCTAAAACATTACAAACATTGCAATGTTGACTGGAAAAAAAAATAGAACACAGACTTGTAGAAAAACAGGCATTGCTGAATCACTGAAAAGATCTTTAAAGAGCAGTAATGTTTATATCCTAAAGTGTATCATCTGCAGAATTTTCTTGCTGAAAAACAGGTTTCTATCAAAAAGGGCTGCAGTTGGATTCCAAGGGAGTTTGGGCAGAGCTGCAGGATCAGATTCCAGGTTAATTCCATGTTTACTCTGGGAAAAAGTGCTACTGAGATTTAAACCCACTATTTCTAGTACTATAAAACATCATACATTCCCACATGCAACTGATTTATTAAACTTTAGTGCATCTGCCAGCAGCAGGAATATCAGCCTAGAAACTGGGAAACAGAAGCTTGATAGTTCATGCTTAAGAAAAAAGAAAATCAAGACTGTTTTTACCCGGATCATGAGAAAACAATGGGATAAGGGGTATTCCTTTGGGACATGCAGTGCTAGATTGCAGATGTGATTCACAGAGACATTCAATCAGATGGCACATCAAAAGCAATGGCAAATTACACGTCTTCAATAAAAAAAAAAGACATTAACTCATAGATAGTTGGCCACGGAGGAAGGCAATTAGACTTAGCATTATTTGTTAAACAACAGGCACAAGATGATACATAGTGAATTTTTTGCAATAATAGCCATTCCTGGTCATTGGTTTTGAAGAGAATAAATCTGTCACTTGAGTGAAAACAACTGACAGCACCATTTATTACCTTGCATGCTTCAGAATAACAGCACAATTTACATGTTGCCCTTTGGCACTGGGACTCGAGCTCGCCTAGAAACAAAGCAAAAATATCTGCAGACCTGCTAGCAAGGATTTAAGCAGCAGATGACCTTATGGGGTTTATTTAAACTTCTATAATGGTGCAGTCTTGTTCAGCCTCTGGTTGTAGAAGAAATAGGTTCTTCTGGAGAATCCACAGCCTTGAGACTCTGAAATACAAAGGGTCATGCAGAGGTCTCTGTGTGTGATAGTTCAGAGAGTAATGTTTTAGCTCTGATCCTCTCAGATATCTCCTGGGAATTAAAGATATTTGGTTTCCTTTCAGAGGCTTTAAAGGGCTGGGTTCATCAAAAAGGAGGAAATTTTCCCCTAGCTCATGAAGATAAATCTTTGTGCTAAATCTTTCTTTTCCATATGAAAAGGCCAGGTCCTTGGTACATCCAAGCCATTTAGCCCAGTGGAAAATAAAACAACAAAGTCTAAGGGAAACATTTCAAGAATAGAATATATTCAGCCAAAAAAGAGATTAAATATCCCAAGATGCAGCCTTTGATAGTGGCATCTTTGTGGCATCAGCTGTTGGCTCGTGTTTCTTTTTGAGAAGGTGTCCTATGGCACCTGTTACAAATACACGAGACACTCCAGTTTGGGTTCAGTTGTAATGGAGGAGAAGTCTGAAAACAATTTTGGAAAGGCATTTTAAAGGGATAATTAGCTCTTTGAATCCAATAGAAACACTTAGGTTGAGAGCTATTATAAACCTCTACAAAGCACTTCTGTCTACTTCAGCAGCAAAAAGTTGTCCAGAACGGGTAAACTGAAAATACCTTACACTCACCCTCATGGAATTAAACTGGGATTTCAGGTCTATAAATGGATGCTCAGGACAGCCAGGTGCTGGCAAGGCTTCCTCTCTGCACAGGAGGTCTCCACAACTCCAGCACACCCTGCAAGGGCCAAACCCAGCTTTTCCCAGCACAGAACCCTCAGTTTGGCAGTGGCCATTCCAGCTCAGAGGGCTCAGGCTGCTCTTCCCTTGGGCAGTGATGCCCTGAGCCTGAAGGAAAGGCAGGCCAACAAGCCCTTGTGGAAACCCAGGGCACTGGGAATGTTTATCTGTCTGCTCTGGGGTGCCCTGACCCCCAGGGCAGCACTGACTCTGAACCTCATTCATGCAGAAAGTTTCCTAGACTTCAAGATAGACTAGAACCCACAAAAGTGTGAGATAGATTATAGAGAGTGGTGTAGGTGCATCACTTGGTGAGAAATTTAGGTTTTGGGGTTTTTAGTATGTTGTGGATGGAAGCAAGATGGGGAGAGCACAGGGTGTTGTCCTGTGTTTCTTCTTCATGCTTCTTCCTCCTTCTTCTTCATGGGTTTGGGTGGCATTTTGTAATTGAGCAGAAAATTCCACATTGAGGGCTCTCTGGGACCACTTATTGGGTTATAAGGGGAAGTAATCTAGGTGTCAGTTCTTAATTGGATAGTTTAGTCTTAAAAGACCTTGTTGGCCATTTTGTGCCTTCTAATGAAAAGCTGCCCAAGTCACAGTAGTGAGACTGTTTTACTGACAAGAAATAATAAACACTTGAGTCTGAACATGAACTACTGTCTCAAGTGCCTTCAATCCAGACCCAGAGAAACCAACAATTGAAGCCCCCACAACCTCTCTCTTGTCATAAATGCCATGCAGACTGGGCTGTTTGGTTTCATTTTCCACCAGTTTGGTTGCACATGGCCAGATCAGTCTGGCCATTTGCTGAGGAGCTCCACCAGCCCCAAGCACTGCTCTGCACATGGTGAAATTCAAAGGGATTATTACAGCTGGAAACAGCATTTATATTTTCAACTCACACCTTGTGCTTTTGTGCCTCTTCCTGCAGCACCCTGGTCCTTGCAGAGCTATGAAGCACCTGTCACTCTGAATTTTCCTACTCTCAGCATTGTGGTATTGTTATAATAAAGTCAATTAAATCTTGGTTTTCACGTACCTTGACAGATTTTAGCCCTGTGCTGTTACAGAACATTTGCAAAGATCCAGGCTATATCTGCTTTCTTGGTATTTTTTTTTTTAATTCCTGGAGATGCTAACATATAACCAAAATGTCTTTTTTTTTTTTTTTTCCCTTTTTTAACAGTTGTCACCAACCTGTAGTTATGTTGTCAAATAAACTGCTGATACAGGTGTATTATTTACTCCCATTTCTAGCAGGGCTGAGAGCAGAGTTCCTTTTGTTGGCTTTTTTTTTCCTTTCTTTAAACACCACAGCGTAAATTCCCACCTGACTCACATGTCAATTCAGAGCTCAAAAATACCCTAAATCCATGTGAATAAATCCAAGAAACACATGAGAGGGCTCTGGACAGCCCAGGACCATGAAAGTCCCTGTCCATAACAGCAGACAGAAACCACCAACCAACCACAACTCCTTGCTACAGACAGCAATGACATGGAGGTTTGAACCTCTCCCTCTAGTAAAATCAAGAAACAAAGGCTCAAGGTAGGGATTATTAAGCTATTTAACCAC
Organism: Passer montanus; assembly: GCF_014805655.1. NCBI lineage: Eukaryota > Metazoa > Chordata > Aves > Passeriformes > Passeridae > Passer > Passer montanus. The sequence goes on along the minus strand of NW_024370263.1, from coordinate 2,654,681 downwards.
CCAGCTTCTAGTCAGAAGAGCCAGGGCCAAATCTTGTTCTCATTTTTACTAAGAGATTTGCACAGCAAAATTCTGGGCAATGGGATTTTTGTTTTACTTTATTTCCTCTTCCTCAGGTCTGACACAGAGATCTTCAAGAGGAATTGTGCCTAGTCTGTGGTGAATAAGGTGAAAGCTAATCTCCTCACATTCAGAGTTCTCTTAACCAGGCCTGAAATTATTTATCCAGTTCCCTTCATTGTGCTCCACATCTGCTTCCTCTTTAAAACAAAATTTGGCAATGGATAAAGCAGCACAATACCAGGCTTGTGGGGCAAACAGAGGTCACATAACCTGTCTCTGCCTGTGGAGTCTAAAAGCAGAATACTCAGTGTTATTAGCTTTTCTGCATGAGTGATCAATCCCAAATTGGACATATGGGTGCCATGGACAGACTGATAAAAGTAACATTTATTTTTTTCTGAGTGAGCTATTTACTACTTACTTGGGAGTGCAAGAGCAACTGCAAGCTCTCCTGCAGTGATGTGCTGCTATCATTCTTTGTGATAAGGCTGAAACCATTAGGCAGACAATAAACAAACAAACAAACAAATAAATAAAGGGGAAAGTGCTCATGTAAATGCTAGGGGAATACTTGAAGGCAAGCTGGATGTCTGCTAAGAGAAATGACACCTCTAAATTTTGTCCTTCACAGGGCTACTCCTGCTACCTCTCTGAGGGGATAGCTGAAGATATAAAATAATCTTCTAGTTGTTTTAGGTAGGGATCTACCCTCACAGGCTCTACTACACAGAGGCAAAAGACTGCTTCCCTTTCTCAAACACACTCAAATAACAAAATGCCCAATTCTTGCACAGTTTTCCTTCACAGCCTTTGTTTATCCTTTATTTCATAAATGGAGAGACAAAGTCACAGCCATGCTGTGCCAGGCAGCACAGCTGAGTTTTTCCATGTATAGCTGTGGGACTTTGCCCACAAGAAGAATTAAAACCCCACCAGTGAATCACATTAAAGCTCAGATGACCTTCAGCAAGTCTCAGAAATTAACTCTGACACTTACACCCACACACTTTGCAAGGCAATGGGAAATTATCACCCAGCTTTGACACATGGTCTTCCCAGGCTTTTTGCTGTTCAGATGAACTTTCTCTGAATTTGAGAAGTTTCAGCTTCCTGGGGAGCAGGGCAGCTACACCCAACAGGGGCACTTCTTACCAGGTCAGGCCAAGCAGTTATTCCTGAAGGTGAATTTGAGGCTCACCACAGCCCTTCTGCACTCTTCCCTATTCTCAAGTGTCTGGAAGGAACTGAAAGAAGTCAGGTCCTGGAATCAGGGAAATCAGAGCAGGGCACTGCCTTCAGCCCAGTCACAGCCCCTTGCATCATGAGAGAGACACCCATTTCTTTAAAATATTCCCTCAGCTTCTGGTTTTTTGTTTCACTTCCCTACCCTTTGACATTGCAGACCTCAAGTTTGGACTTTAGCACCTAGGAGCCAGCAGACAGAGAAGCCTGGGTCACTCCTGGGCACCTGCCTGGCCCAGGGCTTTTGAGGAGCATCTGCTTCACCTTAGGATGCAAAGCAGGGAACAGTCAAAGTGCTCTGAAATTCATACTTTGCCTTTTCCCAGGTAATTCCCTTCAGAAGCACTTTCTTTTCTATGTGGCAAGCATGCCAACCTGCACAAACACTTTACTCCAGAAAAGTCTTTTCCCAATTCCACCCCCAATAGGAAACCAACCCCCAGGGGCTGATGGTCACTGCCCCGTCTGAGCACAGTGGACACCAAAGGAGCAGCACAAGAACCAAACTCTGTACAAAACAGTGCACAGAGTTTCCAGGAGCCCCCACATAAATAATTTTAAACCCACTGAAATCATAGCCCAAGCCAAAAAACTGTTCTTCTTAACACTGGGACATTTTTAATTTTTTTTTTAACTGGCAGATTAACTGGAAAACTGTTTTCATTTCACATGGCTTTACAAGTTGCTCCAAGTTGTTTGCAGCCCAGCAATTTGAAATGTCTGCTTCTGCAAAGCTGTCTACATTTCTTGGCACAGCTGAGTTTTCCACTGCAGATCCCATGAAGTTAATCCATTCTTTAGAAAGTGAAAGTCAAACGAGGAAGTCCAGTTGCAGTTATGGGAACCTTTTCATGAGCTTTAATAGAAACTGAACTAAACACTGGGATAACTCAAGACTTTGGAACATTCCCCAAGCTTGAGACAGCAGACATGGGGAATGGACTGCAGTGATTGATGTTTTGCATCCCTGGATAGTGCTACTCCCAGCTCTGGCTGGCCAGCATGGAGCACATAAACAGAGCCATGTCCCACAGGCTGTCTGGGGGTTTGTGATGGTTAATTATTGTGGATTGATAAACAGGACAAGCACACACCCACCCTAAGCACAATGCACATTTTATGGGTGCCAGGATGCAGCGTGCTGGCCCTGGCAGTTTGTGTCACACACCCCACGTGTGAACCACCCCCACACTGCAGCCCACAAGATCTCCTCACTGCTGCATCCTCCCAGACTCATCCCCAGCTGCAGGGACAGCATAAACCACAGGGGACAATGTCAAGGGAGGCAGTCAGCCCAGTCTGGGATAAATCTCAGGATCAGGACACCTGGCAGGTCACCTTGCCGTGCTCCCCCAGCAGAGGCTTTTGACTCTCTGGTGGAACTGCCTCCAGCAGCCATCCTGCAAGAGCTTGTTAAAACAAGCCCAGCAGCACCAGTGCTCCCCATGCCAGAGACTTGAATCATGAGATCATAAACAGGGCTGATGGGATCATAACTAACACGCCTGACAGCGCTCGCTGCTCGCTCCGCTCTTGTCTCACACACTGGGGACAAAACGCAGCTTGGAGCTGAAAGAGGAGCCCAGAACACATCCCTGCAGCCTCTGAGGTGTTACTGGGCTTGCTGGGCAGCAAACAGCTCTTGCAGGGCACTGGAAAACAAGCTGCTGCCTCGTGCCCTGCATGCCTGAGCAGCTCAGGAGGGACCCAGCCGGGCTCCCTCCCAGCGCAGCAGCAGGAGCCTGGTGGGAAGCCTGGGATGGAGGGAGGGGGCAGGAGAGTGCATCACAGCCCATGCTGGGCTCTTCAGCTGTGGGAATGTGGGAATCATGGTGAAAGCATATTCTTTGACTATAACCAGAAAATGAGAACCATAATGAGTCATAAAAATGAAGGAAACTGCTGAAAATCAGCAAGAGCTAGGAAAACACACTTCCTTTCTGCATCCAGAAAGGATAGCAAGGGTAGCAATATTTCCTTAGCTGGACAGGTAAAAGACTTCTACGAGTCTGCAGTTATTGAGTTGAGAGATCTTCTGGGACTTGAGCAACAAGGCCATGCTCAGGGAAACCCAGGCTCCATGGGGAAACAGGCAGGGCAGCTCCGTGGCTGCGGGGTGAGGACAGACCAGCCCCGGCTGCTGCCGGGCTGACTGGGGCCATGGCAGAGCTGGGGACACCTGCAGCACCACGAGGGAGGCAGGATGGCCCCAAACTGGGCCAAACCAGGCTCGTGGTCCATCATCAATCACATGCAGGTGAAGCTCTCACACACTCACCCACAAACAGCTGCTCTGGGGTGCAAGAGCCACCCCAGGCAAGGTGAGACCCCTGCCAGGGGGGTGACATCTCCCATTTATCATGTCCCACTGCACCCAGCTCCGGCTTCCATCCAAGGGCAATCCAAAAATGCAATCCCATGAGTTGTGGAACTGAAAGGGGATGAAGCTTTTCTACAACTACTGATTAGGTTATTTTTATGGATAAAACATTAATGATAGGTTTTTGGATGGTAAATTTGTATGGGAGGAGATGGATTTTCCAAGGTGTCAGAACATTTTGTTTCAACATTTTTCAAAATGAAAATGTTGACATTTTGCAAGGAAAAAAAACTAATTTAGATTTTAGTTTAATATTAAATGTGGATTCATCAAGAGGAAAACTCTAGAAAATTATCCATTTTATGTCAAGCATTTTAGAACTTAGGTCAAAATGAAATTGGGGTTGAGATTTGTTTAATTAATTGAACCCTTCTGGAAAGTACAGCTTTCAGCTGGCCTGAAGTGATACAACCCAGTTTACACATTCAGGCATGGAGACAGATAATTCTACATTCAAATTAAAGGGAAGTGGGGGAAGATAAACCAGCTTGAAAAAGCAGCATTTACTGAAACACAAAGAATAGGTTGGGAGAGGGAGTGAGATGTACAGGACTGAACAGTGCAGATGTCAGGGGAGGACATTCTAAGCAAAAAAAATTATGTACAAGTGCATAGACCCCACTGGAAAGGGATAGAGGATTTGGCATTACAGGGGAAAAGTAGGATGCAGAAGACAAGGGGCTTTGCAAGCATGCCTTAATCCCTTTGCATCCTCAGGCTAAGCCCAGCTTCAGAAGATATAAATGCTTAAATAAACATGAGTCAATTTATTATTCCTCTGTGTTTCAGATCCTCCTCACCTTCTGCCTGGCTCATTTACTGCAATTAAATGCTTGTAAACAGATTATACCCTGAAAGCTACATTTTCCTGGTAAGTGGTCACCTTAACCTCCTCTGCTTTGACTGTGGCTAATATTCCCCAGGTCACACTATAATCCCTGAGTAATGGGAGCAGAGTGAATCACGAGGTCACTTGGCTGGACAAAACTCTCTCCAGCATCCAAACCACATCTGGGACTGGGCTTTGCTGGGGACTGTGACAAGCGCTGCTTACACACTCAGGGAAAGTATTACTAATGTCATAATTCTCATAAACCTGAACAAAACCTGCCCTGGACACAGGACACACACTGCTGTATTGGGCTAGTAAGCATAATGACAAACTCTGCACTCACACGGGTTTGCTTTGTGGTTGGTTATGGCTTTGTACACGTTGTGAAAACAGCAAAGTGGAGCCTGCTGTGACACAGTGCAATTTTCTGAAAAACCAGAAAAGCTTCTCCAAACCACTCTGAGAACTGGTGTTCAATTGCCTTGGTTTTAACTCAGATCAAAATATTTTTCCTCACAACCAATACAGGTGTGGGGAACTGCATGGCCAGCTTGTGGAGCCTTCAACAAGCCTGACTTTTAATGCTTTGTTTGGTTGTAGAGGCAAGGTCTGAGCTGAAATACTACTGACAGGGACAGAGTTTATTATGGATGCTCAAATGGGAAGCAAGTTCTGAGATGGTGTGGATGAGTAACTCCCCTGAATCAAGTGGGGTCACCAGTTTACAGTAATTGGCAGTCTTGCACTATATTTTCTGTCCTCTAACACTGACTCTGTCAAACTGCATTGATTGTCTCTGTCAGGGAAAAAAACCCAAAGCATATACATAGGGGAGAATAAACAGTCTTCCCATATTCAGGTTAAAAGATTTTGCTCTCCAGAACAGGTTTAAGCAGATAATTTCTCTCCTATATCCCTCAGAGCCCACCCTCCATTTCCCCCAAACACAAAACAGCTCTGCAAAAATGAGTAAGAAATGTGAAGTTGTCATGGAAAAGAACTCCACTGCCTAAGCTCAGCTTGTAGCATGAGTTTCACAGCTGAGTGGTGCCTGTCATGGGCTGATCTCTCTCCATCCCTTTGGAAAAGCAGCCTGAAAGTCAAGATTTGTGCTCTCCCCCAAGCCAACACGCCGTGCTGCCCTTCACTGCCTCAACCCCAGCAGAACAGAGGAAAAGAGGCTGCTGCATGCCACTCACTACAGGAAGCCAGCTCTTTGTTTTTACATAATCATCTCTATTCTGAGCTTTATGGAAAGTTCATAAAAGGGAAGGAACAGAAAGTCACGGTGACAATGCAGCCCAACTCAGAGATGCAGTGTGGTACTTAGCAGTGTTTACCTGCTCCAATAATTCTGATCCCAGGGCAGAGCACTGAAGATTAGCTCCAGACCTCATTAGGCAGGATAGAATTATGTGGGTTAACAAAGTAATACTCTTGGCTTTCTCTTGCATTTTAAAAGTGGCTTGAGACCTATAAAATCCCTTTGAATTTTATTAAAAGTCTTCTGCAATCATTTTTCATCCTGCAGCCCAGTTGAGCTGAACTAATAAATTAGCATGTTATCTGTGTGGATATCCATTAGAGCTTCAAATGAAGATTATTAGAGCCAAAGAACTAACAATGCCACTTACAGCTGGGGAGGAAGCAAACTGCTCCACTGAGCAATGGGCAGCGAGGATAAGGAAGGAGGAACAAATCCACCCCAAAGCCAGCAGGACGTGGGCAGCACGAGGAGGAGCAGCTCCGGTGCCCAAGGGCAGGCTGTGACCACCCTGGGCAGGCAGCCAGAGGCAGGAGGAGCCTGGCAGGAGCTGCTGGAAGTGAAGGCAGGGAGCCCAGCACATCCCACAGGGCTCTGTGGCTCTGCTGCAGGCTGCCAGCGCCTGGGCTCTCCCTGCAGCAAGCTCATCACAAGGCAGGGCTTTAAAGGAAATGTCATCACATGCTGCCTGGTTCACTGAACCACAGCAGCTTGGTTGTGCTTCCCTGGGCTCTTTTCTTTCCCTTGAACAAGGCTCTGTTCCAGGGCTCCAGCCACAAACGCGCTTCTCAGCCCCCACCTGCATCAACACCAATCTGACATTTGTGTGGGCATGGGTTGTTCTTTCCCAAAAGAAAAGAGCTCCTGCCTGAGCTTGAGCTTCATGATGTGATACCCAAAGTGAATTTCAAGATACATCTCCAAGCTGCTGATCTTCCCCTGGGGTCATACAGTCAACCATTTTAGAATGTCTTTATTTCCAGCCTTCCTTCTCTTCATCTAATTCCCTTTCACCTCCCACTCCTATCCTTTATTACTCTTCTATTATTTTCCAAGAGGAAAATGTTTCTTTTCATTCTCAATCTCTGTTCTTTTCCTCCTGTCATTCCCTTCATGTCTCAGCCATGATGATATTTTTGTTCATGCAATAACTAGTTTGCTCTTTCTCCTCTTCCCACTGGGCTACTTTGATCTACTGCTCCTGTGTCTGTTTTACACATTCCTTTTCCTCTCTCCAAAGACACATCAGCCTATTTCCCATTCCCTCCTCCTTACTCATCTCTCTTTTCCTGCTCTGATCTATTCTTGCTGCACCAAGCTTGTTTCATGTGGAGATGGTTTTAAAACCTGCTCTGCTGCCCGGATGGGCACTACAATAAGTGCTGAAGGACATGGTCTGTCAGTCCAGTCACCCTAAACCAACACAGGATGCCACTGTAACACCCTGCCCATGCTTTACTGAGAAGAACACCACCTCATTCCAGAGGAAAACCTAACCCAGGGAGCACTGGGGATGATAATCCCTCGGTCACTGCAAGTTCAGCAGATCAAGTTGCAGCACAAACCTGGAAAAGCCCCCAGGGATCTGTTTCACTGCCTGGATCTTTGGCAGGAAGTGTGCCAACCAACAGGAATGGACTTTTTGTTGTCTGTAATCAAGTAAATCTCCCCAAAATGAATAAAATTTACATGCAGCTTCACAGCATTGTGGAAAGAAGAGCTTTTAGAGCTGTGCACAGTTACAATAAAGCACAGCAAGATTTGACATCAAACAGGAGGGAGCCTGTTGCCCCCCCCTTCAATGGGAAACAACCTGGGGGTGGAAATTGCCCTTCCCCTCCCCATGGCAGCCACTTGTAACCACTGTCCCTTGCCTGAGGACCTGTCTAAAACCCATGCTTTTCCACCCTTGTCAAACAAGGCATCAGCACTCCCTGCAGCTTCTCCTCCTGATGAAATCACACTTCCACCTAACCTTGCTGCTTCAGGGAGTGAGCAGGTAACAAATGGCACAGAAACTGCTGCAGCATCCTCTCCTGAGACACAAAAATGCTTCCTCGGGGGCAGGAACTGTGAAACAGGGCCTTTTGCAGCCAGAACATTTGGGCAAAGAGCTCACATTTGACCATTTGATGCCCAGCAAGTGCCCACTGGGCATCTGGGCTGCTGCCAGGCCATTAGTCCAGCTGCCTCACCTCTGGGCTGTGATGAGCAGCACTTAATTCAAAGGTTACAACAGAACGTTTTGGCCACTCTAAATTCATAGCACACCATCCAGTGATTTCATTAATGCTGTGGAGCTGTGGGACTCTTGCAAACATTGCTGGCATTCTCCTGGAAAGGAGCAAAGAGGCTAACTGCATTTTCCTTGTTCCAGACTGGAGAATAGGGGAACAAGGTGCTGTGCTTGTGGTGATAGGAGGGGTCTGTCAGCAGAGTGAGTCTGAGCTAAAAAACCCAGCTGATGGCAAATGAAGAAGGGTTCATTTACCAGAGCATTTGCAATGGCAGTCCCAGAAACCTGGCCTTGCTTCTTTTACCTCAAACCACCACGTGAATCAGTAATTTCCAAGATGAAAACTGCAACGACAGTCACAATAATGACAGCAACCTGCAAGAGAGCTCTGTGTGCACTCCAGCACCGTGAAATAGCAAAGTGGCCACAGCAATCTTCGTGTCATTGCAAAGGTTAGGTGCAGGCTGCCCTTTGCATGCCCCAAATCCAAACCTGGGCAATGTCTGAGTAGAGAGGCAAAGGGGGAGCTGAGATGAAAGAAGTCTCAGTGATTGCTTCACACACACACAGTGCACTGTTCCATAGCAGTGCTCTGAAACATTACACTCTCACAAGGCTGTAACTGCATCACTTAGAGCCATTACACAGGCAAAATGCAGTTCAATTTGGCAGCATTTTGCTTTGGTTTTTTTACCACAGATAGGAAGAACTAGAAGCCTCATGAACTTCTGTGAGCCCATCCTAAATAATTTCACTGAAATGTAAAGTATCATGCCTCAAGTCAGTTCAATCTCTGGGGCATTAAATTAGCCCATTTGTTGAATAAATATCATTATTTCTATGTAGAAGGGAGCAGTTCAAGTAGCTGACAAGCATCTATTGCCACTTTGACATTCAACTGTGCCTGTTGTAATGGGCACAGATCTCCTGCATCCTAGATTCCAGCAGTATGGGCACGTCTCAAATGCTGCAGAGCATCGAAAAAATGTCACAAGACACCTACATTTGGGCACCTGATCCACTCCCACGTGCCCCTGCAACAGCAGGTGATGTAACATGATAAATCTCAGTGTGGAAAATCCCCCCTGCACAATTTCCAACCCACTTCTGACCATGAGCTCATTGAGGTCTCACAAAAATACCTTGGGGTACAAAGATCATTGATTTAACTACAAAGTCATAATTATTATTATATTTATGTATGGCTTCAATATTGTATATATTTGTGTCTCCCCTTTGTAGTCTATTAGCCAATGGTGACCAAATTCTGTCCTGGGAGGTGCAGTGAAAGCCTGTGGGCTCAGATCAGGCTACAGCCAAGGGCAGCAATTGTTCATAAACTGAAGTGACACAGGTCAATGGAGAAGAAAGATAATTTCATTACCTGCATCTGAGCAGATCTCATCATATAAGAAAAAACCTTAATGCAGTGCTGATGGCAAATATAAGTAGATACCTAAATAGCTGTCATCACTGCCTGATCTGTATGAACACCTAACACAATTGCTGTGCTACAAAACAGCTTTTGACCTGCTGGTAACATTTCATTTTGAACTCAGCACTAGCCACAAAACCCAAATCCACTGAACCTGTAAGGATATACACACTGCACACACAATGAACTCCTAGCCTTGAGGCCAATTGTTGCCTTATTTGGTGAAAATTGATTAGATTTGTCAGGTGAATAAAATTCTTTATTAAATTTTCCCAGCTGAAACTTTGCCTACGTATTTTATTTTTTCATTAGAGTGCTGCTGAATTTGTCTGAAGTAGTTAAGAACATTTGTAAGTGATATGGCAGTAACAACTGGACCAAGCCACAGCAGAAACCCCCCTGGAGAAACACACTTTGCCTATGGAGCTAAACTCTAAATGCTGCTGGTTTCAGTTTCTCCCTGCCAGAGGGGACCAGAAGAGAAATTAGGCTAGAAAGTTTGAGGGTTTTTTTTTAATTTTTAAACAAGAGAAAATAAAACCCTCAAAAACACCTCTCCTCACTGACACACACAGACTGCCAGGAGGGACAGCACAAATATTCCAGAATTAGCTGTGAAATTTGGCAACAAGCATCAGGGCCAGGCACTCAGCAGAGCTGCCTCCCACCCTCCCAGTGCTCCCCACTGCCCTCTCCACACCAAACACATCCCACGCCTGGGGAATTAGCTTCAGTTGCCCCAATCTGATTTCTAATTATGATGCAGGATGCACGGTGATAAATTTCCTATGGGATACTCATTATATAGAGCATATGAATGTGCTGTAATCAGGCGTATTTGTTGCTATGGAAAAACACAGCAAGCATGCAGAGCCTTCTGTGTGGCATCTTTAGTGTCCCTGCACTCAGATTCCTTGGCAGTGTGTGGCATAGCAACATGTTAGCTGGCACCAAAGCCAAGGACCATGCAAGTTTCAGCTGGAGAACTTGAGGGGTTTTTTAACCTATTGCCACTTCAAGGGGTGTGGGATGTTATAAATCTGCATTATTCCCTTTTAAAGCAAAAAAGATCAAAGAAAAGTATCACAGAAACAGGAGGTTTAGAGTGTGACCTTTCCCTCCTCCTGTTTGCTGCCTTCCTCATCTGCAGACTGGCCACATCCCTTCCAGGAGGTGAGATGGGATTGCTGGACCTGTATTCACCTGCCATGGCTACACAGGGCCAGGTGTGATTTTCCCTGTGCCCAGGTAAAGGGGCATTAGCCTGAACAGCACAGGGCAATCCAGGTGGGACACACCATGCCAAAGGAAAAAAAAAAACCTCACAGAAAGGTCACTCTGTTTATTAATTAAATCCCATGTTAATCCCTTCTGTGAGAAGCTGTGGAGGTGGAGAAGGTGCCAAAGCACAGTTCTCTCTGTGCTACCGAATTAAATGGATCTTGGGGCACATGGGAACACTCAGCCTGTTTGTTTTATGCCTCCCATCCTTTAAACACTTAACCCGTGGCAGCAGAGCACATTCCCTGGGGGCTTGCACAGTCTCCATGGAGAGACAGGACAGCAGCAAAGCCACCTCGCTCCTCCAAAGGGACAGGGAGGCAACACCCACTTTCATCTTCTCTCAACAGCTCTCAGCTCTCTATTTCTGGAGGCTCTGACCCAGAGACAGCTTCTTCTGAGGCAGCACCACCACCAGCATTACCTCTAGGGGCTTTGGGTTTAAAAGCTTCTGGTGGCTTTTTGACTCCCTGCTGCATGTATTGATATTTGTAATCTCTCTGCTGGAATGTTTCATGGTCCCATGGGGACTGATGTGAGGAGTGAGATGGTGTAGCTGAAGAGCTGCCCCCACACAGAAGTTAAACTGGGACAGTCTCAGCAGTTCTCTACTGGCATGGCCAACCACCCACCAGAGGGATGGGGATCCTCCCAGCTAAAATTCCTAGAAATTCTTCCTTTCAGGAAAGCAGGGTCAGTCCTTCTGGTGGGCTTTTGCTGGGCTATGTGCATGAAGCTGGGAGCAGGCCAGTTTATATGCACAACACTATAAAATCAGGGCTCCTCACAGTGCACAGCTCTCACAGCAGTCTGGCACAGGCTGGGCTTAGCTTGAAGCCTGACTGCCCAGAGAGGAGCACAGCTGATGAGGGACACCCATCCAGGGAGCCTTGTGGCATTGCTGCCATTCTTGTGCTTATTCTTATCTAAGCATCTCAGGATAGTCCAAAAAATCAGATTAATACCATCACTCCTACTCCTTTTAAAGACTGGGAACCAGGGAGCAAAACCTAAAAAGTTGTGTTTCATTTTGCTGCCCGCTGGGTTTTGAGGGTGCAGCACACTATTAGCCATGTGTGTGTACAGCCCCTCACACCATCCCAATATCCCAGATGGATAATACAATCCTACTCACTCCATAAAAATTTACCAGCAGCTCAAGCTCATATCATATCTCTCTCCAGAACAAGTTCACTGATGAAAACTCATCTGCAAAGAGGCTGTGATATTAAACTGAGCTGACAGCAGACCAGTGACTGCCACACTCCCCAGCCCCTGGCAAGCAGCAGGTTAATGGTGAAGTGTTATTCCCCCAGCTTGAAGGAAAACTGTTCAAAACATTGCTGGTTTTGTTAGCAAGCTTTACACAGTGCTTATAAATGAGGAACTGGACAAGAAATGTGAATTCACTGTTTCTCAAACAAAGTACACATAAAAGAGTGAAACTCCCCTCCAACTTCAAGGGAAAAGTGTCTCATTTGCTGATGCCAAATACTGATTTAAAACACTGACAGACCCAGACCACTAAAACTTCCCGTAATAAACTGTGGTTTTCAGTGTTGGTAAAAAACCTCAAAACACAACAGGAAATGAGGCAAAGGGTTTGTTTTGTTTCCCCTACTGGTGCTTATATAAAGGGGAAATCGTTATTGTCTATTGCTAAATCCATAACTCAGAAAATAAGACCTGATCCTCCCACTCCCCTGCCCCTCCTTGATCCCATGCTCCCAGGGGAGCTGCACCACGGAAAGAGACACAGGTCGAGGTCATGCCAGGTAAAAATGAAAGCAGAAGTCCGCTTGAAAAAAAAAAAAAATTCCAAAACCACTTTTATTTTCTGTCAGTTGCACATTGCCAGCACCACCACCATCATTATCACTGGGGGCTTTGGGTTTAAAAGTTTTTGGTGGCTTTTCGACTCTCTGCTGCATATATTGATATTTTTAATCTCTCTGCTGAAAGGTTTCATCATCCCATGGGGCTTTTCTCTCCCCAGGCAGAGGAAACTAACACCCATAAAGGTTTTTTTCCAACTCTGAATACAGGGTGAATATAAGTATTTAAGGTTGCACTCCCAGTCTTGGGGACAATCACACTTCTGGGCTAAGCTGACAAAACTTGAAATGTAAAAATCTGCTTTTTGCAATGATTTCTGCCTAGAAACTATAAATAGATATATTTTTTACAAATCCATAGAAATATTGCAGACACATTTCCCCAACTGCATTCAAATTAGCTGTGAAAGGAGCCTGCTAACTAAGGCAGTATTAGCTCTCAGCAGCGTTCATTGCCTGTGTCACACTGCAGTTATCCCCAAAGGACAGCAAACACCCAGGACCAGCTCTCTGGAGTGAGGAGTGCTGCTGTCCCGTGAACAGAATTCAGCATAAGCAGCTATAGATGGTGAAGGGGAAAAAAGAAACAGAAATTACCTTGGTTTTGAGGACAGAGTCCAAAAAAAATCACAGTAAAGATCCCTGAGCTGCGTCACTCTGGAGCTCAGCCAGAAGGTGCCATAAATAAGGTCTGGAGGCCAGGATGCTTTAGGGAGGCAGGAGGACAGTGTTCCCATGGACAGAGATGGCAATCTCTGCTCAGCTGCAAAGGGCTGCAGCTGCTGAATAATTGCTTCAATAGCAGTGGTTTCAGAGAGGGCTTATCAGCCTGCCCTGTCCTGCCCTTGGAGTGGGAGGTTAAGGTCCAGGGACAGAGACAAATTTAGAGGGACAAAGAGATGATAAGTAGAAGGAAGAGGAAGGCCTCTGCTTGCTTCCCATTCCACTTCTAGTTTGGAGAGATAAGGATCCTTTTCTTTTTGTCAGAGCAATAAAGGGGAAATGGATTAACTGTGTTGGCCAGGATTTTGACTGTGGAGCCAGAGGGAGGGGGAACAGCCAGCCTGGGTTGTGATTCCCTCCTGATGTCTGACTGTGGCATTACTGATACCAACTGTCCTGGAGGTGAGCAAAGCCTCTTCCAAAAGGGAATTTACCTCACTGTAGCTACTCACTATTTAAGGTGAAAAAAATCACTGGTTTGTATACTTTTGCCAGAGCAGATGGGATTTTTTTTTTTTTTAGCAAAAAAAAAAGCTAGCACAGATTTATTAGCTGGGGCACAGCAGTGAGCTGATGGTACTCCACAGCTTCCAGGTAGCAATAAAGCAATGCCCAGCAGTTCAGCACACAGGGGCTCATCTGTGTCTTTTCTGGCCTGAAATAAGACACCTTAAGAGCATTAAAAATAAAAAATAAATAAAAATACACCTTTTAAACCTGCATCTAGCAGCAGTGAGACAGAGGGCAGATAAATGGGAAGAGGGAACCCAAAAGCTTCAATGAAAAATTTATGCTCCCTTCATTTTCAGGAAGAAAATATCCAGCAGTACATAGTGCTAACACAGCACTGCTGTGCTTAGGGGAAAAAAAAAAAAGAACTTTGCAGTGGATTCTCCTCTTGGCAGCAGAGCTGCACTCTGCTTCTGGGCTGAGGCTTGTGAAGAGACCATGTGCCCTCAGCCCAGGACCTCCCACTTCATTTCACTGCTGGGAAGGGCACCGTGGAGGGGCACAGATGATTATCTTAGAGCAGCATTTTTTAGTGGTTATCCATGGCTACACTCAGTTTTGTCAAACAGCACTGGGATGATGTCACTTCTTAAACCACAGTTTAGCATAATTCTTAGGTGCCTCATTGAACTCACAGGAAATTAAGCAGATGATTATCTAATCAAGAGCACAAACTGCAATAATTTCCCCTTATCTCCTCATCAGCCTAAGATCTCAAAGCAATTTACAGAATGAGTGAGTCAAGACATGTAGCTCATCTCCAAGGATGGTACTGTGCCATTCTACAGACAGGGAAACTGAGGCACAGGAAAAAAATTTTCCCTTTACACTGTGACCACTCATCCAAATCAAGGTGGGTGACAGCTGAAATGGGAGGATGAAGGGAAGAGGGACAGCCCCAAAAGCCTGAATTACAGACCAAAGGGTGGATCAGGAGCAGCAGCTGCAGGACCTGGGGGTGCAGCCATGGCTCTGTTCTCCCAGGCACACACACGAAGCCTCTCTCCCTGCATCAAGAGGTACAACACACGTGTTGCTCTCTGAATTCCATTCCTGCACCACACCGGTGGCTTCCCAGCCCTCTGCAGCAGGGGAGGGCCATGGATCCACATTAACATGCATCCCAGGAAGCAGGCACGTCCCCAGGGGAGCAGCATGATTCATTTTTAATGATACTTCCCCGAGTCTGTAGGCCCATAAGCCAAGAATTACAAGCCTTGAAAGTCATCATCACTGACTGAGCTGTTGTTGGTGAAGGAGGGTTTCCAGCCCAAGTGGGAGTCGTTACAGCAGAGGGATCATTTTAAACTAAGTGACAAGAATCTATCAGGGGAAGGAAAATTACACTTTCCAACAACTGAAGAAAATAATAAAAAAAACCCCCACCACTTCCTGCCAGAAATTCTGATTCAGAAACAAGACAAGAAGGCAAATTGCATCCCCCAGCCTACCCGGCATGGAGCAAACCTACACACATAGGTCAGAGGCCTGGCAAGAGCCTGAGGCTAAACTAATTATTGTGATTTGCTCGTCTTTTGTAATTAATCTAGGAAAGGCTTAAGGCTGTTAGCAGCTTTAAAGAAGTAAATCTGAAGGACCAATTAATTAAGAACAGCAGTGCTTAATGAGGACCTTTTGGTTCTCTCATGTTGATTGTTATATTTGTTGAAAGTTAAGTTTCCGCTGTCTGTCAGATCTTGTCTAGTCTTGTAAAATAGATCTTCTTACTTGGTGCTTAACCACTTGACACTGGAACAAAAGCTTTCGATTACAAAGCAATTTGTGGGGATTATAATGGAATGAGCTACGCCCACACTCCCTGATTTAACAATCAATTTGAAGCAATGTTCAGTTCAACCCAGAAGGCTTAAGGATCCTGAAAGTACAGTTTGGATCTCCTGGTTCCCTGCCTTCAGGCTAGACCCCACAGGTGCTGCTGGTGGAGCTAGGTTGAAGCATGCACCTCAAATCCTCTGAAAACAAAACAGGGATGTGCTTTTCCTTACTCATTCTTGCCTCAAATTGGCAATTAAGCTCCCATCTCTCTCCACATTTTCTCCCTGTCAGTCTGGTGCAGACCAGGAAAATCATGGCTTGCTGCAAAACCTAGAAGTGAAATTCAGCTGAGCACCACAGAGATACAGACACATCTTTATCCTCTCGTACCAAACATCACGGAGCCAAAAATCAAAGCATGACCTGAAAGAGATCCTGCACCAGCAGAGCCCTTCACCTGAGGCAAATGCAGCTGGGTGCAAGAGGAACAAGACACCAGAGATGTCACAGGCAGAGCTGAGAGGAAAGGTCAGTCCTGGTTCTGCTGTGCTCCTCAACACCTTATGCAATTTTCTCACACATGTGGAAAAAAGTTGATGCTTCAGTTTATTTAATTGGAGGAACAGGTAAATCACCCCATGAAGAACCTATTTTTTTCTGCTTCTGTTAAGATGGATCTCTGAACCAAATCAGAATGGTTCTTCTGTGAGGAGAAACACAGACAAGCACATCACCTAGAGACCCTGAGCATCTCAGAGAGACCAGCAATATCATTCATCAACTGAGGGAGGCACCTGCCATTCACAAACACAGGACCTCTGCCTGTTCTCTGTCTTATGTAAGATACAAACAAGTGTTTTGTGCTGGAAGAGAGAGACCAGCAAAGGAGTAAATCAGTGTGAAAGGAACAAAGATCAGGTTACCAGCTCACCTCAGGAACAGTCCTTTGTGAACAGAACTGGACTATTTTGCTTTGCAAGGAGAGGAGACATACCCATGCTGTTCTCTTTCAGACACCTTCCCTGTCATCTGTCCCCACTGCCAGCATTTTTCACATGCAGCAAATTAATTTTACATTCTCAGCAGGCATCTCTTCTAGAGACCAGCCAACTTCCTGATATTTTCTGTTCAGCTTTTATATCTGCAGATCTTTTTTAAATAAAAAGCTATGTGTTTTACAAAACATGAATGCCAGTAACACAGAGGAAGAATGTGACATTTTTCTCCCCAGGATATTTTGACTGACACGTGAAAAAGTCTATAATCTTACATAGGCTCAAGCTGCTCATGTTGACATCCAAATGTTTGATGAAAAAGAGCTTGACTGCCTTCCATGAAAGGTGTAGTCTTCTGATTTAGTCTCTTTAGCCCAGAAAAAAAAATGACCCCAAGCTCTTTCTCAAGGTATTTTATTTTATTCCCCTGTCACAAATGCAGCAGATGAATTGTGGGTGAATTGACTTTCAACTCCCTAACCAAATCTCCACACAATACCTTGTTTATTTTCATCATGTTCTCATACTACCAGCTGAGCCTGTTCCAAACCACCTCAGCTCAGTGCTCAGCATGGTGGAAATGCTCCCTGGCTTTTACAACTACATGATCATTAACTCAGCAGCTTTCTTAGAAGCTCCTCACAGTGATCCCTCAGCATCCTCCTGGAGAACCAGCCACCCCTGCAGACAGGGAGCATCTGACTGTGGAAGTGGAAAAGCCTCCTCTATCCCACACCAGCACTATCCTGCCCCATCTCAACATTACTCAGCTTTAAATTCCTCCCAGACAGCAGCACAAAACTCCAAACAAGAGCTAGAGCAACATTTTATAAATTTTTTGTTCCCTCTGGTTTCTGTACTTGAGTGAAAGCAAGACAAAAAACATCCCCCAAGGGTTTTCATCCTCAAACACCACAGTGAAAACTCTGTGAGCTTTGAGTCATTGTTTCGACTTACTGTGTCATCAAATACTGGGAGAAACAGAGGCAGAATTCACCACTGAGTGATGCAGGGCATGGTAAATCTGCTGGAAACTGAGTCTCTCTCAGCAGAAACCCACAAAATCAGCTCTGCCAGCCAAAATTATAGAAGTAGATGTGTTACCAATGTGAACAAGTAGCTAATCTCTCCAGGCTGAGGACAAACACAGATTTCATACTGACCATTGCAATGTGTCAGCACTTAGGAGTTCAGTTTGTGCCTGAGCCATGTCAGTATGTAAGACAGGAAATAATATAGGAAAGATAAAAAGCTTGTTCTGCAGGGAGAGGTCATCTGTCCATGCTCCACTCTAGGTTCTGAATCCAAGCATTGGGGCTGGAGAAGATGGCAGTTCACTGCTGCATCCGTGGACTCAAAATGCTGGATGTGGATCTGTGTCAGCAGGTGTTACCATACTTCACTTCAGAGAAAGGAAAACTTGGGGCAAACGGTGGAAGAGGGAGATTTGTTTCTGGTTCATGCAGATACACAGAAGCTGACTGAGGGAGCTGAGGGAGGGAGGTAAATGCACCTCTTCTGATCCTGGGTTTGGACACGAGTAAGGTAATTTTGAAAACCGCAGAGCTAGAAGAGATTGCCACAGAGTCACAGCAGGGCTAATGCCTGAAAGGACCAGGGCCTTAGGATTAGTTCTGAGCATTTCATGGTCACTTAACTGTGGCTAACCCCAGTTTTGATTTACTTCATGGTAAGGGGGAAAAAAAAAATGTGGGGGAAGGACAGTTCACTGCAGAGCTGTTAAAAAACAGGGCTAGCCTGAGGGATGAGGCTGGCAAAACCCTACTGCTTATATTTAATATTAGTACAAGCACAGCTGGGCATTGCTGGACCCAACCAGCCTTGGAGCTGCAAGGGCTGGATGTTTCTATGTGCTCTCAGACCTGTTTCTTGCCGAGCTCCTGGTCTGAGAAAGCAAATATTGACACACAAGTGTTCGCCTGCTTAAGGCCCAGCACTGCAGGTCTGGGTCTGACCCAGCTGGGCACCCCCAGAGCCCATCCCTGCCCAGCCAGGGCACCAGAGCCAACCTGCTCCAGATCCTGGTCCTGTCAGCCCTCCCAGGCAACAAGAGCAAACACAGCCTGCACAGAGGAGATAAACACCCAGAGGTGAAGTCAACAATTTGTGTCTGTTGATACAAACCCAAGCAGACAGAACCGTCTGCACAGCACAAACAGGAGCCCTGCCCTGCCTTTTAACTTCACTTTCTACAGGAGGCTGGGCTTCTTTTCAGCTCAGAGGCATGAGGGGAACTATGAGCTCTTTAGCTGAGTGATAAATATTAAACTCACTAAGATATTTTTCTTCTTAGCATAAGGTTTCCCAGAACCTATTTTCCAGCAGATCTCAGCTTGATGGTCAGCAGTTTTGCACACACACACCAGCTTTGCAACTTCCCAACCATAAATGCAAGACAGGCAGAAGGCTGGAAAGATGGTGATTGCTCTGGCTAGATAGCAACTGGGAAGGGAACAAAAAATCCTGGTCCAGGGTTTACCTTAATCCAAGGTTAATTCCTTGTTTGTTCAGTTCAGCTTGGTAAAGACCATGGCAGCATGTGGCTGCTTCTAAACAGAGAGGAGAGAAGTGTATGAATATCTGATTTGTTTAGTATTATCCCTCCAGACCTGGGCCTCAGCAGCTCTCTAGGACTGTGATTTCTGCACATTCACTTCAGAGCAGGGCCCTCCTGGGAATGAGGGAATCCAGCAGTCGCTGGAAGCACTGAATCCCTGCAAATCACAAAGTAGAAAAAAGTGTATAGTGATTGTTTTTGCCATAATTCAGAGTAAACAAAAATCTAGTAAGATAATCAGGAAGGGAACATCTAAATGCTGTCTGTCATACAGGACAAGAACACTTGTTTGGAAGCAATCAGAAGATGCTTGATAACATGTTTGCAGCTATGTCACTGGTGACCTATCAGTCTCCTTACACATAAAGATGGATGTCAAGGCTGAGCCATTGTGCATTCTTGAGATACAAAGGAGAATACTTTGAAAAGTAGTCCCAGAGCACTCCAGTCATCACCATGAGATGAAGTACAATAAGACATGTGAAAAGCTGTGGCAGTTGTTTTATGTCTCATATGTGTCTTTGTGAATAGCAGCTTCAGTAATTTATGTTCCTGGTTGAAAAGCTTTTTGTAGCCTTAATACACAGAGTGGTTAACCCTTCTAACTCCTCAGCTCAAGAATCTGTACAAGTCACTGAAGACAAATAGCAGCATCCTTGGCTCCATCTCCAGCATCCTTTTTTACATCTGCACCCCAACATCCTTTATTTTCCAGGCATATAGACTGGCTGCAACCCTGAAGCACAGAAAATACTTCAGAATACTTCTTTTAGGATATCAACACATGAATTTCTCTACCCTTCTGCCACCTACCTCTCCCTCAACCTGCTTGTTTTATTCCTTTGGTGCTCTATTCTCTCCTTCCTGAGGAATTAATCTTTTCCCTTTGCTGCCTGCACATAGCCTGCCACCCAATCCTTCCTGCAAACGTTTTGCAAGGGATCAATTCTCTACAGATCAATTCAACACAATTTCCAGTCTTTTTGGACAAATACAGGTCTTTCAGGATGACCTCTACAAATCATATTGAGATACAAACAAACCCAAGTTGCACCCAACAGCAACTCACACTTTTTAGCTGGTAGGATTTCAACAGAAGCACTTGCAGAGGTTTTGCATGTGTGTGCATGTGCATAAAATGCAGGAGATGATTAAGAGAACAGCACCACCCAAAAAAAGAACAAAGAGGATAACTCATTGTCATAATATAAGTAGAACAAGAATTTTTAGTGCCACATGCTGTAAAACCAAAAACCCCTATATTTAACTTGTAAAGGGCATTGCCTTTTACCTGCATGCCTCTCTCCACCCTCAGCCTGCACTGGCCTCTGCCCAGCTCTGTGGGGTTGAGAGTCAACAAAACCCTCAGAGAGCCAGTGCAGGGACAGGAGATGCACTGAGACCCTCTGAGGTTTCACATGTCTGCAGGACAAAGTGACACTGCCTCTGTCACATCCTGCTGCCACCACATGCCACTACTAAGACAGAATGGCAATGAGAGACGGGGATTTTTAGGGAAGGCTCTAAATTTCTCATGGAGATGGACCCCACAGTCCTCAAGAGCTGCCCCCAGCTGTAATTCAGCCAGCCCCACTCTCCTGACACAAGTGCAGCATCAGGCCTCAATAGCATTTGGGCCAAGATGAAAGCAGCAACAGAAGAAAAACACATGTTTGGAAGAGGGAAAAGGGGGGAAAAAGATGTGAGAAAAAGGATGTCAAGGGGAAGGACAAAGAGCAATGACTAAAGACCCCTTGCAAGGAGAGCTAAGTTAGGTCCTTACTTCTGACAGTGTCTATCAGCAATGAGCAATTTCACAGCAATACAACCATATCTGGTTTTATACTAAAAAAACCCAAACAACAAAACAAAACCCTTCAAGTGTGCCCAAAATTAATAGCAGCTAAACAGGGGCCACGACTAGCTACACTTTGCTGGTGTGTTGGCAGCCCACCAGAAGCACAGCCCTCAGCAGCACAGGCTAAAAAATCCATTTTCAGAATCATCCCCTCTGCTCCTGCCCCTGCAGCCACAGGAGACCCTCTGCTCCAGTGCAGGTTCTGGAGCATCTTGTGCTTGGCCCTGTGTGCTGGCCCCGTTTCTAGTTATGAGATCTGGGAGACTCATTTGAGATTAAACAAAGGACTAAAGATTAGGTGTTCTGTAATTTAGTACTTCCTTTGCCTGCTTTATGTTTAGCAGCTTTTGGCAGAGGAAAGGAACAGCAGCAGCCAAGATGGGCTCTCTCTGAATCCACACAACCTAACCAGAAACAAGAGCATATACTTGACTCTAGTTAGCAAGGGAACTTTCATCCAGGGTCGCTTTCCAAACTACACTTGCATTCATTTTGCCATCAAGCCATGTGGTTGTTTAACTAGACTCATGGAAAACACATTAAAAAATAAACCATAGAGCAGATCCAGATGTTTTGAAATGCTAAACTTAGTGCCTCACACTCTTCCCTCCTCATCCAGCTTAAAAAAATTCCTGAAAAACTCAAAAGCATTCCTGAACTGGTTTGTCATGAGCCATTACTTCATACCAAAAAGTATACTCTAGCACAGACTTAAATAATCAATCTTTTAGCCATAAACACAATTACCAAAACACTTTGAAGGTTTGGATCAGCTTCATGAAAGGATAAAAATTCTCTGCTCTCTCTCCTATTTTAAGTAAGACTCTTGTTTCCAATAAAAGTTTCTTTCCACATTGAAAATATACACAGAGAAGCAGGATGATATCCCTGAGTTCCAAACTCAAGATGATGCAGGAGGCAAGGAAGACCGGGAGAGAAGGAGGCAAAGGCACTTCACACATGATTTTCAAGGTGTTGTGAACAAAGCAGGAGAAATAGAGCTCAACAGCACTGCCCTCCTATAATACCCTCAAAATGGGAAGAAAACAAATTTTTGCTGGTTGTACTTAGTTCTGCAGTTAGCTGCCATTTCCATGCTACTCCTTTGTCCCACTCCTATGTTTTATTTCCAGTGCAAAGATTTTTAGCCTGATCTCCTTCCTTGGAGCTGGCCAGGAACCTCCTCAATTCCCTCCCCACACCACATGTCAGACTCTTAATTTAAATAGCTGCCAGGCCAGAATCAGTTACATCATTTTTCCCCCCTTCTTTTCCAGGTATTCTTCTAATGGTTCCTAAGCTCTCTCCCAGAATATTTCCTACAACTTTCAGGCAGTTTGAGAAACAATGGAGATCACAATCTATTTTTTATAATCCTAGATGTGGTAATTGAAGCCTTACATCCCCGAAAAGCAGTTGAGGGTTGTTCACTGGATGAATGTCAAGTGCATGAATATATCCAGCCTTACATTCAGCATGAAAAGCTTTACTGGGAAAGACATTAAGCCTAGGTCACTACAATGAGACAACTGAGGTGATGGCCACCCTCTGCGTCCCTCAGGCCCAGTTTTCAGGTTTATTTATGCACAAATACCAAGAATGAATGAGTCAACTTGCCCAGGTGCTTTTGAGAATGCCCTTAAGGTACTCATCACCAGCTATAAGCACTTCACTACCTCTGAAGCCTTGATCCACAAGCTCTCCTTTACATATGGAGCACAGAAACCCCATAAGCCACCCAAACCTCCTAAAAATGAGGGAGTTTAGTCAATGGAAAGGTCTTTGCTTCAAAATCATCCACTGAGATGCATAAAAAGGAAGGGGAAATTATTTTTTTTTCTGACAAAACTTGCATCAAAATTGTCAATATAATATTCTTATTATCAAAACTCTGGTCATGTCTGTATATCCTCTCTGCACTCTTCTCCCTCTTTCCCCCAGCCCATTTGGTGGTGCTACTTTATCCAGGCCAGTCTGTGGTCAGTGTAAATCTTACATGCATCAGAGAAGATTTCCCCAACAGGATTTTCCTTAAAAGCAAAAGAATCTGGGGGTTTGAGACTTATCTTAACTACACGTTGCAGATCAGCTTTAAAATCAACTCCAAAACATTTGGAAATTGTTACAGTCCGCTGGCTCTGTAATTATAAAAAGCTGAAATTACTTTGAAGCTTCATTTAGAGAAGACTAATGCTGCAGTTACTCACCAGAGCCCTTTGCAGCCTGATTGTCAATGAGGGCTGGATGTTCCTATGTGTGCACAACCTGAGGCACAGAAGGGCAGGACACCACGAGCCACCACCCCCAGGCATCTCTCGTTAATGTGCTCCCCCCATAAAACAACCTGCTATCAGCTAAGAAAATTATACACTGCGTGCTGGTTTAATTGGAATTTACAGTTTCCTTGTAAAGCAGCCCATGCAAGAGGGCACTGAGAAAAGCTGGAATGTTTTACAGAAGAGGCCAGCAAATTGTGGCTGAGCTGTATGGGAGTGATTAGCACCTGCCAGTCGGTACAAAGCAGCGAAGTCCACAAACATGAGCTCAGCTTTTGGCCAAATGCAGAGACTGAAAGGCCTTAAGTTTTCCTGGGCAATAAACCCAGTGATTACTGAGATTATATTAACTCCAATTAACTCCCAACCTTTTTTTTTTTTTTTTTTTTTATAACAGCAGAAACAGCCCTACTCAGATCTTGCCCAATTGGGCACAAGCCTTAAAGGTATTGCTTCCTGTGGGAAGGAGAGATGAGTCACACAGACCCTATGACCTCTACTCACATGAGGTGACTCTAAGCCCTGATAAATCTGCTCAGCAATCAAGAACTCTCAAAATTTACAAATGTTTGTCATGAGAAAAACTTCTTCAGTTAAAAAAAAAATCATTAAAAATCACTTTACTCTCTAAATGTTTTTCTTCAAATACACACATACAAGTAAATTCATTCTGCCAGCAGAGAACAACTTTTTAGCAATTTACTGACAAGCAAATAGTTTTGCCAGACACTTCAGCAAGATGAAAATACAGTTAAAAATAATTCCTATGTAAAAGCAGCAGTTTGTTTTCTTGGAGGGCTGGGCTGGCTCAGCTTGGGTTTGAGTTGTGTTGTGTTTGGGTTTTTTTTCTTTGTTTGTTGTTGGGGCTTTTTTACTCTGTTGGATTCATTTTAATTACAAAGCTAACTGTGAGAGTAAAGATTGCAAAATTAAGGTCCTTGAGTTATTTGGTTGCTTTCAGCAAAACAGACAACAATCAAGAGGACTCTTCTTCCCCGTGAGGAAGATGCTTTGCAAGGGCCACCACGAGCCCTGGTGCAGCCAGCTGACGTGCAGCAAAAGCATTCACTAGGAAATCTGCTAGGTCATAATGTTATTCATGCTTCAATTTATATATGCTGTAAGTTAAAAAAAAAAAAAGGGAAAAAAAAGAGTTGCTGTTGTGGCAAAAAAACAAAAAAAAAAAAAAAGAGGAAAAAAAAAAAAAGAGGAAAAAAAAAAGAGTTGCTGTTGTGGCAGAAGTGCTGGTTAGATGCAGTCAGGGCTAAAAAACCAGGCAGAAGCATCAGCCTTCTCCCACAAACACATAGGGAGTGAGGAAGAGGAAGGCAACTTCCCACCCAGTCGCTTCTTGCAGGTTTGGTTCTAATTCCTTTTAGAGGCATGCAGCCCTTTTTCATCGGTGGGGCCCTAAATACTTGTTTGTTAATATTGACTATCTTGGAGAGTGGAAAATGTAATTCTTCTGCCTATCAGTGCCAGGGAGATGATGAGCTTAGCAGGAAAAAGAGCAGCGGCAGTAGGAGAACAAGCATCTCCATCTCCCAGCACCTGCAGGGAGCTGGGGGAACACCTGCCATCAGCCTCGGTGCTGCTCAGAGGCTGCTGATGTTCTCCACACAACTGATTCCTCCCCAGCAGCAGCTGCTACCTGCAGCACACCTGGGGTTCAGCACCCAGCCAGTCCTCAAACATGAAACACCTTCAACACCACACTGTGGCCTCAGCACCGCTGCGAACATCCCTGAACCAACACCCTGAGATCCTGCAAACATCCCTGAACTGACATCCCGAGATCCTGCAAACATCCCTGAACTGACATCCCGAGATCCTGCAAACATCCCTGAGCTCCTGCAGCTCCAGGAGGGCTCGGGCAGACAGGGCGTTGCCACACGTCTTCATGCAGACACCTCTTGGGAGAGAATAAAAGGCAGCACTTTCTCCTTGGGTAATACTGACACTTTCACTTAATTAAAAGCCTTTAATAGGGATCTCACTCCCTCACACCTCCCTGCTAGCAGACACTTATTCAGAGGAGGAAGATTAACAACACTTTTGCTACTTTGATGGTACCCAGCACAAATTAAAAGTTAAATGAATCTAGTTAGTCACTTCAAGTACAATGCCTTTTGTGTTACATTACTAGTTGGTGTTTTTTTGGTTTTTTTTTAGCCTGACACCCAAACTAGAAAGCAATTGGATACTTGCATGTTCACAGCATTCAGATCTTCTGTCTTAGTGTAAACCCATCTGAAAGTTTTGACTCAAAGTCATGAAGCCACAGGTATGTGAAGAGGGGGAATAATGTAATTGTTATGCAAAATTATCGACATCACTGGTTTATAGTTCTGTTTACCTCAGGGGCTCCTTTCAATGCCATGTCCTGCTTGGAAACTCGACTTTCAACCAGAACAGATACAGCACCACAGCAACCACAAAGTCAGCCTGAGTATCCCTGTGGATGGAGATCCCCATGCAGTGTGGGCCCCAGCTCCAGTGCTAGACCACCCTCATGGGGAAAAATAATTAACAAAACAACAGCAGTTCTCATACTGTAAGGTCAGCGAGGGGATTTGACTGTTAATCTTTTATCAAATGTGCAATCTGAAGCAGCAGTGGTGTGATTGCATTTCTGCCTGAACCCCTGACCTCTGCCGTGCAGGGCTGCCAAGAACACATGCACAAGAGGGGAAGAGAAGCCCTTTCAAGAGCATCTTTGCTTGCTGCCCATTTCATTGCTGAGGGGTAGGTTGTTCCTCTCCCTTCCCATGGAAGCAAGCTGTTGTTTCACTCCTCCGATAAAGCTGTTGGTGTGGTAAACTCAGCACAGAGATGCAGAGTTCAGCAGTTCAGGGAGGGAGCTGTGAAGCAGCCGTAGCAGCATAGACTGCTCAACCCATGTCTATTAAAAACCTTGCCCAGAGCTGCTCCCTCTCCACGCGGGTTTTTAGGTGCTGCTTTCCTCCCTTGACAGAAGTGCAGCTTGTAAACTGGGAACTGCAGCTACTCCTGTTAACAGGCTTCTCAGTGTAAGCTGAGCCACACTGTTCCTCTCTGAATATTTTATCTGTTCTTAGCATCGAGGAAAATTGCCTCCTTCCCTTTGCCCTCCTGTGTTGGCCAGAAAAATGAAGTTACAGGAAGAAGTATCTTCCCAGCAGCAGCACAGTCACAGCACCATGGACCAAATCCCCAGTTTAAGCAAAGTTTTTTTTTAGAGAACCCAGACTAATGGGCTCAA
This sequence comes from Passer montanus, assembly GCF_014805655.1. NCBI lineage: Eukaryota > Metazoa > Chordata > Aves > Passeriformes > Passeridae > Passer > Passer montanus. The sequence continues at coordinate 2,628,156 of NW_024370263.1, read as the reverse complement.
TAAGCACTCGTGTGCCCATGTTTGCCTCTCTCTGCCCATCTCCAAGCTCTCAGACAGGATGCCCAAACATATCAGACATCAAACCCAGATCCAACAGCCCTCTCAACTCTTCAAGCCATCACTCCCCACCTCCCATGGTGGTTTTCTTTATCTCTCTGCAGAGCAGATTCCACTCTTCAGGGCCATGAAACTGTACCTCTATCACATTTTCTCATCTCTGTATAAAGTCACAATCCCTTTCTCCCAAAGGCAACCATGTTACTACAGTAATGCTCGAAAATGAAAAAGCTATAAAAGGTACAATAATTAAAATTCTATTTTAATTCCTCTGCACAGGGGAAGGAGACAAGGTCTCTAGCACATATTCTCCCTCTACCACAACAGTTCGTGCATTGTGTTATAAAACTTTTCAGTGCCATTTATTTTTATTTGGCCTGTGAAATACTTTGGGGAAGGCCTCCTTGTAAATGGCCCATAAAATTTGACAGGAACTAAACCTCCTACTGTTTTTGTGACTGATATAAAAGAGAACCAACTTGGTTGGCACCCTTAATGCATGTTTTATGGGAAAAGGAAGACTGTCCCCTGTACACGCAGTCAGTTCCCGAGCAGGCCGAGCTCAGGCCTGTAAGGATCTTTTGTGGCCTTTTATGAGGTAAGGCTTTCCCTATAAAGTTCGGGCCTCACCACAAACCCACTTCCCTCTGGGCTCATCCATTAATAAGCACTTTCATTAAAATTCCACCTTTCTTAGAGAAACAGCCGAGCTAATTTAACAGGAAATTGACTTTCGCCGTCACCCGCGCGCTCTGGCTGCGGCGACACCGGCCCGGCCTGCCCAGAGACATCCTGCCATTAGCATTTCTCCTTTGTGCATCGATTTGCAAAAGCCACAGAGCTCCTGGCACGGTTTGGGAGAAGAGGAAATGGGACAGTCACTCGGAAGATGCAGCTGCTTTCAGATAAACACTGGGAAGAGATGGATCCCTTGCATCCTTGGCAATCAGCAGCCTCAGGAAAGCACAGGAGCAGCAATGAAACTCAGAAATAGCAGTGGGTTATGTGTCCAGGCAAACACAGAGCTGTACAGCAGGAGGAGATCTGCTGAAGGGGATTAAGTGCAGGGCAGGGTCACACAAACTGTGGGCAGGGGTCTGGCTGTCAGTCCACGGCACACAGGCATCACTCTTCTCCTGAGGTGTTACTATGCTACCAAAAGATCAGTCTTACTAAGAAAAATCCCAACCTCCTGAGACAAACGACATTCCAGAAAATAAATTTCGTCATCATGCCAATACTTTCGGAGCAGAGTTCATTAAAAACATTATATGTATCCTGTATATTGGCAAACGTCAAAGAATTAAGGATTTTTTTGGCTTTATTATAAAAATCTATTTCATTCTCTTTTGGCTTCCAAGACAAGCTTTCAGGTGGAAGGCTGTACATAACACCACTGTATTTAGAAATGAGAAATCAGAAACTACACTGACTCCATCTGTCCATAAAAAAAACACAGCATAAAAAATTCTATATGAATTTATTCTGCATTCTAGTGAGGTATCTCTCTGCATTTCACAAGAAAGTGTCCAGGGAAAGTGACAGGTTTATTTTTAGCCTTTCTTTAATCTTTGCAGAGTATGGCAGCAGATTGCAACCCATCATGAGTATCCCAAACTAGGCTGAGATATGCGGCTGAAAAAGAATGGGTTTAGATTGACTGTCATACTGCAAAGATATGGAGATGTTCTTAACAACCAGCCCCACTCCAGCTATAAGAAATTTGATCATATGCATTTCATTCTCAGTGTCACATATAAGTGGGAGATACATTTGTCACTGGATAATACATTCAGAATTAACAAGAAGAACTTGTCAGGTTTTGGCTGCAACCACTGAAGCTAAAGCCTAGAGCGAAATAAACTGTCAGATCAGAGCTTTGTTAAAAGGATTAAACCCATTCTTAAGGGTGGAGCTGTGGAAAAGCTTTTAAGCTTTATACTTACACCTGAAAGGTTTTAACCTAAGTTTCTAAAAAAGACTGACACAAACCAAACATTTTAAAAAACAACAGCTAACCTGACCTTGGAAGCAGGACCATCTCCAGGATCTGCTGTATTGTGAGCCCAGCACTGAGCAAATGCTGCTGAAAACCCTGGATCCGTCAGGCCGTCACTAATTATTGGCCACATTTTTTGGCATCTGCTCAAGTTGCTGTAGAATCAGTAACTGTTTTGTGGGTTAGTCTCATTACAGACCTACTACAGTAATTGATTTGCACAGTGGCCATGTGGTAACTCATAAAACTTTTCACAGGAGTCCCAATCCTGCAAATATTTCCTCCTGCACTTAGAGGGAACAAAGCACCCTCTAGAAGCCGACGAGTTCAGCCACACGCCCAGCCTGCACAGAGGCATTGGGAGGGTAGATCATTGCAGTGCAGCCTTTATGTGAGGGGAAAAAACCTCTTTTCCTACATTCAATTAGTTGCAAAATTGCACCACATGATACCCTTGCAAATGAAGAAGGTGTTACCATCCCACTCCCCGGCAGCTGGGGAGGCAGAGCTGAACTCAGAGGTGCAGGGAGTTGCCCAAGGTCATACAGCAGCTCAGTCATAAATAGCACCCAGGTGCTCTGAGCTTCCTCACTCTGCTTCTGCAGCATTTTGGGAGCACAGCTTCAGCTGCAGACAGGTTTTGAAGTCACTCAGTGTTTGGCCTGTCCTGCATCTGCTTCAGGGTGCCAAAGAGCACAATCTCTGCAGCAGGCAGGCTGATGGACACCAAAGCAGCTTAGGGAGGGCTGCTGCTGCACTGCCAGAGCCCTCCTTACACTAACCCAAAAAATGTGCCTCACAGAAGGTCCTCTGGAAGCAAGTGAAAGGTGGAAATTGCAAGGAAAACCATCCTTCTGCAGCCCTAACAAATATCTCCCACCAGGGAGGCCACACCTCCGGCTGTCAGATGAAAGGCTCTATTACATATAACCTGTGGGCAAAATCTTCCCAGCACCCGAGTTACATCTGAAAATTCTGCACCCAAAATCAGCCAAGGACAGCTTGGATGGGACCAGCTTCTAGCACCTGGTCTAGTGGAAGCTGTCCCTGCCCATGGCAGAGGGATTGGAACTCTGTGATCTTTCTGGTCCTTTCCAACCCAAACCATCTTATTATCAATCAAATACAAAGTTGGGTCCTTCAAATGCCTTGCAAAGCCCAGACACTCAGATAGCTGAGGGTGACCTTTACTTCACCTGTTTGTCTCAAGGCAAGGCTATTGGGCTGTGCAGATGTGGGAGCTTGTGGGAGTTGAACTCCACAGGACTGGACCCAAGAAAGAAGGGAGAACCACCTGCAGACCTCCTGGCTTTGCAGCCTCTACAAAGTGCTGAATGAGTGTGCATCACACAAGCCAGATGTTTTGCCAAAAGTGCCGTAAAATGAATGCTGACAAGATTAAAGTTTAGTGATTCTGAGAGACATCAGGTAGACCTTTGCCGCTGTAATGGCAACAAGAGCTGAAGTTTAATTTCACTACAAAATTGGTACAGCCATCTAGGAATGCGAGCAAGTCTCTTAAGTTCTGTGTCTCTCTGCCACATGATAGGAAACATGTCTATTGACTTCATCTGTGCAGGTTATCAAGTCATCAGAGCACAGCCTGTTGCTCAGCAGTGCAGCCCCCACCACAGCTGCAGACCTGCAGCCCTCAGCCTTCCATAGCAAGCTCATATTTAATGCTGGCCTCTGTGTGCTGTGGACATTACTAAATCATTTTAAGGAATATGTTCAGGCTTCTTAAAGCAAGGAATTCTTGTTTCACATTTGAAGTCAGTTTTGGTTCAAAAAGGCTCAGTTGCCCCACCTGGGAGGAAAAACATCATAGCTTTTTTAGTGATCAAACCAAGCTCTGCAACCTCCCAACACCTTTAATCATTGTGTACCATAACTGTGCAGCACCACTCCCTGTGTGAAACTCTGCTCTCACCCCTCCTGCTTTTTACACCAGCCTGCTTTAGGGCTGGGTTGCTTCACTGTTTTTTTTTTTTGGTTGTTTTTTTTTAATATTTGAACTCAGTTGTGGTAAGCATTGTACACTCACTGAAATATCAATATACCCTTGGCCACCATTCCTGCCAGGTAATTAGGTTTGTTGCTTTAAAAAAAAAAAAAAATTGAAAGCAAATAAAATAAAAAAGTGTAATTATGGCTTAGAAAGCACTGGTCTAAATTTTTCTGTTCTCAAAAGTCCTCTAGGGAGACAAAGAATGAGCGCTACTTATTGATTTCATCCTCCTAACACTCACACACAAGACTTGCTGGAAAACAGGACCCCTTGCTAGAAATCACCGCTGTCCTCAGCTCCCCCAGGGAAACAGGGAGAGGGAAACACGACTGAAGGCACTTGAGTTGAAAAGAAAAAAAAATAGAGAAGGAAAAAAAAAAAAGAAAAAGAGGGCAACAGTTTCAGCTTTCATTATAAGCACTGTTATATCAACAATGGCTGGGGAACAAAGGAAGCCATTTCCACTAGTTCCTGCTTCAATTAGTTATTTGAACTAGTGAAGATTGTGCCACTTTATCTCCCCCTTGTAACATAATCATTGTATTTTACATCTCATGAGAAAAAAGGCCTGCCAGAGGACGTTATCTGGCTCTGGGTCATACATCACAGGAGATAACATCGTTATTCATGTCAAAAGGGATGATCAAGGTCTTCCTGTTTTATCAGCGATTAGCCAGGAAAGAAAAGCTGCTGCTGCTGCTGGCCGGGAGCCAGGCGCTGTGCAAATCACAGGAGCGCTCCTTTCCATCCATCCCACCCCGGTGCTGTGCAAATCACAGGAGCGCTCCTTTCCATCCATCCCACCCCGGTGCTGTGCAAATCACAGGAGCGCTCCTTTCCATCCATTCCAGTCCCGGTGCTGTGCAAATCACAGGACTGGTCCTTTCCATCTATTCCAGCCCGGTGCTGTGCAAATCACAGGACTGGTCCTTTCCATCCATTCCAGCACAGTGCTGTGCAAATCACAGGAGCACTCCTTTCCAGCATTCCAGCCCCGGTGCTGAGCACGGTGAGATCTCCCCAGGGAGGGTCTGATCCTGCTCCCACCTCCAGCACCTGCTCCAGCCCCCTCTGCAGAGCAAGGCTGGCAGCCAAGCCAGGCTTTTAACAACTTGGGGTAGTCTGGGAGGCACCCAAGTCCCTTGGGAAGGAGCCAGCCTGTCCTCTCACCCCCACATGCCCTCACCTTGGCTGCTGCCATCTGCGCTCCCCTCCATCTGCTGTTTGCACCGCTCCTGCTCATCCTGCCCACAGATGGCTCTGCGGTGAGGCTGGGGCACAGCTCAGCCTCTGCCACTCGCTGAATTATTCCACTTCCCAAGCACTTTCCCTGGAGCTCAGGGCTCTTCACTCCTGAATACTTAGCATATTCCCATTTTAAGCATCTCGAGCAGTTTACCTACTATCTGAGAGCAACAGTAAAACCTACACACCTTATCTCAGCTACAAGCCCAAAGGGAGTGAGAATTCAGTGCCTCGTGCCTCCAACACTAACAAAAAGAAGAAAACGGCTGCCATTTGAAAAATACACCGTGTTGAACTACAGAGGTAAATTCCGTGGTGGCTTCCTGGAGCTGCTGAGCTTTATGTGCCTGATGCAGGGTTCATTGAACCAAGAAAGTGTTTCCACTCACTTGCTGAGCTCCAGCAGTGTGTCCTCTGGCAGTAACACAGCATCATGGAAATACAGTGCCCCAAATCACCAGGCAAGGCTCATCTGAGCAGGGCTTTACTGCTTCCTCCCACCCAACTGGCAATAGAGAGGTCCATTCACCATCAGTACTGTCATAAATCTAAGCATGCAGAAGATCATGTGCATGAGCTGGGTAATTGTTTTAAGAGGAAATACATACAAGGTGTCAGAGTTGCTAAAATGCAAAAAAAGCCCCTAAAATGTTGGTGTGATTAACAAGCACAGAACCCCATAAAGGATACACAAGCTCCTGATATGGGGAAAGAAAAAAGTCCTTTAAATGCATGCTTGGGATGGATGCATTTTGTAGGTTTTAAAAATCTTCCCAGATTGTCTATCATAGGCCAGAGATGAGGAAAGACACACAGGAGCTGCTATATCAAAACACTCCAAAGTTACTCCAACAAGTTACCCCAGCTGAGAGCCCAATATGCAATTGTGCTGTTGCAGCAGCCAGCCTGAAACTGGAAGAGTGTTAATAGCAAAAATAAAGTGTGAACCAAAAGCTATTAAACCTTGCCATGCATTAAAAATAATAACATAAGAAACCTGAGACCAAGTGCCATTTCCCTTCAAAAGGAGATAAAATTAAAAAATGACTCAGCAACTATGAGTCAGGACGGGAAACTTGTCCCAGAGCCAGCGATTGTAGCTGCAGTGGAAATGGGCACAAGGCTCTGAATTGCTGCTGCTGGCATGTTCATCACTGCCAGCCCTGCCAAACACAACGTGTGACCTGTCTGCAGAGCTGCCCAGGCCGAGCTCACCACAGAGAGCCTCTCAAAGTCAGATGTTCCTCCAGATGAGTTATGAAAAGGAAACATAACTGCTCAAACAGACCACAAAAATAAGCCTGGTTAAGCCAGCACAGCTGGGGCGCTCTCAGGTCACACAGTTAAACAGAAAAACAGCAAGTTTGGGGCACAGGGTTTTTTTTTTAGAAGGGGCTGTGCTGGAAGGCTGGGAGCAGAATTTTTCTGAGGGCAGAACTTTCCTCCTGCCCACCCACAATGCTGAGGTGATGATGCACAGCAACTGTACGACAAAGGAGAACCTAAACCTCATCATCCTTTTGAGTCTGGGCACAAAAGGACTTGGACTGTGGAGCATCTTGTCTGACCAGCTGAGACAGCTGGGTCATCCCAGCCTTCCAGCAGAGCCATGGCTTGGGTTTGCCACGGAAATCATGAAAGCAGAGCTGGAAGCAGCACCCCAGCACCCACTAGAGCTGCAGGTCCTGCAGTGCCCCTCCTGCTCCTCACAGCACCACAAGCAACAGGTCCTCGCTTCTTTTTCATCTTGGGGGTGCATTTTGCTGCCTTGCCATGCCCAGGACCAGGAGGAATCTCCACTGCAGTTTGGCTCAAGCTCAGCTGATGTCCCAGCTGCTCATGAGGCAGATCATGGGAAGCTGAGCTGTACAGAGGGAAATCACCTCCACTGTCACCATCAAGACTAAGTCAAGATGATAATTGGGCTTCCACCTACGGACATCCTGGGCAAAAACATTCAGCCCTCATGAGCTCCAGTTACTAGAAATCATGGGATCTAAACTGGAAAAGGCTGGCAAATAAATCCATGAGTGGTTAGCAAACCCTGCACTGCTCTTTTGGAGCAAGAGCCAGGAGATCACTATCTAGATAGAAGAATTCATAAAGTTTTACTACAGAGATCATATAAGCCCTGCAACCTTTAATAAAGCCATTGTAATTACAGAGGATTCTTATTTTTTAAATCAAACGTTTCAAGTAGCAGGTATATAAAAACACAGTTGCACAAGCTGCCAAAAAGGAATCAAGGAAAATATGTTCTCTCCCAGTAATTAGTATTTATTAGTGGTAATTTGCATGCAATCCCTCATCAGATCTAGAAATGCCAACCCTGAGCAACTGCCCAGTGTGTCCTTTGGGCATACTAGCCTTGCTCATATCCTGTCAAACCTCATAGACCTCAAAAGACCAGCAGCAGGAGCTGGTGCTTGCTGCCACAGGAGGATCCTTATCGAGCATGTAGCAAACTCCTCACGGGGCACGGCAGCAGAAGCTACAAAGCAAACCCCATATCTGAGCTCCATTAATTAGCTGATACATCTTGAGTTTATTCTAATCTTTTCCTCTTCAAAGGTGGTCCAGGCCATCCCTCTGGTTGAGTCCTCCCAGGAAGCAAAGCCTCTCTTGCAGGATTTTCCCACCCTGCCTGGAGCAGTTTTCCCACAGCCCTGCACATCCCATCAGGAGCACCCTGCCCCCAGAGCTGCAGCCCTGCAGAGGGGCCCCACAGCTCCCAGCTGATGGGATCAGCGTGGCTGCTGGGGATCTGCAGGAGCAGAGCCAGGAGCACAGAGCTGGATGCAGCCTGGCAGGGCCAGCCCGAGTGCAAACCAGCCCTGATCCGAGCTGGAAGGGTCTGTCACAGAGAACTGCTTCTACACCCACCCCAGGAAAGATTTCTGGGGTTGAGTAATGGATATTAAAATACCAGGGAGATGAAATCCATCTGTAAGTGTTTCTCGTGGAAGCATTGTGCACTACAGAAACTGCATACACTGCTCCGAGCCAAAAGTGTTATTTTGCATGGGCTGTACCACATGGTTATTTTTATTACTACACTTCATAAAATATTTCTGAAGTTTCCTGGAAGATACTGTTTCACATGCCACCAACAAACACAAAGCTTGCTCCGAGCAACTCCTGACACACATGCAGAGGAGAAGAAAAACAAATAATCACCTAGAGCTTTTTCATAAACCATATCTCTTGTGCACTGCAGAGATAAGGGCTGTGACTTGTGATGGATGGGGCCTTCACTGGCATCCCACTCATGCAGAACTTTCCCTGAAAACCACACACTCACTCCATCAGGGGTCTTCTTGGATCTCAGCAGAGTGCAGGACAGTTTCCCACACAAGTTTCCAGATGCACCCTGCCAGCACAGTCCCCTCTGCCACCACACATGGTCACTCTGTGACTGCTGCAGCCCGAGGGGAGCCAGGAGGGGTTTTTGGGTGGCAGCAGCAGCAAACCCCAAAGTGTGCTGCTCAAAGCCCTCACCAGCAATCCACCTCTGTGATTTTCATCTCTAGTTCTGCAGCAGCTGGACCTCAACAGCACAGAGAGAGCCCTGAGAACCCACAGATTCATCTCAGCCCAGCTCCTGAGCAGCCATTGCCCACAAAGTGGTTTTATAGCCAGGGTCTGCTCCACAGCATCTCCAGTAATTGGTATTTGTGTCCCACCTCCACACTGAGATCAGCAGTGACAGGGTTAGCCCAGCAGCTTCAGCTGGGAGAAAAGGAAACACACTTTAAAAAAAAAAAAAAAAAAGGCACAATAGTATTTTAAATAAATGTGGAGTGATAGCTCTTCTTAGAAGTGCTGCTATTAGGCAGCAGCTTGGAAAAAAATAACGCCTGATAAAAAAAAGCATTTAAAGTGGTGCTTGTTTATTCACCGATTTCTTAGGTATTTATCAGCTGGGTATGGGTTAGCAAGGCGTAGCAACACACTGAAAAATTACTTTTAAATCTCATACTGTGACAAAATAATAGCTGGATAATAATGCAATGACTTTTAAAGCCCACTTAATAGGGGATATTAATGAAGATATTCCCTAACTTCTAAATTACTGATATTGATTATATCTGTATAATGAGGATGGATAGGATTTCAATTTGAGAGTTAATGCAAGTGCTGAAATAATTGCACATGAAAACACTTCCACAACTCAGTTACTTTTGTTTCTTTAGAAATGTTGACTCAAAACATATTAACAGATTACTGAGATCTTAAAAGAGAACATCCCAAATTCCTCCTTCATGTTCCAGTGAAGTGGGTATTTCCTCAATGATTTCTCTCTAAATTTATTACAAGTGTCACACAGAGAAGACTGTGGATTAAATACTTCAGTGTGAGAAATGGTTAATTTTGTCATGCTTAATTGAAATTTTTTATCCCTGAAAAACTGAGAGGCTCCAGGCGGGATCTAGCTATAAAGAAAAATAAAATCTATGAATCCTCTATATCCTTAGGAGCCAAAGGAAGACTAGAAGGAAGCAGTGCTAAAAGAAATAATAATCATAAGCCTAGACATCCAAAGAACCTTTAGTCTTTTATTAAATGATTAAATAATTTGAATCCTTATAATATCACAAAAAATTACTGGGAATACAGGGTTGTTGTCCCATTGCTACTGGACAGTGGTGCCAGTGTAATTAATAATTCTCTCATGGATCCAAATGCAGACACTGGAAAAGGCTTGTCTTTGCAAGAATTAATGTACAAATGGGGAAAACCAAACAAAAAATTGTTTATCCACACCTCTGGAATAGAAGTACAGATTTATCAAGCCCTTCTTCCAAGAACACATTTGCCAGAGAGCCATAATGCCCAGAGAGCATTTATAATAAAAATTATCCATAACAGTTATGGAGAATGACACTAAGCATTAAGTCCTAGATTTACTCATTGCATCTGCCTCAAATCCCTTTGCTTTTTCCTTTGCTATGCTTTTACTTTCCTGGGGTTCATGTACAAAATAAAGAAACCTTAAAGTACTTAGTTTCAAGCTTCCTATTTATCCAAGTTTCCATAATTAAGAACCTGCAAACAGCAAGCTCTGTGCCTTTCCATTCAGCTCTAACCACTTTGGAATTTACAGATTTTTTTTTAATTAACTCCAAAATCTCTGCCAATATTTAGGGGAGGAGGAGATGTATCCTGGAAGGGAGGTTCTTAAGACAAGAGTGAATATTCCTGCAGGTTTTTTTGCTCACAACTTTGCATACACAATCAGTAGTCAGAGTTTAGTTTATTGACAAAGTTTGTGGCAGATCAGACAAGGTGTTTGTGAGATATGGGACTCTGAAAAATGAGGTGCAATTCAGCCTTTGAAATATTCCTCTAACACTTTATCCTGGAGCCATATCTCAAAACCTACTTGACCTAGAAACTTCAGGTTTGTTTTATTCAAGAGTCCTTGGCTAGATTCAGTGCACAGAAATACTTGAGATAAGGTCAAAGTCTTATTTACTATATGCTACCCCCTAGTTATGTTTTTTTTGTTTGTTTATTTTTTCCCCTTCCTTAATCCATCAAACACTCCTTCAGCCTGTAAAAAGACTGTAAGACAGGCTCTGCCAGGGTTTTGGCAGGGATTAGTGGCTGTGTGAGGATGTGGACACAGAAACATCATCACTGCTCAATTAGCTTGACTTCCAGAAGATTAATTCTTGCTGCCCGGCTCTTCCCTGGGATCCTCACACACTGGCACTTGATTCACTCTCCTGGAGCCACACAGACACCAATACAGAGCCATTCTATAAACTGCATAAGGAAAATCCCTGCTGCCCAGAGCCAGCAGACATCAGCACAAGCAGCAGCCTCCACAGCAGAGGGGCTCCCCAGGATCAGGGCAGCAGATTTCCAGACAAATCCCACACCGTTCTAAGGGAGAGAAAAGAAAAAGCCTTGGATGCAACATTTGATACCAAGATTTTCTGCATCACTCAAGTGCTCAACTCCAGCTTCACCTGGAGCAACCCAGATGCTCCCAGCACAAAATCTGCTGGAGTGTTTGGAGAGCCTCACTAACTCAGACAAGCTGAAGGTAGGAAAGCTTAACAGGACAAACAAAGAGCACAAATTCAGATTTGTGATCATACAGTGGGGTGGGTTTTACCCAGAGCAGGAGGGGAACCTGAGAGCAGAGTTTGCAGAGAGTTTCATTTTATTCCAGCTGTCATTAAGAACAAAAATGCAAAGCCTGCAACTGCTGAAAGAATAACTTCATCCTAGGTTTATGGATGTTAACTTAGCTTGTTAAAGTCATCTGCAACAAGAGAGAACTCATATGTTCTAGAAATGTTCCCCATGGCATAACATCTTCACTTGGTATCTAACATTAGAGAGACTCATTACCCCAGCTTTCCTCTCTGATGTCAGTCCTAGTTTTTGGCACAGTAAAAGGCACTCAAGCTTCTGGAGTCAGAATCAAAAGTGGAGGGGACAAGAATCAGCAGCTCCTTGGTGCCCCAGAGGACACCACCCAGCTTCCCCAGCCAATAGCTTTGACTGAACACCAAGGGATGAGGCACCTCACCCCCAGGAAAGGAGGCAGGCTCCCCTCCTGGCCCTCTTTATCAGCCCCTGCTTTATCACTCCCATCAGACCTCACCTTCCCCTCATCTGTGTCCTGGGCCAGCATTGGCTGTAAATTGCCATCCATGGCAGATGGATCCAATTGCTTTTGACCTTGCAATTTCAATAATCAGGTAGGTTTTTCACCTGTCACCTACCTTGACAAGCAAATTGATGTTGCAGATGGGAAAAAAAAACCAGCAAGGAGGAGGGGAAGAGAGGGGAAGGGGTGAGAAATGACAAGCTTTTCCTGTCTTTCCCCAGGTGAGCGTTGCAAATTGGCAGCAGCGGTGAGGGAGTCACCCAGGGTTGCCATGCAGTGATTTGAGTATTAACAAGCATCCTTCATTGTTTTAATCCATAATGTATAATTAACCCCTTGGAGCCAACAAGTCTGGGAGTGCTCTTGTAAGGGCTGATGTAAAAGGCAGCATGACACGCTGCACTGGGAATTCCTGACAGCCCACCATCAAAGGTTTAATCATATGCAATTTATGCCTTTGCAGTTTATTATATATTGGGGCTTGCTGGAACCTCTCCTGTTATCATGCACCAACATGCAACAGCTCCGTGTAATCTCCAGTTGAGAGCATTGTCTCACAAGTGCCCTTTCCCCACAGGAAAAAAAAAAGCCAAGCAATAACAAGCCACTTTTAAAGAGTCTAGACTGTAAATTGAATAGGAGGAGATGGAGGCTGAGAATGGAAGATATGAATGTAGCTCCTTTAATACAGGAGATCGCGCATACATAACTTGCTTTAAGTCTTGTGACAGTTTTGGAGCACACAGAGGGATGTCTGAACAGAAAGGTTTGACTGTTCTGGGCTCTAAGATACTTCCATTAAATGTGTATATATCACTTTTCCCAGATGGAATTTCTTAATACCCAATATATGCATTTTAGCAGCAGGTAACAACAGAGAAATATTTATTAATATACAAACTCTACAGCTGCAGGCTGCCCAAAGGAAACTGCTGAGACTCAGTTTTTGTGGACACTGTCAGCTCCAAGGGACTCTCTGCTCCAAGCTAGAACAGGAAAAGCAGCTTCTCTCCTGCTCCAGTGCTGGTTCTGCGCAGCAGAACATCCCCATGCACAGGACTCATGAGTTGAGCCTGGGGAAAGTCACGATATCAGCCCAAATTTCTTTGTATTTGAAGACAGCAGATTCCAACCATCTGGGGATGGATTTTTTTTTGCACTGGTGCTAGTGATGTTCTTTTAAAAGACAAGGAAAAAAAATCCAGAGAACCCAGGAGCCAAGATTCTCACATAATCAGTGAAGTCAAGAAGTTGAGATTTAAATATTGCAGGAAATCTCATGAAGATCTCAGTCTGGTTAGCAGTGAACTGGGGGAAACTGATGCTCCAATCCAGAAGTTAGTCACCTAAAGTACTTTATTGGTTCCAAAGAGTCTGCTGAGACTCCTGCACCCAAGAGAGCCCTGCCTGGAGCACAATCTGATCCACAGAGAGCGGGGAGATGACAGGGAGGAAAAATGCAGTATTATGTTACAGATGAGGAACAAGACAATTAAGTGACTTTATATCACAGGCAATATATATTTAAGTGGCTTTAAATCACAGGCAATATATAACAGAAATGAGGGGCAAATTTAGACCTCCATAACTGTCATCCCAGATTATTGGCACAAAGCTGGCACACAGTGCCAGAGAGAAGCACAGAAGAGTCACCCAGAAGTCACAGTGTTAGAAATGATGGACGGCTCCCAGATAACAAATGCAAATAGATCTTCATTGCAAAACGTGGCAGGATGTTTTTCACATTATCACCTCTCAAAGACAAGGTCTCAGTGCACACAGGGATGCTTCCAAACAGGGAGGATTTACTTGTTCTGCAGCAAACACTGAGCGGGGAGTTTGCCTTTGCTGTAGCAATGCTACTGGAGGAATGTCATCCTCACCCAGGCCTGGGAGTGATAGAGGAAATCCTGCAGCAATGAGAGATACAGGATCACATGGCAGAACACCTGTGATGGGAACTGTCTTCTCAAAGAGTAGCTCAGCTCTTCTGCTTTCTGGTTTGCAGAGGAAAAAAGAAGTAAAGGTGGTTTGAAATTATGGAAAATCATCAGTAGTGCTGAATGCTTGCACTGAAAAAAAAAAAGTTGCAAAGAATGCAGCCAAACAGGCATATTGCTCCATTCCCACTCAGCATCCATCTCCCACATCCCTCCTGCAGGGCTGTGTGTCTTTAAATCTCGTACCAGCCCTCCTTTCTTCCTGCAGCGCCGGGCTGAGGATGCCTGTGCCGTGCTGGCAGGGCCTTTCCCGGTGGGTGGCAATGGATTATGCATTCATGGCCGCACAATGCAAGCTCTGGTGGCAGAGGAAGCAGAGGTCACAGCGTCGTTTGCTGCCGCTCACCCTGCGCTGGGCTCTCCCACTGCAAGGTGGGGTGAGCTCACATCCTCCCTCCCCGGCCCAACACGCCCTCCCGGCTGGAGTTACATCAAAAGCAAACCCGAGGGGCTGAGCCTTTGATGTAATCAGGGAACAGCTGTAAAAGGAGAAGCAGCACTGGGCTGCTGGAGGGCTGGGGTGTGACAGCCCAGCTGGGGCTGGAAGCAAAGCCAGCTGCCTCTTAGGAGGGGTTCATGGGGACCAGCTCCCCTCTCCAGTGTTTCATCCACTGCAAGCTGGATTCCAGCTCATCCCTGGCCTAGATATAATTACCTCTGAATAGAAACAACTCCACCTAGAGAGAAAGAGACAACATCTATAAGCTAAAAGCCCTTATTCTGATTTTTGCAGACTTCTCACACATCCTTTCCCCCCCACTTTCAACAGCTACTGTCCCATCAAAGTTCATAACATCAAATTTCATAGCAGAGCTATCCACCCGTGAGCTGATCACCTTTCTCACCACCAGGAAGCAAACTGGGCTCTAACTTCTCCATTCTGGGGTCCATCTCAGCAAACCCCTCTTCCCAGGTCATTCCTGGTGTATCCAAGCCTTCTCCCTGTACTTCAGAGAGGCCCTGATCAGTAACAAGGTGCTAAGGGAAATCAGTCATTAAACTCAGAATATCCAAAAAAACTCAGATCCAGTTTAGGATAAGCAGAACTGTTGTAATCTGGGCTGCTTGGGTTTCCACTGCCAGACACACACACCCACAAATCAAACATTCCTCTGCATTTCAGAGGAGGGATTGTGACAGAGCAAAAGCAGGTCTGTGGGTGTGTTTCCCCATCTCCCCTTAAGCCTGTTCTCTTGGCATCTATTAAGAAATCACTGTGCATTATTAAGATATCTCTTAATTAGCATTAACTACATTACACTCCAATTTTTCATAGACAAACCAGATCCCTTTACAGCTGCATAATGTCAACAAATATCAGATGAACCTCAACCTCACGTATGTTCAGCTTTGAAAGAAGTGTAGCTTCAATTTGAAGTGTCCATCATGCAGAAGGAGATCTGATACAGAAACTCTACTTTGCCATCATCCTCTGCTGCTCCCTGAATGTGAGTGCAATGTACAGAGCTTCAGCTGAGCAGAGCACCTCCTAGAAAAGGGTGTGGAAGCTATTAAAGTTTAAAATGCAATCATGTGCATGGAGGAGAGGTCATTCCTTCACACTGCTTTGAGTTCAAGGAAAAAAGAAAACAGTAAAGTATCTCAGCTGATTAGAAGAGGTCAGTGGAAAAGGACTAGAAAATGGGAGATGTGGGGGAGAGATCCCAAAATAACTTAGACTGCAGTGTCCACATGATGCCCAGAACAAGGAGCAGGGCAGCTTGGTCAGGACACTGCCACCCCTGGCACATTCCTTACCCTCTCCTGGCCTCAGCTCACCCAGAGAAGCCAGGCCAGGGCAGGGTTACACAGATGTGCTCAGGTTTTCTTCAGAACCATCCGAATTTCAAAGTGAAAAATGTCAGGTGAGATGCAGCTGACATGGAAATAACCAGCCACTGGTCAGGGCTCTGTCCTTGGCCGGGGTGGAGCTGCCAGCACAGGGCAGGGATGCACAGGGACAGGGGGACAGAGTGGGGACACCTCTCCCACCTCCCCACAGCCTGTCCCCTCTGCAGACCCACCCCACAGTCTGTCCCATGCTGGCCTGGTGGGAGGAAAGGTGAAAATATGGGAGACAGATCTTACCCCTGGGGGACATCATGCGTCCCTCCCCAAACCTGAGGACAGGCAGAAAGATGAAATTGAGCTCCCAGCTGTTCATGAGGGAGCAGGTCAGAAGAGGCAGCTTGCTGTGTTAATAAACAAGGACAAAGAGTGCCAGAGGTGAGGAATACCTCACCCATGCCCCATTGCTCCCTTTCTCACCCTCCACCTCCACAAAACTCTCCACAAACATAGGGGTGTTATTTTTTAACAGCAAAACTCCAGAAAAATGGGGGGAAATGGTGAACTGTGCCTCTCCAGCAGCATAAATATATACATATATTTTTCACAACATAATTCATTCTTAACCCGGGTCTCTGTCAAGCTCCAATATTGGTTAAGACCTGTGGAAGTAATAATTTATAAATTACCAACAGTAGCAAACAAACAGCTTTTTCAGCATCTGCCATTGCTTGTGACAAAAAATATATGCAAAGCCCTGGAAATCACAAAGTGTCACCTGAAGAAACATGCCAGGATGAGTTTCCCCATCCATCAGAGTGACCAGCACATCTAACCACAGCTCAGAGCAGCAGAAAACAAATGTTTCCAACAAGCTGCTCTGTATTTGCTCTGGTGACTAACAGCTTGGGGGGAAAAATTTTGCAAGCAATTTATGAGTGGAAAAAAAAAGGTAACACTTGAATATTATTCATTACAAATTATTCATGCTCTTTTTCATGCAAGTAGTCTGCTCATTCATCAAAATTTTTGCTCCATCCAGGGCTGGGAAACAAGCTGTTACTCATTTTTATTTTCTTGCATTGCACTCAAGGTATAATATATGAAGAAAGTCATATTCTGCTGGTGCACAGGCAAAGGGCAGAATTACAGAGTGGGAAACTGCAGGCAGCAGAGCCGTGGGGCTGCAGGCAGCAATCCTGGGGAAGGCACAGCACTGTTGGTGGTAAATCCACAGAGGAAGCTCTGCTGTCAGTGGGGAAAAGCCAGGCTTAGGATGGCACTGCCTCTGGAGCAGAAGCAGTGAAAAACCTGCAGAATCTGCTGTCAGCCAGCACAGAGGGTCCCAGAACACCAAGGAGCCTCCTTGTCCCCTGGAGGGCTGAGGGCACCGTGTCTGGCCACCAGCACTGCTTGGTGCCAGTCACAGGGCAGTGACTGATGGGCTGAGCTGCTCCCTTGTCCCCTGGAGGGCTGAGGGCACCGTGTCTGGCCACCAGCACTGCTTGGGGACACAGTGACTGATGGGCTGAGCTGCTCCTCTGGCCCTGCTGCACAGGAGGGAGGAGGCAGCACATGCACCTGCACAGGGATTGAGTCATTGCATGTGGCAGGTAGCAGACGGGCCTTTGCATGCATAATTATCCAATCTGCATCGGTGATAATTGCCTGGGCGAATCCGGCACGCAGGCGGGTGTTATCCTGGGCTTGTTAGACTGCTGATAGAAAGGGGGGGAAAAAGATAAAAAAAGAAGTCAGACTCGCTTATGCATTCCTGTTTTGTTGTTTTTCCATCTCATTGATTAAAATGTGAGAGTGGATTTAGCCTTAATGAATGTCAAGGGCTCTCTTGCTGGAAGGAGAACCAGTTCAGGCGGTGCTCTGCACGCTCCGGGCATGGGGCTGTGCCAAGGCAGAGTGCCCCGACTTGCAGAGCTCCAGCCCCACCAGAGCAGGGCACGGGCATGGCAATGCTGCCTCCCATCCATCCTGTGTGCCTGGGCTGCCCATCAAGGGGGGAAACAGCAGGAAAAGCCAAGCCAGGCTGGCGTGGAGGTGTCAGCAATGCCCTGGTTGTCATTCTGCTCCTGGAGCACCCACCCTGCCCAGGCAGAGGCAGCAGCTCCTGCTCTGCCCTTGCAGAGTGAAGTGTTTACCTCGAGCCCTGCCTTTCTGCAGCAGCTGGAAAGTAGGCTGAAATACAGGAAACATGACATCATTTGCCTTCTCCCAGCACAAGATAGATTAGCTCCTTTGTAAGGGGAAGCAGCGGTGAGAAACACACACCCCCAGCAGTAAATTCCACTATTACAGAGACACATTTATTGGGAGATAACAAAAGAAAGCTGCTTCTGCAGTGACTTTTTGGACAGAAAAGAGAAGACATCTATTTTATTCTTTGAAGTAGATGCTGTGTAGGAAATGGCTAGCTTTTTACAGCTGGCTGTGTTTTCAGCTATAGCTTTCCCCAAACCTGCTCCTGAAGCTATGTGCTGTATGAGTCACTCCATCAAATAAAGAGCAATAATAAGTTATTGTGGGCACCAGGCTTTTAGATTTCTCAGTCTTCTCATCTGAAGAATAAAAATTACCCCCTTCTTGACTTCTTAACTTTGTTGGCCAAAGTTTAAAGCTGTGGCTGAAAACCAAGCAAAACTACCAAGTATGCTACTGTAGTGCAACTGGTTTCATGTAGTTCAAAGTCAGCATTCCTGGGTTCATTTCCCAGCTCTACCATGGCCTTTTCTTTTCCTTTTTTTTTATATTAAACCTTCATCGAGTCATTTGATGAGTTTTTCCTCTGAAAATAAGCCTGTCCTGAAGGACACCAGGAGGTGCAGGAATTCATACAAGCAAATTGCTTTAAATCATTCTTTTCTTGTATAGAAAGTAAAATAAATAATGAAATTAGTTGCTTCTTCCTGAAGAAATTAAAATTTAAGGTAAATGTACCTCCCCATGGCTGTCATATCCAGCATTTTTTTAGGGTAGACTGCAAAGCTGGTCAGACCAGGGCTTTTGACTGGGTTAGATGGGTTACTTCTGGGAATATTTCACAGTTTTGCTGCAATTAGGCTCTTGCTGCACTGTTCTCTGCATTTTCCTATTTCTCATACCAAAATCTCCCTCCCATCAGCCAGCTCCATCCCTGCAGCTCCACTGCTCAGTGCTGGGATGGCTGGGGGCAGGATGACGTGTCCCATCAGGGACTCTGCAGGGAGGACACACAGCTTTGGCACTGCTCTGGGTGTGGGACAGCCCTTCTGCCTGCAGCAGCTGATGGAGCTCCACGCCTTGCACTTCACACCCAAACAGAGAAAGGAAACCACCTCTGTGTGCCTCTGCACACTCTGCTAATTCCCACAGAGCTGGGGAACCTGCCAGAAAGGAGTTTTTTTTTTTTTTTTGAGAGGGCAGATCCTGGAGAGGTCTGATTTCTAGCTGGGAAATGCATTATGCATCTTGTACCTTGGGGAATCCATGGAGAAGGCTGAGAGAGGCTGGCAGTGGGTAGCTATTAAATATATTGCAGCTATTATTACTGTGGAGAAGGCAGGCACCAGAATATCATTGAGGGGGGCTGAAGAGGAGAAATGCAAGCAAAATACAGGCATCACATAGGAAATTACACCATCTTCAGAAAGTAACTCAGGGAAATGCAAAGCGCTGATAAAACGAGCTGGAGCAGGCAGTTTTTCTGCAAATGTTCCCACATTGACCCCTCCACCTGCTCCTCAGGCACCATCAGAGCCCCATTTTGCACTACAGTGGAATGGTTAAACCCAGCAGAAACGCAGCAAAATTAAAGGTTATGTGCTCAGTGTGAGATTCTGCAACCAAAAGAGCTCATTGACTCCAGGGGTCCCTGGGTCAGGGATTTGCTTGTACAGATTTGGTTGGAGCTATTCTGGGAAGGATGTTGGCTTGTTCTCCTGCTCTGCCTGTGCAGCCAGGTTCTTTGGGAGCAGCTGGCACCACGATACCCTGTGAACACTGCTTCTCAGAGGTCAGATTGCCATGTCCCTGAGGACTCTGCAGTTTGGAGGAGGTGGTCTGGGGGCAGGAGCAGGCAAAGTGCAGGGCTCTCCTTCATTCCCTGGTTTTGGCAGTGTTGCTTGCTTAGAAATAAGAATTAAGGCTATTCTAACCATTTTAGAATTAAAGACTCCACCCAAAGCCCAGTGAGGAGGAAGGAGAGATTCCCAGTGAGCCACAGTGCATGCTGCTCTCCTGATTTATTGGAGACTGAAGCTCACACTCCCATGGGATCCCCAGCAAAGAACAAATGAAATTAAGGCTGCTGCCTTTGGAAATCAGATTTCAAGACAATTAACTGCTTCCAAAAGCTTGCTGTTCACATCACAGCCCCTAAAACTGCAAAATTCTGCCTTTTATTCCTCAGAGGTCCTGTGGTAGTTCATGGTTCTGTTAATACAAATAACTCTTTCCATCCATAAATACCCCTGTAGCTTTCACCTCTCAGCTTTTTCTGTTAGTGTCCTAGATCTGCTACCAGGAAAGGGTCCTTATTATTCCTTGTAAAGATTGTCATAGGAAAGTAGATACCACAAGATCCAAACGCTGCACTGATGGGAAGTAAATCACTGCATTCTCACTTCAGATGTGATGGCATTCAGGGCTCATGTCAAAATCTGGATCTCTCTGTGCATGGGGCGATGCAGACTTCCAGCAGATAACCCCTACACAAAAGGCAGAAGCAATTGGAATAAAGGTGTGTTGAAAGCACCCCTTTTATTCCACTTTGTTGAAAGAAGAAGAACTTTAGACATGTTCCCACTCCTTTCTTCTAAGAAAATCAATGGGGCTATTGTCACCATTTTCAAAAGAAGCAAGATCAGGCCTTTCACTGAACACACCAAAACAGAAAGGAATACACTTTCCCTTCCCTGAATACTGCTGCTGCTTGGCCAGCCTGCCTGCCCTGCTCAGACAGGTAATGCTGTGCCAGCTGCAGCACGCTGGGACATCACAAAAGCCAATTACACTGAGAAAATTCAGCGTATGGGATTTTCCAGCAGCCAGGCCCAGCTCAGATGGTCAAATCTGTCTGGATGGCAGAGCTGAGGATAAACATTTGCCACCCACCTCCCTCCTGCTAGGGACAAGCAGGTAGATGGAGGCTAAGCTCTTCCCATGCTTTTCTCTCTCAGAACTCTGCTTCCTAGGGAATTCCGAAACAAAGCTGCTTTTATTCCAAGCTAGACTGGAAGTTTCCCAGAGGAAATGTCATTTATGCTGAAGCACATGCCAGGCTGCATTGTGGCCCAGCCCTCAGCAGTGGAGATCCAGGGCTTCCTTGGCTGGAGCAGAGCACAGGGCAGCTGTTCTGTCACACACTGGCAACCTGCTGTTAATTGCATGGGCTTTTGATGACTGAAGCACTGCCTTTATCAGGTGCTTCCACAGGACAGTTCTGTGTGTTCTGCTGCAGCCCCTCATGAAGGGTCACACTCCACATCCTGCTGTGGAGCACCCCAAAATCCCCAGGTGCTCAGACACAGCTCCCAGCAGGCAGGAGAGGCAGGAGCTCTCCATCTCTGAGCTGCAAACCTGTCCTGTGGAGTGTGGGGTGAGCAGGTGGCTGAGGGGTCCCCCAGGGCTGGGTAGGTGTCTACACCCAGAGGGTCCCTGTGGAGCCCTCAGACAGCTCCCTTCACCCCCCATTACAGTATTCATGTACACTTAGTCACTGAGGTGTTATGAATGCTGCTGGTGAAGGGTTTCTCCATGGATCAGCCCCATTCTGAGCTGATGGCTAAAGAGAGCACAGCTCCAAGCAGCCCTGCACTGATGTCAGCCCTGTCCCGACCACCGTGCAGCCCCCAGTGCCCTCACCAGCACACCCCTTCCTCAGCATCCCATTGTGCTCAGCAACACAAATTAAATGTTTTTTGATCAGGCTGGGCTGGCCCTGGGCTCCCTGGGCAGGCCAGGGCTTGTGAAGGCAGCACCTCCCTGCCTGCAGGGTACCTGGTGCTGCCTGTGGCTTGTCAAGCCACTCGGGGATTTCATCTTCCCTCCAAACTTCCTTTGAAAAACGCAGCCCTGAGGTTTCTCTTTCACTAGCTCACATGGAGGGAAATCTGGGAGAGGAGCTGAGGCAGTCAGGTTTACCTCTGTGGGGTTTCAAGGACCTACCTAGTCTGTACAGCCTCCTCCCTACAGCAAGGGGAGGAGTGATGCTCCACGTGGTCAAGTCCTATTCCCCCTTTATATTTTAATTTCCAGCCCTGCAAACAAGTACATCTGCCAGGCTGCATGTAAACAGAGCAATGGGTTCTCTGGCCAGCAGGAAGGTATGACTCATTAATTGCTTTACACCACACTATAGAAATCCATCAGTATCTGCTGTGTCCAATCTCCTTGTAGAAAAGACATATTTGGACTTCATTTCTCAAAAGAAGTTTCTGTGTGCTCTGCCACTGTTTGCTATGCAAATTTTGGTGTTAATTGCACCAAAATGAGAAACATATTACTTAAATCAGTGCACTCCTCAGATGGGCATCAGTGTGTGTGTGTGATATTCTGCCAGATGTTATTTTATTACTGCAGTTTAATACCTAACCATCTGCTTCCTTCTTATTTTGTCATGGTTTGTATTCTCCCTGGGACCTCTTTTCTGTTACACTGGCTTTTATCATCTGCATTATGTATTAGTGTGGCCTGGGCTAAAGGCTGGCAGCATCCAGAGCTTGGGATTTGAGCAGAGAAGCAAATGAGCAGCAGATCATTAAAGGAAGAGAATAGAACTGATACTCCAGTTGGATCAAAGAACAAAGTTGATAACAAAAAGATAAAATCAGAGTTGAATGCTTAGGGATTAGCTATAGTGATCCCAACTCAGACAGAGCATGCTGTGCTCTGGCAAACACCTTGCAGCTTGCACCACCTTGTAGCTTAAAAACTACCTATAATATTTTAAAACCTAGGAGGGATGGAAAAAAAAATTATTTTATGCACTTATTTGAAATGGCCTTTTTTTGTTCCTTTCTCTTTCCAGGCTGCTCGGTGCTGCAAATGCCCAAACACAGACAAAAAGAAGAGGCAGCAGCAGGGATTTTAGCTCAATTTCCCCCTTGCTTGTATCATGTTACCAGTTTGAGCCCTGGCCCCTTGAGAGCACTGAGGTGCAGCACAGCAGCTGCACAGCTGCTCACACTGTGGTTGCATGAGGGCGAAGGAGAACAGAGGGCAGTGGAAAATGCGAGAGAAATTATCAAGAAGAACACTTCCATATTTCGGGAAGACAGTACTGCTAACTAAAACTAGGAGAAGGAAAAGCCCTGTTGAGCATGGATGTTCTCAGGGGGTTGCCCAAACACAACAAACAACAATTGGAATTACAGACTGTTTGCCTTGGACATGCACATTCCTACCTGAGCTGCTTCAATCCCACTTCATAAACCAAGTTCTTCATTGACAGAAAAGAATGTAAATACACCATCTCATAGCCACCCTGCAGAGGTTTTTATCAAACCTAATTTTTGTCAAACAGGGCTGTGTTTCACTGCTCTTGATGTTGGCTCTGAATATTTCCTGATACCCTTTAGGATTGCACCATGAATGCAAGATTTTGAGCGAAATAGCCATAGGGCATAAAAGTGAAAGCAGCAGTCAGATAGAAACTCTCATTCTTATTTTTCTTCCATTTTTTAAGACAACTAGAGAAGGTTTATCAATTTTCTCATCATTTTACATGGAGATGTTTTTAAGGACTTAATGGACCACCAAAATCCAGGGGTCCACCTTTCCCAGGTTCAGTCAAGTTCTCTGAGGCAGTTTAACATTCCTGCTCTAGAGGGGAAATGAAATGGTTCAGATAATTCATTTTATGAACACATAAAGCAATATTTTCAATAATTCTCTCTAGTTTTCAATTTTATTGTCTAGTAAGAAATAATGGACAAAAACAACCTGACCTTTTTGTAAGTAAAATTCCACTGGCCACACATAAAATTAACCAGCACTTCAGAGCTTTGAAGCATCATACAAACACTAAGTGTTGGTAATTTTCCAGTACACTAGAGTGCAAAGAGTGCAGCATTTATGGGAAGCATTGGGACCACAAGGTATAAATCTCACTGTTTTGGGGACCGTGTTACACCAGGGTCATGTCCTTACCATGCTATCCCAGTTTGCCCAGTGGTCCTATAAATGTGGTGAATATTGCCCTGTAAGGCCATAAACCAAAACCAGTTGTGTAACAGTAACCCATTTCTGGCTCCCTTTCAGTTAAGAACAAAATTAACTTTCAATTGATTAGGAATTAAAAGCATGGCAGGGAATATAACCCAAATGCACTGCTCGACGGGCAACAGACCTGAGCACCAGAAGCTCCTGCCTCCAACCTTTAAAGCTATTAACCCTGGCATGAATTTTTATTTAGTGTTAATTAGGGGACTGGCAGCAAAAATCAATTAATTAATTACATCTCAGATCCACTGGAAAGCGTAATGGAAATCAAAGAGAGTTAGGTTATTCTGCCTCCATGGAGGAAAGGCTGCTGCACAGCCCTTGGTGATGGCACTCCCTGTTTCTTTAACTGTAAGGAAACAAGTGTTAAAAACAGAATAAAAAGAAAATCTGAGCAAGATCATTTCCCTAGTTGGAAATACCAAATACCTCCTTAACTTGGCCCGTCAGTCAAGGGCTGCTGCTTTCAGTTTTACTTCTGGAACTCTCCAACCCTGGGGATTTCTTGCACCAGTCCTGCAAAGTTCCCCGTGCCCTGCTCCAGAGCACCATCCACACCCTGCCCACAGGTCCAGGCTGTGGGACCAGTGGAGAAGGCCCAGAAGGTCCCCAGGGGAAAATGTTTCTGCAGGGCTCAGAAGGAGCCACATCCCTCACAAGAACACACACATTTGGCTATTTCATCTATTTCAACAAAATTATGTGTGAGGTTTGGGTTTGCTTGCGTTTTGAATGCCCAAGGTACAATTAGCTAACTAACATGGCTGGCAGTGATTAGCGGGTGCTAATTACAATAGAATTCCTGTCAAATTACACGGTGCATAAGTACAGCCTGACAAACTAGTTCAATTTTTAGGGAAGAGGGGGTGAGTGGAGGGGCTGGCAGTGCCGGCAGGCGTCTCCAGCATTAACACACCCCTCATCCTGCACGGTGTTTCAGGCAGCCAGCTACCACAGGGGGTTTTTATTTGGGCAGGATGATGACATTTGTCCCTTATGACTTCAAGAGACAAAAACCAAGAAGTGAGCAAGCATGTGTGTTTGTGGTGGGCATCAAGAGCTGCCCAGAGCACAAACCAGGCAGCTGGAATACCTTGAATTTCATTACAGGGACAGAAAGCAGCTGGTTAACAAGGTCCTGAGCGTCTGATTGGAAGGGTTCTGATGGGGTTGATCGAGGGAAGGGCTGTGTCCCTGCCAGCCCAGGAAGGTGCTGGTGCCAGAGCCCTGTGCTCCAGGAGAGCCAGGCAGAGGGAAGCAGCTCCACGAGCCTCTGCCGACACTGCTCAGCCCATTTATCAGTGCCACCACAGAGAATAAATATTTATAAATGGTGTGTCAGGTCTAATGTGATAAATTATCTCCAGTCATCACTGAGATGGTTCAAGATGTGTTAAGCCCGTTTTAAACATTTAGCTAAGAAAATGTCTGAGAGTGGAGCTGAAAGAGGAAGAACAAGAAAAAATCCCCACATGTGCCAAAAAGAGGACAAAACATTTACCTGTTTGACTTTGTACCACACTCCTGGCCCTGGGTTTGTGAAGTGCAAGTAACCTGTCGAAGTACATTAAAACTCTCTTGACTTACCCCAGTTTATTGTAAATATTACAGCAAATCCATTGTAAACAGCAGCAAGAGGCTTTTGGGAACCCATTAATCAAAATAAACTGCTCTGGAAAATGCCTCTGCTCAGCTTGTTTAACTAGTGCTGCAGCTCCATACTGCATAGCTGATTTCAAAATATACAATTTATTGCCTTGGATGTCTTTGCTCAGAGCTAGAACTAAATTCCTCTGGGTACTTTAACATACAGTTAATCAAAGCACAATGCCACCCCTATCATATTTACAATCTGGCAGGCAATTAGTCAATAATAAATAAAATGCATTGGAAAGACAAATGATATTACTGTGTATGTATCAATGGGCTTATAGGCTCAAAAGATTTATCAGTACCACCGGAGAGAATAAATATTTATAAATGGATGTGTCACTCATAAAGTGATAAACTATCTCCAGTCATCACATGAAGAATGCATATTTTCAAGTTGACATACTTTATTATCTACCTAATCATTTTTCAAAAGGTGTTTTTCAACTTTATTAGCCGTACTTAACAACTGGAGGAACTTATTATCATCATCACTGGATTGAGGTTGTGCAGCAAAGCTCCACTCAGAATTTCCACTGCAGGATGTACAGAGAGAATAATAGATTCCCTTTCTGCTTTGGCCCCAGACTACTGAAAGACCTTCAAACCCTATTTTTCTGAGTAGAACCACTTTAAAAAGATTAAAATCCATAACCTACCCCCAAATAAAAATTTCAACATTCACAATGTTTAAATTTCAAATGCCACTGCCATACAGATACTGGAAACCCATTGGGACTCAGACATTTTGATTAGTTCTACCACAGTTCCCTGCTGGGAGGGAGCAGGATTTGAAATATCAGTACAAAAAAGTATTTTCCCTGCAATTCTTTTCTCACCATCTCCAAAAATAGGAGCCCTGTTTATACCCAGTCCTGACAATCTAAATGAGTGACTTACAGTGTCCAAACTAAGGATGTGTTTTAAAACCCACTGATTTTTTTGTGTAAATATTTAAATAAGAGTACTTTTTAGGAAAGTAGCTTGTGTTAGCAAAAGTGTGAATGAAGTTGTATTTGCATAAAATTTAAGCCAATATAACTGCATCCACACACAGAAATGTTCACAGCAATCACACAGAAAACCAGTAATTCTTTTCTGCTTACATCCTCACCAACAGATCATTAGCTAATGATTAACTCAGCCATATTTATTTATAGAACTTTGATTTTCATCTTATTATATGGTATTTTATTGACTGAAAAGCTGGAGTGGTCACATTCTGACTTATCCACGCAACTGTTTTAGGGCCATTAATAACCCAATAATGAAGCTTTTCTTCAGAACTAGAAATACCAGGAGCTTGTCCTTGCAGGAGTCCAGCCAGACACCACATGCTGCGAGGACAGATGTTTGGATGCTGCTGCACCTCTGGGTTTCCCTGCCCTGGGGGATGGAGCTGTGCTTGGCTTGCACATAGAAGCTTGTGAGTAAGCAAAGGAAACTGGATATTCTCCACATTTGCAAATACACCATGCCAGTTAGACCTGATAAAATTTTAAATGCTCCCTTGAATGAAGTTTTTTAAATGCTGCTGTTGTTATCCCACTCATTTTACATCGGAGTTTGGCAGCGGATGCCATTAGTGAACATTCAGTGTCAACAGTGTCATGATGTTGCTCTTAGAGATGTGTCAAGTACTGTAGCATGATCTTGTTGCATTTAAAATTAACCACAGCAGTGAGACTGTGCCAATTTCTTGCATTAGATCCAGAATGAAGCCAGCAAACGTGTCAGGTGCACAGAGCGTGCTTCAAGAATAAACAAGCAACAAAGGAAAACTCCTTTCTTCTGCTGCTTTTTTCTTTTCAGCACATCTTGTCACACAAATTAATTGTTAGGGAAAAGCCTTTCTTCTGCTCTGCTGTGCTGAGCAGCCTGCCTCTGCAAGGGGAGAGGGGAGGTTGTTGCCAGCCAAGGGCCCCAGAGCCCTGGGAATCCTGTAAGGCAGCCACTTACAGCCTGGGCTTAACTTGCTTCTCATTCAATATTCTTCACAGAATCATTGGAAGCAAGACAGGAATTTAGATAAACCACACAGATATAGTTTCCTAGGATAAGGAAAAAAAAACCCTGTATTTTACAAGTGTGGTGGCCAGGCCATGTTAGTTAGCAGGTCTGACTAAATGTGCTTTTTTATTTTTTCCTGACGTAGTCACAGCGTTTCTCTCTGCAAGTGGTTTTTCTGTCTAAATCTCCAGTTTCTTGGAAACCACATGACTGATGGTCCTGACTGCTCGAGCTTGAGATAATCTATTGCACTTGAGCTGCAGAGTTGCCCACTCAGCGTTATACAGGGCTCTGGTTTGCACCACTTGTTTTACGAGGTACAATACCAGCTTTATATCCTTGCTACCTGAAACGCTGACAATTTTTTTTTCCTCTATGATTCAGACCAGGGGAAAGAAATGCATTTGTTGAAGTGAGAAATTCTCACGTTAAACCACTTTAACCTTGCTTATTCACATGAGAAGATTTAGGATAGAATCCCTGCAGCGAGCGTGCAGAACCAGGGTTGAGGCAGAGACCTGACATGTCAAACACCAAGATCAGTTTGCCCAGTGTCACCTGGGGCTGGCAGCGGGACTTGTGTGTGACCCAGGGACTTTGGCAAGTCCAGTCACCTTCAAAGCTTTTGAAAAAAACAGCTCTGTTCCTGTTTCACAGCAGAGTGATGGAGATCTTGCCTTCCTAATACTGCTTCTTGCACAGCTGGGGTGTCATGACATCCTGCACTGCAAAAGCTGCTGCAGCCAGGTCACCTCAGCCCTGGGGCCCAGCCCAAAGCCCTGCCCAGTTCCTGTGAGTGCAAGGCAGAGCTCAGACCCAGGTAAACCCTGTTACCTTCATGCTGGGCACAGGGCCAGGCTCCCCACATCAGAGGGCACTGGTGGCAGTGGGGCTCCCAGGGCCACGTTCCTCCTGTGTGAGCAATCCAAGCCTTGCTGCATCTGGCTGGGATGAGGCTCAGTTGCTGTCTGACCAATGGAGATGTTTCCTAGGGATGAGAATTTTTTCGAGAGCTTGCAATAAAGCAAACTGCTGGAGGCAAAATAACAAAACTGGGAGTATGAGCTCTTCCAGTGGGTCAGCTGAAGCTAATGCTTTGAAAATAGCAATCTTTCATCCAACTGCATCTCACCAAA
This sequence comes from Passer montanus, assembly GCF_014805655.1. Lineage (NCBI taxonomy): Eukaryota > Metazoa > Chordata > Aves > Passeriformes > Passeridae > Passer > Passer montanus. The sequence continues at coordinate 2,599,424 of NW_024370263.1, read as the reverse complement.
ACATTTCCAAGACAGATATCAAGCGACCTGCTACAAATCACCCAGGAGCTTAGGTTAGAGCTGAAATTCCAAGAAAATCTGAGCTCAGGGAATAGTGGCTGAGCTCATACGTGGGAGAGTAGACTTATGCTGTAAAAGGTTATTCTGGTGCTCAGTAACAGGGAGGGAAATGATCTTTCAAGTTAGAGATTTCTCAGCTGAGGGAGGCTGTTGAATAAGCCAACACCAAGGCTCAGAAGGACATTTGAAGGAGCTGACTCCTTACAGCAGAGTGCCATGCAACTGGCATTTTATTTCTAGCAGTTGAGCAAAATTGCAAACAGCTGGCGGATTTTTGGAACATTTTAAAACATTTCTTTCAAGGTACGTTATTGCTTCCTTAAAAATAAATACACATGCCACACATTCCTCCTTTTGCAGATGCAGTGAACGTGTGTTCCAAGCACCAGCTATTAGCTGTGCTACAAAATCCCTGTGCTACAGTGGTGGGACTCAACTTTAATTCTTTTCTTTTTTTCCTGAAGCCTGGTAGTCTCCCTATACCAGGTGAACAAGTGCATATGGTAAAGGAGGAGAGGGTGATCACAGAACAGTTGTGTTATTATTGTTCTCTCCCTCCTGGGGCACAGCCCCTCAGCAGAGCATCCCAACTCAGCAGGGAACCAAGAGGGGGTTTCTAAAAGGTGACTGGAAAAACCTCATTACTTCATGCATGAGGGACTTGTTTCAAACGCTGCTGTGAGGACTCCCCAGAGGTGCTAAAAGCTAAGGATAGATTACAAAAACTGTGTTCTTGCACGTGGAGGCAGGAACTGATGACTGCTCTGCTCAATTCCCTATAGCCAAGGTCAGGAATAGAAAGGCAAAAATTAAAATCTCAGCTCATAAATTGTCTCCCTGCATGAATATTTTGCCTCCAGTTAACACTTACTGCTGCCTGTCCCCAAATCCTTCATCTGGCACTGCTGAGAACACAAACATCCTCTCCACCACACAAGGTTGTGGTCACATTTCTCTTCACAGAGAAAAGCAAGGCACAACTTCCCAAGGATATTTCTGGGAATCGCAGCGAGGAACCTCAGAGAAAGAAAAAAACAATTCTTATCTCAATTGCTGCGCCTCTTGTTGTTCACAGGTGGAATGCATTGTGGAAGATTGTTTACCTGAAGGGAATTGGCAATTGGATTCTGGTGTGAGTGTTTGGATTCATTGACCAGTTGAATTCAGGGGTGTGTGTTGGGACTGTCAGCTGACAGTCACGAGATTCTGTCAGTGGAGTGCAGTTGAGTGCTTGGCAGATTCAGTTTAGATGTAGTATAATACAGTATAATATAGTATAGAATAATATAGTAATATTATGGAATTATAATTTATATAATATATATAATTATAATGTATTATATAATAATAAAATAATTAATTTGCCTTCTGATATCAATGGAGTCAGATGCATCATTTCTCCCTTTGTCGGGGTTGCTTTGCTTTTACTGCACAAGGTATCTCCATCCTCCAAGCACAGCCCTGTTGTGCTCACCCTCCCCTAGGTCTGCACTGGCTGCATCCCTTGCCTACCCCCCTTCCAGTGCAGAGGGAACAGATGGGAACAAGCACAGACAAGGTGAGGCAACCCCTCCAAGGGGAAGGGCACGGAGTCAACAGCACACAGCTGCTGGGAGCACTGAGAGCAGTGGGGGATGTGGAGCTGCACTCCCTGCATTTTAACACGGGCTCTAATTGAATTCATTATGAGAACCACATCCCCACATCATCAACACCATACGGTATTTTGCAGCTGTGGTCGTAACTCAGCTTCATCCAAAGCCTGCAGTGGTGAGGAATGAGCAGCAGCAACGGTGTCACTTTGTCAAAGGCTCTTGTGCAGGGTATGGATAACAGGGAAGTGCAGGCAAAGTCAAGAGGAAAGTTGGGGGCTTTGAGTTTCTTAATTTTAACAGCAGTTTTGATATATCAGAAGCAAAGACTCTTTTGCATATGGTCACATTTTTTAAAAAATTGGTAAATAACAATGTAAGTGCAAGGTTAGTGGATGTACCTATGGGCTGTGTTACATCAGGGACAGTTCCCAGACTGAGCAGTTCCAGGATCTGTTGTTGTCACAGGGCCATACCACATTCAGTCCCACTTGTCTTCCCTCTTCTCCATCCTTTCCTCTGCTCTCAGAAAACAACAATATTCAGAATGAGAGACATGTTGGAAACCAGGAGTGAGTCCTGACAGTCCATGTGCTTTAGCAGCTGTTACCTTGGGATAATGAGGTCAATCCTTTCCAAAGTGAACTTCATAAAATCTCTGTTCTGTCTGGAGTGACACATAAGGACGTCACACAGACCTCCTACAGACTTGGCACAACGTGACACATTTCCACAGACTTCAGTTAACTAAGGCCTCGTGGAGTTCTCCTACACCCATGTGCCCAGGCAGGGACATTCCAGGGTATTTGGGGTCTGTTCCCCCACTCACAGGGGTAAGCACTTGAGGGGCAGGTGGGTGGATGTTACAGGACCTTTTAGAGGGCAATGACAACACTCTCTCTTTTCCATCATACAGCAACTAAACACTGGCATTACCTTTACAATGAATATTTGGTATTTCCCCTCTTTCTTAGGGTGTCAGTCTCTAGAGACCTCCCCTGCACTGTGCACGTGGGCACACTTGCACATACTCATCTATCTAAAATAACTCCTGCTTGATCCACACCATTTAAAAAGCCACACAGGCAGTGGCCAGGCTCCTTTCTTTCTTTGTCCTATGATAAAACTTTGTTCAGCAAGCCAAAGGACAAAACCCCTGGAATTTCATCTTGGCTGATCATCCCTCTTTCTTCTCCCTGTCTCAGAAGTGCAGTTGCTTCCAGCAGCTCTGCTGCCTTGCCTCAGGAGAGGGTCTCTTTAGGAGGAAACCACAGTTCCCTTAAATTGAGAGGGGGCAGAACTGAAAAAAACTTGGAGGTTTGGCAGGCCTTAGATCTGAAGCTTTAGTATGTGTCTCTCTAAAGACTGAGAAAAGGAAATTTCACAGAATGGGTGTTAAAAAAAGAAAAAAAATCTGTAATCAGTCTAATTTGATAACCAATTTGTCACAGCCATGCTCTCACCCTTGCTTTTGAAATGAATGTTGTTTGGAGACAAATGTCAGCAAGCCGGCCTGGAGTGTGAAATCCATCACAAGCACAGCCACCAGATGTGTTGGCTTTATGAACTTCGGATTTCCTGAACCTCTTGGTTAAAAAGCATCTGTCTCTATAACTCGAGATCAGGAGGGGTGAATTCAGCAGCTAACAATCAAGTCGAAGCTGTTTATTCAGAAGTTTCTTATTTCTTAAGAAGTTTCATCAGATGAGGTTATTCATCATGGAATACATGCTCCATTCAAGCAGTTTGAGACTTTCCAACAATTATTTGGTACCAGACTCACTGGATGCAAAATACTCTAATATAGTTATCATTTCCAGGTGCAAATGTTCAGTAATGAACCCAAACTTGTCTTTTGTTAAAGTCTCACAGCTGAGCTTATGACATTTATTAATCTCTAGAAGCACACACTTCTGATGCAAACTATAAAATTATCCATTTGAGGCAAATCCTAGATCTTCATTGGAAAATACTTGATTTATATGGTTGTAAAACTTTTGCAGGAAGCATACAGTTTTTGACTTACAAAGAAAGCTGGAAAGAGGAAGCTTCTTCATTTGCAAATTCAGCGTTCAAGATCAAGAGCAACATTCTTGTCTTCTGACTTCCCTATAAAACCATTTTAACATCACACTGAGCTACACTGACTATGTACCCATATTTATATAGAACTTGCTGGTATTTCTATCATACCACAGTTTAAATTCAGCATTTTAGCTCATGCCTCCTCTTGCTCACACAGCACACACAGGACATGTTCCTTTTTTCCAAAAAACACTGGAGTGTACAGCTTCCACAAAAAAAAACCACTGGCAAAGCTGCCCCAAATCCAAGTTCAGTACCAGGTTTGCAATCTTCTGTCCAGTGATATTTGTTACAAGCACACATTTACACAAAGCTGCCTGGATCCATATAGGACAGGAATTGTAAGTTTTAAACATTTTGTTCTCAAATTTCTCTGCTGTGGTCAAGACAGAACAGCTGAACTACTCGTTCATCCTCCCTAATTTAATTCCTTATGTCTGGGACTGAGTGGCACAGGAGGCATCCCCTTCACATCCCCGAGTTTTGGGGCTGGATGCATTTCTCCCAGTGGGAGAACATGCTCAGGGAGGAACTTGCTCAGCAGCACCAACACCACTGAACGAGCCCCAGGCTGGGCACTGCCACAGGTGCCACCACAGTGTCCCAGCACAGCCCTGCCCTTCCCATTTTTCTCTTACCTCCTTTCTGCTCTGGGTGATCATTCCTGCTCCAAAAGGCAAGAAAAGCACCGGGGATGCTACTCCTTGTCCTGTTTATCTGAGAGCCCAGCACAAAGGCAGTTCAGGAGCAACTGAACTGTACTGTAAATTGATGATCAGGCAATAAAACTGTCTTTAGATAAGTAGAACAGTTTGCATACGCCTTTGTGCGTGCACCTGCCTGTTCAGCCAGTCATCACTCATTTCACAGCTCATTTCGCTGACTGTGGTCTGCAGGTTTTATCTCTTTAATTGGCCAAACAATACACACCTTGTCTCTGCACATAAAGTCCAGTGCTAACGTGTGTGTCTCCTGCAAGTTGGTGGTTTGGCTCTCTTTTAATCAGCTCGAAGTAATGCTGAGCATTTAAGGTGGAGTGGTTTTTTTGGGTTTTTTTGTGATTGTTCCCTGTCTGCAAAGCAAATCCTCAAGCTTCTGCAAGGGTTTTGATTCTGGCCAGTCTTTGAGAGCCCACATCAGTGTCTGTTGAAGCCCAGGGGCAGAGTCCCTTTGATGTCAAATGGCTTTGGGATGGACCCAGCAGGGCTAAAATGAAAAGACAAGAAATGTGAGTTCCCCTCCATCCCAAGCAAGGAGTCTAAAGTAGAACAGTGTAATAGCAGAAATGTATCAGTTACCCTGCTTCAGGGAGTTTCTGTGGGAAATGATTGGGATTTTAAACTCCCAAGCAGTCCCAGGCTTTAGCATCTCCAGCGAGGCCAGCAGAGTTAATGCAGTTACAGCCTTGGCTTGAGGAGAAGTTAACACCAAGAGCAGCTGAAGCTGCCCAGGCAGAGCAGGGGCCTCCAGCAGCGTGTTCCCCCTCCTGCTGCACCTTTCACTGCTCCCTCTCCCAGTGCTCCCATTCCCATCCTGCAGGGCACTGCACAGTCCCACAGGGGGATGCAGGGGATGCTGCTGCTGCACCATCACCTGCAAAGGGACTCTGCACCACCCAGCTCTGCCTGAGGCTCCTGCCTGAGCCACCAAGAACCAGGACAACCAGCAGAGGACGAGGCTCTCTGGGAAAGGATGAGCACCCATCCCTGTGGCAGTTTGAGCAGCAAGGCCGGAGAGAACCACTCAAAAACACACACACCCACACAGGCTTTGCAGCATGATTAGTTTTTGGCGAAGACACACGGAATGTAGGGGGGGAAAGTGCTGTCTTTGTTCGAGGATGCAAATGAGCATCTTTTTTAGAAGCTGAGAAAGAGCCCCGACTAACCAAAATTGTGCATTGACTGAAATAAGCCAGGCTGCCTTTCAGATGTAGACTTCAGACAGAAAATGAAACATATCAAAGTGTCTGATTTGACGTGGCTTGCAGCTGCAAGGCAAAGCGACTGTCCCATTTTTTTCCCCTGAGGCAAACACTCAAGATTTTCTTGATCTTATCTTTGTCTTTCTATAAGTCTTTGAAAACCATCTGTAGAGATTCATAAAGGGTATTTGTGTTTTAAGTAAACTGCAGAAGTGATCTATACGGAACAGATGGAAACAAATCAAAAAGCTTAACGGGATGCAGAAAAACAGCAACACTTAGAAAAGTACTAGATATGGATGAGTAGGCAGGTTGTCTCCCATTTGTATTGCATTTGGTGTGGCATCTCTTTCCCGGAGCTCTCTCTGCAGCCCGCACACTGAGCTCTCCTCACTGCTCTCCTGTCCTTGCTCACAGGCTGCAAAACACTTCCCTGGCTGCGTTTGCTCTTCTGGACAAGCATCCCTGTGATGGGAATTGTTCAGCTCCTTGGCAGAGCCCTCCTATCCGCCCGGAGCCCTCAGTGCAGCTCCCTCAGAAATAGATTGCATTTGACAGTAAAGGGTTCTGATTTTTCACGACTTGCCAAAACATTTCTGCACAGGGAAGGTGGGGGAGAAAAGTGCTACAAATCAATCTCGGCGTGCCCGGGGATCCTGCGGTTGTTTGTTTGTTCCGGGTGATGTTTTTTTCTGACAGACGATTTCAAAGAAGCACAAGACTGCTTCCTCAGTACTGGCTTTTCATAGAAGACACAGTAAGGTGCAAAATGATGTGTCTTACTGGAGTGAGTGGGCGTTAATGGGACTTCCTGAGAGTACTAGCAAAACCCACAGAGAAAAAGAGAAAAAAACACCAAAAAAATTTTCCCGGTGTTTCAGCTCCAGCCTTGTTGGTTCTGTCCCCATTAGTCAGAGCTCTTCGTGCCCAGTTTCGGGAGGATGCTGTGACACTGCAGGGGAGCATCAGCCCTGCTTCAGATCAGTCATTGCAGTGAAGCTGTGGCCAAGGATGGGTTTTGCTCAGGGTTACAAAGACAATTTGTATATCAGTGTGGCTCTGACTTCACAAAATTCCCAGCAGTTTGTTGGGAGAGTCTGGTCCCTGCTAACACAAAGTCTGGACTGTATAATCTCCTCCATAAATTTATCAGCTTCCATCATAAAACCACTCGGGCACAGGGTTGCTGCACAGCTGTTTCATAACCTCAACCCTCTGGTGGCAGCAATGCCTGTTTTCTTTCCAGCTTACATGTATTAATGGCCAGTTTGTACCTTTATTTCCCCTCTACTTTTCCTTTCTTTACTCACCAGTCCCTAACAGGCCTGAGGCAAAGGTTAAGGTAAATTCCAGATGGGAGACCCAGATGGGGCTGGAGAAGGCTGTTGGAGTGACATCAAAGCACTCCTCCACTTTGTTTCTGTAGGATGTTACATGATAGAAGTTCAAGATAAATATGTGTTTCTATTGAGCTACTTAATTTATTATGAAGCCAAGACACAGGTCCTGCCTTAAGAATCTCAGGAGGTGAGTGTCCTTATCCTGCAGTCCCCAGGACAGGTCCTCAAGAAGGACATTAGGGACAGTCCTGTCCCTTTAGACTAAGACTCTTTGGTTGGGGTCCCCAGACACACTTCAAATGAAGGAATGACAGGATATGCTTTGGCCCCACATCAACCTTCCCCCACCAAGATGAAAGTCCAGCAGGTTCAAACTGAGCTCAGGGCTGAGCTCAGCGCAGACCCAGATGTGTTCCCACTGCTGTCAGAGGGAATTCATCTTTGGCTTTGCTAGAGCTGAGCAGGACAGTGTCAGAAGCATCTGAAAACTCAGTTCTCCTCTCTGTGCCAGGAGGCAGGGCCAGAGCAAGCCGTTGACATCCCTCCACTCCCTCAGCATGGGCTCAGGCCAGGAGCAGCTGTAGTGGGAAAGGCCCTTCCATGTCTACCCACCAGCCTCCAGGACAATCACTGTGCTGTGCTACCCACTTTGACCTCCTCTCTCTTTGATCAAGGAAATGAAGCATTTTCCTACATTTTCCTCTGCCCCTTCCAAAGGGGTCATTGCCTTCTGCTCAGTCATGCCAGCTTCCTTCTCCAGAAGGGAACAGGCCAATACTGATTTCCACCCTTGCCCATCAGGCCACACTCATGAGACCACGTGTGGATGACATCTGGGGCACTGTCACCATGAACACACCCACTGTCACTCTGAACACACCCATTTTCACCCTGAACACAGCCATTTTCACCCCCTCTGCCGCTTAGCCAGCTCCAGGCTCTGCCTCCTGAGCAAAGCACAAGGCATCTCATGCTGTCATCCCAATGGCCCTTTGGTATTTGGGTCCTTGTAAGTGCAAATTCCCAGTTCTATCCATCTACCAGCCTGGAGAGCCTTGCATGCAAAAATAGAGGCAATACTGTGACTGGTATTTTTAGAAGGGGAATGCATATGTAAATTATTCCCCTGAAAATGTCTCTGTGCGTCAGCCTCTCCCCTGATTCAGAGAACATCCCCTCTATCTTTTCCTCAAGTACACGCTGCTTACAGAGAAGCTTAACATCTCAGGCAGAGAAGGTTGCTGCAAAAGTGATTCATCTATCACATCCTTCACAGCTTCGCTAAACGGGAACGGTGCGAATCTCTGCCCCCAGCCTTGGCTGCTCCAGAGCTCCCGACTTCGCTCCCATTCACAGCTTCGAAGGCGAGGAGCGCTGCTGGCTGCCTCACCTCGCCGGCCCCAGCCTCCCGCCGTATGCTGCCTGCTGAGGATGCAGGCAGAATCCAGACAGGCCCATCTGCCGGGAGCTCCTTGCCGGCCGGAGCCTCGGGGGATGCGGATGGAGCTGTCCGGGCGACGAGGAGCTCTCGCTGCCCTCCACAGCATCGCACCGAGCATCCCGCCCGTGATTCCTGCATACAGAGCATCCCGCCCGTGATTCCTGAGCATCCCACCAGTGATTCCTGAGCATCCCACCCGTGATCCTGCATCCAGAGCATCCCACCCGTGATCCTGGTTCCAGAGCATCCCACCAGTGATTCCTGAGCATCCCGCCCGTGATTCCTGCACCCAGAGCATCCCACCTGTGATTCCAGAGCATCCCACCCCTGATTCCTGAGAATCCCGTCTGTGATCCTGCATCCAGAGCATCCCGTCCGTGATTCCTGAGCATCCTGAGCATCCCACCTGTGATCCTGGTTCCAGGGCATCCCACCAGTGATTCCTGAGCATCCCGCCCGTGATTCCTGAGCATCCCACCTGTGATCCTGCACCCAGAGCATCCCACCCATGATTCCTGCATCCAGACCATCCCACTGGCCAGAGCTGAGCCTGCTCCAGGCTGCTCAGCCCCAGGCAGCTGAGGCATCCACCTGTAATTCCTGCACCCAGAGCATTCCAGTGGCTCAGCCCCCAGCAGCCAAGGGGGGCTGATCCCACCTGTACTCAGCGCTGGTGCTGGGGAGGCTCCCAAGAGGAGGAGGAGGCACTCCCAGCTACCAACACACACAGCTGTGTTTCTCCACCCCCTCACGTCCCCATCCTGCATCCGTGCATCCTGCCCAAATCTCCTCTGGTCCCAGAGGCTGCTCAGCAGCTCAGGCAGGGCAGGAACTGTGCCCAGGGATCTCACAGTGCCCTGAGCTCTGGGAGGTAAACAGCCCAGCCCTGGACGTTATGTTCCATCACTGTCCAGAAGCTATTAGAAGGCTAATTAAAATGAATAAATCACTTAAGTATTCAGAGTTCATATCCCATTAATTCAACAGTGCAAGATACAGAGGAAACGACAAAGGCTGAAGAAAAGGCCAAGGACGCCACAGAAACGTTCTGCAGTGTGGATTTTTTTACCCTCCATTCTTGTAATACAAAAGATAAGTCTGTCTCCTGGCTTATCTAGATACACTTGTAAAGATTAAAACCACACTTCTTTGCCTTTGCATTCTGCTGTAAATGATTAGCCCGTGGTATCGTTAAGCAGGGGCTCTGCCAGCCCCAAGGTTCTGACTTAAGCCACAAAAACAGGGAAATTCAGAGAGGAACCTGCTGCTGCTGTGAGGAGCAGCCAGGCAGGCAGGACATGGCCACCTCCTTGCCCTTGAAGGCAGATGGGGAGATGGGCCTGCACAAGCAACCTCAGCTCTTCAGGAGAGGCTGGGCCCAATTCCTGCACCAGGAAAAAAGAGCATTTTCCTGTCTATTGGTGCTGTTTGGGAACAGGGACACTGGTACCCAGGCAAGGGCATATCTCCCACCTGGAGCAGCCCAGGGACCTCACCTCCAGGACTCCACTCTGATTTTGAGGCTGGCTATGAGATGGGAGCAGCAGTTTCCAAAGCCTTGGGCACGACCCAGGGAGGTGTCCCTGCAGAGAAACCACTGTCCCCAAGCACATCCTGAAAACCCAGCTCAGCAGGAATGAGCAGGCTGCAGGAGAGGACTCAGGTAGCTCAGAGGGTGGGAAATGGGATCACACCTTAGAAAATTCACTGAAACAGCTGTTGCACAGCCCTGCAGCCTGTTAGACCTGGATGTTGCCCTGCTGCAAAGATCTGTTTGCAATGGTTCAGTGTGAGGCCTTAGGGAAATTCTAGAGTGGCTCTGGTGCCAACCCCACCTCACACTGCCAGGTTTATGCTGATCTATCACCTTGCTTCATATTCCTTTTTAAAAACTTTTTTTTTTTGTAGGCACCTAGGTCCTCTCTGTCTCCCTGAAAATATTACTGGGTCAGAGAAATTCAGCTACAGGCAGCCTCCTGAAGAATGGCTGTGCTTGTACCCCAAAAGCCTCACTCACAGTCCTATGGTTTGGAGCTGAAGAAAACCTAACTCCAGGAAAGGCATTTCTTTGTCACATTCCAGACCAGCAGAAATTAATGTATTGGCATTAAAAGTCCATGAAAAATGGGGTTAATTACAGAAACGATGACCTTTATATACTGCAGCTCAGGCATGGGCTGCTCTCATACATCATCACGTTAGGAAGAGCCACTTACTGACACACCACAGCAAATAATAAATAATAAATAATTAATCCATCAAACTAAATTGAACTTTGTGTAATGTAGTCCTGACAAAGCGTAGATTAATTTGCCTAATCCATCATCTGTTAATCCTTCATCCCTAAGAAATGCACGTAAGTGCTACAGCTGTGTCATCCAAGTCTGTTCCTACAGGCAGGGTGACTCAGGTACAGTCTTCCTGAAATCCATCAACTGAATTTCCCACCTTTAGCAAATACTGCCAGAGCTTTGCAGATTTCACATGTCAAAGACGGATAACTGGAGCATCAGAAATTCTGGATTTATGAAACCACAAAAATAACAATCAGGGGTTTGTATCATCTGTAACTAAGAGAGTTACACTGAGTTTAGTGCATTGTTTGCACTATATAAATAATAAATGTTAATATTCAATGTTAAAGGAAACTGGAGCTGTAACCCATACTAGTAGATCTACACAGTAAAGCTCATTGCATAAAAGTTCATTGCATAAAGAGAATAAGGCTCTTGGTAAAAGGAGGAAATGAAGGGGATTTCTAGGTTTCAAATGGATTTTATTCTGAGTCTTTTTAGGGCTTTTGCAGCTGTGGGAGAGGTAACAGCATAGCTGGGGAGCTGTACCTGGAGAAGACACAGAAGTGGTGTGTGTGCCCACCTTACTACAGATACTGGAAATTGGCAATGTATTTCTGTAGCCACCAAGTGCAAAATGGTCCCAGAAAAGAACAACCACTTCAGTGGTTGTTTTATTGCACTTAAGTGCAATAAAATCTCCCAAACTTTCTATGGTAATCAGAAGCTTTTGTGTCAAACTCAGTTGAAATCAAGAGTGCAAACCAGCAGCTGGTACTGAGCCCTGCAGCAGGACACAGGGAGGCAGGCACCCAGGAAAGTTTGCTAGTCAGATTAATCCAACTTCCCAGGTTAGTGAGGAAATTTGGTACAGAATTTAAATACTAAAGAAACCCAGTCATTTTTTCCCAGATGGTGGTGAGCAACAAGTTCCACCACAGTGGAAATACTCACTTACCCAAACCATTATTGGACACCAGAAAGGTGTCTACTCCCACACAAGAGCTGGAAATCTGTGTCTGATTTTAAACAAAAAGACAAGAAGCCAGCAATTAAATACTTTCCCTTCCTGTAACAGATTACTCCAAAGTCGTCTCCCAGTCTTGTTGTCCAATCTAATTAATTTGTTCTTTGCAACATTGCTTGCATTTGCTTTAACTGTCAAGTGACACCACGAAGTGACAGTGCCAAACCTGCCCAGAGGATCCCTGCAGCCCTTCTGCATTCCACATTAACCCTTTGTGTTCCCACTCATCTTGTGCATTGTGGCTGCTGGATCCCCACCAAGCAGCTGGGAGGGTGTGCAGGCCTGCAGGCTCCTTCCCTGGCAGAGGGACCAGGAGGATGCCTCTTGTGGCAAAAATCAGCAAAAAACCCAGAAAAATCTTGAAAAACATTCCAGAGATGGCAGGAGCAGCAAGGACAGCTGCTGACAGGAGGGTCATGTTTGACTGCCTTACTTGGCAGCAAAGAGCAGCAACTTGCATTGGTCCTGCCCCACTGCAGAAGTCTCCATCCCCAAGCAGTAAATATAGTTTGAGGGGAAAAGCTTTCAGAATAGAAAGGCAGGACTGCTGAGTGAGAGACAACACAAACAACCTTTGCTACATCTCAGGGAGAGGGCACTGCACTCCTAATGAAGTCTGTAGGGTAGAATTGCAAATTATTAACATGCTTGCATGTAAAAAGTGCAGTACTAGCTGAAAGCTGGAAACCAAGGGTTAATGGAAGAAGCCACAGTCACCTGTGCAAATGCATATTTAATGTTCTCAGAGGACAACTATGCCAACTGCTCAGCAGCCAGGAACTCTTTCTTAAGAGCTACTGTTATAAGCTTCTGATCTAGCTCATAAATAATCATCAAATGAAATGATTTGCTGAACTAAAACTTTCTCTGTTCTTCCTCAGCTCCTCTTCCATGTCTAGGAGAGGAGAGGGACGCGGCAGAGCTGCAGGAGCTGGGGCTCATGTCACTGTGCACCGGGTAAAATTGTCCCTTGCTCTGCCAGGGGCAGTGTTGGCAGCTGAACCTGGCACACGGATGTCCATGGCATGGACTTAGGGACAATCTCAGGACCCTCCTTGGGTCCCAATGGCCATGTCCATACCTGGGACCTGCCCCAGGCTCCTGCCCTGCACAGCATCCTTCAGGCCCTGCCTCTGCCAGGCTGGGAAAAACTTATCCCAAGGCAGTGATGATTAGATTATTTCCCAGACTTTCATCTCAAAAATCCCAGTCCGTTTTCTCCATCTATCCTGTTACTCAGAAGAGCCAGACTGAACATAAATTGACAGCCAAGTGTTATATGATTATCACTATACAAATAAATGTCATCACATTTAAATCACAACCCAATCTAACTTTGAAGTCAGCCCTGCTTTCAGCAAAGGTTGGACTTGGTGACCCCTTGAGGACCCTTGCAACCTAAATTATTTTTTGATCTGGTGGTTTTTCCCTAGGAGAAATTTCCATCTCTTTTAACAGAAGTAATTTATTGCAAGCCACAGGAAAAAGAAAGTTTCATAACAGGTACCTCCTGTTTTGAAGCTGTGTTGGACTCAAAGCTTTAGGAGAAATAAATACATTTTAAAGCCATTGGAGCCTTTAACAGAGGGCACAGGTTGCAATCCTGCAGCACTCTGCACAAGGCAGGCACCCAGTTCCAGTGCTGGCACAACTGCTTTCATATCCACTGCCATTTGATTTTATAATGGTATCCAATTACCTTTCATAGCACAGAAGACAGACTTAAAATATGCCCCACATTTATTTTTTTTCTCTTATTACTAAACCCAAACTTGCTTGTAGCAATTTACAGGCTGCCCTCCTCCTCCTGTGAGCACCAGTCAGCTCCCAGCAGCGTATTTTCGGTATATTTATAAAACTTTGGGGTCAGATGGTTATAGTGGTGGGGACAGCCCCTTGCTAAGAGACCCCAAGACCTGTCTGTCCCTCTTGCCAGAGCCAGGGGTGTCCCCAGAGCCCCCCTGCTCCCCCAAGCAGCGGCAGCTGCTGCGAGCATCAAGCCGCGCTTGTGTCGGGCTTTGATGCTCCCAGGCGGAGGGAGCTTTAACGGCGCGGTGGAGTGTTGTTTTTACACAAGATTTATCAGCACAGTTAACACACCGCCACGGAGCTGCTCTCCGAGCATGCCCTGCATGGCAATGAGCTCTGGCAAGCCCGGCTGCTGCCGCAGGTACGCGCTGGCACTCACCTTCAAAGGGCTTTCCAAGCAGCAGAGCAGCAGCATCACCTCCTGCTCCCCGAGGAGAGCCTGGCTCTGCTGCTGGGAAGGCAGGGAGGAGCAGAGGTCGTGGACTGGCTTTGTGATGGGCTTGGGATTCAAAAGAGATGTAAGTATCTTATTTTCACACAGACGTTTATATAGGGCTTACACATTGTACTGCCTGGAGGAACCTCGCGCTTCGGCGGCTGAGACTTTTGGTGGGTTAGGATGTATTTTATCCTGAGCTGTGTAATTTTTCAATATCCAACAGGATGAGATGCTCTGTAAAACAGAGTTCTCAAGCAGAAGCTTTGTTGAATTTTAACAGAGACACATCAATGAGTCCACATCTGAGATCCTAGGGAGATCAAACAGGAGGCAAGAAAAATTACAGGAGAAAGCATCTGGGATCCTTTGGGGGAAAACTGTCAAAGTGTCACAGGAAAATATAAAGTTGATGGGTATCAAGAGGTCATCCAGTCCAGTGTTTATAAACCTTTAAAAATCACTTAACTCTTTAATCCAGAAGACTACTTTGTGCACTACTGGCACAACTGCCCCACTTGCAAACCTAACCAGGATTTGGACCAACTCTGAAACACATTTTTTTTTCCTTTGGATTTCTTTTTTAATCTCCTGCAAGATTTATTCCTTCCTGGTTGTTTTCTGAGCTACCATGGGAAGTTCTGTGAACACCTGGCCTCACCTTCCAAAGTCATGGGTGCCATCAAAACCATCCACACCAGCCCAAGACAAAATGCTGTTCCCCTCAGCGACCTCCAAGCTCCATCCCACACGTCACCTTATCATCTGAGATCAGGGCTCCTGTGGTTTCCCTGCACAGGGACAAATTATTTTACAGGCTTTTATAAACAGAGCATCCCTTTGTATAACTCTTGTCAAAACATCCCCAGTTTCTTCCAGTCAAAGGTGGGATGAACAAGTCTAACAAAAGCAAATGGGTCTTACTGAATTTGCAAAGGAAGATTGTTTTGAGACACCAGTCATCCTTGGACCTCTGTGGGCAGCACATTTTACAGATCCAGCTGTGCTGCCAAAGAGAAAGGCCCAGCAATTTAAATAAATACTATGGCTGTAATCCTTGTCACTCACTGTCCTGCCCAAATGTGACTGTCTTCTGAGCTACCCTTTGCTGTAGGAGAGGCTTATCAATACCAGGCACTGAGACCAGATAATTTGTGCAGCCTCTGCACAAGATCCTCCTGATGTCACCCAGAGCCAATCCCACCTCTCCTAACTCTTGGTGCAGAACCCTGGGCCTGTAACCATCCACCCACCAGGACACACAGCCTTTGGGATGACACCAAGCAGCTGTTTTCCATATCCATACACAAAACCATCCCCACATCGGGATTCAAAGCCTTTGATACGACACCAAGTGCGCTTTGGGGTTGTTTTTTTCCACATATTTGGGCAGATAGGAGCAAGCATTTCCCACACCTTTCCCACACCTCCTCCCTGGAACAAGCCCAGCCCATCCAACTCCTTTCCCAACCACAGGAACCGCAACCCTCTGTGATTTGTGTACGTAACTAATGCGCCGAGGTCTGCTTTTTGTTTAAATAGCTGTGAAAAGCAGAGTGTGTGTTTTACCCAGAGATATATTACACTTGATTAGCCGGGGCGCTGGAGCGCGAATGCTACAACAGGAGACGGACGTGCCTAAGCAGCGGCTGGAGCCCGCGCTCCGCACCGCGGGGTCAAGGGAAAGATTAACTGTATCTGACTGCCGTGTCAAAACACTCAATTGCAGCATTTAGAAACCCACAGAACTAGTTGCCGCGCTCGGCAGAGCAGATTTATTTCCCTCCCTGTAGCTCCCACGGAACCAAGCGGGGCGGTTGGCAGGGCCAGGTTTGCTTTTGGTGCCTGGCAAAGGGCAGGGAGAGCTGAAGAGTTCAGGTGGAGATGGGAGGCTTTCAATAGCTTCAGAGAAAAAAGTAAATCTAGGGGAAAAGGTGGTGATCTTTCAGTTGCCTCTGGTTATGGCTGACCCACAGGCAGGTGTGTAATTCAGCTCTGTAAGTCACCTGGCTAAACACTGCTTTAATAGAAGAAAAAATCCCATTTCCCTGCTCTTCAACACATGTAACACACACATAATAACTTCTGGTTTGCACTCAAAAACCTTGTGAAAATCAAAGTCCTACTTTTCACGCCAGGGATGTTTGGGTTTTATTGCTCTGTAGAATCCTAGAAATGTGTTTCTGTGCAAAACAAGTTGAAGGTGACCCCCGAAGAGAGATTCCCAAGGGAGCCCTCCCACTTCAAAATCAGCATGTTTTCAGGATGCTGTGTTTTAAACTCCTGGTTAGATCTGGAACTGCACATACAGCTCTTGAAGTGCAAGTCTAGTCCTTTTTATCTCAGTATACATCTCCACTGGAAAAGATTGAGTGATGACCAGTGTGAGCAGACAACTGCAGCGTGTGGCCACTGGGAATCAGAATTTGGACAACTGGGATCACCACTTAAAAAAACCAAACCAAAAAAACCAAACCAAAATGAAAAGAACAAAAAAGAGCCCCATCATCTCTTCATCTTTAAGATATGTATGACTAAGGAAAAAGGCTTTGCTTCCCTTCTCCTCTCAAATTCAAGAATTTTTTCTGGGTATCCAGACTCAATTCCATCCAACTTACTTCAAATTCTTCCATACCAAACTCAGTGGTCATCATGTGATGTTACTGACAGCTTTTTCTTCCCTATTTTATCTGTGGTTTCAGCATCAAGGCCAGGACTGGAGATGTCACCAGCATTTAAAGAAAAAGGTGCCAGACATCCAGGGTCAGTGTCCCAAGAGCACATCTCCTCTTCACCACACACACTGCAGGTGCTTTAAGGAGCTATTGCTCCTCATGCTCTTCAAAAGCAGCAGATTCTCTGTATTTCAAGCCTGTAAGAGCACTCTTGTTTCCAGGGGCAGGCCCAGTGCATCCAAGAGGTACCAGAACTAGAAGAGTTCATCCTTCAAAGCCTCCTAGGTGCTTCTTAGCCTACTCCAGGCCCTGTGGACTCCCCAGCTCAAAGCAGCCATGGTTCAAGGGTTCCTGCTCTGCTCCCTGCTGCACACCACAGCTGTGCCCAGGTTAGCCTGGCAGAAGACACAGACACGACTTCTCCACTCAAGTCACAGGAATGTTTCTGGGTAGAGACTGTCTGGATAAACCAGATGCTTCAGCACCCTGAGCTATGCTGCAGGGGTGCAATTTTGTTTTTAAACTGCACTTAGTAGCGTTCTGACTTGCAGGTTTCACTTTTTAATAGTAAACACGTTCTGTAGGTGCCAGAGAACATTTCAAAGCATTTCAGTGGAGTCCTTTTACCTCCACAGCCCGGGGGCACATACACTGAAACAACAGCTGAAATCCAATTACTGAGGAATATTCCCAAGTGCATTTCCATAGGTAATTTGTTCGTCTGTTGGAACATGCAAAGTGATTTTTCTCCACTTCTTGATGCTCTACCATAGGCTCCTAGGTTGAAAATTTCTATCCAAATTGCTAAGTAACTACCACTGGAAGGGAATCCACATAACCAGGGGAACAACCTGCCAGCACTTTCCAGGACCCAGCCCTCACCTTTGATTTGACAGGAAGTTCATCAGCCCAGAGCCACCAGAACCCCTGCTATCACCCAAGTTCTCATTGCCCAATCGATTTGATGCATAAAGACATGAGAAGCCTGAAAGTATTTTTCCTTCAGCATCCTGTTTATTGATTTAGCAAGGAGCTGACACAGATGTGCAGTTCCAGAGACAAGGCGTAATGCAATCCCTTCATCTGCTGTCACTCAAAATCACACAAGCTGCCTGCTGCCATAAGGGGAGGAGTGGCCACCCTGCTGGTTTTGGGACTGCCAAACAACCCAGCCAGGAGCTTTGTCCTCATTAGGGAGGCACCCCCAGATTGCCACCACATCTGTGCTGTATGTGCCATCCCAGTTCATCAAACGCTGTGCCCAGGAAGCCTCCAGGTGCTGGGTACACACAGAGACAGCCACAATGTCCTTCCCTTCTCTCCATAGCCAAAGAAAGGGAAGTATGGCATGAACCAGCCCAGAAACCACCAGTGTGATGGCCTTGCTTGGGATGCTCTCCCTTTCTATTGGGAGTACCCACACCTTCATCCCAGGGGAAGAACCCCAGTTGGCCATGTCAGTAACACAGGACAGGTTCAGAGCATGGGCTGGTGTGCAGTGGGAGTACCTCACCCACTCACTCTCATCCCCACTGGTGAAATATCACTGGAAATTGGTCTAATTTCAGAAAGAGGAAACAAAAATTAAGCAGACAAAGTTTGGGTCAGAGTGACAAGGAACATAATCAGAAAAGAGCATAGATGAACTGCCTGTGAGTTAAAGATAATTCAGGGCAAATTAAAGCATCTGAACTCCTACTGAGAGCCACTGATTTAGAATTATGAAGTTAACTTACAGCAATCATTTTCTATATGAAAGCAATTATGGATGGGTTAAAAGCTTCTGTTATTATGGATTGTGTATGGCTGCCACAGAGGGTTCAGTCTCCCAGGATGAAATTTTAGCCTTCATGAAAAACTACTACATCCTGTATGCCAAATCTTGTTCACCCATCAGAAAGTCATTGAACATCAGACATTTTATTAACCAATGCAAATGCAGACAGCCAGGGAGAGGTAGATAGGGAACATCCTGCCCGCCAATAAAGCACATACACACAAATCACCATGGTTCACTTCCCAAAATAATCACACAGGCTCAAACACACAGCTGTGATGGATGGCAAATTTCCAAGTCTTAATGCATCAGAAAGCAGAACCGTTGTTTGAAGTGGTCATCTCTTGAGGGGAAGAGAAAAGTCAGGGGGAAAGCTTGTGAGAAACCTGCAAGCATGGGAGCAGCCTGGTGGTGCCTGCAGCAAGGTCACCAGTTTGGTGGCAGCGGCCTCCTCCTTCTGCTGCTCCCTGGGCAGAGCCTCCAAAGCAGGAGCAGCTCCCACAGGGAGACAGAGGGATGTCAAAGAGCAACGCCCCAGTTCCCGCTTCCACCCCTGGCAGGAAAAATGGGGCACTTGGGGTTTGGGGGCACAGCCTCTTGTGGAACAGGTCATCCTCATCTCCACAGCCCCCAGAGCTCCAGGAACAGCCCCCAGCCCTGCCTGCCCCCAAACCAGCCCTGGCCACTGGGTCACATAGCAACAGCTCACAAATGGAGCTGACGAAACCACTTACCAAAACAATCTATTACACCGAGCCTCTTCCTTCTCTTCATTCTTAATTGGGCTTTATTTCTTGTTCGGTGTTTTCTGAGCAGTTAAACGAGCTGACAGACCTTTTGTTTCTGGAATGAAAATGAGATTTTGACTGCAATATGCATGGCAATGAGCCGAGTGTGCGAGGGCATCTCCATCATGTGTCTTTCAGGGATGAGATTTGGAAGAGGGGGGAGAAAAGGGAAACCTGTCCAAGATCTGTTGGAAACCAAAGGTTCAGAGGTGCTCTGTGTAGGTGCAATGGTGTAGATTTTTGTATTTCTTCTGCTGCACAGGCTGTGAGAGCAGGAGGAGTGTGGAGTCTCAGCCAGCCTGGCCCCCATATCCAAGGAGCAGCCCTGGGGCACTGCAGGCATCCTTCAGCCAGGGCAGAGAAGCACTTGCTGCTGCACAGGGGCCAGCAGGGGCTCAGCACGAGGCTCTGATGGTCAGCATGGATCCACAATTGACAGTTACAACAAATGCAATTGAGCAGCTAAACTCAGAGGGCTGTGATAACAGCGCTGAACCCAGCAGTGCTGCAAAGGCAGGAGGAAGCAAGGCTGGTGCATAATGCATGAGGGGGAAACCCAGGGCACTGACTGCAAGGGCTAAACGTGCTTACAGAGAGGTGGGAGGCAAAGGTCTCACTGGATTCAGTAAAATCTGAGTCCTAATGAGGAGATAGGGCAGCTCATTGTCATCACACCATCCTCCACTCCACCTTTCCTGCTCCTCAGGCTCACCTTAGGGCACAGATCCTCCGGCAGGAGGATCAAACAAACCCTCACAAACCCTCACAGGTACTTCTGTGCTCTCCTGCTCTTTTCAGCAGTGCAAGAGAATCTCTGTATTGGCCAAACACTGCCCTCAGTACCTGTGGGTGATTGAGATGGAGGCTCCTCATGGTTTTCCCAGGGCCATGCAGAAATTCTATGGCAAAGCACAGCTCCAGACACTAAATGAATAATGGAGCATCCTCCCTGCAGCTTCTGAGAAACTTTAGGTGCTGGTTTTCTGGCTCAAAGGTAAATGTGACAAATAAGTGAAACAAAGCTTTGCATTCCCAGAAATCCCCTGCTAAGGTGGCTTTGGAATCTTTATGACCACCTCAAAAGAGCTGTTTAAAGTGGTATCTTTTGGGGGAAAATCCCCAAAGTGGCCGTAAAAACTGATAAATAATCACGGGAAAGCAACAAAAGAAGAAACTCCATCTTTTCCCCTTTCTGCTCATCTTTTCTATGCATGTTTTCCATAGCATATTCAACACAAGAAATGGCACCTATTTAGCACTATTGATCCAGCTTACTTCAGTAACAAACCACATTAAGTTAAAATCAATACCAGCCACTCTTAAACTGATTTAGGAGCGTCCACACAAAGGGGCTCACACCAGTTTAGACAGATTTGCTTTGTAACCAATTTAGTTAAAACATGCAATCTAGGGACTGATCTGTGCTGTGAACAGCTGGGAGGCATTAATTCCTGGGGTTCAAAGGCATCAATTCCCAAGTGCCATCAATGGCTCTCAAAGGACAGGATATGGGAAGTGTCACTGACAAACATCCATTTTCTTGGCAAAACATAGAGGTCTCCCTCACTCCAAAAGCCAAAGAGAAGGGGGAAACAAAAAAAAACCCAAATCAACCTCAGAGTTAATTTTATTTCTACAGCTCAAACTTTGCATTAAAAAAAAAAAGGCAAACTGAAGCTGCAGGAAACAAACAGCTCAGAAAGCTGTTTTATTTCTCCCCATGGAATATTTAGTCCACAAGACACATGACCTGCAGATCCCTGTGCCCACTGTAAATCCAGCAGCACTGGACTTTGCAGCTCAGGTTCCAACCAAGTGACCAGGGTTGGGGAATGCAGCCTGAGGAAGGGTTTGACAGTGCTGTTTGTCACAGGATCCTGCTGCTGCCTGAGCACCCGAGGGTCTGTAGGGGAGGCTGAGGGGAGCCCTGGGGAGCACAGCCCGGATTCCATCACACACCATGACATCAGGGCTGAGCAGGCTCTGAATCTCAACACCACACAGGGATCTCACTTCACAGGAGATGAGGCTTTAGTGTTTAGTCAAGCTCAAAGGTCTCCATCAGACGTGATGCCAGGGAAGGGCTCCAAGACAACTTTTGGTGTTACCCATCCTGGCCAAGGGGAGGGAGCCCAGGCCCTGTGAGCTGCTGCCACCCCTGTGAGGTTCCTCAGCACCCAAAAAGTTGACACATGATAGAGAAATCAGTATAGACTATCTTAGGCTTGAGCTTCAGAGGGAAACCATCAAAAGTTTGCTCAGGACTTGGGAAGTCTTGGAGCAAATGACTTTGGGCAGGAACAGTTCTGGTTGATCTATAGCAAAGGAGAGAAGAGGAAATCAGGCTCCTCATCCCATGCTTTTTGCCTACAATGTCATAAAAGTATTGCCTTCAGAGAGCTCTTTTACACCTTGGAGAAAAGCATGGAAAAGCATCAGGCCAGTGATGTTTGTTTGGTGAAAAAGCAGGTCTTTAGGTTTGAGCTGTCCCTGGGTTTGTGGTGGTTACAGCCACGGGCTGATCACAGGGCACCCACACAAGCTGTCAGATCAGCAGAGCAATAACCCTCAGAGCCCTTCACAGCTACACACCTCCAGCCTCCAAACCCTGTTCTTTATTCCTCCTTTCTCCCCACTCCTTCCCTGCAGCTGCAGGCACCATTTCCCATCCCTGTTCATTACCTCGGGAGATCAGGATCAGCCAACCCACTAAAAGCCTTCCAAAAGGCAGGAAACACCACACTTCATTGCTGCTTATCCACCTACAAAATATGCATGTTCAGGCATCTTCTCACCTCAGCTGCTTTTAAACCTGCCACTCAGAAGTGGTTTGGGGCTTCAGTTTCAGGCTGTAACTCTGCTTTGTGATTTTCTGGATACCTGGAAGAGATTTTGAAATGGTTTTCCCTGCTGTTACCAGGTAATAATTTGTTTCACAGAAAGAGTCAAGAGTTATATTTATGTTGCTGAATTAAACACAGGAATGTTTTGGAAACAGAAATAAACCTTTTTGGGTTTTATTATTTATTTTGCTTTAGAGCCTCAGGTGCTAAAAATTAGCCTCCACTGTTCCATAAAAGTATAAGGAATGGGTCTTTTCCCAGAGTAAATGAAATAGGAAAAGAAAAAAAAATCACTTTTCACATTTTGCATTTTGCTGCTGGGTGTAGAGCATTCCTAAAGAGGGCAAATCCTGCTGAGATGTCCTGCCTGGGGTCTCCAAGGACAGCAGGCACTTGGATCCCAGAGCCAGGCAGGGTTTGGTGCTTGCACCCCAAGCTCTGGGGCGAGGGGTCGTGTCTGTGATACGAGGACATCTCCACATTGACTGCTCCACTCCACTGGGCACCAAACCCACTGCAACCAAACAACTCTGGGAGCAGCCAGTGCCTTTGCCCAGCACTGCACTGGGCACTGAAACCCTTATTCAGCTGGCAGAACACAGCCCCAGTGACCCCAGAGGGCACAGCTGGAGCTGGGAGCTGTCACCAGGCTGAAGGCTGCAGCTGAAGGGCAGAGCCAGGGCTCTGTGAGCCCAGGGTGACAAACGGCCACCAAGGACACCCAGCACGTGGCTGTGATTGCCATTGGCGGGTCGTGGGCAGGGAAAGGCAGCATGCAGCTCACATGGCCATTTAAGGCCTTCTCTGATGCAGAGAAGGAGAGAAAATCCCTCCAGTAGGTGCTCTGTTGCAGGGAAACATGAATTAAGATGCTTCCTGTGGTGAGTGAGTACTTTCCAAATCCCCAGATCTGAAGAGAAAGCCCAGACCCTCATGGGCACAAAGGCCACCTTTGCAGAAGCTGCTGCTGAGGAGGATCCTCACTGCCAAATGCTAATGCCAGCTGCACTGGTGGTGGTGAGAGGGTGGCATTTGGTCTGATCTCTTTCTTTTCAGCACGTACTCACATTTTACAGTGCCAAGGGCACTTTGCAACAGGAGGACTTAAAACCCAGTTGCAAAATATGCTGCAAGCAGTGATAAGAAATTAATCTATTTTCACTGTCTAATCTAATGTGTGTGGCAAGGTTCCCACCACTCTGCTGGACCCACTCTGAGCTAATCTGAGAGAGCCCAATAAGCTCTGCCCAGGTTGCTCTGTTTCTGTTTTCATCAGAGCCACAACAGGAGCTGGAATGGGAAAAAGCTGCAGTGCTCCAAAAAAACCACCCCCAAGCCCAGCATCTGAGCCCCTCACCAGAGTTTTTGGTGTATACACCCAGTCCTTAATTCAGTTTCATTCACAGAAAGTGCCACAAGCCAAGTTGGTTTTGCCTGATTCCAGAGAGAAATAAAAGTATGTTGGGGTTTGTGGTTTCAAAGGAAGCATTAAGTGCCTATTGACCACATCCTCCCAGTCATTCCTGCTAGGAGTTAAATTCACATGACCCTCCCACAGTGCCCTTACAGCAGGGTCTCACCCAAGGGCTCAGGCTTGCTCAGGCTGCTGTGGGGGCTGATGTTCCCATCCCTTTTGTGTCCTCTCCCCCTGTGAAGGTCCAAGTATTACCAATGCACCCCAAGGCATCCCTCAGGCACAGCCCAGGGAACTGCACTCGTGCCTGGCCAGCCAGGCAGGAAGAAGATGAAGCCAAAGACTAAGACAAGAAAGGTGGTCAGGCTAAGGCAGACAGAGAGACTTCCTGTGCTCATTTTTTGTGTGATTCAGACTGATGGTGCAGCAGGAACCACAGGACAGGCAGAGGCTGTGTTTGTGGTCACAAATCCCCCTTCCTACCATCCTGTCCTGTCTCCAACCTGCTGAGCATTCTCAGAGACACAAAAGCTCCCCTGTGACTATAAATTCATCCTGCCCAAGGGCCAGCAGAGCCTTGCTCCTCTCCCCACACGTGTGTCCCATGCAGGGACACCAAGGAGCCTCTGTTAGTGTGAGCTGCCACACGCACAGATCTGACCCCAGGAGGGCTGTGGGGATGTCTCCCACCTCTCCCCTGCCCTGGGGGCATTCCCAGCCCAGGGAACAGGGACAAGCCCAGGTACTGCACTGGCAGCTCAGGCCAGGCCCTGGGACAGAGGGAGAGGAGCCACCCAGCCCTCGGGCTGTGGCCACAAGCAGTGGTCAGCTCGAGGGCTCCTGGCTCTGTTTGCAGCACTGCCATTGATGCAGCATGCTCAGGGATTAAGAAAGCAGCTTTACCACATCCTGGCAATATGAGTATTTTTTTTAATAAATCAAAAAAAAAAAAATCAAAAAGTCATTACCCAAGGTGTGTTTAATCAGGATTTGCAAAGCACTGAGAGATACTCAGGCACTGTTAAGTGCAAACTAACATCTCTAATCACCGAGTGTCAAGATGTACAGAGCTGCCTATAGACATGAAGAGGCACTTAGCCCACAAAAGCCCCCCTGTTCCACTGCTTCTGGAGTACCTCTGTGAGCCTGGAGCTGGGTTCACCAGGAGATGTGATGCCTCCAGATGAATGCATGGGATTTGAATGCACCTGGGATGGGGTTTCAGCTGGGTGACAGCCAACAGCATCAGGCCACCATGGGCCAGGGGCATCTTTGGGTTCTCAAGCTGCCTTGGCTGCTGAAACACAGCACTTAACCTTTGAGACAGAGCACCAGGGGAACAAGAGCATCTCCAGCCACTCTACCTCAAGACTAAATCAGATCTTCTTTTCCTTACCTTCAAAGCAATAAATGCAGGAAAGGATTTATTGCTTTTTAACAAGTGCCACAGATCATGCATTTCATTAATTTATGCGGGAGGTGGGGGGAGGCGAAGCCAGTTCAATAAATTCTCCCAGACTATTGCTTTGAAACAAACAACTCTGCAGACCCAGCCTGTGGATGTCACAGCAGAGGCTTTTATCCAGATGAGCTATGTGTTCAACAGGGTGAGTAAAATGATTCAAGAAAATGAAAAAAAAAAAACAAGAAGAAACCCAAAGAGGGTGGAGACAGTGGAGCCGTTCTCTACAAAAGGCAACGTATCACTGACACGTTGTTTGAACTCCCAGTGGTGTATTAAAAAAATAAAAATAACCCCCCTCTGAACCACAGCTGCATCCTTAGCTCTCGCTGCTGTGTTATTTTAGCTCGGAGGGAAAAACGACATTGTTAATGCCATTTTCTTCTCTCTTCCCCCCCACCCAGAGAGGAAAACGCGTTTGTTTTTCTTGCAGTGTTTACCATGTGGATGGTGCAGCTCCACTCCCTTCAGACTGGGGAGAAAGGGAAGAGTGTTTGGAGAGGGGTGGCTGCAGGGTGGGATCCTTCCCATCTGATTTACTGGTCAGGCCAGAGCAAATAAAGGGGATAGTCTTTCCCCCACCCTGAGCACAGCAGGGCTGCAGATGTGAACAGTGAGTACAAAATCCCGCCTGAGCCCACAGCATTTCTTTGACAATAGAAAATAAATAGCTCCATATTTGTTTATTTAGTTAACTTCACTTCTGAGGGATTCATTTTGTGCTACTGAAGAGGAGGAAATAGGGATGAGATGAGGCTGGCTGAGCAGCCCTGCAGACCCTGCTGCTGCTGACACCAGTCCTTGCCACAAAGCCTGATGTTCTCCTGACTGTGCCACCCCAGGGAAATCCACAGGGATGTGGTGCCAGCCCTTTGCTGGGCTGTCTCAAGGTCACCAAACATCCCAGGAGTGATGTCTCCAGGGGAAGATGGTGCTCACAGGCGACACAAAATGTCCAGGGACTCATCCCAGCTTTGGCCTCTTTGTCACCAAGCACCAGCACTCCAGCTGTGACCCCTGCACAGTTACACAGGGTCAGCAACACAGACCCAAACTGTCAGGGGAGAGCCTTCCATCCTTTACCTGATGCCAGGGGCACCCCAACAATTTGTGCTGTTTCCTGCACATCACCAGTACAGTGAGGGAAAGGAGCACCTTTGTGAAGGGAAGGGTGGACTGGGATGGGATGAAGCCAGGGTGGGAGGAGTGTGATGGAGGACATTCCCCCTTTCTCCACATAAACAGCTGCACAAGGTCAGAAACACAAGAAAACTGAGGGAGCAGGGGCAGGAGGATGGAGCAGTAAAACATCAATCAAAACTGCCCAGTGGTTCTGCAGCAGAGCCAGGACAAGAAGCACTTTCTGCTGGCACCTCCTGCACTGCTGGTTTCCATTAGGTTATGGCCTAAGGACTGGCACTTGAGTTGCACAAGCTGCAAACGTCCCAGCTTCCATTTTACCTTTCCATCTCGTGTCACTTCTCTCTTACAGAAGGAAAACCAGAGGCAGACAGATAGCAGTGTGTGCAAACTCCTCCTCACCCTCGGCCTCCTGAAGAACATATCAAACAATCTGACACCAGCAGCTCAGGCACACACTGTTCTCTCTCCCCACGCTGCTCTCAATGACATCTATCAGGCACAAACCTTTCACTTGCACACCTGTTTCTGAGTTCCAAATCAAAAGCATCCTCTTTGCTTAAAAATAAATCCCAAACGAGCCAAGTAAGCAAGCCACAAAGTCAGCAGGCCCTGCTCCTGAGGGGGAAGGACAGACAGCTCCAAGGGTGCTCCAGGCCCACTCCAGGCCTCCTTCAGGATTAGGGCCAAGCAGAAATTCACCATCAGGTTCATTAAAGTACCTGGGGTTCAGGAGGAGCAGGGCAGCTCTGGGGACCATCCTGAATTACCCCTGTCAGGGAGACACCGACCTGCTGGGGAGGAGTCTCCCTCCAGAGCCTCATGGAACACCCACTGGCATTTTAAATGTGTGTGTTCCTCTGGCCTCCTGGGAGCTGGTCGTGTGCCCTCCAGCCCAGCACACCCCATTCCATGGGTTTTTAACACCACTACCACAAAGGTAACTCAGTGTAGACACACACTCCTGGGATTTCCCATTTTCATTCAGGGTCTGTGTCTCTTCCCCGAGCTCTGCAGAGCTCCTGGGCACTGGCAGCCACTGTCCCCTGCCATCTCTAAAGGCAAATATTGAAGGTAAGGCTTGCAGGTTTTCATTTAAACAATTGGCAAATACATCACTCTTATCAGAAAACGTTCTGTTTGATCTGCTTTGCCATCAGATAAAAGAAGAGGGTTTTGTTTAAAAGTGTACAATTTTTTTCCCCAATAATTACTGTTAAAATGATTCTTTTTATTTTCTGATGATTTCCAGACTTGTTTTTAAAAATCTTCCCTCAAATACCAACATTTCTGCCCTGCTCATTGCTGCACCTTCTCAGCACCTCACAAATCTCAATTAACCTCAGCCAGCCTGGGAGGAAAAGGCATATTAATAATCCTGTCTCAGATATGGAGAGACCAAAGCTGTTAGCAAATGAGGCCAACACTTCACACTGAGTGCCAGGGACTGACACTGCTTGATTTGGGGAGCAGGGGGGTAGAGCAGGAGCTTCAGGGCTCTGCACCTTCCCAGTAGCATGTCCAGAGCACACAGCACAGGGAACTGGCTCTGGAAGCCAGTGGCAGAGCCAGTTCAACTGGAACTGTTCTGCTAATTACATTTCAGCACCCTCACTGAAATATTTCTGCTCTATAAGATGCAACACTGAAACCACTAAATCAGTTTTTCCCAGAGAATTACAGATTTTGAAACCCACACTGCTGTGTTTCAACCCTAAACTCAGTTGATTCCTTTTCCCCCCATCTTTCCCCATGCTCTGGTATGGATCCCATCATCACTCCCTCATCACTGGGCTGATCTACACAGAATCTCCAAGATAACAAAGTGCTGTAATCCCAATTTCACAAGGCAGAAGGGGAGCACAGACAAATTAATTTGGTTAGCTGCTATCACAAGCATCTATGGCACAGCCAGGGGAGGGACACCCCAAGTCAGAAGCTCAACTTAACATCTGTTCTATAATTCCTCTGAGATATCAGCTGGGATTTGACCTTGTAGCTACTTGAGCAGAGATAGTGAGCTCTAACACAATCTTCAGAGAGACAATATTACATGGCTGCTTCCTATATCACACAAAGATAACACTAGTATGTTTTTAAATCACGTGTTATAAAAGAAGGCAATGAGAGATTAAGGCTACTGATATTTTCCTGACAAAAATTTTCAGTGTCTCCACAGCAGCTTTGTCACTGAGTTTAGGGCTCTGAGAATTACAGTTACTCTGCTTTATTTCTCCCCCCTTGACTCTCTCAAAAGGCAATTTCTCAGGTTATAAAGCTGCTAGAATGTAACACACATTACCTGACTGCTGTCTTGCTGAGGGCATCAGCCATGAAGCACCATGGCAGGCAATCTCCAAAGCCTTGTCCACCAGCAAGGAAGCCTGGAGGGTGACAGCCTGCAGGTGACAGCCACCAATTCTTGTGGACACAACTGAGTAAGGCATCACCACACCACAGAAACCCCTCCTAGAGACCAGGATAACAGCTTCTATGCCATCTTAACCAGGAGTTAACCAGCTCTGCTCCCATCAACTACAACCTCACAACCTTCCTCTCCTAGTTTGTTACAAATGAGATACATCCCAGCCAATTAGCTAATAATTAAACCTGACTACAAGGCCTCAGAAGGTTTTAGGGGAGCAGTTCCCCAGCCTAAGCCTCCTCCCAGCCAGTTTGACACAGGTTTGAGCTCAGGATACCTTTCTGTGTCTCGGGGCTCCGGGGTGATTCTTGGCGCAGCCTCGGTCTCTGCTCTCCCTTTATCTCTCCTTGCTTCAATAAACACCAATGCAAGGACCCAGAGTTCTTGGTCCCCTGCCAAAGTCCCTTCCTCTCTGCAAATAGCCCAGAAGAGGGTTTGGGACACCAGCCTTTGCACTGCCTTTTTTCCTTTGCTTTTCAGGCGCTCCCCTCTGCAGGGTGTGAGGTTTCCCTCACCTGCTCATTGGACACGCTACAAGCCTGCAGTCTGCTGAGCTTAGAGATTGTTCTGCCAGCCAGGAAACCATGTGGGACTGGTGGTGAGACCCAAACTGAAAACAAAACTCGGGACAAAAGCACCGAGAGCCTGCAAACCTGCTCAGATTAACAGCAGGAAACAAAGAGGCTTTCACAGGCAGGACAGCAGCACATGCTCTGCCCTCCCTAAGCTGTCACTGCAAAATGAAATTGCTGATCTCAAGTGCCAAGAGGAAAAAAAGACAAAGAACTTGATCCAAAGAGAAAATCTCACCCAAACTAGCCTTCAGATGGGGCAGCAATGGAGAGAAGTTGAGCCCCTGCTCCCCATTCTCCCCCTGGCTCAGGGATGCTCTTTTTTATTTCCCCCCTGGAGCAACAAGTGGACCCATCCTGACTTAGATTAATAGCTTATGGAAGAAAATAGGCATTTCCTATCATATTTTCCTCCAGCACTTGGGTGGGACAGCAGCAGGCTGATGAGTTTTGGCAGCAGCAGGGAGCTGGGGAGTTGGTGGGAGCTCAGCCCAGCGCTTGCTCGGGGTGGGACGGGAAATTCACTGTGGATGTCGGTCAGCAAGATGTGACTGCCTCGAGTTAAAAGCAGAAGCATTTTAATAAGAAATATGCCTCTGAGTCACGATGCTCCAGGGACCAGTGGTGTACTGTCTTACCCACCAGCCTCACTCAGGGACTTTTTTAAGGTCAGAATCTGGGCTTAAAATTGCTCAGCTGTGAAGAGAATAAACACTTGGTCATGTTTGCTCACTCGAGCTAAAGGTGAGTCACCTGTAATAACTTTCAGAGGGAAAATTATATGAGTAATACTTTGAGAACAAGGTATGAAAAATATCAAGAGGGAGCCTTGTGATGTATTTAATAATCACGACCCCTTGCTGAATCATGATCCTCTCAAAGAGCCATTCCCTGGCTCACCATCATTTGATTGCATGGCTCTGGAGCGTGCTAACCCTAAAACATTCTGCAAATACATTTGTGTCGCTCAGCTCTATCTGTGTTTAGAGAGTGCCTTGGAGAACACATTAAACACTTCAGCTGCTGAAGCGAGTGTCAGTGCCGTCCCAAGAGCCTCTGAAGTAAATGATGTCGTTAAGCACATCGTGGGAATAGTCATATTCATCTCCCAGCTCTGAGCAAACCTGCCTTTGCACCAGAGCCACGGGGGTCAGAGTGGGTGTGTTGGCACATTTTCAGCAGCTCCCAGCTGCTGGTAGCGGCAGCAGGACGAGCTGTGTGAGGCCTGACCCTGCTGCTGGCTCCTGTGGAGCTGGAAATGGAGGAGCAGGTGGGAGATTCTGGCCAGGGTTCCCCACAGCCAGTGTTTGCCTTGCCACCTGCCAGCATCTCCTCAGCCCTCCTTGGCTCCTGCCACACACTGTGCTCCCAGCCCAGCCTAGCAAAGGCAGTGGGGCACACCAGCCTGGAGGGATGAGCATCCACCCCTCAAGACAGGCTTGGAGCAGCGGATCAGAGCCAGGGAAGTGCCTGCTGCTGGGTATTCAGTAAGGCCAGGGGGCCTGGCTGCTCCTCCCAGGCAGCTCTCATGGTGTGCTATGCTCTGCTCTTGAAGGCTGGCCAAGTCCCTGGAGAAGCTCAAGCATCAGCCTCAAGCTTCCTGGCAGGTTCCACGTTTGGATTTACAGCATGTTAAAGCACTGTGGGGGTTGAGAGAAGGCTGAGCCGTGGGTGCAGGGGAAGCAGAGCATCTCCAGCCCCAAGGGCAGAGCTGCAGGTGCCCCTGCAGAGATGCAGGGATGGGCTGTGCCTGGCAGGGCCAGGTGCTCTGCTCCCAGCCATCAGTTTTCCTGTGCTGCCCTTGCCACGTGCTCCAGGAGGCATTGCTCACGCTGCCGGGCAGCAGGATCCTGACACGACTGTAATGTAATTTTGCATGTGTTAATTTCATTTCTTGGCTTTGCTCAGGATCAGCTATTATTCTGCTGAGATCGTAACCAGGAACGGGTGAAGCTGGTTCAGAGAAAACAGCCAAGCCCATGCCTTTCATTTCCTCTCTCCTCCCAACTGCTGTGACCTTTGCCCATTATTAGAACCAAAATTGAAATAAGCCTTTTCTAGCTGAGGCTCTGAAATACTCAGCTCTGAGTCAAATTCATGGAACAAGGGAACTGATTCAGACAGCCACAAGCTATTGTTTCAGTTCCACCTTAAAGCAGTTCCAGCTCTGTCAGCTCTTTTCTTTCCTCCTTTTAAAACCCAGCTGGGAAAAGCCCCAGTAAGAGGCTGGTTGACACTGGGGATGGAGGCACTGAGCTGCTCACAGCTCTTTCCAAAGCAGCAGCACATCTCCCACACTGTCCTGCCCAGGC
Organism: Passer montanus; assembly: GCF_014805655.1. Classification (NCBI taxonomy): domain Eukaryota; kingdom Metazoa; phylum Chordata; class Aves; order Passeriformes; family Passeridae; genus Passer; species Passer montanus. Next base: position 2,568,008 of record NW_024370263.1, on the reverse strand, counting down.
AGGGGCTCCCTGTCACTCAGGGGACAGACCCTGTCTGTTGTCACCTTGCTGGAAAACCAGACCCACGATATGGCAAATATTGAGTGGGTGGCTCCTAAGGAAGGTTCTTTGGTTTCACTAGATCCCAAAAATCCAGCAGCTGGTACTGTATCCCTTGGAGAAGGGAAGAAGCCCCACTTGAAGGACTGCTCTGCACAGTCTCACTCCCAAAACACCATAGTGTTATTTAAATACATAAATCATCCATCTTTAGCCACCAGCATGACAAACTCTGCCTGGACATCCCTGCAACCTGCACAGTCCTGGAGGAGGGCTCCCTGCACTGGTGGGAGCATTTCTCCCAATCCCACCCTGTTTCTGAACCGCAGGAACAGACCTCAGTGCAGCTACACCCATGCTCAGTTCCCTGTAGAAGGTAAGCCAAGCCCCTAGGAAAAAGGCTATTACAGGATTCTCTGAGTCACCCTGTGCCTTCTCCAGTTGTACTTAAACCTGATACTGATCCATACTCTTGTTAAAAGCAGAAATTAAGCAGAAGAACAAGTAGCTGGGAAGGCACTTTAAAGACTTCTTCATCAAAGGTGATTTCAAAATATTTTCCAACTCGGCATCCTTTAACATAAATACACCACCCAGGTTCCCAGGGCCTTTGGGGTAAGATCAGTGTGGTAAGGAAACCTCTTCTCTGCCAAAGTCTGATATTTGAGCAGCTCCTACTTGCAAAATAACACAGGCACCTGTTGTTTGTTTTGGCAATTCTGAAATCACAGTGTTCCCATAAACTACACACACACACACATATGGGTCCTGGGAGAGCCCTTGCTCTCAGTGCTGGAGGAGATAGTGTTATTTAAATAAATAAATCCTCAAGGTTTCTGAGTGGTTTAGCCAAGACTGCATGGAAAAATTACCGTGCAACTGTCAAATAGCTGAGATTTAGGCCCAAAGGCCATGAAAGGTGTCTGTTCTTGTTTCATTGCAATGGAAGCATGCCAGCCATGACCACAACTGAGCACAGCTCCTGGTAACAGAAGTGCTTCTTAACAAGGAGAGGTGGGATTTGCTTTTTGAGCACCTTTGCCACCCAGTCCAGTGGAAAGCTCACAAGTAATGTGGTAAAAGGTTAAATTCAGATGCAAAGCAGAATTTAAAACCACCAAGAGCTAGAGCAGGTACCCACACGTGTGCAGGCACAAAGATGTGTTGGTGCAGGACCCTGAGCAGGGATGGGCACAGAGATTCTGCACCACACTAGGGAGGAATGGACAATGTTTGAAATGAGGCTTTTTTTCCTCTTCCAGAAAAAAACAAAAACCCAAGCCCATGGATGTTAAAACTGCAGAGCTGTGCATGAAATAACAACCTGTTACCCAGCCTCTTGCCTGAAACATGTTTGTTTCGTACAGCGTTTATGCAGAAAATTTTTTCAGACACCCAAGACAGTTGTGATTACTCACCTTAATGTTCAGCATTTATCCATATCTAGCTCATGGTAGTTAACATACACAAGCCAGCCAGGCTTAGCAAATCTTTGCCCTTTCCTACATTATTGATCTGACATTTCCTCTGGAGTATTTCAACTGAGAATTAAATTAACGCCGTATCTATGGACATTACCTAGTTAAAGCAGACCAGCTGCACAGGCTGGCACACCCTTTGTTCAGTCAATCACCATCTTCCTTTTATTAATTCATGAAACCTTGTTGTTATTTCTTAAAAGTGGAAGATGCCATTAGCAATGCTAATGAAAACTACCAGGCTCATTATGGGCAGAGCTCTGCAGCCAGCCCTGAAAGAGCTCTCTCCATCCTACAGAGACCTCGCTCTGCCCTTCCCAGGCAATAGGAATGAGTTGTTTGCTTCCTCTCAGAATGTTCTTGGGAGAAGATATGCCTGCTCTTTAACTGTGTGGTGTCCAGACAAACCTGCTCCAGCTGGGGCAGCTCCAGGAGTCCCCTGGAATGGTCCCACCTTAGTCCTGGCGCCAAGGAGGAGCCAGCACAGGTAGGAACAGCATCATCCCACTTCTTTCCTTTCCCTTTTTAAGCTCAAACTAGATTGCTTCCACAGTTAAATATTAAGGTTGTTTCCACAGTTAAATATTCATTTTCCCTTTTGCTTTTATGTCACAGAAACACCACTGAAAGATCAGCAGGAAAAACAAATTACTCAGGAAAGGCTGTTTGGCCTCAGGAAGAGGTGTCCTCAGCATAGACTCAACTGCCTTCCTGGATTTACAGGGCTTTCTTTGGTATTTAATAAAGATTGCTGCTCTGACACTAAAGAGAAACATCTGCTGCCTTGTGTCTGGCCAGCTTTAACAGCCTTTATTTTTCCTTCTTAAGAGAACAGTTTGGATTGATTAAGACTCAAGCAAAGTATTTTATACTTTGATACATCCCCAGCTTGTTGAAATCTTACCTGAAATCTTAAAAAAAAAACCCAAACAAACCTACAAAAAAAACCCCTCAGTACACAAAATGAAAGTCTGGAGGACATGTAAAGGCCCAGAAACTTCAAAGCAGCACTTTCAAGGCTGAGGACTGGATGTAAAGACTTTTTTATTGCTCCAGCCACAAAGAAGGCCTTCAGCTGGGCTCTGCTCAGGCTGGGGCTTCACCTGCACAAAGCTTTGCTGCAGCTGAGGGAGTCCCAGTTTGTACACACACACACACAGAAGCCTCGTGAAGACCAAACAGGGGAAAATCTCCAGTTTTGGACTCTGCCTGACCTTCCACCCAGCTGGAGAGCAAAGCCTCCAGAAGTTTCATGTTGCTGGATCACTTGGAGATGTGATGGGAGAACCTGAGGATGCTCTAACACCTGCAGAGCTGCATCTTCAGACTGGAACAAGACATATTTTCAGTTTGAAGAGTGATAGGAAACACAGAATAAAGAAAACAAATTGGAGGTGGTGCTTTTTATTACATACAAAGCTCTGAACAGGAATCAGTGCAGTCTTGTTGACTCCAAGCATGGAATACCTCTAGGTAAAAAAAAATATTTCTGCTTCACATATTGCCCTAGGTTATTCCTGCATGGAATACCTAAAAAAGAGGTTTTTGCTGTCAGATTTCACTTCCTTCTTTAAAACTCCTCTACTTTTCGTTTGCAGAAAGGAGAGCTGCCAGAGAAGATGATAAATGTTAATGTTGGTAAATGCACTGTGCTGGGTGAAGTGGTGGAGCACTCAGGCAGATGATGGCTCTGTGAAAGCATTTCAGAGGAGAGCAGAGCAGGCTCAGGGCTGGCTCCATGCTGGCACTTGCTCCAGGCTGCTGCTCTGCCCCCAGCATGAGCAGTCACAGGGTAAGGGGTTAAGCACATGCAGCCTGTGAGCTGCAGCAAGAGGCCTCCCTCACACTAAAAACTCATCACTTGAATAGCCCAGCTCAGCAAAAAAGCCTCCATTTCAGAGATAGGGAAATGATGTGCTACGGTCCCTTGCACAGCTTAGCTGATGGGGTTTAGGAATAATGTGCCTTGCTTCTGTTATCAAATATAAAAAAAATTCCTTGCTTCTGTGCACCCAAAGATCCCATTCATGTCACAGATTGGGGTGTATTTTGTGCTGTGGGTAACAAGTGCCCACTGGGGTTTGGGCTGGGGCTACTTCACCTCCCCCTGACCGCAGGCACCAGCCAGGGACCACCCTCACTCAGCTCCTCTGTATTTTGTTCCCCCTAAGGAGTGTCCCTGTGTTAGCAGGGACATTTAATTCACTCCCTTCTCCAGCAGTTTAATTGCTGAAATTATATTAAAGAGCTGGAGAAGGACACAAACCCATAGAAACCAAACCCCTGGAAACATCGTGGCACCCAACCACAACCCACTCTCTTCACAAAGAAGAAATCACATCAGGTCAGCTTCGGCACTGCCAGTTTATTTAGCTAAGACAAGAGAGTTGCTGGAGCAAATAATTGAGGAATAATATGATAAAACACAATAACAGCAATAACTGCCTTTACTGATGGGCCTCTGAATGAGACGTGCTCAGTGTGCTGCACGTGCCCCACGTGCTGTCATTTCCTTGCTCTGAACAGATTTGCTGAAGATTTGAGCCCTAATCTGTGCGCTGTAACATTATCTCAGCATTTGTATTTGTGTGCTGATCTTCTGTGGTTGGACGTGGGCTTTGGCTCCCGCAGGGCTCCCTGACACACTCTGATCCTGTCTGCTCTAAATAACTGCACACCAGATTTTACATGGGGAAAAAGGGTTGGTTTGGTTTGGGGCTTTTTAGTAGCTTTTTTTGGGTTTTGGCTTTTTTTTTCTAAAGCGACAAATTTGTGGTGTCTGACCCCAATGCTCACCCTGGATTTCAGAACTGCAAAGGGACTGACAAAGGGACTCATCCAGTTACCCAAAACAAATGATCTGAGCACAGAGCAGATCCTCAGCTGATGTAAAATCAGTGCTATTCACACTGCATCCCAAGGCAGGATCTCTCTGAACCACTGTCCACTGAAAATGCAAGAAGCCAAGTGAAGACCCCAAACTGCTACCAAATAGCATTGTTCTTTTAATGTGCTCGAAAATAAACAGTCCATGCCAGGAGTATTATCCTGAGAAGGAAGAGCACCTGCCACTCCTATGGACACAGTCTCCCTTTTTCTTTATCTTGGGCTTCTGACTCCTTAATCTGTTGTGGAATGTCATTTAATTAAGCATTTTCAGGGTTCACTCTAGGCCGTGGGATTATGCTGTAAGCAGGCAACGCTGGCCTGAAGTTGTGATAATTAAGGCCACGAAGGACAGCTTGGCACATTGTCTAATCAGGGAGCCAACATAAATATGCCAGAGCTGGTACTAAATATTTCCACGGTAGAAGCATTCAGACTTACTAGATGGGGTTTCCCCTAATCATAAAGGAATAGAGAAATTAAAAAAAAAAAAAAAAAAGCTTTTTCCAGTTAAATTAAATTAGAAAGGAAATAAAAGACATTAGAAACATTCTTGACAGAGGAGCGCCTGAAAAGATTTAATCCCAACCTTACTAATTCTATGCTTTTATGAATAAAGGATTAATGAGCACTAGGAAGGGGAGGAGCTGGGCAGGGTAGGGCACTGCTGCTCTGCACCCTAGCTCTGAGCCAGACCCCAGCCCCAGGATCTGCCCTGAGAGGTCAAACCCACACCCTGGGGGGAATTGGTGCAGCTGGGCTGAGCCCAGGGAGCTGCTGTGGATCCACCAGAAGAGCTGCCAGTGCCACCTGTGCCAGTGGCACCTGTGTCCCCGGTCCCTTGGCATGGAGCAGAGCGGGTCAGGCTGCAGCTGCTGAGTGCTGGCACCACAAACAGTGCCTTCCTCCCCACCCAAGGTGTCACAGCAAGGAGGGCAGCTGGGTCCCCACAGCACCCTTTGGGCAGCCGGGGGAAGAGAAGAAAAAAATAGGGAAGGAGAAGAAAAATAAATGAACTGACCAGGCCCAGTTCCCTCAGGCAGTGGCTCACTGCCCAGTGGTGTCTCTGGGAGCCACGGGGGCACTCATGGGTCATGTGAAGAAAAACCACCTCCTCCTCCTCCACTGCAGGTACAGAGGAGTTTCTTGTATTCCTGCCTTCACTTCTCACCTTCAGCTGCAGCTGAGCTGTCCACACTACTTCCAGGGCATCACCTCTCCTCCTGTCTCCATTCTCTCCCTCCCACTCCAGTTCTGTGCTCCACACCATCCCTGCATTGTGCAGTTTCAGACAAATGTCTGTGGAAAACGGCAGAATCCCTCAGCACAAGAGCACCTATCAAGTTTTCTTGCTGGTGAGACCCAGTGCTGACACCCATCCCCTCCCAGCCTAGAGTTCATGCACAGAAAACACCCTCAGGAATTTTCCCCTCTTCCCTGCTCCTCTCATGGGATAGGAATTTACACAGCATGATGTTTCTCTTAGTGATAATCTTGTCTGTTTTCCCAGTTTGCTTGGGTTTCTTATTTGCTGGCAGAGGTTTATTTTATCCTTGAACAGGCTCAAACACAGCAGATGGGTACAACCAGCTCAGCTACCTGCTGCAAAGTCTGTATTATGGTTGTACTATGAATGCTCACAGAAGTTTCTTTGAAAATTACCAAGTGTGACACACAGTTTTGGGTTCGAGGGCTCCTATTGTTTCCAGTATTGCCAGGCATGAAAAGTTCATATAATACAGCAACAATGTTCAGAGCACTACAAAGGAAAGGGGGGAAAGATGCATTCAATCTATACAATGTGATTATGGAAGAAAGACTGAAAGGCTGGATTAAAAAAGAAAAATAGAGAGGCAAATGATAAATAGAAAAGAGCTCTATAGTCTAAGCATAACTACAAATAAAAGTGTTACTGGTTACTGAATGCATTTTACAGGACAGGGAGACACTGGTGTGTGCAGCACCGAGCACAAGCAGCGCTCTGCCATCCCCTGCACCACTGCATCTCACAGCTGCCATTCACACAAAGGCTTGCAGGAGCCAGGTCATTGTCCTCCTTTTACCTGAGTAAAATGCAGAACAGGCTGGAAAGCAGCCCTGCTGTCCCTCCTTGTGCCCAGCAGGGCCCGGAGCTGACAGCCGGGGCTGCGGCAGCGTTGCTTCCCCAGCGCCTCCTCATTAGAAGCCTCTCCTGAAACATGCTCAGTGTCATTTCCATTTAGCATCAGGTGACAGGCATTTCCTTCTGCAACGTTCACTTTAACAGTGGTATTATTACTTTTACTTGAGTGCTTTGATTTAAGCCACGGGAGATGTCACAAATTAGTGTTTACAAAACTTAACACGAGGGGGCTGTCAGTACTTGCTTGAAGACAAGGATTTAGATGGTTGAGACCCCATTGAGGAGGTAGCAGACTAATTGCAGGAGCCAGGGTACAGAAGGATTCTAGACCCAAGTGTCACCTCAAGCAGAAGTGAAATTAATGATGCTGAGAGTGTAGCTCAGTGAAATGAAACACCCTCCCCCTCCTTCTGTTGTTTGTTGTTGTTGTTGTTGCTTGGGTTTTTACACAGTGCAAAAAGGAATTAAAAGAACAGAGTGGAAGAGTCCAGCTCACCTTGGTAACTGCTCTATCTGCTTACAGCATCCTGCCACTGCATGAGAAACATGAACACACTCAAGCAGTGAGCATCTCTCTGCTCCTTGCTCACCAGCACCAGAGTTACGTGCTGCAAGAGAACAGAATCCAAGAGGGCTTGAATAAATAAATTGCCTCGTATCCAAGGAGGATATACAAATTCTTCTGTGATCCAAGAATTCAGTGATACTATCTGCTAGCTGGGAGACTGCTTTTTCCAGCACTTAGCTATCCAAGTGGAAGGAATCTATTTTGCATTCAAGAAAGTCTGAAAAATACATGTAATTACTCTGACTAATAAACAGTCAGGACAAATACAAATTGTAAAAGTGTGATATTTAAAATCCTTCAAGAATAGAAGGCATCAGTGTGCAGAGGAATGCAGAGTGTCCCTCAGAAACACAGCTCTCCTAAGAGGCCCTCCAGCAAGGCAAGGTATTCCCATGTTCATTGTTAATGACCAACCACCTGCCACTAAACACACAGCAGCACTAATGAGGAGTTTGATACAAGTGCAGCTTCCTTTGTGAGATGAACACACCACCTCAGAGCCACCAAAGTGGCCGAAGGTCCCATCAGACACATCCTCTCCAGCCTTTCATCATGATTCATTGCACTGCTCAGTGCAAATCACAAGCTACGAAATTGCATTATCAGTACAGCTCTTTTTAATCAATTCAAGGTACTGATGTTTAAATATCTCCTGCACTGAAAAGCAATTGCTGTTTAAATCCATTTTTTAAAGAAATCATTATAACCTTCTCGTAATTGCTTATCTCTCAGAAGAAGATAACGCAGACACAGCTGCTATTTCAAAGCCCATTTTATACATGTAACTCAAACAGTCACATCTGAAATACAGCAGAGATTCTGTCTAATTCAGGAACCTATTTATTGCTGACTGCATCGTGTGCCAGGGCTGTGGCCTTAATTACACCCACACCAGAGGTATTTATACACTGTGATTTGCCCACGGACTTTTTCCTCTGCTGTGCCCCCCTTCAGCAAAACATTTCAAGAGATGCTCGAGATCACACCAAAGTGATTTACTGAGCATCTCCACACTGGCTTCAGGGAGCTGTTTTCCTCTGGATGATGCTCCCTTTGCTTTCCCCAGCCAGGCAGGCAGAGCACCTCATGTGCCCCACCTCTGCTCAGGGTGGGTGGGTGGGTTCAAACCTCAGCATCCCCCCCATGCTCACCCTTGGAGCCCCAGGCCTGCCTCTCTAATAGAAAACCTCAGGAAAATATCTGTGTGGTAGATAAGGTCACATAATGCTGCTGGGGTCAACAGCCATCTCTATCTGTCTGGGTTTTAAAGAGGAAATATGATCTTGCCTTGAAATTGAATATCTCCCTTGTCCACAGGTGAGTGGATGCTTCCTGCTGCCTGTGAGATGGAACAGCCTCCCCACAGCCACAGCAGCCAGGCTGCTCCCCTGGGGCAGCTCCAGTGCCAGTGGCCAGGGCCAGCACAGCATCCGCAGATAAGAGCCCCAGCTCCTGTTATCAGTGGAATATCAGCTCCCCCAGGGCTCCCCAGGGCACCCTCCCGTCCTGCCACCCCCTTTTGCTGCTCTGCTCGCCCTGTGCAGCCTCCCAGGCCAGCAGGAGGGGATGATGTCCCAGCAGTGTCCCCAGGCAGGTGCCCACAGCACATTCCCACTGCCACCCCCGGGAGCAGCTGAATCCCACACCAGCACCCCAGCAAATGCAATCAGAGGCTCTGGGAGATTGCAATTCCCATTTCAATCAGTGATTAGAGAGCCCAGGAGCCTTGCAGGAGCCAAGATTTCCCTCCAGCTCACAAGCAATTCACTGCCCTTGCCCTGCTGTGGCCTGAGATGCAGATCTCCAGCTCCACAGCACACATTCCTGCAGGGGTGGGACCCATGACCAAACCCTTTCTGCCATCCTCTCCTGCAAGGAACAGAACTAGACACAGTGCCCAAACACAAGGTTTGGGAAGTCCCAAAACGTGATGGCCCATCAGGATCATCCATCTTCCACACAGTGCAGGCCTCAGGGCTTCCAAAAATTAATGACAGTGGAAAACCAGAGATATTTCTCAGGAAAATATACATCCTGATGTTATTATTGCTAGCACTGAAGGAGGCACTGGTGCTTGTGTTGTTCCAACAGTTAATTATCTTCACTTTTAAAAACGTGCATCCTTTTTCCCCTGACAGAAAACTATGCCAACAAATTAGTCAAGCTAATCAGTGCCCTGACTCACTACCTAACATCTAAGAACAGGAGAAAGAGATGAGATAAAATACATGGGTAATACAGGTTCTAGAAAACTACAGATAAAAATACTCTGGAAACTAGGTTAAATTACCAGGAAGATAAAGCACATTAAAAAACAGGAGGATATGAATCAATAATTTACATTTCAGAACAGTTACTCAGACATTTACAAGAGCTTTCAAACACCTGTCTCCCTCAACCCTCTCCAAATCTTGACCCTGACAATGATCCTCAGCAATTTCCTCAGAAGTGAACTAATTTTTACAACCTCCTGCAATTTTGCTAGAAGGAACATGGCAAGTGAATGGAAAGGGAGAAAATATTTGGGGCGTAGGAGGGGACCCAGAATCTCTCTTGATTGCAATTGTTGCCACCACCACAGTGTAGGTGATTTCCCACCACTTATAATTGAAACAAATTAATGCAGTTCTGCTTCTAAACGTTGTGTTTAAGGCCACAGAGCCCCTGATGCTGTTAACACAGCTGGAATGCCAGCTCGGAAATGTCAGCTTTCCTCCCTGCACTGCAAAAGCTCTACTGTTAATTTTGACATCTGGTTTTTAGTGAGATGCATTTCTTGCAGAGCAAATGCACACTGACAAATCCAGGGCCCTCTGTGTATTTTGGTAAATTGCAATCCATTATGAATATATATCTTGCTGTAATTAAATGTTAGCTTTGCAGTTGCAACGCAAGCTGTCCAAGTATCTGGTGGGAACATTTAATAACAATAATATTTTGCTACCTCATTTAAGTATCCCTAATACACTTGCCTGGATGAGTTTTCCCCCCGATATATTAACAGCTTAATAGCACACAGGTGAAAGCAACGAGGTGATATTGAGATAAAAAACTGCCCTGGCAGCTTGGAGCCTCTCTGCAGAGGAAGCAGAACATTGACATGTCTGCAGCAGCTCCCCCTGGGATCTGGCTGACAGCAAACATCATGGATCAAGACAGTCCTGCGACAATGCACAGCTCAATTACTGCTCACTGCCTGCCCCAAGTGTGCTCCGAGGGCCTGGCCCAGGGATCTGGGGATGGGGATGGCTGCACTGAGCACATCCCCACAGGAAGGGAGCAGGGCTGCTGAAAAGCCTTCCCTGCACCTGCTTTCCGGCACTGCAAAGGAGTCCTTGCTCTTCTCGGTGATAAATAGTTTATTTTTCTTAATTTAGCCCAAAATATTCTGGACACCAAGTTAGATCTAATGTGAAGAATCACATCTGTCCCAGAGGAGAATGGTCAGGGATGCCAGGGAAGCACTGCACCCCCCGGGCAGCCTGAGTGCCTGCTGGGGCTGGGGACTGTGCCTTCAGATGCTGCTTCCTGCCCCAGCAGCCACAGCCATGGCAGGCCAAACACCCCAGCCTGCATCTAGGCCTGACCTATTCCGAGATCCAGCTGCTTCAGCTGGCTCAGTCTGACTTGGCCCTGGCTGTGTATCCCAGTAAATCACCTCCTGTCAACAGCACAGGCCTCCAAAGGGCTGCACGTCAGTCTGGTGGCACACTGGCTGCCTGCCCTCCAGAGGGGCTGGCTGCCTCCTGCTGCCCCAGACAGGGGGGATCTGGTGGCAGGAATGCTCAGCAATGCTTTGTCCTGCAGGATCACATTGCTCCAGCAATGAGAACCAGCCAGAGCTGCCCTGCTGGCTGGGAATGTGCTCCCTGCCTGGCTGGAGCTGCACAGGCAGTGCTCCAGGCTGAGGGTGCCCAAAACCCCGGGTGACCACCCTGACCCAGGCTCTGTCAGCACATGGAGCAGCTGGCCAAGAGCATGGGGCTGTGTGCTTCAGGCCCAGGGGAGAGCTGACAAAACCCAGCCCTGAGACAGACACACCACCCCAGGCACTCCACACCCACAGCCAGGCTCTGCTGGTCTCAGATCTGCACTCACACGGGGCTGGGAGGAGCAGGAGAGACCCAGGGAAGTCCAGCCCATCTGCTGCTCAGTGTTAGAACCTTTCTGGGCTCAGCAAAAAGCAATCACACCCCTGGCAGAGCCAGCTCACAGCAGCAGGCTGGAGACACAGACACCCCCTCCACGTGGCATCACCTTTTTCTGCTGTACTGCAAAGTTAGTTAATTTAGCCCAAAGCTTCAGAAATATCTGACTCTACCTGATATTAAGGATTCTGTAAGAAATAGATTAAAAAGGAGGCAGCAGTTGAGTAAATCATAACAAGTTATGACAAGAAAAAAAGTACAGTGAGGCCTAGACACCAGAAAAATAGACCAAGGAGATATTTAGACACAAGCATAATTTTAATCTCACTAATTTTGCAATAATTGCTCTCTATCTTAAATTATATAAAATAACAATAAATTAGAGCATCTAGAAAGAAAACCTCAAGAAGTCATTAAAACTTTTGATGCTGTTTATAATCAAGAAAAATGAATATAAGGTAGCAGGGGGAAGGCTACTCAGCAACGCAGGTACTACAGTTCCTGGGCATTTATGAGCAGCCTTGGTGTGGGGAGTTTCCCAAATCTCTGCATGCAGACTGGATACAGCAGCCACACAGAGCTTTACACAACAAAGAGAATCACAGGTTCTCATTTCTTCTAAATTGCTCACCATGTCTTGCTCTAGCACATAAAATTTGGAATGCTATCCAACATATATCAAGACTCCAGACAGTAAAATCTAGAAGGAATTAGGACCTGTGTTTTTTCATCTCAAATCAGTACCTTGTCCATCTACTGGAACAGTCCTGATCCCAGATAAAAAACAGTTTGCACCATCTGCTATTACTGTCAAACTTATTATTATACTCCTTGGTTGTATTTTGTTTTAAAGTGCTGCTTAGGAGGGGAGCAAAGCTCACAGTGGAAAAACTTAACTGCCACCAGGGATCTGGATCAGACCCCAGTGAGTGGAAGAGAATTAATATTAATTCCTAACTTTGCTATTTGAGCATGACGTGCCCCCAGGCTGGCTGCTTGTCTTAGCAGAATCACTATCTCCTGTTTAGGCATGACAATATTTGTCAAGTGTAATGCTCATTAGGCTGCTGTGTGGTCAGGCCAGCAGTGTATAAACACTGGGGAAGATCAGGTGGGGGCTAAAGGTCTGTGCTTTGTGGTCAATTACAGCCTTCAGCATTAATGATGTCACCGTGGAGAGGCACAGGGAGGAGAGAGGGAAGTGCTTCTCCAAGGCTGGTCTTGACAACACACCTTGGCTCCAGGGAGCTGGCAATGAAAAATGTAGTGTGCACCTCAGCCCCTGCCTAACCCTCTCAGTGATTCATTTCAAGAATAGTCTAGTGGCTTCTTTTTTTTTTTTTTTCCACATCTGAATAAAAGACAGGCTTTCTAACCTGAAGTGTGTTCTCTTGTATTCTTCAGAATTCACACTGTTGATGGTACTTCAACTTGATGTCTAATCAAAGAGAGAAGAAGCAGCACAGGAGCTGAAGGAAGTTTCATATCTATGCCTTTGTTTTGAGCTCTACACTTCTCCCCCCACAAACCCTGGGATTTCCCAGCAATCCCTGACATTTTGACTCTATTTGCTTGGAGAGTTCTTGTCCCAGTTCCTGTGCAAACTGGGAAAAAACAATATGGTTTCTTAGCCTTCTGCTCTTGAGAAATTACAGGTCTTTTTTTTTTTCTACTTTTAATAATTATTAAAATGGGATTTTAGGTTTGCAACCTCTTAAAAAGAGAAGGATAAAAAATCCAGTTTAAAAGCAGAAAGATGTGGCAATACTTACAAATACTCACTAAAGGAAAACTAATGATGTGGATAATCATCTTCAACTGGCAATATCCCACTTACTACCACAGGAGAAGGGCCACACATCAGGCTCTGCTGCCAACCCATTGCAGGGCAGTGCTTCAGTGAAAGCACCATCAATGAAAGCACAAATAGGAGGAGCTCCTGCAATCCTTACCCAGCTCCCCTAGCCCACTGGAGCACCATAAATACAAAACAGCATGAGACAGCAGTAGCAGGTCCTGAAAGCCCAGTGAAATTTGGCATAGGTATAACAGGCTAGGTAAGCATGGATATTCCAAACTTAAAAAAAAAAAAAAGAAAGAAAAAAACCCCAAAAATCCATGGTGCAATCCTTCCCTAAGCAGGAAATTACTTAAGCTCAATTTTAAGCAGGATTTAAAGCCATGTATTTAAGCTAAGGACAGGTTGAATGCCTTGCTGAAGGAGGAGTGCTTTGATCAGAGTCATCATTTGTTTAACCTATGACCATTCATTTCAATTTAATTGGCATCCATCATCCTCACCAATGCAGTGTAACAGAGCACTAATATGGGGGGCCTGGCCATATTGCATTCATTTAATTGCATTTGTCAGCCTAAACAGAACCCTCCATGTAAGGTTATTTATGTACTTGTCCGTGGACAAGCAAGCTAGCATTCAATATTTGATGCGTTCTCTAAAAAAGAAAACCACATTTTCTGTAAGTGAGGTGTAGCTCAGCCAGTAATTCAAACTCTCAGCATCCATGAAATCCTGCAATCCATTTATGCCTGCTTTGTGGAGCTGACGTGTGCTTGGTGGTCTAAAGCCTTTTATTTTTCTCTTTTCCTTTCCAGCATGTGCTCTTGTACTTACTGGGGCACTTACAATATTATTTAGGCTGCTGCCTGCAATATTTTCAAGCTACTAGAAGACAGTTTCTTAGACATTTTCATAATGTTTTGAAATGCTGATGAGGATTTAGCATTAAAATTAATGGCAGCCAGCCGTGGTCTTTCAGATGTGAGACTGTGCAGTATTTTCTGGGAAAAAAAGGGGGAGCAGTGGGGAGAAGAATGGAGATAAAAATAGCCAGTCTTGCTTTTCTCTAAGCAGGATCCTTTTAATCATGTAAAATAGATTTTAAAGATTAAAGACTCTAGGCTCCTTTCTGCCTTTGCTCATGTCTTGTATCACCAATTTTTTTGTATGTAATTTGAATGAAAAAGGACACACATGGTGTTTTCATTTGCATTATCCCAAACTGGAATTTCCCCTTGAAGAACTTGGTCCCTATTTCCTTTGCTGCAAGGAAGAAGCCACCATACCTGTGTGAAACAACACAAAACAGAAGGAAAAATGCAAACAAAAAAATCATTACCCTACTTCATGGAGCTGGAACTTCAGTTTTCTGAGATTTCATGTGGAGCTATGAGTTGAAAAGGAGACAGAAGAAATAGGGTCCAGCAGCTGTGCATGTATGAGCTGCAGCCTCAGATTTCATCCAAACACCATAAAACTGCACATGGGAAACCTGCACTGATTGAAATAGAGGCATCAGCACTGGGGAAAATGGCTGCAGCAGGGCAGGAGATCTCTGTCCTGCTCAGAAAGTTCACTGGTACCAGGGGTGTTCTGCAAGAGCTGCCACAAGTGCTGGGCAGAGAGGAAAGGCTCTGCTCCACAGAGGAACAGTGAATTCACCAAGTTCTCCTGCAGGACAACAGCCTGGCAAGAGGCCAGAGGAGGGGCTGGGAGGAGAGAGTAGATGGAAGAACTGAAATTCTGGGGCAGAGTAGCCTGTCCATGCCCATGAACAGTCTGTTGACAGAGCTGGAACCAAGAGACTTCCTTCTTCTGCCCCTGGCATGATAAACCCTGCTTTGCCACATTGCTCCCTCTCACCAAGACACACAATGCAGCAGGACTTTGATCTCAGCACAGGCCAGTCTCCATTCTTAAATCTACTTTTGCAATGCAGGTTATGACCAATTCCCCTCAGACACTGACCAGAGAATCCTTTCTCCACCTTACACTCCTCAGGCTCGCAGCTGCAGCCCCACTCAGTTCCCAGGTGCCACTCTCCTGGAGCAGGAGGTCACTCATCTCCTCCAGGATTCTGAGGCCAACCAAAATCAGTGCTGGAAAGTATTGGTTTTATTATCTGTACTTAGGTTTACTTCCCAAATGACACAGGCCCAGGACAACTGGATAATTCTCCTTGATTACATTTATGAATACTCAAAGCATCCTAACTTTGTTCTGTATACTGAAATATCAGTGGCCTCATCAGCTAGATATTCTTTCATATTCATAAGCCAAAGAATAGAAAGGAAACAAAGCACATTGTTCATCAGACACAAGCCCATAAATCCTCCTAATGACATTTGGAATTCACCTAAAAATCCTGGCCAAACCTGAGAGTTTTCTGGTGAGCTTCATGTCCGTGGGTTTAACAAGTAGAGTCCTGTACCCCACACAATTACTCTGCCATGCACGTGGCCTGTGGAGAGAGAGCAGAAAAGTCAGGTTTATATTTAAGATGTTGTCATTCTAAGCAGTGCCTTCTTGTTGGGACTGCATGGTTAGAGTGAAAATAAATCATAGCACAGTTTGAGTTGGATTAGACCTTTAGAGATCATGCAGACCAAGCCTTTGCATTGAGCTCAATGAGATCAGGTTCCTCAGAGCCCCATCCAACCTGACCTTGAGTGTTTCCATGGATGGGGAATCCACCACCAGTGTGAGCCATGTATTCCTGTGTATTACCATAGTCATTGTAACCGAACAATTCTCCCTTACATCTAAAACAAATGCATGCAACCATGCTACAAGAAAATAAAACATGTCTGTTATTACAGGGAATGACTTTTCCTTGACAGCTCTGGAAATGAAAGTTCACAAAGCACATATAGTGTGGGAAGTGTCAGCACAAACCTCCCACAAGAGCCTCCACCAGCGTGCCCAGGGGAGGAGGGCAGAGTGTTCCCAGCCTCCAGGCCTGGTCCTGCCTCTCTGCCAAAAGTGGCCACCAGCACTTTCAATTAATTCCAGGTGGGTTTGTTCCACAGGCACGGATCCACTTGGAGCTGAACCAAAGCGCTCCCCTTGCTGCACATGCCCTGCTCAGTCCCAGCCTGCAGATCTGTTTCAAGGTCCTGACCCGAGTTTTTAAAGCCCTTAATAGGCGAGGGCCTAATGAACCTTGGAGTCTGCTTCTTATTGCACAGTCCAAAGCAGCAGCTGTGATTGCTCTGGGTGAGCAGGGCTAAGTGAGCTCAGGGTGAAGCCCTCCTCGCTGTCTGCAGCCAAGCCTCCTGCCACCAAAGCCTCAGCCCTGCCTTTTAACAAGAATAACCTCCTCAGACACTCATCTGCAGTCCTGCCACAGCTTTCTCCACTATGGCTGCTGCAGCATTCATTAAAACATAGCACAAGATAAAGAAAGGCTGCATTTTTTTAAAAAACATCATTTTGGAAACCAGACATTTCTTCAGGTCTTTGCAGAAAGTGATGTTGAGGTCACGTCCTCAAGAGCAAAGGAAGAAGGACATCTCAGATTACAGAGAAGCAGGTTTGGGAGTGAACTTGAGAGGTGAAGGTCTCACCCCTGTGGGGCTACAGCAGCTCGAGCACAGGCACCCTGATGGAGCAGCTCTGCAGTAAACAGGAGAGCTCTCTTCACATCCAGAACAGCACAGCCAGACCTCACAGCATCACCCTCCACAGCAAACTCTGGGAGAGGCTGTGCCAGATGTGCATGTGCAATCTTCATTCTTGGTAGGAGCCAACACTGCATGCAGCTGAAAGAAGAAATTCCCAATTCTGGGATATTAATGCTCCCTCGTTTGCTTATTAGGCTCTTCTCACTCTTGCACATGCAGCCTCTGCTTTTTCTGCTTCACAGCTATGAATAGAAATGCAGAATTACCCTGCTCCTAAATGCTGATTTGAAAGCTTGTCTGTACCTCCATCCTGCTTGCCACACGCTATTTCATACTTTATTATCAACTTTAAAATAGATGAGAGGCTGATGAGCTGAAACACAGGCTCCAGCCTGTTACTCCTACAGCACTAGCAGCACTCTCTCCCTGCAGTCTTCCTCTCCTTCACATCCATCTGTCCCCTTTGCCTCCCTCTGCCACCTGCCCTGTCCTTTCAGCAGAGCACAGCCCTTGCTCAGCCAGAGCTCACCTGCCCCTTCCAGGGGCCCACCAGGCACAGATTTTGCTGAAGCCCTTGTCTTGCCAAGCAACTCACTCCTCTGTTCCTCATCTTTGAACTTCAGCTGGCCACACTGGGCCCTTGTGGACAGCACGTTCATCTGCTTTCACAGCCTGCTGTGTTTTGTAAGCACAGGTTTCAAAAGAATAAGCAGTAATTACTGCAGCCACACCTATACTGGAAATGCCTGTGCAATGATCTGTAGCTCATACAAAGAAAACAAGAGCTGTAAAGAAATGAGCATCCATTTGATATCTGGTCCTTCTCTGCAGCAGGGACCCGATTCTTTGAAGCCCTGAGCTGCCATAGCCCCTGAGGGACTTCAGTTTTTTCTCATACATGCAAATACAAATCAGAAATCACACTGCTGAAGCCAAGTGAGCTATGCAGGTGTAACCTCAATGTGACAGTGAGAGCTCATGGATGTCAGCAGAACAGGTGCCTTTTCATTTTTCACAGGATTTTTCATTCTCAGCCACTTGCTCTGCACAGCTACACCAGCACATGTGGGGCTGGTGCAATAGGATGGCTGATATTTAGGGGAAATCACAAGCTTAGATCAATGCACACTGCAGGTATTCAGCTGGAACCAAATATGTTGGAAGCAGTGTAAACCCCAGGGGGCTTGTTCACTAATCAATAAACACGAGGAATGTATGCCACTGAGTTATTGCTGCAGTGTTAATTGCAGCTATACAGGAGGGATTTTTCATTGCTAAAGAAACTGACATCTTCAAGAAGTGTGGCTTTTGGAAAACAGAGATGATATGAAAAATACATTGCTATTCACTTCTCTGATGTTTTTGGCTTTAGGAAAGCATGGGAGGTTCTCTGTTTAGTGGCTAATTAGAATCTCCCTGTGCTGCCTCTCCAAGGAGAAAGGGAAGTTCACAGTGCTCCCAATGCCCTGGCTTACCACAAGTGACATTTAAGCAGTCACCTGGGGGAAAATCCCAATGGGAGCACTGACAAAGCTTACCATTTGAAAAAGGTCACACCTTCTCTTCTTGCTCTGAATAGATGGTGCTGACCTTAAAAACCTTCCAGTCCCAGTCCCCTCCTCACAAGCG
The DNA here is from genome assembly GCF_014805655.1 of Passer montanus. Taxonomy (NCBI): domain Eukaryota; kingdom Metazoa; phylum Chordata; class Aves; order Passeriformes; family Passeridae; genus Passer; species Passer montanus. The sequence goes on along the minus strand of NW_024370263.1, from coordinate 2,549,717 downwards.
TGTGATGGAGCAGCCAGCCAGGGCACTTCCAGCCAGGAGGAGACGCAGGGCACCACTGCTCTGCAGGATTTTCTTATGCCTTGTTTTCCTCTTGATAAATTGCAGATAAATCAACTCATCTGAGAGCAGTGTTCCTGAGTATCAGCAGCACAGGCATCAGTACAGGAGCACCAGGCAGGGCACAGGCTGCAGTGGGGTACAGATATCTCTGTCTAAGGTCACTGCCTTGAAAACAGATGGCAAAAATGTAATAGCACTCCAAACCCAGGCAGATGTGGCATTTGGTGTAAGTGTGAAGGAAAAGGGGGAATTTATAAAGAGCAGCTTTAATCAAGGCATTCAGAGCAGGAATTTGCCATTTAGCAGCCCTGCTTCAGCCTCTGGAAAAGCCTATTAGGCACAGACACTAAAAGAAACTAGCCAGCTGAAGTTAGCTTGGTGAGACCCCTCTCTTGTTTCATTGATTAAGGGCCATCCTCACTCATCAATTTAATTAGAGAAACGAAGAACAGCAGATGGAGAAACAACATCTTCACCCTGTGGATGGAAACTAAACCTCTGGTAACACTTTGAGCCCAAGGTCAGGCGAAGCTCCCAGAGCAGAAATCAAGCCTGGATTAATGAGGTTCTAGCTCAGGACCTCGGGTGAACCTCCCAGTGTAATCCTCTGAGTCTGAACCTGTAAGTGGCAGCCCTAACTCTTCACCTTTCTGGGGAATTGCCACCCTAGCACCAGGCTGCAAAGCACAAATAGCACCAAGCCAGGCAGCTGCACTCAAACACAGCTCTGCCCCCTCAGTACCAACCAGAGGGTATGATGTGGAGGGTGCTCCACACGGGTGCAGAGACTTCCAACTGATTCATCCTGTGGGATGAAACAGGACAGCCCACAGCGGTGATCCCAAATGCTGCAGTGTGCTAGAAAATCACTCCCTGACTGCTGCAGTCATGAAAATACAATAAACATGCCCTATGATTCCATTTTTAGTTGCTTTTCAATGCAGCACTGCAGTTTGTCAGGCTTTCTTGTCCCAGCTGGAATAGATGAATTGCTGATGCTTTTTAGGACCATTGGCAGATGAGCACAATAGAAACATCGCTCAGATATTGATGACTAATGCACACAGAATGCTTCCAAAAACTGTGTTGCCATCGCAGCTAAACAAAGTGTACTAAATTAACATTCACATGGAAGGAGAGGAGCTCATTTCCACATATTCAGCATTTAAATGAACCTATGGCACCACTGTGAAACTCAGCTGAAATCAAAAACTGGCCACAGTTCTCTTGAAAGTTTCATGGACTTACCAAACCCTAACTCAGGTTTCAGGTTGGCAGCAAAGCCTGGGATCTCTCACAGGGTTTGGGATTTCATTATAGAAACTTCTGGCCACTACTGGTAGAGCTTTTCTCAGGTCACAGACCTGCAGATATCACCCTCTCTTTGAATTATTGTTGCCTTGCTCCAGAATTGACATGAATTACTTGTAAGGAAGAGTCTGGCACATTTCAAAGCTCAGAAATCTTTTACCAGCTCAAAGGAATTAGATCAGCTTCTTCATGGGAAACCTCCCAGACAGTTTTCCCTTCAGGACTGGAAGTAACCTGCTTGAGCATGGCACAAGACAGGGCTGCCCTGCAGAAGTAACAAAAATCCTTGTAGTAGCTGAAAATGCCACCACCACAAGAACTGAAAGCACAGGAAAAATAACCTAATATAGAAGGAACCCAAAGCAGCAATAACCAACACATCTAAGAGCAAGACAAGGGAGCTACAGACAGATTAATGCAGCAAAAGGAAAAGCCCTCTGGAGCAGGGTTAAGAATATGACTCATGAAGAAGTTCTGTTGCCATCATCTCTGACTAAACCTTATATTGAAGTCCAGATACAAAATAATCTGACTCTCTATAGAGTTCAAGCATTTGGAGGGAAACAGCACTCCCAGCTCCAGTTCCCAGCTCTCACAGTCATTTGAACCCTCCTACACAGGGCTGATCCACCCACTTGAAAAATTATAAGCAGGAGAAAAAAAAAACAAAAGCACACCAACTTTTTTTCCTGCCCTGTGTGCTCTTAAACTTCCTATTATGACAACAATAAAACTTATAAATGCAGAAGCACAGACCATTTCAAGTCTCCAAGAGAGTGCTGCTTGTTTTGTGGCTGAAATTATACATTTCCTTCAATACTTTGTGAAGATTGATGCTTCAACACACTTAAAGATTGTCCTGAGTATTTTTTCTAGCCCCCTCTTCACATTATAGTTTGTTCTACAGGTACAAACAGACAAACAGAGCAGATCTCACTATCTCTAGCTATGGTATCAAACCCAAAAAGTCCCTTTTTGAACAGATTTCAATTGTCTTTGCACAGGTAAAACTTGTATTGACTCACAGTGTGCTTTTTGCAATGCCATCAAACCATTAAGAACCCTAGATACTGGTTCATATTTAATAGATAAATATCCATCCCTCCTCTTTAAACAGGAATATCACCTCCATGCTCCTGGTGATTGCAACTGCTGAGAGCCAAGCAGAGTGGATATATTTTAACAAAAAGCTCCCTTCCAACAGACTGAGCCCATATTAATGAAATTGTTGAGGGGAGAGAGGGAAGAACAGGAAATGTTCTTGAAAATAGTAGAATGTTTTTATATATCTCATGGATTTCTGTTTCATTAGATATGGGAGCAATGCCTTTAATGTAACTAACATGTGGCAACCACAGGGTAACCACAGAGAGTAAATCTGTCCTGCAGGAGGAAGCTCAAATGCAGCAGGGTTTGCTTCAGCTGCTAGCAAAGAATCAAGAAATCTTTTTAGCACTGGTCTCAGCTGGGGGTGGAGGGGAGGAGAACTGAGAAAACACTAATAATGACAGCTGAAAACAGAAATGTCTCAGCATTTGTGGGTGGGGGAATCAAGCAGGTCCCAGCATCCTGTCAGTGCTCCTGTTTAGGCTCCAGATTTGTTTTGTTGTGGAAAAAAACATATCAAAGCAATAGATCTGAATGTCTTGAGATGGTCTTGAGGTAGATCTGTTTATTACCATCAGTTAATCACAGCATTTCTAGAGATGCACACATTTCTGTGCAAAAGCCATGCAAGCTGGAGGAGCTGCAGTAAGGCTTGGCTCAAATTGCCCCATGGTTGGGAGATCACAGCCTGTTTCTCTGCTTTCCTTCAATATTCCCATCAGGACTGCAGCTCCCTTGCTTTGTTCCCCAGACAGCCCAGCATTTAACAGATGTCCTAAGTAAATCATGATCATTTGGTAGGCTTTGGGAATGGAAGCTAGATGGAAAAATCACAGTCTAATAAAACAATCAAAAAAGCACAAGCACATTACAGGTCATTTCAAAATAAATTAGGGTATCTTTTAAATCTCTACACAACAATTTGTATTTGAAATCAAAAGACTGCATGTCATTGACTTTCCCCTGAGTAATCTAAGTGAGAGAGCTCTCTGAGGTGCAGTAATAGGATGTAAGTGAAGAACTGGGTATTATTTTACCCGTGCTGTGATAATCTGAATGCATCACTGCCCAGCATCATAAACAGTGAAGTGAGAAGAACAAACAGCACTTTCAAAACCCCCATTGCATTTGGGGACTGCAGGAGGGGGTGGGAGACCAGGTCTCCAGTGAGAGGGAAAGCAAACATTTAAAACTAAAGCAGAAGCAACACAGTATTATTTAAAGTCTAAAGAGGAAAACTACAAAAGCCTGCTTTTCACCTCTCCAAGAAGTAAAAAAAGGCAAGTCAGAAGCAATGTCAAGAAATAACGTTGCAAGCAGGGAGTGCAGTTCTTAATAATCAGCAGTATTTTAAAGATCTTCTTGAAGTTTTGCACTGAGACACTGTAATTAAGGAAAGAAATCAAAGCTTACCAGTTATCATCTGTCTGGAGCAGGGAGGGAGCTGATGCTACAGGATCTTTTCCAGGGAGTAATGCACACTGCAGATGTACCAGGCAGGGGAAAAGTAACAGAGCCATTACAGACAACGACAGCAACCCTGTAGGTCATGCTCTTTTTCCTTCTCTTTCCCAGCCAGCCAGGAGGGTTTCCTCCTTCTCCCACAGGCACAGCCCCCTTTCCCCTGCCCAGCATCCCACCACCCACACGGGGACGGGCTCCAGGCTTCATTTTAATGGTGTCAGGAAGGGAAACCAAGCCTTTGAGCTGCCTCTTGAACAGACTGGGGTGAACAATGCAGCCACCCGGGAGCAGGATTAGCCGAAGCAAGGCTCAGCTCAGTTCTGAGTCTTACCTGCACTAATCAGGGCAAATAAATTATTTTTAAAGCATGAAGACAGAGAAAAGGATGATTAGGTGTAATTATTTTAAAGAACGGTTTTAGCAGCCTTTTCAATGTGAACAGTGCCAGTTAATGCTACACACACTGAGGAACCCACAGAGGTTTCTCTGTCTGGGAAAGGATTCTCACACACAGATTTGCCTCCCAGGAGACTGCTGTATCTGCTTGCCTACCTGCATCCTCCACAGCCTGCCCAGAGCTGTGCAGAGACTGCCCAAGCAGGGCACACAGCTCCCTCCTCCTCTTTCTCATTTGTGTGTTTGCCCTCAGACAACTGGGATCATGAAACAGAAGAGTCACCCAGCACACCAGAGGGAAGGTACATCTGTTACTCTGCACCAAATCTGGAAAACAAAAAAAGTGACCACTGATAATCATATTCAAGCAAACTCCTGCTTTTCCCTAGAAAAACTCTTTTTTTTCCCTCCTCACTTTAGTTCACAACACAATGATCCAGTGTTGTGGGTTTGCATCTGTTTGCCGGGTCATTCACTTTTAATTTCTTTTGTCTGTAATTTTTCCTATGCTTTCCACAGAGAAGGCAGATAACACTACACAGAGCTCCTATGTCAGCAGGACCCCAAGAAAAACCCAGGTAGAGGTCAGTGGGATACATCCCTGCACTGAATAAAAACCCTCACAAACTGATCTGTGAGCTGCTCCTGAATTACTGAGGGTGATTGGATCTGAGAAACATAATAGCTTTGTACACCAAGCCAGTCCTCCTTTGACTCCAGATGCAAAATTACCATTTTTCTGCTGAAAGGGTGATTTCATGCCATAACTTGCATGACTAAGGTTTCCAGAGAAGACTTTTGTTTAGATAAGGACAAGAGATGCCCTGAGGCTTGTATTGTAATGTTGTATGGATATATAGATAAATTTTTTGTTGAGCTGAGGGTGTGGTGTGATTTTTATCTGCATGATTACTTACTGACAGACACTGGGAACAGCAAGATTCTTCCTGACCTTTTTTCACCTCTGCCTGGTTGGTTACAAGCCTCACAGCCAGTGCAGCTCCTGGGTACCCCAGGCAGCCCAAACTGCAGCTGGTTCCTCTGTGTGCCCACCACCACCTCTCCCAAGGCACTTCAGGAATGTTGCTGGAAACTTAATTGTGTGTCCAGTCTGAGGCCATTCACTATTCTTCTTCTTATCCTCTACTTGAGTCAGTGGATTATCTCAGTTCAGATTACTGTAAAACTCTATCTCAGCCTAAAAATTAATTCTCAGCAATTTCTGAACTCAAGAGCAAAGCAAGGGATTGGATGGTTGGGGTTCAGTAATGCCAAAACCAGACTCACTAAAGGGATAGCTAATCCTGGTAACTGCAAAGCCCTTTCAACCAAATCAGAGAGTAAAAATCACTCCTGCTTCCCAGACAAGACAGGACAAATGAAACCACTGGCTGTCAAGGCATGACAGAGAAGCTTCAACTGCTGGCTGAGGAAAGCTGCAATGAGGCAGAGGAGAACGACCATGGGATAAAGCCCTGAGCTGGCAGCCCTTGCCCAGCCCCCTCTGGTCCCAGCCTGCTCTGGGAACACACACACAGCAAGTGGCTGCCCTCCAACTTTGCAGCTCAACATGTTTCCCTTCTCCTTGCCTCCTAATTGATATCCCAAATCAGAAACCTTGAGCTTGTCTTTAAACATGAGCATAATCTCAGGCTCAGACAACTGATCCTCCAGCAGGAACATAAAGACAGGCAGTAATCAGCTCCAGCACTGAGCCAGAGTCATGAGCAAGTCATGGAAATGGCATTTCACAGTATTCACTCTCAGGTTTTGTAATGTATGATTTCATGGAGCACTTTGTTTTGTCCAGCCATCTAAGTTTCAAAAGTTTCAATAGTAAAATTGAAGCTTTCTTCTAGCCAGAAAGACACCAATGAGTGCACATAAGTACAAAAACTGCAGTTTAAGTCACATAATTTACCAGTACCATTACAACAAGCTCCTGATGGTGGGACAAACCCAGGACCCAAATAATTCAAGTCTCAGGGGTAAGGCAGTTGAAAAGCAAATATGAAAGTATTGTTGATAATATGACTACCTCTAAAATGCAACCCAACTCTAGAAGCTTCAAAATATTGAAGAAATATTTTTCCATCCAGTTTCATTGATAACAGCATTTGAAGAACCCTCTTTCAGAAAAAGAAAAAAAAAAAGTTGACAGTTTGAAAGCTTTTTTCCTCCTACTTTTGCTTTCAAACTATCCATGATGCAGCCCAGTGTCACAGTGGCCCTGTGTTAAGGGGATTGAGTCCTCTGCTCCTTTAAGCCTGAAGATTCTTCACACTTTCAGCCTTATCCTTATTCAGCTACGGGAAGGGAAATAATCTGTCTTGGATTTTACTCCACATTTCAAAACACCAAAACCATCCAAACAAGGACGCTTGTGTACAGGGCAAAGTCTTTGTTTTGACTGGCACACAGGAGGAATTATGACATACTATCATCAAAGCAAACTGCAGATTATGGGGTAAGCAAAACGAGTTTTCTCAGTTTTCTGAATTTTCTCATCATACAAATATCTCTGTAATTAAACAGGTAAAATATATAGGTGTTAAAACTTAGGAACCAATGTAGTAAATTGATTTTTAAAAACAGAAGATGTTTCCTGAGCATATGAAAAGCATATGCAACTTTATTATATATATGCTCTTAAATAGCATTCCATCAGGTTTTGTGGATATGTACACACATAACAGAAGTATTTAACACATCCACATGGTGGTCACACATGTGCACAAATACACTGTTCTGCAGTGGATGAATGCACTTCCTCTGCATAGTTCTGTATGAGAAATATTAATCTGTCATAAATTTCATCTCAGCATAAAGACTCATCCTGGTACCTTGGAAAGAGGTTCTGAACTTTCAAAAAGTTTGAGCACCAAGTTCTCAGGAAGACTAACATTGCATAGAAATCTTTGGGCTGATTTCTTGAGAGATGTTTCTTCAGGAACAAGGAAAAAAGAAGATGTCATGGATTTGTAGTTATTAAACACAGACATTAAGAGTTGGAATTTGAAATATTTCTGTTAGCTTATAAAAACTTGGAAGATGCAACCAACTAATTTGAATCAGATAACACAAAACAAATATTGGGCACACACCAAAAGAGTCTTCCTGAATGTCATGGTCTCTCACCATTTTGGCAAGATGAATAGGGCAGCCAGACACTGTCACTGTATCTCCAAATGAATAAAGTAACAGGTAAGGACAATGAGTAAAGATTTTTAGCCAAAATGCAAACAAGAAATTCTATATTTTCAAAAGTCTGGTTTTCATCAACTTTGACCTCAATTGGTTTCTTACCTCTCAAACATTTGCTTTTCATAATTCCACTTTTCTAACAAAGCTCTTCCAAAGTCCTCTAATCGATGTGTATTTGTAAAGCCACACAGCTCCTTTGTTGAAGCCTCTATTCTAATCTGGGAACTTTAATTTTCAGAGGAGCTGATTCCTCAGAGGTACGGAAGCATCAAGACGAAGGTTCAGTGAACCCAAGGTCAATAAGTCAGGCATTTCTTTTGACTAGTATTTGTTCTTGACAAGCAGGCTGCTCACAAATCCCTTTTGCAAGTTTAAGGCTCTGTGTAGCCTGCAGAGACAAAATTAGAATATAAACATCTACTCACTAGAGAAAACAAGGGAGTTATTGTCACTGTAAAGAAGGAGACATCTAAACCATACCCCCTCTGCATTAATTCCATTATTGTGCACAGGCAAGATGACAGTTATACCACCAAGCAAACTGCAGTTATCTAGTCAAATGATCATTTAATGTTCTTTATTTTACTTTTTCTAAGGAAAATTGATTTCTTGCTATTTATGTTCTGGGTATTTCATTGTGCTGTGATTATAAACCAGACTGAATGCATTTCCACCGACTCCCTGCAAAGTGTGTTTTACAGCCCTTCCTGTTTGCACAAGGCAAGATGTCTTTTTTAATTGCCAGTCTGGGTTTTTTAAAGTAGGATGCATGCTTGTTTGTTTACTCAGAAGCTCTGAGAAAGCCAGGCTGGACTCCAGTCTCCCAACAGGCTGCTGTGAGATATGGAAGGAAATATCCCCAATAACGTTGTCTGCTATGCAAATAACAAAACAACCCACAGCCCATTAAACTCCATCAAGGCTTTGCAGCTCTCTGGAATGTAACTTGTAAGGACAATTCCTGGGGTGGGTTCTGGGTCACAGCTGTCACCTGTATCCCATCAGGTGTTCCCTTCCATTCTGCTGGAAGGGTTTCCAGCCTGAGTGGACAGTGCAGAAGAGCACAGCTGGAGCTGGCTGAGGCTGTGTAGCAGGAGCACCAAATCTGAGCCCACATCACCAGATCCTTTCTCCACACACCCAACCAGCCCCTTATCTCTGCCCTGTCCTGCACAGAAATAACATGAAATGACAATTCAGGGGGTGCTGCAGCAACTGGTGTTTGAGTGGTGGGACAGCAAGGCAGGGCCAAGCTCTGCTGCCAGTCTGAAACCAGCACTGCGTTGAACCAGGTTCATCAGGGATTCACCCAAATTGCCTCATCTTTGAGGAAATTAAATAATCCCTTAGTTGAGAAGGTGCAAACTTTCCACCTCTCCTCTGGTTAGTTTACCCACCCCCAGGCTGAGAGTCTTTGAAGGACAGATGCTTAGGCTCAGGTTCTGAAATACATTCAACATCCTGTGACTATATTTTTTTTTAAATTTCCTTCCCACATCTCAGTATGTAAAACCTTATTGCTGTGGAAATAAATGTGTGAAAAATCAATCAGGGACCTTTGCAAGCTATAAAAAAGCCTAATGTAGCATCACAGGTTTACCACCAGCACTTAAAAAGAAGCTCTCTACAAAACTGTGTGGGAGATATTCCCCATGACACGAGGATTTTGATGGACATACACAGTATTTTGCAAAATCCAACAAATATTTACCTAGAAAACCACAGTCACCTTCATGAACACATAGTTCTATAAACATTTTACTGCTGTCCTGGTCATCTTTAGCATCCCCCAGACAACCCTGAAACACTCAGGAAAAGGGAGATTTTAGCAATTGAAAAGTTGACAGGCACACACAAACACACACCCCATAACCCCAGCTACAAGACACTTTCTTGGCTGCCCATACAGAAAATTCATGAAAACTACAGTGAACAGCATGAAACAGAGGTCAGCAAAAATACAAGAGTCACTCCATCAGCATGAGTGTCAGCCCTTTGCTGACAGCAAAAAGTAAGTTCATCACAGCTTAACACAGACAAATATACATCTGAAAGAGTTAAAAGATAATAAATTTGCCTTAATCCACTCTTGCAAACCCTGCTCTCCCAATTCCCTGCTGCCCGGGCTGGAGAGCGTTATGACACCTTGGCAGGACATGTTTAATCAGCAGCATGACCTGACCTGTTGTGCAGGGAGAGCCCTTTGTGCCCACATTCCAGCCCTGACCTGTGCTGCAGCATTTCTTCACCGTTACAGCGCAGGGCTCCGTCCCAGCAGCCATCCCAAGTGCACAGGATACTGCCCCTCTCCAGCTCAACACAACACCAGCTGAACTCCAAACAGCCCCACCACGCTCCTCTTTGGGTTAGACAGAAGCTCAGCAGCACTCTCAGTAATGCCTTTCAAATTCCCAGCCATGCCTTTTTAATGGATTCTCCCTAAAACAACCACTGCTCCTGAAGCAGCCTCTTTGCTGGCAAGATGTGCTTCCCAGAATTCTCAAAGGCAAGGAGCTGAGAGGGGGCTTGTCTGCACCAGACGAGCACATTAAGCTCTGCATGAGTCTGTGTGTGCACTCTATTCTGCAGACAAGTCATTAGCTGAGCTATTTCCCAGTCAGATTAGAAAGGAAAATCCCAGAATTATGAAGTCGAACTTGCAGGGCCTGACTCTCTGCTGGATTGGATAATTCTAGTGAAAATTCCAGATAAAGCAAGTGTGAGACAATGCTACATGAGAACAAACCTCGTTGAAATCACCAGAATTGGCCTTTTAAAGGACTATTTCATTCAGTGTCCATGAAAGTGAAGCTGTTCCCAAGAGAGGTCCAATTGCAAGTGAGAACAAGAGGGAGTTGTGAGAAAACAACTTTCCCAGGCTTTGAGGATAAATCCTCACATCTCTTGGTCACAGCTCCACTTCTCCCAGGTTTGTGAGGAAGTTCACAGTGCTGATGGTGCTCAGCTCATGTAAGTGTCAGTTATTTTGGAATCTCTCCAGAGAGAAATATTTTGACAGTCATATTCTGTTCATTATTCTTCCAAGAGAGGAAACACGCATGTAGTTATCAAAAGGAGTACAGTCAGCCCACCATGCTCTTGCCTGACTGGCTTACTTATCTTGATAAATGCTGGCTAAGATCAGGACTTAGTGCCATTAGATGTGTCTAAAACATGAAGCTGTCATTACTGTGTCAGCACCAAGGATTGTTTCCAACCGTGATAATGGTGGGGCCACGTTTTGAACAAAGGTTTGAGCCTGCAATGGCCTGCCACACCAGCTGGTTCCCATTACTGCACAGAGACCTTTTGCTCACCATTATGAGCTTCACCATTTCTTTCTTTTTAATTGGAAACCAGAGATATCCTCCCCATCTATGACTCATGTTGGGCCTAGCAAACGGTTACCTCATGGTTAGGGGCTGGCAGAGGTTGGAGTCTGCAACAGTTCAAAGATCTGTTTGATGCAAAGCCTGAAGAGCAGCGGGTTAAGAGCTCCAGACCGCAACCAGCTCTGCCACGCAGATCCTGCATCCTGGTCCTCCACTCTGCCAAGGCTCCAGCAGCACGGGCACAGAGCTGGTGACACACAATGCTGATGAAAGAACACATCTCTGAACACCTTCTTGACACTGGTCAGCTCTAAGGTGAGCAGTTTCACACCAACAGTGACACGGGAAGAACACGAATTCGTTCCGACCTGACTCGGCCCAACATTGAAGCAAAATGCTTAAATACTTCTCTGTCCAGCAAAGCATTAAAGTGTGTGATTTAATTTATAAAGGTAAATGTTTACGTGCTTTGGACTGTTGAACTGGCAGGTATTACACCATTACACCAACTGCTATGTACATACATATAATTATATATAGACAACTGTTGTTAAAAATATATCCATAGCTGGTTTTAATCTCAGGTTTAAGGGATTCTCAGTGGGTTTGCAGAAATTACACAGCCCTGCAAACAAACATAATTACATACATCATTCAGTTGCTTTCCATTTTCCTAGCAGAGATCTGTCCCTGCAAGGCAGCAGCCTGTGCTTTATTCCCCTGAGCCAGCACCTGAAGCTGTGTCGTGTTCCTGCTCCCACCAGACTGAGTGCAGAAGATTCCACATGAATATAGATTTAAGACTTGCTGCTTGAAAATGTGCAATGTCAAGTGTCCCACTGAGTTTTACTGAGCTGGCTGTGGCAATATCTGCTACATGGTGCAGCATGATCATTTTAGACTTTAATCCTGCCTAATCCTGTTCTACAGGGTTTCATATTCCCTCCCATCCTCCTTGCCTGACGGTTTTGGCACCTATACCACACACATTACATTACTTATACTGAAAATTAACATCATCTGGGCATCTTAGGGTAAGGACTTTTGCTGACCACAGGGTTTATCTGAGACCCAAAACCCAGCACCTTGTGTTCTCACCTTGGAGTTCTGTCCCATTTCACCTTAAACCATTTAAATTCCGTTGTGCTGAGAGCTCCCCACATTTTGCTCAGTTTACACTTCAGCTGGTGGCATCTCTTATTTACAGTACATTGTAATGCAAATAGTTTGCAGCTATTCAGCATAACAAAACTGTGATTTCAGAAGAAGCAGAAATCATGTGCCTCTTCTTTTGATTTTTCCCCCTATGGCAAAGCAACAATTTACCATCCCTAAAATAAAACCAGTAAGGAAAAAAAATTGCAATTAATTTCCTAGTAAATAGACACAGCATTGGAAGGGATTTGTTGAATTGTCTCACTGGAGCTGCAGGGTTAACATCAGGTGGAAGCTTGGCCCTTGCTGGATTGGGAGCTGCCAGTTTTGGAGCAGGCACTGGGCATCCTCCCCCCTGAGAAGAGGTGCCCTTTAGGTGCCCACAGAGGCACAACCTCATTGCCATTCTCTAACAGCCAAGTTGCACATTTTTAAGTATTTCACTCCCATAAAGAAGGTAATAATGCCTCCTGAAATGAGGAGAGAGACGAACCCACAACGAGCACAAGACTTAAAGTGGAGAGACAGTAAAATAGTCTTGTAAACAACTCAGAGTGCAGACACTGTGCTGCACACTGCTAATGCTCCTAGAAAAATCCCTGAAAACAGCTGTGGGCACTGCAATGTGAAAATGAACGTCAGACACTGCAAGGGCATGGTTTCAAAAGGTACATATCTATCTCAGAGCTGTCTTCAGGGCAGGTATAATGCAGCAAACCAAAGAGAAGGAAAATAACCTTGTTCAGAATGTGGCAACTCATGATCCCAAGTGGGCAGTAGTAATAAAGGAAATTGTGTTTACTACCCCCAAAATGCCTGACAGGCCCTCTTTTGAGGTAAAACACACAAAGGTATCTTATGGACCAACCAGAGAGTTTTAAATGGAGAGCACCTGGGTCTATATTCAGTAAGAGCTTCCAAAGCCACATGGGTGTCAGCCCAAGGTTTCAGGGTAAAACTTTCAATACAACTGTAACACAAACTGTTTGCAACCTCCTCAACAGAAGGCCAAAAAGATCTGGTACTTCTCTTCTTTAGACTGAAAACTGAGGTGTTTCAGGGCCTTTTCACTAAGCTCAAAGCATCCACTTATAGTGAGCACCCAGATAAGAACCTCACACCTCATCTTTGGAGGGAGCCCCAGGGGAGAGGAAGGATGGCCCACAACCTTTGCTGTTGGCTGGGATGGGGAAGTCAGAGCTCATTTCTCTGGACTGACACCAGCTACAAGCCATGGTTCCTCCTCTGCTTGAACATCTCATCTGTGCAGTCAGAAAGACTGGGCTAACAGCAATCCTTTGCCTTCCACACTGCTGGTAATTAGCTGCTGCAAGCCTCCCAGTACCACAGAGGCTTCAAACTACAAGTGATACAATACATGATGGGTCAGAGCAGAGCAGATTTTACCACAAAAGCAGCTGTGGATATCCCAGGCAGAGGCTGAATGCAGTTAACATGCTCCAAAATCATTCTGCTATCATATGTTGTCACTATTCAACAACAAAAAAATACAGATATAGATTTTTGCGCCTTGAACTTTGTTATTTTGACAAAGCACTTCTGCTGAGAATTTTGGAAGGTTGCTACACTACTTTTACTTTGTTCAAGTGTCCCTGATGACAACCATATCCTGGAGTGTATTAGAGTTTAAAAATACAGCAGCAAGATAAGCAGTGGCAGGAAGATAGAGGAATTCAGAACTTTGAGAGTCAGAAGAAAAGATATTTCTAATCTCTGCTGAAAATATAAGACAAAGTGGATAAGGCAGACAAGCATGAGGAAGCTGTTACAAACAGGAGAGGCTGGAAAGGAGGAAGGGAGGGGGAGCTTCTCACACCAGCAAGTGAGTTTGATAGCAAGATGAGAGAGAGAGGTCACAGCAAGACAAGTAGAGCAAGCAAGGAGAGCTCCACAGAGATACAGCCTAGAAGACAGGTCAGGGCAAGTCTGTGTCTATGGTTTGCTTTGTTCTTATTTTTGGCTTTCCACATACTTTCAAAAGGAGAGGTTATCAGATAAGATTTGATGGGACACCATTAAGACAGAAGGTTTTTCCAGCTCCATTGTGTGCATGACATTCCTTCCCCTCTGGTCTCCAGAGAGCTGTACATCTGGGGATGTAATCTGCAAAGCACGAACACAGGACTGCACAGCAATGCTGCCTTTGGTGAGGAATTTGATCAAAGGTGCCATTTAAAGTGGGTGTTTAATGGCCTCACGGTGTTTCTTTACCCAGGGATTGTACAGCCCAGCCTGTAACATACCCCTTTGTGCTACCAACAGGTGCTGGGAAGTGTGCCAATATCCTCATCTCACAGAAAGCTTCTGCCTTTGCTGATGGGCTCCCCATGCTAAAGGAATTCTAGACCTTCACTGCTGTAAGGCAGGAGATTCAGCCACCTCAGCTTAAGAACAATAATTGGTACCAGATGTTGACTTCCTGAGGGTTAAATCCACAAGAATATAATATATTGGAAGGGGAAAAAAAAAAAAGAAGTGTGTTTTATAGCAATGCTCAGGGAATTGAGGAGAGATGTAAACGGAAAGGCTGGTTTCCACTGCAGCACTCAGAAGTGCCATATTTCTAAAGGTCAGAAGATTCTGCATAATCAACATGGGAAAAAAATACTGGTGTGGAACACTTGGCAAAAAGAATCAGTAACCATAGAGGTGGATAATAGTATCACCAGTGGTGCTGCCAAGGTGAAAGAGGACCTGATGCTGTTAGCTTGCTGAATACACACTAAGACACCAGCAGATGAGATGGGGGCTGAGGTGGGAGGAAACTATCATTCTAAGATTTCAGCTGCTCTTTTACAGGAACCTACCAATTCCTCCCTTCTCTGTGCTTTCTTTCCATTCACCTTCACACTGAATCATCTCCAACAATTCCATTCTCAAAGCATTTTCCATGTTGCCCACTGTATGGACTAAATTCTGCCAATTTATGCCTTGCATCAAAATTACTTTAGACTGTTTTAGTTTTAAAGAAACTCCAGACCTCCCATGGCCACGTGGACTCAGACAGATGGCACTGGAAAACTGCTCAGCACTCCCTTGCATGCAGAACTTCCCTAACACACACAGGATATCACATTGCCCAGCACAGATACTGCTCCAAACAACCCACCCTCGAGCCACTGGGTTTTCTCTTGGGTTTTTCTCCCTCCCAGCAGCAGCCAGAGGACACAGAAGAAAGCAGAAGCTATGACACAGCTGAACGTAGGGGCTCTGGGAAGACAACAGGAAAATGGCAGAGATACATGAAGATGTCAAAGGTAGAGGGAAATGACAACAGGGATATCAGGAAGATGGGAGAGACGAGGCTATTGCAAAGCAAAAATGAAAAGTCTGCCAAGACTGCTGCAGCGGAGGAGCACACAGAACTGGACAAACCCCCACTGCTTGTACAACAACTCCCTGTTTGCCATTTAATATTCAGAGCTATTTCACAGCAGCAGGATGTCCCTGGCTCTTCCCCTGCTTTGGAATGTCAGCAGCAGCTGCCTGTGCTGGTGGTGCAGGCACAGGGCTCTGCCTGTGCCACAGCACGGCCTCGCAGGAGGCAGCAGAAACCCGGCCTGTTAATCTTGACAGGCTTAGGAGGGAGATCAGATTGGAGCAGCTCAGCATCAACAAGACTTGGATCATTCTGGGCATGCAGAGGAGAGCTCTAAGTACCTAAGGAACCCTCTTGGTGGGGATACTCAGCTGCTTACAGGAGTAGGCGGGAGCAGTCAGGATGATCCTTTAGGATTTAGGTGCCTAAACTCTTCCTCAAGGTCCTCCTTAAGCATCCATTCCTTCCTGTAATTCCAGCACTCAAAAAAACCCCAAAAATCAGTGCCCCTTGTCTTCCCTGTCCATGGAGCACTGGTTAAAAACACCTGGCTCTCTGAATAAATCCAGGCATCCTGAAACCTCATTTGCTCTTTGCAGCCTTGCAGCTGACTTCGGTACAGCAGAGTGATATCATAAAATCACAGAAGTGTTTAGGTTGGAAAAGGCCTTTAAGACCATTGACTCCAACAGTTAAACAAAAGATAAATAACAGATAAATAGATAAGAAGATAAATAACCTTCAGAAATAGGCAAGAGTGCAAGGAACAAACAACTACAGCAGCAGATCATGAAACAAAAACACAAAAACAATAACAAAGATGGATCTACTTCTGTCCTAGTGAAGCAACTCGCATTACTGCTCTGCCCCTGGGATTGCCTTTGGGCTCCCATCAAATTGACCACAGCCACACAATTGAGGTTTTGAGGGCTACTCATAATTTTTCCCTTTTTACTCTAACTTGGCCCCAAGAATCCCTCACAGGAAGCCTAATATCCTCTCTCTTTTACTAATTATAAATGAGTAGAAATATTAAGATCTGCTTGCAAGGAACCTGAGGATTCCTGCAGAGCTTGTTTCAATGTAAATCTCCTTAGTAACAAAGGAAATGGAGGGGGGAAGAGAAGGAGCCTGCACAGGATTTGCAGCCTGCTTTTCTAGGGGTGTTTGCTGCCACGCTGCTCCAGAGATGATTCAGCCTCTCCCTGTCAGCACCCCTCACTGCTCCTAACTTCTGGCAAGGATCCCCCAAAGAGGAATGGGGTTTTTTTTCAAAGTTCTCAATGAGGTATCAGCTGTTCTTTAAAGAGATTATGGTGGGAGCATTCCTAGCACATTGACTCCACTGTGCAGCCAGCCTTGTGATTAAATGGCTCAGCAAAGGTGGTTTCCAAGGATAAACTGTGCCAGGGATGACAACATTTCCTCACCAAAGGGGGGAGAATCTAATAAAAAATAAGGATAGAGGGAAACTGCTGTAGCTCTACAGCTATTATTAGTGTCTCAGAGCATTGTCACTGCTTTGCCTGTGCTGTCAGATGTCACTTTGCATCAGTTCTGGGCAATGCTCAGAAGAAAAATGGTGGAACTCATTGAATTCTGCAATGCATGACTGGGCTCCGCTGCAGGGCCGCACAGAGGGTTAAGTGACCTCTTCATGCTGGTGGGAGCACTGCTCAACAAGTTCAAGTGGACTCTCCAATAATTTATGCAAACACCTTTTTGCATAGGCTGGCAATTTACAGTAATTTATCCCTTCTCTCCAGCTGCTCTCACAAAGCATAAAACAGGTACTTAAAAATGAGTTCCAGCACTCTGTCCTACGGTCCCCTGCAGCTGCTCCCTGCTGAACTGGCAATCCAAACCAGGGGGAAAAGACAACTGAGGCAAGGAAGTGACTGACATATGATGGACACTCAGACTTTTGGGCAAACTTGCTTGGAACCCTACTCTGGGCCATGAGCAACCCATTGGCAGCAGCACAGCTAAATATTTGCACCCAGCCTCTCTGGAAATTTGCTTTTCCACATTCATTCTACTTTTTGGATGATCACCCTTTTCATCCTCATTTGTTTTTCAGGGGCAGCTGCTCAGCACAAAGCTGAGCAACTTTGCCTCAGTGAAGAACTCTGCCCTCAGCAGACGCCAACTCGAATTCTTTCTGCTTTGAGGAAAAACTTTATGAACATCCTCTGCCCTCTCAGGAGGAGTCCAGAACCAGAACATGCTCCTTTTCCCTGCTCAGGATGACCAAATTCTTGAATTCATGCTGCTGATCACATGGCAGTTTTCTCTAAACTCTGTGTACAAGCGGAGTTAATGGGAGCTGACGCGAGCCCTGCACACATCCTACAGCAGCCACATTACACGCTTTACACGCCTGCCTTTGCTCTGAACCGAAAGCCACAGCCACCAAGAAGAAAGAAACATATCTAGTTTTCCTTCTGATCTTAGTCACCTGCCAGCACAGTTTGTCTGCTCCAGCAGAACACAGGATTGTTTAACAGCCAGCCAAACACGAGTTAAAATGGCAGCTCTGGGAGCGAGGGGGGAATAAAAAACCAAAAAAACACCAGAGTTAGTGACTTTTTAAAATAGGCTAAAATCATACCTTAGCATCCAAGCTGCAGACAGACCCTGTATTCTTGAGGTGAATTTTGGGAAGCTAATTTAAGTTCTCCTTTCAAAACATCTATTAGCAATTCGTCACACTTGATGTGACTGGGAGCAATGTCATGCTGACTGCTGCAAGATTTCAGCCAGACTTGTAGATCAGAGGACCTGATGGATTGCACTTCTAAGTACCTGCACAGCTCTGAAGCTCAAATTGACTGTCTGGCAGTATTCTTTCTGTCCTGCTGCATTGGAAAGCTTGATTTTAAGGAAAACCTTTCACAGTTTTGACCACAGTGGCCAAACCTCAGAACACTGAGGAAAAATGGATTTTTATTTTCTGAAGTCAACAAAAGACAGCTGTGTAAACACACAGGCTGTGATGTAGCATTAGGAAAATCAGAGAGACTGAAGCCATCTTTGTATGCAGACACACACCTGATTCCCTGGGAGAAGGGAATGCACTGGCATGAATTCTCCATGGTCAGCCTGGAGGTGGAAGGCAGCTCTGACAAGTGCTTGATGAGACAGAGCTCCCATTTCATCAAGAGCCCTGTCCCCTCCTTCTGCTGGGCTCTGCTCCACTACAAGTTTATTACTGGCCATGTCCTGCTACTTCAAGAGTCAAAAGCTCCACTAGCATTTTTTTTTCTACTAGACCAAATCAGGAATCACCCCAAAACTAGAGGAGAAGGAAATAAAAAAACCCCTCATGCACAAATATTTGAGCTGTTAAGTACCACTGGGGAGCTCTTAGACTAGAAAGCACAAACAGAATTTAATGATCATCCAAAGATGCAACTGTGGAAGCAGATGAATTCCAACTTGGGAATGAATTTTTTGAGAGTTATGCTCCTTTGTTTCCAAGGTCTGAATTTGTATTATTTATTTTAGCAGCAATGCTACTGGTAATGCTTTTCCCCTTCCCCCAAGAAAAGTAGTAATGTCTACTTTAATTTGCTTTCTCTAAGCTGCTGCCTTTGAGCTGTTCAGAGTGACACAGAAGCCTAGCAAAATTTCACTGACGCCAAAATCTCTTCCTTTGGTTTAATCACAGTTAAATCTTAAGCAAGGAGCATACAAAGGCTACCTGGAGTGTAAAAAAATAAAAGGGTGAAGAAGTACATCAAGTGCATCAGAAGTCTGCCAGGCAGAAAGCAAATGGCTAAATTTATAGAGGTGGTTCCTGCTAACAGAGGAGCTGCTCAGCCCCAGCTATTTCATTACTATTGCACTAAAGGATCCTAGGGACGTTCTTTTTGAGGTGTCGGCAATTCAGAGAGCAGAAACAGCACTGTAATTTGGCCTATGAAAAATGAGTAGGTGTTCACAGTTCATTTCCCAACAGAGAAAGCCATGCACATCACAGAAACCATCATCATGCACAGAACTAATAGCTGCCCTGCTCAGCAGGCACACCCATGCACACCGTGGCAGCCTTGCAGTGCCCCAGCTCTCACCACAGAAGAACAAGAGACTTTGGTTGGCAACACTGCCAGCAAAGCACCTTTTTTTCCCCCCAGATCTACAGACAGGTGAAAAAATACAGCAGTGCTGTAAGTAAGTAAATACGAACAACCAACACTAGACGGCTGAAACCACAGAACAAATTGAAAGCTGTGAAACATTCCCAGAGAAATCCCCTGCTCCCAGCTGAACTGGGAAAAAAAACAACACAGAGAGTCATAAACACAAAGTGAAAAACTCAAGGATGTAGAGGAGAGGATGCAAAGCTAAATGTTGGCTAAATGGAATAAAAGCTGCTGCTGCTTATCAGAATGAGTAACATCAGCTGTGGTCAGAGGGCAGTGGCTGGACAGGACATGGTCTTTTTCACATTCCTGTTGTAGGCAAGGGAGAAGGCAAGGCTTGGGAACAACAGAGCACCAGCTCTTGGGATTCCACCAGTCAGCTATGAGCCTACACAGGGACTCTGCCTTAAGCCCATGCCAAGTCTTAGAAAACCTCAGGACCCCTCTAGAAGACCATTAGAATGATTTCTGCTTGGATATTGCAAAAATCCAAATCAAAATTAGACGTGGCTGAGTCCAATTTCACCTTGATTAGTATTTACATAATGCACAGGAAAGAGGAGAGGAGCACATAAATAATGTACTGTTTGTTGCAGGCCTCTCAGAAGGAGAGTTCTCAGCACTGGTATTGATCTGCACACACACACACACAGCTCCCTGTGCAGAAACCCCAAATCTGCCCTCTGTGCACAAACTTCCAGAAGCTGAGTCACACAGGCTGGGGTGCAGACTCAGGTTTTGCTACACCAGAGGGTCAGGCTGCATTACAGAGCCCCTGATGGAAAAACACGGGGAGCTCCCAGATCTGGTTAATTTAGAGGACGTTCTCCATTTTCTTCACTTCTTCCCTTCTAGTGGACTTCACATTTATGACAACAGTTCCAGGAAACACAAACTTGGGAGAGGTTGATGGTTGAATTTTTCGTCCTGTTACAGTACCACCACTTATCCACCCTGTGTTAATACAAGTTGGGGGGACTCCAAAACAAAATTATTACCTGGGAATGACTCAGTACCACCAGTTTCTAAGGCAGCTGCACAATACAGTATTACTCAACAGCCACAAGCTGTCGGTGCCACCTGTGAGAATAAAGTGAGAACAGTTTCTCTTCCCTATTCTCATTCTTTTCATGTTGGAAGGAGGGGTTAACTTCATGTCCAGTCCATGTGGGTAGAGGTAGAGGGCATCTGGACACTATTCCTTTACTATACCTTGGTGAGCATAGTTAGGAAAATAATTCCAATACTTTCTTTGAAGAGACTTTTCCACTTGTACCTGTCCTCCTCTGAACTTCTGGGGTTTTTTACTGACACCACAATCCCCTTCCACACTGCTCCCCAAAGCACCAGACATATCTGATCCTGGTTTGCAAAGTCCTGGGAAGCATCTGCAGACTTTCAACCAGAGTGACAGAAAACGGCCATGTGGCAAAGCAATGATTAAATCCCACCACGTGCTGGAAGCTGCAGTGTTCCTCTGCAGGTTTACAGCCCTAAAGCTGGAAGTTTACAGCCCTTAGCTGTAAGTTAAGTAGCTGAGGGTATCACTAGTGGCAAGAGGCATCTAAAATGTCCAACACAGCAACTGTCCCCTGATGAGACACTCATACTGAGCCAGCAAGAGAGGTACCTCAAAGATGCAGCATCACTATTTTCCTGATGCATCAACGTCTCGTAAGTTTGTAGCAAATGAATGTCATCCTCAAGCATACTGTTAGGAAAGATTGCTTAAAACTAATTAGCTCAGTAACAATGGCCTGTCATTATGCTACTAAGTCACCAGCACGAGCACATAAGTTACAGTGACAGCTCAGGGTATAAAATAAGTGCCTTTATATCAAAATTTGCAAAGTGCTTAGCAGTCAAATGCCAATCTATTCACTTCTGGTAATATTGCATAGTTTCCTCTTAATAGACTGCTCCAAACTCCCACACAAAGATATGACTTATTTTACTACAGAGAGGTCTTTCTACTTCATACACTGTCCGTGCACAAATATAGAAAGCTTTTTAAAGTGCATTTATTTCTACAGTGTTGATTCATTCCACATCAAGATGAACGTGAGATTCAGAACACGACTTTAGAAAAAGCTGAAGGTAATGGAACAAAAACCCTCTCTTGGGTGACTTAGCCAGGGATGCATGATAAACTGAAGGTAAGGACCGGATTTCGAGGGGCAAGAACATCAGCAGTTCCCACATGCAGCACTTTACAAGATTTCCCCAGTAGAGAAGGAAATAGTTATTGCTATAATTATTTCATAGTTCCAGTCAGTTGCATTCAGTTGTACTGTTATATTCCAATGGCAGGAAAATGGAATACAGTAAACTATAAATATCTGTCAGAATTCCTTTGAAAGGACAACAGTTAATTGCATAGCTTGATCTCCTGCCGTGCAGAGCTTGCATTTCAGGTTAGAAAGGTACAGATTGTTATTGATTTCATTCTCTTGAAACATGTGTGGTATTAAACTGTTCAAAAGACTTATGGGGGAGAAATATATGCTTCCAAAGGAAGTCCTACAGCACAAGACTGTGGCAGGCTACCTTCTTGTAAAATGCTTTCTGAAATTCAATACATTCCCTTCCAAAGGCCCTCACAGCCCCCTCAATAAATTGAGGCTCCTCGCTTCATTTGCAGAAGTGAAATTAAATCAGCGAATCAGATGAAGGACAACAAAAGATTAGCAATAGTACGAGGTGCATGTAAAATTTCTACGTTAAGAATAATTCAGTCCTTATTACACACTCACTCTAACAGAGCCATTGCTATATTTCCTGTTTTCCTTTCATCTAACTTCCAGTTCTACTTTTCTCTTTGCAAAATGATTCCAGGCAGCCAAGCAAATCCTTTTGACTATTATATTCTTCTGTCTTTGAATCCACTTCTGATTTGGCTCGTGCAAAGTTGGTCTGGTGACCCAAAGACATCAGGACATACAACCATGGAGTAATTAGTTAAGCCTCATCCATTCTGGGAGCAAATTTCCCTTCTTAGGCATGGACAGCAGTGAAGGTGAAGCCCTGTTTAACACTTGTCCAGCTCATCTACTTGCCATGAACAGTAACTTGATCCAGTGTAAATTATGTATCATTGTGATTTTGCCAGCCTCCCTCAGTGCTTAGGCTGCTGGTACACAGAGAGCCAAAATCCCACTGCAGGGAAGCCTTTATTAACAACTTACACAGCTACTAGTAAATAGCTCACTCCCAGATTCTGTAATTAAGATGACACAACTTCCTGATGACTGCTTTAAAGAGACAAAATATTAGTGGAAGAAATGCTGCAGAAATGTTTCAGCACCTGTTTATCATGACCATGTGTTAAGCTCCATTTGCACACCCTGCCAGCCTTTATTAGGAGAGGTCTGCAAGTTGCAGACTGCCAAATGTACCTTCTCTGAATCAGTTTCCCCTCACTTTCCAGCCTTAGGACACCAAACCATACTTACAGTCTTAACCTTCAGGTTTCCCAAGGTGGATGGGTGAGGGTTCTTTCATGTTCATTTGGGAATTTTAAATTTTTTTTTCTTTGAAGCATTAGCTGATTAATAACATGTACTGAGGGATTAAAATGAAACACATTGCTTTAACAAATGTAAGAGTAAATTGAGCACAAGCTACAAGACACTTGGAAACAGAAGCAACTCCTACCCAAGGAAAATTTTTAACACTGGCACCCAATAAAACTGAAAAGATTGTGACTTTTATTCACCCCTAAACACCCTGCACAGGACACAGCAAGCAGTGAGGATGGTGGCTGTGCACTCACAGCATTCTAAAGGCCAGCAAAAGCATCATTTAATAGATGACTGCGCCCAACAGGATTTAGGCATCCCTAACCAAGCAAGACACAACATTAGCAGGGCTGACAGCAGGCATGGTGCTCTGCAGGCTTCTCCCAGGTGAGGCAAGAGGAGCTCAAGCCTCCCCAGAGCTGCCCATGCCATCCAAACCCTGGGCACAGAGCATCCCTTCCCAGGGCTGCCAGCACCCAAGGGAGAGCAGCCAGGCAAAAATACAGCTGGGAGAGGGGTGGGGAAAGCTTCACTGAGATGAACTAGGTACAAAAGAATCTCTGGAGGAGAAGGAAAAAAAAATTAGAGAGATATTTAAGATTACAGACAGCAAATGCAGACAGGATGCAAATGAGGAATTCTTCCAACGGGTTTTTACCTCACAGGATCACAGGAAGCATTTGGGCTCACTGCTGCATAGGTAAGGAATACAGCCTACTAAAGACATTATGGGAGAGGAGCACTGGGCTTTTGTCTCTTGAGCTCCATTTCTGTGGTGTAAAGCAAGGATAAAGATAATAACATCCTGTCCTGAAACAATTTCAGGAGCTAAATAGAGTATATACAGTCAAGTAAAATTAAGCTATTGTTATTAACTCTCACCTTCTCTCACCCATGATATCAGATGAAAAAGACAGTTTCTCTGAAGAAGGAAAAAAAGCACCATAAGAGCTACCATTCACACTGCTATTACCTATAATAGCATAAATCCTCAATATCTGACTATTACAGATAGACTTG
The DNA here is from genome assembly GCF_014805655.1 of Passer montanus. Lineage (NCBI taxonomy): Eukaryota > Metazoa > Chordata > Aves > Passeriformes > Passeridae > Passer > Passer montanus. Next base: position 2,525,665 of record NW_024370263.1, on the reverse strand, counting down.
AACTCCTTCTCTTTCTTATTAAAATTCTCCTTTGCCCACTCAGAACAGAGGCAGGCAATTCCTTCCTCACACCCTGGCTGTGAACTGGGACAGAAGCCCCTCTCCCCACACACCAGCCTGGCAGGAGGGCTGGGCTGGGCAGAGGGGCTGCACCTTCCACCCCCTCCTTTATGACTCCTCAGACCAGCAAAATCACCCCATGTCAGCATATGGAAGCAATTAGTCCACGAAGGGAGGGTCAGATCCAGCTCTCTAAGCATTGATTGCAAGCTCACAGTTTCTCCCAAAGGCAAATAAAAAAAGTGTACTTGAACCCTTAGAGCAGATAGGCTGAAGCTGATTTATTGGGGTGATTTAGATCTGTTGAAACAAATTTAATTTTGAATACAATTTTATATCAATTAACAGAGTCTCACAAGTGTAGCCATTAAGGAATCTCTTTCCAAAACCAAAGCCAAATATTCAAGATTTATGAGACTGACTTGCCATATTGGAAGTAACTAATTATTCGTAATGATTCTTTGTACTCTGACAGTGATTATGTATTTTCAGTGCAAATGACCATGATGAAGCAAGTGATAAAGGCAGCCCATGTTTGTGAAAGGGATACCAAGCAGTTAAAGCCTGATTGTTTTGGCAAAGTATTGGTGTAGCAGGGAAAGAAACAACAGAAAACAACAAAGCCCATAGACACAAACCCCAGCTTATTTAACATCCTGAAGTGTCTCCTGGTGCATGTCAGAGCTGTAATGAAAGTCTGTGGTCTCCTTTTATTGCCTTAAGCAATTTTGTATTCAGTTTATTTATTGTGACCTTTTGGTTGTCCTTCCACCTTGGACATGACAGTCTTTAACAAAGCAAAGCCTCGCAGACTCAGCTTGCAGCATTTGCAACAGATCGTGGAGCGTGTTTGGGGTGAGAAGAACAGCACAGATTTGGGGCATGATTTTCATTTGCATTGAATTTTCTTCACCTCAGTCTGATGGCACTGGGCAGAAAAAGTACAGCAACAACCCTGCTCCCAGCTCCACTGGAAGAAGGAAATGTCTCTGGATTATCCTGCCCTGATTAAAGTACCTGTGAATCGAAAATGATAGTTACACAGGGATTGGGTAGATTTTCACATTGCCTCAGGCTACAGAGGATACAAAAGCACCGCCTTTCTCCTTTTTCATAACTTCCAGTACTGCCCCAGACACAGGAACAGAGTAATTGAGAACAAAGTCCCTGTTCCAGTGAGGTGCTCAGTGCCAGCAAGGTTAATGTCCAGGGGCAGGCTCGTGGCAAGAGCAATGCCATGTTTGCTGCTGTGCCTGCTGCTGCTCTGATGCCACACTCACTCCAGCCACGAACCAGGGGCTAATTTCTGATCCTCAAAAGGAAAGGCACAGCAAGTTTGTCATTAAAATCCGCAGCCGCGTGCATGTGATTAAAATGTTAATGTCAATATTGTAATCAAGGTCTGACTCACAGGACAGCTGGTAAGAGACTTGATCTGTATTGCTTAGCCCCAGTCACCTGATGCAGACCAGGGTTACAGAACGGTTGTGCCCATCACATGGCAGGGATTGGCATTCACTGTCTCATGTGGCGAGCTGGAGGCTGGGAAGGGACAATCAGCTCAAACCCAGGGCCAATATTGCTAAGTTCAGCTGTGCCTGCACTCCAGCCAGAGGAAAGCTTTTCAAGAAATTTCCTTGGCATCACCTGAGCGCAGCTCTGTTCGTGTCTCCTGCCTACCTGCAGTGCTGCTCCTGGGTTGTCCTTCCCCTGGCCTCACTCACCCCTCTCTCTTGCTTTTGGAATTTTCTGTGCTAGATTCTATCCAGTTGAGTTTTAGACATTTAAGCCTGTGGTAAATTTTGCCTGATGTTGTCTAAGCACCAAAAGAGCTATAGTCTGCAAAGCTTCTTTTCAGTAAATTCAGGATTAATGAAGAAGGCCTCTCTATTGTTGGAATGTCTAATACAATTATCCACTGAATGAATGGACTAGGCAGCAGTGGAGGGCTCCCAGGTTTGTGGCAGGGAATTGTCTGTTTTAACATCCATCTGTTTTCATTCCCTCTGATCCATTATCATTCACCTAGAGTTATAACATGATGAATATCATTGCAGGGAATGCCATTTGATGCTGGGGGGAAACAAACCACTCTAGGTCTGCCTTCTGTTGAAAACACAAAATTGCCTTGGTGGAAGGAAAGGCATGATTGATTCAGAGACGCTGTTTCAAGCAGAGGCATCCTTTCCCACGTGGATTGTTTGATTTTGTTAATTCCTTTGGATGACCCTTCTGCTGCATCTTTCAACATGAAAAAAAAAATAAATATATAGATATATATAAATAAGAATAACTATGGACAATCCTAGTGCTGTTGAATTTGTGGAGTTAATTGAAAAAAATAATGGTATTCACTACTTTCCCCAGAAGGCACCTTTGGTTTACGTTCCCAGTGACATTAAACTCCTGTACGTAAACATGGGATGAGAATCTTGATGACCCTGCTGACAGGAAATAAAGAAAGGAACTTTACAGGCAATTTCCACTGTCCTTGTTGGTCAGCAAATTTGGAAGTGAATGAAAAAAAGAGAACTAGAAATGCATATTAATGATGGAGGGCCTATAGCACAACAGGAGTGAGATGAGCCCTAGTAAGAGGAACTGTTAAAAATGCCCCAATTTATCTTTTTAATGACTTACCCTTATAAGCAACATAGGGATTACCTTGTAAATAAAAGGACAGGCTCACCAGTGTAAAAATAACTTAGTGAACTCAGTGCAAATGCTTGTTTCTAGAAAGTATCCCTTAAAATACTGGCAAAGCTAATGCAGTTGTTAAACCCAATCCATTGTTAAACTAGGTGTATCTAAACTGAGACCTTTAATTACCATCCCATCCCGTCTCCGGGATCTTGGTTGTGCCTTTCAAATACCACACATTTTAAAAAATACTGTGCAGTCACTTAATGAAACAGAAGAAGAAATACCCTTTGGAAATCCACAGTCCAAAACCCAGGGCAGATAACTGTCTGGCTCCCCACTAGCCTGTAATTACCCGAGGAAGCAGCTAGATTTAGCTATCTTCCTTCTTTAATTGGCACGCAAAAGATTATAGGATTTTATTAGGACACAAATGACACCGATATGAGTGTGATTGAGGCATGCAATGCATGACTGACTATTTGCATTAAGAGGCTTTGTACTACACATGGGATTTCTACCTTTGGTTTTAAATGGCTTAAATTTAAATGACGTTTCTATGCTACATTTTAAGAGGATGATATTCATTTTAGCACTTGTCTAAGTAAGGTAGGGCAACACTGTTGCCAGACACCAGAAACCCTTCTCAAAGAGCCTGTTTGGGCCAGGTTAATTTTTGACTGCTCCGTTGTTACAATTAGATCAAGAACATAACAAAATGGTGGGAAAATGGGCATTGAATTGCCCACACTGAAACCCTTGATGAGTGTGTTAGACACTCAGTTGCCAGCCTGCCACTTCTGGGCACACCAGCCTGAGGAAATCACCATCCCTGGCGATGGCTGAGCTGGAACACAGTGGGACCAGATAGCAGGAGATTTTTTTTGCTTCCCTTCCTTCTACAGCTCCCTCTGAGTCTGAATCTCCTTCACCCTTTTTTCCCCCTTATCCATGAATCTCAATGGATTTCTTTAGGCTTTATTTCACAGCATCTTTCTAATGTCTCTCACATGCAGAACTAACAGCTACCCCCCAGGGAAGGTGAAAGCAGCTGAAGAAGTAAGGAACTAAGGCGAGTCAGTCCAAGGGAGCAAAGCCAGCCCCACACAAGGAAGAGAGTACCCAGAAGTGATGGTAGCATGCTGCAATATCTGACTTTGTGCAATAAAAGATGATAACAGGAGGATTAAGTCCTGCTACCATCGTGATATGTAGGACAGCCCTGTGCAGGAGTCTGCACATTTTAAACGAGCAGGATCCAAGCACACCTTCCTCAGTGCTGTCCTTGGCACTGGGCACTGCACAGCTGCGCAGTCGGCCACCAAGGCAGTCCCTGTCCCAAGGGAATGCCTGAGCACCAAGCCTTTGGCCAGGCGATCCTGGAGAGAGGAGAGGGCCTGAAACTGCAGGGAGTGAAGAAAGGAAACAGCCCCCTTCTGCACTGCAAGAATAAAACCTCAACTGGGTGAATGGATGGGGAGCAGGGGCTAATGAACAAGGTCTCCTGCTTCCATCTCCATGAGTCTCAACCCTCGGTTCCATACACCGCTCCCTGTCCCACCTACAGCTCTGATGTCCAGCTCTGTGTCCTGCACCCTCATCACCAGCTCACTTCCTAACTTCTCCCTTGACACAGGATTATTCCCTAGCTCATCCCTCCGCTCTCTCCACATCTCTCAGCTCCTCCTGTGTTCCCCAAGTTGTCCTGAACCCCCAAGCGATCCCTCAGCCTGACCCTCGGCTCAGCGTTTAATCCCCAACTCCTCCCGCAGCTCGTTCCCTGTCCCTGGCTCACCCTGCGACCCCGGGCTCACTCCTCGCCCCTGGGCTCATCGTTTGACCCCCCGCCCATGCCGCGGCTCAGCCCCGGTCCCACCGCTAGCCGCAGCCCGTCCCCCGTGCCCGGCTCCCCTCAGCTCGCCCCTCATCCCCTGTCCCGGCCCGCGCCGCTGCCCCTCCGTGTCCCGGGCCAGGGCGGCCGCGGGGCCGCGGGCGGGAGCCGGGCGGGGGGAAACTTTTCCCGGGGTCTGGGGCGGGCGCGGCGCCCCCGGCCCGCGCGGAGGGGAGGCGAGGCGGCGGCGGGGCGGGAAGGAGGAGGAGGAAGGGGGGGGGCCGGGGGCACGGCCGGGCCTGCGCCGGGGAATGACGCGCAGCTGGCAGCCCTGCTCATGCGCGGCCGGCCGGGCGGTGCTAGCGCCGCGTCCCAGCTCGGGGAGAATGGGGCGGCATCCGGGCAGCGCCGACTGAGCGGCTTCTGGGGGCCGGGGCTGCGCCGCGCCGCGGGCGGCCGGGCTGGCGGCCCCCCCGGCGGTGCGCGGCGGCCGGAGCGGGGCCCCGGAGCGGCGCTGCCCCCGGGGAGGGGGCGCCGCGCCTGGATTATCCCGAGCTGGGTCGAGCCTCCTGGATCTGCCTCTCTCCTCCGCGCCGAGTGAATCCGAGGTGTCCTCGTCCTGATCCAGATAAATCTTCCCCCCCTTCTCTTTTTTTTTTTTTTTTTTTTTTTTTTTTTTTTCCTCCCCTCCTCTTCCCGTCGTTGCTTTTTTTGGGGGGTGGGGGGAGGCGGGGGGTGGAAATTTGTCAAGGTCATTCCGTGGATTTAATATTTTTTGTGTGTGTGTGCCGCTCGCCCCACCGCCACCGCCACCCAGCCTTGCTCTGTGGATTATCATCGCCCTGGATCCGAGGCTCTGAACAGCAGGATTTTTTTTGTTGTTGTTGTTGATTTTTTTTTTAATTATTACTATTATTTTTTAAGGGCTCCGGGGTTTGGAGAGGGGAAGCGGTGAGTTGGAGGGGGGCGACTTTTCTCTCCCCCCGCGCCCGGCCCCCGCGCCGCCGCCGCCGCGAGTCCAGCTCCCAGGAAGAGGATCTGATCGATGGCTTCGCCATCGCCAGCTTCAACACCCTGGAAGCGCTGGAGGTAAGAGGGCTGGGGGGCTCTGCCCTCCCGCGGGGAGGCGGTTGGGGATGGGGGGGTGGCTGGAAGGGAAAAGGAACGGGGGGGAAGAAAAAAAAAAAAAAAAGGATTTGAGAAAGGAAGCGCGGCGCTTTCAGGCTGCTGAATTTTGCAAATAGCAATTAAGGTGCATTAATCCTGGTGTCAGCCCGGGGGGATCCCGGGGCTGCGGGCGGGAGGGTGCCGGGCCAGCCCCGCTGATCGCGGCTCCGCTGGCAACTCCGCTGCCCCCCTGTCCTTGCTGCTTCCCTCCCCCGGTCCCCTCCTCTGCCCGGCTCCGGCCGCCGTTCGCCATCACTTCGGGCAAGTCCAATGTTTGTTTGGGGTTTTAATTGGCTGCGAAATATTCCTGGCGTGTTGGGATGGTCCGGCATTGTTGTGAATGGTGGAGCTTCCCCCCTCCCGCCCTCCTTCCTCCCACTCCCCCCTCCTCCAGCTCGGGAGTTTGTGTTTGCATTGCCAAAATGTTACTTTATCTGTCTCCGGAGATTGTTAGCAAATGGCTAGTGTTTGACATTTTGTGGAAAAGAGATGTTTAAATGGATAATAATCCCTCGGTTGTAATTCCCATTTTTGAAGTAATTGAACAAATTCTTCATCTCTTGTTGACTGTACATATTTTTCTGGTGTTAATAGGCTGGCAAAAAATATTGCTTGTCTAACTTATTACAAACAATATTTGCTGAGCAAATACTGCCTGCCTTGTCTGAGCTAAGTTAAGCAGAGCAGGAAATTTAATATTTTCAGAGGGGCATGGACAAACTATGACTTTGGCTTTTGATTTTTGTTTTGTTTGTGTACAATTGGAAGAAGTGAGTTGTCGAGAGGAAGCACCTCACAAGTTGCTTGTTGGGTGTAAGAACTGGAATTCCCAGTAAATATGAGCAATTTTGGTGCTTTTGCCCACTTTCTTTGACACATCGTGTTGGAAACGTGGGCAAAGTTTTGGGTGCTCTCCCTACTTTGGATTTCCTGCCACTTGTGTATCTGTTAACCTGTGTTACAGCAGTGAAGAGTTGTGCGTGGGCTGGTGAATTCTCTGATTTGCCCTGGGATCTTTGATGCCGTTGGCTCAGACTCTGAGGTCCCATTTTGTTCATGGGCTCTGCTGCTCCCCAGCCCACCCCTCCTGCCGCTCAGGCCCCTGGTGCCACCGTGGTTGTCTGGAGCTTTTTGCCTGTGGGACCAACTCCTCAGAGTCCCAGAGATGTCCCTGTGTGCCCGTGGAGGTGTCAGTGGTGGCCTTGGCCACCTGCCCTGGTGGCAGGACCCTTGCTGGGGGAGCCAGGGGTTCTGCCCAGCAGGGACATTTAGCCCAGTGCTCCCTGAGCAGCTCTGGGTGTGCAGGTGCTGGACAGGCAAGAAGGGCTGTGCTGGCTTGGAGATGGCTGTTTTTTGGCTTTTTGTGCTGTCATTTGTGGGGTGTTGTCCTGACAGGAAAGCCAGCTACTTTGTGTATGCAGAGCTGATAATGAGCGAGCAATCTGCTCTCAAGTGCCTCTAAACCAAGCCCTAGACCTGTCTCTATAACTTTAATTTTTTTCTTGGGCATGCTCTTAGTCAAATATGCATCAGCAGATAGGTCCAATTAAACCCCTGAGTCTCCACTGAGCTGTCAGGGAAGAAAGTAAAATTCATCTTCCTGCAGAAATTTTCTACCATGATGAGCACATTATCAGGAAATAGAATTCAAATGATAGTGCAGTCCCTCCAGGCTGACGGGGAGAACTCTGGGCTTTTCAGATGGGGAGAGCCTTGTTATTGAATCAGCCAAACCTTGATAATGAGGTACACAAGGGTAAAAAGTGACCTTAAATATCTGCCACCCCAAGGTACTTCTGTTTGTGGAAGCACTTCTGATTTTTCTTTAAAAAGAAAAAAAATCTTTACAAAATGATCTGCTTTAAAATTCTTGCAAAAAACTTCAATGCCACCTGAAATTAACCCATTTCCACTATATTTATGAGCATATACAAGAACAGCTTCCTGAAATTAACTGATATCTACTATGTTTACCAACATGTCAGAAAATACCACCTGAAATTAACCTATTTCTAGTATATTTACCAACATGTACTAGAACACTTCCCTGAAATTAACTGATTTCTACTCTATTTACCAACATGTAAGAGAACACCACCTGAAATTAACTGATTTACAGTGTATTTGCCAACATCTTAGAAAACAACATGTGTGCACCTCTGCAGCCGTGGTGGTTGACACCTCAGAGGGAAAAGTGTGAGCAGAATTCACCTGTTTCACACCAACCAGGTGTGTTGTGTTCTTGGACATAATCTTGGACATAGTGATGGTGTGCATTTCCTAAATCCCTGTGAAACTGAAAAGAAAAAAATACAGTACATTGTGTGGATTTTTCCCTGCAGCACTACCTTGGACCATGGGTGATGTTTGGCAGATGTCATTCAGCAGCAAGGCAAGGGAATGGTTAAGGCAAAAGTACTTTAAAGCAGTATATACCCATGGAAATGAGTAAAATGGCAAGGTTATTTTGTGTGGTATGGAGCTGTGTTCTCTGGTGAACTTGGCTGCAACAGGTGGTTTTCTTCTGCTTTGGAGGAAATCTGTATTTTGGTGTACATTGGTTTATTAAGAGGATTTAAAATCTGCTGTAACGCTTTTTAAAAAAATAAATAAGAATTGAAACCTTCTATGTCCATGAGAGGGAAGAAAGTGTAGAAGTGGGTATATGGCTTAGGGACAGTACTGAACTATTTTATTTAATTTTTTAATGCTAAAAGGACCTCTTGTTGCACATGTTGTAGTTCATTGTGGTATTCTAGGTTGGTTTGTCTCTTGATTTACAATGATCTCTGATTATGTTTAATAGACTAACTAAGCCTTGGGTTTCCCCTTGGAAATGAAATTTCTCAGTGTTTAGGTAGAATTTATTGGTAGAATCATTTGGGAGAGGTAAGGTGGTTTTTGGTTTGTTTTTCTTTGTGTCTCACCATATTGTGAATTCCCCTTCCCCACTGAAGGAAATTCTCACTGCTGGTGTTCCTGTAAATAAAGGGTGCTTTATAGAATAAATATATGTATTCTTCCTTTGTGTTGTCTTGGCAGCATGAGCAATTAAGGTTAATACTGAGGGATGGCTTTGAGGTCTCCTTTATCTCTCTGGTGTGAATTTTAAGCATTTTGGATTTTAAATCATGTGGCAATGTTTCCTTTGGCAGTTGTCATCTGAAAACCATGTGTCTAGTTTTGCTGATACTTGTGACTTATTTATCTCCTATCCTACCATCTTCCAAATAAAGACTGAGTTGATTATAGATATATATTTTGAATAAAGTAAAAAAGAAAGCCCCACAGACACGCAAGCAGCAGGCTTTTTCTGTGTGTAAGAAGTTAAAACTTCTCCTTTCTCTTCCTTCCCCTGGATCTTCCTGTGTAAATCCAGCTCAGGCTTCATGCAGGTTAGGGCTGATGTGTGTGGGTGTAGTGGTGTTTTATTTGGGATTTTTTATTACCCAGCCACTCACCAGCACTTTGGACTTCACCTGGAAATGCAGTTTGCTCTGACCCCTTGGCTTGAGGTGGTCAGTGACTGTCAGCTGCTGGAAAAGCCATCAGGTGCTGGTGCTGCCCAGGAATGGCTGCTGTGCCAGGGTCAGGAAGGAGGGGATTTCTGCCTGCCTTCCAGAATGAATGGTGTGGATGTGAGCATGTGTGTATATTCATTACGTTCAGATGAAGCTGCTAATTATTCTTGAAGGTGATTGGTGAATCAGAGCGAGAGAATCTAAATGAGTGAGTCGGTAGTTGAGGGCTCTCTCTGATCATAGCTGTTCCTTTCAAGTATGAAAAACAGCGCTAAAAGGGAACTTCATCAGAATGTTAATGAATGCGATCTTTGAGAGCAATTGTTCTCCCAAAGTAGTTGAAAAGACAAGGGGTTGTGTTTTCTTTTTGGCTGTTGTTTATCGTTTTTACAGATTCCAGCAAAGCTTTGGAGCCCTGAATGGAAATTCTAACTTTCTTGAGGGGCATGTGTGTGTGTGCGTGTACAGGTATTTTTTGAGGAATGATTAACCTGTTTATAGAATCTTGTGGACAATCCGTGCTCAGACGTGTGTGGAGCGTTGTGTAGAAGCAGATCCCTGAAAAGGGGCAGACCTTGATGGGTGGTGTTGAAGGGGAGATGCTGCCCTTACAAGCCGGGCTGGGGCCCAGCTGTGCCCCAAGGAGGTCAGTGCTTTGCCCACTCACTGCTGGTACCCAGAGCTCTGGCACTGCTGCCTCGCAGCCCCTTCCCTGCTGCTCCTGCCTCAGTGCAGCAGAGTTTAGGGAGCCTATTGCTCCTAGTAGACTGCTGGACAAAATCCATGAGTTCTCCAGCTGTCATCTTGATAAGGCTGTTTTCACATGTGTGCTGAGCACTGTCCTGTTACTGGTGCTCTGATCTCTCATTGATAAGAAAACCAATGTATTTAACTGCAGCTTCCTGTTCCAAAGGTTTTGTGCTAGCCCCACTGACCTAGCGATGTAACTCCTGATTTGTCACCATCTCTCTCTCTGTCTACTTTGCAGCTTAGATTTTTCCATAGCTAGCTTATGTTTTAAAACAAGTTTCTAGATATTTAAGTATTTTTTTCCTTCTACGTAATTGTCAAGTGATGGTGTATCAAGCTAGAGTTTCTGATGGCCAGTTATTCCTCTTTAAAAGTGCTTTTAACCCCAGGAAAGCTAATGATTTTCTGGATGATGCTCTAAAGGCTCTAAATGCCTTTTGGTTTTCCTGAAGGCTTGCTAGTCTCCATTGATTTGTTCTCCTAGCTGTTGATTTTCTTTTTTTTTTTTTGCATCTTGTCTGAAGCAGGTACTTAAGCTATCTTTGTTGTTGTTGAGGAATCAGAGGTGATTAAAGCAGAGGGGGAGAGCTCTGGAAAGCCTGAGGAATCTGCTGAGCTGGGCCAGGAGCTGGGGGGAGCAATGAAATGTTCCCTGCAAACTGTGGTTGAGTGGTGGTGGGCTGTGGTGAGGAAGGATCCAGCTCTTCTGCTGGGTGGGGAATTCTCTGCCTCCTGGGTGAAACCTGCCAGGATCAAAGGAGGGATGGGGTGCATGGCAAGCACAGCCCCTGCCTGGGGCCATCCCTGCAGCCAAGGTCAGGGCACCTTTCCTGCACATAAAGCGGCTGCAGGGGTGTTGAAGAGAGGAAATTGCTTGGAAATCCCAACCAAGCTCAGGGATCACCGTCATCCCTACCTGAGGTCTCATTTTTAACTAAAATTGCATTTGATTCTGTCTGTCTGGGTGTTTTGGAAGACCTTTTAATACCCTCCCAATTTTTCCGAAGTAGTTTCCCATAGTATAACTGCTCAGGCTTTCTTGGGCACTCTGAAACCTGAGGCAGAACATGAGGTGAAGTTTGCTGAAATGTCAAGTAGACCAACCATCATAGGGAAATTCAGAAGATATATTCAGTTTTTAAATTAATTAGAATCTATACTATTTAAAAAAATAAGGTACTCTGTATTGCACAGGTTAAGATTTTTTTTTGTAATAAAAAGGACATAATAGAACTAGTGTTCCACTTCATTCAGATAATAAATGTTTACTTGCTGTAGTGCGTTTGACTTCATGCCTAGTAAGAACTGAAATCTTTACTGTCCTCTCAGTATGCTAACAAGATGCACTTTTATCGTTTATCTCAGTTGTTTCACAGAATGAGACTGACTGTCACAATGCTACTTTCTGGGAAAACAGCAGTGAAGAAGGGAGCTGGGTAGGATGAGATCAGCCTGGTGTTTCATGTTGTTTCTCTGGTAGATCTGTGCTTGCTCTGCAGAAGGGCTGGTGGTCATGCAACTGCACTTGTGAAAAAATCCATTTCAGTGCAGAGATGCAGCACTGTGGCTGGAGACACATGGATAGAAAGGCTTTGGGGTGGTTTGGCTTTTTCCCCCATTTGCTTCCCTGGTTTTTTTTGGGTGAGGTGTGAGGCACAACCACAGCAGGTTGCTCCTCTGTGCCAGGCTTTGCAAGCACACAGATCCCAAACTTGTGTGCACCTTGTCTGGGTGCAGCATTGTCGAAATGTGCTTATTGCTTCAGCTTCTCCAGCATCTGGGCTTTGCCCTGGTGGTGCAGGATGAGGGAATATTGTGTAGTCTGTGGTGCTGCAGCAGGTACTCGAAAGAGAACGGTATCAGCAGAACTGAAACGCTGTTTCCTGCTTGATGCAGTTTGGGTTTTTTTTTTTTAATAAAGATTTGAAATACAGTGCGTAGGGTGTGCATCTTGGTATTGGTTGTAGGTGAACATCCAGCTCTAAGTGAGAACAATTTCCAATTCACTGCACTTTAATGCCTCCAGTTTATCATGGTAAATGTATAAAATAGTTTTATGTAGGTGAAGTGGCTCTTGCTGTTTAAATATCTCCTGGCTCTACTGTGCTCAGCACAACGGGGGCTGTGACTGTTCCAGCCATGCTCTTCAGAGAGAAAAGAGTTGGAGCACAGTGTTACCAGCCCTGGTCCATCTCCTTGAGAATTCTCTTTCTAAAAACTAATGGACTATTAAGAATACTGCTCTGATGCTGAAAGGAGATCAGTCTTTGTGTTCTAAACCCTGAAACATTTAACATGGAGGCGAGGGTTAACCAGCTCCCGAGCCGCCCAGGCAAAACCGACCTGTGTGTAGTTGTCAGTCCAGTTCCTCTGGTGCAAGAGTTGTGAAAGCTGGGCAGGTACAAACTGCACCAGCTGTGGGCTCCCACCTGCACCAGCCAGGCCAGCAGTGCCGAGCCCCAGTGACAGGCAGAGAGGTGAGTGTCACCCTTTGCAGCTTAATTATTTTGTACTGAGTGACTGGATGTGAAGTGCAGAATTACCTGGCTAACAGGAGCACGGGGGCAGCTGAGTGCACAGTGCTTGGATGATCCAGGATGAATGGAGAGTGTTTCCTTTGTAGCTCTGTCTTGCTTGGAGCCAAAAAGGGACTGAACTTGAACAAAAGTTACATCTGCAAGGTCAGTGGTTGGCATGGATAAGGGGATTGAAGGGATCAAAATTATTTCCCTGCGCCACTGGCTGCAAAACATGGGCTTATGGCACCATTCCTGTCTCTCCCTTTGTGCTCAGAGCAAAGCTTTTTTAATCTTGTGCTGGCTATCTATAGTGCCACACAAACGTGGCAATTTGAAGTTAAATGTTCTATTTTGAGGGCTGCCATGCACGGTCAGCAGGGCAAGGAGCTGTGCTTGGGCTCCTCTCCTCTGCCCACAGCCTGCCTTGCTCTCTCCGCTGCACAGGTTGTCATAGAGAGGAATTCAGAAAATACATATGCATGATGCAGTTGTGTCTGCAGTCTGAATGTGAAGCTTCTAGTGTTTGTGGTTTGATATCATTGTGTTACCTTGCCCTTCAAGATGTTCTTTCTAGCTTCAGAAAGCTAAGACAGGAATTGTTTGGTGTTTTGCTGTTTTTTGCTCTCCAATTTTAAATATAGATTGATTCACTCTGGTGCTAGGGTGTCCCTGACCTAACCTGTACTTAGTGATGAGATGCTGAAGTTAGGAGCAGCCCAAGTTGGGAAACAAATGGTAATTCAGAGCTGCTGGCTGTTGGGTGGCTGCTGAAGGACTCCAGGCTCGTTCCTTTAACCCCTCCTCTTGCTTACTGAAGCTGCAGCTTCTTTCCTGGGAGCTCTTATTTGTAGAGAGGAGCAAAAACCTCCAAAGAGATTCAAGGAAAGTGGCGTCTCAAAGTTTACAATGACATCAAGTGCATCAGGTAATAAAATGCATTATTGCTGTTGATGTTTTGGTGGCTCTTAAATATCTCTTGTACTGCTGTGGAAGAGGATGTGCAGCCTCTTAAGTCCATTTAGCCTGAGCACATACCTGCACTCAGGGGGAGTGAGACTCAGGATGGTGTGCAGCTAAGAGATGTTTATGGAATCAGTCATACTTGATATAAAATAATTATGATGTTTTGACATCTTGTTAATAACTTGCAGCCATTGGAAGAAATGGAATTATGGCATTCTCAGTCCTTGATGGAACCTTGGCATTTCTTTCAGATTGTAAAATTAAAGAAGAAATGTGAAAGCCATTAAAATAGTTGGATGTGGGTCCTGGGAAAAATGATGGGCTGCTTAATTGAAAAAGTGCTTCATTCCAATTGAAGTTCACTCTAGTTCAGTTCTGCCCATTTCCTTGCATCTGTAATGGAGAAGAAAAAGGGCTGATCCCCCCAAAATCTGTCTGTGAGAGCATTTTGGGTGTCATTTGGTTCTTCATCTTATCTGTGAATGAAGTGGAAGGAAATCCTAGCAAGCATTAGACATGAGAGAAAAGTCTTGTCACCTGTAATGACTAAAATCCCCTGAAGTGTTGCCAGCGTGTACTTTAGGAATCATATAATTATATGATTATTGAAAGAGACATAAAAGACCTCATGGCAAAACTCTTAGAAAGGGGGAGGGAGGGAATCCGTATGCAAATAAAGATATGCAGAATTTGCTGTCTCTCTTTTTTTTTTCCCTAGTTATTTTTCAGTCCAAAGCTCAGTAATTGCTTTTATGGGGATTACTTAATAAAACTGGGGCATGCAAAGGAGGGAGAAATTGTTTATGCCAAGTCACAGGGCTGGCTTGAAGTCCTAGGGAGTTGGAGTAAAAATGGATTTTTAAAAGTAAAACTGCAAAGTGGGTTTTGTGCTAAGAGAAAATAGCTATTTGTTGAAATGTTATCCTACAATAAAAGTGTTTTGTGGTCTGGCGGTTAAGCAGAGGGGTCCGGAAGTTGAGATAACGGGGTTTTCTCTCTGACTCCACCACAAGTTTCCTCTCACGGAGCTCTGGGCAAGTCCTTTCATCACTGCCTGTGTCACCCTGGCTGTGCCACTGCTGGGCTACCTGGTGGGTGCTGGATGTGCCACTCAGGGAAACTCCTGTCACCCCTGTGACGTGTTGGAGCTGTCTCAAACCTGACGTGAGTGCTGTGTCTGTGCATCACCAGGAGGTGATGGGAGAGCCTCTGATGTCAAAATCTCCTTGTACCAGCTCCTAGGGAAATGTTTCTCCTCTGCCCCACGCCAGCTGTGGGAGAGCCTTTCCTGTGGCATGTCCTGGGCAGTGCCATGCCCTGGGCACTGCTGATGGTGCAAATGCAGCCTGAGATTTTCCTGAGCTCCAGTTCTGCTCTCAGAGCTAAAATACAGGCCTTGGCTTCAGGGTTCTTAAGTTTCCCTAAGCTTCATCAGTCCTTACTGATGCTCTGGATTTATAATCTTGCTTCTCATAGCAGCACTCATTCATGCATTTACTAGGAAACTCTCCTGATGCAGAACAGACATATCTCAAGAGAGGTTTTGTTGCAAGATAGGCAAAAAATGCCTTCCATTTTTTTTCTCAGGCTTAACTAAAGCACTTGGTGTATTAAAAAAAGGGAAAAAAAAACCCCAACAAAAAAACCCCCTGTCATACTGCTATTAGTGTTGAGTTACTGAATATTTTGCAAGATCTGTCCAGGAAAGAACACCATCACTTACTCTGGTATTCAGTTTGGCACTGAGTAGTACAAAGTTGTGATACGAGTTTGCTGGTGCGATTTTTAGCTGAAAATGACAATGGTTTTCCAAGCAGATGGATTTTATAACTTGCCTGCCATCAGCTCATCCATCAAACTGCGCAGAGATCTGTACATTGGTGTCAGCGTGCACATGGCAGTGTTGCTGATTACATCAGACAAACTGATAACTCTCTTGGAGCCCTGTTCCCCCTCCCTGGGCAGCCCCTGGGGTGGGTTTGGCAGTGAGGGGAGCCGTGGGGGTTTGTTCCTAGCCTGTCCCCACTGTCAGCATGGAGCTGAGCTGTGTCCCAGCTCCTGTCCCTGTTCTGGAGGGTCAGTGTGACTTGTGCAGGGAGGGACACAGGCACTGGTGTTTCCAGTGCTGTTTGTGTTGGGAAGAGGGGTGATGAAACACGAGTGGAGCCTCTGGACTGCACGGGGTCTGGGACTTGGTTTCACAAAGCTCTTACCTAGTCCTACATGACTTTTCTTCCACATTGCTGGAAGATGCTGGGTCACACAAAAGGTGTGACTTGGAAACGAAAATTTTAGCTGCATCTAGGCAAAAGTGATTGCAGGGCTCAATCAGAAAAGGTTCCCATGTTCATTCTAAGTCACCTGTACAACTTTAGGCTTTTTGCAAGGAAAGGTGCTCTTTTTAGCAGCTGTTGGATAGAGGAGCCCCATGTTAACATCAAGCTGGTTTGCCCTGGTTAGAAGATGACCCTGTATTTTGGAAGGGGTAGGACAGGCTGTTTCCAAACCAGAGGTTATGCGGTAACGGGGCCTGTACAAACTAATGTAAACTCCCAGGTGACACCTCAAGCAGTTATATATGCAGTTGGGTTGCTTGGTCGACTCCCAGGAATTATTTTTGAAGTTGGCCTTTAAAAAAAAAAAAAAAAAAGAAAAAAGAAGAAGAAAAGGAAATAATTTACACAAGCTATTTCAGAGAAAGCATCTTTGGTTTCTTACCTTCAGCTGTGTTATGTCCTGAGAAACACATGGATGGGTTGTGGAGTCTCTGAGTGTGTTGCCCAGTTCTCCTCTGCCCAGGAGGTGCTCAGTGTTTTATGATTATCAAATTGCTGGTCTCCAAACACTGTAGCTCTTGTGCCACAGCTCTGAGGCCAGCCATGCTCCTGGGCTGTAAGATTATTGATATTATTTCCTGTGACTATGAGGATGTGCTGTGCTGCTCAGGTGCAGTGTGTGGGTTTCCAGGGGAGGCTGTTCAAGCCTGGCTCTCTGCTTTCCTGATCAGCGCTTCCTGCTCAAAATGTATCCGTGGATTTTCTTCACCACTGCCAAAATAAATGCTGCAGACAATCCAGGGCCAGCAATGTCATCATCATCAGGTTACTGAGTTTCTGCCTGAAGGTCAGCTAACTGTGACTGCTACTAAATAGCTGTTTGCTGATATGGTGTCTGCAATCCTACACCACGCCTGGTGGCACGTTTTCAGTGGAGTTTTGGCATGGAGCTCTGTGGCCCAAACAGAGCCATGTTTGATGATAATTGTGAGGTTGATACAACCTGCAAAGTTTTTAATTTGACCTAAAAAAGGACAGAGCATAAACTGTGTTTATCTGTCTTAAGTACAACGTGCTGGCCATCCAAAATTGGATTAATTTGGTTTGCTGTCCTCCTGTGGCGTGGGATGGGGGCAGTGCCTGGGGTGGTCTTGGGCAGCGTGGTGAGATGCTGTAATGCAGAGCATGTGTCAGCATCAGGGCTGGTAAATGGGCAGCTTCTGGTGTTTCCTGCAGGCAAATAAAGCTTGCCTTCCCTTGGGGTGCTCCTTGGTTTGGTTTTTTTTGTGTACTTCTGATTATCTGCTAGTTACCTGCAGGTGAATTTTCACTGTTCAGTGCACTTACCTGGACAAAAAGGAGCAGCTACTGAAGAGAGGGAATAGATTTTTGTCTCAAACAAAAAATGAATTCTCCTTGTTCTTTCATGTCTTCCTCCTATTGTGCTCGTGTGTGTTAAAATTCCCATTCCCTGTTTATAGATGTTTAGCAGATGAAGTCACTGGTGGTTTTTTCCCAGTGTTACCTTTATGGTGTTATGAACATAAGCAGAATGTGATTATTCACTGAGTCTCTGCTGAATACTGTAGGAATAATGGGTCTGTGCCTAAAGCATAAAGCCAGACACATAAAGCATGCCATAAGAATACAGACATGGGGAGGGGGAAATGCGAAGTGTAGCTTCTTTTACCAATTTTACTGGAGCATTGCAGTACTTATTTTGAGTTAGGAGGAGGTTAGTCATGCTGTAAGACTGGTATTTTGATGTGAGGGAGCAGAAAGTGGGGAGAGCGTGGGGGTCCCTTCCCACCATAGGAATCTGTGTTCCCTGGGGAGAGTGACAGCTCCCAGCAGTGAACCTTAACTGGTGTGCTTCTGGAGGTGAGAAAACATGGGGGGAAAAAATCACCTGGCTTTGTGTCTTCGTGGGGATCAAGCCTTTTCAAAAATAATAAATTTTTGTATCTTTCAATGTATTCCTGATGCTGGTGAAAGGAACAGAAATAGGCTGTGGATGTTTTCCTACCTGGTGCATCCCATTGGCTCTGCCAAACTAGAAACTTTGGAATCTTTTTGCAGGTACTTTTCAGGAAGGTCAGAATGTGGGTTGCAGCTGAATTACAAAGTAAAACCTTTGCTGTGATGTGCAAAAATGTTTTTGGACTTTCTCATTCTTCTAATGATATATTGCCACGCTTTAAAGTTGAATGAACTTTAAATATCACCTCTGTTTAGCAGCAGTTGAACTTTGTTTTCTACTTCCTTCAGCCTCAAAAAAGAAATAATATTGTGTCCTCTTTAGACTATGGCCACTGAAATGGTGTTTGTCTCTATTGTTAAAAAATGAATGAGAATCTGGGTGCCTAAATTACCCAGTGCTGCTCCTTTTAATTTTGAAAGTTCATTCTTTGCCCCTGCTCTTTTTAATGTAGATTTTCTAAACAGCATCTAAAATGTGTGTCTAAAAGACCTAATTAGTGTTGATATTTCAATATCTGAGCTTATAATTTAGCTTTTTTAATAGGGCACCTGGGTATCAGCACTAAATATGAAGAAAATGGAACCTATCCCGAAAGTGTGTGCATGTAATTTTAACTGGGGATGGGGGAAGAAATAACCCTTAAACTTCAGACTGAATTATTTGTTTGGGTACACTTGGAGCGTGTCCCAGGGAGGGAGGGGGGAAAATGGTATTTAATTAATGCTTTACTAGTACCATGCTCACTTAGCTTTATGGTTTTAGAAAAATTTGCCTGGGCAAAGTGGTCCTGGCCGAGGTGGATATCTGTTTGGTTGATATTTTAAGTCTGATGCAGCACTGTTCACACCTTCTTGGAATGTAATACAGGAATAAACAGGAAACCCAATCTCCTTAGCACCCTGAGTCACACAGACAGGCCGTGCTCTGAGACAGGGATTTATTTCATGCATGGTGGCCTAGACATGAAACAAATGTGTAGAAAGGGGAATTATGTAGAATTGAAAGTGACAATTATGCAAACATTCCAGTTGAGGAAGAAGTAAATTCTTCTCTTTTTCCATGTGCTCAGCTTCAGAGCTAACGAGCAGCCTCTTGGGGTTTTGCTCTGTGTGTTTGTATCTGTCATATCTCTCTCATCTCTCTTGCTTCTTGTTCCTTTTTTTTTTTTTTCCCCCCCCGGTTTGACCTTATTTTCCCTTTTGTTCCATGGAGTCATTCAATCTTTGTACTGCCGGGTTTGTTTACCTTGCCAGAGGAAAATGTTAGCACCCTTCCATTTAGCAGCCCAGGGCTGCTGTGCAGGCCGGCACCGAGGCCTGCGCTCCCTCCCTGGGCACAGGCCCGTGGTGACTGATGGCATCCAAATCCCTTTATTCAATTGTTTTTTTGCTTTTAAAGGGAGGAGAGAAGCTGGTGAGAGAAGAAACAAGCTGTGAAAATAGCTCTGTGTTTAGATGGACACCCTTTTGCAAAGCTAAACAACTTGATCCTGCACTCTGCTGGGTAATTCCCACGCTTGCAGAAACAGGGGGAGAGCGAGCAGGGAGCTGGGGGCTGTGACCACTTTAATCTGACATAAGTATGTGTTTTTGCTGAAGGGGATGGTCCTTTCCTGCCCTGGCTGCTTGTCCTGATTACCTCCCTTGTGCCAGTACTAGCATTTATGCTGCCAGGAAAACGAATTCCCTGGTTCCCTGATCTGGCTCGCTGCACAGCCACGCAAATGCCCTTCTGGCACGGGGCAGGCAGGATGCAGGGGAGGAGGGCATGCAGAGCAGATGTGTATTGATTAAAGAAACCCTGCAAATGTGGCCAGAGCCTTTGCAGCAGGATTGCAGCTACGTGTTCTTCCTGTGTTTCAGGTCATCTTCCAAGTGCTCTGAAATGGGCAGTGTGAAATGATGTTGTGCTGGAGGTGACTCTGGTCTTGGTTAAGCTTCTGAAGTTGGTCATATATGGGGTAGTGGGGAGTGGCTGAGGGTAGAAGGAATTACTGGGAAAGATAAAACCTCACTTGCAAGTTAATTGCTCCGAGAACACAGTTCCTACCTTGTTTTCTGTGATTAGTTTCAATGTGACAGGGAGAAAGAGGAGACAAGCTTTTTTGTGCTTGGCTGGTTGCTTGGAGTGGATGAGGTATCTAACCCTTTGGATGGCAGAAAGTTAAAAGCAGTTCAGTCTCTAAATGGCATTTGTAGCTCTGTTCACACAGTAATTCTTCCTTTTTAGCCTTCTGTTATTTTTTTCTTCTCCTGTCTTTCTTTCTGTATTGTATCCCATGCATGTGTTGTATTAAGGAGAAGCCTGTATTGGATATTAAATCCAAAGAGTGGTGGAAGAAGGAGCTCTTCTAATCAGTGTCATTTTCCCAGCTGTAATCCCACAGAGGGATTGAAGAAAGTGTCAGGAGGATAAGATCAGTGTTTGAGCCCAGCTAAATGCTGGCTCTGCTGCGTGAAAATGGCTTTAATGGAGCTCGGTTGTGTGGGGAGAAAATTGCACATAAATTGTGCAAATTTCTCAATAAAAAGCATTTAATTGCCCTAAAAGAGGGGGAGGGCCCCTCTTGTGTGCACATTGGAGACTTCAGTGAGCAAAAGTAACCTCTGTGGCACAGCAGTCATTGACCTTGTCAAGCCCTGCCATCGGAGGTCATGTGTGGTGAAGTGGGTTGCCACAGGGGATTAGCACATCTGGGCAGAGGGTTTTTCCTTCTGAGCCTGAGCAGCCAAATCCCATCTCCAGCAGCACACGTGGAGTCATCAGAGAGCACAAGGAGTGAGGGGATGGGGAGGCACCTGCCAGAAGAGCAGGAACCTGTCTGGAGCCAGGGGCTTTCTTGGCCCCAGCTGCAAGACAAAGAGCACTTGCTCACACCGTGGACTCCCAGCTCCAATGAGGAGAAGGTGGACTTGAAAATTGGACAAACACACAAACTTGCCTTAGTAATCTCATAATGAGATAGTTTTGAGCACAGAACTGTCTTTTTCCCCAGGTTTCCCTTACAGTTTTGCATGTACAAATGTACTTTTGCATCCTACCTGCAGCTGTTGGTTTGGTGTGAAAGGTACAGTTTTATGCAGGAAGGAGGCTGATGTGCTTATTTACCGGGCTGAAAATATGCAAAGGATGATGTTTTGTTATAAACCTCAGAAGGAACGAGTGGTGTATCGGCTCCCATGTAAGACTTCACAATTGCTGTGTGAAGATATCAGGCCCAATTCACAGATGGTAGTGTCTGAAGTACAGGCAAAACAGATAATTACTAGCAACTGATCCATTTGCTCTGTGCCTAAAGGAGAGAATATTTGAGGCTGGCTTTCCTGCTTGAATAAAGTGTTTATTAGAAAGCTGGATGCCATGGCATCCTTGAAGTCTAAGCATTGCAGTGTTAGATTTTATACAGATCTGTTCTGCTTTGCCTCCTGTATTCTTTTGCAATTCTGCCTTAGTTGAATTAATTTCATACCCCAGGAAGAAGGTATTAAAAGAAAATTACCAATGCTTCCAGCAGGAATAGTTGGTATTTTAGTAGGCAGAAGAGGCATTGAAGTTGAAGCTCTCTGGTCTTTGTGTTTGCCAGTAAAGGACATAATTTGTCACTGATGCCCAGCCACCTCCTGGATGAGGAGAGAAATGATAATGCTCTGCTGCTGCCTTAGTTGTGAGCACCTAGAGCAAAGCTGTAGTTGGTTGTAGTTGCTAGAAGACTGGGTGCTGATATGAGGAGAGAAATGATAATGCTCTGCTGCTGCCTTAGTTGTGAGCACCTAGAACAAAGCTGTAGTTGCTAGAAGACTGGGTGCTGATAAGGTTTGATATTTGTGTTAAATTTTTGCTAGACAAACTCTCAGAAAACGAGAGTTGTGCAAATTTATGAGTTACAGAAAACACAGTCTGAACTGCGTCAGGAAAATGATGCTGAAGATTGATCATTGGAGATTCTTTGTTCAGGAGGTTCAGGCTCACAAGTGGTGTTGGTGACACCACAGAGATGCAGCCCACGCTGGGGTTTTCAGCACTTCTGGCTTCTCAGACTTCTTCAGAGGTTACACAGTTCCTACTAAGAAGTGTTCAAGGCTGCTGGGCATAGGTGGCTTTTTACAGTCACCTTTAGAATTGTGCCTTGACTTCCTGCCAGGAACTGTGGGGCACAGATGAAAGTCTGGACCTGTGTCACGGTAGTGGTGGAGATCTGGATGGATCTGGATCTGTTTTGGCACTTACTGTACCATATTGCATCTGAAATACCAGGTTGGACTTGGAGAATTAAGTGGAGCAATTATGAAGCAGAGGAAAAAAAAAACCACTTATGTGGTGGCTGTGATAAATTAGTCATTTTGTACCTCCAAATAGCCAATTATTCCTCTGACTGGCTTTTATCTGACCAATTTGCATGTGCAGTCATGGTAACTGGTTTGCAGATTAGGTGCAGAATTTCATGTGGATCTGATGTTGCATTTTCGTCTTGCTCCCTTGGAAGCAAAACACATGGATGAGGGGGTCTGTGTAACTCATTACTGTTAGCTGCTTTGTTTTTGCACTCTCAAAGCTTCTTCAGACTTGAAAGAAACAAGATGGCTCACTCTTGTAGGTTGGTCGTTTGTTTGTATTTTTTTTAGATATCAGACAAGATGATGTAAAGTGGTCCCAGTTCCATAGAAGCTGCAGCACAGATTTCATTTGTTCTTGGCTGCACCTTTTGAGAACACATTGTGTGAGGGCTGGGAGCTCGGTGGAGTGCATTTCAGAAGAGATGTGAAAGGAGAAAAATTTTTAACAAGCTGAAAGAAGGAAAAAAAAATGAACTGAAGCAGCTTGGAGTGACCAGGGATGAAATGGTGCCTTGTTGGAGCAAGTGTCAAAACTCTGACTTCTCTGGTCCAAATTGCCATGGCTGCTCTCTGGTTTTGATCTGAAGCTGAAAATTAATAAATGGTGGTGTATTTAATATTGTACACCTAGAGAGCTAAGTGAAGTCTTAATTTGAAGAATATTAATTATTCAGGTAGCTGAATTTTACTAGTAGGTTACACATAAGCTCTGTTTCTGTCAGGGATTTGTGTCAATTTAGCGTGCTGTGGACTTTGTAGAATCTCTGATATGAACAGTCTTTGAAGTGGAGAAATGGTATAAAATATTTGCCAACAGCCACCCAGCTTTTTAAAGCTTCATTTCCTTCAAATAAGTCAGCCTTTTTAAAAAACAAATAAAACAGAGTTGCAAGTACAAGAATAAGTATCAAAAGCTGGGGTTTTTTAAATAGGCTCCAGCAATGCAGCTGTAGTTACCTTGGTCTCCAGTGCTGCTAAAGACAAATTAAGCTAATAAAACAGTATCTTGCAACATCATAACAAATAAATGGGCTAATCTGTATGCAAGTTTCTTGCTACACCAAATTTACACTGCTTGAGCATTTCCTCTTTTGGTGAGAGGTTTTTTAACCTTTTCAAGGGTCTGTGGAACAATGCCTTGTCAATCATTCAGGATTTAGGGATTGAAGATTGCATGTGAAGAAGTATTTTGAGGAAATTATATATTTATTTTCTTGTGACAGCTTGGTGTTAAACTGAAGGCAGGTTCCAGGGAGGCAGCTGTATCCACCTGCCTGGTGTTACACAATTCCATTGGGAGCTGAAGGAGTTGCCTGGTTTCCATCATGTCCCAGCTAGTATATGATCAGTGTGAAGTGTCTGTGGGTGCACATCATGTGTGAGCAAATGTGCTTTCTCTCCTCTATGTTTTTAAAATAGTTGGACCTGTCTTGGGTTGCTTGTAAACTCCTGCTTGTTCCTCCTGTTCTTTTGGATTGAGCACTCATGGCACTGTGTATTTTTTTTTTTTTTTGAGTGGAGCAGCACCTGTGAGGTGTCCTGGTCTTGCATAAAGTCCATTAAAATAATTGCAGGTGGACAAACATTTAGATTTAAATTCTCTGAGCTGTTTAAACTTGTGAGTTTTTTTACATCCTGCTTATTGAATTATCAGGGTGTAAGTTTTATTAAAACTGGGTGTGAAATTTAATTTTTGCAAATAATTTTCTCTGCAGTAGCTTCTCAAGAGCCCTTCCAAAGCACTTTCAGCACAGCTTGGGGCAAAGCTGGGAAAATCAGAGTTGAAAATTGGGGCACGTCACTTTCCCCCCTCTGTAGATAAGTTATTTAATCTCTGTCCCTCTGTTTCTTCTGTAAAACAAGGATAACTTATCTCCTGGTACTTTACTGCTTAGTAGTTGTAAACCCTGCAAGCAGGATCTTTTTGATAGGGAGTACATTAAGATTAAAGTACACGGTGTTTTGTTCTGAAGAGTTTGAGGATGAAATTTATAGGCAACTGTAAGCTGCATGTTTGCTTATGATAAAATTGGAGGATGAAGTATAAAGGAACAGACATTGGTACTGGCCGTGTAACTTGCAGCTTTACAGTACAAACAGCCTCTTGTTTGTGGTGATAAAGGCAAGAAATCCAGTGTATTCCACCAGCTACAAATAGCTGCATGGGGTAGAGCTTTTCACTCTGTAAAAATGGTCTCATTCTCAAATCAGTCTCTCAGCTGTTCCTGCTAAAAGGTCCTCTCTCCACTTGTTCAGTGACTGGGAATTTTTGTTGCTCTAACAGGAAAAAGCATCTTTTGCTGCTGAACGTCCTCCAGCCATCGCTGTCCTCTCCTCCCCCTCCCTTTTCTGTATTCTAAGGATTTAGTTAGTGAAATTCCCCCCAATCCTTGGGGTTAATCAGCTGGAAAGCACGGACAGCAGCCTGGCAGGGCAGCAGGTTGCTCTGGATGATCATCCTGCTCCCAGCCCCTGTTGCCTGCCCTGCTTGGCTCTGCAGAAGGCTCAGGGATTGATGGCTCTGGAATCACTCTGGGATTGCTGTGGCACATCAGAGAGCCCTGCAGAGCAGAGCCCTTCCCCTGCATCTGCCCTTGGCATTTCTGACTCCTCTTCCAGAGCTCTGCCAAGTCCAACAGCAGCCCTGCTTTGTTTTTCCCACCTCCCAGCTCTTCTGGATTGTGTATATATTGGGAATATTGGGGAGGGGGATTAGGTTGGTGTGGATGATTAAGAGTTTTTGGAGAGGAAATTGGCTTGGTGACCTTGGGATATGATTTTATAATTAATAACTGGAGATGTCTCTTTGCTTCTCTCTGATGGAGCCACTGTCTTAAAGCTTTTTGGTGACAAGATTCAAAACTGATATTTAATCCTCGAAAAGAGGAAAGATGAAAAACTGAAAGATCATTTCTCCTCAAGACTGTACATTTAGATATTTCTGGATGTGTGTCTGTGGGTTGTTCTTCATTTCCAGCCCCTTCCACAAGCACAGCTCATCATCTTGTGCCATTGATCATTCCCTTGTGGTTTTGAGCCAGAAAATCTCAAAGGCTTTTCATACCTGCTTAGGGGACTTTTTAATAATAATGGGCCATTGGGGCAGGTGTCCTAGAAAGCTTTTCAATGGTGGATCAAAATCTTAACTAAAATTTAAAAAAAACCACCTCAATAACACCCAACACCAAACCCACCCTAATTATGTAATGCATATAATGAGGGCTGTGAGCCATTTGCTTCCCCAGAATTCACACTGGAGCACTGTTTAACCCATAATGTGGGTTAAATACCCCTAAGAGAGGTTGTCGAGTACAAGCTTTAGATCTTGCAAAATGAGCAAATCATGGTTTAGGCAGGTGTGTGAAAGGCTACTTTAAAAAGAGCAGAGGGCCACATTAACAGGGTTGTAGCTGGGATAATCAGGAGAGTTATGTGTGGAGCTGCTGTAATGATTGCTGCCAGGGCTGGTCTGCATCCCTTTACAAGAGAATTGCATCCATAGCATGGTATTAATGTGTTTACATGAAATCAGGGTGAGTCTGGGCTAGGGCACTGCCTCTAGACCTGCCAGAGCTCTAGATCATTGCCTAAAGAGGGGATTTTGCAGTGGTTGAGGACCATCAGGGGCAAAACTTTCCTTTGGGACTGTATTCCTGTTATTTTGTTGATATTTGTTTCAATAAATTGCAGGAAAAAGTAGCAGAATACCCAGATATGGAGAAGCAGGTGGCTGGTGTGTGGGTCAGTGGCAAGGTTGTATTATGTTCACTATTATTGTAACTTGGTCATTTTGTTTTTTCCTCTGCATTTTGTTGAATTCTCCATCTCTCCATGTACATCGTAGATGGGAAAATTGCAGGGAGAGTTGCACAAAGCTGCCTTTCTTGTCATTTGTGCTTAAATCTCACGTGACAGTTGGACAGAAGCTGTTTTCACTGCTTGAAGTGAGAGGGAGGTGAAATGGGTGGTGGATTTCTAAAGAAAACTATATATACTTATTTTTCTGCATGCAGGCAGCTTGTGTTTGTGGTGGTGTGGGCAAGGAAGCACCTCATTACACAATCTATATTGGGTCTGTAGTGGAGAGAGCTTGATTTCCTCCTGGGTACAGATTTATCTCCCCTGTCAATTGAGTTTGGATACCCCTGTGGAGGGGATTTATTCTGCCTTTCCTTCCCAGCTGGTGACTGCTGGGGGAAATGCATGCAGTGGGAACACAGGGCACACTTTGCCTTTTTATTTCTTTCTTCCTTTTTTATTTATTTCTCTTTTCTCCTCCTTTCAGCAGTGAGTAGGTGCAGGGTGGAGGTGTTTCTAAACCACATTAATTGGTTGTGACACCACTCGGCCTCTGGCCAGAGCTGACCAGCCAGGGCTGGTCATCACCCCTGTGGCACGGCCAGACCAATCTGGGCTTGCATCACAGCCCGAGCCCTTCTCCCTCAGGAGAGCTAGAAAAAACACAATTTAGCTGTGGCTGGGATTTCCTGGCTCGGATGCAGGAGCTGCAGCCCTGTCTCCCCAGACTGGGGCTGGTGGGTTGGTAACTGTCCCAGCAAACTGCAGGAAATGGCAGGGCTGTGCTTCCTCCATCTGCTGCTGCCTCCCCAGGGCTGGGCTTGGTGAGGCTCAGAGACACCTGGGTGTGCTGGGGCACCCGTGGGCCCACTGTGACTGAAAACAAGGGCAGGGAGACCAGTTGGAGTAAATACTGAAATGGTGTCGAGCTAGCCATGCTTGAGCCCCACACCCATCGCCTCCTTCACCCCGAGGTCAGTGGCTGGCAGGAGGACTGACTCACCCCTGGTTCCCACTGAAGAAAACATTCCGAGTGCAGTCTCAAAGTGGAAGAGGAGCTGGTCCTGGAGTGCTGGAGCTCCAGGGAAGCTCCTGGCCAGCCTTGCCAGCAGCAGCACAGTGCCAGGCAGGTGTTCATGTGCAGCTCTGCGAGGTGCAGCAAGCCAAGCATTGAGGAGTGGTCCCCTGTGGCCCTGTGCCTGCTGTCCCTCAGGCTGGGCTGTAGGTGAGCAGATCTGTCCTCAGTGTGTTGCTTAGTGCTGATAGCAAGTCAGTCTTTGGTTTCCTGTGGCCACAAACAAGTTTTGCTGTGAGAGGTCAGGCGAGCTGGGGGCACGGCTGTGCTGCTGGGCTTGGCCAGCTTGGTTACACGGCTCTGCCCCTCCTGGTGCTCTTGCAGCAGCTGTAAGGGAATCAAACCTCAAATTCGAGTTGGTGTTTTAAAATCATGCACTCTTCAGAACAGCAGTCAGGGCTGGGATACAATACAGTGCTGTATGGGGGAAAGAGAGGAGCAGTTGCACTGGTATTACACACCCAGGTTGTTTTTAGGGTGATATTCTAGGTGTCTCTAAGGGCAAATAATTTAAAATACGTGTTGATTTAAATCTCTACATCTCTGGACTTTGGGCCAGTTCAGCTCTAAAACAGTTGGGGCTTTTTGTGGCAGAAACTCCTTTTTTCTCATCCACCACTTTGTTCCCTCTAGGAGCGTGAGGTTGCCCAGCCAGGCTCAGCTCATGTAACCTGGGTCCTGCAGTGAGCCTGGCTTTAGGCAAAGGCTGTGAGCAGGGAACGTTATCCCAGGCTGGCATTTGTGCTCTCTGGATTCATGGGGACACACGGTGTACAGCAGGAAGGGGTGGGAGAATGAGCCCCATTGTTTGCCAGGGGATAATGTCTGCACAGTGTGAAAGTCAGCTGGAGACTTGGCACAACAGAATTGCAGTGTGCACACGCACGTGGTGCAGGGAGCCCTGGGGACAGCCAGCACTTCCCTCTGCCTGCCTGGCTTCTGGTGTGCTCAGCACTTAGGCAGGGTCTCCTACGATATTTAATAGGAAGGATGGCTGATCGGGTTTAGTTTGGGTTGCTTTCATACATGTCTAGGGAAAACAACTTACAAAAGAAGGAACAAAGGTCATCTCACACACAGGACGAAAAATGTGGCAAAAATACATTGCAGTTGCACCAATTTTCTTTACCATTATGACTTTATTGGACTAGAGAGGAAATGGGAACCCAGGAGAGGTATATTGAAGAGATGACCTTTTGGAGTCCAAGGGAAAAATAATTTGTCCAAAAGCTTACAGTTAGGTATTAAAAGTTGTCACCTTCCTACCCCTCTCTCCATATCTTTCTCATGTTGTTTTTTCTGCATCAATCTCATAGACTGTTTTTCCCCTGGCTTGTTTTCTGACTCTAGGTATGAGGTACTTGTCTGTTCTCTCTGAATTCTCTTCTCCTTGGCAATCTGAAAAAGCCTTCCTTTAGCAGACAGCAGCACTGAGCAGTGGAAGCACAGGCACATGAGAGTGAACAGCAGAACAGGATTTGAGTGTTGTTGCATGTTTTGAGAAATGGTGATCTTTCCCCTGAAGGACTGAGCTCTCAGATCTGAACCTGGCAATCCCCCTAAATTGGACTTGGCTTTCTCTGGGAACTGTAAAACCAGCAAATTTTCAAAACCTCCTGCTAATGGCTTGCTGAGTGAAGATCAATAGAGATGCCTAGAGGAGCCAGGCCTGGAGAAAGAACATATAATGCAAGCTGCCTGATTAATTTGCTCTGGAGAATAAAAGCCTTCAGAGATGAGAACAGGGTATAAAATAAGTAGTCACAGACCTGCTATCCACTGAGTAGAATATGTTAACTTCTTCAGTCTGGTTAAGGGTTTCCAGCCTTAGTTTTGTAATGGCACAGTGTAATTTTGTGTGAGAGGGAATAGAGTGTGGATGAGACCCCTGCCACCCAAAGCCACCTTTACTTCTAATCCATGTGTTGTGCAAGCACAGGATAGGAGATGTACTGGCTTCAAAACTGGAATATGTATCTGCTTCCAGTCCTTGGAGTAGGTTCATGATTTCTGGTATCAATGAAGGAGTTAAAACAGTCCTGGCTGTAAACAACAATAAGAAACTGTTTTCTTCCCTTTTGGGCAGTTTCAGTCTGTATTTAAATACAGGATTTCTTCAGGAGAAATTAGAGTCATCTATGCTCTCTGAGTCATGTTTAACCCTCTTTGTTGGGCAACCACATCTGGGGTGGAGTGTGCCGTGGGTGAACTGCTGGGTCCCGAAATTGAAGATGGGCAGTGAGCAAAGCTGCCCTTGGAAGTGTTTGCATGCTGCTTCTCAGCTGCTCCTCATTCAGATGACTGCTGCCTTCCCCAGCCCAGTGACTTGCATGCTTGTGGTGTTGTGTGGTTCTTCTTGATGGCTCCAGTAAAGAGACAAGTCAGTTTTCCAAAAGAAAAGAACTTAAAAGGCTGTTTTCTTGCATGGTCTTCTGTTGCCATGATGCCCATGCTCAGACTATTGCTGGTAGAGAAAGGAGATTGGGATTTTGGCCAAGACACTGGTCCTAATCTTTTTGCTCTCTGTAGAAAGGTTTGTTAATACAGGTGTTCAGAACCCCCATTAATATCCTGGTGGTGCTTCACCAGCAGCAAAGGTGTGGTGGTGCCTTGACTAGATCCTGGAGTCATTACTTGGGCTTCCTGCACTACTGTGTTTCCACTGAGAAGAAAAATGTTATCCTAAAATCTTGTTTTCATGTTTGTTCTCAAGCTACTTAACATGCATGGTTTATTTTTAGAGAAAACAATGTCAGCCAGATTTGTGCTAATTGTTGGCAACAGTATGTTAGCCCCTCAAATGCTGACAGGGAGACAATGTTTGGTGATTGCAGCCATGCAAAGCTAAAAATGACTTTAATTAAACAATCATGAAGTATACTTTTCAATGTATGAGTAAAATAGTGTGTTTTTTGGATTGGAGTTTTATTTATGTAGCTTTTTTTGCTCAGTTGATTGCAGGTGTTGTGTGACAAATTGGATCTCATTGTGTTCTGCCTTTAATTATTATTCCTGAACACATGAAAAAGATGAAGACTGTGACAAGTCCCTCTCCTTATGACCCCTCCCCTTTGCTAGCATTGTAGTTGCTCTCTGCTTTAATTGCATTTATTTGTGGGTTTTGTTTGGTTTTTAATTTGCTGTCATAGGGTTTTCAGTGGCGTTTCTTTGGCTGCATTTTCACAGATCTTTCTTTTCTTATTTGAATGTTTGAAGGCCTTGGCTCACTTTGTAGTGCTGAGGCCCAGCTGACCTGCAAACACTGATTTTTCTTGTTTTGTGTGTGCAAAATTGGGCCAGTTTGTGGGGTGCAGCACAGGTGGGTCCCTCATCTTCCTCATGAGGTGCCCTTCCTCTGCTGAGTCTGGAGGGGCCCAACAGGTTTGATGGTTTTGTGAGTCCCCAGAGTGCTCTTTTTGTCCAGCTGGGAACAGCACGGTGCATTTCTTGCCCCTGGTGTTTTGCTCTGTCTCAGGGACGTTCTGAAACCCCCTGGAATCCTGCTTGGCCTTGGGAAGAAGAGCAGCACTTGCTCTCTGAGGACACACAAATAGTTGCTGTGGATCTGGTGCAATTACCAGCTGACTAATTTGGGAGTGTACTTAGGCACCATGTGGTTTATTGTCAAGTTTCATTATAATTTCACGAAATCTTAATAAGAAAGTTTGGGAAGGGGGAAAAAGAATCCCCACAACTCAAAAATCCCCACAGTCAGGAATGATAAATGTTCTCCAAAGTAATATTATTAAATTTATTTTTAATTTAATTTTTCTTTAAATCTGAATATGCTTGTAGAAGCTGATGCTTCTGACTCTAGGGAGGTTCTTGTTAGCAGCCTGGGGGTCCTGTTGATGGCAATTGTAGTAAATGAATTTTAATAAATATGAAATTATGATTCTGTTCCAATTCTCCTACCCTACTGGAATACAATTGTGATTTGGCTTGGAACACGCCCTTTTACTTTTGTTTTATAGAATAATGAGGCTTATGGGGCTGTTCTTTCTAATTTCTTTTCCTTGAGAAATCAATTATGTATTTCGTGTGGTGCCAGAGTAAACAGTGCATTCCAGAGCAGAGCAAAGAGCACAGCAGCTTGACTCTAATTCCAGTGTTGCATCTTGTCTACCTTAAATCTCTAGCCATTTTAAAACCACTTAGAATTAATTATTGAGCTTTAAAGCACCCCTTCTCTTGTGCCTGCCTACAGTAGCCAGCAACAGGAAGGAGGATTGGATATAAATAAATGGTGTTGCGTTGCATTCTCTGATTTGAAGACATCTTTTTTCTCTTCATTTATAACCTTTCAAGTGGAATTGCCTATTGAAACGTGACTGTTGGTGTTGAATCAAGTGGCAGGGCTCCATGAGGCTTCAGAGTGCTGTGCAGTGACAGTGCAGAGGAAATTAGGTGTTTCAAAGAGCTGAACAAATTAGAAGGCAGAGAGTGCTACTTACAGCATATTAAAATAGGAGTTTTAAAGGGCCTTTGAACTTATTTTTCAGTGGCTGGGTCAGAAACATGCTGTTTAGCCTGACAAAACTGCTCTTTCCTCTTTTGTTTGCTTGCATTGCTGGGTCTAGGGGAAGCAAGAAAGGAGGTTTTGTATAAGCAAGCTCGTCCAAAAGCTTAAATCAGTTGGGTTTATTCTTGGTGTTTCCTAAATACTCTTTAGCGCTGGTCATGTATTTCTTAATTCTTACTTTGCTGTGGTGGTCATTAAATCCTTTTGCCTGCTGCAACTCAGACCAGGTCAAGTGTGTGTGCTGTTGGTTGCTGGAGTTTTTTCCAGAAGGTAAATGTATTAGTGTGACACCTTTAGAGCATCCTCATCACCATCAGCAGTTGCTGTGTACCTGTTCTAACCCCTCCTATCCCCCTTCCCATCTCTCCCCTAAAATGCCAGGCTGCCTGCTGTGGCCATCTTTGATCAAACAGCTTTTATTTTCATTCTGTACTGTGAGAAACGGCTCCAGTTTTAGTAATATAGTGGGTAGAAACTAAGAAACTACTTGGAGGAAACGTAGCGTATCCCAATTAGCCAGAAGAAGCAAGAAGAAAAACATTGAGAGCAAACCCAAGCAAGCAGCCAGGAAAGCCAGCACTGTTTATTTTTGGCAGGAGCTGCTGAATGGAAGCTGCTTGTAGTTAATGCTGTTGGTGGCAAGATGCAGCCAGGGTCAGGTTACAGCTCGGATTCACTGACCAGTAAATGGTTTTCCTTTTTCTCTCTCCTGTTTTTTTTTCCCCTTCTCTTCCTTTTTCAAAGACGTTTGGAGGACTTCTGTGGCCCTGGGAGGAGGATGCTGGGCTGGTGAAATAATCTGCAGCAGCTCAGTGGCTGTTGCACGTTGGCCAGGCTCTGAGTGTGCCCGTCGTGCTGCTCCTGGCACAGAGAGTGCTGCTTGCATTTCAGAGCAGTGCAAGAGAAAACTTCACAGGGGCAGCCAGGCTGGGCCAGTGCAGTGACCTGGCCAGGAGAGCTTTGGCAGAGGCAGCAGGAGCTGCTGCAGTGGTGCAGCAGAGGTGCAGAGAGCCGGGCTGGCACGGCTGCCGTCAGCATGCACACGGTGTATTAAACAGATCATGTCGTGTAATGCCAGGGTTTGATCACAGCCACGGGCAGGAATGAAGGCTTTTGAGATGAGTGAAAGGCCCTGATGGAAGATAAAGAGAGGAGTTCCTTAGAAAACCATAGGGAGATCTGCTGGAGGATGGAAATGTATTTGCTGGTGGGTGGAAAGAGCCCCTTCCTTTCCCTCTGTGCATCCTCTACTGCTGCTGCCCCTCAGCCTCTGGGGCTTTCAAAGTCACTTTTTGTTTGCTTCTCTCTGGAATCTTAAAAGGAGATAAAAGTCACACTAAAAAATCAACTCCACAAGAAAAATAACCAACCCCCCCTTTCAAACACAAGCAGACAAGCTCAACCACACACAAGCAACAACAAAAAAAAAACCCCAAACAATTTTAAAACTGTTTTGTGTTCTCTTTCCTGTCAATTGCTCTATTGTTTGTTTTCTTTTCAGGAGGAAAAAAAATCCCAAAACATAATTTGTGTTCGTTTGTAGATTGGAAGAAACTTCTCTCAAAACAGAATATGGAGTAGATGTTTAAATATAATTTTGCAAGGTAAATAGTTTCCCTCAGTCTTCCACTTTAAATACTCGAATTCCCTGTTTTACAGTTTCTGGATTGAAGCAGCAGCAGAGAAAATTCCCCCACCAGCATCCTCTGAACTAGGAGCAGAGATCTGTTATCTAACCCACAGTCTGGCATGTTTATTAATACCTTTTGCTACAGTGTTACAGTTCATTAACACCACGTTGGGAAGTTTTAAATCCAGACAACATATACTTTCTAATTAAAGTCAAGGGATAGCTTGTTGCAGCTGTAATCTTCTGTTTTGCTGTAATAGTTTAAAAAAAATAGAAAAGGAAGCTCACATCTCTACAGAGTTTCTGTGTGGCAGAACTATTGGAAAATCGGTCATCTCCTGGCAGGCAATGCCTGTGTTATTTTTCCTTCTCCTCCCTACAAATCAATGATTATAACTAGTTTTCTCCTTATGCTGTGGTTGCCTTTTTGGTGCCTGTGTAAGAGTTCAGCTGTGAAATACAGCACTGCTGTTTGTCTGTGTGGAAGTGCAGAATTGAGATGCATTGGCTGTAGTGCTGGGCAGCCCTGCTGCATTTTTCATATTCCCATTTAGTGAGATGCAAAGATTAGCTGCAGCTCAGTCATCCTGCAGCATTTCTGGAAGTAACTGAAAATCCATCTAATTGCAAAGCCCAAGGCTAATAAAAAGCACATATGTGCAACTCACAAAAGAGAGCAGCTAAAGATGGGGAGCCTATTGTAATCTTATCTCAGTGGGGGAAAAATTAAGGATGTATTTGGCTCAAATTATTCTCTTTGTCTCCCTAGCTGTGAGAGTCAGTAATGACCATCTTCCTACAAAACTGGTGTTTTAAATTATCTCCTTTTTGTCACTGGGTGGTCACTGCACTGCTGAGGTGGGCTTGGTGGCTGGTGTGGGTGAGATCTCAGCTGAGATTTCGGCTTCAGCAGAGCTTTTGAGATTTCAGAACCCTGAATGTTAATAGAGTGTCCTCTTCATGTTAGTGCTGGGATCCTAATGTGCATTTTTCCTAAGGTTAGGAAGCCTCACCTTGGGAATGACACCCTTTAAATCCTGGAGGCTCCTGCTTGCCTATGGCCACATAGGTGTTGGTAGAGCTACACTTGTTTGGTGCATACATTGCATTTAAACTGCTTTGGTTGTAAACTAAGGGAAGGAAGGGCAGATATTAAATGATCTATTGCTGTTTCTTTCAATGCACATACCTGTCCCAGAGATGAGTTTCCAGGTAGCAGCAGCTCATTGAGTTGGTTCACTTAATTCAGATGTGTCCCACCCCGCAAACGGTGGGACTAAACAACAGCTTGAGAATTTAAATATTGAAACTTTTGATTTTTTACTTCTGGAAAAAAAAAAAACTTGAATTATTTCCTCTTTAAAGGAAACATTGAATCTCTGGATGGAAATGGTTGGTGTGTATTTCTGGAAAAAAATAATTTGCTGAGCAGTTTCCAGCAGCTGCATTTGTTCCTCTTGGAGCATCTGACCAGAAAGAAGGTCTTGCAGGGGAATCTAATGCTCCTGACAGGGCACACAAATATTCATGTACTTAGGAACCAAGTTTAAATTTTAATAGGCAAGTGTAACTGTTGAGAAAGCAGATGTACTACTTTTAGTTCAGTTGTGCAGAGACTTCTCACATGTTTACAGTTAAGGAAATGGGAAGTCCCATGGGAGGTTGGGGGAAATACTTGGAAACATGCTGTGGCTCTCTGCTAGATCAAGGCTAATGCTGTACTTATTTTTTTAATTTAAATTCTACTAACATTTTGCTAGCCAACCCCCCCTAAAATCTGCAAGAAAACTGTACAGCAGTGCTTTTAGTTAGTTTCTTATTTACAAGACCTTGGTGCAATTCCTAGATATCCTGGTAAGTTGTTGAAATGTCTCCCATTTCACTGCTGCTGACATAAACCTTGCTAGTGAGACAAGAAGACAAGAATTTGCTTTAGCCAGTGTTTGAACGGGCCACCACAGTGTCCCTGTGACAGGGTAGCCCAGCTGCCTGTTCTCCCCAGTGTGTGTTGTACTAGATCCCATCTCTCATCTGGGCTGAGTCAGGAGTTTCCCCATCCTCCTGCACAAAGTCCATAGTGCAACCTTCAGGAAGTGACAGCTTGGAATGTGGTTTGCCTTCTTTACAAAAAAGAAAAAATTAAAAAAAGTTTGCCATACATTGCAGTTATTCTCTGAAGAGGAATAAAGCATACTGCAATATTATAAACAAGCCTGTGTATTCTTTTCATTCCCTTCAGCGAGCTTCACCCACTCCTTGGAGCAGAGGGGAGC
Source organism: Passer montanus (assembly GCF_014805655.1). NCBI lineage: Eukaryota > Metazoa > Chordata > Aves > Passeriformes > Passeridae > Passer > Passer montanus. The sequence goes on along the minus strand of NW_024370263.1, from coordinate 2,490,325 downwards.
CTTTCTGCTGGCCACTGCTCAAAGCACTCTTGGGCCTTTTCAGGGTGGAATGAAGACTTTAAGAAATGGTGCAGTTTGTTGGCAGGAGGCACAGTGAGGTTGTGTGTTCTCTGTGAGCACCTTCCCTCATTCCTCCAGCAGCAGTCCCAGTCCCAGAGCAGTGAACCTCAATGAACTCCAGCTTTTTTTGGGTTCTGTGGTGCCTACATGTGGTAACTGAAGAGATGGATGTGACTGACAGCAAAACAGTAACCTCAACCAATTATGGTAATAATTGATTATAATAAATTATAATAATTGATAATAATCAGGCAGTCTTCAACTTGGAGCAGCACTAGTATGCTGCTTTGTCTGGGCACTGCTCTCAGTCAAAAGTAGATGGAGAGTGCACTGCTAGAGCTGAAATAAGGAGCAGTTGTTTTTAATTTGCAGCAGGTAAAATAAAGCTTTGACTGCTTATGTTCTTGGGGGTTTTATTTTATTTTATTTTTTGTTGGGATTTTCTCTTGGCGTCAGTGGTGTGTGTCCTGGAGAAGCATTAATAATTGAGGAACTTTTCCAGCGTTGGCTTTGAGCTGTTTGTGGAGGGCCTTGCACTGCCCATGGGTGGCACAGCGTGTCTGGGTGTTGGACTGGGGCAGGGAGGTGCAGCTTGGTCTGCAGCTGTGCTCGCTGTGCTGTGGAGCCAGGGCAGCTTCTCCCTGGGGAGCCTGCAGTGTGTGTGGGTGAGCTGCTGTTCCTGCTCCCAGCAGGGACTTGAAGGAACTTGTCTGCCATTGCAGGTTGAACTCGGTGGTGTGATTCCCCTGCCCACCTACTCCGTGGAGACTTCCCTGCACAGCTCAGACTTGCAAATATACTTTCTACCAATTGCATCATTTTTGCAGCAAATTTGTTATGGCAGGGTCTTAGTGGATGAGGTTTTTGTGTGTGTGACTCCTTCAGGCTTGCATTGGGAAGTGTGTCTGAGGTGGAAGGCAGTGGAACGTGACTCACAGTGAGGATCATTTCCCTCCCACCAGCCTTTGAGCAGGTTGGGTTTGATGGCTGAGGAAATGACAGTCTGACTTGTCTGTAAGGTCAGTGGGATCCAAGCACTTTCTGTTAAATCTCTGTTTCTAATATTTTCTGAAGTTCTTGAATTCAGTCCAGCAGTCATTTCCTAGTTTGTCAGGAAATTATTTTGCTGCTTTATTGAATGAACTACAAAATAATTCAGAGGAGGGGAAAATGTCTTAAGGAGAGTCTCAGCAATGCTTTAGCTGCTGGTGCCTGGTAAAACTGTGTAGATCAAAGGTACCCATCCAGCTTTTTTATCCTTATTGCTTTCAGCAATGATATTAAATTGATTCTCAGGCAACTGGAAAATGCTGTGTGGAAGTTAATCAATAAATGCACAGCAATATCTCTTCATCCATACCAGCAGGACCCTGCTTGATGGAGGAGCTGCTTTAGGTCCATTGAGCCCTGAGTGCAGCAGAGGAAAAAAGGCTGTGACGTTTTTCCTACTCAATGACTTAAGTGGAAGGTTTATGAGCTGGGTTGAGGATCTTTTCCTTAATCTCCTGGGCTGCTGTTTTGGTGTTGGGTCATGGCTGGGTTTGCAGTTGGCCCTTTACAGTGTATTTTTTTCTGGACCTGGCTCTGACCTTCCACTCTATGGCCCATGAATGAAAACAGCACACAAGGAATATCACCTCTTACATCAGTGCCAGTGACTTAATTTACAATATTATGGAAACAATATATCTTAGTTTTCCTTTCATGGGTCATACTTAGTATTTACTTTATTATGTGTTCTCTGATAGTGTCCCACCCTCTTGCTGCATAACTTGTTTTCCTGGAGGCTGGACCTGCCTCTAGCTGAAAATATTGCCAAGCAAAAACTAAATAGCTGGCTCAGATGAACTGCTAGAAAATGTTTCTACTAAGTCTGTGTAGGAGGATAGAAAGGGAGAGGCTGTATCATGGCTGCAGAATAATGTAGAAGTCATATGCTAAGTAACTTCCAGTAAGTAGTAAACTTTTTCACTAAGTTGGTATTAAGAAATATGAAAAAGTGACACAATAATAGTGCACTTTGAGTATTGTCCTCCTTCTCTGCGCTGGCCAGGCTTCTGCTCTGCCTGCCAAAGCCCAAGCTTCATATAATAGATGCTTTCTTAAAATAAAGCTGTATTGAAAACCAGTGAGAGGCTTTAGTGATATTAAACCCCCACCCAGTTATGAAATGCTCAAAGGGGTTTTTGTTTTTGTGGGTTTTTTTTTCCTGTTGTGGTAAAACTGATAATGTGATTGGGGAAATTAGGGAAGGGGGTTGGAACTTGAATGTGTATTTTAGAAACACCCAGACTTTAAATGTTTTATTGCTCAGGTTAAAGTGCTTCTTGAGTGCTGCTGAGGAGCAGGGTCCAGTTCTGTCCCCTCCTGGGTTGTGTAGGGTATGGAAAAATACCTGAGGCTGTTACCACCAACCTTCTAAGGATGAGGACAGCCCTGATATCCTGAACCAAAGCCCTTCCAAGGGGCTAAGAGGTCTCCAAAGAAATGTCCCCTTAGAGATGCCAGTGTTTGATCCCAGAGACAACTAGCTGTGTAAAAAAACCCTGGGTGTAATTTACTGGATTCCTGCTGCAGGGAGGCTTTTGTTTTTCATGCACAGTTTGATGGGTGCCTTGGGGAGGGTGTGAAATTCCCTCCTGATAGCAGTTTTGGGCCATGAGGGAATGAACTCTCCATGGAGGCTAATGGCCCAGCAGTGTACCAAAACCACATCATGTCCCTGAGCCAGAGGCAGTGGAAACAATACTGAAGTGAAAGCTCTAGGTGATCAGATGCTATATTGTAAAAGTTTTTGCCACAACCATAGCTTATCTTGGGCTTGTTAGTGCTTAGCATCCCCCTCCTCTGCCCATTTCCCACTTTCCCCTCTTGTTTTACAGCATCAGCCCCAGGTGGGAGCTGTTGCAGCCTCAGCTTGGAGGGTCAGCAAGGCTGGACTCCCTCCACCTGCTGCCACCAGGGACTTATGGAAGGAACACCTGTGTGACAACAAATCTGTTCCTGCTGTTCCATGGCCACAGCCTGAATAAAGCAGGGAAATACCCCGGGAGCAAAGCGTGAGTCAGCAGGAGAGCCCTGCTGTGTGCCTGCACCAGGCAGGCTGCTCACATGAAATATTCTTGTTCCCAAAGGGCTGCAGCAGCCCAAAAGCTGTGTGGTGGCTTTGCCTGTTGGCATTGCTCTAGGTAAGAGTTCTCTGCAGGCTTATCTCTATCCCCTCTAAGCAGGGACGTGTCAGACCTTAATTCCCTTTGGGCTGTGTCATTGAACCTCAGCATCTCATTTTATCCCCTTACACAGAGACTTAAGGAAGATACAGCCATCTGAGGGCTGCAGGAGCTGGGGCTGGACTGGGCTGGTGCTCCAGGAGGATCTGCCTGAGCCTCTGATGCGGATTTCTGGCATTTCTTTTCAGTCTAATGGGTTCCTGCTCTGTCTGCTCACAGGCTTCCCTCTGAGCAGAGCCCTGGTGCTCACACTCCATGAATAAAGAGCTGCTCTGTTGCTCCTGGGATCCTTTACACGATGCTAGGAGCTGTCTGATTTGTCTTTTGCTCTTCAAATAATTACTCAGACTTTAAGAAGTCTGAGAGCAAATTTCATGGTGAAGGAACCTCATATGTTACACAGAGCCCAGGCTGTTCTGCAGGAGGAGTTCATGCTTTGGCTTCTGCAGGATGTTTCAAAGCAGAGGAAAGAGCTGTGTGTGTATTTATGTGTATATAACTGTGGGTCTGATGGGATGTGGATGCCCCAGGTGCCTCAGGCTGCTGCAGAATTCACCACAGTCTGGTGCCAGGAAAGTTGCAGGTAGAGCTTTGTTAAACTACAGGCTGAGCTGGCGTGCAGTGTCTCACATAAATGGGTCTGTGAGCCCTGATCAGAAGAGCTCTTTTGTTTTCTCATGTTTTTTAACTTCAAAATTAGTTGAGCTGGATCTCAGAGAGCTCTGGATTTCAGAGCTGACTTGGACTACTTGTTAATTGTGCAGGATTTTCCATTCCACTTGCTGCAAGGGGAAGAACACCCCCCTTACAAGGGTTAAGTGATGGGGCTGATGGCTCTGTCTGCTCACTTCACCTGGTGTTAGGACACCAGGTGTTCTGACCAGCTGCTAGTCATGATGTCAGCGAGCTTCTCACCTAAAAAGAGTCACCACGTGAAGTCTCAGAGTAAATAAATGGATCCCACCTCACTCTGACCAGAATGAGTGCTGTTAGCTGAGGAGGAAGAGGCTGTGCTCTTTCACCATTGTGCCTTTTCATCAGCTCAGGCATCGCAAAATTTAAGTCAACTTCCAAGGAATGTTGGAAGAATTTCAAAGTCCTTTGTTACTAATACAAAGTCCAGAAGAATTGGGTGAGAAGACTTGCTTGGCTGTCCTAACAACGACATGTGTTACGTCCTGCTGTTGCTGCCTGTGCTCTGGAAACTTCTACAGAAGGCAAAGCTGGATTGTAGCTGGAAGGAGCTGGGCTTTTCTAGACATATTTGGTAAATACACAATGACTTCCTTTCCCTTTTTCTGTTTGGTGGCTTGGAAGTGCAGCGTACACATATTTGATGAAATTAAGTGTATTTATTCTGAATAAGTATATGGGATTTTTTGTTTTTTTGCTTGAGCTCTGTAGTAGGAAAGACAGGTGCATATTCTGCTGTCATTTCTTCCTGATGGTGAAATCTCAGACTGAGAAGCTAGGTCAGTGTAGATAAAAATAATAATTGAAAACCCCCCAAGCTACCCCCTGCTATTAGAATTGCAGTGGAATATGTGGCACAGTGTGAATTGTAGCTTGCTTAGGAAAGGCACTGCTGTGGGAGAGGCTTTAAAATGAAGTCTGGTTGCAGGTGAGAGATTTCCCTTTTGGGTTCCCTTTGGGTGGTGGAGCAGTTGGTAATAGCAGATTTCTTTCTCCTGTGTGGCCCTTGCTGCTGGGTTGTTGTTCTCTTGGTAATAAACTGCTCAGCCACAGAAATTCTCACTCAGGCACTGGGGGGGACGCTGCTGTGGAGCTGTCAGACTGGGCTATCACGACTGTTGGGTTAATTTAGCATTATCAGAAGGCTGAAAGAAACAAGAACCATCAATATCTCTTGAAGCAATGGCCAAAACCCAAGATTGGCGGGAGGAGACCAGATGCACGCACAAATTGTCATGGTTAAACACTTAATAGGATTTGGGGGAATTCTTCTTTTCTCCAGATTGATTCTCTTTAGTATTTCTGTAGTCTCTACAGAACTGTGCCTTTCTTCAGTGATGTTAAAACCAATTAGGGCAGAAGTTCTGACTTAGACTTTGAATTTTCAAGTTTAAACTAAGTTACAAATAGCTTTCAAGGTCAGTATGTAGTTGCATGCTATGAAATTTAATTGATATTTTTCTTCCCTAAAGCACTGACATATTAGCAGGCAGCTCATCACTTGCATAGTATTCCCCTGGACATCATTAAATTTAACCTGGGATGCTTTATCTCTGAAGGACTTGTATTCAAATTTTAAACACTTTCTTTTTCCAGAAAGAAGTGATAAATCCTACTTAATGTTTCCAAAGGAAGTATGCACGATGAGAAACAGGAGGAAGGAGGATTTAAGAGTGGGAGTGCACACATGTAATACTGAGCAGAAATGTTTTAGGTGGAAAAAGATGGAGGAGCTGAAGTAAAAGGTCTTTAGAGAAAAACAAAGCAGAGAGTTTGTGTGTGAATATTGCCAAGATAGAAGTAATTTTTTTTGTTAAAATATTTAATGCAAAACAGCAGCATTTTCATTATTGTGCTTTATAGATGCTTAAAATATTTGGAGACCATTTCTAAAGCATTAACAAATGTATAGAGAACAGGCACCATTTGTCCTGGAAAGAGCACGTTTTGGGGGATCATTTAAATCACATGAAGGTAATATGCAAAAGCACTTGCCCTCTTCAGAGGTTTGGACTCTTTTCAAGTTTTCACTGGGTATCTAAGCACGACATTCCAGATTATTAATCACCTCATACTTAAGTCCAGGTTTTTCATAGCTAATGAGATTTTTCCAGAGTGGCCAGTACCTGAACAGTGCCTTTGGTATAATAATGTGCAGTAACAGAAAAATGATGTGCGAGCCAAATGTTATGTGATTCCAGTGCTGGACTCTGTCCTATTTATTCCTGGCAAGAGATCACGTACCATAAGGGAGTGGTGATGCTTCCAGAAATCTGTGGCACGTGATGTGTTTTTCTTCACTGAGGCACGAGGCGATGTGCCATGAAATGTCAGCTCCCTCTCTGTTTCATAAGCCAGTTGGTTCATTCAAGGGAGACAGCAGCATTTGTAATTAGGCAGGTGAAATTGCTAGGAGAAGCATCCCCTGTGCCTTTCCAAATTCAGGTCAAGGTGTTGAGTGTGCAATCAAATCTATAAAATAATTTGTGTTTATAAGTTAGAACGAGCAAAACTCTGGCTTGTGAGAAGCTGGAGAGCAGAGGGGGGTTTATTTTAGTACACAATCAAGCAAAAAGAACAATATCTCTTTTATGTTGATAGCCAGAACTAAATTATTCTTGGACTCATTATTAAATGAAGCATATGATTAAATATTGAAACGAAGACTATTATTTTTCATATTTGCATTGGAATGAGGGAAAAGGGGGGAGAAAAACCCCCTGTGGATGAGTCAGTTCCTGTATCCAAAGCGGTGGGAGAGAAGGGAGCTGTTTCCTCCCTGATGAGTCCTGGGTTTGCAGCGTGGGGAGGAGGAGAAGGAGTTCACATGTGGCTGGGGGCAGCAGGCATTGCTTACTGCTCACCACAGCTGTGCAGGTGGAATGAGGCACCTCTTGTAGGTGCTTCACCAGCATCATCAGTGCTTGGCACGATGCTGTAGGATCTGGTGCTTTTCTCAAAGGGATCCTCTCTCTGCCAGCACCGAGAGATAATGATCTCCCAGAAGACCCAATTTCCTGCTGCTGACTTGCATATGTGTATATCTCTTAAAGCAGATGCTGGCTCAAAATGTACATTTAAGTGGATAAATAAATACTGGAGTATTTAGTTGCGGTGGGAGATCCCAGTGAGGTTAGTGCCGTGCTAAATCCTGCTCGACCGGGTCCTGTTTTACTCAACAGCCCCAAGAGCTGTGCCCCAAGGGGCTGCACAGCAAAGGGGATGGACAAAAAGGAATGAAAGATGATTAACCCCAAAGTTGTGCTTCAGCTCCTCAGTGTGTAGTTTTCTAAAGCCATGTGAGAGGCTTCCCAAAGGTTTCAACCCTCTCTCTTGTTTGTGGCCTGGTTTTATACATGTGTGCACATAAACCAAACAAAACCCCACTACCAGCAGCTCTTGCAGCATATTTCTGCTTTCAGGTGGGGGTGAGTGTGCTTCTTTGCCTGCTGTTTATGGGGAAGGAGCTAAATTGGTAGAAGCATGCCTGAGAGACGTGGTATTTCTAGTGAAGTAAGAATATCGTAAGGGATGGAAACTGGGAAGGAAGTGAAATTGCCAGGCATAATTCTCAGTCTGTTTAGCTTTACTGTATATGAATCAGCCTGGTGGGGGGACTTGGGAACTGGGCTGGGAGATGCAAAAAGAATTTCTTACGGATGCAGAAAGTTATGTTTTGTTGATTTGTGTGCTAAAAAACCTCTTTATAAGAAAAGAAATTTCAGTTACCAGTGCTTTGGATGGCAGCTGCATTGTGCTGTCAGCACTTCCTAATGGCAGGGATCTGTCCTGCTGGGTTTGCTTTGGTTTCTGCATCCACTCCTGTGCTAAGGTGGTTAAAGCAGAATGACCCTTTTTCCCTAAATGAAACTAGAACATTTTAATTGATTTCTCTGCCATGCCCACAGTTGAGGAATTTCCCTCGTGCAATTACTGGCCTTTTTCACATGATGAAAAAATAAGAATTTGAAATGTCAGAGGAGAGCTGCAAATGAGAAATTGATTTCAAATTCAGGTGGTGTGGCAATCTGCAGTGTGAGCTGAGTGCAAGGAAAGACTTGACATGGCAATGTGCCATTCCCAACCTCCTCTGAAGGCACATCCCTGTTTCCCTGGTGTTGCTCCCAGTTCCCACAGTTGGGGTTAGAGGGGAGAGCAGGTGAAGAATGCCCTTTTTTCCCAAGGTTAGACATGTCAAGCTCTCTTGACTCCAACCACAGTGAAGTGCATGAAAGTTTGCTGCTTCTGAATAACATCCTCAGTGTTTCTATTTCTGCCAGAACTCAGAGGTGTGATTTTGGCTGCTGCAGCTCCCTGATGGCCCATGGCTCAGAGCTGTGACTTCCCTCAGCCCATCACTGTCCCCTCCCGTGTCCACTGTGTTTTTGCACTCTTCATATCTGTGCTGTTCCCTCAGATGGGGAGAGGGAGCTTCCCAAATCATCCTGAGGATGACTTTGGTGATGAATGAAGCTCTTTTAGTTGCAAGAAACACATGAGAGCGAGTAGCACAGCAATATGTGTGTTTTCTTAGGCTTTTTTCTGCTGCTCTGGTATAATAGCTGCCCTTGCACACTTTGTTGCTTGTTTGGTAAACTTTCTAGTACAGCTATTAAAATATTCAGTTTATTGTTGCATTGATGATGCTATGAATAGTCTTAACTTTGTAGGAACGAGTGGAAATTGATGCAGTAGTACAGGTAGGCCTTACCCAGGCTCCATTTTGTTATTTTTATTAGTGACAGATGTGCTTTGCTGGCATGCTGTCCCCCACAGCTGAATTGCATCAAAGTCCTCATAGTCTTGGAACGATATAATTTTTAAAAAAACCAAACTTGTTTGGACTGTGGAGCTGAATTTCAGATCGAGTCTATGGGGTTGTGTAATTACTTTAATGTGTATCCCCAGACTTGCTGAGCAGTGTTTCTGAAGCAGGCTTGAGTCCAGTCTGCAGTGTCAGTAAAGCCCAGCAGTGACTTGGCAGTTGGCTTTTGAACTGTCCCTGGGCAAAGTCCGGCTGCAGCCGGGCTTGCGTCACCAGCAGCACCCAAAGGTCCCACCAGACAAGTGTGTCAAGCTGCATTTCGTGTGTGTTTTCCTGTGCCTGGGATCTTGCAGTTCTTCAGGAGGACCATCGGCTGCTGTGTTGATTCACATCTTTAAATAACAGAACCTGCCACGGGCTGATCGCATCGATTCCAAACTGGCAACTAATGAAGCACATCAGATACACCAGGGAGGCTCTGCTCTTCCAGAAATTAAAGTTTTTGTTATAGGAATGTGGAAATGGAAGACTATTAATTTTGTTCTCTTGACAGTTGTTATTAAATCCTACTTATTTCATGTGGTCTCAATTATTTTCAATTTTGACATTTCAGTGCACAGGAGATCCGTGCAAAAAAAAGCCCAGTCACTCTAGAAGTTACTGACAGATCTGAAAGTGTTTTAAGGAGGGAGCCTAGGCATTGTTTGTACTGTGTCTGGAGCTAAAATATCCAAAATGAAACTCCAATGCTAATGCCGGAACCTGCCCCTTTGCAGCCTGCCTCGGTCCTGGGCAGGCAGCATTGTGCTCTCTATATCAGAGCTCCCCTTCCTGAGGTGTTCAGGGCTGTCAGTAGAAGCAGAATGGGTTTATGTTCTAGCACCATTTCTACGTGGAAAATGGTGTGAAAATGAGACCTTTTATCCAAGTCTCTAGCAGGGATTTCCTAAGCTCACGTAAGCCCGAGCTGGGAAAACATAAAGGGAAAGGTTTGTAATATAAGATCCTTTTGCTCCTATTAATGCTTAGAGGAGGCTTCCCAAGTTGCTTGCAATGAAGAGCATTATGGATTTTATTTTAAAGCTATGTCACATTTACTTCATTACTCAATACAAAATATCCCGGTGCTAAATCAAACCAAACTTTTTTTTTTTCTCCTGTTTCTGCATTGCTGGTTTGATCCCTAGATATAGAAGATCAGCAGAAATCCCCCACCATTTAAAAGGATTAGAACTGGGTGGTGAGATTTTGGCTGTAGAATTAAGTGGTGGGAGCAGTTTTACAGTAATGTTGCACAGGTCAAACATGGGGATGCATTGTGTGTTTCTGTATCGAGCAGAAAATAAGGTGTGCAGTCCTTAAGCACAATTCTGTGTCTGCTCAAAATGTGCTTTTATGCTTTCTGTTGGGCTTCGTGTTTCAAGCTTTCCTTTTCACTTGACACTTGTATTTCAATTACTCCTGTTGCCTTGTACCTCTTTGCTTGCCTTGTGTGGTCTGGGCAGTCCCTTTCTTTCCAAGTGAAATTCCCCTTCTGCCTCGCTGCTCATCCCTCTGGTGTGGAACCTGCTCTGCTGCTGATCATGATTAATGACCACGCCAAGCCTGCTTGTCTCAACTCTTACTTTTTCTGGCACAAATGGGAAGGCTGAGGGGTCCACCAGGGCTCACAACAACAGCTTTTTACTTTTACTGCCACCATACTCACAAAACTTCCTTTTATTTCTTGGAGCAGTGATAGGGTGCTTGTCTCCAATGGTGTGGTAGTGAAGGGTTTGAGCCCTTGGCTCTGGTTAGCCAGGAAAGAAGAGGTGCTCAGTAGTGAGGGAAGGATCTCCCCACTGCCTTTTTGTTCTTGAAGTCTGTTTTCTGTGTGGCTTCCCCCTTTCCCAGTGAGTGGAAGCTGAAGGTCAGAATCTTGTGCTGCTAGATCCTGCTGCTGAATCTGAGTCCTCAATCTCCACCAGTAGTTTGGGAAGTCAGTGAGACTTGGCTGCACCTGAGTGTTCCTTACCCTGTGAATTATTTTTGTTAGAAAAGGAAATGAGCCTTCTGAGGAAATAAATTTGATTTATTTCCCAGAAGTTTATCTTCTTACTCTAGCTCATGTTTCTGGTGACTTTTTTTGTACCATCAGTACCTGATTGAACAGTTCTGCTGTGTTAATCCAAGCTATTTTCAACATTGATATTGAGCCAGGGGTTTTAAAGAGAAAGTCAATCAAACTGACTTTGGAAAACCTTTGTCCTATTCTGACTGACTCCAAGTTTTGCTCTGGGGAGCCTGTGACCACTGCAGCAGTGAGCTGTGTGTGTCTGCCCTGTGGTGGTGTTACCTGGGCCTGTGCTGGCCATCCATGCCAGTAATTAACACCTGCACAACATCCTTAATTTTGGAGGGCTACAGGAGATGTTTTCTGTAACACAGAAACTGTTGGGAACTGTGTGAGTGAAGTGAGAGAAAACTGGAGTGAATTTACTAAATTAAATGTCTTTGTACAAGGGGTTGGAGACAACCCTTTTCTGCAAAGGTGGGGGCACCTGTCTCACTGTGCCTGCAGTTTTCATGTGAGCACCTGGGGGAAAATTAGATTGGGAACTTAGCCAAATTTCCACCTTTCAGAAAGTATCTTGCAAAACTGGCTCCAGTTGCCGTGCTCTGGTGTTGGCTTCTTGCAACTGTTGGGGAAGGGTTGGTTTGGGTTTTAATTGCTTGTCATTTGAAATAAAGCTCCAGACCTTCTCTGGCTTGGGTTAAAAAAGACCTGTCCTCAAAAGTGAGTAATTTCCTGGCTATACTTCACTTACTACATGCATGAGCCAGAAAAAGCTCTTCAGTCTCAGAAATCCAACAAGCCATCTGAAGAGTGAGGTTTCTGGTGATCTGAGTCTCTGTCTCCTGATGTGTGTACTGAGCCAAATCCAGAATGCAGCTTTCCCAGCATAACAGCAGATTGATGTGCTCTGGTTTTGTCAGAGATGCTGCTGTAGTTAAGGATTGGGGAAAGTACCTGCATTTCATCTGCAATATTAAATATTGCTTCTGAAATAAGATATTACTTTCAGTTAAACTGTGTCCAGTTTAATAATTAACTTCAGGGAGAAAATTCTTCTAATAAAACAGTGGTTTACAGTTCAAGAGTTACCCTGACTAATCAGCAGATACTTTTGTATCCAAAAATATGACTAGCTACTTGACTGAGATGTTGTTTTTCATTTTTAGAAATTGAGTGTATTGGCTAAGGCTTGGAGCCTGGGAGCTCTGACTGGAGTCAGTATTATCAGTTAGATTTTAGAGATAGGAAATTGAGGCAAAAAGTAAACAATTTGCCTGAGGTTAAATGAGAAATACGTGACAGCTACTGATGTCTCCTTATTCTTTGCTGGCCTTGTCTGCTTAGAACTTGTCAGAAGCTATTTTTTGTTCCCCAGCCTTTTTATAGCACCTAGTACTCTGATTTTATTTAAGCCTTTAGCCTTTGATTTGAGGGCACAGTGGCTCCTGGAGCATGGTAAAGCAGAGCCCTGTGAGTCTCTTGGCATGTAACGATCAACATTTGAACAGAAGTAGCAAAAGGATTGCAAATACTCTTAATTCCTTTTCTCATGCTGTCTGATGCTGTCTGCTGTCGTGCTAATAAATTCACAAAGCTTATGTGATTAAAAACTTGAGAACCTGGTGCGCTTTATGAGCTCCAGTTAAAAGCAGCAGAGAACTTGAAGCTTTCTTTGAAGGGTTGGAGGTGGCTTTTTGAGCTGGCTGCTGGCAGCAGGGCTGTGGCAGTGTGGTGGGGCTTGCTGCAGGGCAGGATGTGGTTCTGTGCTGGTTGTAGCTCTGCAGCTCCAGCAGCAGCTCTGACACAGGGAGTGTCTCACTGACTCACTGGCGTCTTGCTGTGACCTGGGCACTTCTGCTCGGCGCTGCACTGGGTCACTGACTGATGTGGGTGAGTTACTCAAGAGAACAAAAGAAGTGCTAGTGAAAATAAAGTGCTTTTTTGCCAGTATCTAGTCCATGAAAGTGGTACGTTTGCATGGTGAGAGTCTGTATTTAGTGGTTCCAGATTTAAAAACAGTTTTCCCTTTGCCTCCAGATCCAAGGATGGCACTTCATCTTCTCTCTTTAAATTGATGTGTTGCAGAAGTTGCACTCCTGCTCTCCTGAGCTGCCAGCTCAGGGCTATTGGTGCCACAGCGTCACTGATGGAATGCTTCAATGAAATGGGACCAGTGTCTAATTAGGATCAATCGGTAGCTGAAACCTTTGTGCCTATTCTGCCTGGTCAGAAGCTGGGTGGGTGATGCTGTAGCCATGGGTGAGGTGATGGTGGAGGCTGGAGGCCATTGTTGTGTTCACCCTTGGCCATCATCACCCAAAGAAAGCCATCCTTCCTTTCCTTATGGAAGGAAATTAAAATAAAGCAGTGTCAGGCTGTCCCCTGTCCTTCAAGTTTCACTGCTTGGCTTTAGCCACTGTCTTGTTGTCTCTTTTAGTTTGATCTGCTCTTGATTTACTATAAGAAATAAATGCAATTTTGGCTTTGAGTTGGTGCACTCAATAAACTCTGGCTTCTTGGCTGTTAACCTGAGCTGAGTAATGCTGAGTGAATGAATCATCTCTGCACAGCAGCAGCTGGGAAAGGCTTCCTTCAAGGATGGATCCTGCAGTTGGTTTAGCAGCACAAAGGGCACTGGCTGTGGCATGCCCGTGGTTCAGGGTACAGCAGGGTGGCTCTGTCAGGGTGCAGCATGATGCACTCCAATAAAGGAACACCAGGACCCAGCTGGGAGTGCTGCTGCTCAGCCCTGCATCCCTGGGAACCAGGAGACAAGTACCCTACTCTGCTGGAAGCTTGATCTTATTAAAGAGTAATCAGCAGAGGATATGTGAGCATAATTTACTGGGTATCAGAATGTCTCTTTAAACATTGCACTGAATTAAAAAAGAAAAACTGCTATGCGTGGTTTTATTGTTTCTTTATGAAATGCAGCTGTTCAATTTGGTTTTTTCCCTCATTATATTCACTGTCTCTCAGCCATTCATCATTACAGCTCTCTGGAGCCGTGATTGCTCCCCAGTCTCAAATATTAAAAACCCATCAGAAGAGTCCAGTTGGAATTTTCCAAGCCTGCATGGCATCTTGGCATCACAGTTCTCATTAGTTCTTGTGACATTAAGGATTGAGATCCCACAGGTAGTCTTTTGGAAATACTTAGTTTTTATGAATGAGAAAATGGTGAGGGAATTTTTGCCTCCAAACTCCTTTTTCTTGGTTTTCTTTTTCTATCTCTTGAAGTGACTAGACACAAGCACTTCAGTTATCCTTTGGTGAAAGCTCTCCTCCAGCAGTAAATGGGAGCTGGTGGTGTGGTAGGGAGCCTGTAGCTGGCACACAGAACACTTGAATTAAAGCAGCATCTCTGCAGGTACATATTTAAAGCTAAAATATTACAGCAAGTTAAAACAACTTTGGCAGCATGTGCAAATTACTTGGCAAAAGTGTTAATTTCCTTGTTAAACGTCGTAGCAGAAAGGGCCTTTGATCCCAGCAGCCTGTTGGGAGTCCTTCCTAATTGTTATCAAACTATCCTGTAGCTTTAAACAGATAAGACCTAATTAGCTAAAGTGGTGCTGCATTTTTTCAAAATAAAGAGTTCCCTCTCAGTGTTAGGCACCTGTGTTTCTGTGCTTTCAGCTTGAATTACACATTTGGTGCAGTGCCCAACGTAGGACTTGAAGTGAGAGCTTGGCTGTGGCACTCGGTGACTGTGGCTTGTAGAGACCCAGGAACAAGGTACAAATAACCCCCTTCAGATGGGAAGAGAATGTTACCCATTTTTAATGACAGCAGTGGGAAGGGCTGATAGGACAGCCTTTGTTTTTGTATCCTTTGTGCTGGGAAAAGGAACAGGGGAAAGTGCATCAATGGAGCGAGGTCTGACTTCCTTGTCTCGATGTAAAGTCTTCTCCACATCAAAAGATCACTTCAATGATGAATCTGAAATTCTCTCTGCTATTTTTAAACTCAGGCCTCTGTTAGTGAGGCCACCACAGAGAAGAAGGAAGGAGAGAGTTGGAAATGCAGTGTTCTTGTGTCTCCTCCACCCATCTGCTTCCAATGGGAAAACTGAAGCATTAAGGATTTGGTACAACACCTGTTAGGTTACTCAAGGAAAAACAAAGACTTTGCCAGATGTTTAAGAAGAAACATATGGCAGGCAGGGAGGGAGAAACTGTGCCAATTTGTCTGTTTAATCAATCAAACTTGTAACAATCAATGCTATTGTCCATACCCTTAATAAATAATTGTTCCCATGAAATGCTGGTTAATGCAGAGTAGAACTTCATTAATGGCCCATGGCAGTGGGCAGAATGAAGGATGGTTTTCCTTCCTTCCCTTGCTGAGGGTGCAGAGCTTTTGAATTTTTCTTGTTCCATGTGCTAAAGACCCAAGCAAAACAACAAAAACCAATCAATTCTGGGAATAGATCAAACCACCTGCACAGTTTTCAGAGGTCACTTGAATTTTATTTTCAGTTAGTTTCAGGGAAAGTTGTTTTGCAAGGTATTTTGTGGATGTTGGTTCCTGGAAGTTCTGAAGCTTAGGTTCCTTCTTGATATAAAGTAGAAATAAAAAATACCACCTTTGCTTTCACCACAGGCTGCCACCGATTGCAGTCTAAGTGGAAAAATACTGTTGCTGTAAATCCAGAGAAGCCCCTTTAGTGGCGTGACATGGGTGTGAAAGGTTTCTGGTGGTTTCCTGGAGAAACACTCCCCACCAGGTCCCATCAAAGATGCTTTTAGACCTGCAAGGACTGAGCCCTGAGTCTTTCACCTGCACCCTCCACTCTCTGGCCGTGGGTCAGAAGGCACTGAGCAAGCTGGGGATGCTTTCTTAGTCATACAAATGTGGAGCATGTTAGGATAAGCAACTTGTCATTAGAGGCAGGGCACAGTTCAGCTGCTGACATTATCTCGCAGTGGTTGCCTTCTGTCGCATCGTAATGATTAATCACAGCCCTGTGCCATGTGTTACCAGGCAGCCTGCATTTGCTTAGCAGTCAGGAACTACTACATGTTCTCTGCTGCCTTAATCCCCTGTGACTGTTTCCTAATGCTAACAGTGCTGAACAATGGGATATCATGACAGCTTGTGATTGATTCTTTTTTTTCTTTTTCCCTCTTTTGCGAGGAATTGGGAATTTCCTGGTTTAAGATGCTTACTTAGCTACCTTTTACTGTCAGTGATTAAGAGCTGCACTGGGTGCTGCCATTATCAGATAACTTCTAACTCTTCTAATTCACTATTTGGCCAAGCAGAAAATAAGTGTATTTCCTTTCTGTAAGTTTAGTTTGTGCTTGTGAATTGTTTGGTAGCCAAGTATTAGGTCAAACAGAGGGGAGCATTTGGAGCTCAGGTTTGCTTCAGCTGCCCTGTACAGCTCTCCCCTCCTCAGACACTGGAGAGGTTGCAGCAGCTTGAAGGACCTTGTATCTTTAAAAAGTCTCAATTGGCATCCTTGGATTCCAGCTCTGCAGTCTTTTCTTCATTACAGTGCAGATGGAACTAGTTTTATTCTGCTCAGGAAACAAAAAACCCCAGTTGCACAAAGCATACAGTTTGTTAAAGGAAACTCAGGGTTTGCTTTGGTCTGCACCACAAGAGTTGGATAGAAGAAGTCTTCTCCATAGCATGTGGGAACAGCAACATGATTTTAAAAGGCATTAAAGTCAGCTACAGACAATATTTTTCTTAATTAATACATTTTTTGCTGATGTCAGAAACTTGTTTAGGCCCAGCTCTGTGTATACTTTAGCTGTCAGGCTCTTTGTGAGTGTGGTGATTATTGTTAAGTGAAGCATATGCTAATCCAGGTCGAAATATGCTTTTCCTCCATTGCGTGACACTGTGTTAATTAAAACATCCCTTTGCTGTGGGAGCTGATGGGGGAGTGCCATCGTGTTTCCTGAGCAGAGCTCAGCTCAGGTTGGGCACTGCTGCCAGCCAGGGGCTCTGGGGGCTGTGGATCCTGACCCTCCTTCTGCTGGCACCTCATGCCTTTGAGCAGAGCTGAATTATTGGTGGGGAAATTGGCTAAAATGCGGCTTCTGGGAAAAGCTGAAATTTGTGGGGGAGTGCTCCAGTGTGAATGATTTATGGCCATTTCTTCCCCACCCTCTGCTCTGCTGTGGGTTGGGTTTTTGGGAATGAAAGATGCCAGAAGGTGGAAGGAGAAAGGGCTGTGGCCTATCCTTTTCACCTCATATAATCTCCTTAATTTTCTTTGCATAAACCAATTCTCATTTCCTGGTGTTTTCAGGCACCTTTTTTCAAACTGTGGGAGGCATTATGTCCACTGAATTTCATTTTGGAATAATGAAACTGTGCTTTGCGTTAGGGGCTAAATTATGCCCCTGTAGAATTTTTAATTGTTCTTTTTTTTCCCCCTGACTTTCTGGGTATCTAAAGGAGGCTTTCCTGCTTTAATCCAGATCACTGGGATTTGGTTATATATCAGATGCAAATCTCTTTGCATCCATAATCCTTCTTTATAAACTGTTGTTGACTTTTCTGTTGATTTTTTTTTGTTTTATTTTATGCCCTATCTCAATGGGTACATATGTTCTGAGGTTTGAATTTTTGAGGAGTGCATCCCAAATGAGTTATGAGACAGATCTGTACCAATATGGTTTGACAGCCTGCTGTGAGGTCTGGAGGATTGTGCTAAAATACAATAGCTACCTTGCATTTTCTGAGGTGCAGGGATGAAAAGTATCTCACTGTTCTAAAGACTTTTGTGCATGGCTTCCCTGGCAGAGCAGTCCCTTGTGTTTACCAGGCTCGATTCTGGAAGCAAGGGGAGGAAAAAAATTGAGGCTGTGTTTTATTCAGCATTAATGGAATTGAAGGGTGTCACATCCTTGTGTTTTCAAGTATGACATGCTTCAACTCTGTGAGGGTTGTAACAGAGAAAAAAGGAATTCTGTAACTGAAATTCTTCTGAAGACTGAATTTAGAATTATTCTGAAATTATTCTGAAGCTGGATTTTGAAAAAAGTGTATTAAGCAATACGTGAGACAGTGGAAAACAGTGTGTCCGTGGTTGAAAGGAGAGGGGCAAAGATGATGTCTTAGAGCCTGATTAATTGGTGATCTCATGTATTACTGCCCTTTGCTACAGATGGAAAAAAATCCCTAGGATGACTTATTAAATGATTAGTTTTATCTTTGTGTAGTTGGCTGATTGCAGCACAGTAAGGAATTTTGTTGCTATTGCTGTTTAAAATGACAGTTTGGTCTGGAGTAGAGCAGAAGTGTAACAGAAACAAGGTAAAACATAATAGCACCAGGCTTTGTGATTAGAGCCTGGAAACAGAATCAAACTGAGGAAAAGGCAAAGGCAGAAAAAGGTGCTGGTGATAATTGATCAGAGATGGTAAATCCTCTGGGATAGGAGGGATATGGGAAGGACAGCAAATACAACTAGGCAGGATCTGCACCTGGCTGGGAGATGGCAGCTAGGACATGGTGTGTCCTGTGTGTCATAAAGAAAGTGAATGCAGGAAAGAACAGGCCCCCTGAAACATGTGCAGGGGATAGAAAAGCCAGGGGTGGTAATTCCAGGGCGAGCTGCTGCTCCATGAGCCTCTGTTAGTCACACAGTACCCTGGGCTGGGTTCAGAGTGGGACAGCTCCACACTGAACTCCCAAATGCAGTGGATTCCTTTGGCTGATAATCGGGAAAAAAACCACTTCCAACCCCAGCTATCAGTGATCCTCACAGTTGATGTAGTGCCTACAAGTAGGGTATCATAGCGTGGTTTAGGTGGAAAAAGACTTTCAAGTCCAACCATATGGAACAAATCTTTACAGCATCTTCTATGCTGGGTGCTAGGACAAGAAAATAAAACTTTTCTTTTTAATCTTTACTAGAATGCACCTAATTAAAAACAACAAAAAAAAGACATCCAGATTGTAATAGCAAAATATGCTTTAATCACAGTGTGACCCTTTTATAATGGTTTTCTTGTCACAACTGTAATTGCTGATGCTTTGATACTTCCCCCAGCATGGCTTACAAAAGTTGCAACATGAATATAGAAAGGATGTGTACTGAGTTTTGCAGTTTTAAAAACATCAAAGCAAAGCTGTGACATTGATTTTTATTCTTTTGTTGTTCATCTGCATATTCTTGCATCTGTAGGGAGAGCAGGCAGTGACTAACAGCTGGTGAGTACTTAGAGAGTGGTTTGGGGTTGGTGCAAGGTGGAAACACTGAGCAGTTATCCAAAATCCATTATGTATTTACATACAGCTGCTTACCTTTCGAGGCAGTGGTTATAATATTTAAAAGCCAGCTTTTGCTGTCACATTGTAGGACAATTTCCTTGTGTTGTGACAACAGCAGCAGTTCTGGTGTTTTGTCAGTGGATTTTCATTGCTCGAGATCCTTAAACAAAGAGAGCGACTCCTGGGCATTTCCCTCTGACAAAGAGTTTTATCTCCTTCTCCCTTGTGGCAACCCAGCCTTCCTTCCTTTACAAACATCTTGCAAGATGGTGTATGGATTGAAGGAAGCTTGGTGGTAATAAACCTGCTAGGATTTTTAGCCTGGATGGTAGGAATTTGAAATAAATGCGATGACAAGCTGCTCCTGCCCAAAAGCAGCCCCAAACAGAAAGCCCCAGTGTGCTTGGGGTGAGACAGCAGGTTTATCCCATCTCCTTGGTGAAGGGCCCACATGGGGTTGTTCCAAATTCCTCTCCTGGAAGGTGTAACTCTCCCTGCCTGTTTATCCCCCTTTGCAGGCGGGAGCAGCTCCCACCGCCCGGAGCTGCAGCGAGCGGGGCTGTCAGTGTGAGAGGCACACAATTGAATCAAGGCACTAAAACATGCCACTCCAAAGCTGTTTAAATCATCCTAATGCGAATTATGAATTTATTACAATACATATTACCTCAGGGGACAGAGAGGGAAGGGAGATCTGAAGGGGCTGTTTGTAAACATGTAAAACAATAAGCGTTTCCTGCGTTGCCACCGCGACAGGGAGCTCGCCTGCCAAAATAAAACCTAAATAAATAAATGTGTTGACAAGCAGCAGCTCACCTGGGCTCGGGTGGCTCCCAATGGGTCATGTAACAAACTGCTGCCCCCCCCAAAAAAAATGAGCAGCAAACAACACTGACCCTGAGGGGACCAGGAGGAGGCCAAACCTCTGAACATGAGTTTGCTGTTTGTGGAGCAGAAGTGCCGTGCTGTGCATGGTGTAATGTGACCTGTGCTTTGGACAAGCTGCCACAAACTTAAAAGACAAGGTTGAAAAACCACAAATTCAGCAGTGTTTCTAAGGAGAGAGGAAAGAAATGCACACCTCTTGGGTAGCATCACAAAAAGTGCATGGACACTCAACATTTCCCTGAACAATGTTTCTGAGTGCGTGTCGTGGTTGTTTGGGGATTTTTCTTCAGTTCTTAGCAGCAGCGCTGATCCTTGGTGTCTGACAGCCTCAGCTGTCACTCTGAGATGCTTTGAGAGGTGAGATCAGCAGCAGCTGCCTTCCCCACCTTCAGCTCTTCACAGCATCAGTGGGCTGTGTGCTCCAGGGAGGATGGGCATCCCCTGATGGTGCAGAGCCCTGCCAGCCGCTCCGTGCAGGGATAACGAATTCCAGGCGCTGCTGACTGGGAGAACATAACAACAGAGGCGGCAGCCAAGGAGGGGTGGCTCCACATCCCAGTGCTGCTGCTCTTGAGAGCAGTGTGCTCCACCAGGGCTCTGCAGGGGATGGCACTGAGTGATGTGGAGGTAATGATTTATAAAGTGGGGGACCTAAACATAGTGCAGGCTGCACTGCCAGCGTGCTGGCTGTCCTCACAGGACTCTGGAATATGCTGTGTTGCAAGACTGCAGCGATTTGGCTGCAAGCTATATTTAGCCTATTTATTCTTTGTTGGTGTATAATGTGCAGTTCAGTGGAAAACTTGGTCTCTCCAAAAAGGAGGTTTGAACTGGAGTCAAGGCAGGGAAAACACCATCTGTCTAGAAACCATTTTTCTTAAGTGATTTGAAAGGGGAGGCTGTGTAAGATACATGTGCATGGTGCTTGGTTTGCTGCTTGGGTCTTTTTATTGAAGGTTTTTTCCTTTTTCAGTGATCTTTTACCCTGTAAGTTATTAAAGGCTATTAAAAATGTAGACAGCAAAATGCACTTTGTAATTCAGCTTTATAGACCAATTCTTTAGTAAGAAAATGGAATTTTTTTTTTCTACTCACATCAAAACTCCAGTGCTGGGGTAAAAATCAACTGTGCTTTGAGGAGGAGATTATTCCTGTTGGAAGCACCTTTAAATGTTGAACAAGGATTAGTCCTATTGTGTTAAGGAATGGAAAAGAGCAACAAATACTGTCTGTTTTAAAGTGCTCACAGTCTGGGATGAAAGGTTGGCAAACTGAATAGGTCACAGTGAGCAGCAGCAGGCTGGTGGTGGCTCCCAGCAATTCATGCATGCAGGAAATATTTGCGCTCTGCCTTGCCAAGGAATGTGTGCCATCACTTAAAAATCAGTTCAGGAATTACCTTTGGGAAGTGTCTCTAGCCTGAGATGTGCTCCCCTGGGATTTCCTGCTTTCCCAAGTCGTTGTCTGCCCTCATGGAAATTAGAGCCTGATCACCTGCTCAGAGGGGAATGCAGAAGGTGTTCTGAGGTTGGCTGGGGGGAAGAGAGAAATTCTGACAGCTTTGCTATCTATTTTTTTTTTTTGAAGTTCATACAGTGTATCTGCATAATGGTACAGGTATTTTAAAATACTGCTCTAAAATGACTGTATAAATAAATTCTGGGTAGACCATACATGGAACAAAATTCCATCTAGTCTTTTTGAGTTTAAATAGGCAAAGAATCTTTATGCAGATAACACTTTCTTAGATAACATTTCCTTAGTTTTAATAATGTTATATATGAAATATTGCTTTTTATGGCTATGCAATACCTTTTAATGCTGTTTCTTGGGTGTCTGTTCATCTGTCTCCATAATTATATTTTACTTCCTGGAATTACACAATCCATCAATGTCAGGAAGGGCAGGGTGGTTAAGGGTTGCTCTGAGACTCATCAGACAAATGCAATGCATTGCTGGCAGTTACAATTGTATTCTTATTAAAATGGAGAAATTTATTCTCCCCACCCCCTCCCCAGCTTCCATGATTTAAAAATACACCTCATAAAACAGAAATCTCAATTTCGCACTGTGGCTTTATAAATTTAAAATTTAATTTAAAAATAGCCCATGGTGAGTATTTTTAAATGAATTGTTCTTTGGCTTTGATACAGCGTGCAAATATCAAAGGGTCTGGCTGTAATGGTGTTTGATTGCTGCCTGGCTTTTCTTGCTCTGGAGACTTGCCATGGGAAAACTTGGGTTGTACTTGGTACATGTTTTATACAGACTGAGTTGTACATGGTGGCTGTCAAGGACCAGCTTCAAAAAATGTAAATAGATTAAGAAGAAAAACAAATGTAAAATAAAAGGAAAATAAAATGAATACTGTCTAAAACTTAAACTTAAAGTTTTGATTTTTTTTTTTTTAAAGTTAAAACAACTTAAAAATCAGTAAAAAAGAAAAAAAAAATTAAAAATCAGAAATATTTCTGATAAGTTTCCTAAAAGAAAGGATAAGGGGCTAAAGAAATATAGCATGTGTTGTGCTTAACATATGCTGTGAAAGACTGAACTGAACTATTTTTAGTAAATTTAAAATGGAAAATGGAAGGGACTGGAACTGGGGTTCATTCATGGTTCATTCAGCCAGCCTTACAAATATCTTATTGTGATTATTAATCCACCCCTGCAGAGCCAGGTGCCCGGAGGAGCAGGGTGCTCAGTCTTAGGAAGAAGTGTGGAAAGCCTTGTGGAGCAAAAAACAGGCAGCGAGGTCTGGAGCAGGCTGGGCGCTGGGAGCCAGCTGTGGTGCGAGGATGAGCAGCAGGAATGCTGCCCTGTGGGTTTGGTGAAATCTGCTCTGATGAGCTGTGCTGCTTTGAAGCCAGCCTCAAGCCCTGTCAGCTGCATGAGGCAGAGTTCCACCCCCAGGGCTCAGTGTTTTGGGATCTGGTGCGTTTTGTTCTGCTCAAGAAAAAAATAAACCTGAATTTTTGATTCGTGGCTTTTTCCACCACGTCTTTTTTCACTGGGGATTACTGGGCAGGCAGGTGTGATTCTCTGACTCCTCAGCCTGTGCCATGCACAGATATTCCCACATCAGGCCATCAGCATAAGTGCAAATCTATAAATTATAAAAGCAGCTGATAAAGGGGAGAGGCTGCAGGTGCACTTCAGCTCTGCAGTCTCTTAAATCCTCCTAGCTGAGGGTTTTCTTCTCTTCCCTTTTCTTCCTCAGCAGTTAAGCATAAAGGCCTTGGGCTTTGCTTCCACCTCCTTGAATTCTTCAGAGTGCACATCACAGTGTCTTTAAACAGTGTGAGACTGTCGGGGAACTGAAGGCATTAGCAGAGCGCTGGGATTTATTGGCAGATTGACAGCCTGATAGGCACACTCCCTTTCTTCTCTGTTTGTCACTCTTTGATACTTTCCTTTTCACGCTCCAGGAGGAGGGAGGGGTCCCACTGTAACACTAAATGTCTTCAGCAGTTCTGCTCTGCAAAACGCTTTATCTTGGTTTAAGATTTTTTAAATTTTTTTTTTTAAAGCTTGAAGTTCACCTTATCCTTAAAGGTGCATAATTTACCAGGCCTACTGTGATAACTTTGTGTCTCGCAGAGAAGCTGAAATGGGAAATGAGCTTATTAAAACTAAATTAGTATAAAAAGAAAGAAGTTTTTCCTTTGTGGGAATGCTAGCAACTAGTGTGAAAGCCTGAGATGCTGCTGCTTTGTTGGTGTGAGGATAGCAAATGAGGTGGTATCTTGGGAAACTGAATCTCTCTCACGATCTGTGCTGAGCAGTGCTCAGTTTCAGACTCAATAGACCAGAGAGAGGCTGATTACATGTGTGAGATGGGGATTTAAATACACTTCTCAGCTCTGATGTTTCACAGGTTAATCTCCCTGTGCCTCCCTTACCAAGGTTTTCAACAAGACTAAAAAAAACTCCCTCTGTCACTCGCATCTGTTCTGCCTTTTTCATTTAAAAGACATTTAAACCCAGCAGTGCTGTCTATGTGTGTTTTTACTGAGTGCACCTTCACACCGTGGCTGTGCAGTGAGCCTTAGCTGGCTCAAAGTTTGCACCCCTAAAATTTGGGTCTGTACCAATCAGAACAATTTATTTTAACCTGTATAAGACAGCACAAAATGCTGACCCTTGGTATATAGTTTCCTTTCTGCAGCTGCTGCCAGCCCTGACTGTGCCCTGTGCTCAGCGCTGAGCTGAGCAGCAGCAGCCAGGATTGCTTACCCCGGATCCTCTGCCTGCAGCAGATAATGCCTCAAAGCTCCTTCCTCCTGTGCATTTAAAGTACACAGCAGTATTAGAAGATTAAGTTACTTTGAACAGGAACAGCTCCTGTATTGTAGCTCGGGCTGGTTTTCACTTTGTTCCACTTAAGATGTTGCCAAGGCTCTCTGTGACTTCCCCCCCACCCCCCATGATGTAGTTGCAGAGCATGAAATTGTTTGGTGCTGGATAATGCAGTGACCACGGGGTTGTTGCTGTTATCTGTAACATATTAGGCAGCTGTAATTTCTCTTGACGTTTTGGTGTCCAGGTGAGTTGGTTTCTGCAGGTTTGTTTTGGGTTTTCTTGGGGGTCTGTGTGCTATTACTGCCATTAATTTATTTTTTTTCCAGAGCTGCTTTCCCTGCCTGGCTTTGTACCTCACCAAACTGTCAGATGAGGAATGAATGCATTTGGTAGAGAAATTAGACCATTAATTCCGCAAGATGTTTTCAGTGATATGTCAAGATCTCAGTTTGATAGAAAGGACTGGTTAGAGGAGGAAACCATCTGATCACTTCAGATTGAGCAATTAACTACTTAACAGCTGGAAAAAAGATTGCGAGAGATGTGATTCTTCACACCGGCAGCACTTAGCTATTCCATCCACACTTTTAAAACGCTTTGAACAGGAGATTAGTATCTTGCTCATTTTGCAGATGAGCAAACAGAAGTACAGAGGGGAGATGAATAGGCTGAAGCAGTAGGTCAACAGCAGAGCCAAAAGAATGAATCCAGGCTGTCTAAATCCGATCTGTTAGAGCTGAGGCAATACTGTTTTCCCCTAGGATTATTTCATCTGCCAGGGATGTCAGGGCCAACATTTTCAAGGCTTTATTTTATGTTAATTTTTTTTTTCTTTAATATGTGGGTGACTGAATGAGATCCTCAGTGAGAGAGGGTACATCCAACACTTTGCAAACACGTGAGAGCCCCTGGTTCAGCATGCCTCATCTTTGTGATACCTGGAGAGCAAAACCAAAATGCTTCTCTGAGCACTTGAGGGCTGTTTCAGTGACCCTTGAGCTGTTTCTGAGCTCAGTGTGTCACCACCTTTGCCATCCCTTGGTGGTATTTTGCAGCAGGTCTGGAAAGAGCAGTGGGGCTGGGGCTCTGTAATCAGCAGAGGCAGCCAGCTGTGCATCCTGGTGGTGAGAGCCAGGGATCTTCCTGCTTGGGCAGACCCCTTCGTTTTCCACTCCCTCTGGACTCCTGGGCTCTGATCTGATGTGGCTGTTCCGTGGCGCTGCTTCCTCATTAATCACAGACCCTCAGCTAAATTTTGGGTTGGAGTTTGGCTGTGGGAGTTCATGCCGGCGCTGCTTCGCGCTCGAGAGGCCTTGCTGCTCCCCTCGCTGTGTTGTTCTGTAGCTGGGTTTAAAATATATATTGTTGCTGGCATTGGAATCCATATCTGCTCCCAGCATATGCTATTGGCACAATACCAGCAGATGCTGTTGAGCGGAATCGAATCTCGAGGCGCAGCTCGGCTCTGAAGTGTGACTCTGTGAAATGGCACCGTGGGGCTCCTCCTCAGGGTCTCGGTGACTTACACGTGAAGTTCTCTCTTAGGAAGTGAAAGATGCTGGTTGTTTGTTTTTAACAGCCGTCTTGACAAAGCAAACCTGTAACTGGGTTTGGTTTGACGGGAAATGGCAGGGCTGGGGTGGGTCTCTGGCTCCTGTCCTTGCTCACAGCTCCTCTGCCACCCTCTTTCTGTCTCAGTTGTGCACAGGGAAGCTCTTGGGGCTGGGAGAGGGGCATTTGTCAGTGCCAAAGGAGTCAGGCTGCCCTTGCAGGTTACAAATATTTCCATTTTGCTGTTTAATAACAAGTTGGTCACGCTCCATTTGAAACTCTCTTAAAAATGCAAAATCCATTGGGGGGAATAAAAATTTCAGCAATGTCAATAATTAGCATTGTCAAGAGTGGGGGGTTAGTTATAAAAAAAGAAAGTGAATGAATAATGAGTTAATATTCTTTACATCCTTCCATCTTTCCATCCTTATTCTCCTTTTGCTTGTTTGAGATGAAATGATTATAAGCAAACTTACTGCACAACTGACTCTTTGCTTATTGTTCCTCCTCCTATGAAGTGCGGTGCCATCTGGCACATGGACAAGTGGGGAAGATTGATGGCTAACAAAGAGCACCATTCATTTTCTCCTACCAGATTTGGACAGAAAACAAACGTTTTTAATCAAATCTATATGTTTCTAAGGAATATTGGCTGCTGAAAGCTTGCCAGCAGCTGAATTTTCCCCCCTTCCCTGCCTTATGAGAATTATATCCTGCCAGGCTGATTCATGGATGGGACAGTGTGGGTGCTTTTTCTCCTGTGCCTTGTTTTCTTCCATCTTACTGAGACAAGCAAAAGAAAGGGCTCATGGTGCTGAGGAGAGGGGGAATGGCTATGTGTGGTAGCACAAACAGTCTTAAAATTCAAGAATACAGTTGTTTTAATGGCCTCACAATGAATCATGCAAAACAACTGTCTGAGGAAAACACACAGTTGCTTTCAATGAAGCAACTAAAACATCAGTGGAAAGTTTGCCTGCAGCGTTCTTTCATTTCCCTGAGAAAAATGAAAGATTTATGGATTCCGTTTCCCATCTATCTTCTCTCAATAATTATGCAGTCACTGGATAATACAGGAATTTAGGATCCATAAGGGGAGTTCAGTCATGGTGCTCAACTGGGAGTGGGGGAGATTGAGGTTTTTCTGGCAGGGTGGAAAGGCTGATCCATGGTATGGAGCAGCTGAGCCACAGAGTGATGTGGAAACCCAGACCTCTGGGTTAGGGAGCTTGGAGGAGGCTCTGGGATGTGCCTTGGCTTCCGTGCAGCAGAGGATAATCAACTGTGTGGCACAGGAAAGGAGGTGGTTAAGGCAGATATAGTGTCAGCTTTTAGGGATCAAGGAACATTGTCATAGATATTTAAATATCCTGGCAAGTGCTAGATGGATGCTAGCCTTGCCTGGCTGTGTTTTCACTAGGCACATTTAATGAGAGGGGCTTTTGCTTTCTGCTAAGATACAGAAAGGGGAAAAAAAGACTTGGCCATTTGAATATTGAATTCAGATGCCTTTAATAGTACCTATAAATTAATAGGATTTCATGCCCAGCATTCAAAAATATTGTAAAGAGGATGTGGATATGTAAAGATAAAATGGATTTTGTAGTGCTTTAGCTGTGGAAAGAAAATTATTTTCATTTTGATTTTTTCATGTATTTTTTCCCTTTGAAGTCAAATAATGGACTTAATTAACTCTAAGCACCTGGATTTGAAGCTTTGAAAATGATCCTTTCATTGCAGTGCTGCTGAATTTTCTGGAAAGTTGCATCTGCAGGTACACAGCCTTGTACAATGTACGTGTGCTGTTTGCTGTGGGGCTGGTGGCAGGCACAGCCTGAAACTGCTGCAGGTCTGAGCCTGGGGTGTCCTGGCCTTGGAGATGGGGTCCCCCAAATCCCCAGGGCAGGTGGGAGCATCTGCAGGGGCTTGGGGAGAGAGGGGAGAAGGGACAGCTCTGCTGTCATAGTGTTTGAAGGAGAAATAAAACCAACTGAGGGAAGGGAGTGACTGTGTTGACACAGAAAGTTTCCAACTGTTGTATTTATATATAAGTTCAGAGCTTAAATTGCTCTTGAAGCAGGCAGATTTATATTCCTTCCAAGCATTGCTACATACTGTTCCCCTCTTCTTTCCTTCCTGCTGCTATAAATCTGGATGCTCTTGTTGATATAAATATTCTGTCTTTTAAAGAATTTTTCTAAACTTTCCACGCCCTGAATCAAGTCTCATGGGCTTTGCTTTGCATGGGATGATTAAGTTTTCCCTTTATAAGTCTTTAATTTGCTGCCTTTTAAATATTTCCTTGCACCTTTTTTACATAATAGGAAAATACAGAAGGAAGTGTATTTCAGACAGAGAGACAGCTGGTCTTTGTATTTGAAGGAGAAAGCTTGTGTTTCTCTGCTTTAAGATGGTTTGTAGAAAAAAAAGTGGCTCTGAAGAGAGTAGCATGGCCAGGAAAGGGTTCAGGGTGGAAATGTGCATATTCCCTGCTGCCTTAAAACATGCTGGTGTGGCCTCTTAGCAAGGCAAAAGTGAGAAGCAGTGGCAAATCTTGGAAGGTTTTCTTTTTGCTCTCCTGTGACTCTGCACAAAGGCTTTAATTAATGAATCCAGTGATGCTGCTAAATGCCTGTGGTGCTCCCCTGGGGACAGCCCGAGCCATTTGGTCCCCGGGAGGGTGCAGGATCCTCACTCTCTGGGCTGGATAGTGCTGCCCTAGGCTGGAGACAATAACCCTCAGTTTGTTGAGAGGCTTGGCTTGATGTGTGAGAGCTGAAAATATTCAGATATGAGCGCTGTGAAGAGAGGGATCTCATAATCTGCGTGCCTGACAGAAATCCATGGGTGGGCTGAGGAACCAGCACAAAGCTGTGTTTGGGGCTGGGTGTCTCTGCCTGGTGTTGGTGATGACTTTCATGTCATAAATGTGTGCTTAACCAGCAGCGTGGCTGAGCCAGCTGATGTGCAGCCTGTAGAAGCAAAGGGGCGGCTTTCCATTGTCTTCAGTGAGTTGTGGATTAACTCTCAGGAGAATAATAATATCATGGTTTACTTGGCAGTAACAATGCTAGCAGTGCTGTTTGACTGCAGACAATAAACTGAGCAAGTTATGGAAAACATGATAGCCCTGTCCTGAACAGGAGGAGAGCCACTCAGACGTGAAGCAATCCGTTTTGCATACTGTTTCTGTGGGGAACTTCCAGCAGGGTATTTTGACATATGGCTTCTACGTAGATGAAGTGCCAGACCTTAACTGGATAAAGATATAATTAAATTTTCAGTGAAATTGCTGGGAGTGAAGTATGAAAACTCGTTTGGAAGTTCCCAGAGAAGGGGAGACCTGTGTGCCCCTTGGAGGTGCAGAGCTGTGAGAGGGTTGTTGAGTTTGGGGGCTGGCACCACCACCCTGTGTGCCATGCTCCCCCTTCACAGCTGTGCTCTGGAGCCAGTGGTGTGGTTTCTCAGGCCTGGGAAGGGACCTTCTTTGCTTTGTAAGTTGTTTTATGTGAACTCGGTGCACCTTTAACCGTGATGGAGATGCTCCTGCTGATCAGAGCTGCTGTGTTCAGCAGTGTCGGCTGAGGAAATGCTCTGGCTTTGGTGCCAAATCAATGATGTGGGCTCTCAGGCTTCCCACGGGAGGATGGGAGCAGTGTTTGAATGTTCACACAGGCTGAGCTTCCAGGAAGAGTCCCTGTGAGGCCGCAGTCATGGGCCTTTGGTGTCACTTAATGTTGGTCTCTGCACAGGGCACAGGTGGTGTGCCAGGGGTTGTTGACTCACTGACTTGCTGTTTGTCCAGCTAGAGTGACCATTTGTGGTCCTGCCTGGTGGTTTCTCTGTTTTGTGGGTGGCAGTGTAAAATATAGCTGCTCAAAAAAAAAAAAAAAAAGAGTATTATGTTATATGCTTATTTAAAAAAATGATGAGGAAGACGAAACAGAGATTAAGCCAGGGTTCTTAAACAGGAGGAGTGCAAATCCTCAAGGCACCCAATGGTCTGATCCTCAGAGGTAATTAGTAGGTAGCCCTATTAATTTTAATGGCAGCTCTGAGCTGTTAAAGCCTGGCTATTGCCTCTATATTTTAAATATTATTAAATGTTACACATGCTAAGTACTTCATTGCTCTCATTTAAGAAAAAAGGCAGCTTGTTCGCTGGGTGCCTCACTGAAAATTATTTTTATTTTTAGTGCCTGTTGGAAAGCAGGTATGCTCTTCTGGGAGGCAGGCTGCTGTTAGGGTAATTGTACTCCTGTGCTGCTCACAGCTTCAGGGAAATCCCTTCAGGCTGTGCTGGGTAAGAGGCACCAGGTGATGAAGGTGTGTGTTGATAATCCTTGGCTTTGAATGTTCCTCCAGAGCTGTGCCACAGCCCAGCTCTTGAGTGACAGATGCTGGAAGCATCACGCGGTGCCACGAGAGGTCATTTGACGCTGGAGCAGGGATAAGTGGTCCTGCCAAGTTTTTACAGCCTTTCATTTCTCTGGCTGGTAGGACCATTCTTGGGTGGCAGAAGCTGCTTTGAAAGGCTCCTCCTTGGCATTTCCAATGGCGCTCCCATGCTTGCATGCCCTGTGTCTCCTTTTCCTCCCTTTCTTCTCCCAAGCAGGTGCCTGGGGTCTCGGTTGAGCTCGTAACACGTGTTTTAAAAAAAACCTGGAAAATATGGATTTTTGAAGACCTGATTCTGTGTAGGGTTGCAGCAGCTGAAGGTGATTGTGTGGGGGTGACAGGGGCTTGTTGCTGGAGGGGAGGATGGTGCAGCTGGCTGTCCTTGGGCCAGCAGTGCAGATGTGACCTCTCTCTGGATTTGGGAGTGAGCTGCAGAGCGTTTAACCTTTCCCTGGTGCTCTGTGGCATGCAAGGTGAGGTGAATTGGAAACCCCAAGTTTAGTGATTCCTTTGAGGGTGTCCTGGCAGCCTGTCAGGTCCCAAGGCAATCTGCCATCCACAGTGCTACACTGTTTTTAAAATGGAAGAGGTCAGAGCTTCTCCTCGGCTTTTATTTATTTTGTTCCTAGTTTATTCCAGGTCGAGTTGTGAATGGAGCTGCCATGGGCTATGCCCTAGAAATGCTTGGCTGCCCTACAGCTTTCCTCTGTGTGCACTGGGGTTGATGCTGCCCAGGACCCTGCCTGAGGAGGTGATTATTTGTAGTGATGGGCTAGTCCTGAGCAATCCCACTGCGATGGAGACGGGAGATGTTTGAGAGCATTGCTGTGCTAAAGGCAGGTGGGCATGGTGTGAGCAAACATCCTCACAGGAGGGAGGAAGGATGAACTGCAGCAGCAGCCAGTGGTGCCCAGAAACCTCTTGCAGCAGGAAACTGCTTGAGTGATGATCCCTTTTTACTCACTTCATGTGTAAAATATTACCTGCAGCATCTCCCTCCAGCAGCAATGTCCTTCCACATCTCCCTTTTATTGGAATACGTGCAAAGTGTTTTAAAACTCACCTATTCTTTCTGTATTATGCCATTGGGAGAGAGGCTAGTAAAAACAAGCCCCTGCCATTTCCAAGCAACCTTGTTTGTCTGGCACTGAGACTTACTGCTGCTTGCAGTTTGCTGCCTTCACAAATGGCAAGAAGTGAGGCAGCTCTGGATTTGTGCCTCCCTTTGCCTCCCACCCTTAGGAAGCAGGCTCCCAGTGTGGTGTACGTGTATTATGCCAGCTGATTTTGCATTAACACAAAACCCCACCCGTGCTGTTATCTTCTGAGGGAGGCATTTTGAAGGGAGCTAATACTGGAACGTCTTCACAGGCTCACAACAGGGTGCAGAGTTCCTCCAAGATGCTGTGCTCGGCTGGCACTGCACCAACAAGCTGATTTTGGTTGAGCAGATGTCTGCTAAGCTTTGTGAGTGTGGTGGGCTGGCCCTGGCTGGATGCCAGGTGTCACTCACCTCCTCAGCTGGCCAGGGAGGAGAAGGTACAGCAGAAGATTGGTGGGTGGAGGTAAGGACAGAGCGATCGCTCACCAGTCGCCATCGCAGCAAACCCGACTTGGCTTGGGAAACGAGTTTAACTTATTGCCAGTCAAATCAGAGAAGGGTAGTCTTAAAACCTGCCCAGGTTTTCTTTTCCCCCTCTTAAATTCCTCATCCCAGAGGCACTCCCAGTGTCTGAAGGGCTCAGCCTTGGCCAGTGGTGGGTCTGTCTTGGAGCCAGCTGGCCTTGGCTCCACTGGGCACGGGGGAAGCTTCTGCCAGCTCCTCACAGGGAGCCCCCCTACAGCACCTCCAGCCCCTCCACAGCCACACAAACCCAGCACCGAGAGCAGCTACCTTGCCATTCTGTCAGGCACAGCCTAGAGGACAGATGTTTGATGGAAGCGCTGAAATATTTATCTGGGATATTTTTCCCCCTGCAGCCGAGATTGCTTGTTGTGCCTATTAATCTTTTACAAGTCTTGCATCTGCTCAGAGGTGGGTTGTTTCAGGCTTGGAATGAATTCTGTGTGTGTGTGTGTGTGGTTTGAAAGAGTGGTGTAATGAACAAACACGATGTGTATATGAATAAATTGAATGTATAAGGCAGATGAATTAATCCCTCAGTCGCTGAAAGTCTCTTCCAGTAACAATAATAAAAAACTCTATAAATGCCCCTTCTTCTATGGGCATTTACTCCTCTCTTTCAGGAGCACCTTTGCCCTGCATTTTGTAAAATTAGGATTTCAATGGGCATGTCCTTAAAGAGAGTTTGTCCTTTCATGTATGGTTTTGTAAAGCCTGGGTGCAGCATTGCTAGGTGGTGCAGAGCTCTCACACTGAGTTAGCAGCTCTCTTGTTTATTCAGAATTTATTTTCAGCTACAACAGTACCTTTCTGTAAAGCTTATTTCTTCTTCATGCACTTGTAATCAGAGGCACTTGTGTCTCCCTTTCCTCCTGTTGTACCAGGTGTGTTCACCAGGGCTGGTGATTGAAACACCAGAACAGCCTGGGAGAACCAGGGGCACTGAAAAAGCAAAGAAACCACATGCAAAACTTCCTCTCCCCCACCAGGAGTAGCCTTGCTAGACAGTATTTTATACCCTGTGTTGAACCTCAGAAAAAAATCCCAGCCCCATAATTAATAGTTAATAGGGATTAATACTTGTAAAGTTACTAAAAAGGTCTCCAATGCCCTTTTTTTTTCTTTGCTGCTTCATAGCTGTTTTTTTTTTCCTGGTCTATTCCAGCCTGCTTTTCTTTGAATGTTGCAATTCTGAGCTTAAAATCCAGTATTGTCTTTTAAGTATCTCATGGGCGTAATCCAGTTTTTGTTTTCTTTAAAATTCCTTGGCTTGTGAATCCTCCTCTTCTTTTCTCCCTCTATTAACTAAATTGACGTAAAATGGGAAATTGTCACACAGAGCCATCTAACTTTCCCCTTCTCTGAATAGATGATAAGTTGCTCAGTAAGAGTAGCACCAATTTGAAAATGATTTAGCACAGCCAGAGTTCTACTAACCACTTTGAGAACATTTCAGGGCAATCCCATGAGATGATGGTGTATGATGATAATTATGCTTTAGCAGAATAGGCCTGTGGGATGAGCAGCTCAGGCTCAGACACTTCCATCCAGTCTGTGCTTTAAGGTGTGCAATTTATTCAGTTTTGAGAATTAGGTTTTCTTCTCTTCATGTTCATATTTTATATGCAAGATTAATGTGCTTATTCTGTAAAATTCACCAGATATTTTCTGTTTATGTGAGCCTGCCTAGTTTGAGTGGTGTTGCTCACGTCACAGAAAGTGACGACAGTCCCAGTGATGTCTTCTCTGAGCAAATGCTCTCAGAAAGCGTCCTCACTTAATTATAATTGAAAATTAATTGTTCAGCTGTCTGTCGTCTTTTTTCGTGCCTTATGTATTCTGCACAGTAACATTCTTCTTTACTATGATTCATTAGTCTTCAGATTGCTTAAAAATATCCTGGACTGGAAAGACATATTAGCAAAGTCATAACTATATTGGCGGATGAATATAATCTCTTTTCAAGTGTCTACATATGTGCCAAGATCACATCATGCATACAGAGAATAAATGAGTGGGCTTGTGAATGAGCAGGCTTCTGAAGGGCTTCTTTTGTTAATCACTAGCAAAATTGGCCAGAGAAATTAAAGAAAAATCCAATTGGCTTTTTAAAGAATTTTTATCACATTTTACTCATCATCAAGGTGCTTTTTTAATGTAAGAACTCCTTGTCCACCTGTTCCTCCTGTGAAACCTGTTGTGCTGGCCCTCAGAATGTAATAAACTCTTTAGAGGTGTTTGTGGAATTGCTGTATTAATCATGCCAGATAATTACGAATTTGTTTTGGCCTGCTTACCTGGTTTGCACATCTCACAGCAGTGCTGCAGGGCAGCCCCCCAGTGCTTGCCATGTAAGCATAAGCAGGATTTTCTAAAGCACTGGCATTGCCTGAGAGGAAAAAATCCACAGAAGGGAGGGAAATTGTGATTTTTATTAGCAGCATAATTGTTACATTGTGATTTGCCATGGTTTCCTTGTTTTGCAGATCAGGCCCAGTTGATGGAAGCCATCCTGTGGCAGAGGGGTGGGAAGAGATGCTCCAGGCTGGAGGGCTTGGGAGCCTGGCTCACCAGCTCTCATATCTGCCTGGCAATGCTTTTTCCCTTAATGGTGTTCAGCTGCTTTTATGAGAGATAAGCAAGGCATGGGTCTAGAGCTGAGCTGAAGGATTGAAGAAGTGACAGAACCTGTCAGAGATGGTGCATGTGTCTGTGTGCAGCTTTCACTGCATCATTCTGCTGCGTCAAGCAAGGGGAAGAGAGGGAGGAAAAAAAAAGCTGGGGAGCTGAAGTGTGACCTCAGAGCTGTTGACACATGTTGTGTCTCCATCTGCTCTGCAAACATTGCTGAGTGGCAGCGTGGCTGTGCCCCAGGTGTGGGCTCTGTTTGCACTGTGAGCCTTGGCTTGATGTGGCTGGTTAATGGAACTCACTTTGGCAGAATGGAGCGTGTCAGGCTTTCCTTTTTGTTACGTTCATAGGTTATTATGTAGGACATCCAAACTGTCTTTCTAAATATGGTGAGATTTAGTACAAGGAGTACTAAAGGAGTACAAGGAAATTAAAATGGAAAGTGTAAGCAAGGCAGGCATTTATAAATGATTGAACTAAATTACACTCAGTAGAATGAGCTGCAGCTGTGACAGTGATGTTTCTTTCTTCAGGTAAATAACATTACCCATCATTACTGGTTATGCTAAAGGACCATAATTCCATGTTAACATGTCTTATTGCAGCCTGATAAGTCATAGCCTAATCTCCATTACCAGACTGGCCATAAATATTAGAGATATGTGGGACAGGGAAGGGAAGGAATGAAATCTGGTTTTGATGCAGCAGTATCAGTGCTGGCTGGCCTCTGACAGGTCACAGCTGAGTCAGTTGAGATAAGGCAATTCCTGTAATATGTATGATGACTTTTCGTTTTTATTTAGTTAAATGTAAAGCTGTGTTGTCACCTGTTCACTTTTCTGAGAAAAGGAAATTGTCCCAAAAAGCCTTGATGACTTTTGCATGTGAGGAAATACAAACAAGTTTTAGCTTTAAGGTTGTGAGGGTGTTGTACCACAAATGCAATACTGCTGTTGTTTTCGCTTCAGTAAGTTATTGCTTTTTGTGGACAATAAAACCACAGGCTGTTGAAATTATATGGTATAATAATGGAGTCAAATCCACATGCTCAAGTGATCCTGTGTGTTTTTGACATTTTATTAAATTGATGAGCGGGTAAAAGGTTGGAATTTTTTTTCCCCCTTTGCTGCTAGAGTTTGAAGGAAAATAAAGAAACACAAACCTTTTCAGTTAACTATTCCTAGAAAACATACATGATATTTTTTACTTTTTTCCAAAACAGTTGAGAAAATACATCCCTTGGGATGGCCTGGAACTTTACAGTCCCTTCCTGTTGGACTTCTTTTGAATTCATGGTGAATTGCAACCAGCACTTGTTTACTGCAGAAACCCTTAGATGGAAGTTGAAATCAATGGATTTGCTTTGTTTTGTGACCCTTTCAAAAGCATCTCGTGCCAAATCCACTGAAACAATTTCCATTGGAAGCTCGGTGTGTTTTTTTCCCCTCCCTATTCTACACCACAGAATGTGCAGGAGCAGCGTTTTTAATGTGTTAAAGTAACAGGGGTGGCAAAGAGAAGTTTGAAGCTGTTATGTGACTGAGGACAGCTGAGGTGTTCCCAACTCAGCTGTCTGTTCCCTGAAGTTGTAATAGAATTAGAATAGAGCAGCACACTGATAACTCTCTTGGACAGCCTCATGCCTGGGATGGGGTGGGAAGGGGATGTGATCTGTTTAAAAGGTAAATAATTTTGGCCTCTAATGGAGCAAAAGCTGACCAACAGTTGTAAAAATCCTGTCAGGGAAAAGGTCAGGAAGAAACTTTTGAGACACAGGAGTGTGAGTAAATCAACTGGGAACAAGTTAGGGCATGAACTTGGAAAATACCTGTGGTATCTTAAAGGTCTTTTCCAAGCTAATCCCATAAGTAGCTGTGTGCAGTGGGCGTGGGGAAGTCTGTCCATCTTCCCTGGATGATGCAGAGATGTCCATCTTCCCAGCTGCAGAGATGGTCAGTCTGGATTTGGGGAGGACATCCACAGCAATGTGGTGTTGGATGCACTGGTGGTGTTTTCCTTGGGTGAGCAGACCATGCATGCCTCATAGGTTTGCAGAGATAAAAGTGAAATTTATTTCCATTGCTTAGTTGTGTGTTTTCCTCTGATTCTGCTGTTTTTTTTCATTGCTCTCTGTTACCAATCCATGCTTTCAAAGCCTGCTTTCCTTGCCTTGGATTTATTGAGGTAGCAGGAGGGAAAGATGAAATGAAGTAATATATTTTGCTTGTCATTGTCTTGCTGTCAATTGAGTCTTAGTGGTACCATTACTCATTTTATGACATGTTGCTGTACCGGGGTGAGTTTTGCTCCCCTCTGTGTGTTTGGTTGAATATCTAAACATGTTTTTGTGGGTTGCCATTCACCCTGAGACTGGAAAGTGAGCATTTTCTAAATTCAGTTACCTTTTGAGTTTTCAAATCTTTCCTCCCCTCACCCTTGTATCAGTCTGTATTGGTGAGAGCTCTCCAGGGCTGGAAGTGAGCTTTGTCTTTGTTGACACAATTAGCTGCTTTGCAGTGTGAGTGTGACAGCGACTGCACACACATCTGGTGAGTGTAATTACAGATCCCAAAAGAAGATGTAATATTCAGGCTGACCAAGGAATCTTTATTTTTGCAGCTTATTTTACTTACACGAACATTCAGAATGGTTGGCTCTGTTACATCTATAGAATCATGGAGTGGTTTGGGTTGTTAGGATCCTTACAGATCATCTTACTCAACCCTCCTCTTCTGCCCTGCCACATACCAGGTTTCTCTACCCTGTCTTACCTGGCACTGAGCACTTCCAGGGGTGGGGCAGCCACAGCTTCTC
Organism: Passer montanus; assembly: GCF_014805655.1. Taxonomy (NCBI): domain Eukaryota; kingdom Metazoa; phylum Chordata; class Aves; order Passeriformes; family Passeridae; genus Passer; species Passer montanus. The sequence continues at coordinate 2,453,075 of NW_024370263.1, read as the reverse complement.
TGGGCACCCTGTATCTCACCATGCTCACAGGGAGGAACCCAATTCTGTTCCCAATCAAAATCATCACTGCCACAGATCAGACAGTTCAGGAGCCTTGACTGGAGGTGGCTGGAGATGGATCTGAGCACAGCTCTGTGCTTTCCTACTCCTTCCTTGCAAACTCCAAGTATAATAGAAACATTCACATAGCATAAGAGAAATTAGAGTTTCTTTTCTGCTGTGAAAGCTGTGGAGTCCTTTGTGTGTGCGTGCAGCTTATGATTCCTGCTGCTAACAATTGGTTTATAGAATGTGGTTAGTGGGATTGGCAAGTGTGTGTTGGCTCCAAGGAGCTGGATGCAAGCAGCAGGCTGCTAATGCACCCCTACAGAATCCTTGGTTTTGCACTTTTTGCACATTATTGTCTTTGGGCTCCACCTGCATTAAGGGCCTCCTGGGTTCAATGCCAGAAGTGTGAAGTTTGTGGTAGTGAGTGCCTGGCTGACTGGGTATAGTTATACTGGTTAAAACAGAGGTGTTAAAAATGTTTTCACTGAAAACTTTTCACTGAGACCATGATTACAGATCACAAACTGGTTCTAAAAGTTGACTAAAAGGGCAGTAAACATGTCCCTAATCACAACAGTGTGATTTTGAGCATTTCTTACAAGGATCATTCATGTGCAGCTGAAGGCTGAGAAATTTTGGTGTAAAGCCTTCAGTGAATCACAACTCAGGGGCAGGGAGTGGAGAGTTTGGGAACACAGAAAGATCAAATGAACCATCTTTTAGCCCAAAGTGAAGGTGCAGGCCAAGGTTTTTGTCCCTTCCACCACACTCTAAGCTTTTCTATATTCCAGCTTTCTTGAAAATATAATAAAACTGAGTTTGTTTCCCTCAGCTCCTCCTGACTGTGAGTTAGAACTGCGGGCTCCCTTGGTGTGAACCCAATTGTGTCTCCACAAAGTTAAAGATTAGACCAGTCTGGAAACTAAGGCTGTCGAGTTCAATTTAAAGAAAGAGGATTTTTATTTAGTTTGGTTTCTTCAAATGCAAGCATCAGGAAGACAAGCCAATGTCATCTACCACATTATTGCTATTTTGTGTTAAGGGTTATAATGCTTACTGTAATACTGACACAGGCTGGCATCTGTTTTGTCTCAGCTTTAGTGATTGAAAATTACCCAAAGCCATCTTGCTTTTGGGACTGAGATAATGTGGAGGTGAGGGTTAGCCAAGAAGCCTGCTCAACATGGGGCTGTTACCCCTGCTAAAATATCTCTGTGGGTGACTTGGATGTTGGTAAAGGAGATTGCATGTTGGTTTGGAGGAGAATTCTTTTGAGCATAGACAGTAATTTCATAATTAGCCCTTAAAATTACATGGTAGTGAAAACTCAGAAGCATTAAAGATCATTAACATTAAAGCATCTGTTTTCTATTTCAGCTGCTCTTGTCTGGATCCCACTTGCAGCCCCTTAAAAAGGGCATGAAAAAGATAGTGTGCTTTGAATTAGTGCAAGGACGGGTTAGAATGGTAAAGATGATTAAAAGCAGCTACTAAACTGGCCATAGGCACTGGCTATGGGATGCTCTGAAAGGACAGGGAAATATTTTTGCACAGTCAGAAGCATGTATGTGCTAAACAAGTAGATTCAGTCTTTGTTGTCTCTAATATTCAGCGATGTAAGGTTTATTTCAGGTAACATAATTTTCAAACAACTATTGACACAGCAGTGATACTTCCACAGAGTACAGGACTTTCTATTTCTTACCATGGACTTTGTGAATTCAGTGAACACAATTCACAATTTTAAAAAAGCCTGATGGGTGTTTCCAATATTGTTCTCTACAGAGATTTTTCATTTTCCTTCTGGTGACAGCCTGTTGCTCAAAAAAAGACAGAAAATGATGTCACTAGAATCAACTGTTATACCAAATAATGGAAATTTGACATAGATTTCCCCCTATTGCCTGCACCTTGTTTTCCTTACTTAGAAGCTGGTAACTGTTTAGGGATAAATCCTTTGTTTTTTGCATTCCAGTTGCCCAAGTTGCATGTGCACAGCTGCTTTAGGAACACAGAAAAATCCTTTTTCTGACTGGGCATTCTAAACCAGCTCAATTCCCACCTACGAGGCCAGTTAAGCTCAAACCATTTTAACGTGTTTTCTTTTCAGAGCTTGTCCACAGGAGTCTGAGCACAGTTACTGTGTCACTGAACAACCCCAAATTTCTGTTTGAGCCAGTGGAACCACATGGCTGGGTCAAGTTTCTAGTTATCATCCATCTGCCAAGAAAGTCTGTGTCCAGTCCAAGTTATGGCCTGGAGCTCTGTGGGCCTTGGTTTTGTCTCTGGTACTTGAAAAAAGGCTTCTTGTCTTACAGAAGTGCTTTCAGCATCCTCACTGATGACTGGCTGACAAGTCACGGATCAAAAACATTCAGAAAAAAAATCAATTTAGCCGTCTTTAACTTTGTGTTGTACAGAAGGAAGATACAACTTAATTGCTTTTCTATAGCAGTGGAGTTATTTTAAAAATTGTGTTGAAAAACATTTCCATTAGTGTTTGGTCTAAATAGTGTTTATGGTATTTTCTATCTAATTTATTCTGCCTGTATGTATTTCATTTTTAAATGTCAGTTTGCCTTTCAATGAAATTAAGTGTAAGGTGATGACTAACATCACAGCTTTTCCCAACAGTTTACACATTTGCATATTCCTAGGGCCTTCATTCAAACAGAAAAAAATATAGAAGGTATTCTGTATTCTTCCTACAGAAGGCAGGAAGAAATTATTTAAGGAAATGTTTAAATGAAAGGCTCATAGTACCAGCAAATGTATTGTCTTCTGAATTGTAAGTTTTCCTGTTAAATCCCTGTGAGTTTGTTGCTTTTGTTTGGGTTTTGTGCCTCTTAGAAGTGCCTGAAAGAGACCTGGAAGCCCAGATCTGCCTGGCTCCAAAGGCAGAGCAGAGTCCATTCCTTCCAGAGTGGATATAACTTGTGAAGAACCCAGGGCCAGGGATTCTGGTTCTGCAGTCCCTAAGGGAGGAGGAGTTTCTGGCGCTGAGGAGGATGCAGAATAGCCTTTTCCTTGGGTGTGCAATTGCACACACACAGTGATCAGTCATGGCAGGCACAGGGGTGAGAGCCAGCCGTGGCTGCTGCACCTCTGGCACACAGATCCCACCAAGGCTCCGGGGCCAGCCCTGCCCATGCCCGAGCCCAGCCAGCCAGCAGGAAGGAAAACCACCTGGCTGCTTTTGAACCCATTTTCCTCTCTTCTTTGACCCCGGTTTGTGTCACTGAGCGTGTCCTCCAGCGCTCTGGTTTTGCTGTTGGGCCACAAAGCTGGTCAGCACTGAGAGGTGCAGCCAGGAGAGCACACAGACACAGGCTGCACCACGCTGCTGAGACTTGGCTGTGGTTAACACCCTGCTGAAAGAGCAGTGAGACCTAAAAATCATCTATCTCCTCACCACAGTGCTTTCCTGCTGCTCATCACTCTGTATGCCCAGAAATATTTTAAAGCTTTGAAATGTTAACTCTTGTGGTTTAAGTATCTCTTGACAATACAGCAGCAGAATTATGTATTGTGCACTGCAGTTGAGCAAAGCTAGGCTGGTGGCATCTCCAGCCCAAATTTTTGTTGTTAAACACTGTATTCCTCAGTTCAGAGAGCACTTATAACCCCCGTGCTTTGGAGGAAGCTTTTTTGTTTCCTGGACTCCTCACTGTGCTGCCTGCTGAAGCAGTGGCCAGCCACTGGGATGTTAATCTGAGTTTGTCTAAAGTGGGGTATTTTCTGTCTGCCGACACCATCCAAGTCTCCCAAATCCACCACCTCCTCTAATGCTGCTTTCAGGGAAGAGAGTAACAGATGTACCTCATCTTTGCAGGGTGGTCTAGACTGTTGTGGAGGTTTTGAAATAAAATGTATTAATAATGAGTGTTCATAACACCACCGTTACTATTCGTGTTATTTATTCACAGCTGCTTTGATCCTCCTCTCTTCAGTCTTGGCTGCAGTGCAAGGGGCAGCATAAAACCTGGGATTTGGAGCCCTGGTGGGGAGGGGTGAGCCTGGGGAGTGGGAAGTTGCTTCACGTGGAGCAAACCCTGCACGTGAGGGTGATTTCTGCTGGGAAAGGGGGCAAGAGGAGGGGATGGGAAAAAAACATTAAATATATTTGAGGCCAAGAGTGAATTTTTTTTTAAACAAACTTTTGTAGTTAAAGAGAAGAATAGGGTGAAAGAGGGGAGGATACAGTGAAGGGAGTTGGAGGTGAGAATGTGAATTCAGCAGCACAGACATGCAGGTCTGCAGTCCAGGGCGGGTGGAATTGCTGTGTCCAGTCTGTGATGGAGATTTCAGACTTAACCAGAGCCCTTCAGCTGCTGTGGCAATCCCTGATGGCTGCCTGGGAGAAAACCTGTGTGTTCTCATGCATCCCCTACCTCCTGAGGACTGCACACATCCCTCTTTCCATGTCTGCTGGGGAGGGGTGATATCTTAAATCAGCTTGCAGATAAAAACTGTACCCCAGTTTCCCAGGGGTGGTAAGTGGGGGAAAAGCTCTGCCTGAATTCCTGGTATGAGAGGAAGCTTTATTCTAAGCAGACTTTTAAATTACATGTTCCCAGCATTTATCAGAACATGCCCTGAGCCAAGTTATGATTCTTCTCAGATTTTTGTTCCCAGGGCCAACCCACCCTCAATGTTCATTAGCAAATAAAAGCACCACATGACCCACACACTTGGCTAGCAGCACCCCAGCCATCTTGTAAGCATTTGAAGTAATAGTACAACTTGCATACATTTCTCAAGCAAGCTCAGTAATTTTATGTTTGGAGAGTTTGAGCCAACTGGTATTACTTCCAAGAGAAACACTGTGTGTTCACCCACTTCACCTTTAAAGCAAGAGAGAAGAAAAAGGTTTGTATGGCCTGTGTTTTTGCCATCTCTCCCATGGGGCTGCTTGACTGCCCTCTTGACATTTCTTTTACAAAAGAAATAGTAGCTTTCAGTATTTTTCTCCTTAAGTTTCCTTAAAAAAATATTTTAAAAAGAAACCACTGAGGTGCTGGTCCCAGTGAAGGGAACTGAACCTTAGTTGTTGATTGGCTTGTGTTGTTCATAGTTGCCTTTTACAGACTCTTCTAGAAGTAACCAAAACACTGCAAACTGGAAATGAATGCAGTGGGAGACTCAGATGATTGCTGCACTGACACAGCTTTGGTACCCTGAGGGAGGGAGAGGCTGTCCCCACCATCTTTTCATCCATTCCAACTTCAGATTTGTGGCAAAGCTGAGAGGAACGAAAGGGTTGCTGATAGGTTTGAAAAGGCTGAGGGAGAAGTGAATGTGTTTGAAGCAGCCTCTGGGGATACTGATGAGTGAACATCTGGTAAAAATTAAGTATTACTTACTGCAATAAAAATAACCCCAACAAAATGCAAGGTGGCTAACAGCCAAGGAGATGGCTGATGGTACAGTGGGTGTGGTGATGCATTCTGCAAACTGCACAGAGGTTTCTCCTGCTGCATGTACCCCAAGCCTTAAAATCCTAAATATAACAGAGCTAGCACCTACTGCCCTGTCTTGGGCTATCCCCAGCCCCATTTAAACCTCCTCTAGACCATCAGGCATCTGCTTTCTGAAGTCCTAACCAGTACTGTGAAGTGACCTGTGACTGTGCCAGATGGTTCATAAACACAGGCATTTTATGTAGGTGGTCAAATCGTGGTGTGTTTTAGGAAGCTGATCTACAGAGCAGGAATTTTCAGCAAATTGGGCCCCAGATTGTGAAAAGGGCCAAAGAGACATTTTGAAACTGGTGAAAATGGCCATCAGGTATTAAAATAGCTTTCTTAAATATTGCGTCCTCTGCTGATGGGTCCATGGAGTGTCTGGCTTTCAGTTTATTTGTCTGAGCTTTCCTGTTGTATCCCTTGTGTCTCAGCTAAATATGTTTGAAATCAGGGCAAGTGTCTCTATTTTACTGAACCTAAGGTACGAATTATCCTTACAATGCATCAAATTTAATTGTAAGGTATCCAGAAGGCTAGGGATCCAGAAGGTTTCCAAGGAACATCATACTTTTCTGTAGAGCTCTGTAAACTGATTTTAGTAAATTGACAGTGTTCTCTATTAAAACAGATTAGACAAATCATGTGTTCACTGCTGTCAAGTGTCAACAGTGGCTTGATTAATGCAAAGTAATGTTGTTTGACTGATTGTTTGTAGCTGTCCATAAGATTTTGAGTTTGAATGTGGGGTTGTAAATTAATGAGTTTGGGAGCATTTTTCACTCCTGATGGTGGTCCAGAGCCAGATTTTGGAAAGAATCAAAGGCAAATGATTTGATTTGGATGTATTTTGTGAGGAAGAGAACATTCTGTTCCCTTGAGTGCTTTTCAGCAAGGGAACCTGCTTTGCCTGGTGTCTTTAGAGTTGGCACATCAAGCTCCAGCCCAGGGCTGATCCACCACCACTGCCCCTTGGCATAGCTCAGGCACTGTTCTGCCACCTGTCCAGAAGACTGGAATCTCAGGAAAGGTTGTAGGAGATGAGAGTTCTGGTTCATGTGAGCAATTTTACATTTTATCATAGAGCAAGGAAGCAGCACTTGGTCACTGATGCACCTGAGCTGACTTCCACAAAGCTACCTGGGTAATTATTTGAAATAGCATTTAATGCCTCAGGTGTACCATGTGTTTGACAAATACAGGAAAAAGTATTTTCTCTGAAAAGTGTCTTTTAGGTGCACTGTGTGTCAATCCCTATTTACTTCTAGTCTTTCTCACTTTCCAGCCTATCTCTGACCAATTTAAATAAATTGACCTTTGGGGTTTTTGAGGTGGAAAGGAATAAAGATGTGACTGAAATGTCATGAAAGCCACTGGGTTGACTCTAGGGATTTCTATACCATGTTATCTTTGCTTTTATCTAAAACTCTGTTCTGATGTGCTTTGATCTTCAAGGATTTTTTAAAACATGTTTTTTATAATGTGGAAATGGCTACCAAAAAGTTTACAGATTCACAGCGTGCGTGCAGTGTAGGGCTCTCTCAAGACTGCTTTTGATATCTGACTATATCTGCCCCCAAAAAATAATCCTTGAGCACCTAAATAAGCTTACTTTGTATGATAATACCTGGGTCTTACCAGTGTGTTTTGTCTCTGGGTGTTGATACTTTTTAAGGATTTGGTTTAATTTTCCTTGTTTTACAGACAGTGGGGGGGAAGGGGAGTTGGGAAATACTTGTTTAGGAGTGGGAGTGGGGAGAGAGAGAGAAAGAAGGGATAATTTTCGTTTCCAAAAAGGCTGGGGAGTGGAGACACAAATAGCAGCTGCCTTGCCTGCACCCAGTCTGGTACTCCATAGGATTGCATATGTTTTTTTCTCCTGGGCATGCGGGCTTACAGATGATGAAATGCATGATGTCTGGTGTTTGGTTTGCATGAACATTTATTTTTATTTTGTTAAGGTTTTTAATATCTCATGAAGACATGTTTATTGTGCCTTAAAATCTGATTTTTCCCTTGTGTGATTTTCAGGCTCTGGAGGACTTCTAGTATCTCAGTTGAAACCAAAGCCTGATCTTCCCGTTTGGCTCTGGCAGATGTTGTGGAGGATAAACAAAGAAAAATCTGTGGAGCTTTTCTGTTTATTTGTGGAGCAGTCTAATTTGTGTTCTGGTGGAACAGGAGTAGGGTGTAGGACTGCAGGAAGTGCAGCACAAGTGGTGCTGGAGGAAGGGTATCATCTTGTTCAGATTGCACATTTGGACTGTGCATCTGAATAGCTGAACGTTTTCATGTGCTTTGCTAATTTGTTGTGAAACAAGGCTGACTGATAGCAGTGTTCCAAAGAATCTGAGCTGGAAATGGTCGTGCCAGTTACTCAGCACCTTTCAGCCACCACCAAAGCCATTAGTTTCCTTGGAGAATGTTGAGAGTGGCACTAATTAAATCAACAGGAATGGACAGGGAAAGGAGTAATAGATAAACAGCTGTTCAGAGATGAGATAAAAAAATCATTCATCAAGCAGGACACATATGTGGGGAGATCTTTTAAATACTTGGATGGTGGCACCCAGGAGTGGAGACCGCCCTTCCTCCAGGTCTTTCCAGCAGTCTCTGGCAGGGGCCGAGGTCAGGGAAGTGAGCCCTGCTCTTGGTGACCCTTCCATGGTAATGCCTTCCTCGGTGGCACCTCCTGAGAGCTGGCACAGCCTCGCAGCAGCAGCAGCAGCGTCTCTGCTGCCATCTGTGCTGCCTGCAGAGAGGCCAAGGCGCCAAGCTCCAGCCAGGGCTCTGCTGGGGTGGGAGAGCAGGGATGGAGCTCCTCCCTGCACACATTCCAGCGTGCTGCTCCCAAAGCTGCTGCTGCCTGCTCCTCTTGGGTGTCTGGGTGATGAGGGGTGAAGATGGAGCCCAGAGCTCCATGTTTCATCCATATTGTGGATGAAAACCAGTAGAGCTCAGATGCAGAGTTCAGCAGCAGAGCCTTGGGTCCCTTGGTTAATTTTTCGAGTCCAGCAGAGCAGAGAGATCAAACAGTAAGGGGCAGAGATGAGTTGTGATAAATTGAGGACAGTTACAGCCCTGATCTGTTCTTCTTTTGCTCCTCTTCACCTGCTAGCAGTCGGCTCTGTTTTTCCCAGTGCACTGCTGAGAGCTGCTACAAACTGCAATCAAACTTTATCTTGCCAAATGCAAGTTAAAATGTCACAATGTTCCTCAAATCCTCTTTTAAAACTACAGACTTCTGAGGTATTCTCCCCCAGTATTTTCTCCTCTTTATTCTTTCTTCTCCTATGATTCATGAAGTGACCGTGTGCTCCTGTGCATTAAAAAAAGCCAAGCATTATGTTCATAATGCGTCAGATCACACACAGCTACGTTTTGCTGGCACGTTTGTACAAGCTCCCATTCTGCACATTGGAATATTTTCATGCTGGCTTCCAAAATTCATGAGCAAGGGCAGGCTAGGTTTTTGTGTTGGACAGAAATCAAAGGATCTGGAAATGTAGCCAGTGACTGCAGAATAAAAGCAATTACCGCATGCAACAGTATGTAAATGTGTTTATTAGGAATGTGTATGTCCCTTGTTAGCGTGTATCTTAGTGCCACAGTGTCTTTCAGTGTGACAATGGTCTTGTGAAACATAATAGCACTGTTTTTCCCCTTTTGTAAAGCTTCATCCTAAATAACTTCCCCTTCAAATTAATTGTCTTGGCCCCCTTTCAGACATGCTATTATTTTCTTTTCTTACCAGCCATCTAGCGATGTGGTTGACCTTGGTTTTCATATCCTGCAGGCCAGATCTACTACTTCCTGAAAAATATTTGACCAAGGGGAAATGCAAGACAGGACAGAGATTTCTGACATGTTCTGCTTTCTGTGCACAAGCTAGATGGTGATGAGGCAGGAGAAGCTTGTAGAATAACCTTAGAGGCAGTGGGGATGATCAGGAAATGATCTTTTGGAAGTTTGTCTGTACTGACTGTTGAAAAGCAAACAACCCCCACCCCCAGGTAAACAGACATAAACAGAGTGGTGTGTATGGAGTGGGCAAGGGAGGTTTTGCTGTACCTGGGTGAGAAACAAGATTTGACAGCTGGTTAAAGGCGCAGGTGGTGCAGTGCAGGGTGCTCCGTGGAAACATTTTCCGAAGCACCGGGAGAGCTTTTGTTGTCATCTTTACCTTGAACCACATCTGTGCAACATCTGTTGTTTTAAAAGCACATACCTGTCATTAGGTGTACATAATTAACTTAATTTCATTTGAAACTCTGTTTATTTTTTTCTGTAATGAAGCACAGGCTTGTTTTCTCTTCTGTGGGGAAACTTTGTCTGAGAGTATACTTACAGCAAGCAAGTCTATTCTAAAATGTAAGAGCAGCAAAGCTTTTGGCCTTGAAAAGAGGGTGAAGATTTCTGAAGAAAACACCTTCCACTCGATAATGTTTTGGCAGGAAAGAGTTCTTCATGTGTCTGATCCAACCAAACTTCCCATTCACGTAGGAATACTTTAAAGGAAATTAAATAGATATCTGTCTCATGTTTGCTGCCAGAGCCTGTGCAAGGTGAGGGCAGCAGGTCAGCCTCTCTGTGCCTGTCTCCTGTGGCCGCTGGATGCTCAGTGCTGAAGCACAGACATAGCATGGTGTCTGGCAAGGCTGCCTCCTTTCCAGCTTCTGGAAGGCTGGACACAGGACAGCAGCGAGCTCGAGCCAGGGTGGCTTTGGGAGAAAGGGGAAAGTAAATAACCAGTGCAGATGCAGCTCAGGATATAAAAACCCCTTCCTTCCTGTAAGCAGTGGTGCAGGGACGGGATGGCAGGTGAGTGGTCTTCACCCACTGGTGACTTTCCCAGCAGCTGTCATAATGTTATTCTTTTCGACAGCCTCTTTTGTTTTTGTTAAGAAACTGTTTCAAACATTTCAGCCTTGATCCTGTGAGAAGGAATTAAAAGTTTTGGCAGCTGGAGTTCATCCACTGCTGCCTTCCCTCCCCCCAAAAACACTCCTTGGGGAGCTGTGGCCATCGTCGCTGTCTGCAGCGTCCCCAGCACCGGGGTGGCTGCAGCTGAATGCCACCGGGGTGAGTGGCAGTGGCAGTGCCCCGTGGTGAAGCAGCTGTAACAGGCTTCCCTGCTGTGTGTGAGGAGCCCTTAATAAGAATTGAAAGCTCATTCTTGCTGTGGATACGGTTCAAAAGCCAGCAGGGGTTGTTGTGGGGTCCTGTGCGGGGTGGGCGCAGGGGAAGGGGAGTCACTGCCCCTTGAGCTGGTGTTTGAATGAGAGGGGATTGGTAGAAAGGACCAAAGGCTGGCTCTCATGGCTAGTTTTGTCCAGCATTTGTGTCATTTTTGTCCAGCTGCTGGCCACGGTTGATGCAAGGAAACCACAGAGATACTCAAGCCAGTGGTACAATGTGCAAAAAAACAGAAGAGAAAAAAGAAATGTAGCCAGGAGAGGGAGGGGATCTAGTTCCTGTTGGAGTGAGGCTGCTTCCACAGCAGTGAGTACAGGGAATGGATGCACATCTGTGGTACTTTGGGACTGTCAGGCTCAGGAGACCTTTTTTCTTTCCTTTTTTTTCCCCTTCCAGTTAATTTCCCACAAAAGGTCGTGGCCTGACATGGTCATGGCTGATTTGCAATCCCTGCCCAGCCTTTCTGTGCTCAGGGATCCTTCTGCATTCAGGACTGTTTGCTCAGGGCAATGATTTTACTCCAGACCACTTGCCTGTTGCTCAGACTGCTAGAAAACCTCCTCTGCACTTGCCTGAAGTTAGGCTGTGATTTTTCTAGTTCTCTGAGTGATTTGCCTTCTCTCCTGATATAATTTAGACAGGGAACTGTAATCAATCAATCAGCATAGTAATTGCCTATTTAGCACTGGGGACAGTTGAGAGATTGCCTTGCATTTAACAAGTCCTCTCTGGTGGAGACAGAGCTCAGAGGTCAGCACCCTCTGACTCCAGGGATCTGCTCCCTGGGGAGTATGTGCCTCTCTTTTGGGAGACACAGTGCAGGGAGAGTAGTGCAGTTGAATTTGTAGTGTTTGTTGTACTGGTCTGGTGTCCTGGACAGGAATGGCAGCAGTGGGATTCTGAAAGATCCTCACTGGCTGCTTGGCTAGAACATTATCATGGGGCACATGTCCAGGAGGAATCATAGTGGGATCATGGGCAGTTGGTTTCTTGAGTTATTTGGAGATTTCAAGGTGATATTTGCTCATGTTTGCCAAGGTAGCGTGGGGGATGTGATCCAACATTACATTTGATGGGGAAGCTATGGTGTGAACTTCCCCACAAATATGTCTCTTAAGAGGAGGACTTGTCCTTTGAAACAAAGGGAGAGGACAGCTTGCCTGTAGGACATGTAGAAGTCAACAAGTAAGATGAGCAGACTGAAGCTTATTCCAGGTAGTTATGCTTCCTGTGACACTATTTTCCAAGTCATTGGCTTGACTTTATCAGGTAGCAAGACCCTAGTGGGTTTTGGTCAACCTACTTTTCTTGTCCATCTGCACAACATCTCCCTGCCTGGCAGATGTTTACAGCACTGTCCCAAAGTCCCTTTTCAAAAAGCAGTTATCCAGATAAATGGCAGTTCCTGCTTTGAAGCCAGTTCAAATAATTGGTCAGTGAACCGCATCGTTCTGCTGCTGTAAAACCTCTACTTCTGCTATTTACAATGTTAGAAACATGTTAGAAATGTACAGCTTTATCCCTTCCCCTCTCTTGCCTTGACATCTGCTGTGTGGTGATCCCAGACAATTAACTTATGCTGCCATTTTTGGCAGGAGCCAGGCTGGTTGCGTTCAGCAGCCACCAAAACCTCACACATTCTTCCAACCATTTGATCTCAGAAAAGGTAATAATAAAACATTAAATCAACAAACATTCCTTCAGACCAGGACAGAAAAACAAAATAATGGAAAAGTCAGTAAGCAGCATTAAAATGTAAAATATGAGAGCACATAAAAACAAACAAGTTCTGGAGAGAAAACATCAGTAGGTCTGAGCTCACAGAAATCTGAGCTCCAGTCCAGGTGCCTGCAGTTGATGGTGCCCAATTAAACTGGGGGCACGGGAAGCACTTCTCAGTCGTACCGGTCCGAGCGGTTTTGTGTTTCTCCTTCCTACACGCGTGATGTGCTGTGCCAGCTAAGGGTTTCTGGCATGACTGAGCTCTTCCACACTGGTGGAAGCTCTTTGGTTCCCTTCCCCTTCACCAGTTCAGGGAATTGGCTGATCCTGGGTTGGCAGTGAGCTGTTTTGCAAAACCCGAGTATCAGTTGTGCCAGCACAAGATAGTATCCTCCCCCCATTTTCTTTCCCCCCCTTTTTTTTAATGTTAAATGAGAGTGTTAATTCCTTCTGCCATTCTCCATTTCCTGGTCTGAATGGATGTTGAAATCATTGTACTGCCACAACTTGCAGCAGCGAGCACCCAGTGGCATGAGGCCGGGCATGGGGTGGGCAGGGGAGGGAAGGGAGGAGAGCATGACAGGAACTGCTGTAAGCCACTGTTACTGCCAGACCCATCACAGAACCACAGCCTAAGTGCTGCTGAAAGATTAAATAAATATTCAGCAGCAGAGATAAGTCCGTTGTGAATTAAATTGTGAAGAAAATAGTTAATTCAGATTTGGACATCCGGTAGGAGGGTGACTGTAACTCGCTGCAGAATTGCTCTTAGCAATTGAATATTTTTCTGTTTATTGTTCAGAATTCCAGTGGAAGTTTGATATTTGGTTCCTGGAGACTGTTTAAAGAGAGTCTTTTAACTATTTAACACCTTAAAATAAAAGTTATTTTGCAATCTATACAGAGGAAATAAGCACTTCTTGAACTACTGCCATTAAAAAGCAGCTGTTGAGGGTTTTACTGTGGAGCTTTGCATGTGGTTATGATCATTGTAGAGTCCTTTTATGGGGGTATGGGCTGTGCATCATTAGGGAGTGTACAGAAACGGGGTGTGCATCACTAGGGAGTGTACAGAAACTAAGACAAAATATGGCTGTAGAAATTGCACTGAAACGCTGCATCTAAACCAGCCAAGAGCAAAAAGGATAAATCTAATCACGTCCCTTTTCTGAAGACTCTTTAGAGCCCGGGGTTACATAAGAAATGAGTTGCCAGGTTTCCAGCCTCGCTGGCTCCTGGTCTCCTCAGCACTTGTTCTCTCCTGCCCCTCTCCAAAGGCTCTCCATGAACAGCAGATTGCAGAGCAGGTGCTCTGTGACTCTCGCTCTCTAGCAAGGCAAGGGAGTGCTTTTGCTTGTGTTTTGCAGTAAGAGTTCATCTGTGTTGTAATTTAAGTTGATTCGTTGTTCTCCAAGAAGGTTTAACACGCACTCCCCCTTCCCAAATCAAAACCCCATCCTGTGTCTTTAGCCATCCAATTTTCACTCCTGTGAGGTGGTTGGCACCATGCAGTGTGGCAGTGTGAAGCCATGCTTTGCCAGAAGGCTGGCAGGTATTTTTAGCATAGCCTGTTTGGCAAGCAAAGGGACGTGTCCCTCTTTACCCCTGTGAAAGGAAGCAGGACTGTAGGCCGTGGTGTGGCTGGATGGTGCTTTTTAAAGTCTTATTGGGGTAACTGGTTGCCTTCACCTCTTGTTTGTAAAGAAATGTTTAATGCATGGGTGCTCCAATTTCCATAGCTGTCTTAGCTTTTGCCTTTCCCTGTCTGTCTCTCCCTATTTTTTCCTCTCTTTGTCTCAAATTAGCGCCACAATTAAAGTGTGAAGCCTGCTGGCAGCTCACTAGTAATTACTGTACAATGAAAGAGAGGAACATCTGTCAAAGCTAGGACAAGATAACAGCTGTAATTGATTGCCACATCATGGAGCTTGACCACCAGCAGATGGCTGGGGCCAGTTTTGGAAAACCAATAACAGCAGCGGTCCCAGGGATTCGGGGTGACTCTTCTGAGGTGACCGTTTGGGAATTACACCTCTTCCAAAGCCGCCATGCAAGGCTCCATCCCTTTGATTCCTTTATTTGGGCCAGTTTTGGAAAACCGCTAACAGCAGCAGTCCCAGGGATTCGATAGCAGCAGCGGTCCCATGGATTTGGGGTGACTGCCTGGGGGTTACACCTGTTCCAAAGACACAAAGCTCCATCCTTTTGGTTCCTCTATTGCTTTTCCTTATTTATTTTGACTCCCTGCTCGCCTCGAGGCCCAGCCTGGAGCAGCATGTGCTGGTGCCAGGCAGGGAGGCGCGGGGAAGAGCGAGCTGCAAGCCATGGCTCCCTGGGAATTGGCAGCACTCGGCACTCCGCGGCTCAGGAGGTGCCTCCCGTCACTGCGACACTTGAGAAAAAGCACAGGAGCAAGTTCAAATTCACTGCAAAATGTAGGCATCCCTTTGAGGCAAGGTTTTAACGAGGAAATGAAGGGGGAAGCCATTTACAGCAGAGCATGGGGCTCCCCCAACAGAATTAAATGCTGTGCCCTGAGATAACAGGGCTTGGTCCCCGTGTTACATCCCCTCCAGTTCATAGCTCCTCCTCTCATCTCCCATGTTGGGTCTCTATGGCAAAGTTGACAGTGAAAAGCCTGTGTTAGTTACAACATCACAGTTGGTAAAACCTGCAGACTCAGGCTGTCCGAGGAGCTGTCATTGTTTCCACTCCAGTGCTGCCTCTCTGTTTGACTGCATTGTTTCCAGCGTGTTTGTTGCACATTCTCTATACACCAGAATTGTTGCTGAAGAGGTGGAGAATGAATAATCTGGAGAGGAGAGTCTAACTTTTATTACACATAATGTCACATACTTTGTGGTAGCAGTGAGATAAGACCCGAGGAATTGGGTCTGTCCTTATTCTGTAGTTTTCCTCTTCTGGTCACATACATATATTCAGGAAGCACAAGAGATTTTCCTTTTCCAATGTCTTCAAACCCAAAGGAGTGTGTGGCAAGGGGGGCTGGGGGAATCTTCTCTCATTTTCCATGAGAAAGCAAAATGCCTCAATGTAAATGAATTGCAGAGACTGGATGTGAATCCCAAACTGCAGAGAGCCTGAATAGCTGCTGCCATTCAGCTCTCCTGGTGTTCAGTCATAGGGTTAATTGTTAAACAATTAGTGCTGCGTTTCAAAGGCAATCAGACAAATTGGCTCAGGTATGGTGAGCAGTTTCACCTTGCACACCACCCTCCTCCCATCCTTGCCGTGACTCAGTTGGATGGAGCTTCCTGGGTGATTGTGTAAAGCAGCAGCTTGTTTTAAACAGTGCAATCTGTCATTAATTCAGCTAATAAATCACAGCATAAGAACAAGAGTCTTGTGAGATTAACATCTACAATCAATTGGGAATTACAACATTGGCTTTCATAGGCAAAGCTGATCGTTAAGTCATGGAAAATTTATTACTTTGCGAATCTGCTTATAGAAGGTGTTGACTTGAAGCCTTTATAGATTGTACTTATTATTATCAGATATTCGCAGTTTTTGATGAAAGGTTAAATAACTGCATTTGTGCTCTGGGGTTTGAATTGCAAAAAGCAATGGGCAATTTTCTAAGGTAGACGGAATTTTTTGTGCAATGATCCTACTCAAGTATGCAGTTCTTGTGAATCACAATCCTCTTAGCATGACAATACCTATGTTAAATGTCATAGGAGGCCAAAATCATCTTGTGGAGTGTTCCAACAAGTCTTCAAACTGTTTTTTGCTGGTGCAAAGTGGAGCGAGATGCATTATTTTTTCTTTATCTGCAATGGGAGAATTCTCTTAGAGCTGCAGCACCGCCATTGTCAGACTTTCATGCCCTGTAATAAGAAAAGGAAGTCTGTTGAAGTTTCCTATTAAGAAAACAGCAGATATCTATATAAAATAAAACAAAGTCCAAGAAACACACGGTACAGTGAGTCCTGGATCTGTTGTGTTTGTTTAAGGGCTTTCTTCATCCCTAAAATTAAGCTCCTGCTTAAGTGAGAGCATGGATTCTTCACCCTGAGTATCACCCTGTAATTTCTGTTCAGAATAACCAGAAGGTAGCTGTACAGTATATGCACAATACCAGATTTTTTTGTGATGTGCAGAACATGTAACCTTAAATTTAATTGAAAGTGTTACTGGATATTCCAGTGGCAGCTCACCCTGAATGAGACTGAACAGCTGAATCCTGAAGATAACTAAAAGAATTTCTGATATTTATTTGCCTATTTCTTTTATTAGCTGGATTTGTAACAGTTGCAGCATTTTAAAAAAAAGTAGAGATGTGATCCTGGTAACTGGTCACTTAGCACCTGCTCAGGAGTGTAGGAGTCATTTCCTGCCTTATGGGGTAGGGTGTTTTTTGGGCTGGAGTGTGTGTGAAATGGTATCTAAAGGGTCCTAACCCAAGTGTTACTGGGTTAAATATACATATATATATATATACACACACATATATATGTGCATATATATATGTGTGTGTGTGTATATGTGTGTGTATATATACATATATATGTCTGTATGTGTGTGTGTATATATATATATATTGGTATATGTTTCCCCTCTTTCTGTGTACCCACCCTATTTTTTATCCCAGAAGAGCTCCATCTGAGGCTGGCAGCTGGCGAGAGGCAGCAGCGGGGGCCTGGGATGCTCGGGGCTGAGGTGTGGATCTGGAGGCTGAGGCAGGAGAGGAGGTGATGTCAGCATCTGGGGCGCGTGCCAGCTCGGTGCCATTCATGCTGCGCTGGCAGCGGGCTCCAGAGAGTGCAAGAAAGTGGAGAAATGGAGGGGGAGGACACAGAATGCAGGGAAAACAGCTTTGAAAATAGACAAGAGGAGAGGGCAAATGCAGGAATTAATAAATGGAGGAGAGTATTTACGGTGTGTGGACTGGGTACAGTACCAGCTGGGACTATGTGAAGCACTAATGGGGCTTGAGGAATGAATTCCCCATCCCTTCGCCCCTGTGCCTTGTTGGTGGCACCTCGGGGTTAGTGTCCTTTGCATTTATATGCATTCCAGAGCGGTGGAGACGGCAGCAGGCAGCACACTTGACATGGAGAGCCCCTTTGTGCTCCTGAGCAGCAGGTCAGCGAGTGAGCAGGGTTTGAATAAGCAGCCCTTGTGTCTTCATATGTCTCTCTGATCCCTCGAACAAAACCAGCATACGAAAGGCAGTAAGGCAATGTGAAGGCCTCCTAAATGTCACCATAATGTCAGCAGCACTGGGAGCAGAGCAGCCTCCGAAGAGCAGAAAGCTTTGTAATATTTATAGAAACAGAATTTGTTAAAAATACATTTGCCTGTTACAGTTCAACCTTTTGGAGTCCTCGCTCCTTTCAGCTCCAGGAGTGGGTGGTGAGTTGAGAGTCTCTGCATGTGTTCCAGGCTGGGTTTAAGCTGATGCAGTCAGGCTGGGATCCTAGCAAATGCTGGAAATAGGAGAGTTTCGTAATACTGTGGACCAGGAACAGTCATGGTCCTTCTACCAAATGAGTTCAAAGTCTCTTAAAAATAAGCCTTTTCTACCTCTCTCCGTGCAAACACGAAGGGGCTCAGAACCAGTTTTGCATTTGCAAAACAAGGGTAAATGTGGTGCAAAGCAGATAGTGATATTTTTTTTTTCCTACCAGATAACTGAGTCACTGGCAAGGCATGAGATACCTGGCACCCCATCCCTGGAAACCCGTTTTGTCTCTTGGTAGCTGGACTGGGAGCTGGCTGCTGGGAACAAGGCAGACCTGTCTGCTTGTTTTTGCAGAGCCTGCTGCCTTTAACTGCACTACCGTCATGGTTTGTCTTGTCACCATGATCACAGGCATGTAATGCTTTTACAGCAGAACAAAGTGGACCTGGAAAACAACCAGGAAATGGAGCAAGAGAATGCTGTGAAATTACCCTGGATAAACCTGTCTCTTGCCCCACGTTGTGCAGAAATGCCAGCGATGGCTCTGCTGTTCCACACTGCCCGCCACACAGCCGTGGGGGCTGGCAGCAGGCAGGCACTGTCCGTGACCCAAATGGTCAGCAGTGCTTTCCTCCCCATCCCCAGCCCTTTGGAGCAACTGGGACATCTGGTCCATGTGATGGGGGCAGCAACTTCTGCTGTTAGCATTGTTAAGAGCATCAGGCTGGACCCTCAGTCACCTGAAGTCACAGGCACCTGTGCAACGTAAAAATGATTTTCTTTAGCAAGGCAGAATTGCTGATCCTCATGTAGGCAATTTTATTTTTTTTTTCCTTGCTCTTGCTTTCTTGCACTATTCCTATTCCTCTCCAAGCTTGGGGGAAAACCTCTTCAGCTGGTCAGTCAGCGCCCCATCCAGACCTGTTAAAGACAAATTACTGTTGTGAATCCTTTTCCTTTCCCTCCCCTTTCCCCCATTCCAGCTCTTAGTTGCTTACATTCCTGATGTGTCTGGCGAGCAGGAGTGTGGAAGATGCATTGATTCTTGATTCCCAGCTCGGTGCTCCTGGTCTTGCTGCTCCCATTTATCTGACCTTTGTTACAGTGAGGTGGAAAAAATATCTGTAATCCTACCAAGCTGATGATGTCTGGGTTGAACACGCAGCTGTTGGGTTTTGGAGCACAGTCTAAGGCTACATAGGATGTATTCCATTGGGGGAGCAGGAAATCATTCTTTTGTTCTATGTGTTTGATATTGTGTGACATTTCCTGGTACCAGATTTGCTACTGTGCTGCTCGCCTCTCACTGATGTCTGCTGGTGTGTAGCAGTGTGCTGGGGGAGCAGAGCACTCACTGCCCCTTCTTGCTCAAACCATATGTTTTGCAAAGGCATTTTCTCCCTCCCTCCCACCCTTCTGAGCAGGAAGGGCCCAACAGAGCATGTACCAGCTCCCGCTGGTTTCCCTTCCCTGCACATTAAAGTCATGGACAAGCACACCACTTTAATACTGTGGATGAAAACCAGCAGAGATCAGGTGCAGAACCAAACTGTTCATGGGCTGCTGGCACAGCCACCCAAACTCTGGGACAGGGCAGCACACAAGGTGTGACCCCAGGAGCCATCCTGGGCCCTGGTGGCATCTGCTGTTGTTGGTGGGTTTGCACAGACACGTCCTGACTGCCCTCCCACCCCCTCTGCTCTCCCTGGAACTCCACACAGTGAGTGGAGCTTCTGTCTGCTCGCTGGGAATGGATGGAGAAGTGCTGCTGGCTGGATTAATGGTGTTTCTCAGCAGTTAGTGGGTGCTTTGATTACAGTGTGTCTTTTTTAATGACCACTTGACTGCAGGTGGTGAAGGATGGCTTTAAAAGGTCCTTTCAAAATTACTTTCAGACTCCACAAAGAAATATAAAATTGTACCTTTTCCCCTTCCAGCAGAGCTCTAGCAGAGCTGTTCGTTGCTTCTGGCGTATAGAACTACGTGCACCTTTTTGATTTGTCTCTCTTATCAGTCTCTTCTTGTACATTTTTTTCCCTGTGGGCAACTAAATTGCTTTGGAGGGAGGAGGAAGATTAGCAAAAGGAGTGTTTATCCATCTTAATTAGTGCTCTGTTGACAGAAATTATTCTGAGTATTTGCTGCACAGTAGTTACTGTTCATGTAAATTGTTTGGGTTTTTTTTAGCTTGAATTTACATGTTTTTTTTCTTGGACCAAGTTATTGATGGGACTTAGGGAAGCTGGTTACTGATTCCTCTTTGCCAACAGACCCTTGGTGATTATTTTGGTTAGTCATTTGCCCTCCATTGCCCTGCAGTGTTGCTATAGGCTGTACTTACAGTACAGACCATGGTGGCCCAAAGCAGGAGAGCTGAGCTCTGGCAATAATCTGGGCTAACCTGTTTTTGGAGCTCCACCAAGAGAGGTTTGGACCTGCAGCCCTGGATATGACCCACAGGGTGACTGTACCCAGGGGTGGCTGCAGGGAGAGCTTGGAGAAGGAAGGTGTCAGGACATGTCTGCAGAACTCAGCAAGGACCCGCTTTATGTCACAGCCTCCACTCTGTATGTTATCAGAAGGTGGGAAAGAAAAGATGGGCAGAAGGACTTGAATGCTGAGCACAGCACTCCTTGTGTTCACTGGCTGGTTTTGGAAGCTTGCACTGCCACTTTCATTAATCCTCTAATACATGTGAGAAGTTTTGAAGCAAAAGCTCAGCTATTCCCTGGCTTGGAGAGGAAGTGAAATATCTAACAGGGCTTGAAGGGATTTGTGGATTTGCCTGGCTCTTGTACCCTGCAAAACACCAACCCAGCTCCTCTAGCCCATATCCTTCTGGAATAGGCATTCAGAAACTGCTGTGGGCTCTGCAGGGGACTCACAATTCAGTTCTGCAAGAGCAGTATGTGTTGAGGTGTGGGATGCATTGATATCCAGTGGTGAGCATGCTGTTGCTCATAAATATCTCCCCTTCACAAGCTAGAGATGGCATTTAGTGGAAGATTCTCTGTAAAAGCCCTTTTGGTGGCATCCTAGTGGTGTACAACTATGCACCACAAAAAAAAAGAAAATTCCTAATGTGATGTGGTGTGGTATGCGAAGAGGTAAATTTTCTCCACACTCTTACAGAAAAGGTGTCCATGTAGTGTCATCCTGGATCTATGTTGTCCTGGTCACTAGTGGCTGGTTTAATTTCACAGATTTATTTTTCTAACTCAAAAGAAAAATAATACATGGCTATGGAGATAGAAGTTTGCCATCACTAATGTTTGCAGAGTGCCTTGACGTCCTTAAGTGGAGGTTGCTGTAAGGGATGGTCTTTAGACTTTGTGGTGTTGCATTAACAACTTCAGTGACAATCCCTGCCTGTCCTCTCCCATCTCCCTGCTCTTTACCTTGGATTTTTAAAGAAACGTGTCAGGACCATTTCACTTTTGAACAGAACTCTTCAAATCCAGTGTGAAAAACCGCCAGCCTCTGTGGTTTACTGCCTCCTTGGGTGATGTCCCTTTAAAGCAGCAGCTGCTGCCAAGGTCTGGACGCCGTGGTCACTAAATCATTTAGAGCTGTGCTGTAGCTGAGGGCTTCCAGCTTCGCCTTTTGTTGCTGTCACACAGTGGGAGCTGGAGGAGCGCCAGGGCTGCGGGCGCCCATTGTGCAGGAAAGGCGCACATCTGCAGGAGAAGACCAAAACTGGATGTCAGCTGCCTGAGCAAAACTTCTCAAAAGTGGTGTCGTAAGGCCCTGAAAGGGGGCCTGGCAGGGCTTTTTCTCTTCTTCCCGGCGCAGCCAGGCCGTTCTGGCGTGTTCTGAATCCTGATCTGTCTCTGTGTTTTTAAGCTCTACCTTTCATTTTGGTGGAGGGGACGGTGGTGGTAAGAGAGAAGCGTGGCCAGAATGTTTATAACTGTAATAGACTGCGACAAAAGGGCTATTCACTTCTTGATGAACCAGGGATTTACGTGCATTAGTCCCTGCTCTGTACAGAGAGGGGACGACTGCCCGATGAAAGGAGAAAATTCCTCTATTCTCTGCACCCCTTCTGTCACCCCCCACACCAAGTCAGTCAGTGGTTCAGTAATCAGGAATCTGCAAACTCTCTGCTTGGGGGAAGTGTTTCTGCACTTTGCTTTCTTGCACATTCACACAGAGCAGCAGGAGCTCCTTTATTTATTTTAGCTTTCTATTAATTTTAATTTTCAGTCCAAATGTTTGCAAACATAAATTAAGTAGGGATGGGTTTACATCACAGCCAAGATAGTTGTTAAATGAAATTTGTGTATAATGTATATATATAGTACAGAAACAGCATGCTTGTCTCATTAGTGCAGTCAGAAGTAATTGCTCTGAGTCTGAACATTTATGTTGTAGCAAAGCCCACAAGATTTAAAAAAGGTCCATGCTGCTGGATGCTGTATGAACTTGTGCAGCAGAGTGGAGTAAGCAAAAGTGAACGAGCTTTAAAGACCTTCACAAATCCAAACAAGGCTGGGTTTTTTTCCTTGAGTCGAGGGAATACCTTTTTCTTACAATATATTTTTCTACCCATCCCACCTCCTTGTAAGTCCTCTGGGTACTCAGCTCTGAGTCAGTCTTCTCTGTGTGGTGAGGGAGTGAAACCATGCTCTGCCTGTGAGGGAGAGGATGGAGCTCCCACTGACCACAGGGTGTCCAAAGCTGTCTCAGGGCAGCGTGGCTGTGCTGGGGACTGACTGTGGGACTCCCTGCTGCAGAGTTGTGTGGGGATCTCTGTGCCTTGAGGTCCTGATCAACACTGGAAATAGCTGAAGTATCCGATGAAAAACATCTTGAACAGTGGGGAGGCCAAATTTGCCGTATTGCAGGGCTCTGAGAGTGTCTGTTGACTGGAAAGGATTATTCCAAACAGCAATGTATGTGTCTGGTATGTGGTGTAATGCAGAGGAAAACACCAGCTCCTGTGGCATCCAGCCCTTCCTGTCTGCTGGTGCTGAAGAGCTGTGACCCTTGGCAAGTGCTGCAGTCCATTTGTGCCTGCACAAGTCTGGCAGGGGACGATAGGAAGGAGAAGTGCAGCTTTCCTTTAAAAACAAAGCAGAGGACAGGAAGGAACAGCTGCTTTGTAAGCAGCTGGCTACTGATGCAAGTGTATTTTCCATTAAGACACAACTGGGAATGATGTACCAGCACTAAGGGAAGATCTGATGCTGTAGTTTATGTGCATGTTTTGGGGCTGGAAAAGTGTCCTTATCCTGTCTCCATAGCACTCTGCTTTGGGAGCTCCTTCATTCAGGCTCCTGCACGCTGCCAAAATATGAATGTATTTCCAGGGACATGGGACAGACTTGTGTTCTTAATTCCTCCTGAAAACACATTCTCTGAACCATCTCCTTGGGCAGGCATAGAAAGAACCACATTTTGTTTCTTCTTTTAAGGTTGAAGCGTGACCCTGTTCTACAGTTCATGAAGTCAAAGCTGTGAATCCCCATTCCCTGGGGTTTTCTACTAGCTGTCTTTGGCCCTGGGATAATATGCCAGGAAAACTCTCTGGATTTATGAAACCACAGCCTGGCTGGATTATGCTAGCAGTATATTTGGAAATGCAATTGGTCTCTTGAAACCAAAAATAACAGTGCGCTATTTTTCATAGGGCTCTCATACTGCTGATACAGCTAATGATTAGAGAAGATTTGGAAAGAGTTATAGCAAATCATAAAAATAAATCTGAACTGAGGTCATAATTCAAGAGGAACCTTTGGTTAGTCTAGGCACGTCATGTTTTCCTGATTAGAGGTCAGCTCAGCCTGTGTACTTTCTATAGTCAGTTAGTTCTGCACAGCCTGTGTGTTAAGTGTCCTGTATCCAGTAAAACTGAGCTGAAGCTTTCTTTTTCAAGGGATTACATTTTGTAGCAGTCTGCCAATCTACTCTTATAGTTACTGACAGCTGCAGTTGAGTTTTGAAAGGTGGATTAGTCCTCCTCACCTCTCTCTGTGCCCCAGCAGAGCTCACCTGCAGTACAGATGGACGTGGCTGGGTTGGGTATTGGCAGAGACATTGCAGGAGCACTGGGGAATCCATCCAGCACAGCAGGCTGTGGTTGTGATGAATTCTGGTTGCAGACACACTCCTGTGGTGCCTAAAACACCAGTCAGAAATCTGCTAGGGGAATGAGAAGGTTGATACACAAATTTGGGATAGGAGAGTCTACAGAGGGGTTTGGTTTCTAAAAAAACAGACAAGTGTTGATCTTGAGGATCATCCCTGCTACCAGCAATGGGTCTGAGTAGACAGGGGTTGGAAGCAGGAGCCCCCATGAATCAGTGCTGTGTTTCTGTTTGGAATTGCTGGCCATGGAGGGGCGTGGGATGTGCATGTTGGTGGGTAATGGTGTGAAGGTCTGTAGCTCATACTGGCAGCCAGGGTCTTGAGATTATGCAAATGGCCAATGCATTATTAGTGAAGCACTGTTCAATTTTTAATGTAGTACATGGAAGCATAGTGATATTACTGCCATTATTTAATTAGAAAGTTGTCTGGGCAACAATTGCAATCCTACTTTGAATTTTTGCATGTTAATAAGTGCTTTGTACGAAGTTGGGAGTGCCCGGTTTTAATAACATCACATGTGTAAATACTGTTGTCTTCAGATTGCTGAGACCTTTCAGCAATACTGAGGGGAGGGAAACAGTCTGTATACAAATGTTTAAACTTCATTCTGACCTTGTAAATCCTGTTTCCTCCCCAAGTGCAAATCTGGTGCAATGCAAACAGCAGTGCTTCAGAAATAACCCTAATTAGCAATTAGCTGCAATAAATCAAGCTTGGATGGGTGTGCTCAGTGCTGTTGAATTTGATACTATATTATGGCACAAGTTGTGTAATAGACATTTAACTGTTTTAGCTTGTAACACTGCTTTTCTCACATTAAGTAAAATATCTAAATGTCATGTGAATTTCAGCAGCAATGTAGTGGATCATATATACACTTCTGGTATAGTGCAGATTTGCTTTCTGCATAAGGATAACAGATAATCTTAAATAATTACATGCTGCTGAGGTATTGATGCCTGTATTCAATATTAATAGATATAAAGA
The DNA here is from genome assembly GCF_014805655.1 of Passer montanus. NCBI lineage: Eukaryota > Metazoa > Chordata > Aves > Passeriformes > Passeridae > Passer > Passer montanus. The sequence continues at coordinate 2,428,139 of NW_024370263.1, read as the reverse complement.
TTCAGCCATTCTGGTTTCCTTCTGAACTGTGTCAGGTTTAAATGTAATGATTTCTGATAGCAGCCAGAAAAAGCCAGAGACATGAGAGGGATCTGGGGGCTAATTGGGCTTGTAAAAAGGCAAATGGTATTTTGATGATATGCTAACCAGAGTGATGAGAAGTGCATTTTTATGGCCTGGGATACATGAATTTTCTAAGATCCTTTAGAAGTAACTGGGAAGTATTCAGCATTCTCTAACACGTCCCATGCTGTTTGTGGGTGCTGGAGAAGGAATTCTTCTCTGAAAACAAGAATCAGTGCTGGGGTTGTCAGGTGTGGGGAGATGGCAGCAGTCAGCAGAGCAAGCACTGAAATACCTCTTTAGGAAAAGATTTTTAAAAATGCTTTTAAACTCAACATTTCTATAAATGGCTTCTATTTTTCCCTAGCAGGGAGGGTTGAATGCAGCCTGTTGGGCTGTGGCAGGGACCCCAGTGGGGTGGGGAAGGAAGCCCAGAAGTGCTGCTGGCCCCAGAGCCCTTGGGCAGGGACTGTCCCACAGCTGCTGTGGCTCGGGGACACTGCACCAGCAATTTCCACTCCTCTGACAGTGATGGAAGGCTGGAGCTCTGCTTTCAGTGCTTTCCTTTTGGTTTTGTTTTCTTCTGGCTGGTGTGGACATTTATTGCACAACTGAGTTTACTCACTTTGAATTTGACTTTGGAGCTTTGTATTGCTGTTAGATTTTGCTAACACATATTTGGATTTTGGGGGACTTTGCTGTAGGTTTTTTCAAACTGAAAAGTCAGTATAATCTCTAAATAGTAAATACCAATGAATGTGTTTTCCAAAGCATCTATATAAACAAAATTTTATATTTTGCATACATCCATTTTACACAGTATTTGTCTTGCTTGGTCCTTCTTTAAGCTAGATGAATTTTGCTGTTAGGCCTCTGGGTCAGGTGCTGAGATTAGGAGCCTTTTCCATCGATTCCCAATCCCCCAGCTCAGTTAAAAGATTGCATTGACTGGATTTGTCTTTATTTAAATCTGTCACAATGTGAGGAGTGTGGCCTGGTGTTACATTCAGGGCCTCTAAAGTGGCCATAATTCATATTCTGACTTGGTCAGACCGTTTGCTTTCTTTCGGTTAAAAAAGTCAATATTATATTATTGTACAGGAAAAAATTATATTAGTGTCTCTCACACCTCAGTCTCTTTGAAAGAGATTGTAATTATTGGTACTAATTTAGGTGGTGAATCCCTAATTTATTACCAGCTATGTTCTCAGTGTACTTTGCTTAATTCCTTTCTTGATTTTTATCTGGGCCTCACAGAATTACAATGCTGGTCTTAGAGGTCACCTCCCTTCAGTTTCTGGAAGGACGGTGCCTTGCTGAAGTTGTTCCAGGCAGGAATGGTGCTGTTGTGTTGAAGGGGCAGAGAAAAGCAGGTGCCTGAGGTCTGTTTTTGTTTGAAGTTGCAAGAACTCTTGGTGACTTTGTTCTACTGGCTGAGGAAAAGCACTGCCCTGTGTATGATCAAGTAGAAAAAGTGACATTTTCTTCTTGTGATTGAATGAGCTTTGAGAGAGGAGGAAAAAATAGAGGCGCATTTGCAAGAAAATTTAATTTGAAAATTTCTAATTCTTCAGGAGAGAAGGGTCTCTTTTGGGGTGAAATTAGAAATCAGAATAACTAAGGGTGATGATTTAAACCTTTTGTGTATGGCTTTTAATCTGAAATAAGTGTTTCTTCTTGGTCTGTTTCTGAATCTCCTGTTCTTACCATACCTTGTTGTTTCTGCTGAGCTTCCCTGGGTGTCCTCGCTGTGCTGAGGTCTGTGGTGACCTTTAGGACAAGGAGCTGCTTTTGGGAGCAGCTGGTGCAGGAGGTGTCTGTGGTACTGACCCCCAGCCCTGCCCAACCTCAGGGCATCAGACTTGTGCCTTTGTGGGTTCTGCCCTCTCTTGGACTCTTCCATATATTATAGGATAGGTTGGACTGAATTCCTAAATTTTATTCTCTGCAGTAACTGAGTTTTAGGATTTACACCAAAGGAGGAGGAGTGTTTTCTTTCCCTACAGTTTTCAATGTGCTGTTTGCGTGCTTTGAATTTCTATGCAAAGGCATTCTCAGTGTATTTTGAAGACAGGTAGTTTAATTTTGAACAGTGCTTTAAAGGATGCTGGCTCTTATTCAACTAACAAGTGAAATCCTTTAACAACTCCAATCTTAACCTGAAATTTGTGTTGTCTTCCCCCTAATCTTACTCCACTCATAACTGACTGGGTGTCATGTAGTAGCAAAGATGCTGATAGTGTTGTCAGCACCAGCTGTCCCTCTTTGCTGCCGTTTCTTGTACTGAATTATTTACTGCTGGGATTTATGCTGTGTATATAGTGTAAAAGTTTTATCACAGCAATTGTGCATGTAAACTAGTACTGGGTACAGAGATGGTCTCCAAAGTGTTAGAGGAATGCTGAAGGGAAGGACTTCAGTTTAATTGGTTTTATCTGTGGCTCCAGATTTATTAATTCTTCTCTTTATCTGTAGCTCTACAAATAGTCATTCTCCATAATTTGACACATTATATGGCTCAGTAATTATGTTCTAATTATGGAATCCCTTAACTGCAAGGTATAGTTCCACAAAAGGTTTGGGTCTGTTATTAACTGTAGGGACATTTCCATGGGATCTTTTTTCAAAGGAATGTGAGGGTTCCCAATACTGGAAAACTTTAGATTCATATTGTGATTCTTATTTTCAGGCAGTGAGACAGGAGTGAGTAATGAAGAGAAGAATGAAAAGATTGAAGGGTAGCTGTCAGCCAAAAGTCTGGGGTTAGTCCTTCAGTGCAGCCAGCAAGAACCACAGTGTTTAAACTTTAGCTGAACTGAAAGGGAGGAGCGTGTCTGACTCATACACTTACAGCCTGACACATTGAAATGTAAGATGATTTAAGTAGTTTAATGTACCTGTGACTAGTGTCTTTTTTGATGACTTCTCTGGATATCTCTAATTCAAGAAAACACTAAAATTCATCCATTAGTGGCTGTTACAACAGTTCAGGACTTCTCCAAAGTGAAAGTCAGCAGATGACGTTTTTTAAATGAAAAAAAAATCCAATTTATTAAAGGCTTAAATGTAGGGAGCTGGGAGTGTCCCTGGAGCATAGTCACCCCTGCTGCTGGGTGGAGTATCTGCAGAGCTTTTGGCGTAGCTTTGGAGCCCATTGTTCACTGATGCTCTCCTGGGCAAAGGGCTCTCATTGTCTTACTAAATGTGCTCAGTTAGAGCTGCCTCCCTTATATTTGTACAGATTATTTCCTGTAATCTGTTGATTTAGTGTCCATCTAGGTGACAATCTCTTTGTCCTTCCCCTGGGCACTTGTCTGGCCAGACTGGGAGTGCTTGAAGACAGCAGCACTGTGCAGTCAGGCCAGAGGTGCCTGCTGGGTTAGGTCACTTCTGAGGAGTTTGAAAATATTAGCAAATGTACAAACCAGCAGCATTATTTTCTTTGCCAAAGCAAGCATTTGTTAGCTGCCAGCTATTCCCTGCTGTATTAGAAATCTTCAGGGAAGAAATGCCTGCCCTCCTCAAAAAGGGCTGAATTATCTGATATTATAAAATATAATATATTGCAGGGCTTAGTACTCTTCTAAAGTATTGTTCCTAAAGATGTATCGTGATTTTATTGTAATGTAACATCTTGGATCTATCAAGACCTGGAATTGTTATGAGATGCTGGACACATTCCCAACCATGTAATTTGATGCTGTTTTGTTTGACAAACAAGAATATGTAGCTTGCAGTTGCCACGGTGTGAGTGGTAAGTGATAAATCACAGGTGTGGTGCTTAGCTGGGGACTGCTGGATTGTTTCCAGTAATTTTCAGAATATGTGGAGGTGGTGGTGCAAAGCAGACTTTCAAATCTGGTTTTTGGGGCTATGAGACTCGGTGGGGGCAGGAGGGAAAGAGCAGAGGAAAACCCTTGATGCCATTCCTGTATGTGTGCATAGAGGTTGGAAAGCCAGCTACATCTTTTCAGCTTTATGGGAGTTACTTTTTTGTTACAAAATATATAAGTAGCACTTGTTTTTAGCTGTTTATGTAAATTTCTAACAAGTGCACTGCCTTTAATTTTAGAGAGGGATGAAGGAAGTTTGTTTTCTTGTGCTTGAGCCATGCTAAATGGGCATCAAAAATAGCTTCAGAAAGTGCTTCGGAAAGGTGAAGGCAGGTACATAGACAGCCTTGTGTGTGCCTGCACAAACTCAGGATATTGTCCAAGTATGTTTGTCAGGATAATCTTTTAAAAAGAATGGTGGGAGGATTTATTTATCCAGTAATCTTCAGCCAGAGGCACTCAGAGGTTGCTGTCCCATCCTCCTTATGTAAAGGGTCCATAAAGAATAAGAGACCATGGGTAATAAATATCCTTCTGTGCTGGAGGAGTTCCAGTTCAGAGGTGGATTGTCCTTTAGTTGCCAAAATTGCTGTAGAGACCCCTTTATCCAGCCTGGGTTTGATGGTAGATATTATTTCTGTCTAAAGTTCTGAGGAGGGGGTGTCCTGAGGAAGAGACTGTTATTGCCTTCCTCGTTAACAGAAATTGTGTTTCACTACCAGTGGGCAGAATTTGGCTCTTTGGAGACATCCTATTAAATGCTTTAGGGAATAGGTCATACATGATGTGTTCATTTCCTTAGTATAATTCCCTATCACCAATGCCATTAAATGCACCATTACCAGCCATCTTATGTAAATGATTTTTCCAGTCTTTTCTCTTAGCTCAAAATACCCTTTTGGAGGGCTCTTGATTAGTTGAACTCAATTTGCTCAAAGGTTAGCATGTTAAATTGGTATTTGGTTTTCATTAACCTGTGGAGTAATATCTTGTCATTAGGAAAGGCCTTTTGCAGGGTTTCCATCATCATTCATTTCTTGTAGGCAAGTGCTTTGCCTTTTCTGTCCAATTCACTCTGTAAAGGATGCAGCTGTAAAAAAGCAGCTTTTCCTTTGTATCACATCAGAGAAAACTCTGTGGTGGCACGTTCACCCAGAAGTGTTCTGTGCAGTGGGCTCAGTTAGCAAGAGTAGCTGTTTAATTGTGGAATTTTTCTTAGTTAGTCTTCAATTAGGCTTTATTGAGGTGTTATTGTTACAATTTCTTAAGAGTATTTATTGTTTTGCTGACTGAGGCACAGTTGAGTGATCAAAAATTAACAGCACAAAGAAATAACTCTGGGGAAACAGGGGACTTTCTGCAGTGGCAGACTTTCAAGAGGCACAGATTAGAAAATCCAAAATGTGCTGCTAAGGAAGGTTGGCTTGTTTTCTGTTTCCTAAATAATGATAGCTTGCCTGTATATCTGCAGGAAGGGATGTAAAGGCAGGGGTCTAAACATATGGTTGCAGTAGATTTCTGAATAATGCTTGGGCTATCTGTTACCCTGTAATTGCTGCCTATCAAGGCTGTGCTGCATTAATATGACTGATCATCCGAGGTGGTTCAGGCATCTCCTGCTCCTCTTCTGCCCAATGCCTCATTCTGAAGTACAGTCATGTTCCTTCCTCCTGATGCATCTCTCTCTCGCTCGTACCAAATTGATAAAAGCAGCATATTTGACCATAAATAAAATTAATGGAGCAATAAAACAAAAGAAATTGTATTCTACTAAATCCTCTCTGTTTGCTTTGCTTAAAAAAACAATTTGTTATTCCAGGGATAAAGGGAAGCAGCACATGACAAGCTCTGAATCAAGTGAGTTTCTTTTGTGCTTTCCATCTCAAAAGAGGGAAGCATCCATACAAATGGTTGCTGTAAAAAAGCAAACCCAGCAATTAATCTTTGGTGCCTAAGACCAACAGTAGAATATGGAGTGAGATTTTCTTCCAGTGCTGAACAAAAGTCAGAATTGGAGAGGAAAGATGGCAAGTTCCTGTCCTTATGGAAAATGGGAATGATTTTTGTTTTGTAGGCTAAAGTTTCATCCTGCTCATGATTTATTACCTTTATCAACTCCCCAGAAACTGTTTCAGTTTTGCACCACAAAAAAAAATTATTTAAAAAATAGTACTGCTTGTAGAAAGATTTGTAACTTTGAGCAAGTCCCCCCCATTTATTAATTTTATTAGTAATTTCACAATTGCAATGTGTGCTTCTGGAGTTGTAGCAGAAATCATAGTGTAGCTGAAATGCTGCAGGTTGGTGTCATCTCTTAGAGCAAACTGGTGACCAAAGTGAATTCATATGGCACCTCTAAGATGTGGTTACACTGAGGTAACTCTGTTCTTCTGCTCTGCCTGCAGAGACATCAATGCACTAAGGTAGAAGGAGGGAATGTAGATTTTTCCTAAGAGCAGCTGTCCTCCAAGAGAGGCTCAGCTGGGTCATCCCATTCTCACCCACCTCTGAGGAGGCTCCAGGCTGGTCCTGGCAGTGCTCAGTGGGAGGAATTGAGACCTGTGCACTTCAGGTTTTTACCAGGCTAAGCAGGAATTTGAATGCTTTAGGAGTTTGAATTTTCTGTGCAAAGCTTTGCTACATTAAGAATTACAGAAACAATAAAAAAACTATAAAAAAACAAAAGCCACTTTTAATTTACAAAAAAATTGAAGAACAGAAACAACCCAATTTATTATGTTTCATTGAACAGAGATTTACAAATTCCCTTAGTGATTTATTTAATTTACCAAATTTTTGTTGCATCTTGGTTTGTTGATTTTTTTAAAGTTAAATTATGTAAGTTTGTTATTACACATAAAAAATAGCAAAGGAACGTAGAATCTGATTTTAAAGTGTGAGTTTCCTGGGGAGTGTTGCTTTAGCAAAAGAATCACCTTTTGTTTTTGAGGTGTCACAGCATTACAATCGCATGGGTTATGAATGATGTATATTAGAACTCTGTTTATAAACAAAACTAGGTTGGTTTTAAGTGGAAAAAAAATACTGCTGACGCTTGTGACCTAATGTAGGCAAAGGTTTAAGGCATCTGTTCCAGCTTTTACTTTCTAATCTTGCTTGTAATTGCTTGTTCTGCATTTGCCCTTTCACTCCTAGGAGAGGTTTCACTTTTCCCCTGCCAGGAGCAGCAGAAGCTGCAGAGTTTGCCTTGTGTGTGGCAGAGTGCAGTCCCAGCCTTCCTGCTGAGCCTGGGGAAGCAGCAGTCCCAGCTCAGCTGCAGGAGCCCCAGAGATGACGAGGATGCTGCCCAGCATCCCCAAACCTGGCTGGTGAAGAGCCTGCAGCTCTGACTTGCTCCCCTATGCAAGGAGCTCTGAGTTTGCTCAGCTGTAATCAGTTTGAAGCACGGTGTCATAAAGTAATCGTGCTTGGCTTAGAGGAATTGCCTGGGATTGTTTCAGGCCAAACTGTCAAGAGGGAAGAGTGGAGCAGCAGCTTATTGAATCTAAAGCCTGAGCTCACCTTTGATACGTCTGCATTCCAGTTTAAAGAGCCCTTAAAATCGCTTTATTCCGTGCCTCTCAGCAGGCTCTGTGGGCAAATACATTCTTTCAGAGCGTTTGCTCAGGCTGTAAATAGGTGCTTTTTATGAATAAAAAGTTTTCCTGGGTTGTGTGGCTCTGTCCAGTGTGGGGCTGGCTGCTCCAGGAGCCCAAGCAGCACAGACTGCATGGGAGTCTCCAGGGAGGAGCGAGGGGAAATGGCAACTGGAAAATAATTTGCAGAGCAGACACTCTGTGTCAGTTTTTCCTGTTGTAATGCTTCAAATTTTCTGGATTTTTGGGTGTGTTTTGGTTGTTTTTTTTTTAATTTTTCTTTTTAATGTGTTCTTTTGAGATCACAGAGCTTCCTCTGGCTGAGTACTCAGGTTAGGTCAGCAAAAAGAAAATCAGCTGCTAACTATCAGACCAAATGGTATTAATTTGTGTTTGGGTGAATCTGTCTCCCTGCTCAGCAGGGAAGGCATCCTTGGTTCCCAATGGGAAGAGGGCCTTTTCTGCTGCTTCCCCACCCAGCTCAGCTCAGGCTCTGCAGCCCTTTGGGGAGCACTGGGCAAATAATGCTGCTCCTGTCTCGAGTGGGATTCCCCTGATTGCACCCTAAGCGATGGGAAATGGGATTAATTGCTGGTAGTGGGATGTGGGAGCAAGTGGAAGGTGCAGGGCACAGGCATAGGCAAGACTAGAGAATTTAGAGTGCAGATTGTGATCTGCTTTTGTGATTGTGCTTAGAACAAAGGGCTTGCCACTCTTCAGCTTCTCTTGGAAGGAGGCACACCAGCTCTCCTCTGCTTCAATTGGTTTTATTCTCCTTTAAATCACTTTTGGAAGGCAGAATAAAAACTGACTTGAGAGCAGTCAGGAAAATGAAGCCAAACAGTTGCAGGCTTAAGCTTCCAGCAGCAACAGCTGGCACAGGCACATCTCCTGGCAAGTGACATCTTGACTTGGAAAAGCACATGCCACTTCTGGTAGGGGTTGTGTCAGGATCCTGGGACAAATTCTGAACCCTGCAGAAGTTCCCCTGATGCCAGAGCTGAGCTGGGCAGGATCATGTTGGAACAGCTCTATTTCTTTCCCGCAGGGCACTGTTTTCATCTTTCTCCTGTCCCTGAAAGGGGGAAAACTGATTTATTTCCCTCCCTACTTAGTGCTAGCAATGTAAGTTTTAGTAGCATATTCCAGTATATTACACCAGACTTAGACTTGCCAAAACTGCATCCACCAAACAGACTTGATTGAAAATTGGAATTGAAAAAGTTGTAAAACCTGATCATTGGTGTTTAAGACTTCCCTGTTTGCATAGTTCTTTCATCCTCCTAAAACTGGTCTCTCAGCCATCACGCCTTCCCAGGCCTTCCAGATCAGAGCTTCCCTCCTCCAAAGTGCTGGGTTTTGTTCCTCCCAGGCAGCACTGGGGATGCTGTTTCTTCCCTGCATGTCTGGAAGGAACATCTGAGCCTTTTTGGTCTAGAAGTTGTGGATAATTACCAAGGGTCCATGAGAGCCAGTTGAAAATCCCAGCTTTGTGTGCTGTAGAGCAGTGGATGGATGTGAAAATTCTGTAGATGTCCACTGGCAAGAGGCCACACTTTGCAAAGACTGTAAATTGTCACTTTATTAATTGATAAGGCCCTATTTTTATTTTTTTTTTCCAAGATTTCTGGGCAGAAGTGAAGGAATGTGAAATATGCTGAGTTAGGAACGTAATAACCCCTTGCCCTCACATGTGCACTCTGCTACAGATTGAAACTGATCCCACAGTGCTATTTGTATTTTATATGTGTTCGTTTCTTTTATTCTTTTTATGTTGACCAAAAGAAAATCTTTCATGGGAGTACAGCGAATTTATTTTAAATGATGTATTATTTACACAGTGGTAATGGCTTCTTTGTAAAGATGTCTTTTGAAACTTTTTAGCATGCATATTATCATTTAAATTCACACACAGAGACTATTTAAAATGTGTATTACACTGTACATGTGTATTTAGAGGCTTGTGTATATTATTTTATCCTAATGGGTAATCCATCTTTTCACTGTGTATTTAGGGACACTTAAATCCATGGATTATTCAGCAGTTGAGCATGCACATTAGCTTTGCAAGCTGAAATTCAGATGAAATGTTACTGTGTTTAAAAAGAAAAAAGGAGGAGTAAACTAGCTTTCCTTGGACTGCTCATGGGGAGGGGGACCCTCTAAGAATCAGTCCATATTTTGTACCAAAAGGTATTGCCTTTATGTCAGGGGGGAAAAAAAAAAAAAAAAGTCGTCCCATTAAGAAGTACTGCTCTTACTCCTCTCCTGTCCTGTATTTGCATTCCCTTTGACTTCCAGACAAACAGCAAGGAACTGGAACACTTTTAATTTAAGTAAAAAAAAAAAAAATTTTCTCTTGATTTTTGGCAGTAGCTCTGCCTGCTAAAGCAGAGTAGTGTTTTCTTTGTCAAACCTGCTTTCATTTGAAGTAGGGGCAATTGGCAGCTTTGGAAAACTCTTCTTTATGGAGACTTAATTTTCAGGCTTCATCCTGGTCATCTCTTGGATGGAGAAATGCCACTGCCAAGCTCAGTTCTGGTCTCATTTTGCATGTGTGTTTTCACTGAGGCCATGAAAAAGCTGGTTAAAGCTGGCTTGCTTTTTCTTTTTTCCTTTTTCTTTTTTTTCCATCACCCTGCAAACCCAGAACTGCTGACACTTGGTGGAAAGCTTTACTGTCTAGAAGAAATAAAAATTATGCTTTTCTCTCCATTTTGCTTGTTTATTTCCATGAGTGCTAACCTGAAAAGATAATCTTTCTGGATAATTTGTCGTCTTTTGGGCAGTCTTGAACCACAGATAGCCATCAGTGCTGCTTGTTCTTCAAGGAACACAGAGGAGCAGCGAGCTGAGAACTTGTGCACATTTTAAAAATCAAATCTTGGGATTTGGGGTGGATCAGGCTGATGAAACAGGAATGTCCAGGCAGGAAAGCAGACTCTGTGAGGTTCCTTCCCTTGCTCAGTGATCCCTGGCACAGAGCAGCAGCGTGTCCACCTGAGGAGCTGCCTGCTCTGGGCTTTCAGTGGTTTGGGGTTTTTAAAGGATCTTAATCCATGAAAAACCATGGCAGCTGCAGCTGGATAGGTGGCTGTAATCCACTGGTTTTTTTTTTTTTTTCTTAAAAGAGCTGTGATTATTTTTGCTCTGAAGTCCCTTCAGAAGTTGTGTAGATGTCCCAAGCAGCTGAAGGAGGTGGGATGTAGGAGCTCCCTGTGTTCAGTGTGGTAGCAGACAGTTTGTGAGCTCTGTGCAGGTGGAGCATCTCACCAGCCTTGGACAGCAGCCTGTGAGCATGCCTGCAATCCTGCTGAAATCAGCTCTTTGATATGCAAAAAGGAATTGGGCTCAGCCATCCGAGACCAGGCAGCTCAGGCAGAGAAAGAACAAGCGTGTCCCGAAGAATGAGCCACTTGTACCTGCTGGAGTCAAGCAGGCAGATGTCTTTCTGCTCTTTGTACCCCACGAATATGGTACTTGCTGCTGTATAAGCAGCTATGCAAGCCAGTTGTTGGGAGTATCTTTTCATCAAATGGCACAAAACTGATAATCAGCACAGTTTATTTCAAGGTGGAGGAGGGCATGCAGCATTAAAAAAAAGCCAAGCAGTAGCTTTTACTGAGTCTACAGATGCTGGACGTGACCTCAGCCGAAGTTTGTACTGGCCCCCTGGGGAATTGCAGTTGCTGCCATCTGAAACAGTGGAACTTGGGTCTGTGACTTTTTTTTCCGTAGTTGCTGCCATCTGAAACAGTGGAACTTGGGTCTGTGACTTTTTTTTTTCCTCCTTATTTTTCTTCCTTTTTCCCCCCTGGAATATTATTTGTATTATCTTCCTGACTATGCAGTTTTCCAGTACTTGGGTGCATGCAGAGTTTCTCTTGGTGACAGCAGAAGGACTGCTATCATAAAAATATTTTTCAGCTCTAGGCTGGTACCATTAGTCTCCTGTGAAGCGTGGATAGAGCAGCCCAGACCATCAGTCCTGCTGGTGAGAGCAAATGCCATTCCCTGGGAGCCTCTTTTGCTGGAAGTAGCTGAGCTTGGTGAAGGGAACACCCAAACTAAAAGTCACCGTTCTGCTCTTTTGATTTTTGACATAAACACTGTAATTAACTTTTGATCACCATCAATTTTCATGTGCCTAATTCCATGGAAATGTTAATGTAGGAAAGGCACAGATATTTATCAGCTCTCAACCAAGTAATGGAGGGGTGTCTGTTCTACCAAAAGCTTCAGGTTTTTGATACCAGTGTATTATTTACCATTTCCCCAAATATCCCATAAAGCAGTGGTGAGTGAAGAGACAGCAATACCAAAGCATTAAAATGTGAAGCTTTTGACTGTCTTTAATGGGTCATTTTGAAGGCTTTTCTCAAACCTCAGCTGTTCTAAATTAAGTGCTGTTAGGTAGATGTTACAGAATTTGCCTTCTGCATGAAGAGAGGGGAATTTTTCCACCCCCACTTCTCAGCCTACTATTACTGCTACAAGAGGCTTGTCATCCTACACTTCTTAAGGAAGCCAGATTTTTGGCTTGGGTTCAAACATATGTTTCTCTGCTGCTGCCTTGTGTGCTCTCTGATCTGCCATTGGAAACCAGTTTCAACTGATGCTCTTCCCCAAATTTCCTCCCCCCACTCCTGAAATGTTGCAAGCATCTATGGAGTACAACTGGTGGATTGACAAGGAAATTAATGTCTTCTCAGAAGACTGAACTTTATTATTCCATGGCCACTTTATAGATTTTTCAGTCTCTTCAAAATAAGTATTAAAAAAAATCTATAGCACTGTTATCCCAGACATCAGGAACCTGTATTAAAAGAGAAAGGGACTCTATTTATTAATAGCAGTATTGTTAGTATTGTTTAAATATTTAATGGAGAAATTATAGACTGTTCACTGGCTGCAGTGCAGGAGTTTCAAGGACCTGAATTCCCATGTTAGCAATTTGTCCGGGTCTGTGGTGCTTTCTAGTCTGTGTGAATGTGACCTGCATCTAAATGAAAGCAGCTGGTGGAGGCATGAAGTGCAAAGCATGGTGTTTAAACACATAAAGGCTGCTCCCGTGGGCAGGCAGTGTCCTGGGACCTTTGCCTTCTCAGCTTTTGGGAGTTTTAATAACCAGTCTGGGGGAGTAGCTAAAGCAGCAGATGCTTTGTCCGTGAATTTGTAACCAGGCCATCCTCAGATTGTTTCAGCCTGTAATGAAGTGTCAGTGAAAGGATGCTCAGTGGGGTTACTGGATGTGTGATTTTATAAAGTACTTCTGTGTGGAGCAAAAAATGTAAAGAAAAGCCCCAGATTTGGGCCATGGCTATGAAAGAGGAGGCTTGAGCTCTGGGAACTCCTGTGCCACCTGAGCAAAAGGAAAGAGTAGTTAGTGCTTTGTGTTTACCCAGTTAGGAAGTGCTGGAGGACTTAGCAGCTGCTTAATTGTGTGAAGTCAGGGTTTATTATTAGGCTTGTGCAGTCCCTTGTTTTGGGTTTATAACAGGTAACTTCAAATACTACATTAAAGAAATAAAAATACCTCTGCAAAGTCCCAGTTTTCTATGGGTTGTTTTTCTTCCCCAGATTACCAACTTGTAGAATCTCTCTCCATGCAGGTCCTGCCTCTGTAAATAAACCTAAATAAACCTGCTGCTTCTGCCTTCCCGATCAATTCCTGCACTCCAGGGTCCTGCTGGGTCCTGCTGCTGCCCGTGGGTCTCAGGTGTGGGGCAGGGCTTGGCCAAGCTGGCCCTTGGCTGCCAGCCCTGCAAACCTGGCCCTCTGCAGGGTTTGATGCTCTTGATCCCAGTGGGGATAAACTCCTCCAGCCCTGTGGGCTCTGCAGCTCAGTAATTACAGAGGACTTGATCCACTGAGCTCATGGTGACTCTACTGAGCTATTTCTCACCCTGAATTTCTCTAGTCCTGAATCTGCACCTTTAATGAGGAAGCAGCAGTCAAACAAAAGCATAAATTCAAGCAAGAGCAAGTTAAAACTCAGCAGGTTTTTATCTAGATTCTCTGAAGTTTGTGGGCTGCAGAGAGGTGTTGGGTCACCTCTGGCAGCTTTTAGTGGGTTTGTTGCAGCAATCAGAAGAACATACCCCTCCTGCTCCAGCACGTGTTTGCCAGTCTGCAGAGCTCCCTGGAGCCCCTGCCTTACCTGTTCTGGGCATCACCTCTCTGCTCCTGCCTGCAAGCTTCCAGCAGCTGCATCACAGCTTCATCTTATTGCCCAAACAACAGGAAACTTCTGCCAAAAAGAGACATTTTCATGTATTTATTTACTCAAGGTTAAGGTTTCCAAGAAGGCTTGTAAAAATGCAATAATGGATGTAGGCACATGGATGCATTTTCATAAAGGCTTCAGAAAGACTTTTTAAAGTAGATGTTGAGTGACAGCTGTGTGCTGTGTTTGGAAGTTTTTGAGAAATGCTGGAAGAAAATATTTAGATCAGGTTTGGTTTTCTGGAGGTTTGTTTGTTTTTTTCAGCAGGGGTATGGTTTGTATTTGTCAATTCACAAGGTTTGTTCATTAAGTGATACTTTTTCCACAGTATTTGAAATTCTCACAACAGAGGGAGAAAATCTTCAGTTAGCCCTTTAGCCTTCCATTCAAGTAAACAATAGTGGGCATAGCCAAAAATCTTGCTAACAGGCAAAAGCCTGTTTTTACTGCTGCTGAGACAAACAATGTTAATTACATCAGAGAATCAAGAGTGTACTTTTACTTCAAATCTCTGTTTGAGAGCTCTCAGCCTGTGACTGGAGGTGTTGCTGCAAATGCAGCCCTGCAGTTAAAGGGGTTTCTTTTAATCTCTTTTGACCATCACCTTCCCAACTTTTTATCTTGTTTTGGCTATGGTTCTCTGTGGTGGTAGGGGTGTGTGCATGTGCTTTGTGTGCTTTGATTTAAAGGAGGATTTTTAAGAGGAATAATGATAAATATTTTCCAAATGATGTCAAGATCTGATACATTTTTCGTCAGTGTGACATTTCAGGATAGAAACAGGATGGAAACATCGTGCTTCAATAGGATCATCACAATGATCTGTGTAATGTTATCCTTGCCCTGAAATGCCTCGTGTGCCAGATGATGCACTTGCATGCTTAGATAAATTTTCCAAAACCTTAAATTTTCCTGTTTTGAAGGAAAAGTAGTAACAAATTGATTGGAAAGAACAACAGAAAGAAACACCCATTAAAAAATTCCATGGTCTCTCAGTCCCAGGAGTGAGTGTGGGCAGGGCCTTGGCAGCCCTTTCCTTTGGCAGCACCTTCCCACAAGTGTCCTGGGGCAATGGCCTGTCAGGGCTCCAGAGCAGCTCTGGCAGGGTCACTGCTCATTGTGCAGGGAAGGAGGTGAGCAGCTTTCAGGTCCTCAGCACTAAGGAGACGTGGTTGTTATTGAGGAAAGCTGTTGGGGTTTCATTTGTGCCTTGGGTTTCAAATTGAGGACTAACTTAAGTGTAGCTTCCAAAAAGTTGAAAGGCGTTGTGGTTGGAAATGTAGATCAGTAGGAAAATGGAAATGACTTGTTCAGGAACCAAAGCTCTTCAATCTGACAAACCCTTGTCTTTTTGTTCCACTGACCCTCTCCAAGACTAAATACTAATGTTTCTTCCAAGTGCTCCTCCTGCCTTGACCTTTCTGCCTATGCTGATGAAACACTGTCCAGGTCCTTCTCATCTCTTGATGCCTTCAAGCCTCTCACTGCTGACCTCTCACAGATTTTATACCTTTTCTTTGTCTGCTCTGCCTGCACGGTTGTTTAAGATGCGATTTAGACATAATCTCTATCTTATCTCTGGCTGTGCCATCCATGGTGTTGCAGCATTAGATTAAAATGAGGAAGGGGACCAGCTTCAGAATTCGTGAGTAGTGGACAAGAGGTCTGTCCTAGAAAAGTCTGTGTGCTTGCTGAGTGGGGAGATCCCAGCCAAATCACTTATTTATTCATTCTTCTGTTCCCCAGCCTGCCTTGGCTGCAGGTGTTCTGATATCAAAAAGGCTGGTTACTCTACTGGTGGCAGTACATGTTTGCTTTATCTTTAACCTGACAAGCCATTTGTGCTCCAGGGCATGTGTAAGAAGAATTAAATGCAAACAGTCAGAGTCCTCTGCAGGTTAGAGACAAGAAAGATAGTGCAAAGGGATTAAGGATTAAAGGGAGAACAGCCATAAGCAGGATAGAAGGTTCATTTATGCACTTGGCTCCAACTAGATAAATATTTATGAGCAAGGGGAATGGATGGTTGTAAGAATTTCTGGCGTTTGCATAAGCAGGGCAAATATAAAATTCTTGAAGATTTTGGCACTGTTGACGTTTAGAGATTATTTTCCTAGCAGTTTGAAGGAGTTAGGAGCACAGATCCCATTTAAAGCCCTCATTAGCTAGATATTTATGGCCACTCCAATTCTCTTCAAAAGTTTGAAAATATTGTATTTCTTGGTTGAGCTGTACTTGATCTGCTTTTGATACTCTTTTCACTTGCTTCTCTTCAGGGTAAGTTTTTTTATTCATTGGTTTTCCCTATGCTAGGTAGATAATACACTGCTCTTGCCATACAGTTTACAATTTTCAATTTATTGTGCAGATTTCAGTTTATCGTGGAACTACACAATAAAGTGGTATGAGGTGAGAGGGACTCTTTACCTGGGTTTTTTGTGCTTTTTTTTTCTTGTTTGAAAAGAATGACCAATGGAAAGACATTGAGAGGAGTGGGAAGTCTGTTGGCAATGGAAATGAAAGGAAGAGTCTTTGAAAATGAAATGATGACACTAGGCCAAACTCCAGCAAAGTTTCAGGGAGATACTTGCAGGGAAATGAGGCTTGTTAATTGTTTGCATTGAAGTATTAAATGATTAAGAGAGAATGCTTGCCCCTAATGATTTGATGCTTTGGCTACTTGACTGGCAGCAGTAATTTGCTCAGTCTCAAGGGTCTGGGTTGGGCTTAACCTGCCAATTTTTGCTAGACAAGATAAAGGCTTTACTGGCATGGCTAAAAACATTGGCAAGCATTGAGAAAGTTAATTTATATAATTTTTGTGATAATTCTTATGAATATATGCAGAACCTCATTTTGCAGAGATGACTCAAATCAACAGGAGCGTTCAAACAAAAGCTTACATGGGGAAGACATGGAGTTGTGGTGCTTTCAGAGCTGTTACTGCAGCTCAAGGAGCAGACCAGGAGGAGCTTTGCCTGGTCTGATCGCAGACTCACTTCAAGAAGTCCTTGTGGTTGTTCCTGCCAGACAGAATAAGGGGCCTGTCAGCTCTAGTGACACGAAAGCCACTGAAAAACGACGTGGCCAAATTCGCCAAGCACTTTCCTCGGTGGGCAGGGCATGAGGACAAATCCCTGGTGAGCTCGCAGCTGCTTGCAGAGCTGTGTGGGACTGACAGGACAGGAGGGAGCTCTCAGCTTCTCCTGGGCTGGATGTTGTAGGAAAGCTCCCAGTCCCTGCCTGCCCAGGCTCCCTGCCCTACTCCAGGCTGTTCCTGCCAAGTGCAAGGAGAAGCAGCACCCTCCTTCAACCCTGGGATGTGCTCAGTGCTGGGAATAAGGAATAAGGTGCTGTTCACTTCAACCCTGGGATGTGCTCAGTGCTGGGGATAAGGTGCTGTTCTGGCTCTCAGTGCTGTGTAATATGCAGTGTTGCCCATGAAACTGCCATTTTACATTGATTTCCTACACCTCTGCATGAATTTATCATTAACAGCTTTATCATGCTGTTCTTATGAGAAATTCCAGATTGTCACCCCTGGGAAGTTTATCCAGGGCTATCTTTGCAGCTCTTTGGGAAGTGGGAAGAGGAATCTAAGCATGGATTTAATTTCTTTAGATGAAGGGATTTAGAGGTACCTGTTCTGCAGCTAATCTTAGATTTTCTTTGCACTTAAATTTAATTCTATGCCTTTTATTCTCATCCTTAGTCCAGAATCTCAGCACTGACAAGGACCAGAAAGTTCTAACCTCACTATTTTGCAGGTGAAGTTGCTTTTTTTTATTGGTGTTACTGATTCCTTACAGGACAAACCCCAGAAAGACAAAGGATATGCCTCACTCCTGAGTCATCCCTGCCTTTGTGTGCAGGTGAGACTTCACAGCAGACCAGAAATCCTTTAAAAGTGTGTCACTAGTGTGGAAATTAGGCATCTTTGTGGCATATGTTTCATATTTTTCCTTGCACTGGCTTTTTGGCAGCATTTGAAGTACGTCATTTCCAGATCTTAGATTTGGAGTGGCTCAAGATCAGGGTAATTTGAGAGATTAAGGTATGTGTGGTTTTATGCCATCAGGAGCACTTCTTAAAGAATAGAATTGGCTTTGATTGAGAGCAAGCAGTGATGTAGGAGACAAATGGTGGAATTTGGCATTGATTTCTGCACTGTGCAGGCGTGTGGTGCTGCTGGGAGGACAGCAGTGGTGGGCCCTGCTGTCATGAGGATGAATTTTCTGTTTTAGGCCCAGAGGATTCAGCTGTGTATATTTAGATATTATTTAGATGCATTCCTTGCATCCCTTTTCTCATGCTTGCTAGACTCTCAGGGACTTATCTCCATCAGGGCTTGTGGAAACATGATGTTGGCTGTGGTTGTGGCTTTTCAAAGAGACTGCAGAGCAGCAGAAGAACTTTGCAATTACGGTATTTTGATACAGAGAAATCTATTTTAAGCACAGAATGGGGATGTGAAGTCTGGTTGGTGGCAGGTGGAGGTACTGGCTGGTTTCCTGATATATTGCTTTGTGGAGATGAGGGAGGAGGGGAGTGCATTTCATCACTCACCATCTAGTCTGGATGACCTCCTGTACCAGTTCTCTAGGCTTTAGAAGAAACTGTGCAAAACCCCATCAAATAACTTGTAATGTTATGGATCAGCAAGCTCAAATACCTGCTTTTCTTGAAGTGGGGCTGCAGAGCGTGGCTGTCCTGTGCAGCTGCCCTGGGTGGGTGAGGCTGGGAGCTCACGGTGGAGCTGCCTGAGCTCTGGGACTGCTCGTGCTGTGCAAGGCATGGGGCACATCCTGCACAGCCTCCTGCTCCTCTGGAGAGCCTTGTTCTTGTTGCTCTGAAATCTCCTCCCATTGCAGATACTCTGATTCTATCACGGTGGGATTGGGGACCCCACTGAGGGAGCTGAGGGGACCAGCTGCTCTGTGCTTCAGAGGCACAGCCCTGGCTTCTCTAATCTCAGAAGGTCACCCTACATATCCCTGATGAGTTTGCTCTGGGAGCTTTCCCTTCCTCTGCTGGGTGTGCTGGCAGTGCTCCTCCCAGGCCCGTGGAAGGTTTGTGACACTGCAGGTAGATGAGTGTGGACACTCTTGGACACTGAACAACCTTTAAGCTATTTACGTGGTAGTTGGGAGCTCTGTTTTAGCCCGAGATCTGAAAGCCCCCCGTGCTTGGTTCAATATATTTTGAAGTTGAGGGGATTTGTCCCAGCGTTGTTATTTGTTAATGCACATACTGAACAGCAGCAGCATGAGAGCTGCATTCCAAACTGTCCCACTGGAAGGTTTCAAAACCAGGCAGACAAAAGCAGTCTCCAGAAGGTATGTTTGTACTAGGTTCTTAGCATAGCGCTATTTAACTTCTTTTAATCAGTGACCTGGAGCAGAAAAAATAAAACCATTACTCATAAAGCTCTCAGATAACACGCAGATTAGGTGGAGTGCAAGATAAGGCAGGGCCTGAGTGACTGGGATCGCTCTGTGAACAGTGTGTTCTGATGCAATAAAATGCCGTACTCTAGAGACAAAATGAGGGCCCTTCTGGTATAATGAGGAGATGGAGGAGGGATAGCTGTCTCCTGGGAAATGGCTAGCCTGAAAGAGGCTGGCCTGTCAAGGCAGATAACCATCTGAACTGGAGTTTTCCCAGCCTAACTGTGCCCAAGATTGAATATGCAGACAGGGAAGTACTGAGCTGAGTAGGTCCAAGGTAGTTATAGCCCTGTATTTGGCACTGACACAAGTGTAACCTGAATTCTGTATTCCATCCTGATGCTTGCTGTTCAAGAACATTGGTTAAAATTGGAGAAACTTCAAGAGAAGTGTTGTGAGGAGTGTTAAAGATTCAGAAAATCTCTTTGGCAGGGAAGGACTCCGGGAGCTCTGTCTGTTTTACTGTAGGAGGGCAAGGGGTGACATGACTACAATTTATAACAGCCTGTGCAGGGCAGAGAAATTTGATAATAGAGAGCTCTTCTGTCTGGCAGTCAAAACTGTAAGGAGATCCAGTGGCTGGAAGGCTCTAACACTGATACTTTTAGACAAGAGATAAGCTGCAAAATTTTACTGGGGTGAATAATTAATGACTGCAGCAGTTTACCAAGGGTTGTGATGACTCCATCCCTGGATATCTCTGAACAGAACCTTTCTAAACAAGAGGCTGTGTTTGAGTCTGGGATTAATTCAGATAAATTGGGTGGCCTGTGTTGCAGCAGCGTGCCTGCAGTTTTAAGGCAGTAAATTTTTCTCTTACAACAGTCTGGGAATTAATTTACACCTGAGGAGTCAAAGCTGCTGCCCAGGTATGTGAGTTTTAAGGGTTCTCTGTGCGCTTACCATTTTTGTATGTTGTTCTCAAAGATCTTGAACAGTTCCAACTTGCAAATGCTGCTGCAGCTCTTGCTAAGAAAATTGCATTTTTGAGGTTAGTTGTGCACCAGAGAGAAGCGGATCTCTTTCCCTGTCATGCTTCTGCTTCTCAAGATCCAAAACCATTGGGGGAAGCAATGTTTGCTGTTTTTTCCCTGATACTGCAGTTGTGTTTTGTAACCTCATGAATGCTTGGTTGGAGCTTTTGAAATGGGAGAGATGGGGACACCTGGCACGTTTGATGCATTGGTCCCTTTTGTTTGCAGTGAGGAGGGTCTGCACTGAGCTACACTGAGGTTTGTGCTGAAGAGTCACCTCAATTTTTGCTTTTGACCTCGCTGTAGAGGATCCTGCCTGTCTCCCTTCCTGTCCAGGATTTTGGGGGAATATATTAACAACTGACATTGATGATGTCGAAAAAACATTGTAATATAGGTGCATTAAAATTGCCGGGACTCTAAGCACTCTAATCTCTCACTTCTTGATGAGGTTTGTGCTTGTTTTGCTTATGTGTCACCAAGTGGGTCATGACTCAAATTCAGCCAGCGCTGTTAATGCTGGAGCAAGTCTCCAGCGGGCTATTTTTAGCAGCCAGGGCTGTTGTTGAGAGCTGGGAATGCCTTGGAATGGTTTCCCAAGCGATACTGTCTGTGCTGGAATTCGCGCACCAGCTGTCTGTCTTGGGGCCGCTTGATTGTGTTGACACCAATTCCCTGCGATTTGTCATCCCTGCCTCCGCTCCCCGTGGCTGTGACAGGCGCGCTATCGGTGTCTGATGGCAGCAGGGAGGGCTCAGTGGCAGCAGCAGCCTCCTCGCTGACAGCTTGGGAGGCGCTGAGGTGGCAGGGGGACCTTGGCCTTGGCTCCTCCTGTGCTGCCCACCTCGGGAAACCCAGGGCACTGGGAATGTTTCTCTGTCTGCTCTGGGGTGCCCTGACCCCCAGGGCAGCACTGACTCTGACCCTCATTCATGCAGGAAGTTTCCTAGACTTCAAGATAGACTAGAACCCACAAAAGTGTGAAATAGATTACAGAGAGTGGTGTAAATGTATCACTCGGTGAGAAATTGAGGTTTTGGGATTTTTAGTACGTTGCGGATGGAAGCAAGATGGGGAGAGCACAGGGTGTTGTCCTGTGTTTCTTCTTCATGCTTCTTCCTCCTTCTTCTTCATGGGTTTGGGTGGCATTTTGTACATTGGACAGAAAGTCTGCATTGCAGCTCTGTGGGATCAGTTATTGGGTTGAAAGGGAAAATAATCTAGGTGTCAGTTCTTAATTGGATAGTTTAATCTTAAAAGACCCTGTAGCAAGAGATTGTTGGCCATTTTGTGCCTTCTAATGAAAAGCTGCTGAACTCACAGTAGTGAGACTGTTTTACTGATAATAAATAATAAACACTTGAGTCCAAATATGAACTACCATCTCAAGTGCCTTCAGTCCAGACCCAGAAACAAAAACGGGTACCACCACAGCCTTGGAGCTGCTCAGCTGCTTTGCAACATCTCCCTGGTTTTAGTGGGTTCCTCTACTGCTGGGCTTTATTTTGTTGCTGGGGGTGGCCTTCTGTCCTAAGCTGATAGGATAGATAAAATGTAAACCAAATTTTAGAGAATGCCCCAAGGAGCAAGGGTTGATATGGGATCTTTGCAAATTGTGATTTTGGGTCTGACTTGTCTGCTGATTTCATGTGTAGTCTGTGTGTGGTTCAGTTCTCCATTGGAAGTTACAGGGTAAAGGAAAGATATGGAGTTCATAAATTAAGTGATTAAGTTATTAAAATTTGTTACCTAGTGGATGTCTGGGGTAGTTTTTAACCTCCCAAATAAAAAAGAAAAAAGACTTGCTAATATTGGCAAGTGCCCGTGTTCCTATAAACAATACACAGAGATGTGAAGCTGCACCTGTGACAATTTTCTAAGTGAAATTACTAGTTCAGTTAGCAAAATAAAAGGGTGTTAATGCTTATCCAGGGATTTCAGTGTGTTGTAAGTCCTGGAAATACAGAATCGTGCCATGCCTTTGTGTTTTGTGACTGAGAGGTGAATCAAAGCTGCTGTGATTAAATGATTATGAATTCATTTCAGGACTTTGTTTTATAACAAATCCACTGATGAATGCAAACAGTACAAAACTTTCAATTCACAGACCTTCAAAGCAACCCTTTGCTCTTGTCTTTTGAATCTGAAATATCCTACTGATTTTTTAGTGTTACACGGATATAGATTTCAAGTAAATCTGAAACTATGCGAGGAAGGCAAACAGGCAGCTAGTGATGCTGTATAATGCTGTAGGATTTTTGTCTCCAGAGACTTTGATGCAAATCTTGGCCTAAGCCTATAAAGGAAATTAGTTTGGTTTTAGACTAATTCTTAGTGGATTTTTGTCCCTGTTACAAATTACGTGTGGCTCGTCTGGCAGTCATAAACCTTCCCTGAGTAAAGGCTGAATTAGAGAATGTGTTTTAATAAGGCTTAATGGGGAAAAGTGTCTGCATGAAGCTCTGAAGAATTTTCCACCACTTGTTTTTATAAACACCAAATTTGGCAGAAATTATTTAAAAAGTTGGGGAGGAGGGGGCAGAAACTGTTAGTGGTGATATAGTTATAATTTGCTGTGGAAGAAATCAGCCTCTCATTATGAGCCTGTTAACGGTGTTTGTGCCCTCTTGTTTGATATATGCAGTATTGCATTTCTGTCCTTCAGCTCCTGAGTTCTGCCACGTGGGAGGGGCTGTTCTACCACAGAGGCATCTTTCTGTTTTCTGTTTCTCTGTCAGTCTGAGCCCAGCACTGAGTTACCTGTCCTGAAGGTGAAGCACCAGCAGCAATAAGCAGTGGTTGAAAATCCCGAAGCTGGCAGGTGCCTTGTGTTCTGCTCACTCTTTCAAGTGAGTGCCTCACCTGAGAGCCTGCTTGGGGCTTCTGTGTGCTTGAAGTGATTTCAGAGGAAGGCATTTGAGTTGTGCCCAAATAATGTGTGCCAGAAAGAGCTTTAGGGACAAGACAAGTGAAACCTGGGGGAGCAGTGATGTCTCCCATTGGGGAGGTTTTGTGAAGGGTGCTCAGCCCCAGTCCCTGCACGGGGGTTTGTGGTTTGACTGCTCAGCAGCAGATTTCTGTAGGGGCAAACTTGCTGGAGAGTCCAGATCCCCTTTCCTAGAGAAAAGTGAGTGCACATGCTGCTTCTAAAACAGTATTTGCTCTTTAGTTATTGCCATGAATCTCTGAGTTGGTGCTATTAGTTAATCCTTCTAATCTGTTTTAAAGAGATTCAGACATGGAGCTCTGTTTATTGTTCTTTTACTTCCCCCCTTAGCATCTTTCCATTCAGTAAAATCATAAGTCACCATGCCATATTCAGGGCATCAGGATTTTTTAGTTCCTTGTGGAACAAGGAACTTAGAAAAAGGTGCAGTGATAGGAGTTTCTTATTCAGATTTCCAGCCACTTAATGCAACCTCTGGCTGATAAGAGTAGAAATAAAGTATATACATTTTACTGTAGTGTCCTTAAATACCCTTAACACTTGAGCAAAGGCTTATGAGTTTATTCAGAGAATATTGAGAGCACTTGGATTTGGTGACCTTTTTTTCAGTCAGACACTGGTGGAACTTCATCATCTTCTGAATGAGATGATTTGACCTTTATCAAGAATTTAAAACCTCTGGACCCAGAAGAAGAATCCAAAAGACCTACTTCTTTCAGAGTAATTATAAGCATATGGCTCGATCTAGCAGTGCCATTTCTTTTTTAATTGGAGTAATGTGCTGCACAGGAATATGTGCAGAATATGAGCACTGCTAAAGGAGACTCAAGTGCAAGAAAATTCCTGGGCTGGTTCTCGTTCAAAGTAGTTGCAGAAAATGCAAGTTTTCACAGTATTCCAGTTTTTGGGAGTTATTTTCTTCCTCATTAAAATGCTTCCCTATGGAAGCCAGATGGGGGCAAGCAGCTTGATTATTTACACAAATAACTTAAAAACATGCATCAGAAAGAAAGGCAGCGTATGGGACATCCAGGACTGTGCTGGATCAATTTTTGCAGGCAAAGATCCACTTTCCCCCATGAAGAAGTTATGAGGGTCTTAAAACAATGAAATGCTGTTTCCTCATTCCTTTGTCAGCCCAAACACAAGGTAAAATCAGATACTTTTGCAAAACTGTTCCTTAGGAGGAGAATGAAATCCACACGTCTGAATGAGTCAAGTCAGCTGGAGTAGATTATTTCCTCTTCCTTTGGTGCACAACAGTGCTTTGCTTGCTTGTTTAAATCTGTAACCCATAATAAACCCTTAATTTTTGTGTGGTTAGCTTGAATTTACAGTTCTCCTTTTCTTTTTTTTTTTTTTAAGTTTCCTTCATCTCTGTAACCAACAAGCTGCATTAATCCTTTCTGTATACACAGATTTATAATCTGTTGTTGAAGGTATTATCCTTTGCTTCTAGGGATCAGATGTCAAAAGCAGAGTGTTTGGAATTCTCTCTTTTTCCTCAGATTGCTGCAACTGTAGGAGTTTTTCTTCAGTGACTGTAGGGTAAACCACTCTCTTCCTTAAGTACTGTCTGAAAACTCTAGCCCAACATAATGGTTTTAACTTGGTAATGGGGGGTTACTCCTCTTTTAATACATAAGAAGCAAGGTCAGAGAGATGAAGGATGTGGGTTCATTGTCCCTGAGGGCTCCTGCTGCAGCAGCTGAAGGTGATTTAACTGTGATCAATTTACAGTTTGCAGTAATCCATCAGGTTATGAACCCTAGGGGCTGTGGGCTGGGTGAGCTCTGTGCTCTCAGAGTGGTAAATTGGTGAGTGGTAAATCTCTGCACTTTGGAGTGGGAAATTCCAGCAGGAGGGCAGGGAGGAGGCAGGGCAGAGCTCTCCCAGCCACTGTGATGAAATCTAGCCTAGGTCACAGGGACAGGTGCTTTAAGGACACACCTTTGCAGCCATCAGTGCCCAGGACACACCTTTAAGGACACACCTTTGCAGCCATCAGTGCCCAGTGGCTTGCTGGTGGCAGTGGCACCCAGGTCAGGACACCTGCAGTGCCCCAGGTGTGTCCTGACCCTGTCCCAGTTGTGTGAATTTTGCAGCTTTTGTTGCACAGGTGGAGTTTGGGCAGTGGAAGGAGCTCACTGCACTTGGCAGCCCTGTGGTACCAGCCAGCATGAGCAGCATCACTTGAGCCAGCCAGTAAATTGTCCTGCCCAACCCCAGGCTTTGCTCCTGATGTGTCCTGCCTGCCTTTCTGCCAGGTGCTGCTTCTGCCTGGAGCCTTGGGAATGGTTTTCCTTCGATGGGCCTGAAATTTCAATCTCAATTACTTTCAGCTGCACTTCTCTGAGAACTGTGCTTCCACAGTACATGCTAAATTGTTTGGAAGGACTACATATGCCTCAGGATCAAAATGCAACAGGAAACGTCAGCAGCATGTCTAAATAAACATCTCTGTCTCTCTTACAAGAGTGTTTAGCAGCTCCGTTGGCAGATGTTTCTATAAAATGTTAAATACTGTGCTTTCCAATCCTCCAAACTGTTTGTAATGAAGCAAATAGCAAAGGACAGGGAAACCAGCTGAGGAAGGTATGGCAAGGAATGGCAGAACCCTGAAGAATTAGAGGTTCTATAGAATCAAAAAGCGAAAGAGGGTCCTGGGAATTAGTGTTTCGTTGATAATGGTGGTGTTTAAAGCCCTTTGTTACTGAAGTGCTTTGGTTTAGATGTGTAAAAGTATAAAAGGCAATAGGTTGGTTTCATGCAAGTAAGGGACTTTGTGACTGATGTCTGATTTTAATGTATTGGGAGTTTTCTACGTGCATTTTTGTATCAGTAGCCCAACGTACCAAGTTTTAGAAGTGTAAACCCTGAACAGAACTTAGTGGTCTGTTTTGTAGGTTGTTTTTGCAGTTGTTATTTTGTTTGGGGATTATTTTTTCCTTGTGCATCCCTTGCATCCTTTTAAAATACTCTTTTTCTAATTCTACTTTGGTGTGCTCAGGGAACAAGGGACTCTGTCTTTTTCACTTCCTCTGTGTCTCTTCTGTCTCTTCATTCCTTCATCCCACAGTATGTTTCAGCTTAAGCTCAGGATATGATTTTTTTAAGGCCTTGTCCGTGACTTTGCTGGCTGGGGCAGTCACAGACACGTCGTCCCCTGCTTGCCAAGCTCAGCTGTCCCTGCCTGGTGCCAGGGCTGCTGCCTGCTGACCTGGGGCACCAAACTGCTCTGGGTCAGTGCTGCTGCCCAGATGTTTGTGCTGCTGCCCAGATGTTTGTGCTGCTGCAGCGGCAGGGACTGGTAAAGGAATTCTGAGCTGTCCCACGGGTGCCTCCATCCCCCCTGATAAAGGAAAAGGCTTTCCCAAGGTCACTCTCAGCGGGTTTGGGCACAGCTGGGATGGGTGGCAGGGATGGGACATTGCCCCAGCTCCTCCTCACTGCCCACAGAGACAATTAGCGCCTTCCTTCTAATCTCCCTGGGTGCTTCTGCAGGCTGTTTTTCTTCCAAATGCTTTAAATGCCAGACCTTCGGTACTGTCAAGTGCCAGAAAGTGAGATTAGATAAGGGGAAGTAGCAAGAGTGTGCTGAGAGCCGGTGGAGGTTGCCTGGATGGAGCCTTTGCATGGGGACAGCGCTGGCTGCAGGCTGGGCTCTGTGTCCCCATGTCCCCATTCCTTGGCTCTGGAACCACTTGTCACATTTCAGGTTTAAGGCAAGTGCTGGATCCTGAAAGCCCAGGCCAGGCATCAGGGGCTGGAGCTGGGAGAAGGCTCTGTGCTGGCAGAGGTATCACTGCAAAATTGGGGAAGGGATAATTGGCCTGTTCTGTAAAGCCAGCTGGTCTCTGGGAATGAATGAAAACAGGTCAGGCTCAGAGCAAGGCTGGACTACTCCGTGTGAAATACTGGGTTTTTAAAGGTGGGTAGGTTGTCTGTATTTCCCTAAACTCTAATAGGCATTTGGTCTGATTACTCAGTGATTCCTGGGGATTTTTTGAGTTGGCATAAGCTAAGATCATGATTGTTCTCTCTTCTCCACCACTGTGACTTTCCTTGTCTCAGTGGAGTTCACAGCTGCATAAAACCATGTAGGTGAATGCAGAATTGGATGGTAGATGTGATATGAGACATCCCACTTGTTCTCCTGAACAGATTGCAATTCATGCTGTTACCTAAGTATTCTCACTTCCTTACTGCCAAATCATCCCTGAAATGCTAGAAACTGAAACTAGAACAATCTAGTGCATTGAATCCTGGTAGCAGGAGAGAAGGAAGGAGTGGCCTGTGCCATGGCTGGGAGGCCAAGCTTTAACAAGTTCTAAGCCATGGCAAAACATGTTGGTTTTCTCTGCTGTGTGATGCCAGGAGAACATCATGCAAGAGTGAATGTGAAAATAGAGGTGGAAAAATCAGGCTTTTAAACTCATGGATTAGTTTTGGGGCAGGAGAAGAAATGTGATACCCTCTGCTTTAAACATACTCCAGGAAAAACATTTTGCATTTTTGTTTGGTTTTGTTTGTGGGGTTTGTTTGTTTGTTTTTCACTGCTGGCAATGTTTTCTATAAACAAAACAAATGCTTACCTGGATCTTATCTGCATGAGAAATTCTCAGCCCTTCTATTGCCCTGAAGTCACTTAACTGGCCCCGTGTTTGCAGCATGCTGAGCTGGCTTTGCAGAGGCTGAAGAGATTTGGAGTCTGTGCTGCTGCACTGATATGTCACTTTATCTGTCAGCCAGGAGTCTCTTCTGTCCTCTTTGTACACACATGCCCGTGCTGGCCAGATGGTGCTGGGTTTGGGTGCCATCCAAAGCGCTGCATTGGAAAGGCCAGGTTATGTGTCGTATTTCAAAAGCCAAGAAGTGCTGCCAGTTCTGCTCCTCTGGTAAAAAACAGCTTGACTTAATATATTGATCGTGTTGTCCTTGCTATTCTCAAGCTGATTTGATCTAAGACACTCAAAGGGATCTAAGGTTGGAGCTGTACAGACAGCACCTGTTGCCCACTCTGTAGCTAATATCTGCTTTTGCACATACTGTGTGTCCTAGAAAAATCTGCTCCCTACCACCACCATGAAACCCTTCCCAGTGCCAGAAGGAGATTTTGACAATATTTGACTGTTGCTTCTCCTGCAGCACAGTGTGATTAGGAGCTGGGAGATGTAGATTTGCCAGAGAACTGATGTTTGATTTGGGGCGAGCTGCTTTGCATTTGTTAATTTCTCATTCTGTAAAAATAGAGGTCAAAGTGCTGATTCCCTTTGTGTTGTGCTTTAAGAATTGCTAATGAGAAAAGCTTGATAAAATCCAAATTGTGATGTT
The DNA here is from genome assembly GCF_014805655.1 of Passer montanus. Taxonomy (NCBI): domain Eukaryota; kingdom Metazoa; phylum Chordata; class Aves; order Passeriformes; family Passeridae; genus Passer; species Passer montanus. The sequence goes on along the minus strand of NW_024370263.1, from coordinate 2,399,719 downwards.
ATTTATAAATTATGAAAGAACTTTCCCTCACCTTCTCAGCATGCTTTTTCTTGGTTTTTTTTTTTTCTTTTTTTTTCCTAGAGGCAGACTTTTGCTAATGGGATGTGAAAGCCACAAACCCCATCTGTATCAATAAGAGAGTCATGTGGAGAGAGAGAGATGTGGTGTGGAGAGAGATGGGGAATTAAGTGCCATTAAGCACGTGTTAATTAACATGGCCTGCACTCCCCGGGTTACTGCCTCCTGTGGGATGGGTGCACGCTGAAGCCGGTCTTTCTGGTTCTTAAATCCTTTATTTTGTCAGCCCAGATCTGTAAGGCCTATGAATACACTTGCCTCTGATATATTTGCTGGTGTCTCAGTCACCTGCTTTTACAGATTCTGCTGAAATCTGAGAACTAATGCTTACAATTTTGCTCAGTCACAGTGGGGAACTTGGGAAATCCAGATCCTTCACTGGAAACAAATACCTCAAAACCCCAGCGTTTTTAAACCCCTTTCTGCTTTAGTGAGCACTTCTGTTCTGATGTGTGAAATTTCCCCTTGTGCCCTTCTATCAGCTTTTTGAAACAGAGTACTCTTGATATTATCTTTTATCAGCAGTTTTTACTATCATAGGGCTCCCTGAATTCCTTGACCAGAGCTGCTTTGCACACAAAAGCTGGATTATCAAAGGCTCCAGGAGGGACCCGTTGGGTGCCGGGTTTGGGGACAGCACTGAGGCACAGGGGGCAGAGCTGGGGGATTTTGCAGGCATCCCGTGGCCCTTGGTCTCTTAGCAACAGCCCCTCGAGATGGAGGTGGCAGAGGGGACACTGGCCTGCTGCACCCCAGCATCCCCTGCTCAGCTCATGCTGAAGTGCTGTGGGCACCAGGAGTCCCTGGGTTACAGCTGTGATGGAGATCTGAGCTTTGTTAACAAACAGGAGTTGCAAAAATGCTTTCATGGATCTTTGTCATCTTGGAAGCTCTTTGTGTTGTATGGTTGTGTTCGAGGGTCCCAGGATGAGGGAAGAGATGAGAATCTTGACTCCATGTTTCAGAAGGCTGATTTATTACATTATGATATTATATTCTATTAAAATGCTATACTAAAAAGAATAAAGAAAAAAGATCTATCAGAAAGCTGGAAAAGAAAACAATGAAATGATAACTCGTGACTCTCAGAGAGTCTGACACAGCTGGATCTTTGATTGGTTATTAAGTAGAAACAATCCACATGGACCAATTGAAGATGCACCTGTTGCATTCCACAGCAGAACATAGTTATTGTTTACATTTCTTTCCTGAGGCTTCTCAGCTTCTCAGGAGAAAATCCTATCAAAAGGATTTTCATAAAATATGTCTGTGACAGTGTTGTTGCACGTTTGAGATGTGCTGAAGCTTTTACCTGATTTTATGAGCAGGTTTTGAAACAACTTTCAGACCAAGTATCTCACACGTGAGGTGTGCTTGTTCTCTGTTGCTTGTGCTGTTGTAGGGTTGTTAGGCTCTGTGTGTGTGTGTGTACAATGTAATTGCCATGTCAGCTTTTCTGTTTCTGGTTATCTGCATAAGGAAGCAGAGAGCTGGTGGAGATGGCAGCTGTGATTTATTGTATTAAGAACTACAAGACAGAAGTAATCAGAAGAAACCCTGCTCCCACACAGGCTGTTCCCCAGAGTCTCTGGTGGCATCTGTTCCATCTTAACCTTCTCACACTGACTGGGTATTTTGGTTCTTGCCAAAGGGTTGTGCCTGTTTGAACAAATAAATGCTGTGTGCTGCATCTGTATTTCTCACTCTTGTGATGTTTACTGTTGACAAGGTGCTGTGAACAGTAAATGAGAGGCAAAGTTGAACTCTCAGAGATGTACAAGAATCAGATGTTCAAGTGCTCTTAACTAATTTCAATGGGTCAGCAGGGATGAAAGTTGCTGCTCTGTACCATGTTTTAATTCCCTATTGTGTCTCAAAGTTGAGGGCTACCAGAAAATGGAAAAAAATTGCATGAATGCCCCTTTCTCTAGTCTCTCACTGGCAAAGTCTTGTTTCAGAAAGGAAGAAAAATGTCCTATAAGCCAGCCAGCCAGCCTTCAGTTTTGGGTCTGGGAAGTGCAGATAGATGTTTCTGTACCTGAAAGCTAAGCATGAAGAGAAACTGGTAATTTAGCATGGGAATTGAGGAAATGGTTGCAGAGAGATACAGCTTAGCACCTCTTGGCTGGGGGAAGACAGGTCCTCTAAGCTTGCTGGAGAGTGTGAAAGCTGATGAAAACCTGGAGCACTGGCTCTGGCTTTGGGGAGAGAGCGTGGAGTGGGTGACAGTGTGAGCTCTGTCTCTGCAGTGGCTCTTTGTCCTGGCAGCTCTGCCTGCCCCAGGCTGGCTCTGACATGCTTGGCTGAGTGGATCACATCATTCCCATGCTGCACATGTTCTCCTCCTGCAGCTTGCTGGGTTTGTTTGCTTTTATGCTTTGATTGTCTGCTGTCCTCGGTGGGTGTTTGCTTGGCTACTTCTTCCTTCATGGCAAGTGGGACTGAGCAGGGAGAGTACAGAGGCTCCTTTTGCTCAGGAGCAGTAATGGATGTGCTGATTTATCTGTTCCTGCTTGCATGGCCCGTTGCAAGCTGATGTAGCCAGGATCTGGTGGTGTCATTTGTCAGTCTCTCAGAAGTCTCTCTTCCCATTAGCACTGCACTTGCCCTCCCTTTCTTGCTTTCAATTTCATGTCCCAGAGGAAACCAGGCTGGAAATGAGAATGAAATATGGGTTTCCTTCTTAAAAAGAAAATAAACCAAACCTTAAGGGCTTCCTATTGGAATGTGATGGGATTGGACTCCTATCTCTTATCCTTTGAAAATCCCAGCTGGAATTATTTAATGTCAAAGCCTGGAATTTCCCAGTGTGAAATTCATGGCTGGCTGAGGATGCACTGGGGATTAGAGAGACATCACTTTGCCAGGGTAGCACTGCTGTCACTGCAGGAGACCTCAGCCACACAAAGGGACATTGCTGGTCTGTCCTGCTTCAAAGCTGAGTCTTGGGGATGAGATTCCTCGATTCCCAGTGAGGTTACATGCTGTGTGACTGACAGCTGGATTGGGGCAGAATAAACCAGAGCGAGTTACACTTTGCACTGCCTGGGAATGGAGAGAGAAAAAAAAATGAGGGAGATGAGCAAAACATAATCTGCTGAATTTCTTATGTGGTAAGAGGATAGTTTGCTAGTGCACATCCAAAATTTCCCTGAGACACCAGCTGGGTGATTTTGCTCATTTGGCTGCATGATAAAAGAGTCAGATGATTACAATAATTTCATCTGCTCCAAAATTACAGTAAAATAAAAATCTATGTTATGGGACCCTGATGTCTTGCAAAGCTTTAGTTTAGATAACAGCACTCTCCTTAGGAGAAATCTCTAAGTTTTGGAGGATGTCTTCTCAGTATCAAAGTAGTTGTATAAAGAAAAAACAGCGTATTTAAACAGGATACTGGGTAACCACGAAATGCTTTTTTGTTCCCCTGATCAAGGATGAATATTTTAAGTAGGCATCAATGTCTGTATTAGGGATCTATAAAGGACTCAAGTAAAACAGAAGCTGGTGGCTGGATGTGCACTGACTGGTGAGGTGTTAACAAGGTGTTATTTCTGAGACTCATAAATCAGCAGTGCTTTAGGTGATGGGGGAGAGAGAAGAGCAGCTCTAAAAGCATAACCTCGCTGGCCTCTTTTTCTAAACTGTTGATCTATCTCTAAAAGAGGATTTGCCCTGCTGTTCTAATAAGAGTGATAATATATGTGTAATTAGAATTTAATAATTATTTGTGTGACTGGATCTACTGCGTAAGCTGGTTCAAGTGATTGTGTAACCTTTGCATTGTGTTCATTATCTAATGTTAAAATAACAGCTGGAAGTTGAGAGACTGACATGCAGTTTTAAAATTACAGAGCTTGAAATTGCTGCTGTCTGTAAACATATGAAAATCTATTAATGACCTTTGAGCTCTCTGACTGAAAATGTTTTGTAACATAGAACACATTAAAATTGCCTGCTACTATAGTGCTTCCCATTTCTCAGCAATTGCCTAGGATATAAATGAATGTTTTGCCTCTGCCACAGATATCAGACTATTTGAAACTATTCTAGGAAGCCCTGAGGATATATTGAAACATTTGGCTGCTCATTGTTTGCTCAAGCAAACCAGTTATGGAAGAGCTGCTCAGGAGCACGTGCTGTGCTCAGCCCCTGGATGTGGGAGAACATCTCTGCTGGCCACACTGGCAGCTGCACTGCTCAGTGCATCTCTCCAGCAGCACAGCAGCAGAGCAGGGGTGGCCAGGGTGGCACAGGTGCTCTGTCCTGGGCTTCTCCATTAGCACATCTGACATTTAGGCAGTTAGGAAGGCATCTCTCTCTGCTAGAAGTCATCCTGCTCAGAGCGTTCCCCTTAGGTTGCAGTGATGTGCTATGGGCAGCTGTTTCTGGAGGAGGTTGGCTTCTGCATATTTCCTCTTGTTGAACCATTTATATTTCTTGTTGTTTGTTTCCCAGACAGAAGAAAACCACCAGAGGACTAATTGTTGAATACACATTCTAGAGCTCATGACAGCTGAACTGAAAATTGTTGCCTACCACTGAGGGCAACTGCAGAGTTGGTAAAAAAAATGCCTCTAGTGTCATGGTGCTTAAATATAAAGGAATTTATGAAGCAGCCAGCACTGGGGGATGAGGATGTGGCTGTTTTTATTTCTGGAGACTCTCACCCCTAGAGCAGAGTTGGCAGGAGCGAGTTAGCGAGCGCTCGTCTGCCCTGGCTGAGCCCAACTGCAGAGCTCACAGCCCGAGGAGCCTTCACCCCTCTGTTCTGCAGCACCCCTGGGAGCTGCACCTTCCTGCAGGGTGGCAATAAAGAGTGTAGGCTGGGAGCAGAGTCTAAGTGTCTGCAGTTACTGGTAGAGTGAACGTGTTTGAGGCTGTCACTGTGGGAGATTTGTCTGGAGCTTCCATGCTCTAGGTCCTACTGCCTGAAGAGCAGCACATTTTTCATGGCTGTGTTTTAAAAGTATGTACCATTAAGTGAATGTGTGGTGGAATCCTAAAAAATAGGGAAAAACTTCATATTTAGCAAGTGGAAGCCTTGAATTACTTGAGAAATCGGGCTGAGGTTCTTGAAGTCATGACCAAGCTACCTAAGGTTACAGCTGCAGCTCTTCAGTCTCAGTATGAAGCTACGCACGTGGGAGTCAGGACAATCATACTGTGGTTGTTGTGTATTTCACACTGTGAAGATCAGCACTTGAAATGCAGGAGCAGAGATGGAGGAGAGCAATTTAGGCCCCTGCCTTTGGTAAATGAGCCATGTGTCCAGTCCATCTGCCCAGCCTCAGCTTGGCTCAACTCCATTTCCAGAGTCCAGCTCATGGAAGCATGACATCCCCCTCAGCAGAGGTAGAAGCAGTCAGGTCTTCTCCTTTTGTTCCTAATTTTAAAGAGAGATGTAGTATTTCTAAGCATTCCTGTCTATAGTAATAAATAGGCTGGAGGCATTTTTACTTAACAATGTGTTTCTGGTTTTATCTGACTAGCTTAGCTGAAAATTGGTAATGATGAATGCATCCAGCTGCTGTACCAGTTTGTCCTGGTAGGATCTCCCTGCCTTTTCCTTTGGCAGCTTAGGGCCAGCTGGGGACTGGGGGTTGTGTTACCTTCCAGGCGAGACTGGAAATGAGGGATGAAATGCCACATCTGGCTTTAGGGAAGGAGCTGCTCCTTCAGGTCCAGATTCTGCCACTTGGTGGGAGCTGTTTGAATTCAAGGAGTGCCTGTTTGAATAATCTGGGGAGAGGAAAATTCGTTCAGATTAAGTGTTTAAAGGCTGCTCTGTCAAGAAGCATGCGTTTGCTGGCTGTCAGCAGTGAGGGCTCAGCAGTGTCCTTGGATATTGGCACACTTGAGGAATGTCTTCCCAAAACACTGGCCCTGGAGTGTGTGCCTGGCTGTGTCACTTTGCTTACTTGCTGGACACCTGTGGAAGTTACTTGAGATGGATGGCCCCAGGTGACATTCTTCAAGATGGGGATGTTTTTGCATAGTCTTTCACTTGTGGTGCTACTGCCATTCCTGATGGGTCCCTTGGGAAGGAACTCCTGTGAGGATGGGAGTTTGCAGGAAGGGTGTGCTCAGCACTCACTCCTGGCAGTGCAGCGATCAAATCAGCTGGAGAAGGTGCTGCCTGACAGGCACAAACTCTTTCCAGCTCCTTTGTACACTACATAAACCAGGCAGGCTGAGCTCCCAATCTTGGCTGCGAGCAGCTTCAGCCAAAATGTACTTTTTATCTGCAGTGGAAGCTGGGCAGGGTGGCCTGCTGGTGCATGGGCAGCAGCACCTTTCAGCACTCCTGCAGCCTGTAAAAGCTGGGCAGGCTGCACTTGCAATATGCCTCATTTCACCTACCTGAAAATGGTGCCCCAGCTTCCCTTCAATCATTTAAGCTCCCTTGCTCTCTGACACACTTTCCGCTGACAGTAATTCTGTGAGCGCTCGTCGGGCATTTACTGCCATCACTGGAGGAAATACTGATGGCTTCAAATGGGATCATTTCCTTTCTGATGGACAGCGAGCACCTGTGGGAGCCCTAATAGCTGTGCAGTGTCTGTGAGCAGGCAGCCAGGAGGATGGTGCAGTTCTCTGCAGCGAGGCACCCGCAGGCTCTGAGAGGAAATTGGAGGAGAGGGAGAAAGTCACGCCTGGCTGCCCCTGGAGTGCAGCTTCACACGGGAGATTTTGTGTATCCACCTCCCCCATGGGTGATGGTGGACGAGGGTTTGTACCAAAAACGTGGACAGCTCGCATTTGTGGGGATTTCCTTGGCCCCTTGCTAAAGTGAAGGTGTGTGCATTCTTATTTTTATTGTCCCCACAAATGAGTGTTAAACACTCTGTTTCCAGGTACTTCCTACTCCTTCTTCCTACTAGGAAGGGGAGGACTTGATTTTTCCTTGAGTAACTCTAGCTATGATATTTTATGCAAAATCTCTTTTTAGGATTTTTTTTTTTAGGGCTTCAGCTCTCAGGAGGGGAAAAATCCTAGAAAGAGATTTTCCATAAAATATCATAGCTACAAGTCACTGAAAAGGAAGGGAACAGTATCACCCCCTTTCTCCTCAGTATTTAAAAACAATTACTGCTCAGCACGGTATCATTATTTATTCAGGTCATGGGCAAACAAAAAGAGCAATCAAAGCCTTGTAAATTCAACGTGGATTGAAATACGTTTAAAAGAATAGTGAACTGACCTTCCTTTTTGTGATTTTTGACTATGTTTTGTTGAAGTAACATTTGTCCAAGCTTTCTGTACTTGGTACTGTGTCTTTGAGGTTCTAGAAGCAAAGGTCTTAATTCTTGGGAGACATAACAAGTGGGCGTTCAGCAGAGTATAGCAGCTTGCTCTTCAGCTATTCATAGGTGACAGGAACATATCCTCTGGTAATAAATTTGAGTGTTTCAATTACAGTAAGTTTCTTGGTTCATCCACTTGTATTTTTAAGTTAAATCATGTATCATAAACCTGAAAACCAGTGTCAGCTTCAAATGTCTTAACATTTCCAAATCTGTCTTGTCAAAAAGTCATCTTATTCTTGAGCTAAGCATGTGACAGGGTCAGAGCAAATGTGATGCATTTTAAAAAGCAGGACCTAAACTCATCTGGAATATGTCAGCTGTGAAAGGAGAATTGCAGTCCAAGGTTAAACAAGCAAGGATTTCATTTGCAATCATTTTAATTGATATTGATTGCGCTGCTTGAATGTCGGGTCAAAACAAAAAAGTCACTTCAAATCTTGACTCTTGTTTCTGCCTTTTAAAACAGCTTTAGTGTCTTTGGCTGAGAGGCTGGGGGGGCTTGAGTTATGTTTGCAGTGAAGTTCGCAGTGGGGGAGAAGAGAGGGCTGGAAAGTAAAACAAACAAGTGTGTGTTCTATTACAGGAGAAGTGAGAACTTGCCCATGGGTGGAAATCCAGCTGTGCGGCTGGGCATGCCAGCAGACTGCTTCCCAAAGAGCCCAGGGCTCTGGGACTGTGAGCCTGGGCTGGCCTCCTGCCCTGGGGCTCCAGCAAGGAGCCCCAGTGCTGAGCTGTGGGCCAGCCCTGGTTCCACACTCCTGCCCCTGGCTGTCCTCTCTGCCAGCAAACCCTGCCCGCAGCTCAGGCTTCTCCCCTCTCCCACTCTTAAATGTGCTGCTACTAATTCTCGAGGTCTCCAGTTGTGTTTGCTGCCTGTTCACCCTGCTGAGTTCAAATTCAGTCACCTTGGTGTGGTCCTCCCTGATGCCCTTCAGTGGTCCTTTCTTATCCCTTTTTTCTTTCCTTATTATTCAATCTCATTTCATTTGCCTGTTGGCTATTCATCTCTTCTTGTGCTGGCTCCTGTTCTTGCAGTGGTTTCTCTCTCTCTACAGACCTGTCTTCAAATCCACACTTTAAAGTTAGTCTTTCATGTACTTTTCTCATGTATATCTCCACTATTATCTTTCCATTTGAATTACTGTCTCCTGTGTTCCCTTTATGCAAATAAATGGTAGGTTTGTGTTAGTAGTAGTCCTGTCTGTATTTGTAATGTGCTTTGTCTGCTTAGAAAGCACAAGAACATTGTCAGCAATTGTTTCTGTGGTGCTGTTCTATAAACTGAATATTAGGTCAGTGGGAATATTTAAAAAATAACCTACTTAAAAATCTGTTTCAGGTCCTTTCTGAGCTGGGATCTCTCCCTGAACTATTAAACAATTGACAACCCTACTGCTAATTGCATGCTAAAGTTGATACAAGGATAGATGGTGCTCAGATCCTCAGGGGCTTTTCCATTGCAATTTTTTGAGAGAAGCTGGAGGCAGAAACATGGGCAAGCAGGGTCAGTTTCGGAGGCTGTGGTGTTTTTTATTTCCTTTATGTGGATCCTTCTCCTGTTTGATGTTCGGTAGGATATTTCACATTGCCCAACTTAAGGAATAAGTGCTGCAGTGAAGAGCTGTGGAGAGAGAAGCTGGAGGCTGTCTTCCTTCTGGGAAATCAGCCCATATAATCTTGTGCAGTTGGCAGAGGCAGTCTGGCAGGAATGGAGTGTAACCAGTGCTTGGCTGAGCCTCACAGTGTCCAATGGGCCCTGGGGATGGGGGATTGTAATGGACTTGATTTTGCACCAGGGCTGCGTTTTGAACTGACGCTCAAGGGCTAAGGATAGTTATTTTATTATCTGTAGGTGTTATTTTTTTACCTTCTGCATCCCAGCAGCAGACTCGAGGGTTTTCATCTGGCTGTGTGGGTTTTGGACATTTTCTTCAGGCTCTTTAAGTGTTCCCTGTGTATGAAAGGTATTTACAACCACAGCCTTCCCCTGCACGCTTTCTGAGATCTCAGAGCTGTGTAAATTCAGAGGATTAAGGCCGAGTTTGAGCTGGGCTGAGCAAACAGGCAGTGATAACTCCAGCCAGAGGATGGCTGTGGGATGTGAGCTTGTGCCAGGCTCCTCCAGGGCTGACCATTATTTCCTGATCAAACAGAAAACATGGAGCCCATTGTGCAGAAGTGTCTTGCTGTGGCATTTTAGGGGTAAGAACAGTCTCATTCTGGAGCTGAGGGCTGTGCACCCACATTATTCCCAGCTTTGCCTATAAACTGGGTAGTGTGTACCTTGAGTGTCTTTGGAGACTGCAGCTGTGCCTTGCTGACAGAAGAAAAATGGCTTTTCAGGAAGGAGTGTTCCAAGTGATTGAGGGCTCCTGCCAGATCTGCTGCAAGCAGAGATGCAATTGCATAACTAGCTTGGGCTGACTGTGATGGAAAAAGAATCACAAAGGTTTTTATAGTGGACTCCCAAAATCTGTTGGGTTGCCAGCCTTTGCCAGGGTCTTTGTGAGCGACTCTTCACAGCTGCTGCTGTGAGAGGTTTTCCAGGCAGAGCTGGAGGAGGTGCCACAACCCCATCTTCAGCTGAAGTGTTCCTTGGTGTCTGTACATCCAAATAAACAAATAGGGAGATAGAATCCGTGTGTTTCATGGAGGAACTGCCAGGAAAGAGGCTCTGAAGAAAGGCCTAATTCTTCCTTATCTGTAGCCATGCAGCCAATTAGAACCATCTGCACTCCATCTGCAGCCCCTTGTCTGTCTGGGCTGCAGATGGAGAGGCTGTAGCCTGCCCTGGAAGGTGTCAGAGAAACTCTGAAGTGAGGACAGGTAGGAGACAGTCCTGGAAGCAATGAGTAGTAAGGAGCAAAACAGTTTTCTGTGTTCTGGAGCAAGATTAAGCAGTCTTGTTTCTGGAACTGAGAAGAGAGAATGGGCCTGGACCCACCAGCCTTCCCTGGAGAAGGGGATTTACTGCACTGTCACCTTTGTGACAGCCAAGGTGGTCACATCATTAGGCTCCTGGGCTGGCCAGAAACCACAAGGCTGATGTGAAGACCTATTGACTGTGTGGTCTGACTTCAGATACTGTCACTGTGTGAATCTGCAGGTTTTACCTGATGTGCAGAGGGTGAAAATATCTGCTGCTCTGGGCTTGCCTTGGGGGCAGGCTCCAGTGGGGCAGTTTGTCAGGAGGCCAGTCTCACCTGCAGGCTGGGATTTCTGGATTGAAAGTCCAGTCAATGCACCAGTCAAGGTGCATCAATAAATGTCCCCTCTTGTGATGTACTGTATATTCTGGATGTGCTTAAATTTTCCAGCAATTGCCTGTGCACAAGCACAGATGCACATCCAAAAATAGTAAGCTCTTGTGCTAAGTGAGGTCCCCAACTTGGAGGTCATAAACTTTAGTAAAAGAGCAATCACTGGAAGGCTCTTTTAGTAGAGGAAATAGAAAGGAAACAAAGGAGGCAAGAACAGAAACCCCATTAGCCCCCTCCTGCTCTGTGCCTGAGGCTGCAGAGGTCTGCATTTAGCAGTGCCTGCTGTCACCCTCTGTCAGCAAGGACATGCTGAGTTCAGTGTCCTGCCTTGCCAGGGAAAACTCTTGTGGGCTGTGTCCTCTGCTGAAGCAGGGAGAAAAGGGACTCTGGAGTAGGTTTTCTTGTCACACAAACGTGGCTTTGTCCCTGTGGCTGCCCCAGGTCTCCCTGCACTGTCCCCCCACTGGAGTCAGGAGCAGCCTTGGGGCTTAATTCATGGCTGTTTGGAAAGTGCTTGAGATTCTTGGATGGCACTACAAGTGAATGAATTATTTCCTTGGCTTTGATCCAGCTATAACTGTATTTCATGAATTAATTTTGCTAGTAGCTCAGCGATGAGACAAGCCTTAAATCTCCAGACAAAATAGGGATGAAAAGCTGCATTTCGAAGTAGGAAATTTTGTAGGATTCAGTAAGGAGAAAAACAGAGATTTGTGGACCAGTTCTGTGGTGAAAGGAATCATCTGAAAACCTGCAGTGAATGTGCTGTGGGTACCAAGGGAAGACTTTCCCTAAAGCATTAACAGAGGCCCAACCACCATGTGAAGCTAGATAGAGTTTAAACCAAAAAGGTAATTTATTGGCTTTGAAGGCATCCTTAGAAATGAATATTGCCCCTCAAGCCAGGAGTGCATGATTTTCTGGTGCTCTCAGGTGGTGGCATTTCCCTGCCCCAAGCTCCTTTCTCCCCCATCAGGGGTCCATGTCACCTCATGCAGCACCTTCCTTGCACCTGCTGCCACATCACAAGCTGCATCTGGCTTTGTGAAGAAGTGCCTGTTTGTGCTGATTCCTGTTTCTAATGTTTTGCTGAACATCAGTTAGCAGATGCCATTTCCACGTGACAAGTTTTTGATTAGTTACTGAAGATTAGCAATTTGATTTTTATCTCAGTAGCTTCCCAGTAAACAGCACAATATGACCTTCTTCAATTGGCATCTTGAACTGCTACTTTAAAATGTTATCTTTAAACTAAAAAACAAAGTGAGAAGTTCACAGTGATTTATATTCCTTTATCATTCATAGATAATAATGCCAGACAGGTGTTTTCCTTGCTCTTTCCCTGGTAATGGACTTGGCAAGTTGAGCTGTGCTCTGTGCCTCCATGACAATGCTAGTTATTTTAATTTTGGTGGAAGAGTTGTATCTTTGGGGGTTTTCAACTTGATATATCTGTGTGTTCCCTAAGAGCAGCCTCCAGCCCCACAGGACTCCTGTGCAAGCTGCACAGGGGTTGGGTGCTGGCTGATTCCCTGGGAGCCTGGGCTGGAATTGAAACAGCTCTATTTTATTGCCTTGGTTCTAGTTTCAGTGTGTCTGTGACCCTAAAGTGCCAATGCATCATCTCACTTCCCAGGGAAGGGTAACTCTAAACAAGTGAGTGATTTGGAGTGGAATCAGCATGTTGCACACTGAGGCAGTCAATTCACTAATTAAAGGAGAGGGGGAGGAAGTAATCTGGAGCAATCAGCAGGGCATTTCATTCCAGTTCCTAATTTTCTTTTTTTGTTGGGCTTCGGTTTTTGAGAGACTGGAAAGCTAATGATTTTCATGAGCTCTTTTGCAGCACTGAAGGTGTGTGCATTGATGTGAGCAGTTGTATTGTGATCTCCATTCATGTAAGATACAAATACCTGTCATGTAACTGCTTGAGTCAAAAGCGAGGCATTTAGAAAAATATCTGGGGCTGAGTTTTGGCATAATAAGCAATGCTTTTAGGGTATTTCCTAATCTATTTACGTCACATTAAAAATAATAGGAATAGATATCCTGCAAAATGTTCCCATAAGAATTCAGTTTTTATTCTTGAGTTAATAAAAGACATAAGGGACAAATGTATCTAGCTGTAGAGACCCAATGTCACAGTGATTTGTCATATTATTTCTTCAACTCCTTTTCCACACGGTGTGCATAGAGAGAGTTTGGTACACTGTCACTGGAAGTTCAGCTTCCAGTCCTCAGAGATGCCAGGGATAGCAGAGCAATCCCTTCTCTGATCTCACTTCCAGTGTTAATCATTATGACACGACATACCTGCTTTTAAACTGTGCTTAGATTGTGTGCTACAGCCTGGTTCGGGGCAGACACTTAACACTTCCAAGTGTTCAACCTCTGTTGTGTGTTTGGATCCCATTGATCTCTCTGGCTCAGGGAATTTGTGGTAGGGCTTTAGAAGTGCCTTTCTCCATATGAATGCTGCTGTGAATCAGAGACTGTCAGCCCCAAGGGGGGTCTGATACTTCTCAGATCAGAAACAAAACAAAACCCACCTCTGTTTCAGTTGAACAGTTGAAGGCTTCCCTTCAGGATGCTGATTTGTTCATGTGCTGTTGACTATGGTTTCTGAGTTAATCTGAAGTGAGCTCATTTTCATATCCAGTTTCAGCATCACTGAAATTATTCAAACACATAACCTGGAGAATATTCATCCTAATGTAATCTAAAATTACTGTTTGTGTTGTGCATGCCTAATTATTCATCTTAAGTCATCTCTGGAAGATACATACTGTCTTGTTTGTGGTTTTATTCAGTATTTATACAGCTTAATGCTTAAAGGTAGCTGCAAAGAACATAAAGAACTCACAATTCTCTTTCTTAATCTCTTTTACAGAAGGACATGTCACTAAAGCCTCAGGAGCGGAAGGAGAAATGGGAGAGGCATCCAGGCAAGAAACCTCGAGAATCTGAGAACTGTGTATCTGCTGAGCCAAGTGAGAATGGCCATAACAACGATGCGGGGAGCTCAGAGAGAGAGGCAGACAGAGGCAAGGAGCGGATGAAGAAGAAACTCCCCTTGAAGCTATCCAAACAGGTAGGGAATACTCCTCACATGAAGAGACTCTCTTGGCCTTGGGCACTGTGAAATGTTGGCCTTGCTGGTAGGTGAGGCTGTCCATGTAATTGGCTTCTCTGGTTACCTGTGCTGGTGAAAACAATGAAGATTTGTGGCCAAGTGCATAAATCCTGTGTTGAGGGCAGGTTCCATAAGCCAGGTGCAGTGAGAAATGCAGGCAGGAGCAGATCTCCCTGGTGCCTGCAGCTTTGAGACAGTGCAGTGGTGTGGTTCATACAGTAGATTTGTGGCCCTGATGGTCTTGAACACAAGTGGGAATCATCCATCAGATCAGATTGTAACCTCCTTTGGAGGATTTGTGCTGGGCAGTGTGCACCTGGAAGCTGCAGGCTTCTGTGTCCATCTCATGACTGGAGCTTGACTTAGCCTAAAACAGAGTTGAGGAGGAGAGACTGTTTGAGTATTTTAGAAGTGGAAAGTAATTTTGCAGGAAGCTGTGCTCTGGGCAGTCTTTCCTGTGTATTCCTGTGCATTATTAGTTTTCCTTCTAAAATGTGGTAGAGCATTAGTGAAGGAAGAATTGTGATGCTGGAGGGAATTATTCCAGAGACTCCATCTGAGCCACAGCGTGTGCAGGGGGGCAGGTGACAAAGAAAAGGCACTGAGGCTGGCAGGCTCTTTATCACTTAACTGCTGCTCAGCAGGGAGGTTTGTTAGTGACTTAGTGTGCATTCATGGCTGGCAATCCCCGTGGCACAGCAGCATCTCTCCGTGGACACTTTCCCAGTTGTCCTTAACAGGGTGCCAAGTGGCAGCCAGTGGGAACACCAGTGTACTTGACCTTCCAGCATTTGGTCCGAGCTAGGAAACACACTAAGATGAAAAAGTGGGTTTTATTCTCCATTTCTCCAGCAGAAAAAGAGCTGTTTAACTCGAGCCACCTTCTGTTCTGTGAAACTAATCCTATGTGTGTGCCAGACAGCCAAAGATTGAATTGTCCAGTTACTGGAAATGTTTTTTCAGACTGGCAATGCTTTAACATTTAAAAATGTGGTGAAGGTTATGTCATGAAACCCTCCCCTATAACTTCTCCACCACACACTCTTTTGTGTTTCAGCATATTGATTTAGAAGGGCTCATCACATGTTAAGTTAGAAATTCTCATGGTCTGGTGAAAGTTGTTTCTTCAGTTCTATTACACTGCAGGAAATCCAGTGCATGGCAGGGAATTGCATATTTGTGGATGTGTGAGACAGTGGGGAGGTTCCCCCTTCCTTCAGGAGGAAAAGGTTGTTAAAAAAGACATCTTCTACATGAAATTTAAAACTCTGTTTCACATAGCTGTGTCCACTAGGGATTTCATGGCACTTCACTGAAGCCTCTGGGGTAAGAGATTTTGTTCCACTGGCAGACCCTGATTTCTCTCATACTCTGCTGCCTTAGTTTCCCAAATATATAGCTTATTGGTAATTCAGCTTTGGACAATGAGGACATTTTTACTTATTTATTCTGAATAGTATTTGGCTGCCATCAGTGGTTAAATAGGGGATTTGCTGCCACATTCATAAAAACCTGAATTCAACTTCCATTGTTTAATATTTTTTTAAAAACCTGTAAGGATAAGTAACAAACTCTAAAAAGAGTGAGGAGCTTGCACAAAGAGTATAAAAGAAAACCTGTGATGAGTGACTCATTAATATATGGTGCCTCTTTAAATACGTCACACTTAGAATTCCTCTCTTGTGGGAAAGGGAGATTTTTTTGAATACCTGCTATTATCCTAGCTGATACAGTTGTGAAAACCAGACAAGTTTGGAGGTTTGTAAACTTGATGAAAGTAGCAGCAAAATCTAAGGTACATAAACTAGGCTATTTTTAGTTCAAGCTCATTATGCAAATTCAATAATTTTTCTTTTTAGTAATCACAAAATTCACACCTAGAATTCTGGCATTTCCTGCCAAGCTGTCTGGACAAATTTGCTGTAATATTAAGTTTCCTGGAATTTGGGGGGTGAATTTTGCATCTCAGGGTTATTAAACATAGATTTATACCTATTTTGGATAACTTACTATAATTAATGCTAATTATATTGAGATGTTGCTTAGAAATTGCTGTTCAATTTGAAGCTTCCCTTCTACTCTCATCCCTTCTCTTCACAATGCTACTGAATTGTCATCTTTTCTATGCAGCCTCCTCTAATAAATCAAATTGGGCATTATAATTATGGCATTCTGCTAATCCTTGTAGAGAGGTGCAAAGTGGTAAGCTGATTTCACTGCCAGGTTGTCTGCTTTGTGTAGAAAATTAGATTTATACTTCACTCCATTTGACAAAGCATCCAGATTGCTATTGCTCCTGAATATTTGGTTGTTCTGTACCTCAGGCTATGGGGAGAGGGCTGCAAGAACCAATCTGTCCTTTCCAGCCTATTACTCCCAACTGTGTATAAAAATCATTCAAACACATTTATCTCTTGCTGTAACTAAGCAGAGGGAGAAAAAGGCATTTCAAATGGTCCTTTAGTCCAAGATTTGTCAGAGTTTGGGGCTGCTGTCAACACATGTACGCAGGGAAAGGCGCTGACTTGAAACTGCTGCTCTGCAGTGGGGATCAGCAAAAGCTCTTGCAGTCACCAGCATCAGGTATGTCAAGGAGTGAGAGTGTTCAGAGCCGTGGTGTTTTGGTGTAGCCTGCAGTAAATCCAGCCCCTCTGAGAGGCTGCAGCTGCCTCCAGCACAGGAGCATTCCTTGCAAGTCGAGTTCATTGTCGTTTCCAAAGGCCATGTCCAAAGCCAACCCAGTGGGTGAGGGAGAGGAATCCCCACCACAACTGCAGACAGTGCTGGTGGGGGAGAGCAGCCTATCACCCCCTTTAAGGGATTTAAAGAGTTGGATGTATAATTTGATTAGATTAAGTAAGAGGTAGATATATGATGAAACCCCTCAGTTCCAGTGCTCCCTTATGTCTCCTCTGTTGTTCTTCTAGTTTTTGGAGAGTCACTCTTTGAACTTTGAGTCACTCTGATTAGTCTGGGCTGAGCTGTTCTTCTCTTTTCTGGTTTCATTTTTGGAGTTGCTTATTCCTTTGAACGTCTGAGCACTGTGGATGTAGAACAGTTGGGGTTTTGATTTTTTTTCCCTTTTTTTCTCACCTGTAGGACACGTTGCCCTTTCTGTACAATGACCACCTTCTGAAAAGAGTTGTGGCTAATAGGAAAGAGTTGCTGTTATTTCCAGTCAGCTTAACCTCAAGCTCTCTGTTTAGTCAGCTCGGGAGCATCATGGTGTGTTGAATATATTTAGCTGTTAAATGTGGCTGTAATAACACAGTGTTCTGCAGATAGTCATTTGTCACGAAGATTAGTGTCTTACACCTCCTCCTTCCTTTTCTCACCCACTGTTTAAATCACCCGAGATGAGGGAGAGCCTCAGAGGAGCTGAGGAGAGCAGGGTGGTGCAGCATGTATTTAGTGCTCATAAATAGCCTGCTGGGTTTGGAGCCTGCAGGAGAGGGCAGGGGAGTTAACAGGGTCGTGCTGCTCCGGAGGCGTGACACCTCTGAGACTTCAGCAGAGCTTCCTGGAGAGGGAGGGAAGGCACAGCTCATTCCCGAGCCTCATTCACTCCCCAGCCTTCCCCAAAATGCTGAGTGTATTGGTGATTAATGTATCGTGTTGCTGGACTGGAACTGCTAAATTGCATTAACAAGTTTGATTACCTATTCATGTGGTTTCTCTGTGATGCTCATCATCTCGTTATCCAACATTCATTAATGGCTGTAACACCCTCCCTGCCCCCCAGGAGGGCTGAGCTCTGGGTTACTGCTGATCTGAGCTAAAGGTGATACACTAAGTCATTTTTTCCATCCAGGATGCACGTTGTTTCATCTGATGTCTAGGTGAAAATTGATATCTCCTTTTCAAAGCATTTACGTACCCTTGGCCCCATTTTGTGCCTGGTGGTGGTACTGAAAGGCTGTGGGGCCTTTCCCAAGACAGGTCTGGAAACTCATCTGCATAATGAAATACTGTGGAAAATTTCCCTTGGCATCCTACTGCTCATGCTGGCAGTTGGGCAATAGGACTGTGAGGCTGCTTGAGTTCTGCTTGTATTTTTCAGATAATGGTAAACAGTATTTATCATGTTCGGATTTGAAGCTGCCGGTGGGCTGGAGGCAGTGTGTGCTCAGTGGTGCACGGTTCAGAGGCTGAAATGTCCCTTTCTTAGCTGAGGTTCAGCAGCCACGTAGGAGAGTGAGTCTGAAAAATAACCTTTGGAGTCTTTGTCTTTAGCCAGAGGACATGGATATGCCTATTCTTCCATGGCTTAATAATGTAGCATTTGGAAGCTGAATTGTGTCTAAGAGGGTCTACATATAACAGTAACTTATTCTGTTACCTTCAGTATCTCAGCTACTAAAACCCAGTGAATTCTAGGCAGTCAGCTTACTGAAAAAGAAAAGAAAAAGAAGAAAGGTTGCCTTTAATGTGGGTTTTGGTGATTGGTTTGGTTTGGTGTGTGCTGCTTTGGTGTTTGCATTTCACTGCTTTTGAACACTGAAATTATACAAACTAGTTTCTTTTTGTTTCTAATTGATGTTACCCTTTTTGTTAGCAGATATTGTTATTTAAACCTTCTTTGAAACTAAACAACAAAGCAAGAGGAATAAAAGTCCATTTTCTTTTAATCAGAAAAACGTTGCTTAAAAGCAGGATCCATTTCTACCTTTGTAAGTACAAGAATGTACAATTTGGACATGAAAGCTCATGCACCGATTTTTTTTTAAGCAGGGAGAGCTTAAAAAAAAAAGTGTTGGCTGGGAGAGCAGGGCTGATAAGGCAGTGCCATTACCTGTGTGCAGCTCTGCCATTACCTGTGGCCAGGCTGTCTGGCCAGGAAAACCAGAGCTTGGCTTCCCCCAGTGCTCTGGCTCCATCCAGAGTGGACGTGGCTGGAGTGGAGGTCACCGGGCTCGGTGAGCTGCAGTGCTGGGCTCCAGCAAAACCTTCCCAAGCACCAACTCCCTCCTGAACCTCTGAGCAGCCTGGCTGCTCCAAAGCTCCTGGGGAGGGTGTAGGGCAGGGTCCTGGCCCCGGGGATTTGGGAGGAACCCTTGTTCCGGCTGAGCAGATGGCCCTGCCCTGCTCTCTGAGCTAATCTGCAGCTGCAGAGGCTGCACAGCTGCCGGGGAATGCACTGGGGAGCAACGGTGCAAAGCGCTGAAATGGGCAGCACGGCATCCAGGCATTAGGTTTGCTAATCCAAGGCCTGAAATCAGCCTCATTTCAATCAATAGCAATCTGTTTGCACTGTCAGGAACTAATTTAAAAATCTGCTTTAAGTCCTGGTTAGGCACTTGGTATTCTGTTTTTTGGATCAAAGTAGAGGGGAGCAGTGGGCATAGCACAGCAGTGGCAGGAGGAGGAAAAATCTTTTGTAAATAAAAAGTGGATGTTTATTTCCCAAATGAAACCCTGCTATTACAAAGAAGCGCTGTTGTTTTTGCTAAATTTATCCAAGAATTCATCAAGATTCTTGAAGTGGCTGCAGAGCCTGCTCTGCAGCAGAGGGAGAACTTTGCAGTGTGTGCAGTTTGTTTAAAATGCTGTACCAACACTAGACCATTAAAGTCTGCATTATAGCTGTGGCACAGGTAACTTCATCATGGGATTGCAGCCACCTTTGGAGAGCTAGAGCACAGCTTCCATAACAGATTTCTGTAACACACTGCTTCAGGAGTAGTGCAAAACAGTGCCATAAACCCTCTGGGAACTGTGACAGGAGGCGGCCTCTGCTTAAGCCAGAAAAAATGTATTTCAAAACCCTCTGCAGTTCTGGTAGGGAAACATAAATGGAAGAGATCTTGCTCATTAGAATTGTAGGGTGTCCAATTATTTTTAGACTAATGCTGAGGCATGAAACATAACAGTATGCTGGATTTTACTACACTGCAAATATTATTTTCTGAACAGTGATGTAAAGCATGTTTTGGCTGCTGGAAGTGTGATATATAAGAGAATGTGGCTTTGTTTTTTTTCACTGAGTGGTGAAACACTTGCTTGTGTGTACCAGTGGGTTCCCCTTTTGTAGCTGACCCTCCTTTGCCAGGATGGCTGCTCCATGTGCCCCACTTGTCTCTGCTTTCATAGAGCTCTCCTGATTCTTTCAGAGAGGCTCAGCTGCCTGTGCTGGGTTGGGCAGGGCTGGCTCACCTGGCCAGAATTTCAGTGCCATGGGCTTTTCTTGAGTGGGGATTTGTTCCTGGGTGTCAGAGCAGGCAGGGCTTGGGGCCCGTGGGGATGGGGATGCAGTGCTGCAGTGAGTGCCCTGCACGTTCACGTTCACTCAGTTCCCTGCTGTGTGTTTAAGGATCAGACTGCTGCTGTTACACATAACCATGCTGTGCTCACAGCTACACCCCAAGGCTTTGCCTGCAGCACTGAATTCTGCTTTCTTTGTCCCTGCTTTTCCTCTGCTCCAAAATTCCCATCTGTCCCCACTCACCTCTCCCACTTGCCAGCATCTGGGCAGCAGCAGGGTGGTCAGGCCTGCAGATGGCTGCTGGCACTTTTAGGACGTGTTGGAGTAGATTTTGGTGATGAAAGCACTGGATGCTACCAGTGCTGCCTGTGCTGGGCTGTCTGCAGTGACTGCAGCCTCCATCTGGGCTCCCCATGCAGCAGAGCAGGAGCTGCAGCCCCAGTGCAGCCTGGCTGAGCAGGGATCTGGAACTGGAATTGCACATTTTTAGGAATTTCCTACAGGGGACAATCCAGGGGAAGCAGCTCTCATTAGGCAGGAGTCATCCCCAGCAAACAGGGCTTGCAAACCTGATATTCCTGTTCAAAGTTAAGGCAGGTGGGAAAATTCAAGTGGTAGGAGGATAGTTAAGCCACGCTGGTGCAGTGTTAGGAAGTGATGTTACATGTGTGTGGAGAATCAAACCAGTTAAAAGCTCCATGTTTTAAAACTCCTGCTGGTCACCTTTAACTTCTCTACCTGCATTGAGATGACTGATAAGGACTTTAGGTCACATTTGCTTAAATACAGCCTCAGAGAGGAGCAGAATAAAGGGAAACAAGGCGATCCTCTCTTCTCGATGACAGTCTGTAAGTAGCTGTGAATGAATCTCATTACAGCAACTTCTTTTGAAAGGGAGAAATAAAAAGGAAATTTCATTGCTAACAACTTATGTGGCATTAGATGCTATAAAAAAGGTTGGTGGTGGTCATTGGTTACATTGTTATAAAAGAAGAGCTAAATGGTCTGTAATTTAGAGAAGGGGATTTAATTACATGAAGTAATTTACAGGAAGCTATAACCACTTGTATCTTTGTCTCTGTTGAATATAATTGGTTGACACAATGCACTAAGTCCTCTCTTTTCCTTCTTCCTTCCTCTCACTTTATTTGTGGTTTTTTTTGGGGGGGAAGTGGAAGGTACCAAGATAAAGCACTTCTGTTGGATCTTGTGATTTTAGCAAGTTGAAAAATGGAGTAGTGTGGGCTATTTGAATAGATTCAGAGCCCTGGCTGGAGGTTTTTATTGTACATCTCTCCATAGCTGTGAGCCAGGACATGTTCCAGGTGTCCTGGGAGATGTGTAGAGACATTATTCCCAGGTTGAGTATGGATGCTGCAGGAGGAGCTAGGACCCTGAAGGAGCCACAGTCTTTTTGGATGTTGTTCTTCTGATTTGGAGAAGAAGCATCTAAAAGATGACTTCATGTTGATTTAAGCATTAGCTGCCCAATATTTTAGCTAACTTTGCAGGAGAGGCTGGGATCTGTTACCTAATTGTAGCCTCTGTTCCTCTGCTTGCACCACATGTCTTAAGCATTAGCTGCCCAATATTTTAGCTAACTTTGCAGGAGAGGCAAATTACCTAATTATATTATATATTATATATAATTAGGTTATATATTATATATATATATATTATTACTGTTACCTAATTATAGCCCCTGTTCCTCTGCTTGCACCACGTTTGCATGATATCTGGGATGATCACAGGTATTTTTATTGGTGTGAAATAAGCACAATTGATGCAGACAGCCAATATTCTTCTCCTAGCACACTTCTCAGTGTGATGACTAAACCATCTGCGCCACACCAGTCTAAATCAGAGCTGATTTAAAACAAACAAAATGACATCCCAGCGTCACACGTGGTTGAGGCAGGATAAATACCTTTTTCATGAGGTGCTGTTAGTTTCCTCATGCAGAACTTGTCCTTGCTGCCTGCTGGCCGTGGATCTCAGCTTCTGCAGGAGGCTGCAGGGATACCCAGTGTGCCAGGATTGCTTTGGCAGCTGCCAGTCCTTGCCTGAAGTCATCAGTGGCACTGGCCCAGCTGACTTGGCTTTCCCTGTGGAAGCCTCAAAGCTCTGCTGTGTTCCACCTCTCAGTCCTCTCCCTCCCAGGCTGCAGCCTCGGGCAGTGTTACCCACATCCCTCAGCCTCTTTCTGGGTGGATTCTTAAGGGAGAGAATTTTCATCCTCCTGCCTGATGGATGGTTTAGTGAGCATACACAGCTTGAGTGAATTACCCACATCCCTCAGCCTCTTTCTGGGTGGATTCTTAAGGGAGAGAATTTTCTGCCTCCTGCCTGATGGATGGTTTACACCAGCTGCTGAGAGCATACACAGCTTGAGTGAGTACATCTCTGAAGGCATCTCTTAGGTAAAATAAGCTCTTGCATTTTTCCTTCAAGCAAGGTTATTAGTAGCTATTCAGGTGAATGCCATTGCACAACTGGTTTGGCAGAATCAGCCTATTTTCCCTTATGTTTTGTCTTAAAGAAACATCAATATTAACTAAAACCAGCAGGGGTTTGTGATAGTTTTAAAGCTCTTCCAAACTTACTGGTTGGGAGAGTCCTAAGATGTAGTTGGGTACATATCTTTTAACTCAATAGGTGAAATATCTTGTGTCTGTATGGAGGTTTTTCCCGCTATTAGCACTCCAAGTTGATTTGAAATTTTTTCTGAAGTTGAGCCTTGAAATTAATTTATTTTAAAAGAAATTCTAGCAAGGTTTCATGTGTTAATTTTAGGAATTGTACTTGTAAACTCTTGTTATTGTTAAATGCAAAAGTTGGTGGGTTTTTTCTTGTAGCTTTCTTTCAATTTTGCTTTTTTCTGCAGTTGGAATTGTCGAGATTACAAAGCATTCCTTGGGTAGCTGCTGGATTCTGAATGTTGGTGTCTAAAGTTGTGTAAATAAGTGCAGGTTTTTCAGTTTAAAACCAAATCTTTTATCTTCACGTTTTCTTCCCCATTCTACTTTCTTCTGGTTAAAGGGTTTCAGTTCAGCTCTAGGGAAAGGAGCACAGGCTCAACTCTTCCTTCATCTGCAGCTCCATTGCCAGTTGAAGCTGAAGATTAGCAGTGGCTTTCACTTTGCTCTCTGACATTTCCTCTTACAGCTCTGCTTGACTCATTGAACTAAATAGTAAAAACAAGGGGAAAAAAAACCCCTTTCCAGAGGAAATCTTATCCACTGGAATAATGTTGCTAAAAGAATCCAGGGAGGAGGTAATGGATCAAGTAGGGGGTGTTGTCCAGGGCAGCCTGACTAACAGTGCCATGATGAACAACCCTGTGATGCTGGAACATTGCAGCCTCCTGGAAAGTGGTGCTAGATCTCATGAAGTTGTTTTTCTCTTGGTTCTCAAAGCTTTCAAGTGATCATAGGGCAATATTTTGTAATTTGACATGACATTTATTGGCTGTAGTGTCAGTCAGAAGTATCTCTTTGGAGTTAGAGCTTCAGTCCTTTTAGGATGGAAGCTGGAGGTAGCTCAGCTGGACATTGTGGAGTACATCTGCAGCTTTAACATGAAAAAAAATTAATGTTCCAGTTTCCAGTAACTTTTTAGCTCCCGTGGAGCAATTTCAGTGTATAAAGGTGTAAATGGGGATGACAAAAAGAGTCGTATTGTGAGTGTTGCCTGAACTGAGAGCTTTGAACTTGTTCCACATTTGTACATATGCTCCTTTTCTTCCTGGTTCAGACTGCCAAAAGCAACGATATAAAAATAAAGCAGTTATCCTTTCCTTACTGCATAGGAGAGAACCATAACAGCTGAGCAAAGCTGAGGTCCTCAAAACCCAAACCCCACTCTGCAGAGCTGGATTTGGTGTTTTCCCACCACGTGTCCATGCCCTCTGTCAGAGGGGCTGGCAGTGTCACCTGCAATGTTCCTGGGCCATGGTGGTGTCTTGCCTGGGAGCCACTAGGGATTGCTTCCCCATTCTCGTCTCTCACTTTCCTTGCCACTGCCTCATTTTGTTCATAAAACAGCTTGTAATTGAGTGTTTGACAAAGAAGTGTTTACAAGCAGTGTTTCTTGTGCATAACTGCCTAGCTGAGGGGAATAACAATTTGGGTCTGAATTTCAGCCCTCCTTTGTCACTGTCGCATCATCGTCAGTGGCAGGGCTGTCTCTGCTTAAAGAGAAAGATGGATTAAAATTGTTACAGGGCATGGCACCCAAATGGAATTGTGTGGTCTTGGAAGAAGCTGCCAACTTTTCCTTGTGGCCCCTGCTCATCCTTTGTCAACGTCCTGATTTTGAGTGCACGGTGTGTGCTAATTAATTACCGGGTGTGGTGACTTAGGGTTTTTTGTATGTAGAGTCTGCAATTTTAGGGGGAATTCTATTCTGGCCATATGAAATGTGAAGGTTGGAGTTCTGCCAGGTTTTAAATCTTCTCTAGCCATTGTGGTGGGCGAGATGCTGTCCTAATCTGTGCAGGGTTATGGTTGGAGTTCAGTCTTCATGGGTTGAAACTGACAGTGCAGATGGGACCTGTGTAATCAAAATAAAAGCCACGTTTAGCTATCACACAGGAAGAAAGGGGCTCTAGGATTAAGCTTTTTAGTTCAGGCAGCATGTGGGTGTTTCAATTGTCCATGCTAAAACCCTTCTGCAAATTATGCCAAGCGGGCAGGGTGTGAAGGGAATAGAAGCAATGAAGTTATGCATGAGTAAGGAACAGCTCAGGCTTTATTTAGACCCATTATAGGCCATTAGCAAAGGGTTTTTTTCTTTAGAGGGGGGTGTCTTTTAAAGGGGCTGTTTGCAGGAATTAACATGTTTGTTCAGGAGTGATGGGAACAAGCAAAGGCAATCCCTAGAATCACCCACAGATAACCAGAGGCACACGGAGTCCAGGCTCACTCCAGGATGGAGGGCTGAGTGGGATGGTTCTCCTTAATGCAGGTGCCAGTCTGTGACTAAAACCCTCACACAGACAGAAAAGAAAAAAATCACAACATAGGAAACAAAAGTCATGCAGTCAGGCATGAGTAAGAGTGGTACTCAGCATTGTGGCCAGCGAGATTAATTCCTTTCCTGCTGCTTGATGCAAGCATGAAGTCATTTCTGTAGCAGGTTTGCCAGGGTCAAATCTGCTTTTCTGGGTAGAGTTATTGCTTATTGATTGATACTGGTGTGTTGAGCAAAACCAGACCTACAGTCAGAGCTTTACTGACCAAAGTAGGAGAGGGTTAATGTGATGACTGCCCTGCTCAGAGTTTCTGTGAATTAGTGCTGTTGCTTGTCAGAGTTATCTGACTGCAGCAATGTACTGAACTGTTAAATTCTGTACGAAGATCACCACACCACTCTCACATCCAGAGTGACTTTTATTTGTCCTCATGCAAAGTACTGCAGGTGTTTTGTTAAGACATCTTCCAAATCCCCATAGTCTTGTTCTGAATCATCCTGCTGCTTTGAGTAGCTCGGTAAATAAACAGTGTGGTTTTATATGCCTGTACAAATGCTGGTCTCTTACAGCTGGGTATTTCCTCCCTGTTTACCTGACTTGTCAAGAGCAGAGGGAGAAGAAAAATGTCTTTGTGACAGCTTTTTTTTTTTTTCCTTATAGCGAAGCAAAGGAATAAAGGGATTATTTTTTTCCCCAGACAGTCTACCCACAGCAGCAGCACCAGGGACCTCTGGTAAATTGATCAAGGAACACATTTGACCTTAGGGCTGCTTGTTAGAGAACATTGTTATAGGCACGTTGTAATAGCAGATGTAATAAAGTCTGCATTGTCCCAGAGAAAAAAACAAAACAGCAGAATGTTTTGTGGTGGGTTTTTGTTGGTGGGGTTTTTTTGTCTGTGTGTTATTTAGTAGGAGCTGCATTGTCTGATAACCTTGGGTCACCTCAAATAGGCATAAGCCTAAGGCAGAGCCAGAAGCAGATATTGTGGTAGTTAGTAGAGGCTTCACTGACCCAAGAAACAGGGAAAGAATATTTTTCAGGAATTGGCTATCTTTGTAGTGCTTTGTGTTCATCCAGCTATCACGTAGCTTTGTAAATATGATTTCAAAACCCTTTTATACTGCTGCAGCTTTTGAGCCCTAGCTGCTTGAATTGCATATTTTTCTTAACTTTTCTCCAGTTATACAATTACCACCACTCTGGATCTCAGCATTTACTGACCTGCCAGTGTACCTTAAGAATAGGAATTTATTTACAGTCCCATGATAGATGGTCATCACAAATGATTATTTTAAATGAGAGTGTTTCAGTGGCTTGAAACTTGGTGCTTGTGAAGTCTGAACACATCTATTGTTCTTCCTATGAATTAAAAAATACAGAAGAGGATAAACTTTGCTGGGAGTTTCTTCCCTGTGAGGGTGAGGAGGCTCTGGCTCAGACTGCCCAGAGGAGCTGTGGCTGCCCCATCCCTGGAAGTGTCCAAATCCAGGTGGAGTGGGGCTGAAATTGCCCCATAAGGATTCAATTAGTTGAGAACATAAATCCCAGTGACTTGTTGATGCAATGTTCCCCTCGTTCACTTCAGCATTTACACAAATCCCACATACCAAGTTTACTCTGATTTCTAATTTCATATTCTGACACTAGAATAAATGTCTTTCTTCTAGTTTGATAGATCCAGGCACATAAAACGTACAAGCTGTTTTAAGATGTTTGTTGTGCTCCATTAATGAGACTCAAAATAGGATTTATCATCATTCCAGAGGTTTCCTTCTGTGGCATCACATGCTCATTTTCCCGATAGTTATTATTTATTTATTTTGGCAGACTGTCTCTAACTTCCATAGGCAATACCAGGAATTTCTACTGCTTCAGCAGCGTTCATTTGCAGGATGTAGAACAGGAGAGGATTTTTGCAGCCCTCAGCACACGTGGCCCACATTGATCAGGTGTATCCTGCTGTTCAGAGCTGTGGAGATGAAGCTGTCACAGCCTCAGGTGGATCTGCTAAACCTGCTAAAAACCTGAAGGGCTTCTTCACTTGCTTCCTGCAGCCAAGGCTGTTAACACAACTAGACAAATGGGAGCCCTTAGTTAACTCCTGGTTAGCTATTGACACACTTCTTGACTGGGAGCTTGTTCTGACAGAATTTGGATTTAATCAGCAGAAGTCAATCTTTTCTTTCTACCTATCCAAAAAGTGAGCTGTTTTCAGTGCTGAACTGTATATGTTACAATAGAAATTAAGCAAGTGATACATTCTTTTTCACTATCAGATAGTGTCTTTCACCTAGTAGTCACTCTGTAAGGAATTAACTTGTACATGATATTTTTATTTCTGTATTGAATATTAATTTTGATCTCTAACATGATGGTACTTGGTGTCTGAGTTGGGTTTTTTTTAATGTTTCCAGACTCTACAGACACATAATTCTAAAACCTCTTCTCTTTGTTCTCCTCAAAAAAGAACTCTGTCTGGGAGAGGAGGAGAGGCTGTATTCTTGCCAGTAGTGCTAGCTGGTAAAGTTGTTGAGTTTAAAGGATTTCTGCTACCAAGTTGTGCTGCTAGATTATTGGGCAAGAGGATTAATTGCTCAGCCATCCTTTGTGGGGCTGCTTATCTGTAATGGGGAGAAAATAATTTTTACTTCATTTTTAAAATGGTTGCAATACACAACACAAAAGTAGCAGGGGACATGATGATTCTTGCATTACCATACAGGAAAATACAATACTCTATTTTCAAGCTGAAGAAGGCAGAGAGGAGGTCATTGCTGTAGGAGTCTGTCTTTCAGGATGCAAAGGACCAGCCTTAAGTTGTGGAACCTCATCATCCACAGACTTGTCTGGATTTGGAAACAGCACTGGCACATCAGCTCAGAGCTGACTCAGAGCACAGCAAGCTGGTTCAGATGGAGGACAGGAGAGAAGTGACTCCATCCAAGTCAGTATTTCTGCATCATGCCAGATGAATGTGCCAGGTCAGGTGCCCAGGATGGATGCCAGCATCAGGTTTCAAGGACTTGCTTAGAGGTGCTGAGCACCATTCAGTGATTTAATCCAGCAAGAACCTTGCAGAAAGCTCTGGCAATTGCTGAGGGTGATCTAATGCTGGTATTAATCATCATCTCATGATTGAGAACTAGGTGTGAGTACTGAGGGTGTTTCCACAGTACAAACCCAGGCAAGGATCTTGATAGCAAACTCGCTGAGCCAGTTTTTAAGCCTAACCATTTTCTTTTTCTTAATTATATACCCTCTAAAAGTCTTCTAGGGTGAAGAGCTAGTTAGGAGTACTGAATGTGTAATTTTGTGGTTTTCTGTCCTTGGTAACTGGCTTCTTGGATAGCTTTAGGAAGGAATAGATCCAGTTAAGGAAGCTTGAAATAGGGCTCAGGTATCTACTGCTCTGAAATAGCCCCACTTGATGATGAGCTTAGAGTATCATATGTACATAGAGCTGATTGCAGTGATCTAGACAGGTTTGCCAAGAAAAAAACAATCTGCAATTCAGTGTTAATTCATTTATTTTATTCTTCCCAGAAGTGGCATTTGTTTATGTGTTGCCCTTAGTTCAGAGACCCAGACTTCCACCTCTCATGTGGTCCTCCTGCAGTGAATGCAGGAGCCCTTTGCTTTCCTCACTGGCCTCAGGTGGGAAGTGGCAAAAGGAGTTGTCAAGGTTTAACTGGGTGTGAGGGTGGCAGATCTGTGCTTCAGGGGGTTTGGCATCCAAAAGATTTTTCCTACCAGAAGATGGGAGGGAAATAGCAGCTGCTGGTGGGTTGTGTTGGCACCTCCGGTGTTGGTGGCTTGCATTCTGTTTGCTGAAACTAACTGGAAAACATTCCAAATTCTTAAAATTCTGCCTGCCCAGCAAAATCCATGGGGAGTGTGGCATTCCTAGGCATGGGAATGATTGCCTCATTTGGCAACAAGTAATGACTATTCAGTGGCATGGGCTTCAGCAGAGAGGAGGAGCAGGCATGCAGGCCCATGGGGATCCCAGCGTGTTGCCCTGGCTGCCTTGGGCTCTGCTGCCTCATGTGTGCTACCTGGAAGGAAATCTGGGGTGCATTCATCCATGTCACAGCCCAGCCTTGGCTTTGCTTCCCACGTGTTCCCTTGGAGCTGCTCATGTGGAAGTGGGACAGTTGGGCTTTGTGTGGATGTGAGTGCATGTGCACGTCTGTCAGGTTTACTCTTGCAGCTTAACCGTAATTCATTACATAAAGCCTGTTTGTCACACATGACTTTAAATATCCACGGGCCAGTCTCATGTACTAACTGCAGTGTCAGTTGTAAACACAGCGAGGAAAGGAGTGAGTTTACCTCAGATCCAAGCACAGAGGATGAGGTGGCCTGTGATGGGAATCCTGCTCCTGACCCAGTGCTGTACCTGCCTTCACTGAAGCACCAGAGGTTCAACTGACTTGTCAAAGGCTGCAAAGCAAGGGAGCAACTCCACTGACATTTGATATCAGGAGCCTTCTGCTTCCCAGTCTGCTGCTGATTTACACTTTCATCCTTCAGTACACATAACTGCTGCTTGAATTAAGCCGTGACACATCTTCACTTCAGTGTAAAATGATTTCAAGTTAGACCTTGCAAAAGGAATGTTGTTCCTTCTGCAAACACCACGTAGGTTCAGCCCGTTCCCACCTGGTCCGTATGCCAGTTCAGCAGCACCAGCTAATAAATTCCAATTATTGGGGTCTCAATCCATCATGTCTGAGGCATGGTGCTGCCTGTTCCACTGCATTGACCGGAGCCGTTTGCTGGCTGCTAATGTACTGTGGTTTTACTCTGTCTTGTCCCATAATGATGGCATCCCTTGTACCAATTTGAATCCTATTAGATTGCAATTAATTTCTCTCTGCTGCAAACTGAGGCTGAGTCAAGTGCTGTTCAGTGCAGAGCTTACAACACTGATATATCACAAGGGTGAAGTGCTAAGAACCCAGCCTGAACAATTTTTTAATCTGTGCTTCATGTTCCCCAACTTCCCTAATGGCACTAATTAGCAAAGCAAATTCCTTGCTTTGGGAGCACGAGTGTGAGCAAGTGAGGAGCAGAAGGATATAACTGGTTTGAGAGTGAGAATAAGAAAGGGGGGCAATTGCAGAAAGCTGTTCTTGTGGGGGAGGGATCTCTGCCTGCAGGTACAAGAGGTTTTTATTTCACTGCAGTGGGACATTGTGCTACAAGACTTGTTGAGCTGGCTTTGTTTCACAGTGAGTCATTTAATGCATGGAAAGCTCTGCTGCAGGATCCATGAGGAGCCTATTCAGGCATTGCTTTGATGTTCTTGGTAGGAGAGTGCCTGGGCAAGGTTAGTGCTGTGTTAGGATCGGTGTTTCTCTGGCAGGGCAGTGCAGGTGTAGCCTCATGGGCACAGTCAATACACAGCTGCATTGAAACTCCTCTCTGAGAGGGAACTCCTCAGGGCCCCAGGAAATCTCTAAGTGGTCTTCCTCAGCTCTGTTTCTGTAAACATCCTGAGAATGCCAACACACAGTGCAGTCACCCGGAGAACAGCTAAAGTAAAGTAGCTCCATGGAGGAAAATTGAAAAAAAAAAACAAAAACTGTCTTGGGACAAGAACCCCCATCTGTCCTTCTTGGTTGTCAATGTGTGCTGGAGCTGTGCTTTCAGTGCTAAATAAATATGTAAATGTCAGCATGCAGTCATAAAACAGTTTTGTTTTGTTTTGTAGTTCAAGTCCAGATTTTGCAGAAGAAGCTTGATTGCACCATCACAATGCGGTTTCTACTGGATAGATTGATCCTTGGAAGCAAACTAGATTAATACTAGGAGGAGACGGATTTAGAATTCATCCTTCTCTGTGGTTTCTATAAACTGAGCAATACTTCTGGGCTCTTTGTTGCTCTAGCAATTTTCTCTCTGTTGGATGATGACCCTTTCAATAAGTGGTCATCCACATTGAATTTTTCTGACTCAGAGCTTAAAAAACAGGGCTTTTTATTGACTACAGAATTCCCATACTGTAGCTTGACCTCGCTGTCGGCTTTCTTTGGAGACTATACAGAGATTTCAGCTAATGCCAAAAGAAGCCATTCACCTTTTAAGCTTTCTTTTCCCTGGCTCATAATCTACATCTGAGTGAAATATAAAGTATTGCTTATCTCCCATCTGCAAAGCTTCAGTAAGCTCTGGGCTAAGAGTGCTGCCCGAAGCTCTGACACTGCTCTGCAGCACCCGAGCTGCCACGGCCCTGGCAGACACAGCTGTAGGGGCAGGCAATTCCTCAGACAAAGTGGGCATATTGCCTTAATTTTTCTTTACTTATGGAACCACTCACATTGGAAAAGACCTTTAGGATCAAGTATTGCATGTAAGCTTTGTGAACTTACTGTCTTTTGTTAACTTATGATTGCTGTCACATGTGACGCTGAGTCCACTCAGCTCCCTTCAGGAAAGGGAATGGATTTCTACTCAGTTTAAATCCAAACAAGAAAAAGAAATGCTGTTACATATTAATATTTGCAGTTTGTATTTGAAATCTGATGTTGTTTTTGTACCAAATTTTTTGTTGGCCTTTCACTGAGAGTTTACAGCTCTCTCAGGATATCAGCACAGAAAATATATTTGGGGTGGGATAAGAAGGAGAAGGAGTGAAGCAGAGGATGCAAAGAAATTAAGAAAGCTTCTACTGAAGTACAATTCTAGTATTGTTTGTCAAGCTGAAATGGTTTTATCTTTAATTTTGAGGCAGGCACTCTGAATTTCATATGCTGCTTTCCTCCTTAATTAAGTAATTTTGTTCTACTGCATATTTATACCGTATCTTACTACTGTAAGTAAGTGGCTACAATATTACCTCTATGCAAGGCTTCTTGAAATGATTAAAAGTTGATGTTTATGTGTACCTGTAGTTTTGGGGCCTTTCCACTGGAAAGAAATATTTCACCCTGATTTATGCTACATGAAAATCCCCTTAATCATAGCAGGAAGAAAGGTGGTTTCTCGAGTGAGGTGCAGAAGGTGTATGGGTCATCTCTAGATCCACATATGACCATCAGCAGGTTATTTAAGGTACTTTGTTCCCAACTGTTCTGTCTAAAGCCAGGGATAACACCTTCCTGTTACACACAGGGGTGGTAGGTTGACATTTGTGACCATTACATATTCCAATATTGCTGAGACTGGGATAGCCTATAAAAAGAACCACTCTAACCTTCCATGTGCTGGGAGTAGGAATTTGACTTTCAGACTCCCTTCAGGACACCCCTAATGTAAAGCTATTGAATCTGCATGTCAGATTACAGAATAATGTAAATAGTGGATGAAGGGTACAGATGGCAGTCTCTGGACCCTGTCAAAGTGCTATAAAACCAAACTTGGAAAAATGAAGGTTTTGAGAGTACCTTGTTAGGTTTGTGTGGGGATTTCACGCTGGGCTTTTGCTTTGAATTACTCTGTGCTGCTTAGCAGAGAAGTGCTGACTTTCCAACTGCACCCATGGGCTGAATGCAGCCTGTGAGACATGTAGGCTTTTTTCTCTGTACGTGGAAGGTATCCCTGGATGATGGACACTGGATTTGCCCTAAAATAATAAAAAAAAATGTAGGAGAGGGTAGGTCCATCAGCTAACCCACACTGATTTGTGCTCTCTCTGGTGAGCGGGAAGGGAAGGGAAGGGAAGGGAAGGGAGGCACAGATCAGCACATTGAGGTGGAGCTCCAGGGGAGCAGGGCAGGTCTCCATCCCCATTCCTAGCTTGGAATGCCAGATTTCCCCACCATGGCTTCTCCTCCTGAGAGCTGCTTTGCCTTGCAGGCTGCCCCAGTGGCTCCAGTGAGTGCTGGAGACTGACTGTGAGCTGGTTGCAGTCAGAGGAGTTATTTGCACAGTTTGCATTGCCCGAGGGTCTGACCTGTGCTCCCCTCTTTGCAGCTCTCCCTCCTCTCGCCGTGCCAGGGATGTGAAATCCAGAACTAATCCTAAGGTGCACTTGGCAGTTTGTTCTGTATCTCTGCAGCTGGAAGGGCAGTGGGGGTTGTGTGCATTGATTGCTGACCCTTTGAAATGTTGGCTCTTCCGATTGCTTGAATTTTTTATAAATATTAAGTCTCTGCATAAATGATCTTGTACAACTTGTACAAAGCATAAAAGAGGAGAGGTTAAATTGAAAATGAGGTATATTGGACTTCAGAGCACAAAGATAAATACTTATTTAAGTTGAAGTTTAAATGAATAGTTCCTCTGGATATGTACTAGTGGGTTCAGAGGGTAATTTTTTTTCTTAACCTTAATATGTTCCACTCTAGCCGTGCAGATCTAATTAGTGCAAGCAGCAGTAACAGGGCTGAGGCACTGTCACCGTGCAGGCAAGCTGGGCAAGGCAGAAGGAAACCAGAGTCAATATTCTGGACTTTCTCCCCATTTGTCATTAAGTTTCATTCATCTCAGTCCCGGCAACTTGCTGATGTTCCCCATCAGTGGCCTGGCCAGGGAGGATATTCCTTGTGCTGCATAACCCTGGATATCACTGGAAAGGGTGGGCACTCCAAATGTACTGCAAGCTAGTAGCTCTTGGATTATTTATCTTTGTTTTGGTTTCTTTCTTTTTTTCTTTGACTTTTCTTGAGCTACTGGTTCTTAGAATAAGTGATGCATGAAGACAGTAAGTGATTGCCAGTCCTGTGTTGTCTTCAGTGGTTTTTAGCTGGTGCACCTTCATGGATGTGACCATCTCTGTTTGTTCCTCTGCCACTGGACATGTCCTCTTTGGCTTCTTACAGAAGTACCAGATTTTGCATAGATCCATCTGAGTTCTTCTTGGGGCCCTGTTTAGTGAACACAATTTCCAGGCAGGAAGTTTTTCAAGAGTACTGCTTTTACAGTAACACAAAGCCCTTGTGAATATCCTCAAACAGCAGAGGTATTTTCAGGTCAGAGATGGATTAAAAAAGTTTAAAGGACCATTTTATCATGTAAGAATTAGTTGATTGTGATTTCTGCATTATTCTAACATCAATCACAACTGTTGGCAAGTCATCACAATTCTGCAGCTCTAACAAAAAAGGGAGTTAGGCCCATGGCTTTGAGAATTCCTGTGTCTTTGTTTTGTAAGCAGTCATAAACTGTCTTAAAAAGATAAACCAATGAAATATTTGGGTTTTGATCTAGAGATAAGGAAGTCCTGTATGTAGGCTGTTCAGAGTTATCAAACCTAATGTTCAGAATCATAATATTGTCCTCAAAATAGATGATACGTCACCATAAAATATTTAAATCTATATACTTGGCATTTAGGTGCATAACTTTCAAATCCTGCAGTTATGAGGGCTGATTAAAAGGCTTCATGAAAGGAAGACAATTTAGATTTTCAGATCCCAAGACTCCAGGGTGTTGAATTTGAGAGAAATCTACTAAATATCA
Organism: Passer montanus; assembly: GCF_014805655.1. Lineage (NCBI taxonomy): Eukaryota > Metazoa > Chordata > Aves > Passeriformes > Passeridae > Passer > Passer montanus. Next base: position 2,365,356 of record NW_024370263.1, on the reverse strand, counting down.
GAAGACTGCCAACTCTCTTGAGTTAATGACTGTGTTCTCCTGTCACAATGGTTGTGCTTCATTTTGCATTATAATGTTGTCTAACAGCAAGTGGCACTTCTGATTCTTTTGTAATTTCCAAGCAAAATGCTGTTTGCAAAATAAACATGCTGAGCATTTCCTAAACCTAATGTCATCAGCAGAAGTGAACTGCATAGCTGGGTCAGTCCTTTGGTGGAACAGAGATGGCTGGCTTCTCTTAATAATTCTGCACAGATGTGAGCCCCAAATTGTTTTCTTCCTTCCTTCAGCTTGAGCAGACTGCAGCTGTGCTATGTCAATTTATTGCTGCGCAGTGGAGAATGAAGCAAAACCTTCCTACTTTGCTGCTTTTCAACAGAATTGACAGTAAGACAAAGCAGAATTGCTGTGCTGCTGTTCTTGGAGCACTGCTCTGGTGAAATGGCCCGAGGATGGCTGCCCACCACGGGGTTTGAGCACCAGCTCAGGACAGATCTGGTCAAGGGAACTGAGCCATTTCTCCTTGTATCAGCCCTCCTTAGGGAAGGGAGAGAGGAAAAACAAAAAAGGTTTTGCTTGACACCTATTGTTGTGGATTGTTCTAGTATTTAATTAATATAATTGTCTAAATAATATAACAAGAATATGTTATGCATTCTAAACATAAGAATATATTATGTATTCTAAATTAAATAAATTTATTGTATTCTAAAATATAATAAATGAGGGAAGTGACAGGGTGGGCAGTGATGCAGGGACGTGGTATTTCTTCTCTGCATCTTCTAATGCTAGAACAATTCAGGCTAGAAATTCATGTATCTCTAACTGTGAAGCTTATATAGCAGTGGGCCAACTTAATTAGGATGTGATCAGAGGGATTTTTTGGCCAAGATTGAGTTTCTTCCTCAGAGAAGGCTTCAAATTTTAAGGGTAAATGCCATTAATAAGCATGGTTACTGTCACCTCTTCACATATGCAGTGAAGTTTATCAGCCTTGTGTTTGTGAAATACTGCCCTGGATTAGATGAAACCTTGAAGCTTGAGTGCAGAACATAACTCTTGGTAATAATCAAGAAGCTACGAAATTTACCTTTTGCTGTCAGTTTCTTCTGCAGAAAAGTTCTTATTGCAGTGTTACAGAGGGGAAAGTGAGGCAAGGCTTGAGGTGGGGCTGGATTCACTGTGGGTATCCAGCCAGCAGACAGGGGAGGGTTGGGAGCTGTGGTTGTGTTCAAGGGTGCCAGGACGAGGGAAGAGATGAGAATCTTGACTCCATGTTTCAGAAGGCTGATTTATTATATTATGATACATATTATATTAAAATGATGTACTAAAAACTATACTAAAAGAATAGAGAGAAAAGGTTCATCAGAAGGCTAGAAAGGAGAGGAATGATAACAAAAGCTTGTGACTCTGAGTCCGACGCAGCTGCATCTTTGGTTATTAAGTAGAAACAACTCACATGAACCAATCCAAGATGCACTTGTTGGTAAACAATGTCCAGACCACATTCCACAACCATCAGTTAGTTAATTCTTTACATTTCTTTTCTGAGGCTTCTCAGCTAGAATAGGAGAAAAATCCTAGCAAATATTTTTCATAAAATACCGTAGCTACAGGAAGCAGCCTCCAGCCCCCTGTGCTCGGCTGCTCTGGTGGACTGCATTTCCTCCCTGCTACCGAGCCTGCATTTGGAGTGGAGATAACTTTGAAGAGCAAAACCACAGGAGAGCAGTCAGGCATGCAGTGGTGTTTGAGTTTGTTCCTCCACGCGGGCGATAGCTGCTGGTAGTTGATAGCACTGGAGGAAAGCTGCGGGTAAACGTTGATTCATGTGTTTGAGGGGATCCGCTGCGGGAGCGGGGGAGGCACTGGAGTTGTCTCTCTGCCTGTGTGTAGGAGGGATATTAAAGATCCAACTTGTCAGGGTGTAAATTCATGCCAGAATGAAGAAAAGAGAACGCTCCAAGTGGAGGCTTGCTGTATGGTTAAATTCCCGTGGTGCATTGGGGGGACAACAAAGGTGATGTAAACCGAGCTCTGAGGTTGGGTGAAGCAGAGGAACTGGAAAGGAAACCACAAACCCCTGCTCTGTGCAAATGAGAGCAGTAATGGCAGTGAGCATTCGTGCCTTCTGAGAAAGCTTCAGTGGTAGGCAGTGTAGAGGGAGTCCTGTCTGTGGGTCAGGGTGCTGGACCTGCTGGGCTGTTGGTAAAATTGAGCTAAAACACAGGAAATATCTTAAAAGTTTGCATGTCATCTACTGAGCTTTCTTGGAGCAGAAGTTGTAGAAAGAAAAGGGAACTAGGACAAAAAGCTAGTCACTAACCCTGAGAGATTGAGGTTTCTGTTACTCTTTTAGAGCACATCCCACTTAGAAGGAGCAAATGGCCTGGGTTCTCCTGTGTGTGATGTCTGCCCCTGGCACACAAACACTCCATGGTATCTTTTGGTGACTTAATATTTATGGCATGAGCCACAGGCCATCCAAGCCAGTCAGACCTAGTCTGGGAGAGCTGAAAATATGACAGCCTGAGTAAGTACCATTTGAGAGTATCAAAGAGCTATAATAATGTGGATAGCATTACATTAGAAAACCAAGGTGGGAGGATTACATGAAAGCAAAACACACAGACAGGCCCCAAGGGGAGACCATCCACCACAAAGGATAATTTCCTATGGGATTCAGCCCCAAGAGCACATTCCTCTGAGGCTGCTTTAAAGCATCCAGGCAAGACATCTAAGGAGAGAGAAAAAATTCATAATGCTTTTCTTAAACAACTGTGTGTAGCTGGAGCAGATGCAGCAGTGCCTGGTCTACAGCTCTATCATTCGTCTGGACTCCTACATGTTTTCCTCCCTGTGATCTCCTTTTCAGCCTAAGAAGGATGTTTTTGAGATTTTTTTTTTTTTCCCTTCGGGGAGAGAAGAGGGGAAACATCTTTCATCTGTGTTTTGGTTTTGTTTTTGCTATGTAGGCAGTGCTGCAGCCAGATCCAGGCTGTTCCCTGGGAATTGTTCTGACTTTGCAGGACAGCATGGTAGTGTTACCACAGCTTTTCCCACAAAACAGGAAGGGTTCTCAAAGTACCTTCAGTGCTTAATCCTGGTGGTTGATAACCTAAATCCAATAAGTAGTGATTTTTGTTTCCCCCTCCCAAGTTAGCTGCTGTTCACAGCCTTTCTCCCAGACGTCCTTTGCAGTAGCTGAATCGCTCTCAGACTCGTGTGCGTGCTTGTACATGCAGTGTCTGTGTGCATTGCCACAAAACGTTATGAGCAGCCTTGGACAGGGCAGGTTTAGACTCTTTGTAAAGCTCTTGCAGTGCTTTTTGGTGTTTGTGTGAAGGGCCAGGAGGAGAATGCTTGGCTGTGTTTCTCTTTTTCCCCCTCTAGTCCATGATGGTGCTGCAGTTCAGACACAGTGCCCTGGCAGGAGGGTTGGGGTGTGTGGGGCACAGGTTCCTCCTGTGACAGCAGGATCTGCCTGTGCAGAGCAAAGCTGTGGTGCACTTTGTCATTTCAGCTCCAGGCCTCTGGGAACAGAGGGACTTTTATTACGGGAAATGTGCTGGGGAAGGAGCAACAGCATTTAAAAAAAAAACCTTAAAAAACAATCCAGTTCCTCTGTGTGACAGTAAAATATTCAGAGAAATATGTGCTCTTTATCCAGTAGGCATCCTGAAACAAGGCATTGGCACCTCTATAATACAGGAACTGGAGCAAGATGTTTGGAAAAGACAGATAGACAGCTGGTTTGTGCCCAGCTCGTGGTTGTATGCAATCCATCACTGCCAGGCCTGAAAACGAGCAGGAGCTCACAGGCACTGACTTCCTGGCACAGTGTCTATTCAGCAAAAGCTCAGTGGTGGCACTGAAGCTTTTCAGGGCTGTGGAGAGATGCAAAATCCCTTCATTCTCCCTTTGCTGGGGAAGCTGCTGGTAGGTGGAAGCAGCTGAAGTTTTTGGCTGCTGCAGTCCTGGAGAAGCTGAGATCAAATGTGTTTTTCCTTATGATCAGTCTGCACCACTGGCCAGCTGCTGGGATAAGCCAAGTTTTCAGGGAAAAGGAGAGCAAAGCAGGAGGATTTGGCTTGGGGAAGAAGGTTGTGTTAGAAGGTTTCCTAAAAACTCTTTTACTGTTCTTGCACAAAATGTGTTGTTGTTAGTATCACTCCAGAAGCCTGCAGCGTGATAAAGATTCCTTCTGGCCATATGCCAATACTGTGCCCTCAGTGGTGATGACAGAGCAGTTTGTGGGACCATGCAGCTGACAGATATGTCTGTATTGAAATATCCATCTTATTGCCATGAGTCTTGAGACCAGTTTGTTCCTTGTCACCTCGTTGGCCTGAATTCCATAATTCAGGTATGGACACCAGGCTTTCTTGTAGCTCATTGGATATTCAGCTTAGATATTCATAGTGTGTGTTGTGTGTGGACTGAACTTGGTGGATGTGAGGTTTTTCTGGGTGATTTTTGTTTTTGTAAGGACAACAATACGGTCCAGTGTTTCTTCTGCATCTCCATCAGTACAGTCCATGGTGCTGTGTGGTTCAGAGCCTGCTGAAAACAGCAGAAAAGGTGCCTGTGGACTATGTAGGATTTGGAAGCCAGCCAAACACGACTTTATTGCAGATTTCATGTATTTTTCTTAAGATGATTGCTACTGGATATATGTTCAGGCCTGCTGCTGATTAACAGCCAGCAGGGAAATATCCTCTTTTCCCAAAATTGTTAATGATTTGCAAGCTGGTGCTCACGTTGGGAGAGGTTTTGGTGCTGGGCTTTATACAGAATGGGATTGATGTGTGGTGTAACTTCAAGTATCTGTTATCAACAGTTACAGCTTCTGTAAAATAATAGAACAGATAATACAGAATCATGTAATTAAATATCCTGTTACAAGCCCTGAAGGCAAAGTATCGAACCAAGGAGAAGGCCTAATTTTTTTTTAAATTTTATTTTATTCTAGAGCCCACACTTTAACTTAGCTGCCTTGTACAGTTCTGCTCTCTGCCCTGCAGAAGCTGAATAATGTGTCTCTTCCCTGCAGCAGGTGAAGAAAATATTTGGGGAATTACTGTGGCTTGGCCCTATTGACTTCAGTACAGCTATTGACGTATTTGGGGTTCATTCTTTGTTACTTCAAAAGCAACAGTCTCTGGGTTTTGGGGTTTGATTCTTTCATACCCCTCCTCCCCAGTCTGCTATTACACAGATATTACACAATCCCTTTGATCTTCAATTGCTTTCTTGCTCTTTATTTAAGCGTGTTTATGACAGCTTCTCCTGGGTTGGAAGGATGGTTGGTAATAACGTATGTTCCAGTAAAACATGACACAAACAAACAAGTGATTCTGCAAGAAGTCCTGCTCAACAAAACACGATGAAAAACACAAAGCCTGTGATACAGTGTCTTTTCCTTTGGCAGTAATTGTTCTGCTCTTTGTATTATCTTACACAACATGACCACACCACCCGCTGCTGTGACTTCTGAAAAAACAAAACTGTTCATCCATGAGCCAAGAGGAACCAGAGTGATTCTAAATTACATAAATCACAGAGGAAATGACTTGTTCAGTTGGGCTGCTTACTACTGAAGGAGCTTCTCTTCATCTGCAGCATGACATTGACCAACTCCACGGAATTCTGTTACCGTGGGTTCCTCAGAGCTGTTGGAATGGCAGTGTGGAGGCTGCTGGGGTCCAATCCAGGTTCCAGCTCTGCTGAGTTGTTGGTCTCCAGAGCAGTGCCCTGGTAGGCACAGGCACAGGGTTTCCTGGCAGGAAACCCCAGGACAGCACTCCTGGCATCTTTACTGCCCTAAGACTGTCTGGCCTTCAGTCAGCTGCACGGCGCTGCCAACCTACACCCCACATCCCAGCTGTATGCAGATCAACCAGAATTATGGCAAAACTGTGCAGTGATTGGCTGTCCCAGCGTTTTACCTTGTTGCCCTGTTTTACCTAGAACAGCTGTGTGTGTTAGTTGATTCAGACATTCTTTTTTGTTGTTGTTGTTACTGCTTTTTATTGTAGCAGTTGAAAACATCTCAACTCCCAAGGCTTTTGCTGGAAATTTCTTCCCCACGCACTGTCTTATCACACATCCTCCCTCATTCTCACTTTGCATCCACTGTGAAACGACAGTTTCCCAAAGGGGAATTCACCTTAGTGGTTGCTAAGCTGTTTATTTCACTGGTCCCTAACACCCTGCAATTTCCTGCAGACAGCTGGAGGGTTTAATTTGCGAGATGTCTCTGGTGGGTTGTGTCCTGCCTTTGCAGGGGATGGAGTGTGTAATCTAATAGGTGGTTTGTTTGCTTTCCTTTTCCAAGTGCTATAGTTGTGTTTCTGTTGGAATACCTTTTCAGTTTTTGAGGGTAATGAGTGTTAACAAATCACTGGGAGTGAAAATAAAAATAGAGAAGGAAAGTAGGTGAGATTACCACTGCAAGCTTGGCTTGTGCTTCGTGGATCCTTTTTTAATAGCAAAAAAAAGTGACATCAGCTCTGCTGCAGGCATGAATTAAAGATGAGAACTTAATAAAACTTGTTGGAGGGGAGAGGGAGGCAGGAAAGTGGAGCTAAAGCAACGATGTCTTTATTTTTAAGCAGACAGCACCACCTCTGCTTCAGCTCTCCGAGATGGCGATGGAGAAGAACAAAAAAGCAGCCTCTGAAGTGGTCTGTGAATCAAAAGTGCCCTCTGCTGGGAAAACCCTGCATGAGGGAGCCTTTCCAGACCATACCCGAAAGCCTAATTACCCTCTTTTGCCGGGGAAGAGGCTGGATGTGGTCCAGGATGCTCTCAGCAGTTGCCTTTGCCATTACATGCCCTGTCGGGATTGTAGTCTGAACATGTCACAGGGTATTGGAGCAGTCTGTGATTTCATTAGGGCTTGACATCACGTGTGTGTGGTTGCTCAGTCACTGCTCTGCTCCTCGTGAGCAGAAAAACAGGGATTTGCATTTGCAATATTGCCACGTGAAGGATAAGAATCTGGATGCCAATCCTGTGCAGATAAACATCACCCTTGGCAAATAAAAAAGTGATAAAATGGGATGGAGCTGGGAAGGAGCCTTCAGTAGCCCTGATTTAATTCTTATTTGTTTTATGTGAGCAGCATTGATGAAACACGTGGTGTCTGTGCCAAACTGCACAGCCCTGCAGGGAGCCCTTGTTCTTCTGTGCCTCTGGCACAGCCCTGCCCCAGTCTGAGCCTGCTGGGGGCTTGGCTGTCCCAGCAGGAATATTCATGGGGTCCCTGCTGCCCAGCCCCGTGGTTCTTCTGCATCTCCATCAGCTCCTTCATGGGACTCTGCAGCGAGGGCTCCAAGGGTGAGGATGAAGGGCTGTGGGGAGGACACTGGTGTGAGGTCCATGAAGCGAGTCAGGAGGCAAGAGCTGGGACATTTCCTATGGGTTTCATGGGGTTCTGTGGGGGTCCAGCCCTGCTGATCTTGCAAAGCTGCATGCAGCCTGCACATCCTTCAGATTTAGGGAGAGTGAAGGCTCTATCTACATGCAGGTCCTGTGGTTCAAAATTGTCATGAAATGAGCTATTTGTTTGCAAAAATACAGCTCTCACAAGTTGAGCTGCTTGCCTTCTCCAGCTGGGTGTTGCTGTTCCAATCTGTAAGTGCACAGAAGCACAGGCAAGAAAAATCAACAGAGAACAATAAAAATCCAATTGAAAAAAATAAACAAAGAACAATAAAAACCCAATTAAAAACATCAACTTAAGTGTACAAGGTTTCAGTGTTAGTACTCTGTTCTGAGCTTCTTTAGCAATTTCAGTGACAAGGGCTGTTTCTTATCTAAAGTAATTTATCTTAACATCTGGAGCAAAAAGGAATTGATCTATCTTGTTATTTGTCATCACAAAAGACTGTTTTAGAAGATGAATAGTCAGAGATATAAAAATAGCAGAAATCAGAGCAAATAGCTAAACTGATTTTAAAAATACGGTTAGTACTGGTGTGCTGTTTGTGCCCCTTGGGAAGAGAAGCTGCTGCTGTGTGCATCATGTTGATCTTATATAGCAGCAAGGAGTGATATTGATGAATTCTGAAAGAAGAGCTGGCCAGGAAAGGAGGGAAATAATCCTTGTGGCTATGAAACAAGCTTGAAATCCCCTGGGGTCTGTAACGGAAGCCTTTTTTGTCAAAGGAGCTGTGGAGCAAGTGTCCCAGGTTTCACTCTGCTGGCACTGGTTGATTTTGGCAGGCAGGACTTTTTCCTATAATTGTCCTTGAGAAGCCTTTGGTTGTTCTGCCTGCACTCGTGGGTGGGAAGGCAGCTTTATTTAAGGAGGAATAAATATTTATTCTCTTGGAGTGCTTGCCACAGCTGCTGCTTTGCAAGAAGATGGTAGTTTCAGTTAGAAGCGAGTCATGCAAACTCTGTGCTTTTATGAATTTGCACCTGCTGAGCTGTGGTTTGGGTTTGAGTGAATCTAAAATCTCAGAGGTAAAGTTCACCAAAAGTGGTAAGTTTTGACTGTCTAAACCCAGTGAATTATTCATTCCTTTCTCCCAATACCACTGAATTACCACCTTATGCTCCTGCCGGTGCTCTGAGTGGATTTCTGAGTAAATTTGGGTGTTTCAGGTGCACAGCAATGATTTGGCCCGTTTTCAGATTTGATTTCAGAAGAAATGCAGAGCTAAGTCTTGTCATCCAAAATACCTGTGAATTCAGAAACAGGTTTGGTGCCCAACTCAAACAACACATTGAATTGACAGCGTGATCTCTGTCTGTGTCAGTTTACAGCAAGAAATGGTGGTTTTAAACTATGTGAAATGCCTGTTTGGTGTAGAGCTGTTATCTCTGAAACCTGCCACCAGTTGAATGTCATATTGCCTGTTAGAGTGTGGTGTGTGCTTGGCAAGATGTACTTGAGCAAAACCTGGATTGTACAGGAAGTATTTACACAATACATATGCTCCTAATGCTATTTGGTTTCTTAGTTACTGGGTGTTTGTTGGTCTGTTTTGGCACTTCATCCTGTCATCAGCTTTTGGATCCAGACTTTCAGGAGTGTCCTTTTAGGAGCTGTAGGAATGGAGAAGTGTGCTGCAGACAAAATACAAGTTCAATTCCCATGATTGTGGGATTTTTCTAATTGGTTTCTTCAGAAGTGGGGAATTTAAGTGACTTTGTAATAGTTACTTCTTAATTCACTCCAGTTTCTTCCTGCTTTTCCATGCACAGTTCTAACACAGAACTTACAGATTGATGCTCCTCTGTGCAGGTAATGAATATAAATCAGAAAACTGAGATTAAAAAAAAGGAAAGGTCCCATATTTTAATGATAGATTGCTTATTTCTAAGCACTATTTGGTGCATGTGTAAGAGTGGCAGTGATGTTTTCAAAGGGATTAGGTGCTCAGTTCAACCCCAGGCTAGCATTGTCTTGTAATGGAGAGACTTATGCTGGGCTTTTGTAAGAAGGCACCTGCTGCTGAAAGCTCCTCAGGAATGGTGTCCAGCACCACACTGCCCTGCCTCTTCCACTCTGGAGTCTCTGGATGCTCCGTGTTGCTGCATGCAAGGCCTGAGTCAGTTCCACCTCCAAAGGGGAGAAGCAGCAGCTGGCAGTGCCCGGGGCAGTGCCAGCCTCATGCCCAGCTCCTGTCCCTCCCAGCAGGAGCAGAGCTTCAGCAGCTCAGTGCCTCAATTAAGGTTAATTGGGTGTGCCTGGGGAGAGTGCCAAGTGCTGATGGCATGGCACAAACCATGGCACAGAGCGTGCCAGAGGCTGCTGGTGGGTCTGGACCAGGGCAGGATTTGGTCTCAGTCCACCCTGGAGTTTTCTGGAAAAGGGGCAGGGGGTGCTTCTGGTCACAGTGAAGGTGTGCACCCAGGGAGGGGGACATGCACAGGGTCTTCTCCTCTGGAGCAGCACATTGCCTTCTTCACACCTCAGCGAGAGGGGATACATTTCAAGGAATTGACCCAGTGATTTGGAGTATGTGTTAGTCAGCAAATGGAAGGAGCTCAGCTGAGGGAACTGCCTTGCAGTCTCAGCGTGGGTCATGGAATGAGATCTGTGAAATGACTCCTTGTTAATCTGTCTCATTAGCAAGATGGGGGGATGTATGTGATGCAAAGTGTTCCTTTTCTGTTGTTCCCCACGTTGGTGATTTCTAAGTGTAACAACCAAAATTCTCTGTGCATAAGCAGTCCCTGAAGACAGCTGAGCCATTGGTGTTTCTCATCTCTGCACCTCACTGCTCTACTTCTGCATGGAGAAACAACTGCTTGTCTCAGTGTAGAAAGAAACAGATTAAAAAGCCACACTTGGTTGCTCTTTTGTCAGTATTTCAGCATGGAATTCCTTCTCAGAGAAGTTCCGAGTTCTGAAATCCCTGAAAGCTCAAGCAGGATGTGCTGCTGTCTCTGCCCCTTGCTGGGGAGCGAGGGCAGCCTGAGCTCCGGGCTGTGCACTTGCTGAGGTCAGACTTTCTTGTCTCTTCCTTCCAGGGCTTTTCATCTTTCCATTTTCTGATGAAATGAGGCCATCCTGATAGAAAGGAATGCCATGTACTCTCGGTGTGTCTGGTTTGTTTGTTTTTTAAAAAGCTTGAGTTTTTTTCATATTTCAGCAGTGCTTTAGGAAGGAAAATAAAAATTCATGCAGCAGTCTTCATTATTTTGATCATGATTCTTTTCAAAGATTTTTCTTTTTCCTAATAAGAACTCCTGCTGTGTACATTTGTACATGATGTTTGATAGTGTTTGGTCATTAAAAATAAACTTTTTGAGGAAGTTAAATTTTAGGAATTTCCTCTTACAGTGAAATAACAGATTTTGCTTCTGATAGAGCATTCTGAATACCAGCATGTGAATTGTCACCCCAGCTCATGTCCATTGGTCTGCAGCAAAACATGAAGATGGGGAGGCAGAGAGAAAGGAGATGGAAATGTTTGGTTGCTTTGTTTGACAGGGAGACTGTGAGATAGCATCCTGAAGGCTGTGAGCTTGGTTTGGACATTCAAAGATGAGCAGACACAAAGGTGTTGCAAGATGCACTGTAGGTCTCCTCCTGCTAAGCTGCATCTGTTTGCAGGCACTGCTCTGTCTCTGCTCTCCTGACCCCCTCATGGCTCCCTGTAGCTCATCCCTGCTGCTCCTACTCATTGGGTTCTCCTTTCTCAAGCACTTTGAGCAATGGACACCAGAGGTGTTCCACCAGCTGCTCTGCATGAGGCCTTGTAGTCCAGTGCCAGTGGAACAGGAGTTTGAGGGATATGCATAGAAAGCTCACGTTGTGGGGGAATGGTCATCACTTACCCAAAGAATCCTGCCAAGTGAAATGAAGAAAGCAGCAAATGTAACACTAAGTTTAAGCATCCTTGAGTGTGAAACCAATTAAGAAACTCAGCCTGAGTTATTTTCTATGCATGAACTGAGCCGGGTATTTCTGGAATAACATTTTACCTATTGATACCTGTATTGGTGAGCATCTTCTGCCTCTTGCCCTGGCCTGGCTCTGGGGCTTTGTTTGAGTGTGAAGTGCTGCTGAGAACCAGTCCAGCTGGGGATCTGGTTTCCTGCTGGTTGAACTGGTATTTGCAAACACTGAAGGATTAACAGTGTTGTGATTTGCAGAGCTTTGCTCTGCAGAGGGGAAAGCTGCTGCCGTGGATTTGCCTGTCCCACACTGGTGAAGTGCTTAAGCACCATCTCAGGCAGATCCTCACTGTCAGGGCAGTGTTAAAACAAGATGCTTAAACCCTCCTAAAGCTGCTGATTATTGAACAGAAACACTGAGCTCAGGAAAACTATTAGTATGCCAAACCAGCCTTGTTTTCTCACTTAATTTTAATGTGAATAACTTTATTTTAAATTGGTGCTGGTAAAATCAGGGAAAGCTTTCTGAAAGAGTTTTTTCCTTGCTGTTAGAATAACCTCATTTCAGGCTGTGCTGTGAGACTTTGTGGCAGCTCCTTTTTGTTGGAAGGTTGCCCCAGGTGACTTATGGTTCATGCACTCTTGTAAGTGCTATTAATTTGTGAGGTTTCAGTGGTTAGACTGAGCTGCTAAGTGGGCTCTGAGCAGATAATGAGGTCAAGCAGGGAAGAGAGGAAAGAATTCTGCAGGTTCCCACTCGGCATTTGTACCCAGGTTGTACATTTTATGGAGATTTTGTCCTAAAAGCGAAGTTCCTGTAAAGTCATCATTTTGCAGAGGTGATTTACAACACTTGTCCAAACCTGAAAACAAACCTAGTTGTTCATGCTCCGTGGTGCTGCTCTTGAGATCACTGCTGTCACGCTGAAATGCAAATTTACTGCTGTTTGTTTTGGATCATTTTGTGTTGCATTAGAATGAAGAAACTACTCAAATGCTGGTCCTTATTCTCTGAGGGATTTTGCAAGGTAAGTTGCACTGTTAGTAAGGTGGAAAAGCTTAGGACAGAAAGGTTCTGAAGCATAGGAGGGTGCAATACTAGCTGTAGAAGGAGCATTATTGTCATGTATTCAGTCACTGGAAAGCCTCAAATACATTAACTGCAGCAGTTTGCAAACAATTGTCTTCTATACTTTACCCTAATCAGCTCCCTGACTTTGAGCTTTTAATCATCTTCATCTTATATCACAGAGGTCCTAGGTTACACAAGGATTTTGTATCATTTCTGGGATTTGGTTATCCATTCCATTCACTCTGAAAGTTTCAGATACAGTCATTCAGCATGTCCAGGGTGGGAGGTAGCTGTAGGTACCTCATGAGAGGCTCTCTTTTTGCATTTTGAGGCGGGTGCATGACCCTGCACTCTTCAGAGTTGACACAAATGGAGCCTTTGGTGGATGTTAAGTCAAACCAAGAGTTAAAGGAAAGTCCCAGTGTTTCTGGCACTGCACCAGCAATCCTGTCCATGGAAGCTTTTTTGTGTAGCACTGAATTCTTGCAGAAGTTACTGTTTACCTTTCAGGTGGTATTTCAGTGGGATTACTGATGGTGCATATAGCAAAGTGCTAATGTAGGATCAAGATCATCTTTAAATCTGCTCCTTGCAGGTCCAGATACAAACGGAATGTTCTGCAAAAGGGGACTGGCAGCACTGGTTCTGGCCTAGAGCCAGCTGCTCATTCACAGATGAATCAAAGTCACTTGAAGAAATCAGGTCTTGAAAGGATCTCTATTTCTGAAAGCATGATATGATTTTTAACAGCTGTCTTATTGACCCAGGCGAGGAAAGCTTCAGTCTTTTTTAATAGAGCAATGAGAACATGCCTGTTCAGTAATACTGCAGATGGCAAATGTTTCTGTGCTATGCAAAGTCTGTTGGGCGAAGGTGACCGTGGTAGTCATAAGACGTTTTCTGTAATAGCACACTGTGGTTTCAAAATGTGCATTTACGCTCCCTTGACACTTATTTTTTCAGTGCTCAGGGTTTCATTAACATTGTAGTGATATCTTCAGTTGGATTTGATTTGCATACAGAATACTTGCTTAAAAAGGGGCTCATGGCTGAGTCTTCTGTTGCTTTTTGGCTGGTGTGTCTTTCCTCCTGAGCTGCAGCTCAGTGAACAGCACAGGAGTTCAGCATTGCACAATTTCACTTGCCATTAATTTCTTTGAGAGAGGGAATTAGCATTGTGGCAACCTCCTGTTCTGTAAGCACAAATACACATGGAATAAATGCATCACTTTGTCACTGTGGGTCTTTTCCAAGACATATACTGGGTGATGGTATAAGTTGGGTTTTTGCAATGTCAACAAGTCCATGCTGAAAAACATGGGTTGTGGGGAGACTGGGGAGGTGATGAGAGTGGACAGAAGCTGTTCAGGTTGGTGTGGAGGAGCACTGGCTGAGGCAGTGGCTGAAGGAGGGGTGCTGGGGCCCTGCAGTGACAGGGGCAGTAAATGGCACTCGTGTCCTGGGGCCAAGGGAGTGCTCACCTGCATGGAAAGAAAAGAGGGGTGTTGGTACAGAGAAGCAGAATGTGTTCTAAAAACACTGTGGTTAAGGAAATACAGGAAATACAATGTGTGTTGGCTGTGGACAGGCTGGTGCTGGGGTTCAGTGGCAAGCTGGGATGCAGGAGGCAGAAAGCCTTTGGGATGCTGGCGCTGTGTGAGCAGTGTGTGGTACTCCGAGCTGACTTCAGAGTCATCCTTCTGGATTTACAGGGCACACAGCTCTGCAGAGGCACCATCCAGCTCTCCTGCTTACCTCGGCAAGGCACAAATGTGTCTCTTCCAGCTCAAGTGGTTCGAGTGCCCCATTGAGCTCTGTGAGGAATGTGGCTTTCCCCTCAGAGCCGCTCTGGGAAGAGCTTGGAGAATCACTTGTTCCTGTAAGCATGTCCTTAGGTCTGGATGTTGGAGCATGTGACAACATCTGTACTCTGCTTTGCTCAGGAACCTGCTTGAATAGAGTGGGGATATTGATAATAAGTAAATAAATGTGTAAAAAATACTTAATCCAGCCTGCAACACCCATTACTGTCAGTGTTATTTATAGGTGGTCTATCAGAATCCCCTGTAAGAGGTGGGAGCTGATGACACGGACCAAATTGCAGCCTATTCCAGGGGGGGATTTCTTGTTTACATAGAGATACTGATGCCTAGAAAATAAAGGAGGTAGCTTAGCTATCATCAGCTGAAGTCACAGTGCTTGTTAATGCCAGGGTTTGGATATCAAAGTGTGCATCACCAGAGTAAAAATGTGGAAACTTAGTTCTGTGTGCCTCACTTGTTGTCTGTTGCCAAATATTAGTCATAGGATACCACAGCAGTAAACTCAGCTCCTTCCTTCTGAAAGTATAACCACTTGCTATAACCTTCATAAGTTTTAATTAAAATGAGCATGCAATGATTTTGGGATTCAATCCAATTTCATATGCTGTTTAAATGAAGAAATAAAATTATTTTCAACAGGCTTTTAGTTCAAGGCTTGTGACTGCTGGATCATTTCCTTTTTCATCAGTTTCTGAGTTTTAAAATGGCTTATGAACTTTGGTGAAATCATTTAGAAAGGGATTTTATGCGGAATAGTTAATAAATGGATAGCACAACCATGTAGTGAAATGAATCTTGTTTGCATCTCAAGCAGCACAAATTTAAATAAAATGCAGGGCTTTGCATAACAGCATTTGTTTTTAATGCTGGCAGTAATTTTCAAGCCACCTCCAACGTCCTTCATTTTTCACCAGGATATCTTTGGCAGCAAGGAGGATTTTCAGGGGCTGATTCAAGGTACATAATTGGAGCAGTGAGAGTACACACACAAAGTGTCACTTAATGGATGAGGCTGGTTTAACTGCAGGCTGCTCAGAAATAACCCAAGAAATACTTCACTGGTAGCTAATGCAGAGGTGTAATTAGACTTCTACACGAGCGTAATTAGTCTGATTGCATAGAAAGAAAGAGAGTTCATAAGGTTTTTTAAATGTGTGCAGAGACATTTTATCTCAACTGTCTTGTCCCTAAGCTTCTGCTGTATTTGTGTTGAACTTGAGTAAATAAGCACATTGCTCTTTAGCTGACAGTTACCTGTAATCTTCCACCCTTCCACAGTGGGTTTTACATTGTTGTTTATTTTTAAGGAAAGCTCCAGTGCTGCCATGCCTAGGCCAGGGTGAGGCTGTGCCCATGTTCAGCTGTGGGCCTTTAAAACAGAGGGGATAGAGAGTTCTAGGGAGAAAAAAAGGGAAAGCCTGTTTTTTGAGGAATGGTGTCTAGGTTTATTCTACATTTGTTTAAGCAGTGGTAAAGAGGAGAATGCTTGCAGTAATCTGTAGTTGTTGCCAGTTGTGAGCATACAGAAATCCAGAGGAAAAGCAGCCCTGAATCAGGAGCACAAAACACAGGGCTGTTTCTAGCAGTATCTAACAAGGGAAACAATTTCTACTAAAAAAAAAAGCAAATGTGCTGCACAGGAGGGACACTGAGGAGATGCTGTGGATTTCTTTACATCAGCATGAATAAAAAAGTATAAAGCCTTCCAACTGGTATTGTGTGTTCTCTGGATTTGGCATGACTGATGAATAGAGGTAACATGCAACATGTAGGGCTTATAAGCTGATGTTTTAATGAAAGAAACCCACATTTTAATGAAATATGGGCTATGTCCCCACTCCTGTTCCCAGCATCCCAGTGCATGGCCTAGAACCCCTCTCTGGACTAAGGTTTTAATCTTAGTTTTAGAGAGACTGAACTGGAGATCAATCAATTAATAACTTTCTAAATCAACCAGGCATGAGTTCATCCCTAGTTCAAGTTATTTACTTCCCCGTTGAGAATGGAGTTAGGTGAAGTTTCAGCATCATTTTGCTATGTGCTAAGGTAGGTAAGTAACTTCAGTGCAAAATGAGTCTCATAAAGAAGCATCTTAACTTTGCTGGCTTGTATTTTCACACTAGAGCATCTCTGAATGCTTTTGTGGAGTAAATCCCAGCATATGGCTCAGAGCTGGTTATAAAATACAGACACTTGTGTGTGGTTATCTGGCTCCATTCTTCCCCCAGCTCAGTAATGGCCATAACTGTTCTGTCTGACAGCTGTGCAGTGACTTACAGAACGAGACAGTGGATCCAGTCCAGCTCCCAGAGTGCCAGCATCTGCACTCCTTGGCTCCAGCTTGCTTTGGCAGTCCTGGCTGAGAAACCACTCATTCATTCAGCAGAGAGAGTGAGGCTGAGTCTGACCCTTAGAGGAGCTGCTGCTGGGTCCGTGGAGACCCACACTGGTGTTTTAGCAAAGTTCACACCTTCAGGTCTCCTGCTGTGCTTTCCTGTGTGTAAATGTGACTTCAGCATCCTGGAGTGCCTGTGCAAGAGCAGGGCTGCTGCCTCTGGCACCTCTGGCTGCAGTGGTGCCCTGTATCACAGAGGAAAGGCCCATGGGGTTGGTCATCTCTAATGCAGGCTTTGTCTTTGCTGCAGAAACAGAAAAGAGGGAAGAGTTCCCATAACCAAAGTTAGAGAACAAGAAACCAGACTACAGCAAGTGGGGAGGTGTAACAGAAGTACATGGTATGGAAGGGACAGAAGCAAATCTCCTGTACCCTCACATTGCTTGTTTTGGATCAAAACCTTGTTGCTGTCTCCTGCTAGTCCAGCTTGCTCCTGCGTGACCCTTAATTTCCAGCCTTTGCCTTCTCCACTCACATTTTTACTTCTTTTCCTGGTTACTGTGGGATGAAAAAAGCAGGATGTCATATGTGCTTTAATACTGGATTACGCTCATGACACATGGGCCCAAAAAACAGCTAGGGGCTTTATGGAAATGGTAAATATTTATTTCCTGTCCTGAATTGGTCACATGTCTTAAGCAGAAGATTCCTGATCAAATCCTTAACTTTGGTGGTTTTCAGAAGACCTCCCAGTTGTTTCCTTATCCAAGATAACAGGATAGGATGCAGAAGAGCAGATTCCTGAGTTGCTGTTGCAGGCTGGCACCCTGTAGCTACCTTTAGCTGAGGCTCTTGAGCACAGTGTAGCTTATTTTCTCTAGTTTTGTTAAGTGGGAGCATTTATTATCTGCCAGGTGCTGGTAAGTTGTGTGATTACAGCAGCTTGTTTGTCTTTGCCCTCTAGCTCAGATGGCTCTTGTGGGCCTCCATAAGTGAAGAAACACCATCTGGCTGCTGCTGCAGGATGCTGGGAGATTTCCATCTTTCAGTTCTTTTGAGCTGGAGACTTTTTTTTTTTTAACATTTTAGAAAGCCTAGGGACACTTCCAGCTCTGTTTTCCCCTTGTTTCTTTCCGAGCTGAAGAATGTCTCATAGCCTCTTATTTACAGCCACTTGCTCCAGGCAGGCATTGTCAGGGAGCATTAAGTGCTGGGAGCTGACAGAGCTTTCCAGGGCTCCTGCCTCTCTGCTCTCCTGGTGGTAGCTGGGTGAAATGCCTGACAGAGAATTGTTTTTCTGAAATGCTGCAGAGGTTGTGGAGCTGAGCAGGGGTGGGTGTTCTGTAATTCCCCACACACACAGCACCTAGGGCTGTTGTCAAGAGGAAAAACCCATCTTTAATGAGGTGGGTGTGTGTGTGTGTGTGTGTCAAATGAAAAGTTATATAATAGCAACTCAAATCTGAGCAGGCTTTTGGGTCTAAATTAGTGTTTATACCAAGAGGGAGAGAGAGAGAAATAGATGTAATGGTTATTGCTCTGCAGAGATAAAGGTAGCTGGGGGAGCAGCAATATTTAAGCAGGTCAATTCTCATCCCTCTACCTCCTCTGCAGCTGCATTAAAGATGTTTTTTAATAAAATACCTATTGTCAATCTAATGAGGTAATGTAATGTATCCATCTCTGTGTATTAGCTGCATAATTACAGGCAGGGTAACTTCAAGAAGGAAATGCAATAAGATAAATGGGAGAATTGCTCAGGACAGGGAGGTTAAGGGTGAGCTCTGTGGGTGGGAAATGTTTGTGCCTTTGCATATGTAATGCTGCCTGAAAACCACCTTCACAGGTTGTTTTTCCCCATCCACCCTTCGGTGGGGAAAACCAGGGTGTTATTTTCTCTTGAGAAATATAAAATGTTTGAGGCTTCCCCCATCTCCTCATGCTAGAGGCTCCTGGTGGCACAGTGTGAGGGAACTGCTTGGAATTGGGCTCCTCCAGCCCTGAGTGTGTCTGTGGCTCTGCCATCAGGCTCCTCTGGGGTGAGGATTAAAGCTGGCTGGGGCAATGACAAAGCTGCTTTGTTGCAGCTTCTGAGATTTCAAAGTTTGTTTTGCTTCAATGTTGCAACAAAAGGAAAAGCTTTTGAATGTTGTTTGCAACATAAGAGTGTGTTGAAATACCTAATTTTGGGCAGCATGGGTGAGGATCAGCCATGGAGCTGCCAGATGTAAAATGGCTGGAGACAGCTTTGTGTTGGAAGAGCAGAGGTTGTATTTTATTTGCCTAGCCTTTTTCTTTAACACAGCACTCTTGGCATCAGAGAAAATCACATTCTTGCTTTGTTGGCCAAAAATAGCCACCTAATAGCCACCTCCAGAAAGGGTTTTCTCCTTCATGCTATATGGGGGCCACTTATTGCATCAGTTCTGGAGCAAGGTGTTGTTCAGGCACTGCAAAGCAGCACTGCTGCCTCTTTCCACCTGGCTTTCCCCCAATGCCAGCTGCTCCTTGGGGCAGGACAGCTGTGGGTCAGGATCACGGTCAGCTGGGTTTTCTCTTAGTGGTTTAGTTTTGGTTTTGTCTTTTTCTTCCATGTTTTGGGGGGTTTTTTTAGCCATACCAGTCTCCTGGTGTCACTATCACCTTTGCTGAGGTGCAGGAGCAGCAGTGAGCCTGAGAAGATCCCACATTGCTGGTCTCTGTAGGGTGGTGTCATTGAAGTCCCTGTAAAATTACCTCCCTAAGGTTGTTGTAAGTACCAATGTTTTACACTCATTAACCTCTTGAAGTTGAGAGATATTTGATATGAATAAGTCTTGGGCAGATAGAGGTTTTAGAAGAGAGGAGGATGAATTGCATTTAATAAAATAATACATCTTTCTCTCTCTCCAAGCCCCAGTATTCTGCTTGGAGCTGCCTTCTCCCACCACAATGGTTTACAACAGCTAAAACAATCATAGGTGCAGTGTGATTGCAATGTGAATTGAGCAATTCTCTTCCACTGTGGACAAGACAACCTGCAGTTTTATCAGCACATTACAGAGTTTTTAGTTTTCAGGCAGTACAAGCTATGACAAATCATGATTTTTTTCAATTAAAATCAATAACAATGCAAGCTAAATAAAAGATTTAACAGCAGGTGGGTGGTTCAGCTGGTAAATTGATTTCCTTTGGGTGCAGGTGAATGTGCATCATGGTGCTTCTGTCATTAAATAATTTCTGTGGTGAGAGACACAATCAGCTTTATTAATGTGAGTATTCTTGTGGACATCTAACATAAATCAATGCCTGCTGGAAAACTTTGTGTAATTGGTTAGAGAGATGTCAAAGCAATATATTAGAGAGCAGTTTTCTAATCTTTGCAAAGTGAATTAAAAAGTGTGTTGACTGGAGAGGAGTAGTAAATGTTCATACTGTCCTTTTCAGAGTAAAATCAAAACAAAGTTTACACAGGCTTAAGAAAAAAAAACCCTACAGGATTTACAGCTCTGTGTTGGTGCTACTGTGGATTGAATGCATGATCAAAAACAAGATTGTATTGTTTTAGTAGCACAACTGAACAAAGTTCTGGATACTTCACATTTGGTAATAGTTTGCAACTGTGGAAAGATCACAAAGTAACTGGGATATTGTGAATCAAGCTGGTTAATAATACACCAGAAGTGATAAGATATGAGGCTGAAAAGTCCCTGAGTCTTTACCTTCCTTATCTCTTATCACTCTCCTTAATAGTTATAGTTTCAGATTAAGTAACCTCTCATATCATAAAATAATTTACGGTTTATTGGTGCACGATACAATTTTGCTTCCTATTGCCTTTTACTGAGCTTTCAAAAATGTCAAAGGTCAGCTTTTTCATTTTGTCCCTTGTAGCAAGTGCTTTTCAATGCACAAGTAAGAATGTTGTTACTTAAAAGAAACTGATACTCGCATTCCTGATCAAGGTTTGGAGGAGGATGAACCAGAGCAGAGGACTTGCAGTCTAGCAGGAAAGGTTAGAAGCCAGACACATTTTATTCAGGTTGCTGTGCTCTTCTCTGGCTTTAAGAGCTCCTTCCTCACCTCAGTTTCCTCCTCTGCAAAATGGAAAGAAGGCTCAACACTTTCCTTACTGTGGCTCTGCTAGTTAAACATTTTTAAAGATTTAGGGGATGGCAAGTCTTCAGGGTTAATAATTAACCTGCCTCTCTAACTGTCCTGTAGTGTAGCTTTCACTTCTCCAGTTCTACATTTTTCTTTCTCTGCTCATCTTCGTGACTTCCACCATTTCTTGTTCTCACTGCAGTGAAGGACAAACTTTCCCTGGCTCTTGGGACCATGCAGGGTTGTGTCAGCCCAAATGATCAGACCCTGGTGCTGTGGGAGCTTCAGCCAGGCTGGGGCTGGGCAAGGTGGGCTTTCCATGGCAGTCAGGGACAACACACCTGGAGAACTGAAGGTGGGAGGTAGGAAGGAAATAGTTCTGGTCCTGCCTTTCCCTTCAGTTTCTCTGTTGTGTGGGTGCAGCCAGCATGTTTTGATTTCAGTTTGGTGAGATGATGGAAGATAGAAGTTCTTTTTTTCTTGTTATTTTCCTTATTTTCCAACTTACATGGTTTTGTTGGGGTGGTAGTTGGTGTACACAACACTATGCTGTACTCTAGAGATCCCAGTTCTGTTTTCAGTCCTTGTTTTTACTAAGAAACATTCTAGTTATCTCACTGGAATGTGAAAATGCAGTGCAGACTGTTCTCATTGCTTGTGGCAGATCTGCACCTGAAGGAGAAGCTTGAACTGCTCAGTGGCAATAGACTCGTGTTCTGATGGGAGATTCTGCACACATTTCCAAATCCTCTATCAGTTTGTGAGTCATATTAGTATTGATTAAAAACTGTTGTGGGGTACAGAGCACTGAGCAGGGGTTTAGGATGATGATGGTAGTGTCTGACTCTCTGAATACAAAATTGGTGTTAATGAAAACATTTCTGGAGCCTGTGGAGTTAAGATCACAAAGGGGAACAAGAGTTCTGAGTCTCAGCTGTTCTAACATAGAGCAGATGGTTGGCTTGCCTTCTAAATCTTTGCTAAAATTGAGTAAATTCTCAGGACTATCCATGATCTTTCAACCCATTCCCAATTCTTTTTGCATGCTAGGAAAAGAGTAATTTGCAAACCAGATCCAGGCTGTGGAAAAAGAAGGATTTTGCAACAGTGAGAAAGTGTGAGTCAGAAATAAGACCTCAGGTTCCACTTGCAGCATTTTGCCTGCTGCAGGTTGGTTTCCTGGAAGCTGGGAATTCTGTCCTTGAGGCAGTGTGGAAGTGAATTGTTTAATGCCTCTTCTCTGGTAATCTCAGATGAAGTGCAGTGTAAAAATGCTTAGTCTTGACATTCTTCAAATTATCCCAGCAACACTGTGAGAAATAATGGTATTCTGAGTTATTCTTGCTTGTAATATCAGTACTAATTTCAAGTTCTCTGAAATTTTCTGTTCTCTAGTCTCTCACAGAACCTTGAGTTTTGTTTCAGCATTTCTCATGCATTTTCTTTTATTTCCTTCATGAAGAATTCAATTTGCTGCAGCAAAATAATCTTAGTACTGAAATAATAGATATATTAAAGTTGAAATTACCTTGGTGGCAATAAAGGACAGGGTTTTATTGCTTGCTTATCAAGGGGGGTTTGTGTTTATGAGTTCTCTGAGAAGTAAGTGCATTACATTAGAACTAAATTTAACCTGGCTTGGTAACAACAGCACGCATAGGTAATCCATAAAGACAGTTCAGATTTATATGGTAATAGTTTAAAGAAGTTAAAAAAATAATTCAAGGGCTTTAATTTTTTTTTACTTGATGATGAAGTTGTCAGTAGTATTGATAAAACAGATTAGTAGCTTTTTTTAAAGATTTCACAAAGAAAACCCAAACAACAGCTAATCAATAGGAAAGCTCTTGTAGATGGAAAGCATTCCTAGTCATCCGAGGAGGAGCTCAGGCTGCAGCAATTTGGATAATAATTATTAAAATCCACCTCTGTCTCTTAGGTAGAAATGAATGTTTTTTGTTCCAGACTGTACAGCTCAGCAAAATCAAGTGTTGTCAGCAACAGATTATAGGCCCCAAGTGTTTTATTCTTAGATCTTGTAAAAAGTAGAGGGAAAGAGCAGACCACTTTACAGGGTAATTCCATTTTCCAGGTTAATTTATATCTGATGAGCTAGAGCTTTTAGAAGGAGCAGTCAAATGTCAAGATTAGAAGCTTGGATTGACCAGAACTGTATAGTGTAAAGTGGTGAGTGAGTAGCTGGGCTACTTCTATTGAATTTTTAAAAAGTCATTATTCACTGTGATAGTACTGACTGCTGCTTTGTAATCGGAAAAACCTGATTTGAATTAAAAAAAAGAAATCAAGAGGGTCGTTTTCCTGAGTTGAGCAACTTCACCAGCCTTGTTCCCTGAAGCAGAGAAGTCTTTGGTTGGTGTGAAGATCATCTTGGCAACTCAGCAGCTCAGCGTCTGAAATTCTTCTGATCCTTTGCAATTTAGGAATTTTCATGTGTGAATGTGTGAAGGCACTTAATAACAATTGTTTCAGGTAACAGCATGAATAACCACTCAAGACACCTGCTCCTCAGTCTCCATCTGGCTGCTGTTTTTGTGGGTGCTTTCCAGTGCCTCTGCTGTCAATTTATGGATGGAAGATGATCTAATAATGATATCAACTGTTAAACAGCAGTTAATTAGAAGATCATTAATTAGGTTCATTTAAGTAAGTTGCATCCAACCTATTCTGTTTGAGGGAAATACAGAATAGTTAATTCTATTGTTACTTTGCCAGTGAGAGAGTAAGGCTGTGGTTTGGGACAGAGCAACCACAGAAGGAGGAAGAGCTCATTTTGTGTGGGGAAGTGTAGCTTCTGAAGGAGCTAATAATTAGTCAAACAAATATACTCATTTTTTCTTGCTTGAGGAATGCCCTTGCTCCTGCAACATGACCTGACATTTTTAGGCAGCTCTCAGTAAAGGGAATCTGAGTTCTTTTCTGTTTTGTTACGGGTGTTTCCTTTCATTTGTTAATTCAGTTAACCAAATCACCATCAGCAGCAGCAGTGTCCTGCCTGTGTTCCGGTGGCTGTGCAGACACCTCAGGCTCATTCCTGCTGGCTGTTGACCTTGGTGCTGTCCCTGGGTGCAGGAGCAGCCCAGGGGACAGGCAGTCCCCAGTGCCACCACCCGAGCAGGTGGGCACGGCTGAGGCCGGGGTCGATGCTCTCTTTGTCCAGCTCAGCACAGCTGGGTAGGGAATTGTTTCCATGTGCTCTGCTTTTGCCTTCAAGGGCAGGCAAGGAGGAAGCAAATCTACAAAGTCTGAGCAATGTAGCTTTAATTGGAGTTGTACATCTTGATGGAGCAGAGGTGAAAAGGAGGAGACCGTATGGTGTAACCTTTATTTTTGTTAAGTTCCCTGATAAGCCATTGATTTGATAAGAAATACTGCTCCATTGGCTGAGCTTGCAGGGTGCAGTTCTCTGATAAGGATGTGTTTACTGACTGCCATAAATGCCTGAAGTGACAGTTTATGGTGGGTTGGATTGGATGTTTTAAATGCTGAGTGGCTGCATCATAACTGTGCTTTCACAGGAGAGCTTGCTGTGCACTCAGGTTGGCTGAAGAAACAGGTTGAACTCTTGATGTTCATTTCTCCGTGGAGCAGAGCAGTTGGACCCAGGGTAATGCACAGCCCTTGCAAATATTATACAAAAGGAACTTATTAGAACACAATATCCAGCCCAAATAACCTCCCAAAAAAGCCTTGCAGGAGGAACACAAAGATGATGAGTATTTTGACAAAAACTGCATATGTTTCATGACTAGATGATCACTTTCTTCGTGTGTGGTAGACACTCATGCTGTCCAGATCTTGATGTCACCCCCTTTAGAACAATATCCATACACATCCAGATTTTCATACCCAGTGAATCAAACTGGTGGGTTTCCTGGATGTAAGAGACCCAATGCTTTCCCAGTCAGAGGTATTCAGGGATGAAAAAAGTATTGGTTTTCACAATGTAAGAGAAGGGAAATAACTCCTCTATTTTTGGGCCAGTGGAGGCTACCATGGTATATTTATGGTTCTGTTCTTACCTGTGCTGGATAGTTTTTCTGGAACTCAGGATATATTCTGATTAAAACTGAAGACACTCTGTTATTTCTTTAACCACATTTAAGTCTTGTAATGTAAACAAATTAGTTTGTATTTCACGTCAGACACTGATTTATAGAGGAAAATGGGAGTTTGCATCCGGTATGTCTCTTGAATCATTAACTTTTGATTGAAGAAAGGTTTTGAAGTAGGGTGTAAAATAATTTTCCATCTTTAGCAAAGGGATTTCTTGGGGTTTGCAGAATCTGGTTGGTATCTTTTCCCCCCTGGTGTGCATACACCAAGAAATCTTGAATTCCCTTTCCTGATTTTCAAGCTCAACCTGAGGGAACTGAGCAATTTCCCTAGTTTGCAACGTTCACTTTCTGTTCATATGAAGACGACACCCCTGGCACACTCAGTGACAGCACCCCAGAAGGGACCTGGCCCCAGGCTCCTCCAGGAGCTCCCCTCTGGTCACTTGGGTGACTTTGGTGGCTCTGCAGCACTCGCAGGTGCTGGGTGTGCCCAGGGCCATTGCACAAGAGCTGAGCTGGCTCCCCAGTCCCGTGGGAGCTGTGGAAAGGCCAGGGTAAACTCCTTTGGTTCTAAAGCTGCTCTGCCCTGCCCTGTGTACATAAACATTATGTGATATAGGCTGCTTAGCGTTGGAGTCATGGCAGTGTCCTAGTAGCTTAATATCACTTCTCTGCTCCAGCATAAAGAGAGAAATAATTAGGAATTGTGTCAAGGCAGTGTCTAGTGACCAGAGGAAATTGCATCAGATGGACTGATGCTTCTGTCCAGTAGAGGCAGTTGGTTTTATTTTGGTTTTGTATGTCGTTTGCCAGCTACATTTAGCATGAAGGAGTGTTTTCAGATGTCCCATATAGCAAAGTCTAGCCTGATGTAAAAAGTCTGTGGAAAGAAGAAATGTAGAAAGAGACACTGGGTGTTCTGGCCAGTGAATGATTTAGATGATGAGCCATTGAGCTAATCCTACCTTGTGGGTGAGATGTTCTAGGTAGAAATCCCATGGGACTACAAAGAACATATTTCTGCTGTGTTACACCCAGTCACGCCAGGACCGGGGCTGGTCCTGCCTCGTGTTTGCTGCCTTTGATTTCCCTCTCCTCTCCCACACAGCAGCTTGTGACAGATGCAGCCACCACTTTTAACGGGACCTTTGTCAAGCTGGGGAGAATGGCCACTTGAGTTCAGAGGGACAATAATGATCCTTTTGATGAAGCAAGCCAGCGTTGGTGGCTGGGCAGAGCTCAAAGGGCACCTGCCTGTGACAGCAGCCATGGCAGGAAGTGTGCCTGGCTGCAGGGGAGAAAAACTGGCCTTGTGTTTGGAAAGAACAGAGGAAGAGAGATTAGAGGTTAAACTGGAAAGGGTGTTAAAATATTCTCAGTGTATGATGGCTGTAGCAGTGGATTTAAATTGCTGAAATTACCTTGTCAGGATGCCTTATCAGCTGCTGTTCTAGTGATTGTTTGGTTTAGATAAGAACTGGAGTGCGATAAAACCTTGATAAGAGTTTAGAGATTACAGCTCTTTTGAAACTGCTGGCACTTGCCAGGGGCTCTGAGCTGCAAGAGCTACACTTGGATTTATTCCACTACATTTTTTTTTTCTCCGCCCCCCTTCTCTTCTTTTGTTTCATGTTTTTGTTTAAGTGCTTAAGCTGTTGGTTTAGATCCTCCTTATTTTGAGCCACGCAGCCTCTTCTGAGCGCTCCTGGGGAATGTGCTGGAGGAGGGAGCCGTGCTGAGGAGTGGAGGTGAATGCTGAGGGAGAGAACAACAACAAGGTACTGCTGCCCCTCTTGCCATCCCATCCCACTGCAGGCTCAGGGCAGGGCAGTGTCACACGCTGTGGGGATCCAAAGGCTGGGAGCTTTCTGCTGGGTGCTTCCCCAAAGTTCCTGTAGCAATCTGTTCCTTTACAGCAATGCATTGAATGGGGATGTAAAACAACAGCCCTTAAAAATCTACGCTGTGCTTGTGGCAGCATGGTTGTGTTCTTCGTGTCGTTTTTGACTGTTTTATCTTTTGGGGTTTGTGATTTTGTGGGGTTACTTTTAAATACAGACTAGTAACAAGCCTCCAGTTGAACTGATTCCATCTACATGCAATGAATGGGACAGAAACAGGGTTACAGGAACCAGTGTGGTGTTTTTGTCTAGTTCCTATTGAAGGTGATTTATATGGTATGGCAGTATGGCTGCATTTTGGTTCTGCTTTTTCTTCTAATAAATTAGGCAATCAGCAGCTCTTGCACATCTGAAAGCATATGCTTCTTAGTTTTCCAGAATAATTCAGATTGGTTTGTTTTTTGTGTAAATATAATTTGAAAGGAGGAAGCAGAGGAACTCATAAGTACAACACGGAAAATTTTGAAGTTGTTAGGGCTATGGTTAGCAAATGGAAATTGAGGTTGAATTTTTGTGGTGAAAACCCTTTGTAGTGTTTGCTTTCAGATTTCTGCTTCTGCTTATTAGGATTAATAGTAAAACAGTGTGCCCAGGCATTCCATCTCTACTCATGTGTTTTTAGCCTGTCCAGCCAAAGGATGAAGTTAAAACATTATGAAAAAAGCATGAGGAACAAATACTGCTGCTGTAAGACAGGTATTCATCCTGCTGCTGCTGTTGTGTGAACCTGGAGCTGCTCTTGTCCTGTGGTTATGAGGTGTGGCTCTGCCAGGAGCTGTGTTCAGCTACAGCTGAAGTTACAGAGAAGTGAAGGTGTTGGTGCTTCCTGATCTTGGTTGCTTGTACTGTTCATCCAACCAAAGAGTCTTGACATGTCAGGGTGGTTGCAACTCAAACCTGCTTCTTGTACTGTGCTTGAATTTGGTTTCGCATTTGGTTGTGGTTTGTGTAGCTGGATGATTTTTTTTTTCCCCCTTTAGTAGCAAATGTGGTGTGTCCCCTGTTCCCCTGGTCAGTCAGCCTGATAACACACAAAGTCTGCTCCAGTTGGCTCAGGCACAACATGTTCTACAAAGCTCACAACAAAACTTTGGACCACATAAGTTTGACTATCTGGGGATATGTCAATAATTGCAACACAAAGTACCAGGGGAAGCTGTACTCTGGAATAACCAGACTTTGCTTCATTGTTGGCTTTGGTTTTGCTGGGTTTTTTTCCTTTGTTTTTAAACTGAAATGCTTCTATTTTTCCTGTAATATGGGAGGAACTTTTCTGGGAGTTGATTTACTGAATGTATGCTCATGCCTGCCTGCAACTGCTGAACATGTTGTGTAAAAGCACCAGTAAATGAAATTTGAGGGATTGGTCGTTCTCCATATGAGTATATCTCAAAACATCAGTTTTAAAATATCACTGCAGGGTGACCACCTGAATTCCTTTGGGTTGTAAAGGATGCAGCAGATAAACCACAGCAAAAATACCACTCCAAACTATTTGAGTGATCAAATCTAATCAAATAATAAGAATGAACAAATAAGCTATCCAGCAACCGAGATACTTAATGAGCACTGGTTTAGAGTCTTCTTAATTGTATTCAGGCACTCATGGGCTGTGTTTGCAAGTCTGTGTTTATGACTTGAGACTGTACACTTTGTTTTTTCCTCTTAATGAAAGCTCAACATTTCTTTTGTTCCAGCAAATTTCAGAACTTAGAAGATGATGCCAAATTATCACATGCCTCACTAGAAAACAAAGAGCTGGCAGCATTGCCTTCCTAGGGGAAACTGGAAATATCCCAGGCTTGCTCCTGCCATGTTCCAATTTGAGGTTTAACGCTCTGTTAACGTCTGCATCCCTCGAGTAGATGTGGGCTGGGGCTGCAGAGAGCCAGGAGCTCTGCACTGCATGGGATGCTCAGAGCCAGGAGCTCAGAGAGAACTTGCCCGGTGAGAGCAGGGTGGCTTTTACCCCCCAGGCCAAGCTGTGGGTGAGGGTTGCAAAGTGAGCTGCAGTTTGGTCTGTGGTGGGGTGATTGACAGTAAATCATCCATCAGAAGATGGCAGTCACTGGCTTGGCTGAGAGTGGCCCTTGTGGGTCTTCCCTTCAAGATGCAGTTTCACAGAGCTCCTGTGGACACAGTCTCACTGGTTCCTGTGCAAGAAGAAGGTGTCAAAGCCAAGGTGTGAGGCATTTCAAAGCATTCTTTGCAAAACTCAGAAGTTTTGCTTTTTACCTTAAAGTTTCATTTTGAATCTCAGCTCCATTTCAGGTGATGCTGAAAGTGAAACTCAGCCAGCTCTTCTGGGCTGGAACTTACCCACAAAGGTCTTGCAGCTCACAAATGGTTTGCAGTGGGAAAAGGCAAAGGTGATGTCATTCTTCTGGTTCTTAAGAAGCGTCCTAGGGAGAGTTACAGTTCTGCAGCCACGAGACCTGGATGTTCCTGCTCTGTCCCCCTGCTGCTCTCTAGATGGTTCAACTAGGACTTCTTACAGAAGGAGATCTCAGCTTACTGCTTCCTTCAGCACATTCTGCTTTGGCAGTTAAGACGTAAACTCTGCATTACTTCTGTGTCATTTGGTGAAAATAGTGACAAGACAGTGGGGTCCCTTCCTTTAGAGCCTGACTCTGAGTTATGATGATACTATTCTTGAAACTCTTTCCATATCCTACACGCAAGTAATTCTTTTACTGTTCTTTACCACCAAAAAGGCAGTAACTCAAATTGCACAAAGGCTTTAATACCAGTCTCAGTGGTTGCTGTGGGCCCTAGCACTACATCTGTCTGGAGGAAAGGCTGGTGACAGAACTGCATCCCCTCAGTTTGCTTGTGTTCCTCTGTGTGTGTGAAAATGGAGCACATTCATGAGGAGGGTCTAACTAGTGAAACCACAGTGCTGTTACGAAATGCATGGAGGCTCAGAAGTTATGCCTCTAAAGATCTGGTTTGTGACCTGCTGGTCACCTTTCTCATGTCTCTTAAGGCATGACAGTCTTACAGTAAAAACTAAATGCAATTACAGTGCTCAGAACAGCTTCAAAGCGGCCTGGCTAATTTTGGGTTCGAGTTTGACCCCAGAAGCAGGTCAGTTGCATGGGATGGCAGGCTTACATCTTGAAGATTATGACTAAACCACACCAATTTATTTAGCTACAGTGAAGAATTTGAGTTATTCAGGGTTGGTTTTTCTTTTCCTTATAACCTCTCAAGGAAGGCAAACTTTAAGCTACCACACACAGCTGGTGTTTCTAATAAGACACAGATGTGTTTTGGGATCTCTTCCCGTCTCCTGCAACATTTAAATGTAGATAAATAGAACTTAATCAGCTATAAATAACAGCGTGTCATGCCTGTGGATCACTAACCTTCTCTGGGACTCCCACAGGACTGGGGTTAAGCTTAATTACTTCAGTCTACTGCAAACAACAGAATAATCTGCTGTTGGATATTGCATGGGGAAAGGTGGAGGGAGCATAAAAAGCAAGTCAACATCCCTGGCCAGTGACTTGATGCCCCAGTGCTTAGTGCAGGATATTTGGAATGCTTCAAGACCAAGGGGATTCTTTTATTCCCTGTTTTGGTTTCATTGCACAGGAGGTTTAGTGTCAGTACTACATCTGTGAGTGTTATTTTAAAAACAAACTCAGGAGGTGCCTATGAACTCTTTTCCCCTCTCCTTAGGGATATCTTCTTCCCCTTAGGGGTAACTGCTCAGACTTGCCGTATAAAAAGGTGGTGATTGTGGTTGTTCAGCTCTGTTGTAGATGAAGGCAAGTTATTCCTTTGTGGCCACTGCATATTGCTAATTTGGGAGGGCAGATTGGTATGTCTGGTCTGGAGTGTGGTGGCCGTCAGCCACAGGCAGTTCCAGGCTGGAGGAGCCAATGTCTGTCAGCTCCCAGCACTGGGCTCTGTGTGTCTGGCCAGGCTGGCCTGCATGGGAATGTGTTACAGAGCTGCTGTCTTCTAGCAGCTTTTTGCTGGAGCAAATGTGAGGCAGATGGTGGTGAAACCACTGAGACCAATCGTCCATTGCTGCTGGGCCCTGCTCCTGTCCAGGCCCTGCTCAGCTCTTTGCTCAACACACAGCTTTGTTTCCACACTTGGGAGGGACCAGGAGCATCACTCCTCCAAAGGACAGGCCATGACAAGGGGAACTGTGATGTCCCAAACTGCTCATTGTTGGCATTTGTGCTGGTATTTTTGGCTAGTTGCCACTTCTCGCAAGAGCACCGGTGAAAATATATTTGCTAGACATTTTTCCCTTCTAGTTTCTGTTCCTGCCTGATGGTTAACAGAAATAGGGCTTGTTATTTCATAACCTTTTCCCAGCTACAGTAAGCTTGAGCCATAGGTTTAGTTTTTACAGTAGATTTGATTTACAGCAAAGCTGTTTCTGCCCCGCATACCTGCTGTCCAGTAGCACAAGTGTTGGGCTTTGCTGGGCAAAGCCTCCAGTGATTCAGCCAGGAACTGGGGCAGTCCTGAACAAAAGGGCCTCACAAGGGCTGTCTGGAGGAAAAACTGCAGTGCCTGGCATTCAGGGTGTGATTTGTGGTGTGGATTGCATGCAGTTCAACTGCAGGGACTCTGGGTTGGCTTTGGCTCCACACTCCACGGGTTTCAATGTCTGCTGCTGTCCCTGCCCTGCTTTTCTTCCCAAAGAGAGAGCAGGTATTGGGTGTGCAACTAACACAACATTACCTCTTTGACTTTTTCCTCTTTCCTTGTGTCCCTGTAAGCTGTGTTTCCTTGATGGAAAGGTAATTAAAGGTTTTATGAGGGAGGAGAGCCATACCTGGAGGGCTGTGCTGGGGCAGAGCTGGCCCATGGCAGCCCCACCACCCCTTCCCACACGCAGCCCCTGCTTGTTTGATTTCCCCTGCTGCGGGCCAGGCTCAGAAGACAGGGGAATATTTATTTATAAGCTGTCTGTACAGATGTTTTCGTTGTGGTTTGCGGTGCATTGGTGCCACTTAGTGGGAGGAGAATTGAATTGACAGCTTTAACGGTGCAGGGGAAAACAAGGAGAGATGGGTTTCATGTTCCAGCCCCCCTCCACCTCCCAGGGGTTTAAAGACAAATCCAAATCTGCTGCTAGCCACAGAGCTGTGCTGGGTTTGGGAGCTGGCTGGAGGCAGAGTAGTGCAGGCAGGCTGGGCATGCACTGACCCTCATCCCAACAGGAAAGCTGCATGGAAAGCACTGCAGAATATTAGGCTAAATAGGCTTTGCAAATAGAAAAAACTAATCGAGCCATGCCTTGTGTTTAGCAGGTTTTGGCAGACTTAAAAATCACCCTCTCTCTGTTATGATTTCTATTATTTTAGGTGTAGCAGGAAGGATGATGGATCAGCATGGTGTTAGCTCTGATTCAGTTTTGGAGGAGCCAATCTATACAAAACGTTAACAGTGTTTATTCAGAATCATTTAACTAGATTTTGTATTGATTTTCCTACAGAAAGGCCTGAGGGAAAAAAAAAGAGAAAACCCTGTGCTGTGATATTTGTAAGCAGTCTATTCTGCCCCCCCAGATAAATGCTTAATGTTAACTAATGGTACCTGGAAGCAGGGTCTATGTCTGCTGTTGGCAGTCATGGGCACGGCCATCAGCCACTTGTCCCCGTGAGCCTGGAGGGTGATGGTGAGGGTGCAGGGGAGCACTTGGCACTCAAAAGCCTTTGCAGCATCCTCTGATGTGTGTGGGGGCTGTTCTACCTTGTCAAGATGCTCAAGGATGTCTTGTCTTTGATTGGGATCTGTGTATTTTTGTCTTGTGTAGGACGGGACACCTCAGGCTGGCTTTACCTTGAGTTGAATTGAATTACTGAATTGGATTTTTGCTGTTTGCTCATGGGCTCCTTATCCTGTTGAGTCATTTCTCTGTGCTCCTCATGCAGTGCTGCATGTCCCTGAGCTCCAGGGACTCTGAGCCTGGTTTGGAACCTCTCCATGTGGAGAACTGCTGCTAATTTTAACAAAATTCCTGGGCACGGAACAAGTTCTACTTTGAGTCCTTAAGAAAACACGCTGTGCCCAAGGATTGTGCTTACTGGCTTTAGTCATACCTGCTGTGGCTTTCATCTTAGCTGGCCCGTGACCCTCAGCAGGAGAAGCAGCCCTGGAGAGGCTGGCACATCCCAGCTGTGGAGATGTTTGCTGGAGCCCTTGGTGCTCCCTGGGTGCTGTGGTGCTGGAGGCTGGGACGGGAGGCAAACCACAGCAGCTGTGGGTGCGTGTCCTGGTGTCACCCTGCGAGCTCTGCTCCAGCCTGGCCCTGCTCAGTGCCCCCCGTGCCATTCCTTCCCAGCTCGGCATCACCATGCCTGGGTGATGCTCCAGGGGCACAAACCCTTGGATCTTGTGCCTGGTTTTGAGCCCGTTTGTGCCTCTGTTGCGCTCTCACCAGAGGGCACTGCGCAACGTGTCGCAGCCTAATAAATAACCTCTTAACCTGCTTAGCTGCTTTATGCTCAGTGGCATGTTTTACAACGTTACCTGGAGTCCTTGAATGCTGGTTCCCATGGCAACTTGATATAGCATTTTTATTCTTTATTACTATCACTGTTTTATTGCTGCCTTGTTCAAATGCGCTGTCATCTTTATTTTGCCTTGGTGTGTGCGTGCGAGCCACAAATCTGTTTCTCAAAATTATATTATTAAACCATTTAGTGAATTTAGAAAAAGGGTGGTGATCTGTCACTGTCGATTTAATATTAAATGGAGAAGCACACCATAAATGGAAACAAGCTAGAAAGAGAAATAAACTGGCAACCCAAATATTGATATAGAGAGCTTAGGATGTTTGATGGAGGTGCAGATAGTTGGGTAAAAGCAAATTAATTGAAGAAATGCAGCTTCTGTAAGGGAATGTAATAGTCCTAATTTGCATGAGAGAGCAAATTGACAGTGTCCAGATGTTCTTAAGAGTGGGGTTTGGCCAAAGATTGTAACAGGACCTCAACTGTCTTAAGATAAAGGTTAAAACATCCAGAGAAGCTGTATGGACTAATGCGGAGCAGACATTAGGCTGGTAGTGTGGCTCAGGTTGTGGATAACTCATTGTTTGTACCATACTTATGCTCCTTTACTCCTATGGCTGATGTCTCCTGCTTCTCTGCAAGGGTCAGGGAGGATTTCTTCTGGGTGATAACTGGGCTTCAGGAGTGGGGCAGGAGACTCAGCTTCACTGGAGGATGAGGTGGAGCTGGAGATGGGGTGCAGGTGCTCCCAGGGATGCTCAATGTGAAGTTGCAAAAGGCAACCATTGACAGATTTGGTGTTGGGAAGGATGGTGGGATTAACCCAGACCTGGGTAAAGAGTTTGCTTCCTTCTCCGTGCAGTGTTCATCTGCTGGGGGATTGTTTGGGGTAGCTGTGCTTCCTGTGGGGCCAGCCCTGCTGCAGCCTGGCTGGGGGGGGCTCCTTGGGGCTGGTTAATCACAGCTGACAGCAGGAGGGGGTTTTGTGCAGGGCAAAGACTGCGTTTGAGGGAAGGGCAAAGCAAACAGAGTTAAAGGCAGGGTGATGCTGTGCACACAGGGGCCAGCTGGCAAGCCCCAGATAACAGATATCTTCCCAAGCACACGTCAGGAGCAGTGCTGTTTTCAATGGCTCCCTTGTACATGCTGTCGTCTTCCCATCCTGCTCGAAGTATTAGGGGGCTGCTATAAAAATATTTGTTCTTTCTGAGCTCCTCTGCCCAAGTCCCTGTTTCCCATGGGCTGCTGCTGCGAGCGAAGCACGGCTGCAGGATGTGAGTATCCCCTGTGCAGAGATGTTGAGAGGACTGGGGTCAGGGCTGACTCCTCCAGGGTGATCTCCCGTATCTGAGCAATGGAGAGGCATCATTTGGAAAGGTATAAATTATCTAGGACAGCACATAGAATTTTACAGCCTGTACTTAAATCCTTCATTATATCTTCTGCCAGCAGCAAGGCAGATTCTGCAGCCTTTTCTAAGGACACTGAGCTGAAGATTCAGATTCTTTGGAGGATGTGTTGTCTGTCCTTCTAGAAAAATCTGAGAATGTTTTTTTTTAAACCCCCTCCCTTCATTCTTTGCCACTTCCTCTATTTTGGGGCAATGTTTTGTAACAGGACAGATTTGGCTGTAATACTTTGGCAAGAAAATTTCTTTTAAGAGCTTGAAGTACACCCTTGGTCATCTCCAGAACCCAAAGCAGAACAGATGCAAACTGATCTGTAAGTGGAATTCAGTCCTTGGGAAATTTAGGAAATGAGTCCACCTGGGCTGAATAGCCTTTCTAAAACAAAAACATTTCTGGATTGCCAGACTGCTGATTATTAAGAAGGAAAGTAGGCAGAGCAGCATGGGGAAGACAATGGGTTTCGGGGAAGTGGATTTCAGTCAGCTCAGAGCTGCAGTCTTGGCAAGCTGCTCTGAGTGAAGAGGAAGTTTGGGAGAGTTAAAGGTTTCTTAGAGAAGCAAATTCAATGCACAAGTAGAACTCCCTTAATGGAGAGGACAGATGGGAAACATAGCAAAAGATTACTTTAGCTAAATCACAGGGTCTTTAATGACCTGAAACTCAAAAGCAACATAAAAATATTGGAGAGTAGGTAGAACTATTGAGAATAATTTTATCATGAACATGCAAAGAAAATTGAGAAGCCAAGGTCCAAATGAGCCACAATTGGCAAAAGACAAAAAGGGCAGCCAGAGGGGTTTCTATGCATGTGTTTGCAGCAAGAGCTGGGCCAGGGAATGAGTTAGTCCAGTGCTCAGTGGAAAGGAAATGCTCTCAGAAGATGGAAGTGAGAAAGCAGAAGTACCAAATGACTTTTTTATTCCTTCTGTTCTTCCTCAGAGGGTCAGCTGCAGCCAGCTCTCAGAAGAGAGGGAAGGAATAGGTTTGAATGCTTAGCAGAGCCTGGAGGAATTCAGCTCCAGATAGTTAGAAAACTGGCTTAAGTGATTTCAGTGCCATTAGTGATAATCTTTGAAAATCTGTGGAGGACAAATGAGGCTTGAGAAGACTGCAGAAAAGAAAATGTAATGGGATATCTTTCAAAAAGGGAGGAAGGGAGGAGCTGTGGGCTGGGAAGCCTGTAATGCCTAGGGAATATTTTTCAGGAAAGTATGATAAAGATGATGAAGTTGTTTCTAAGCACATGGAAGGCAGCAGTCCCTGGAAGAGGTGGAGCTCCCTCAGCATTCTCCATCTCCATTAACACTTGGAAGACACTCTAGTGATCACAGTTACCCTGCAGGTCATGCCAAGCTGAGACAGGTACAAGCACAGCCATGTTCAGGACCAGGATCCAGGGGATTTGAAAGAATAGGAAAATAGAATCTGAAATAATCAGAAATAATAGAAAAAGGTGGCTTGCAGCTTAGCAGTGCTAAGCAAAGAAGCAATGAACTGTAAAAGACCAGAAGTGGTCAGGTGCCTCTTTGATCAGAAATGCTAAAATAAAGTGTGAGTGCAGTGTTTGGGGAGCTTGATCACTAAATGCCCTGGGATCTGCAATGGCATCTTTTTGTAGGGGGAAAAAAATCATCACAAAATAGAAATATGGTTTCCTAGAAAATATTCAAAGCACTTAGTTCCCTTTATTCAGTTCTGGTGGTGGGTGCAGTATGTTTCATTCTGAATATCAGTGTTCAAGGAGGATCCAGGCTGCCAGAAGAGACATGAGGAGAAATTTGCAGCACGAGGGCTGGTTCAGCATGGGGACCAGCTTCCCTGGGGAGGCTGCAGCTGCAGTGAAGCAGGAGGACCCTCAGGTGATATTTCAGCTCAAGATAGGAGTGATTTATTTATTATTTTTTAAATCATTCTTTTTCCTCATAGCAGAAAAGCTGAGAGATTTATTCATGCCCAGGGAGTAGTAATGGTAAGTAAATGGAAAGAGAGAATTCCAACCTAATTGGCAAAAAAAGGGGCTTTTTTGGGCATGCAAGTTATCAGGTAAGACACAAGCTTTTGGGCATCTCATGTAAAGGCTGTGTACCTGGACACTGCTTTTTCCTTTCTTTTTATTTTTACCCCCAGGTAGCCCAGCTGGATAATAATAGTAATAAAGCTCAAACTTCTTGTGACTTTCTCTTGCCTGGGATCCTTAAATTGTTACAGTTGAGGCATCAACAAAACTGTAAAATGTTTTTGTTGTATTCTTGTACATAAAAGTGGAATTTTCTGATTTTATACTGTGGGTTAGTGAGAGAGTTCCCTGATTTAAATACTGGTTAAATCTCTAGTTTAAATGCTGGTTTGCATTATGAAATGCTGAAGCATGGTGCTTGGAAATTCCTTGGTTCATTGTTGATTTTTCATATCTCCTGTCTAGCTCTAAGGGTGCCTGAAGACCTATAAAAACATAAAACCCGAATAGACAGAAATTAATACCAAGTTCTTCAAAAGGGAAATGGAGAATATAAGTGGTGTCTGGGGTGACATCAACATTTGGATTCCCCTCTTTCAGTCTGAAATCAGGCTTAGGATGGAGATGAAATGGCATCCAAGAGTTTTCATGACAGGAAGAGTCTTCAGACATCAGAAGACTCTTTAATTATGGGCAGAGTGATTCATTCAGTGGTCGGCATCTGTATCTCGTTAAAGTCTGAAATCCTTCACTGTTTCTCCTTTAAATATGGAGGTATCCCTGTTTTATCTTTTTTGGCTTAGCAGAGCTATATTTTATGTCAGGTCAGTGCAGTGTACCATTCAAGTGAGCCTGAGTTATGTGCAGATTATTTAGTGCTGAAAATGTTGAGCAAATGTAATTCACCTGTGCTGCTTTCTCCAGAATCTTTTCTCCTTCAGCAACCAAGCACAGCAGAAAAGCAGCTTGAAATTAAATTGGAGGATTCATTTCAAATTATTTGGGGAATGGGAGTTACCAATGAAAATAAAATATTCTTTGTGTTTATTCCTGCTGAGCCCTAATGACCAAGCGAGGATTTTCCTGGAGCAAACTGTCTCAGTGAGCCCAACCCAACTCCTGCTCACGTTGATGGAAGAAAAAAATCTCCCATGGACTTCAATGGGAGCAGCCTGCTTTGAACTAACTTTTATTGTAGTGGGGAAATGTGCATTCTGTCTGCAAGAGATTGACCATAAATATCTGTGCAGATTAGCACAGCAGCAGGGAGGTGCATAAGGGTCAGGCAAGATAATCACAGGTGGAAGCTTTTTGTTACACCTTCCTTTCCCCCATGCCACCAGAAAACTCCAAGGTATATTTTGGATCAATAAAGGAGGACTTCTTAGGCTAAAAAATATAACTTGCCAGAATTTCTCAATTTTTTTCCACCATCTTGCTGTGATTTTTTTTTAGATTTTTGAAAATGGGGTATGTGGACACATAGAATTTTACAACCAAGTAGAAGCAAAAGTGAGTTTTTTTATATCAGTCGTGATTAGTGCAGAGGCTTTCTACTCTACTGCCTCTTTCCAAAATGCATTAAGGCAGTCAGATATAAATTGGGGGCATCAAAGCACTTTCTGCATAGGGTTATGAGCTGGTCTGTAGTGCAGCTTGCTCTGAATTTTCCCAATGTGTCCAGTGCCAAGCGCAAATTGCATTTTAAAAGCAATGTTTTGTTTGGCCACCATGTATTAATGTAACTGCATTCAGCAGCTGTGTGGTTAAATTCTAGTTTGCCAGTTGGCTTTAGGGTTTAAAAGAGAAACACAGCAGCAACAGGTTTCTCAGCCTCGCCTGTGATAAAGTGGTGCTGGAAGGAGTGGGAGAGGAGAGAGTGTGGAGATGCCTTAATTCATCAAGGGCAAGCACTGAGCCACGCAGGCGTTTGTTGCTCTTTGGTGGGTGTTATGATCTGCCCAGAAATACCAAAAAAGAGGGAGACCTAGGTGGAAAGTTGGGACAAAAATATATAAGGCGCTGGAAAGAGGGCTGACTGCCAAAATCTGTGGTGTTACAGTTGGCCCCCAGCTTTGCTCCTTGCTTGTCTTGGCACTGTAGTTGCAAGACAAATATATTTGTTTTACTGTTGTTCATGAAATCTGGCTGGCTGTGGAGTGATGGTGCTGAGCAGCAGGGAGACTTCATCTCATGAGTCATCTGTGAATGGGGAGCCAGGATGGAGGGTGATGATTTGGGTCATGCAGGCTGGGAGGTGGGGGTTGGATGCTCTCTTTCATAAGCATTTCAGCAATAAGAAATAGCCCCCGGCTGAAGGCTTCTGTCCTGCAGGCTGGAGCAGCAATATCTGCTGGAGTGGGGCTGTCTGGTAAAGGAGAATGTGGGATGAGCCAGGAGCAGCTTCCTGCTGTCCCAAGAGGAAGCAGGTGGGGGGAGTGAGGCAGAATCATTCCAGCATCCTGATTCAGGAGATTAAGTCTCCTTGAAGCAGCAAAGAGCTGAATTCAGTCTCCAAGCCCTGTTCTTTATCTGTGTAACAGAAATCACACCAGTGCCCAGCTCGCCGGAGCACTGTGAGGATAAATCCACTAAGGACTCTGAAGTGCTCAGATAAATACCTATGAGAGCACAGGGAGGCATTTGTGCTTGTATGAGGGATAAGTGCTTTATTGGTAATGACCCAGAAAGGACAGAGCTACTTGCAGGTATAGTAAGCACAAGCAAGTACCTCCTATAGTTGACAGGCTTTTGGTATAAATCATTTGTGGAATAAATGACAAAAGAAAATTCATGCCTCCTAGAGGAGAAGGGAGAAAGTCTCTGCTGAGTTTAATAAAAATGAAAATTTGGTAATGGATAATACAAGTCTAGAGAGGGTCACAGTCTGCTTGACAGGAGCTGTAAGGTCACAGATTAAGTAGGTGCCCAAGTCAGTTGCAGCAATATACAGGAGATTATTGAAGGGAGATGCATCCTGGGAATCTCTCCCACAGAGCAGCAAGATCTGGAGTAGCTGTAACCGAGACTTTGCACAGCAAAATTCAAAGTAATTATTGCAGAAAACAGCTAATTGTCTATTTGCCATCATATCTTCCAAACAACCAGGCTGGGCTCCAGCCTCATCCTCCTCTGATCTTTGGAAGATCCCTGTAAAACAGGGCAGGCAGAGCTTGCCCTCTGCTGTGCTTCCAGCTTGGTCTATCTTACAGGGAGAGGGGTCTCCAGCTCCTTCCCTGATGCTTCTGGCCACATGTTCCCTCTCCCTCAGCCAAGTGTTCATAACTGCTGGAGAGAGCTCAACCAGCCAAAAGCTAACATGATGAGAAAAAAAAATTACTTTTTTGGGGGGCTAATTTCCTGAATTGTCTCACCACTTAGTCATAAAGGTACGGGTGCAAGAGAGAAGGTGGGAACATATGGCTGGGGGCAAAGAGAAGAGTGGGAATTGGATAGCTTATAACTCACATTCACCTAAAGCTGCCATGGGACTGTCACGTCTGGGCTGTTATGGCTCTGTCTCCTTGGAATGGAAGAAGTGCATCAGGCCAGGGTGAGGTGTTCCTTTGGCGTGTGGCAGCCTGGTGCTGCTCTGTCTGACACTCCTGTGTTCTTCCAGGCCTGCTGCAGGGAAGGAGCAGTGGAGGCAGCATCCTCCCAAAAAAAAATGGGTTGGCTGGGGAGCATCAAGCAACTGCTGCTGCTCTGCAGTGGCCAGAGCCTAGGAAAGATACAGAAATGTACCTGGGCAGGTTCCATTTGTGGGAAAGCAGGAATTTTAGCTCATTAAACCAGCAAGGCTCCAAATGTTGTAAAGCTGAGGTCAGGAAGTGGCTGCAAATTGAGTGACTGGAAAGGAAACCCAATTAGCTGCTTGTCGTTGTTCCGGAGCTCCTGCGTGGAGGTCGTGCTGGTGCTCGTCACAGCAAAGGCCTCCAGGTTGGTGCAGTTCATCTCAATCGATACAGCCTTTCACTCTCCTGCAGTCCTGTTCCCCAGCACTACCTTGAACTGCAGGAAAAAAGTGTTTGAAAGAAGGCTTCTCTTCTACGTGGCTGGATTTTCACTGTTATGGTAGTTCAGGCTTCTCCTGTGAGTCTGATTCCTCCTGCTCTCCAGAACTCACATTCTTCAGGCATATAGCAACTCCTACCAGTTATTTCCCCCACAGTGATCACTGTAGAGCCAAGTCATACATCTCATGTTGTAGAAATTTTCTTTTAAAAATACGTTACTTCAGCTCCAGTAATAAGTGTTTGTTAGTTTGGGGTTTGTTTTTTTTTCTTCCAACAACTTTATTAGTGTCTGGAAGACTGGCCAATGTACAGAATTAAGATGCATTTAGGCTGGAGAGGTGCAGCTCTCTCCCTTTTCTGTGCAATGGTGGCTTGTTAGAACCTAGCCAAAATTTTGCTTACCCAGGCACCTCAATTCATCTTGCTGCACAGTCTTGCCTAGATTGCAGTTTTTCCTCACCACCCTGGACAACTCTATGTGCCAGATGCATTCATGGTTCTTGAGACACAAAGCCCAGTGGTGTAGCTAAGCTGGGAAGACACTTGCTGGCTTGGTCACCTCACAGCCAAACCCAGGGGTTTGTAACTCAAGAATGAAACTTTCACTATTACCCTGAAAACAGAAGCATAAAAGGAATCAATTTGGAACGAGCTTAATGTAAAATGTTTATATGCCACCCTGCTGCCAAGATACCTTGCCAGCTGGGTTGTTGTAGCATGGGGCTTAACTTCTATCTCTGTATGCCAACAGGATGACTTAACCTCTCCTCTTTATCCCTGAACAAAAGAAAAAGCTGATGATTTGAACAGATGTTTTGCAAATGAGGAGCTGGCTGTGATGCAGTAGGGGAGTGGTGTGGTCTTTGAACCAAGCTTTGTCGTTTGCCCCTGGTGCTGTCTGTGCCCCCCACCTTGTGCCTGGCCAGGTCCTTTCCCAAAGGACAGAATTCACAGATTGCCAAAGGGAGAGACCTCCAGGGCAGGAGAAGCTGGCAGCCTGTGCCTGCT
This sequence comes from Passer montanus, assembly GCF_014805655.1. Taxonomy (NCBI): domain Eukaryota; kingdom Metazoa; phylum Chordata; class Aves; order Passeriformes; family Passeridae; genus Passer; species Passer montanus. Next base: position 2,323,830 of record NW_024370263.1, on the reverse strand, counting down.
CGTGAGCAGCTCTGTTGTGCTGTCAGGAGGAGCAGCAGCACAGCTCTGGGGTGTGGGAGAAGGAGTCTCGGTGCTCATGGTGGGAAGGCAGCAGCAGAGAGGAGCAGGGGCTGGAGATGTTTGGGACTGGAATTGCACAGTGTGCCTGCACAGGGGGGATATGGCAAGGTTTTGGATGTGCAGTGAAGAGTGGGAGTCTCTGGTTGTGCTGGCTGGAATGGCTCATCCCCCAGGGGAAGCCAGGGCTCTCGAGGCCTCCTTAATCCAAAGAAATGGCAGCAATTTAGCAGCATCATTTTCTGAGTACGTGTAGTTAAAGTGGTGCAGTTCCTTAGCATGAACACTCAAATTGGCTTAGGAGTGGCTGAGATAGATCAAATGTATTGGAACCAGCTAATTTGAGAGTGTCCATGCAACGGGGTTACACCAATTTAACATCATCAATTTCAATGCCTGTAGCTGCATTAGTGCAGTGTTTGCAGGCTAACAGGGACAGCTACTAGGAAATGGCCTGAAGAGGTATTTTTCACTCAAAAAGTGTGCAAAGCTACTAAAATTAATAAAACCTTTGTGGTTTTATTCATAGCAGAAACTTGTGATATGATCTCAAAGGGACTTGATCTTTCTGGGGACAGAAGGGATATTGTTTTCTTAGTTTTTATGGAATGAATAGTGAAGTGCATGATTTCCATATTTTATGTGTGTATCTCCTGAAATCTTTCAGAAACATTCTCCCAGAAATGCAAATTTTAAGACACTGAGAAGTAGATTAGGGTCTGCATGACAGGTGTCCCAGCATGTGGGGTTATAGTCAAAAATGAAAAATTAAGTCTAATTTTTCTGCACATGAGTAGTTGGCATCCCTCGAGGTTGCTATCTTGCCTAACTAAAGTTGGTTCTTTATGCAATGTATTTCTTCCTGCACTTGAGAGATCTCTTCCCATCCTCCCCCTGCTCTGTGGTGTTACTGCGCTTCCCCAACCACAATTAAAATGTTGACACCTGGCTTGGCTCTGCAGATTAGGATTTGATTTTCTGTAATTATATGTTATCGCTCACATTCAGTAGCAATTTTGCCTTCTGTACAGTATGATAACACTTATTAATTCAATAAAAGAAATCAATTCACAGGCAATTTCCAAATGTAACACCTTGGTAACTGAGTACTAACCAATCAGATTATGCATCTGACATTGTGCCTTGTCATTTAATCACTAATGGGTGATTGCAAAAGCAGATATATGTCAGATGTTAATTACAAGTAACACAGTTTGGGACCATAATGTTAGCAGTGCCTGTTTTGTTATGATGCTGTGCTGAATATAGCTAATATTTGACTTGCACTTAAGTATTATTTACAGTAAATGGAACGATAAGGATATTTATTCTGTCTCTGTGTTCCAACAGATGTATTAAATTTTCTTTTTAATCAGTGGAACACTGAGTGTTAATGGACTGCCACATGGTGCATGTGTATGTGGGATGTGGAGGTGGGTTTGTTTATAGTGAACATGCTCCATCTTATCTTTTAGAAAGTTATACATTGCTTTTCCTGTGGCTTTTAAAATCTTTTTGAAGTGTTTTACTTGGCATCTGCCAATCAACTCTTTCCATCAGATTATTGTTATACTGTGGAAAAACACACGTGAAAGCTGTGGGTATGCACTGCCTCAGGACTGCCAAGACCCTCCCACATCCCCCTCCTGCCCCTTGCACCAGCTCCCAGGTGAAATCTGTTCTCCTTCAGTCCTGGAGAGAATTAACTGTGGCAGGTGGCTGGAATCACCATTTTACCTGGCACTTTACCCCTTTTGCCTTCACTCCTTTTACACCTGATGTTTTCTCCCCTTCAGGATGTCTCCAGGCTCAAACATGGTTCACAAGGCTTCCTCTGGGGCTTGTTGCCCTCCTGGCTCTGTTGCTTGTGCATTGTCTGTCCTTACCCTCACTGCTGGATGGGCACTGGGTGCCCCCACTCTGCTCTCACTGGTGATCAAAGACATGCAGGACCTGGCCCTTTAATTTCGTGTGTTCACTTTAAAGACCCATTTGTTCTGTGTGATTAGTACCTATTAGTCCACTTAAATCAAGATGAGAGCAGGTGAAATACGCCTGAAACCGACATTTCAGCCTAGCCAAATGTGATCGTGCTGACAGAACCTTCCTTTCTGTTTGGTAATTAAGTTAGAGCCAAGGCCACCAGCTATTAAACTCTACAAAGCAAATATATAAGATGCAAGGAATCTCCAATAAAGTTGTAAACTTCAATTAGATGGCACCAGCCCAGGGTCCAGAGGTTTCATTGGATATTTACCTAATTTTATTATAACAGCAGCATTCTAAATAAGCAGCTCTGGGGCACAGTCTATTAATTTACCACTCTGCATATTCATTAAATCTTACAAACTGGCATCAGTGTTTTGTTTTTAGCAATTTATTTATTGAAAGAGGGAGGCATATTCAACGTTAGATCACTTACATTTTCTGTTCACTAAACCACTATCATTCAGAGTTTGCCTAAAATGAGGAAATTCATACAAGTTGGGGTAAATTTTCCCATTTTAGTGATTTGCTAATGGTTGATAGAGCAACATGGAGCTTGTAAAACCATTTGGTGTGAAATTTCAACACAAGTTTCTCTTCTGCCCCAAGATATCATTTTCAGGGAGGTGAAAGGATTGCAGATGGAGATGCCAAGACATTTTTCAGCCATAGCCTCTTTCCCCCTCTCTCCATTTTACATACAGACAATGTAATGTTAATTTCTCTATTTTTATTTTATATTAATCATCCTTAGAGAAGAAAAAGGTGCTTCAAAATAATGCTCTTCTATGTAATCCTCTCTGTTGTGATGAAGAGTACTTGTTTTGGCTTCTCTTTTCATTACTGTCCCTCTAGAATTGAACCAGGATGTTAGCAGAGCTCTGACAACTCAGATCCTGATGTGTGAATCTTGGCTTGTTACTTGTGTGGCTTTCTTGAACTTCTGAGGAAGCAGGGTGTTTATTTTAAAGGTGCATGCCAGTAATGAATCAATTCAATATTTAGGAATAATTGATGAGAAGAGTGCCTAAACCTTGTAAATGCAATTTTTGAATTGTCTTGTTGCACAGGAGTTTAGAAAATACCTTGTCCCTTCAAGAGATCTTAATGTGCTAAATATGTATGTCTGCAATGAAAGATAGTGATGGTCTTAATTCTTTTATGAAAAAGAACAACTTAAACTATTTTATCATGAGAATTTGCATTTCTAGTTTGGATCTTCTGCAAGTTTTCTCAGTGTCCTTAAGACAGTGAAAAAAGGTTTCTTCCTTCCCTGCAGCTGGGCCTGGGGAGCAAAGTGTGACCCTGGTGTTTCCTGGCAGAGTGTAACTGATAGATAAATTAATACTGGAAATAATGTGGAACCACTGAAATTAGGTCGAGCTGCTGGTTTGTCTGTGATACAAGAGACTTCTATTTCTCCTTTAAAAAAAGGATTTATAATGGGATTCTCTGCATGTTTGTGTGTATTGAAGGAGAAGCAGATCATGGGCTGCAGGGTTTGATCAAGCTGGGACAGAGCAGTGATTTTTAAAAGGCAGTGCTGGCAGAAGCAGTGAAAATTTTATGAATGCACAAGTAACCTCATGTCACAGAGGGATTATTCCTTTAATGTGTTTATGCCTTTATCAAGGATGGGATGGCTTTGTTGCCTAGCTATATAGCATTAACTCGCTACTATCTGAGAAATAATACCCATTAGTAAGTTCTGACTTAGGTATTTATTTCCCATGTTCCTTATCTGCTATAAGTTGATATAAATCCTTCTCCTGACAAATCAGAACATGGATGAGTTTCCTCTGGCAAAAACTGATATTGCAGCTCGTCCTTTAGCTCTCAGGCCTCACGGGTTTAACATCAGTGGTTTGACCTGCTCCCATTCTGAGGATAGCCTGAGCACTGCTATCTGTGGAGATGCACGATGACAGAGCAATCATACTTGGTGCTGAAGATTACAGTGCTTTTGGCAGTCACAGATAAACTCAGCCTCACAAGCTGAGCATAATGACATTATGTAGAACTGGTTTCTATTTAGGGAAGGGGGAAAAAAAAAAGGAGGGAGGATGATAGTGGAGATGAATGTGCCTGATGTCAGAGCTGGGGTAGAACTTGACTCTGCCTGTTTGCCAGCCACTGTGCTGTCCTGGCTGCTGGACAGACGGCTTGTGTTCTGCTGGATAAGCAGATGTCCTGGAGAATTAGGGATTGCTGTCACAGCCCTGATGGCAAGAGTCCAATCTGCTCTTTGACATGGAGGCTTTGCCTCTATTATCTCTCCATATGTGTATTTTCCTGCCCAGGGATTTTGTGGCAATGAGTGTTAGACATGGGGATGGGCGAGGCTCCTCAAGGTCACTTTGCTCTGTGAGCAGGTACGTGGCACTGCCACTCACACTGGGCAAGTCGAGCCTGCATGGAGCTGTGGTGAAAAACACAGCATCACAGAGCTGAGAGTCTTCCTCCAGCAGGACCTAGACCTGTCAGTGAAACTGGAACGCAGAGACATTGAAAAAGCACTTTTAAGTACTTACATTCCTTCCCTATATCTAAATTCCGTTACCACAGTTTTATGTTGGAAGTCTCCTGGCCACCAAGAAGGTTCACTGAGGTTGGTTGTACTGATTTAACACATATAACCAGTTACAAAGCAAGTGAAATTTTGACCTGTAATAAGCTCTTCATTTCAACAAAGAGTGTTTCAAGACTTCAGCATTCTCAGACAGATTTGAAAGGATACAATATAGATCTTAAAATGCACGGTTGATTTAGTTTAAGCTGTGATAGTAAAGATGGATAAAAACAGAAATAAGCTCTCACTTCCAAGGTCATTATTTCTCAGTTCTAGGTCATTTGATTTATTTGCCAGCATACTGTAGGCTCTGAGAGCTGAGTAGAAGCTTATCCATGGTAACAGTTTTACTTTTCCCTACCCAGTGTTGCTAGTGATTGGTAGAGTAAAACCTGGCTTTCAACCACCGTGGAGGGGCACAGAGATGCTCAATGGCAAAGCTGGAATCTCTGTTTTCTGTTGAAGAATGAGGTTTGTCAAAGAACGGTGTATATTTTTACCATGCTGGTTGGAACTGGCTCTTTATCACCTGGTTTTCCTTTGGGAAATCAGAAATCTATGATAGCACCAAAGGACTTCATTTTAAGGCAGTGTGTAGGTCTCTTGAGCAGATGGGAGAAACTTGGATTGAATTAAAACCATATTGTGAAAGGTGATCATTGTACTCCTCTCTGCATTTTCTGAATTTACTTAGGAGGCTGTTTAGGAGAAGAGGGAAAGGATTTAAAATACCAAATTGCCATCCTTGGAGTGTAATCCCTGGGGTGCTTGCTTTTTAAGGGGATTATACTCCAGAATTCAACAAATAATTAAAATTAGTCCTCAGAATGCTGACCATGGCACAACTATTCCTGTCTCAGCCTTGCAAGGAATGTCCCCTGCCTTTCTGCCAGCACCTCTTCTTTCCTTTCACTGCCCCTCCTGCCTGTCCCCTGCTTGGGTCCCACTGCAGTCCCACTTCAGTGAGGCTTTCAGGGCTCCCAGCCAGCATGTGAACCTTGTGCTCTGTGTGCAGCTGTGGCTAATCCCAAAAGCATGTTCCAGGTTGCTGTTCTCATCAGAAACAAGGGAGAAAGCAGGGCTGGGAAGCTGGGAGAGGGCTCAGCATTCCCACACATGACAGCAGCCCTGTGGGGAGGGAAGGAGAGTGCTGCCTTTTGGGAGAGCAGCAGCAAATTTACATCACTTCAGCTGTGCTTAGGACTGTGGCTAAAACTTCCAGAAGTTAGAAGTTCGTGTGACCAATCTGAGAGACTCCCCTGCCAAATTATGTGATAAAAAACAGAGCAGATGAAGTGAAGGCTCCTTACAGATGTCCCTTGTACAGCCACCCTGCTCTTGGACTGATCATAAGGAATTAAAGAGCCTCTGCCGTGGCTGAGCAGGGGTGTGTGCCTTTCACAGCACCACGAGCTGCTTGCATGGTTTATGTTCCATGGTATATCAGCAGCAAAGCAGCCCGGGTGCAAAGCCTGTGTGAAAACTGATCCTCAGTGAAATGGGAATTTACAAATGTGGTGTGCTCCTCTCAAAAATAAAATTGAGCTTTACCCATATTACTATTAAAGTATAAAGCTTTAATTATGCCCTAAATCCACTTCTTTAGCTGGGGGGCTCACATGATTAGCAGCAAGGAAAAAAAAACGGCATCTGGAGAGGCTGTGTGGTGCCATGTTTTCCCATATGTGAAATTTTATACAGTACAAATTATTAAACACCAAACCTCCAGAGAAAGATTGTAATGAAAAATTTAGCACTCCCCCATCAGGCTGCAACTAATTTGCCTTCTGACTAGATCTGAAAGAACAGAGGGCTGTGCTGGTGGTAGCTCTTGATGAGTGGCTGGCAGGAGGAAACAAGCAGTATTATAATGTAGTGCAACAGGAGCTGTGGTGTGATGCTTCTGTGGCCAGCCTCTCTGAGACACATTTGAGGTAAACATAAAATAAAAATAAATCACTGCTTTCAGCAAAGGCCTGTGGGAACATATCCTCTTTTTTCTATTTTGATTTTGGCCTCAAGCTCCCAGTTTTCATCCTGCAACACTTCTTTGTAACAGAGATGTGCAGGAGAGAGGAGACCTGGACCAGGTGCTCTCTGGCTCACGTGTTGAGGTGTCCTGTCCTGTTCATTCACCTTCCCCTGCCCTTGTCCTGCTCACACCTGAAACATCCAGCCCTGCACACTCAGGGCCTTCGGATGTGAGAGCAGGAGGAGCTGCTCACTGCTGTCAGGAGCTGCTCCCCAGGAGACAGTGATGGTGCTTATAGAAACAGGCAGCTAATGGTGGACTGTCTCTCTACCTGCTTTACATTTTTTGTTTGCAGAAGAGCATTAGTTAGCATTTTCTTCATGGATAATTTCCCTTTTTTCCCTATCTCTTCTCTTCCCCACCCCCTTTTTATTTTAAGTTTAGCCCTGAAGAATTTTGAAGGCATGTAACTTGACAGGTAAAGCCAAAAGGATGCTGAAGGTAGCCTGATGTGACTGGAGGCACCCACTGTGTGCTTCTCTGTGATTAACCATTGTTACACTCTGCTAGGTGCTTATTACAATTAAATTCTTCCTTCCAGAGCAGCCTGTGTCATCCTGATTGGCACGGGGGAGAGCTGAAATGTTACAGCAAAAGGTTGGACTCTCCACGAGCCCCTGCTTTTTTCGGGGCAGTTTTTTCCACCTTTCTTGCTAACAAAGGAAGCCCCCCTGTGACCCCATGGGCAGTTTGTGCTGTCTTGTTACAGCTGGAACACAATTTTAACAACAGGGAAGTAACCTTGTCATGTGCAGTGTGTCCTCTGGCTCAGAAAGCCTCCCAGTTCCTAATTTCCTTGAAGAATTTACCCCACCATTCCTAAGTTCATACTTGCCCCTAAAAGCCAGGGATCCACATTGCCTGGATACTGCAGAAGCAAAGGGCTGTAGGCACAAAAATCCTTCTCCTCACTGAGCCAATCTAAAATCCAGATTTTACAGTCTAAGTCCAAGAAAACTCAGCACCAGCAGATTGCTCTTGGCCCCTGCCTGGCAGGGTGTTGATTAATAATTTGAACCTGCAAATCCTTTTTCAACTTCTGTGAAATCTAAATTGTCCATCTGAGGCTTGCTTCTTTCAAAACAATTCTACTGTGATTTTCACTGCCAGCATAATTCTTTGTAAAATAGATAACCCTGTCAGTGGCAAAGCTGTGCTGCACACCTGGAAGGCAGCACAGCTGCCTGGCTCTGGCAGATGAATGTGGAGAGCTGAGAAGAGCAGAATGGAAAACTGAGCTCAGTTCAGAAATACCCAGCTGCATTCTGCTTCATTTGAGCTGTATCTATACGTTTGTCTGTTTCAGAAGCTTTAATTTTTTTGGTTAAGGCTGAAATTTTGGGGGTAGACCAGGAGAGATTGGAATCCCAATAGGAGTCAAGTTGTGGTTAGAAAATATCACTTTTAGGACTTGCCAGAAAATAATGGTGCAGCCACTCAAGCAAGTCACAGTTTGAGGCTGCTCCTGCCACTGCATTGTCCCTGGGGCAGATGGAGGTGGTTTAGGGGGATAAAACAACAGAGGTTTCTGTGAGATGAGTTACAGGCTTTTGCAGAGGTGGCCTGGGAGGTGGGAGCATGCTGGTCCTGCTGGGTGAATGGTTTTTAGGAGGGACAACACCAAGCTTTGAGAAATGTGTTGTAGTTTGTGAACTTAATGGAGTTGTGAGATGCTTTCATGTTTTCTGCTTAGCTGTTCTGTTTCCATTTTGGCTCCTTTTTTATGGCTTTGGTAAAATGGTATGATTTTACTCTTGCATCAGTGCAAATCCATAGTAATTCTATTAATGCAAGAAAAAACAACACCTGGTTTTAGAAACCGTGAGAAAAGCAATTGCTGTGGTGTTTTTGAAAAAGGACCTTGTTTGCCCAGTAATTCAATATTGCTCTATCATCTCAATAATGAGAGTTCAGCTCATAATGGCAGCACATTTCAAAAAAGGCCATACAATTTAAACATGTTGTAAATCCAGCTAATAAGTATAAATTGATTTTTAAGGGGAAAAATGCATAAAACTAGTCTTTTACCATATGTTTCAACTCTACCAGAAACCTTTCTTGAATGGTATTTCAATGTGCTTTACCTATTGTGCTGCAAACTTTTTCAGGCTCTGTCAAGTTGTACTAAAGCTTTTAAAATACAGATGGTGGTAAAATCCCCAATGGAAAACAGACTTCTATTTCAAACTTCAGCACTGTTTTTTTCTCTTCTAGTTCATAGCAGATTTTGACAGATCAGAAGAAATATTCACAGCTTGATGCAGCTGGATTCTTCTTTGGCATGAGCAGAAACATCTGGCCCCAAAACAGCACATTTTACCAAAGGGCCGAAATACATGCACATGCATCTGTTGTGCTAATATATTTTCCTGTGAACTCAGATGTTAATTGCTTTGTTTTGCTGAGACAACAGTGTTGGTTCAGTGAATAAGATTGTTTCCTTTAGCCCTCTGTTAATGGCTTCCTTTAGCAAGTAATCCTGTTTTAAATAGGAAACTGCCAGGTACAGTGTGAGCAGCAGTAAGATGCAAAGTGTTTTGGGCAAGGGTATTTACACTGCAGTGGTATCTGGATGTGGAGTGTTATAAAGAATTTGCGTGTTGACTGAGACAACTATTAGCACAAAAGCTCCATGTGAGACCAGTTTCACATCTCCAGAAGAAATGTTCAATTTCTGCATCAATATTTTAGAGGCTTTGGCCATCCCTGCTTGCTGCTTCTATTGTTCTCTTTCTTCTCATCTGCAGGCAGCAACAAAGGAGCCATAAAATCTGGATAATTACCTGGTTATTTAGCTCTACCCATAGAGCCTTCATGAGTTTTGTTGTTTTGGGCTTTGTTCCTTCTCCCACACTTGCTCTTTCAGGAAGAGCTGTGGTTCAGAGAAGTCCTTTTCCTGATTTCTGGTCTCTGGACTGAGCTTTGTTCCCCCTGGTTCGGGGCCCCAGTAAAGATCCCGTGGTGAGACAGACCTTGGTCATTTCCCAGATCTGTATCCAAGTACTTGGAAGCCTCCTGCCTTGGGCAGCACTCAGACACAGATCTTTGTGCCACAGTAAAACCTCACTGACCCGTGTATCAGGAGCACTCCTGAATCCCACCAAATCTTCCCAGTAGCAAAGGCCCTGCTCCCTTATCCCTTTCTCACAAAACCTGCCTTATCTGGTGGGTTCATTTTTTTCATGCTGTAACTCTGTGTCTCTTTTTACTAAAATATTTCCTGTGGAGGTGTAAGATTTCCATGTAATATCCAAGAAAGCAGCAATTCCTCTTTTTTTGCTTTCTCAGCAATATCTCCTCTATTAACATTATGCTTTCATTTTAAGAAATATTTGCTTACATGTCACCCAGGGAGAATGATCTTGTGGTTAAGATGCAAGATGGTTGCTGTTAAAAGCTGCAGTGCTTTTAGCCATCCTGTTTTCTCTGTAGTTGTAGTCCCAGCCTTATTCCAGGTTCATTGCTTGATGTTCCCAAAGTCATCTGGTCTTTTCATCCCTTCCGAGAAGGGATGATAATACTACCCACTGCACATCCTTGCTATTTAAATTTGATGGGTATTTGCAGAGTATTTGGAGATGCTCTCAGGAAACATTAGTAGGATCATTAATAAATGCATCTTGCTATTACAGCATCCTCTAAGGTGCTGTGCATATAATTCTAGACTTTCCCACTGAACAAGTAGAGAGAGCAGATGCTTATTACTGTTTAAAATACCTTTTTGCACCAAATGTGACAAGGAAGATGAGCATTTCCTGAAGCTAAGACCATCCTTATGGGAAGGACTGCAGCAGGCTCAATTAACTGGGCTGTTACTTTAATTTCATTTTAGAAGCTCCTGTTCCAGTTCAAGTTAAACTGATTGATAACTTATTTAACCTGAACAAAATGAAGGTTTTGGCTTAAAACTTGACAAGCATTTACAATGCTTTAAATCAACTTCAAATCAGCCTTTTAGTTGAACTAGTGGACTTGTTTACTTTGGGCTTTGGCAAGCCTTTGTGCCCTCTGTGAAAAGTGCAGGTGCAATGGCTCACATTTCTCTGAGTCTGCCTTAGGCAGGCTTCCCCTCCTCTGGACCCAGCTCATCTCCAGGCACAGCCTGACCCCTTTCTGGAAGGCACCAATTAGATTTTTCTCTCCAGAATCAGTGAGGAGAGGCTGTCTAAACTCACAGGGAGCAATTCAGGCCAGCTGGATAACCCTCAGTGTTTGCCTGGTGTCTCCTCTGCAGTTTGCCCTCTCAGCTGTATCAAAGCTACAGTGTCAGCCAGTCCTTTTGTGACTGAGAAATGGTAAAAAACCACTGTTTTAGGGAATGTGTAGCTACTGCCAAGCCACTCCTGTGCTGCACATCATGACAGTACAGCCAGGGCCAAGAACAAGGATTTTTCTCTACCATAAACTGCTGGAATCTGTGGGAGGAAGGCAGGGTAGGATCCCAGTCCATCTGCACTGTTCCTTGCACGTTTGGGAAGTGCCCTCTGTGCCTTGATGGTAGCCAAGCAGGGCCAAGAACAAGGATTTTTCTCTACCATAAACTGCTGGAATCTGTGGGAGGAAGGTCGGGTAGGATCCCAGTCCATCTGCACTGAGCTTTTGGGGCTGGCTTTAGTTCCTTGCATGTTTGGGAAGTGCCCTGTGTCCCTTGATGGTAGCCAAATACCAAGCAGGTATTTCAAGGAGCTCTGGGCTCAGCCTGACAGCAGAGCTGCCTTCTAAAGAGCTGCTTCCCCTTCCTCAGCTGTGAGCATTAATCTCAAAGTTCAGTGGTCATTAGCTGAAATAATTGTCACCCCTTTTTAGTTGCTCAGGACTGAAAATTACCGAAGGGTTTCACCTTAGTTGCTTAGCCTCTAATTATTCTGAGATTTTTGTTTTCTTCAGGATGTCAATCAGCAAACAGGATGTCCCCTGGGCAGTTGGAGGAAATTGCTTCTGTGTTTCCTTGAGGAACTGGCTGTGCTTGCTCTGGTAGTTGCAACACTTTTCTCAAATCAGAAAACTCGCCCTGGTGGTGTAGGAGCTCATGGCCTTACTGAAAGTTTCCTTGACAACTCCAAAGTGTGACTGGTCATAATGGATGATCACAATGGATGATCACAACCAGACATGCACTGATGTTTCGAGTTGCCTCTGCTTCAAGTCCAGGCCTGCAGAGGTGTGAGGTTTGCTCTGATTTTTGCCAGAGTTGCCTTGGTTCATCTGCTCGTGCAGATTCAAGTGGCTCTGGCTCTTGTTGAAGGGAAGCAGCTGTGGTCAGCTCTCCAGTGCCTCTGGGAGAGTAGGGACAGCTGTGGGACAGAGACCTCTGCCAGGGAAAGGATAGATCCCAAAAGCCTAGACAGAGATCAAGGAGAGGCTTTGTAGAGTTTGAATTAGTAATGAAAGGAAATTATAGGTCTGGCTTGAACAAGGTAGGAACTGGAATAAAGCTGCTCATGGTGTTGTGCATGGGAATTGTCTCTGCTTTGCTAAGTTCCCACTGTGCCAGCCAGCCACCAGTTCCTTCCACACTGAAGTGGTGGCTCTCCTTTTGCCTTTAATGCCAGCAGCTCCCCCAGCTGCTGTGAGGCTGGAGCCTTGCTCCTGGGTTTCAGGGGACTGCCAGCCATAAAAGGGACGTGACAGTGGCTGGTCTGCAGAATAACTGAAAACACACAATGTCAGTCAGATCCTGAGCATGGGGGAGACTCTCTCCAGTGCTTTGAACTGTGCCACTGCAGCTTAACCTCACCCCAGTTCTGGGCAAGAGAACTGGTTTGGGGTCCATTTCTACTCCATGGGAATTGCCAGGCTGTGACTGTCCTGCTGGGGGTAGGGACCAGCACGGCTGGGGCTCTGCTCAGCACTGTGATCTTTGACAGCAGTTTCTGCAAAATTCATTATTCCCTAGGCAGCCTTTGCATTTATTTATTTACTTTGTTTCTTTTCTTTTTTCACTTCAGTTTATTAGTTGCACGTGTGGCTTTATCTGGATAAAAATGCATGCAATTTATGCATGCCTACAGTAGCATATGTTTTATATATTGGGTTTATAGGGATGGTACTGATTCCTGAATTAATTTGAACAGCAAATTGTTGTTGTATCTGCACACAGTATGCCTTTTCTTTTTTTAACATGTATTATATGACACACATCTGGTGGTGTTTTAATTGTGTTATTGTGGTGCCTCAGAGTCCTAGCAAGGAATTTGAAACCCAACTGTACTAAGCACAGCTTTTTCACATGGGACATTTGGAGGGGTTGAGCGAATTGTTGAGCAAGAATGTGGGTGTTTTTTGTCTCTGCCTTGAATTGTGGACAAGAACCCAAAGGAGTTTGCAGGCTGCCTTCACTGTCAGGCAGTTTTTGTGCCCAGTTCTAGGTAAGGAAAGACCTGCAGTGCTCACATCTGGAGAGTTGCTGGCAATTTTTGGTTTTTTATTGGTGGTTCAGTTGGTCTCTGTGATGCCCTTAAGAAGGACTTGGACCAGTTCAGGACAACTCCCCAGGTTTGTCCATGGGTTAGGCTGTACCCACCATGGGTTGTGTGTTCAGTAGAGCTGTGCCTTGCTGGTGCACTGGGGAGGCTGAAGACCTTCCAAAATCATTCCTGTCAATGCTGTATCCGAGAGAAAGTGGCCTCTTGCCTTGCTGAGGGGTTGGATTAGTTCCCTTTGGGTGCAGCATTATGCAGGAAGACCATAAGGACACACTGGTCCATGTCACCTCCCAGCCTTTCCCAGCAGGCTCTGTTTGGCAGCACAGCCTCTCCTGCAGGAGCTGCAGGCAGCTGCTCTCATTCCTCATGACCACAGTGCAGCCCTGCCTTGGGATGTGTTTTTTTTCTCCTGAGGTGTGTTTTCCACAGAATTCAAACTGCTGCCTAAAGCTGCCTTCCCCTCCTCTTTCTTTTTCATTCTAAAAAGGTATCATTGGCATCTATGAATTTTATCTGCAGTGGTTTTGATAACATTTTTTCTCAGATATTGATGTGACTATTGAATAGCTTCAAACCTTGTTTAAATCCTTTTACCTTCTGTAGCGAACATTAATGTTTATTTATTGACACTACTTTCTGAGAACTCAGCTGATCTGGTCTCCGCTTAAAATATGCTTTATTGATATTTATATAGCACTAACTTTTATCAGAATGCCTTGTAGTATGAGTGCATCTACAATCCTAAATGTATCACATTTATCCAGTTTCCTTTTCAGCCAAACTTATTGAAGAAATGAAACTAAGCTTATTCAAGAAGATTAATTTTCCAGAAAACCTTGTTGAAATAATTTGAGCCAATTTACTCCAGTTCTGGTTTTCCTTTCTTCTTCTGCTCAGGCCTGGTATCACAGCACTGTGCCTGTAGCAGCCCAGCCAGGCCTGGTTGCTCTTCTGAAATATGTCTCCAATACTTGTCTTTTGACTGTTTTCTCAGTGGATATTCCAAGATCAGCTGAAACATCTGTGTGACATGATCTCCCCTTCTATTGCTTGTGCCACAGGTCTGGACTTTCTTCTTGGCAAATGTTGTCTAATGTCTTCCTTTAGCTATCAGAAGGCTGAGGAATGTCTGTTTTCTTCCCAAGGTTGAGGCTGAGCTGCACTGAATGCCTTGCCTGTCTGACATAATTAGTCATAAGTTTACCTTGCTTTTTGGGATCTTCTTTTATTAAAATCACTTTTGAAGGTTATCATCACCTTTCACATTGAAATCAAAGTCCTCACTTTTGTGGAGTAGCATTACCAGAAGAGAACTACTGTAATATACAGAGATATTTTTCTTGGTGGAATTTCCTAATATATTTTGAAATATTTCCTGTAGCTTTGGACAATTTAATATGTATATTAAATCTACTTTTGCTTTGAACATCACAGCTGTTGATATTAGCCTTTAATAGATGGTATCTGTATGCATAGATGGCAGCAATGTTAAAGCTGTCAATTCTGATTGCCTCCTACATGGTGTTTAAAAGCATCATGTAAGCTCAGCCTAATTTAGTCCGTTGGCTCCAGCTGAACACAGCTCTCTCCTTGCTAAGTGGATGCTTAGTCAATCATCCCTCTGTCCTGCTTGGAGCTACTTCCCTTACAGTGATCCTTTTGCTATGGTCCGCTGCACCAGATTGGTAACACTTGATGCATCTGCTCTAAGAGTTCTGAGCTCATCTTCAGTGTATCCATTTCTTTCCCATTACCAAAAAAACCCGTGCCAAATCAATTTTCTATTTGATGCATATTGGATGGCATTTTATAACCGAGAGTCACAGGTCCAAATCATCTTTATGTGAAACTTGAAGCTACAAATCTTATTTTCAAGAGGCACGGAGGCTTTCAGCTCTGAGAGGCTCAGAGGCTTTCAGTTCTCTCATGGGCTATTTACTGGATGCTACTCCTTGAGACCTGTCACCTCGTTATGATCTTCACCACAGGCTCCAGGGCAGCTTCTGCTCTGCTGCCTAGAGCTCAACCTCCTTCAGTGATTTGGAGACTGCAGGGCTGTTTATCTCACATATTCTCACTCCTCTCTCTGGCTGCAAACAGCAGCTTTTCCCCTTCTTAACTGTGTTATTCCAGAGGTGCTGCCACCATTGCTGATGAGCCTGGCTTTGGCCAGCAGCGGATCCCTCTTGGAGCCAGCTGGCATTGTCTCACTGGACATGGGAGAAGCTTCTGGCAGCTTCTCGCAGAAGACACTGTGCCACCAAGATCTTGCCATACAAACCCAACACATGCCCCCTCTGCAGCCAGCCTGAGGGCTGGTAGGTGCCATCTGCGTGCCCTGTTGTGGAAGGCAGCTTTAGTTAAAGGGTTGGGAATGCTGTTCCCCCTCAGCAGTCCCAGTCCCGCTCGCGCTGGCTGCTGTAACCCGAGCAGGCCCACGCTGACACAGTTTGTCACTGACGTATGTCAAACCCAGATTGTCCCAGCTGTCTGCTGCCATCTGCCAAGTGCGGCTGGGGGCATGCAGAGTGCAGTTTGCTATGCAGGCCTGATGGCAGCTGTAAAATAGAGCAGTTTTGCCTGCTTAAGCACCAGCTTTTCTCCAAAATAAGCATTAGCTCTCGCACGGCAGTGAGGCTCCTGATCCTGAGAGCGCAGGCCGCGCTGGGGAAGCGGAGCCGGCTCTGCTCCGCAGCCAGGCCACCTGCCAGCCCAGAAGCTGTGAAAAATCACTGCAGCAGCTCCAGAGCTGCAGAAAAGCCAACCCTGCTGCTCCATACAGCCTCTGTGTGCTGGGCACAGGGGACAAAGGTTTCTCCAGGCCCCCAGGACGCTGGCCTGCTCTCTCCATGGTTCTCTCACAAGAACCATGAGGTCAGGCAGAGTTCCTCCCCAGGCAGAAGTGGCACCAGCTCTGCAGAAGTGTCTCCCAGAGAGCTGAAGCTGAGCTCACTGCAGGATGTTGCCCTGGATAATACAGCATCAGACAGAAGTTCTTCCAAAAACTGCAAAGACAACTGCCTGTGCCAAACAAGCTTGGGTTTCATTTGCTCTTAGAAATAGAAGGTGACCCTCATATCTGGTTGCAAGCATTGAGATGTAAAGTCAGGTTGTTAGTGAGTAGTTACATGTTGCTCATGTAGCTGAGAAATTATCAGTGGCTTTTGAATACTTTGGTTTTTCACTGATAATACTTTTTATTAGGAGAAATTATTGTACTTGCCTTGACAAGTACAGCAGCTGACTCAGTCTAAGCTCAGAAATCCTTTGCTAGCATCAATTCAAGTTCTCTGCATCCCAGGGAGGGGTAAAAATGAACCACTGTGTTACAGAATGCTTGACTGCAACACAGGTTGTTGATGTAAATTAGCCAAAAGAAACTGGTAAACCAGGATTAGGGAACCAGTAGTCTGCATAGCAGGTATGTGCAAACACTAACCTTGGAAACGTCATGGAACTGAGTGACTGTCAAAAGAAAAAGGACAGTTTTCCTTCAGTATCATAACACTGCTGCTGTTTGCTTCTTCATCACAGTAAGTGAGAATGGACATGTCCTGTTTAAAATGAGTTATGGCCAAGATAACCCATCACAGTATCCACAGCAGCACCACCCAATTAGAAAAACTACTCCAATCCAACCTGATGCTACTGTCATTTTTTTAAAATGAGCCCTACTTCAATCATAAAATACTCAAACCATAACATTGCTTTCTATGCCATATGTCCTTATTTAGAGGGGAGAAAAAATGATTGCACCCTTAATTCAAAGGAAACGTTTCCCTCTGAGCCAGAACTCAATAAAATGTATCAAAAAAAATTGTGGAAAAGGGCAAGCAAAGAAAATCAAATTGTAGCGTGTGAAACGATTTAAGGAGGGACCTAGGGAATACATAATCTCCAAACTGCCAAGTTAGAGCAAGTATAAAATATACAAACAAGCTTGATATTTTTCCCAGTTGATCTCATTATGAGGTATGCTTGGGATAGATAAATTTTGTTAGAATGCATTAAGGCTGGATTTTCAAGGAAACAAATCAGAAGTAATGTGTTTAGCCGATTCCACCTTGTTTTGATACGTGGCTCTTTTCAGGTTTAAAGAAGTACAGTTTTAAAGCCAAATGGTTTGTTTTGTTTCAAACATTAAAACCAGAGGCAACTGGGTGACTTCCCCCCCACCACTTTCTGGAAAACAGACGTTTATAATTTCAGCGTGGTCTTTAATCATTGGGGTAGAGCTCTGTGCACTATGTTTCACTGCCACTTATTGTTGCCTGCCTAAAATACACTGAGTTAGCCTTGAGTGCAATCCCTTAACAGACTGTTTCATCCACAAATAGTACTTTTTCCAAGTCTTCAATATATTTTAATTAAATTGTCCATTTGTATTTATTAAGGCAGTTTACTGTCTCCTGCTGCAGAAAGCTGCTATTGCTGATAGTCTACCAGAGAAACATGAGCTTATCTGGGACTTGATAATAAAATGCAAGCATATGTTAGCAAAAAAGTCCCCCAAAATATTGTTTAAGCATCCTTTTCATCCTTTCTTGGGAAGGGGACAGGCCATACAATTATTTTTTGATAAGTTTTTGGAACAGTTGGTGTTATCAATTCTTGTAGCCATAGGAAATCATGATCTTTGTTGAGTGAAATGTTACCTGCAAAAATTTTTTCTTCAACCCCGTAGAAAGAGTTGAAAAAGGGTCCTTTGGCAGAGCTGATGATAAAGTCATTACCTGCTGATGAGATGTAAAGTGGTGTTCAGCAGCATTAGTTTAGATAGATGAGCATGATAAGGTTGATTCATCCCTGTCTCTGGTGATCTGAAAGCTTGGACCTAAACTCTGGGACTTGGACGCCTCTCAGCTCTACCCACTTATCTCCAAGTGGCTCCTGCCAAAATAGATTTACCATGAAGTCAGTAACATGGAAATCCAAAGGCTGTGTTTGGTCTGTCCTCTCTCTCAAGACAAATGAAAGTGGATCTTGCAGAGTTTTAAAAAGGAATTAAACTTTCTTCTCAAAGTTAATGTGTTCCTGAAAGGCGATAACTTGGCTCAGTGCTGTGTGGAGCTCTTTGCCCTTCTGATCTGGAAGGGCAGCTTTGTTTTCATGGACCATTCCTGGCTCCGGAGTGCAGCACAAAGTCAGTGGGTGCCATTCCTGCTGGTGCCTGTCCACTGGCAGAGGTGACAGGATTAGTGGATTAATAGACCCATCTGAGCCACCAGAACAGGCATGTCTGAGATTAATACCTTCATTATGTCTCTCCCTGAGGCTTCTGCTTTCTGTCTTTCCTTCAGAGCTGTGCAGAGAGAGATTGCTGGGAATTTCTTTTCCCACCCTGTGTGTACGCAAGACCTGTTTTATACAACACAGATACAAACCCAAGCAACAGCGAGGGGTTTAAAACGAGACCACTGTGACTTTAAGAGCGAGGGGGAAAAAAAACTGTTAAGGAAGGAAAATAAAAATCCCACAGCCTGTTGTAGCAGCTGTAGCTTCAGATCGTGTGGAAAATGAAGGCAGATGATTCAATTTGGCCTGTGCCCCGAGTACATTTCCAAATGCTTCTGTGTGTGCGTAAGATAATGAACAAATATATTGAGATGGCACAAGATCAGTCCGAGTTTGCCGCTGCACAGGCCGTGGAGCTCCCAGTAGGAGCACACTAGCTGTGCTGGGTTAATGGGGGTGAGGGTCGGCAAGCCCAGCACCTTTCAGAACAACTTAAGAAAAGAATTTGTCTCCTTTTGCCCCAGGCTCCCCGTGGCACTCAAATGGAGCTTGTGATAAATCGAAGTGTATTTATTAATAATGAGCAGGGGCAGCGTGCCCACGATGTGAAAATAGGTGTGCCAAATAAAAACGTGCTTCCCTCTGACATCGGAAAAGCTTAAGTAAATGGAGAGCAGGCTGATCTATTATGATTAAAAAGCGGGGGCTGAGAGCCAACACAGTGGTAATGAAAAAGCCCTTTTAGGGAAGCAAGGCCCATTCTGCCCATTCATATATTCCTCCACCCCCACCTCACAGGAAGAAGTAGGGAGGGGGAAGTTGGATGGGAGAGATGGAAAGGCAGCAGCCTTCCAGGATAGCAGAGCTGGAGTTATTACCAGGATGAGTTATGGTATTTAATCATGCTACATGATGTCCAACAGCGCAAGGTTCATAATTCTTGGCTCTGAACGTGGCTTGGGACTGTCCATGAGCACCTGCAGGATGCAAATTGATCATGGCCTTACAAACCCTCTGTACCTGCCCTGGTCCTTTCCTGCCTGCAGCCCTGGCCCGCTCCCACCGAGCTGGCAATGTTCTCTTCCACATTCCCAAACTCAAATCTGTCCTTCGTGGTGAAAGCTGACTGCGGAGAGCCAGGATTGCCTGCCACCAACTTTGCTCTGCGGTGTGTGGTGGGTCTGAGGTGTTATTTATCTTGCAGGAGACTGCATTGGTCTGGTTTTTAAGCAGCTCTGGGTTTAATTAATGCTTTTGGAGAATTCTCTACAACAACGAAACAGGCTCTGCTGGAGTAAAACTTCAGCACCTATTCAATGTTTCAGTTCATATGCATGGACATTAATGTCTTGCTGTCTTAGGGTTTGGAAGAGATAAATTAACAAATAGCTTCAGTTGTCCCCATGTGCCTTTTTATTTTCTTCCAGTTTTTCTCTCCTGAAATGACACAGTAGTCAGCCTTTGTCTAAGACAAGATTCCCTCCCACCTCCAGCCCTCAGGAAAGGAGGCTGAGGAGCACCTTTCCAAGGCCCTCTCTGCAGAGCTTTGGGCATTGGAGTTATTTTGAAACATTTTGCTTCTCAGATGGCTGCCAAAATACTTTGAGCAGACTTAAGGGCAGCTGTATCAAACACACTCAGGTTTGGCCCACACACTTCCTTCCTCCTGCTGTTCCCCAGTCTCTGTTTTGGCTCTGTTACACTGGCTGGAGCCCTCCAGTTCAAGTTTGGATTAGTCCTGCCTCAAACAGGGCAAACCCATCCACAGGATTGTTTTTGCCCAAGGACCTGGGCACACTCAGTGGGTAGTGCAGAGGGATGGGGACACTCAATGTGGTCTCAAAAGGATTGGATTTCAAGTGAGAACAGCCTGTAATGCTGAATTGCAAATGTAATTGTGGTTGCTGAAGGACATTGCCACTGTGTGTAAAGACCCTGGACAACCAATATGGGCTGCTCAAGTTTTAGCTGGGATATTTGGCTCGTCTACCTGAGGTGTTTAATCCCCATGGCTGGTGTTGCATTAATGCCTCTGGAAGTCCCTGGCAATGTGTAGTATGAGAGGGCATAGTGTGTTTTGCCTGGTGATTTGGGGAGCTGGTTGGTTGGGTCTGGGCTGAGCCGGACATGATATCCCCAGGCTGGGAGCAGGGCCGGGAGCCCACTTTGCCTCTGGAACAGTAATGACTTTTTCCGAGGGAGAGGAATACTAGTTTTTATAGCAAAACTCAATCAGGGAACGTGGTCAGGAGGAATTTCCAGAACTCAAGCAAAAACACCCAGAGAAAATCACTAGAAATCAAGCAGCTGAGCCGGTGGCAACTTTGGGAAAGAAGCTTTTGGCCAGTTTGCTAATACCCAGGTCTGCCGAGAGTGCCCCTGAAACCAATGCATCCATTTAGCAGAACAACTTGTCCTCCTCCTTGGGTCCTGCATGTGGCTCATTAGGGTAATTACTGATGAATTAAGGCAGCTTGGCTGAGCGCTGGGGCTGCGGGTGTGCGGGCTCCCCTGCTGGCAGGCAGCAGGTGTAAATGAACAAGATCTGTCAAAAAGGCTGATGACCCTCTTAATTCACAGCAGCAAACTGGGGACAGAGGTAGTGCAGCAAGTTTAATAATTGATATTTACTTGGAAAGGTTAATGGCAGCAGTGATGCTTCTAATTTGCTTGCCTGTGCAAGACCTTGTCAGGTCAAATTGTCTCAATTTGTTACTGTGTGTGTAGGTGTAGTTTTCCTTTAATGAAATTTGGAGAAAAGAAACAGGTGGTGTTTGGAGCTGACTGTAACTCAAGAAAAGCAGCAAAAGGATCCAGTCTGGTAACAGGTTGGGTGAGTCCGTGCTAACTTTAAACAGCTGGCAGTTTAGTCCTTTTGAATTAATTCTAGCAACCATTTGCACTTGGGAAGGTGAAAGGATTTGGAATGGCATAATTTATTTTTCCTTTAATTTGCAGCTGTCTAGGAGTTGTTTAGGTCAGAAGTGTAATAATTTTGACAGGCTTTGATGTGTTCCTAGGTGGGAGGGAGAAGGTTATGGATCAGAAATCAGAAAGCTGCAGAATTCAATGGGCATTTCTGTACTGTATTAGGGAAATTGTAATTCTGCCCTGTAATGGTTAAGTGGTTCCTATTTCAGGGCGAAACAAAGCACCTGCTGTGTCTGGAAGGATTGAATTTGGCAGGTCAGATACTTTACATCCAAGAGTTTCAGAAGAGCTGGCTGATGACTCGAAACCAGTGGAGTTGGGTTTTGAGTAAGTGTAGAAAGACCCAGATGACAGAAAAAAGCTGGAGTGCCAGTGTTATGAAAGGCTGTAATTAATGGGGTATTACCATTTGTCTTATTGGCTTGGCATCAATCCTAGGCAAGATAATGGCATAGCTGAAGTAGTAATTGCTTAATAAAGACCTAAAAAAGAGTAAAATAAGTGAATGACAATCATTTAATGTATTTAGGAAAAAAAAATCTTACCAAATTTACTTAATTATATGTGGAATTTAAAATTTGATGGCTTATGGCCAATATTGATGTAGTATAGTTAGATTTCTCTTTTTGATGTTGTTGACCTAGTTATTAAGGAAACAGACAATATGGATTGAACATCATGAACTTCAAGTGGATTATTTCTTGCCTTGATACATGGTGTGGATTATTGGAAATGCTTCTAGCAGATCCCAGCAGGAATTACCTCTCCTTGTGCTGTGCTTTTGAACATTTTTACATAGGAACCAAGATGAAATATTGATCTTGATAAAAGTTTTCAGGTGGCCAACATATTTGAAAGGTGGTGGACAAGGAGTGAGACAGAGCACTGCACTGAGAATAGTGGTTGTATGATGAGGTGGCCATGAAAAATATTTGATTTCTATCACTTAGATGTGTCTAAAAGTCTTATCCTGCAGAAGAAAGTGTATTGGGGAGGTGTAAAGTGGCAGAAAGGCATGCAAAGCAAGGACATTAATTAGAAATTTACTGAGTATATTTTCTTTCTACTTCTTTTACTTCTGGTACCCATGCCCATAGAGGGCTGTGCATTCTGAATGAGAACTGGAGCTCATTCTCTACACAGAGAACATTTCATTAAAATATTGACAGACTGTGGGGCACTTAGCTGGCAGAACTGTCAAACATCCATGGCGTGCAGTGGTCAGTGCTCCCAGCACTCAGATTGCTGTGCCCACATGGTGACAGCATGTCCAGGGTGCCCAGTGCCACAGGGGCAGGGCTGCAAGGGTCACATCAGTA
Source organism: Passer montanus (assembly GCF_014805655.1). Taxonomy (NCBI): domain Eukaryota; kingdom Metazoa; phylum Chordata; class Aves; order Passeriformes; family Passeridae; genus Passer; species Passer montanus. The sequence goes on along the minus strand of NW_024370263.1, from coordinate 2,301,276 downwards.
CCAGGAGCAAACCCTGCTGGCTGCTAGCACCACCATGGAACAGGACAGCAAGAAACAAAGGGATTTTATTGCCATTAAAAATACCAATTTGTACAAGCCGACATTTTAAATAGTGTAATTTAAATGGAACCAAACTGATATGAATAGAACCTATTAATAAATTAAACACTTCTTTCCACCCAATATTTCATGAGGGAATTAGCAGAATAATTTGTTAGTAAATGAGCCCAGGAATGAAGCTGTGAATGACATCTATCCTACCCCTCTCCTCCCCCTGTAACACTCTTTGCAGATGTAGAAGGAAGGTTGCTGTGATTTCAAACATTGGCTCTCTCACTTCTGTCCAAACACAAGCACAACTTCAGGTGAAGGGAGTGGGATGATTCAGCAGTCAAAGCACCAGCCTTGGCTGCAAGAGTTAATCCTGATGTACTCTAAATTCTGTGTAGTATCTCAAGCAAGTTGTTTCAGCAAGTGTCCCTCAGTGGCCACCATGACCTCTCAATGCAGTTCCTGGGGTGGCCCCAGGGCACATCTCTGGGCGGGTCAGGCAGCCCCAGCTGAGGAGTGCTGGGAGCAGAGTGAAGGGGGTCTGTCTGTCTGTCCATTTCCCCCTCGTGTCAGGCCCTGAGCACTTTGGCACAACCTCGCTGCTCCCAGGAGTGCCAAAAGCACCTTCCCTCCCACACTGGTGGAAAGGAGTGTGGACACACATGGTCAAGCCCAACTGCAGAGAAGCCCCCTGCGTTCCACCCCTTCCACGGTGCCGTGGGCGTAGGAGTGAAACATTGACTAAACTGCTGTCGGCAACCTCGGGAACAGGTGGCAGAGCAGTGCTTGAAAATCTCCTTTCTCCCCCTCCTTCTTCTCCCTCTAGATGAAGGTCCCTACAAGCAGAAGTGGCAGAAATAGCGAGGAAGACAGCATCAGGGAGGCCACAAGCTCTCAGCGGAGCAGCTCAAGGGACCGGCTCAGTGATGTAAGTACCGTTCAGGAGAAAGCGTCGCTTCATTGCAGCAATTCCCGCTGCTGACATGGCTTTTCATAAATCTTGCTGAACAAATGTTGGCATCCAGAGGTCACTGTGTAATAACTTTTTTTTATGTCATGATTGAGTGTTACGGCGTAAGTGGTTGAGCTGCCTTGCAAACACTATAATCATGGTGCAAATAATATGATAAGCGAAAGATCAGAGATGGGAAAACAAAATGGAATTGTTATTCCTTGGGGAAAAATGGCTTGATGGTTTGTTTTGTTTTTTTTCAAAGAAGTTGTGTTAAAAAGCTTTTTACAGCATCTTTGGGTTTAACTGCTGCACGTAATCACATAGTTTGGGTGCAAAGTTAGTTCATCTAATTTTATGCTTCCTGCCGCCAAGATATGAGAGGGTTTTGGGGGAAAGCTGTCTTTCTCTCAGGAAATTCGATGGTACATTGAGTGAAATGTTATGATAAAACAAAAGCAAATGGTGCCTTAGTGTGTAAACACACAAATGGGCTTTTGAGTCACCAAGAAATCAATGGCAGTGCTGGGATAATTTTATACGAAGGCTTTTTGTGTTAGCAATTAGCATTTCGCCTTCATTAAAACATGATTTTTTACTAATTAGGACCTTTCCCGTTAGGAGAGATTTAAATGAAGAACAATAATCAAACGCTGGCACGAGCATGTCTGAAATATTAAATTTGCCATTTCAATGGCAAGCCACAGAAATCCCAGAGCGAGTGGTTTTCATGTTGAGTTCTATTAATGTAAAATATGCTTCATAACTAAAACCTGTCACAGAAAACGGCTCACACCAGCTAAATTCAATTGGACAGTTAATTTAGCTTTAAAATTGAAAACACTACCTCCGCTTCAGGATGCAAAAGGAAAAGGGGGGGAAAGCCTTTGATAAGTGTAATGTATTTGCTATTAAGGCTTTCAGAGCCCGTTCTACAGGAGGAAAAGGGAGAAAAAGGGGAAAAAAATGGCTCCCACAAATGTGTTTAAAAGCTGAAAGTATTTATTAAAAATGTCAGCAGAAAAGTGCTTTTGGCAGATTAAAGCGGGATTCAGCTTGACAGCTCTGACAGGGAAATGTGACGGGGGAAAATTCTCTCTACATGTTTGGAGTGTGAATGGGGTGCTGTAAACAGCCGACGCAGTGGGAGGAAGAGAAAAATAACATGTCCTGTGATCTGCTTCCAGGATTGCGAGCCCACGCGCCGCCGTGGGGCCAGGCAGCCGGGGGGGCCCCGGGACACATCCCCTTGCTGTGGGACATCTTTGGCTGTGCTTTAGGCAGTAATGGTGGTGATTTTATGTACATGTACACTGATGGGATGTCAGTAACGGTGGTGATTTTATGTACACGCACACCGATGGGATTCTCTGCTTCCCCTCCCCTCGGCCGCTCCTGATGGTGTGTGAGCAGGAGAGCCTGGGAGCTGCACTGTAGCTGTAGAGTGGGGCTGCAGGAAAGGAATAACATATTCCAGCTTAGCCATTAGCTTAGGTCAAAGCGTTAAGTGGTCTTGGAGACTTTTCTTGTTAAACCGATGCACTTCCAGTATTTCTCCTCCTTTCCCTTTGCCCCCAAAGTTGCAGGCTGAGCCTGTAGGAATTGACTCCAAGTGCCTAATTCCTGCAAAATCTTCAAAGCCTGTTCAGCAGCCAGTGAAATTCAGTGGGAAATAGGCACTCTGTTCTTTTTCTAGTCAGAGGAGATGTTTGGGCAGTGCCTGGAGGCCGGGGCACACTTCAGAGCTTTGCTGAAGCTGCTCTCGTGACCTGGCGACCCCTCGCAAATGAGAATTTTTCAAATTAGTAATTAAACAGTTTGAAAAGTAAGGTTCATGAATCACAGAATGCTCTTCGTTCGTTATTTGATGAGTGCAATTTAGCTTTAATTACATATAACACTGCCTCGTGTACTGGTACACGTTCTGTAGCCTATTTAGTGACTGTCTCAAAGTCTTAGGAAGTCCCACGGGTGCAATCAGATGGTTTTCCCCATTTCTGTGCAAAGGGATGAGGAGGCAGACTGGTTCTCTCACTGTAGAGAGGGAGCAGGGAAAGGGAGAGGAGACAACAACACACTACTGAGTGTTGATTCCTGCAGGATTTTCTGTCCAGCCACGCTTGGTCCCTGCTGGCTCTGGAGCTGTGTGTCCCAGCACACAGTTTAAATAGCTGCTGTGCCACTGGAGTGCACAGCTCCTTACATGTCCCCAGGATCAGGAGCACAGGGCAGTCAGGATGTCCTAGGAAGGCAGGGATGGTGTTTCCTTGAGGCTGGTGGTTACAAACTGAGGCTCCAGCACCCAGGAATTCCCTGCAGATGGATGCTCTGCAGCAGGAGGCACCTGGGCTGTTTCTCACTCTCCTGCTGTTCCTTGGTGAATTTGGCCTTCGTGACTGCTCTCTGTGCTGCCTTTCCCCACTAAGTGGGGTGAACAATGGAGTGAATGAGGCAGGAGGTGACAGGTCTGACTGCTGCAGGGTAGCACACAGCAGGTGTGGTGGGAAATGTGCCTGTCAAAGTGTCAGCTGCAGTGGTGCCACCTCAGGAGCACTAGATCCTCCCTTCAGCTTCGCTGGTCCCCATTTCAGAGGTGCTATTCTGAGCAGCTTAGCCCCTCTGTGCCATTTGTTTCTTGAGGTGACTTGTTCAGTGAGATGCCAGCAAGTTGTTCTTTATTTACATTAATGCATGTCATTAGTCTCTAATGGACCGTGAAGTCAAGAGGTGGCCTGGTCTGTCGTGAAATAATTGCACTCTAAAGAAAACTGAGGCAAATGATTGATTATATTGTGCAGACACAAACAGCCATTGGTTCATCCACTACGAAACCCAGAGCATTTTGCTCCTTCCTTGCCACAAGTGAAAATTCTGTGGGGAGAGAATGATACAATTTCATGGTGAGACAGTAATTGTCTGGCTTGTATAGTAAGTCTTTCCAGACATTACACCAAGCACCATTTATTATGGGTCATTGAGGGGAAAAAATGCTTATTATGATCTAGTGAAATCATTTCTGGCTGCATAGATGGTTTGATTTGTTGAGGCTAGGCTCTTCTTTGGGATGATGAAACTTCAGAGTAGAAAAAAAGTGAAGTTTTAGCCCAGGTTTTGTGGTGCAGAGAGGAGATGGGAATCTGCCACTTGTTTATGTTCCCAGTGTTGATGTAAAATTCCCTTAAAAACTACTACAGAGTTGACATCCTTGTTGCACATGTACTCTCAGGTCTTCTACAACCAAACAGAGTCAACAGCCTTTCTCCAAAATGGGATTTTCCTCTGCTGCTTTTCAGTGTGAGGTAATTGGAAGTTGCCAGAGAATTAAGAGCCAGATAAGCCATATTGCTATTTTGTTGTGTTGACCCAAGTAAAAGTGGAAAGCTTGGGCATTTTGTTTTGGTTTTCCCCATGTTCCATAATTGTCCTAATCTTTTCTGATGTCCTGAACAGTCCAAAAATCCACACAGAGCCTTGTATAATGGCTTGAAAAAAGGGTTTTTATCTTTTTCTTGACCCATCAGCTTAAGAACTGCCTGCTTTTTAATGGATTTTCTCCCTCACTAAATTGAATGGATCGTCCCTCATTATCATTTAAATAGAAGCCTCACTCCCTGTGAACATGGAAAATTTGAATGTGGTAGTAGAGCTGTGATAATTTGAAATATTCGGAAGGTGGGGGCAAGGAGGGGGAACAGGCGGCAGAGTGCAGAATTGCTGAATGTAATTGTCATGGATTCTCAATTTTGTTGCCACAAGATGGGAAAATAGACTAATAATTGTCTTCCAACCCTAGTAGAATAGTTGCCCTAGTTAGCTGAAGCTAACACTCTAATTGTCATGGGGGCACAGAGATGAATGAGGATGTATGCAGGGCACAGCCAGGGCTAAATTGAGTGATATACTAAGGCAAAGAGCAAATTGGCAATTATTGGCCCAGCTGAAAAGGTTGGCAGGTGTGCTGCTTTCTCAGGAGCCCTTAGGGGGAAATTGGAAATATAAAATATCGACCATAAATACTCGCTGATTAGGAAATATGTTGCAAGAGGTGCTGGCCACTTAAGAGTCAAAACTCTCCTTTTCAAGGGATTGGCTTCAGCTGTGCATAAAACCAGCAAGCACTGCTACTAAGTTGTTGAGAGCCTTTTCCTCTCATCCCCCAGGCTATCTTTTCTAATTTTTCATCATCCTATCCTCATATGTTTGTTTGTTTTTCTTTAAACATAATAAACGAAAAGCAGTCTTTTAGGAAATGCAAAGATTTTCCTCTCTCTAAATGTTCTTTGATAAGTGTTTAGCATATTGTATAGGCTGGATATAAAATTCTCTCTCTGGCAGATGAATACAAAATAACTTCTGTGATTTCTAATTCAGGCAGTTCACTGTGATCTGCTTTTCTTTGTGTGCCATCACAGCACTGTCTCTCCCTTCCCTCCTACTTCTCATACCATGCTTCCCCTCGTGGGCACAGGGATTAGAGCAGCAGCAGGGTACAAAGCTGGAGGTCCCTCCTGTGTGCCTCAGGCTGAAGTACCTTGCCAGAAGCACAATCAGATGAGCCTCTGAAGTGAGAATTGAACCACAGTCACACCACATCTCCACGTTTATCCGCACTGTAAACTTTGGTGTGTGGGGGATGCCTGGTCTTGGCTCTGGCAGGGTGGCAGTGGCACCTCAGAGCCATGGTCAGAGGTGTCACAGAGCACATTGAAGGAGTGTTTGGAAGGCCTGGGGTTGTAACATGTGGGCTGCAAACTCTTTGTGGCAGGTGCTGTTCACTGTTCCCTATGTGTGACACACTGGGATCTGATCTGCAGTTTGAAGAGTGGAGTAAGACCATCCTAGTCAAAAAGAGTAGCAACAGGATAGTTTTAACACCCCTTCCACAAACCATGACTCTTGGGAAACTGGTTTGAATATACATGGAAAGATCATGAAACCTTGTAAATCCCATTCTTCTGGAGGCAAAAATTCCCATCCCTTCAGCATGCTGTCTACTTTTCTCTGCATCCCACAAAACCACAAATGCTTGCATGGAATCGGCTTCGGCAGAAATTAAGTTCTAATAACTGGCACGAAGTTTCAGTGAGGGATACTCAGGAAGAAAGAAAGTCTGGAGGAGTTTTGTGAAGCTGGCAGAGGTGATGGTTTGAGCGGGAGCAGCACTCCTGTAAGTTCTGTGCATTTCTGTGAGGTCTTTTCCTGTTGTTCCTGGCTGACTGCACTCAGTTTGTTCATTCCTGGTCAGTGGGCATCTTTCCTTCTGCTGTCTGCAGCCATCACCTGTAGGAATAACAGTGTCTTGTGTGGAAGCTGTTCTGTAGCTTTTCAAGCCAGTTACAGATGTTCAGACCTTGTGTAGTTTGATATCTTACCAGACTGGTTTTGCAGTGTTTCTAAGCACAACACTCTCTGTTTATCCAACAGAATAGAGTCAGGGAATTCAAGAAGGAGCACATTCAAGCATTGCATGACATGCAGCTCGTTCATCACGTGTTGTGGTTATCTTGTCAGGTCCGAGTTCTAATCTCAGTGAACATCAGATGCACTGGTGACCTTTGCCATGTCAATTGAACTCATTGTATCAGCAGACAGGAGTGTGGCTATGGAAATTAATTGCATTAAGAGTCTCTGTGTTAAGGTCTGGCATATCTACTGCCCTTGGCTCTTTTTGCCCTCCTCTCCACTTACCCTTCTCATTCCAAGATATTTGAGTTTTAGAAGGGATTTGTTTGGGAAGGAAATATGAGACTTCCCCAGTATTCTAAGCTGAACCCATATTCTGTTGTTGAATGCTCTATAAATGACCAAGGGGAGGGTAAACACATGCAACTCATGGTGCCTCTGCCCTCTCTGACTGGAATTGGGAAAGAGTGGAAGATGGGTGCAGCTGAGGTGAGTGTCCTCCTGAACAAATGCTATAAAACAGAATTCAAAATCAGATCTCTCTGTACATACTATGGATTACCTCTGCTGAGTGCTAACCAAGCAAATCAGGCTTTTGCAGCACTGATGTGATAAGTTTGGGCCTGTGATTTGGCAAGGCAAGATTTGACACTAAATCGGAGCTGGGAATTCTGCCTCAGTTCCCTCCTCTGCTGGGGGCTCCTCAGGTGCCACTGGGCACATTTGACTCTTTCCTGCCTCAGTTTCTACACCACACAAGGATGGCATTAACAGTAGTGGTTGGAGGCTGGTTTTGGGGACTGTCCTGTGCCACCTGGGAATAGCTATTGGCTGAAAACAGCCATTTCCACAGCTGATTTGGAGGTACTTGATACACTCTTGGTTTCAGCCAATGAAATGGCACATGTCATAAAAGCAGGAATGAACTCTTGACATTTCTGGAATATGTTAATTTGTGTCCTTTAGCCAAAGACGATGGAAGGGAGCACTGCAAATGACCTAGTTTTGTGGTTGTGCTGCCATCACCTGCTTTTAACTAATCCCCTTATAGTTAGGTTTTATATCAAGGACACAAAAGATCCAACTTGAAACCTGCCTGACCCATTGAGAGTGGGGAATTGGCTTGAGGTGCCCTTTTACCTTGATTATTACTGGACTTTAAAGCCCTTCCTGCTGTCTTTTGAGTTCAATAAGTAACCCAATAGCTTTAAGAAACTAAACAGAGGGTGTCTTAATTTCTTTTGCATCATGAGAATAGTGGAAGGCCATGCTTTTATTTATATAAGGGAAATAACTTTTTCTGTCAATTTAATAGACAATCTTGGAAAACCTGCTGCAGGTTATTGGTGAGATTTTCTCATTATTTTCTTTTCTAAATTGTAGTTGCCATTTTTATCACAAAGAAAGAAAGAAATCTTTTAAATATAGTTGCAGGTAGCAGTGTCACTCAAGCTCTCAAGGACCTCACTGGGGGGGTAGTAGAGTCTTTCAGCAGTAAGATTTTGCCTTTGCTTCCAGAAAGGTGTATTTTATATCCAGTGTAATTAACATGAGAGCTATCCCAGGGTAGAAATAATTCACTCTATGACATAACTGAAATGTCTTGTCTGTGCTGTCTGGTTTTGTTTTTAACCTTGGGCTTAAAAGGAACCAAAAATCTTTCGTTGTAAAAGAGCACATCATCTGCAAAATATTATAAGCCATTTATCTTTATGCACAAATGCCACCTAGCAGTGCAGCTCCACTTCTGCATCATTAAATACATGCACAGACCATACTCATTTTGCCCCTAACTAATAACAGTCTCCCCTAGAAACGCTGGGTATTCCAAACAGCCCTAGAAGAGGCAAAAGCTGGTGCTCAGCAGGCAGAGAGGCTGCTGCCCTCCCTGAGGCTGTGCTCAGGGCTGCTGTGCAGCTGGAGCCAGAGGTCTGGGATTCAGTGTCGGGCTGCAGGGAGCTGCCTGGGTGGGGTCACAGTCCTGCCTTGGAACTGTGTGTTTGTCAGCCCCTTTCCTGCCTGCTGTGGTTTGTCCAGGCAGCGTTTGAGGGTCAGAGCTGTGGGTGCCTGTGTTGCAGCTGGTTTGGGTTTCAGTCTCAGGTGAGCCAGAGGTCCCAGGCAGGTGTTGTGCTGGTGGCCGCAGCACCAACAGGAATGTGGCTGGCTGGGTACCACGGGCACCATCGTCCCCTGCTGCTTGAGGCCCTTGTGACAAGGAGAAAATTGACCAAACCAGCAAATAGCCTCTTTGGAGAGTGAGAGTTGTCTGACAGCCCTCCATGTAAGTGCTGCTGTCCTTGTAGGTAAGAGCCTTGGTAAGTTGTTCCAGCTGAAGGCTTGCTCCAGTAATTACTCCTGCCAGACAAGCACTCATTCACTGGGAAAGGAAGTTTCTTCAGCATTGGGTAGATGCCAAGTTAAACTTCCACTAAGATTTCTTATATTTGCAGCCACAATTGATTACTTTTCTCATTATTTGATCTTGATATAGAGACATACAGACTGAGCCGTGTTTGTATTAACCCCCAAAGATTTTTTCCTTTAGGACCATCCATCACAGTTGCATGCAAACTGTTCTGCTCTGGCACTCGTAGCTGATATTAGCTGGGTTGTTTTTAGAATTGCTACATGTGACAATTGGTATGGATTTGCCTAAAGAGCTGCAGTGTTCCCAGCTAACCAAAAAAGCAATAGTGGTTTGTTAGATGTGCAGGAAAATGCATGCAAACAGCCCTGGAGAGTGTGGGGTATGGTTGTGCATAAACCTAATTGTTGGAAAAGATTTTACGAGTTGACTCCAAAGTATTCACCAGTAACTAATTTTATATATGCAAGAAAAATTCTGAGGGAGGGGGAAAACCCCACCCTTTTTCACCACTGATTTTTCAGGAAATTTGATGTTAAAACTTTTAAGAGAGAAGAGACTCTTGGATGTGAAAAATACCAGAGTCAATTTCCATTCAGTTTTCATTATTTCTGATGTAACACTTTACCCAACAACTGGTTTTATTGTTTTCTACTCAGTGGTTTTAAATCAGTGGTCTGCAGATTCCTGGGGTTCTTGGACAGCTTGGGATGCCTGAAAGTTGTCTTAAGAAAAGCAGGTCTGTTGTTAGTGTGCTTGAGTTTGTTGTCCAAGAGTCTGCTCCACCCCAGGAAAACATTTTGTATGTGCACAGAGCTCAAAGATTGGAAATAACTGTGAGAGTAAAAATGCTCTGAGGCTGTTTCCCTAGAGAGAAGCTTCTAATGAAACCTCTTGTTTCTGTTTTTGGTTATTATTTCCAATTTGTTAGACCTTGTCATTCTTGGTTAAATCTCAGTTGATGGAGGGCTGGAGTGAGAACTTCCACCCTTTTTCCTTTCCTCCTCCCGCCTTTCCAAGCAGGTAATTTGCCTCCTCATCATTCCTGTGTTTACTTTAGGTGAACTGCCTGGTCAAGCCCTCCAAAGTGTCAGAACACATAATTGTGTTCAGCTGTTTGACATACTTATGTAGATAGCAGGATATTGTTATTAACCTTGTTCTATACAAAGCTGAATTCCGTGAGTACTTTGGGGTATAGAGTATGTGGAGAGAGGGTAAAGTTTAACATAATTTCTCAAAAATAGAGGTAAATTCCACTGCCCTTCATTTCACTGGTCTGTAGCTTTATTTCTGGGCAGTTTATATTTAGGAGGTTTATAATTAAATCCCAACTTTTTTTTTGTAATGCATGAAGGCAGTGGCCAAATGTGTGTTCGGCAGTTTATATTTAGGAGGTTTATAATTAAATCCCAACTTTTTTTTTGTATGAAGGCAGTGGCCAAATCTGTGTTCAGTATGCAGAAGGTGGGAATTCAGATGCTGTTACCAGTGTTGTTGCTGCTCAGGCTCCCCTGTGGAAGCTGTCCCTTTCCAGCAGCTCTGGAGCTACAACAGGACAGAGGTGCAGGTGTAGCATGCCAGGGCTGGGGACTGGCACCCAGTCACTCCTTGGCTGCAGACCTATGCGTAAGAGCTGGGTCACACCTTTCCTTCTGTCTGGCACCCTTGTTCTTGTGCCAGCTGGTGAGAGGGTTAACAGGGAGCCCTCCTCCCACAGCCACATAATTCTAGGGCTTTGCTCTTGTCTCTTCTTTGCTTTGGGAGCTTTTCTCCAGGGGCACTTGGCTGGAGAATTGCCTGTCTGGTGTCAGAGGCAGGTGCAAGCCAGTGGCACAGAGCTTGCATGGGCAGAGCAAGACAATTGTGTCTTCCACTGAGAGCAGGAGTCTGGAAAAGGTTTCTTGTGTACATCTATGTATCCTCTGATCAAAAGGCTTTCAAACTGCTACTACAAAGGGACTGTTATCTTGCTGGTGAAAAATTACAAGTATTTGCAATCAGTTTGCATCAATCTCTTTGGGGTATTGTGCTGTGCTGATTTAGTAACGTGATAACTTCTGGCACTGCTGCAAAAAGACAAAATAATCCTCACCATCAGCCTGCAACAATTCGGTATTTTTGGTACCCACTAGAACATCAGTCTTAGAAACAGGACTGCTAAGACTCCCTGGATCTTGTTTAATAAAATCATGTAGTGAGGGCATCATGATTATAAATCACACTTGGAAATTGGCCTGCAGAGTACTTGCTGGGTTATGTGGTGTCGTGTGTTCCTGGCTCCTTTTTAATTTCCGAAAAGAAGGCATATAGCAGCAGCTGGAGCTAGAGGTGGAATTCATTTAGCTGCTTCGAGAAAGCCACTGCCAGCAAAAACCCAGCAGCTCGACAGTCTTTGGTCGTAGAGAGAGGAAAGGGATCCAAGTGACTGGAGCTGGTGTAATGAGAAGGAAAAGAACCAAATGATTTGGCAGCATGTGAAAGAGGTAAGGATGTGGTAGAGAAAGGAGCAGGAGGAGCTGAAATGAAGAGCAGGAGTAAACAATGTAATTTAACTTATTCAAAAGGGACAGAGTGCTTATTAAAGCTCTGAGAGATGATAAATTAGTGCTTTGCTGCTATTGTTATTTCAGATAGAGTTGTCATATGGTAATGCTGCAGCAGTGAAGGCTGGAGGCTCACAGATTCATGGAGGGGAATGGAAAGTGGGATATTTGGTTACATGATGGAGAGTTGGAGTCGATGAGGCAAAATGTGCAAGCCTGGTTCTGGAGAGCATCCTTACATGTGCGTGCTGTTCCCAGGAAGGCGCCGTCGCGTCCTGAGGAGGGATGGTTCAAAGTGTGTGTCCTGCTGCTGTGAAGACGTGTCCCACGCTGACAGCTTTTACCTTGCTCAGGAGGAGCTGTTGAAGCCCTGCTCTGGCTTATGAAACCCTGCCTGAAATAGCCCCAGAGCCCTCACCTGGAAGTGCTCTCTGCCTGTTACTCCTGTGGCAGCACACAGAGTATCAGGAGATCATTTGAGGTTGTGGAGTTTTCCCCTAAGGAATACTGGGCTGGGGGAGGGAATCGCAAAATGATTCTTATCTTACATTACACAGAATCTCTTGCATTACTTACTGTGGCATATTGTTTCCTCCCACAGAGTTCTGCTCAATCGCTTTCAGGAAGAGGCTACTCCGTAAGTCATTTTACAGCTAATTCTTTCACTTCTGTTGATGTTGATTGCAGAGGTTTACACTACCTATTGCACAGCCACTGACATGGAAGAAATGCAGAACAGAAACAGGGTGAGAGCACAGGGCTGTCATGCACCTGGCAGGGGACAGCCCTGACATGTGGGAGTGCATTAAGAGCCTGGGCACTTCTTAATTTAATATTATACTTATAGGGAGGAGTTTTTTGGTCAGTTTATGCTGTATTTCAGCTAGATAGTCACCTCTGGAGAATTACAAGTCCTGAGTGGGGAGTTTTCAACACCAGCAGGAGATTATTCCCTCCTCTCCTCTCTCCCCCATACTCGTTTTCATTTGTGTATTAAATACAAGAATCAAATACACAATTACTCCCATTTTACAAAGAATTGCAGCCCTCACCATTGTGGCCAACGAGAAAGTCAATATTCTCTTATTTACAAGCCTCTGAGTTACAAAACAAGCTCGCTTGTTTTCAGGGGAGGGTGTTGCTGATGTTTCCTTCACAGGAGTGCCACAATGTTCGAGGGTGGTGTTCAGGGTCAGGACACGTCTGCCTGTGTGTGCAATGTACCAGACATGTTTAATTGTCCTTTTCTGTTCATATGTACCTTATTTGTATGTGCAATAATGACATTTCTTCATATAGAGGTGGGTTAATTGGTTTGTTTTGGGTACATTTTCTGCTCAGCTGTCCAAAAAGGCAGGCACAGACATCACTGAGTAGAGTAATACAGAAATAGGAGAGGGTGTGAGAGGCTTAGCAAAGTCAACATGAAAATTCCTGGAATCACATTATATCTGACTCTCAAAACAAATGTATGGTGGTGAGATATGATACCCTGGTTGTTCAGACAGCAAGTCATGTGGAGTGCAAAGGTTCTAGATGAAGGTATATGCAAATCTGAACGTGGATGTCTCAGTTCAGCAAACAACTCCTGCCTGCACTGATTGACAGTAATTGCTGCTTTCACAACCTCTACCTTGATAAAGTTTTGCCTTCTAGGTGAGTGGTCCCAAACTGTTTCCTACCAAGTGCTAAAGCTGCTCATTCTCTCTAGAACCGGAACAAGGGTGGATTTTATGTACTTCAGGAAGTTGATGTGGAGGCCTGGAACACATTTCTTTTACTGTAATCACCAGAATTATTTACTTTCAATAATTTATGTTGTAAGTTTAGGATGATGGAACTTGCTGAGCTTCTACCCTTTGCACAAAGAGAAAAAATTGCCAGGCAGTGCAGAATTTATGGTCTAGTTTCATAGCAACACTGTCCCATGCTATCGTGCATATTATCAGAAATTCATAATACAAGATTAAGTACATTTTCATCATAAAACCATTACAAAATAACATATGACTCGAAAAGCCTCACAGTTTTAATGAAATAATGTCACAAATTTTTAGACAGTAGTTACATGTTTACTAAGTATCCTCCAGTATCCCAGGTGAGTATCATTGCTTAATTCATTGAGGGATGAGGAATATTTGCTACAGGACCCATTAAGTGCTGCTTTCCGTACATTTGGAGAATCAGATTCACCTAGGCTTGTAAAGGCAGATGCTTTATCTTCTATTTGTCTGTAAAATGCCATGCATGCCCATGGCACCACATAAATAATAATGAATCATCTTCACAGATTTTATGACTGAGGGCCTGGTTTGGGAACTAAACAATTTCCCAGTGGCTATAACATAGGTTGCAAAATCATAATGGAAAAAGGCCAAAGAATTCTTCTCAGAGTCTCAAGGCCAATAAATCATAGGACTGTTTTCTTCCATTGCTGGCTATTCAGAAATTTACTTTTGTTTCTCTGAGAAATGATTTTGAGAAAATTACCAGCTCCTTCTCTGTGCATGTGTGGGGACAAAGTTCTCTTATTTTGCCAACCCATAACTTCTCAAGGGAGGTAAGGGCTTTCTGCATGCCAGGGCAGTATTTTGAGATCATGAGTAGTGTGAAGTGGTGTTGCTTTTCTTTATGGATTGTCATTTTCCCTGTTAAACTGCCTTCTGCCCCACCACGAGCCAGCTCTTGAGGCTGACTGTTTCCCCCAAGACTCTGACACTGCTCTAAATTGATTTAGCAAAAGTCAGAGACTGCCACTTCCATTGGCCCAAACTCCCATGGGAAGCTGATTCTCTCAGGTGGCACAGAGATGTTCAAACCACCAGATCCAGACAACTGGCCCCACAGCAGGAGTTGTCCATAGCATCTATAACAGTTCTCATTTTCTCACGAAAACAGCTGTCTGTGAAACATTAAGTCACTGTTTTGGCTCTGGCCCTGTTCCCCAGACATGGTGAAAGCAGTGGTAGCAGGAGGCACGGTGGAGACACTGCTGTGCTGGGTGTTCCTCCTGATAGCTGTGCTGACGGCTTGTGTTGTGGAAGACTTGTGGAATGATGATCTGTATCGTTACTCGGTGAAGTTCTTGTACTGGGTTCCATCAGCAGCTGTTTAAATACCACAAACCATTTTGTGCATGCTCAGTTTTAATTACCTCGTTCTGAATCCGCACTCTTCTCCGTTCACTTGCGTCAGCTGTCCTTGCAGAGATGTTTGATTTCAGAAACGTTTGTAGGAAATGCACATTTTAAGGAAATGAGCGTTTGCCAAGAGAGAACTTAAAACCTACAGTAGGAATCTTGCATGAAAAAATCTCAGTCCAAGGTTTGGCTCATGCAGCTGAGCCATCAAGGCCTGTCCAGGCAGTCAGAGCAGGCTCATTGGTGAAAAACCTCAGCAAATGCCTTGCCCATGAAGTGCAGACTCTAGAGGCAGGAAGAAAAGTAAATGCAAGTGTCTGAATAACTAACTCCTGAGGGCTGGATATTCCAACTTCCTTGACTTCAGGCTTCCCATGGAACATTAGGTGCATAAATAAGGAGCATGCTTGAAATAGCTGTGAAATTTTGGTCTCATTGAAGTTACATCTGATGAACTCCACTTGCACCTAGATTTAATTTGAGCCTCGAAACCAGCAGTAACAGTGACCTGGCACATAGTTTGAGTCTCCTGTACATACCACGGACAAAATCTCTTAAAACACTCCCAAAATTAATTTTCAAATGGCGTTTACTTTTACTGGGATAGGTCGAGACATTTCTATGTCTGTACTGCTGCTGCAAGCTCTTTCTCTCCTCAGCAGCATGTGTTTCATATCCTTATCTCATTAAATGTATACTTCCGCTGTGCTGAGAAATAGAACACGAGTTTGTTTATGGAGGTTAATATCTCATTCCCTCTATGACTTGATGGTTACATTTGTGTGATAAACTACTCCAGCCATTTGTCACATTTCCTGCATGCACAAATGAGATTAGTGATCTTAGTCAGAGAGGTCTGTATGTCTTCTGAGCAGACAAAACAGATTCTCTTTTTGGTTACAGGATGAGAGACCTGTCTACCTGAAAATGCACTGATTTGTTAAAAAGTACACAGAGAATCAGAAATTAGAGTTAGAACTAGTTGAGGTTTCTGTACATCACTGATACATATCCACCCTGTGGATGTTTGTCAAGTTTTTTTTCTGATAGTTAACTTAGAACCAAACAGAGTTATAAAGGAGTTACAATGAATATAATATAATACATACAGTTTGTTATTAATGGCTAAAAAGTTGCAGTTGTTTATAAGGTTGAGCACACTGTAGAAACAAACCCAAGCTGCAGCTGAATTTGACTCAGTTTTGTAGAGAGGATGGAAAAGGATAGAGCTGGGGAATATGTGGTAGCTTAAAAAAATAAACAAAAAACCTCTTCCAATAAATTATGTAGTTTATTTATAGAGCATCTGTGCAGCTGTTCGTCTTCTGAACTGGAAGGGGCTAAAATATGGGAGTGAATGAAAGAATAAACTTGAAAGCATATGGCAAATGGATAGCCAGTGAGCCAACCTGTCTGAGTGTGCCTTGGAACAAAAGTACAGGAGGATGAGACGTCTTTGTTTGGTTTTATTTGTTCTTGAAAGGGTTGGGTTTTTTTTTTAAATAAAAACAGTAACATACACTTGGCTACAGCAGCAGCTGATTTTTATTCTGAGCTTCTGTAAAATATCAAAGTCTTTGTAGCCTAGTCAAATCCCTGGCAGCTGATCAAATTCTGTTGATTTTACATCTTCCTTGTTGAGCACAGGAAACCAGTGTCTCAGATAACTCAGGCTGGAGCTCGTGGATAGAGAGAAATGTGCAGAACACCATAAGGCTTGCAGAGACTCTTGGGTCATCCAGAGTCACATCAGTGCTATCTGCAACCTTCATTCCTCTGCTTGGTGATGTAGCATGAGAACAGTTATCTCATCCCCTGGGTGAAGCTGAACCTGAGGTGACTCAGGCAAGGGCTGGGTGGGCTTTGAGCACCCTGAGCCCACTGCACTGTCTGCCTGGACTCCAGTCTGCCCCTTCCTGGCTGTTCTATCAAATGATCTTGTTCATTTTTGGAACTGGCTTTCCTGGCTTTGCTGGCAAAGATCTTTACAGCCATCCAGGACTCCTCTCCTGTGCTGTGTGCTCAGTGTTGCTGTACAGTGGGGCTGTTGCCCAACAGAGCTGCCCACAAGCACCCTGCCCCTGTCAGATCTCTTTGGCTCATGCCCATGAGTGCACTTGCTGGGACAGCCAGTTCTGAGCTGCATTCCCCTGGTATGTAGCACAGAGATAGTGCCAAGCTCAACAACCTCAGCAGGAGGGAGGACAGGTACAAATGGCTGCAAATGCTGGGAAGTCATCAGCAGAGGAACTGCTGACTCTGCAGGTTTATATCCCCTGTAAAGCTCTTTCCATGGCCTCTCTCAGTTTTGTGCCAGCTCAGTGCAGCTCTGTGAAGCCCTGAAGCAGATGGTGCCTGCTAAGGAGGCTGCTCTCAGGCCAGAAGTCCTGGGTGTGAGCCTGGGCAGGTTTGTGCCTTCGGTGCAGTGGTTACAGGAGCTCACTGAAGATCCCACCAGCAGCACTCCCCAGTCCACTCTGTGCTTCAAGGATGTTCTTGTGCTGTTAGGTTGGAATCAAATTATCACTTGGAAAAGTACCTTCAACAGCATCTTTTCTGTACAGACCTTGAGTCAGTACCATTTCCCACATGGATCCCAGGGATGATTGTATACCTTGACATCTTCGAGATGGAGAAACTGATGTCCCAAGAAGGATAAATTTTTACATAAAGATAAAAAAATTATTGCAATGAAGCATGCCATACTTCTGTTTGGGAACTCCTGAGCGTGCTTCCCTCATGGTGTGGAAGCATGCTCGGTGACCAGAGGCACATTGGAATTGTGACAAACAGGGTTTTTTCCACCTGCAGCTCTGTCACACACTAATGAAAAATATCTTCTGTAGGTGGGTAACATATCTTGGTTGGGCTGGAAAATTCATTGTATTTTAGGATCTCTGATAAATTAGCATTTTTCTGTGCCAAAAATCAATATTGGAAACAGGACTCTTGTTATGACTCTCAAACTCCTTGAGCTGGAGCCAAACGTAAATGATAAAACTGAATTTAATATGTATTTCCTACAGTAGTGTGCCTGTGGGCTGGCAATGTGAGCAAGACTTTCTGGACAAGATTTATGAATAAAGGAGTATTAATTCCAAAATAAGTATCAATCTTCTTTTGCCATGATGCCAAGCATAAAAGAGGAACTCTAATTGTCTTTTTCTTGTGGACAAGAAAAAGAATGGCAGATAGATCCCCTTCAGGTGGAACAATACTCTGTCTTCTTTGAAGGAAGAGAAAAGGAAAAGGGACTATAAAAAAGTGATGTGGCCTGCAAGTGCAATGACAGCACAAAGGACTTAAAAAGATAGAAAAATAATAATATGGAATAGAAATGTAAAGTATTTTGAAAGAAGTTTTCCCTGTAAGATACCAGGAGTTTTAGAGAGCCAGGAATAAAATGGTGGATGTCAGTCCAAAGCATTTAACTTCTGCTGGTTTTCTTTTCCCATGTTCCTAAATAGCCTCACTTCACAAAACTGTCCCCATGCTTGAATTCACCTGGACAAGCTGAGTTCACTGAATAAATAGAGATTTGTTTGCTCTTAGTGCTGTGTGGGATGGAGCCAGGTTGCTGTAAGCCAGCTGAGGAGCTGGACCCTTGGCTCCAGGGACTGTCCGTAAGCCATGAGCTCAAATTGAGCTGAGTAATTAGTACACATATTATTCCAGATCCGTGGGAGCTCTTTTGAGGGTTTTTGAAACGTCCCATGAAAAGCTTAAGCAGAAGTACAAACATAAATAAACTACATACTTCAGCTTTACAAATATTGAAGTCCATGAACTTCCTTACAACACATTTTCCTTTAGAAGTTCCCTTTTCTGAAAGTCTGTTTCTTCTTAGATGACCTCTGCTTTTAATTAGGATGAAAAGTCCCATGGATTTTCACTCATCTCCACAGCCATAAGCAAGCACAAAGGGCCCTCTCTGTCTGAGTTTCCCCCTGCCTGAGCAGTGGCCTTGGCAGAGGGGCTGCCTCAGAGGCTCAGCAGTGGTGCCCCTTTGTCCCTGTGGCCGGAGCAGGACGGGCTGATCCTGATTTCCATAAACCCCCCAGCTGCAGGAGGCACAGCCAGCTGACACCGGGAGCCCCTCGAGGGACAGGACATATGACTTGTGTGTGATTTTTGCCCGTGTTTTTAATCTCCCTGCTGCTGCCCTGTGCTCGGGGCACCGGGGGGGAGCAGACCTCTAATCTGACTAGAAAGCCGCTATTGTTAAACAGACGCATCCCCCGAAATTCCCAGTGCTCCTTGGCTTTTGGGCTGGGATAACCTCGCTGTCACCGGCCTTGCACGCTAAAATGAAAAGTTGTCCTAAATCCATCTTGAATTCACCAGCCTGGAAAGGATTACATCCTGCTGAAGAGGGAAAGGCAGAGGATTTTGAGAATATCTGGTCTTTATTTCTGGACCTTTTTGATTAAGACTGTCCTGAAGCAGTTGTGTCATATACGTGCTGGAGCTTTCTTTGTGTAGCAGGGCAGGGTATTTGCTTGTCTGTCTCAGCTGTTTTCACATTGTTGTTTGCTCTCATGACTCTCTTTCCTTAGAATCCATTGCCTTGTTTTAACTCTCTTTCCTTTCCCTTTACCAAAGCCGACAAAAAGATGATTAAAGCAGACAGCTGATTAGGATCAGGGCTCCTTACCTAACTACCACAGTGAGCAGGGGTTAAGTGTGGGGCCTCTTGGGGGATTTGCTTTTGATTTTTGTTTCATTCTCTGATAGTCTTGTGCAGTGAGAATGGGCAGTTCTGGTGTTTTATAATTAGAGAGAGGGTTAAAGTAGTCCATTTCTGAGGGCTGCCCATGCACTGGTGCTTGTTGTGCTGGGTGCTCTGGTGGGTTCCTCAGAGGAAACTCGCAGGGGTGGGTGGAAAAGGGGTTCACACTCTCTTGTTTTATCTCAAATTTCACTGCACCCAAAACCATGGCATGTATGGGGAGTAACAGAGGAAATAATAGTGCCACTGAAGGATGTAATTCTAGAAATAAAAGATGAACATGTTTTGTTGCCCTTGATAGTTGGTGAACAAGAAAGATCAAGGAAAAGGGATCGATTGCATCAACTTTGTGGGTGTTATTGGCATTAGAGAACACTGCCTGTCATCTTGAAGAATCATAAATATTTAATTGTGCAGCTCAGTGGAATACCCTGATTGCTATCAGTCCCAAAATGGTTTTCCCTACGTTAAACTGTATTGAAATAAAATAGTCCAGAGAGGGTAAGTTCTTTGGGTGATGGTAAAACTAGTCACTGTACATCCAGAGAGAAGGGAAGGGTTCCTGTAAGTTGGTGGGTTTTACTCAATTTCACCACTTGTATTTGTTCCTTGTCACCTTTTTTTTTTTAATTGGGATTTGTTATTATAGGCGAGAGAGCTCTTTCGTTTCTTTCCTGTCCTAACAGAAGGCAAAAATGCAACTTTAATTTAGCAAAACAACAGATGCAACCCTAAGTCAGCTCTCACACCAAAGAAAACTTTTGATAACATGCTGAAGGTGTGGGGGCTCTGCTGTGAAAGCTGCAAATGGGTGGAAATCTGCTGTAGGCTGAGGTTTCTCTCCTCACTTCGTGTTTCAGCCTGGATGCAATCGAGCTGGCTGCTAAAATGTGAATATACTGGGCCATGTGGTTCCTCTGCAGTGGCAAGGCAGCTCTCCTCCATTCCTTGTGGGGTGAGAGAACAGAGGGGCTCCGTGCTGGTGTGCCTGTGCAGGTGGCTCAGGCAGGAGCCTGGGCTTCTGGGCTGCCTTTCTGCTGCAACAGCAGAAGAGTTGGTGAAGAGCAACTTTTTAATTTGCAGTGCTTGCATGGCTGGAAGAGGAGCATTCAGATGGAAACCCTGTGAGATGTTTTCTACATAGGGTCAGTGTTTTCACTTCCTGCTGCCTCAGCATTTCAGCATCACAGTTACTCATGGTCAACACAAGCCTCAGTCATCATGATCTGCTGGCCACCTTTTAGAAGGTGTTTTTCCTCTTCTTTATAGCAAATAAATAAATGGAACTGTAAGAGCCTTCCTGTATGATGCAGAAGGACCAGCTGCAGTTCTAGAAAGCCAGAGAATGCAGGGCAAGGGCAGAAATGTCAATGAATCCATTGTAACTTGGGTGTGAGATAGGTATTACACTGGGGTGAGAGGTCTTTGCAATACCATTTGGCAAGTAGTAAGGCCAAATACTGTCTGATTGTTCACTGTGTCTTTGTTTTATTAAATACCTCCAGGGAGGCAATGGTCTAATTCTGAAATTCAAGCACTGCTGTATCCTAAATTTGTTTTAAAATCCTTCAATCAATGATACTTAGTTTCATGAAGAAATTTTTAAGTTCCAGTTCAGAATACCTTGTGTTTCAGCATAGTTTTCAGGTGATTGTAGCTGTTCTCTCTTTTCTAAGCTCGTCACAGGTCAGAAACTCAAAGGCATTGAGGTTGAGTAAAACAATTGTTCATCACTCTGAGCTCTGCTTTGTTTTTGTGGGAATTGTCTGCTCCTGTAGCACCTTCTGTTGCATTACTTGTTATAAAGTTTGGTTTACTAACCTGCTCTAGGAACAGATACAACCACCAAAGCTGCTTTTTAATTAGCCCTGTGGCCCATCCGGTGTGGATGTGCTGACGTCCTGGCTGTACAATGTACTTCCAATGAAAGGGAACAGTCTGCCATAGAGTCTTGTGACCTTGAGGTCAGTTTTGTGCTCAAAATTGCTTTTGATTATGGAGTTAGTATGTGTTTCAAAAATATAATAAAAAATCCAGCAAGCACTAGCGATCCATACACAGTGCTGCTGAGTTACACGCTCAAGTGGTATCACATCTAGATTTTAATGGAATTAACAGTTTTATTTATAGATACTTTCCAGATGCCATTCTTCTGGTTGTGAATATTTAGAGGTTTGCAAGCAGAACGATGGAAAAATGGCAGACAGTTACATTACTGTGGACGTGGCTGCAGTGGTTTCTACAGGAATGCAGCCTGATTCATACCTTTACTGTCTGCATTTCATCTCTGTGCTATATGATGGATAAGACTTTGTGTGTCTGAACACTTACAGCCTAGATGTGTAGTATTATCCTGAGGAATTTTCTTGTCTGATTAATTCACCACATGTGTTCACCAGCAAGCCTCAGGACACTGGCAGTTTTTTGGGAAGATGTTAGATGTAGCTGCTGGGTGCTTACAAACCACAGTTCAGTTTTTTTAGACTGGTACTTTATCTGTAAACAATAAGAAATTTTGGAGTTGATTAAGAAGCTATTGTGTGGTTCTTGGGTTTTCTGGACATGGGGTTGAAATGGTTCATGCTGCCCTTGAAATCAGCTAATCAAAGCAGGACAATTTTTGGACATCCTGTAACAATTAGAGTGCTGTAGATGAGGGATGGTACAGACTGTATAGTGTGTGCTTTGAACTCATGCAGCAGCATTCTCAGACCAGTTGGTAATCACCAAAGGAAAAAATTGTTGCATTTGAGTTGGGTAAAGTATAGATGTGTTTTACTGGATTGATGAAATTCTGCCATCACCTGCAGGGTAGCAGCAGCATTGAACAGCTGAGAAGCTAAACTTAGTGGGATATTTGTAATGAACCAAAGATTCAAAATTTTATCTCAAAAATCACTTGTCTAAAAGGCTTTCTCTGCAAGCATTCCTTATAGCAAAATATGAGCAGGTGTTGACACAAGCAAGGTTATAAGGCTCGTGACCAAAGTTAGATCAAACCAGGTCGCAGAACACGTTTTCCCCATGTATTCATATCTCTTCCAAAGCTGCTTAATAGCATCTAGTAGCATCCTGGTTTAAGAGAAAACGATTCCAGTCACAAAGATTAGGATGTCAAAGTGGAGATGCCCGAGGCTACAGAGCACTGTGTAACTGGCAGGCATCGAGCTGTAACGGGTGCAGGGTGCTCACAGCCTTTGCCTAAGTATCCTTCCTTTCCTCTAAAGACTTGTTCTCTGAGGAGCCCTAATTCAGTTCATTTCTAGAAAGCTGGGGAAGAGGGCAGGAGAGAATAATAAATGGTCCCTTGAAAACAAGAGGCAGCAATAGACGCCACACGACGACCCAAACAGCCTATTTAACTGCAGCCAGTTTCCTGCTGAAGATTCATTTCGAAGAGATTGCGAGAGCACTCGAACAGGAAGCTGCAGCTTCACCAAACGGTTTCAGTATCACTGTGTTATCTGTGGTCATTCCCCTCCACAGCTTGCGGCTGGCTTCTGGTTAGCAGAGACAGACACTTTGAGCTGAGCTGGCATCAGTTCCCACCTACTTAATCAGTTAAGTTGTGAGCCCTGTGGTTAGCTCGAATCCTCTGGTCGTCTTGTGGATTGCCAGTGACAGGAAGGGGGAGATGCATTGAGTGGTTCCGGCAGGAATAGCTTGGTTATCTGATGGTCACCCCAGAAACTGATAAAATTATGTGAGCTCTTTTCTGAGAAGACATCAAAAAAGCAGAAACTGTTGTCTCTAACCACCTGAAGAGTTTACAACGTCAAGGGAAATTTTGCTTATCTTGAAAGCCTCAAAACTGTTAACCCGCCTTCACCACTGCAGACCACAGCACTGCCTCAGACTCGCAGTGCACAGAGTGAAGTGCAGACCGTCATGTGCAGAGCTGTAAATTCTTACTGAGGAAACATTATCGTTCAGATCTTCCAAAACTACTTTGGCACTTCAAATTCAGAGGTGAACAACTTGAAACATACGAGAGAACCGGGCTTTTCTGAGGAAGTGTGCTCTGTATTTTTAGAAAACTTGGCCTCCTTGAGTCTGTCATGTTGTCAGGAGTTTGGGCATGCAAAGTGATGAATCACTTTTCAAAGTGTAGCCTGTTTGATGAGCCTGGATTGATCTGAAGCCAAAGTGATTGTGACTGTGACAAGGGCTTGCAAAGGTTAAACAGAGAAGGTGGTCATATCCCCGGGATGACTTAGGGGACTCGGTTTGTTTTTGACATGTGTTTGCTGAGCAGACTTCAGCATCAGAATGGATTTCAGAGAGAAACCTTAAGTAAATGAGATTTTAAATTAGTACTTTCAAAGAGGCCTTGGGCGGCTTCCTCTGAGCTTCAGTGCCTGAGTGTCTCTAGCCTTAAAATGGCGTAGTGATACTCAGGTCTTTTCTTGAGGTGTGTAGATGGGAGAGTGTTTTACTGAGCATTAGGTGACGTAGCCTGGAAGATGCACCTAATTTTCTTATATTGTGCCTAGAATATAAGGGGCTGCTTGTGCCATGTCCCTGTCTGATCACCCCTCTCTTCAAACCAAGCCACTAAGCTTCTGTCCCAGGCCACTGCTTGCAACCAAGCTCCCCATGCTGCAGGTGCCTGTCCTGGTAGTGGCTGTGCTCCTGCAGATGCTGCTGAGCAAGCATGGGAAAGGCATTGCCTCCTGCTGGAGCAAGGGGCTGGGATGTTTTTTCCATGGGGGAGAGGCTCCTGTGGCTGGTCCGGAGCCTTCATGCCCATCGCACCAGCCCTGGGCGTTCTGGCCCCTTCCTCACTGCTGGCCATGGAATAAAAGCAAAAGTGGGCTTGGCAGCCAGGCTCCATCAGCACAGCCTCACCCTGTTCCTGCACATCTCAAAACTTCACACTGAATTCACACAATACAATGTGTGATTTATAGCTGTAACCGTCACCATGATGAAACCCTGCTCGTCTGCTGCTTTTGTCCAGGTTTTGAAATCAAGGCTGGGTGTTTGTAAGGGTGTGTGTCCATACAGGAGGCATGAGAGATGCTTTAGTCTGCTGATGTTGTTTGGCTCAGCCTCTGTCAACGACAGCCACAGCAATCAGTGCATTTTGGACTCAAAGCTATTTCCTTTCCTGCTGCAGATTATGTCTGGTATGCATAACATGTTAATTTAACAAAGCAGTTCTTTTGATACAGCTTTAATTTTTTAACAACAGCTCGAAGGCAATGATGTACAGATTATATAGTGTCAGTTTCCCAATTAAAGTTTTACAGGAAAATACTCTGGTTTTGCTTTAAGCCTGTTTTGAATTCTTCCTTCTGGCACTTGTGCAAATGGAAACTGCGCTATTGCAAAGCATCCATTTGAAACCTTGAAATATTTATTGAGGCTGCATTGAATACTGAAGCAGGAATCTTCCTGTAGGCTTGTTGATGTCTGTCATATGCATTTATTTTGTAATTAAATGTCTGGAAGCTTGTGTGTGTGCCTGAGTGGTTGGTTTCTTGTGTTTTATTTTTTGCAGGTTTTGTTGTTGTTACACTGGTTTTTCTGATAAATGCTTTTAACTCACCACTTTTAAGAGTTCTATGAAAAATTATCCACAGCCAGACTACATCTTTGATGTATAGCAATGAACCTCCTACTAATTGTTGTGCAGAACACTGAGGAGGTGGCTAAACCGCTGCCCTTCCTAGAACACCAGACCTTGTGAAGCTCATTGGTGCAGCAGAATGTGCCTGTTTGAAGGCTGGGGGATGGAGAGCACCTGAAGGCACTAGCTGAGAAGATTTCATTCTTGAAACATGTGGTTCACAAACTGAACTATCTCATTATTTTTTCCTTCCCCCTTTTTTCTCTTCTTCCTTGCCCTTTCTCTTGGATAGTATCAGGTCAGTGTTCTTTCCTGTTTATATAGGCTGGCAGCAACAGCGACTGACGGTATCTGAAATTGCCCCTAGAGTGGGTTCCAAGGTTTGGGATGGTGTGAACCTCAGAGGGCAAGGCACTGGCATTAGACAGACCAGGAATATCAGCTCTGGTGACAGCAGACCATGCCGCTGTGAAGCTGCACAACCATGTGCTCCTTGGCATTTCCCTTGGCCCTGGTGGCTCTCTCCAAGTACTCCCCACTGCTCAT
This sequence comes from Passer montanus, assembly GCF_014805655.1. Classification (NCBI taxonomy): domain Eukaryota; kingdom Metazoa; phylum Chordata; class Aves; order Passeriformes; family Passeridae; genus Passer; species Passer montanus. The sequence goes on along the minus strand of NW_024370263.1, from coordinate 2,275,972 downwards.
CCAGACCCGAGACATATCCCTGCTCCAGGAGTCTTGCTCTCTGGAGACTGTGTGATCTCAAGAGCTAGAGTATCAGACACCTAATTCAGATTAGTTTGCAGCCTGGAGTGGCATGAGTTATTGCCCAGATTTGCAAGGCAGCAGGGTAGTATGAAGGTCTCTGTGGTTGCATTCCAATCCAGCTGCTTTTAAAGGATAGGGAGCATGATCCCTGAACCTGTGCCCACCCAATGGGCTTGGAGCTGGGGCAGGCAGCTTCTCTGCCCTTGGAATGTGCTGAGAGTCTGAAGAATTCCCTGCTGCCAGAGTGCCAAGGAAGCCACCTGGCCCACTTTGAAACCAAATGCTGCGTCTCATGTGTTTATCACTTCCCTTGTTTTCGTTCTTTTTCTGTTTCCAGCTAATCTCTTTGGATTAGTCCTACTGCTGGATAATTATGACTTTCATATCTACATCTATTTCTCAAGCTTGGCTGTATTATTTTTGGGCAGCTATTTAAGACTTTGTTTATTTTAAAAAAATATATTGTGTCTGTATTTGCATATTTGCATTTCAGAGCTCACAAACAATGGTACTTCTCACAGTACATCATTCTTCAAATATTTTTCTTAACAAGTAGAACTTTTTCAGGCATGCCAGAATCAGCTTCATTATATGAATTCTATTCATGGATCCTATTTAGAGCATTTGTAGGGAGGGAATTAAATGGGCTGTTCTCATACATACATATATCTGGTCACATGTGAGAAGGAAGGGTAAGAATTAGTTGATATTTCCAGGAAATTACAATAGTTACTGAGAAGAAAGACCCTTCCTTTTTTTTTCCCCTTTCCTTTTTTTCCTTCCTTTCTGGAAATAAAGTACACATTTATGTGGGAAATAAAAGCCAAAGCCTTCATTATCAACCCCAAAAGAAATTGATTCTGCAGCAGTGCTTTAGTTCAGTGACTTTATTTGTGTAAAGGCCAATGAATGATGTAAAGATAATGGTTTTATCTGAAGGATGTTAGCACAAGCTGACATGTACCTTCTGCAGCACTGATGGGCTGCACCTGGTTGGTGCAGAGAGCACAAGTGTGGGCAGAATGGTCTGTCAGGATTCATCCCTCACCTCAGGGGGTTTTAAATCATCTTGGGGAAAGGGGGAAGTAGCAGCTCAGCCCAGGGATTTTGGAAAGTGTTTCTGTTGAGTTCCTCAGTTGAATGATGGCCAATGAGCTGTTGGGTTGGCAGAATCAATGTGATAGTTGGCTTTTGGAACTGAATAATGAAATTTGCAAATGTAAAAGGAAAAATGCAAATGTAAAGGAAAATGTAAAGGAAATCAGTTCCTCAAAAGTTTCCAGTACTGCTGCAGAGAAATTATCAAAATAATGGAAGTTGTTTTAGGCAGTGCAGCTTGAATGAAGAGGATGTGTTCAAACATGCACGAACAGCAACGCAAGTGAACTTTAGATTGATCTGGTGTTTAGAAAGGAGGAGTTTGGCGTGATTTTAACTAGAGTGTTAGCATGGTTCCCATCTTGTTGGGCCAAAGTGCTCTGACACGCTGCCTCAGTGACTTGTGCTTGTGTTTCTGTTCAGGTGGTTGGGTTACCCATGGAAACAGGCTCATGGGGAGATCCAAGGGGAAGGCAGGTTCTCCAAGGAGAGACAACAATTAGAAGGACCATTTCACAATAATTTTCATCAATGCTATACTGGACAGCCAGGGAAAGAGAGCAGAAGATGGTTGTGTGGAGGGATTGAGTAATGTGAAAACGTGCAGCATCAAAGCTGCTTTGGGGACTGCCTGGCAGCTCTGAGGTGTGGGGCCCACAGGATGATCATCATGAGGTGTGTGAATGGTTCAGCCTCTGCATAGCACATTTGGCACTACCAACTGGTCTATCTAGTTGGGGGGAAAAGGAAAGGGATTTTAGAGTTTTTTTCCCTTTGTTTTACTTGAGAAATGGAGGGTGAAAGAAAGATCCTCAGTAGGACTAGTTTCTGCTTCACATCACGGACGGTTTACACCTGATCTGACCAAAATCTTATCTCTCATCTGTCTGCCTTGAGCAAACATCCTTGTGGGTATTCTGTTCAGGTAGCTCTTTACCTCACTGGCCTTGGACAATGAGTGGGAGAACAGTAGGATTTTCATCTCTGTCAATGACAGCAGTAGAAAATTGCAGGAATCCCAAGAAAACATAATCTGGAGAAGGGAGTGGGTCTTTGTCAGCTCAGCAGGACCACAGCGTGGCTGTGACTTGTGGCTTTACTGAGTGTGGTGTTTTTCACTCCCCAGTACCTTCTAAAGTTGATTGATTTTGTCAGAATTTGCTTTAAAAGGAATGAATTCTAATCAGTGGTTGTGAAACTTAAGGCAAACATGTCATTGAAAATAAGCTTACAGTGGTTTGATCAAGATCCCATGATTTGAGGTTTCCAGACATTTAAATGTGTTCAATTGCTGTGAAGCTGGAAGCACAGGTAGGAAAGCACTCATAATTAAAGTTGCATGGTGAGGAGCCAGATTAAGAACTTCCTGGAGCCTTGCTGATGGCATTTTCTGATTCCAGACTCATAGTGATGTGTTTATAATATTTATTTGGGTTTCAGTTTGGGTAAAGTCTGTTGCCATTTTACCCAAACCTCTTTTATAATAGTAGGTTTCTCTCATAACTCACTTGGAGTCTTGCTGGTGGTTTTCAACCTCTTCCAATTTGCAAACAACCTAAGAAAATCACCACTAAAGTTGCAGAGCCCTATATTTTGAATGGAAAGCCATCTTGACCACAGGCTTGCTTTTCTTAGCTACCTTTTTACAGCTCATTTAAGAAGCACTCAGCAAAGCTGGAGGTCTCATGTCCCAGGGCTGAAAACCAGTAGCTTAAAGCAGTGGGGCCCTGTTTTTGGTTCCTGGCTCTGCTGTATCGTAAATACAGACTGTGCAAACCATGTTTTACAGAAATTTTGTTCAATAAAAGTTTGTCTTCAGAGTCAGTGCAGACGCTGTCTACCGCAGTGGATTTTCTTCCTTCTGACTGGAGTTGGGGTTGGATTTGTTTGGATATTGTGGTGCCTTCTGACGCCTATTTAATTTTGCTGGAGTGGTATTTTTGTGACACCATGGTGCTGTGAGAGTTGTAAATTATTCTTTTACTCAAGTAGACTTTGTAATTTGGTGGGAAAAATTGCTTTCCAGCAAAACTCAGCCTGAAAGTTAACATGTTCATTAGTCACTGCAGTGGCCCACAGTAGTACAACTTGCGGATTATTTTACAATATGTACTTTTCTGGTTGCTTGCACAAATGTAATACAAAAGTTGCTTTTATATTAATCTTTAAAGTTTCGGCCTTGAATGCTTGTAATTTCTGCATCCTGAATATTAACCAACAAAGGAAGCGAGGTTTTGTGTTCAAAGCCAGGAGGAGGAGACAGGAGGTCTGTGCTGTATTCCCAGTGCTCCCGTAATCTTGCTCTGGGATCTGGGGCGTGCTGTTTGCTGAGCCTCAGTTGAGCTCATGCGTGGGGCAGGGAGACCTTCTGGGTGTGTTCACTGGCCCAGTTGTGTGGAAGCTTTGATGGGATTGCTGGTGGAAAAATGTCATATTGTGTTCAGCGCACAGGAATCTGCGGGTTTAGAAATTACCCCAACAGTTCCAAGTGGCATTTCTTCCACTTCTGGCCAGGGCTGGCATCTGCCATGAACACCCCCATCTTCACTGCTGTTTTCCCCCTTGTACGTTTTCCACACAGGAGCTTGAGCTGGGCTTTCAGAGTCAGTACAACCACGGAAGATGGTTTATCCTTCAGTTCTGTGTGCTGTCCTCCAGTATCCTGGTGTGCAAGGGTGCCTCTCCCCAGAAAGTTCCTGCAGAAGCCTGGCACATTGTGTTACAGCCGGCCCCTTGTTAACTCTGAATTTCCCTAGTTCCTTTGCCTTTCCAGGTTTGAGTTAGACGGCTTGATGTTACTTCAGAGCCGTCCTTTTGATGGCTGGAAACGATAATAGCCTGTGTCATCTGCCCTTTAGAGGGAAGGGTTATGCCTCGTCCTTTATTCCTCGTCTCTCCTGACAAAACCCGTCCCACAATGCGCCCGGGCCGCTCGCAGGTGTTCCCGCCGCTCTGCCCTCTCACATGCACCGCAAATTAGTAACAGAAGCTAATGGCCCAGCATGCGGCCATCAAAGGGCTGACAATTCCAGCCTTTGCAAAGGGCCCTTTATGTCAGAGCCCCCCACGAGAGCTGTCCGGCTGAAAAGGCCGTTTGTGTGTCCCTGTGTGCGGGCCGCTGCCGCGCCCCGCCGGCCGCGGGCCTCACGCTGCGCCCCGGGCCTGTTGCTGCTGGCAACAGATAAAAATCGCTGTTGGCCACAGCGGGGCCCGCAGCACATCAATCATCCGCCCAGATAAAGGCCTCGGGCCTTTGGCCCCATCCCTCGCTTGTTCCTAAATAATTTCCACTGGCTGAGCATGCTATGGTGTAGGCTGGGTAATTCAGTCCAGAAAACTTCATTTCACTAAAAGTGCTTTGATTCTTTTTTTTCTTCTTTTTTTTTTCTTCTTTTTTTTTTTTTTAAAGACTGTTTTTGTTCAAATAGATGTTTGTTTCGAAAGGGGGAATTTAACTGATGAAAGGGATGCCGTGAAAGTTCAGAGTGAGAATAATAAATAGGACTGTGTGGTTAAATGTAAAGTACAACCAAGCAGGAGCAAAAAGAATTAGCATTTACCAGGAGTAACAAAGCACCTTCGCACTTCATGAGACACCTTTCAGCTTTGGCATCGTTCAGCTTCCTGAATTTATATATATTTAAATAGAGATTAATCTTTATATATGGATAACATCATTTCCACCACACCTTTATTAAAGAGATTTATAGCCGGGTATCAAATTACACTTTTAATATAGCCTAGTTGATTTTTTGGTAGCAGCAAATCATATTTGTAACTCCGAATAACTAAACAAATTTGACAGTAGCAAATTTTCTCCTTGACACAGCTAATTCTTCATCCTGTCCTAATGTTCTGCTGTAAAGCCATAAGAAATTGTGATGCTTAGAGCCTGACAGTCATAGGTTTTGTTCTTGCCACTTAGCAATCCTTCAAAGAAGAAACCATTGCAATTTAAATTGAGGGACAACGCTCTTTGTAGATAAGCCCTGGTTTGTAATCTTGCTGGCTTGTGCTGTAAGGATAGCGTAGGTGGGATATAGAGGAATATTGAAGGTAAAAATCAAGTGTTAGGTCACAAATAAAATTGCTGTGGAAACTCTAAAAATTAAATCTCAGCCAGCCTGCCCTCTGCACAAGCATCTTTGCATACTAATTGCATAGGTCTTTGTAATATTGCAGATACTAATTACCAGTAGTTCTCAATGGGAATTGGACACCTAATTCTCTAATGCTGCTTTTAACCTCCCAGCTTACAAGCCTTGCATCTCAAGGCACCTAAATCCCGCTGCTGTCTTCCAAGTACAGGCTTGATCCAGCACACAGGCACTGCTGCTGCTTCAGTGATGGAGAATCCTGCAAAATATTGCAGGATTGGCATCATCTCAGGGTTGGATGTGATGATGGACTTCAACAACGGCTGGAAAAGCTGGCTGAGCTGTGATTCCTCTCTGAGTCTGCTGCAGGCACTAGACTGGACTTTACTTTGCCTTGTTGCCTGTATGGGTGTGTTAAAGCTAAAAAGGACAAACAAGAGAGTTAAATTCTCACCTGAATGGTATTCATGGGAGCAGAGCCTTTCCTTTCACCCCAGCAGGACTTCATCTAGAGTGCCCTAACAAAGTGCAGGCTTCTGAAATATGACTTGTTGCTTTGTAGAACCTGGTCTGCATTTCACACTTCACTGGATGGATGTGATTTATATGAAGAATTTGAGAAGTTTTCTGTAGAAACAGGAGAGATATTGACCTGACAAAGTATGCTTGTGTGCTATGTCCTTCAGTATCTTCTCTAAAAACAAAACATTTTAAGATTGATCCTGTTGGATTTTGAAATAGGTAACAGTGAAATAGTTTCCATCCAGCAAGGTCACTGTAAATGCTGGCATCAGATCTGAATGATGTGCCACTACCCTTTTCCACTTCTGCTTCTTTTTTTTTAAAACTCCTATATAATGCTGCCTAAGAAATATTGCAGGGAATGACAGAGAAGGGTAGGCTTAAATAACCCTGAGGGTGCTTATCTTCCTTGGCATTAACTTCATATCCACATTCATTACATGAATGGGCCAGGGAAACTGTTTCTGTGACAAATTGGAGTGCAGGGTAGGTTGAACAGACTCAGTTCAATTTTGGGTAATGGTATACAATCATCTCTATGGCGATGCGTAATGCATGGTGTAGTTCCTCATTTAGAGAAGTTTGAATGCATAAAGCCCTATAAGAAACACTGAGATAACTCAGCTTCCTATTTTCAGAAGGAGTTGCAGTGTGCACAATTAGCTCCTCCATTCCCTCCCCTTCCTCTTAATGCCACCAGAGAGGAGCTTCCCTTCATCTCTAACACTGCCTTGTCAGGGCTGAGCTTCCATCGCAGCCGCAGTTGTGAGGAAGATGGGGAGCACGTGAGAGATGCTCAGGCAGGAGATGGACAGGCACATTGACACAGCCATTATTATTCCATGGCAGCCAGGATGGGTTACTCTTCCATCGCCCCGCTGCGTGCATACATCAGACAAAAGACAGCTTCAATTTGAATGGGAAGATGAGTGGAGTCGCTGCTTGGGGAGAGCAGCCTCCAGAATCTTAACTAACACGTCTGAGCCTCGCTGTGCAACGGGGCTGGGAGTTTGCTGAAAGGTTGCTTGTGGAAAATGGAACAGCACTTGTTGATAAATGTTCTTCGTGCTAATTGACCGCTGTGTTTGCAGACAGATGCGCTGACCTAGAGCTTCCCACGTGCTCGTGCAGATCCCTAAGATGGGCTAATTAACTTCTCCATCTTCATTTCCGTGGCAAAATCCACTAAACAGAGTTATGCAAAGCAAGTGAAAGAAAACATTGGGCTGTAAGGAGGAGGAGACCTGGGCTACATATAATTTGTGTGTTAAGAAAAGGCCAGCACTGGGTATCTTCAGGGCAAGACACAAAATTTCCTCTTTTATGTGTATAAATGAGAATAAGGAATGATCAGGAAGTCAAGAAATTGTTCTTCCTACCAATTTTTAGATTTGGATGTCATTTTATCAGCCAAATCTAGAACCTTTGTCCTGCTTTTTAAGGCTAGGTACCCCATGGAAGGATTTTAATCACAGTGACGGGGGGAGGTTTGCTTTAATTTTTTTAATTAGGTACAGATCCACTGGTAACATTTTCTTCCTTTGTGTTAGATGGATGCCTGACTTGACCGGGGAGGTTTGCTTTAATTTTTTTAATTAGGTACAGATCCACTGGTAATATTTTCTTCTATTTGTGTTAGATGTATGCCTGACTTGACTTAAATGGTTCACAACTGTTCCCAGTATTACTGCCTTAGTTTACTGGTGTGCACTGGTTACTGGGTGCTGTACATTACCCTGCTGATGGCACCTGCTCAGCGTTGCTGGTTACACAAGATGGTGAGACAGTGTTGTTGTGCCTGTGATCTCTGCAATATGGGTGTGCTAATGTTTCAGCCTGCCTTGCCATTTCTTTCAACATGGTGTGGATCCCGCCACCTCGTGTGTTTAAATTATTGCTAAATTGCAGTGTTTTGAAGCCACAGGAATATTGCTTAAAGAACTCTTCTCATAAAACAGCTCATTAATATGTGTGATATTCAGGGTTTGCCAAAAGTTTTGCGGTCTGTCTTGCCTCCTCCACTCTTCACTGCTCTCTGCCCTCAAAATGTCTGCAGGAAAGCGTGGGCAAAATTCATTCCCCTGTGGCTGTTTCAAACTACACAGTTCGGGCTCATCCTTTGATCCCTCCTCATGACTTTATTTCATTATCCCTTAAGTATAAGGAGGAAAGTTAATGACATCATAAAAACTAGAACTCTATAAAAGATGTTTCTGCTGATTTACTGCCAATGTACTAGCAGCATGTCATATAACTGCCCATTAAAGATGGTGAGTTGCTCTCCTGCCTGCAGCTTTCCTTATCACCAGCCCTTTTATTTATGACCAGATTATAGGGATTGGGTGTGCACGGTAAAACATAAAACTTATTTTTATCATGCATATAATTAACCCTTTAATTATGGAATTAAGTTGCATCCATCCTTCTTTTTAATTTAAAAAGGAATTATTAAATGTTCCTGTTTTTCTTCAAAGAGCCTAATGTGTTGCTGGGAGAGTGCAGTTCATGTTTCTGGTTATAGCTCTCTTTCCCTGTCCAAGCATTACCTAAACAGTTATGATCAGTAAAGAGGACAGGAGGGACAGTAGAAGCTTCATTACTTAAATAAACAAAATCAATTTTTTTCCTGTTCATGGATGTTGAATTTGGCCTATGGAAACCCTGATCTTCTTGCTTGCCTGCTTCTTAAACTCTAGTTCTTTATACATCCCTCCTCATCCCCTTGGGGTACAGAGTCAGCTTGGTAAGCAGTTATTTGCCATCACAGAATCCTTTGCCACTCTCACTGGGAGATGTGTCTGGTCATGCAGCTCCAGGCTGTTGCTTTGAGCAGCATAACATGAGTGATTTTATAGTACCCTTCCTGTTGCACCCAGTACCTCCTGTTTGCAAGGAAAGCTTCTTGTTTTGGCTACCAGGAACAATTTTGAGTGCCAAACACTCTCTCCCTCTCACCTACAGCTCTAGGTACTTCAAGATAAGCTTCCTACTCTGAAATTAGGGCTTCTCTTAAAGCATCTTGAGTTGTAGACAGGAGTGAGGAAAAGGTTGGGTGTTCTGACATGACTCGTTGCTCCTGAGAACCTTTGTCAGTGAAGTTACTTGTTTAAAATTAATCATGTTCCTTCTGCTCAGGCATCTCTATTAACATGACCATGGTGGTTTGTTTGCTGGATCCGAGGCGTTGGATCTCGGTCTTGGGAGTGCGCTGTGATCGACTTTCTACGTTATTAAAAGCTGTCTGTCTTTTTGTCTTTTACCCAGTTAGTTGTTCTGATTTTGTTTTCCTGATTATGAATTGCTGAGAAAGAGCAGGCATTCCTCAAGTGAAAAGCCAGAAGAAAGCTTTGCATTCACACCGTCTCTGTTACCCAGGCTTTTTATTAATACTGACATAGTTCTTGAAAACATCTAAGAACAAATGCTCTCTAATAGCTGTTCTGCTGGGTTTCTCCTTGGCTGTAGTAGGAGTTTAGGATTCCCACGTGCAGAGCTGATAGGCTGTTGTAGGGAGATGATAGTGAGTGGGACACTGTGCTGGCTACACATTTGCCACTTGTCTCAACTGGGAAATTCTCTCTGATTGTTTCAGTTGTTTTGAGCTGGCTTCCTCCCCCTCCTTCCAGGAAGGAGTGGGAAATGTGATGTATGATTGCATAAGATCGTTTTTATTCATGTGAGTGATGAAATAGAGAAGTTCCAAATGAGGAAGTCATAAAGAAAAATAATAAAGGAAGGAAGCAATGAATTCAACTCTCAGTGCTTTGTTGTGTGGCTGTGATTTATAAAGAGGTATTTATTTATTTCTTACATCTCTGCATAGAGTAAGACAAATTATAATAATGCTTAAAAATAAAGTATTTCTGTGTCCATACCGGCTCCTGGCTGCCTGTGATCTGCTCACATTCATTTTATTTAGGATACAGTAGGTACCTCTAAGCTGACAGTAGCACTGATGCTCAAAGCCTAGGCAACAGACAGCGGTTTTAGTTTTTTTAATATCCCCATTTTGTGGGTAGTAAAGAATAGCAAGTACCACACTGTTCTGAGGGAAAGGTATTGAGCATGACCCATTCTTAATTACAAAACTGTTTTAGTTGATCTGGTGGCTTTAAATGATGCAGAACAATGCCATTGCCTTTGAGGCAAACCTAATTGTAGAACTCTGTAATAGGTGGGTGTTCAAATTGAGTGGAGACTCCCAGGTCCCTGGGTGTCTATACCTAAGACTCAGAACCTGTCAAACAGCAAAAGGAAGCTTTTTGCATGAACCTCCCTTTGCATGCTGGTTTTAAGGGTGGTGGTATCTCAGTTTGTTGGCTTGATGAGGTCTCCTAAATCATAAAGGTCAGATATTCCATGTGTGTGTGTTGGACCAGATATTCCATGAGCTCCCCTCCCCCTCTGGGCTTCCAAAAATCCTGTGCTCACTGAAAGCTTAATTAATTAATAAGTAATCAGTTTTCAGCTCTCAGGTATAAATTTGAAGGAAAATTTTATTTTCAAACCCAAATGCCTTCGACTATTTATATTTTGGAACTACTGTGCATGTCAAAGTCCTATTTAGAAAAGTGTGCAACTCCACTCAAGAGCAGGCAGCCTGAGGAATAAATTAATTTTTACCCATCAATGGATGAGTGTTACAGAGAGCTCTGAATATCAGTGTGCTGGTGAGAAGGAACCTTGTGATTCTCACACCTGAATCAAAATTGGCCAAGTATTTAAAATGCACATTTCATTGCTGCCAGACATTTACCTAGGATGAACATTAATAGGATGAGAGGGAAAAAAATTAGAGGTTCAACAATAATTTGAAATTCTCTGTTTATAATGTGAGAAATCATCAATTAATTCCATACCTGGAATAAAACATGCCCTAAGGCCTACCATCTGCCCACATTTAAACTTGAAGATAATAGATTTGGAAGAGAAGTTTGTAATTATTTGCTAGGTGGTTCTGATTAATTTACAAGGAAAATTGCTAATACCGATAGTATATTACCCTGGGGCCAAGTGGAAATCACAATATTGCAGAAAGGGATAACAGGTAAATGATGGCTTGTGTGTTATCTGTTAGCCTGATTGGACAGTCTGATTATTTTTTCTTAAGCCACTAATGGATGCATATAAGATTAGAGTGTGCTTTGGACAACATGACTATAATTCTCACCTAACAGGCTGTAGAAAATAAGAAGTAAATATACCCCAGTGACATTCTTAGAAATTAAAAATGCTAAAGGCTAGATTGTGGAATTATAATAGATTTACAGCAACGTGACTGAGATCAGAATCTTGCCTTGTAGCACTGAAAAATACATTTATGGGGTGATCTATACGAGAAAGAAATTACTACACAGGGAATGCATGGGAGCAGCCTACTCTGGCAAGTGCCCGTGTGCTTTCAAGATGTGCTGAAAAAGCCACTGCAGAGTCTTGTATTGAATTCAAGTTGAAAAAGACTTTACTGGATTGTAGCCCAGTGAATATGGAAGGAGATAATTTATTTTGAACTCTGAAATATTTAGTTTTGGCTGCTATTTACTCTCTTTGGAGAACACTGTGGACCTTCTGTGCACCATTACAGTTACAGCTGCACAGCTGCATGATTAGACACTGACCTTTAAAAAGGGTGTGAATTCCGTGTTGCCAAGGTACAACTGGTGGAGCACAAGGCATGTGTGATGTAGAGGGTCCTGCAGTAACAGCAGAAAATTGGTAAGGTGAGACAGAGAACTCGTCTCCCTGGGTGTTGGCCAGAGCCACTGCCATCAGCTCAGCTGCTTCTCCAGTTCACTCCTGCTCCTGTGGGGGTTGTTTCACTCAGTGATAGCAAAAGCCAAATGGAGAAGAACTCCTAAAATGTTTTGGGTGGGTCTTTAGGTTAGGGTGAAACTGTCTCATCAATTTAAAACAGGAACAAGCCCCAAACAGTACCTCCTTCCCTTTCATAATGTTCTCCCATGTAGCTGGGATCAAGCAGAGCTGTGGGCCCTCAGCAGCTTGTGTGCACATACCCTGGTGCCTGGTAACTTACACGGATCTCCCTCAGTTCCATCAGACCCAGTAAGTTATGAGTCTCTCACAGCCTGCTGCATTTTTAGAAGGAAGAGGTATCAGTCATAACAGAGGGGAAAAAACCAGACTGGAATAGCTTTTTGTTTTCCTTTTCTGTTTCCCCATCTTGTGTTTTCTCTCTCATTGTAGAACCTTCCCTTACCTCCTCCCTTCTGCTGGGAGCTCTCCTGGCTGCCACTCATCTCTAAATAGTTGTGATAACTTGCAACATCGGGTTTGTGCTGGTGGATTGTTGCCATACGCCACTGTAAGTTGTCAGTGAGCATCTGAAGCTGTCAGTCGAGCTTTTTCATCATTACTCTTTCCAAGTCCTGCTGCTGTGTGAGCCTGAAAGCCTCCCCAGATGCCCCTGCCTTCCCCCAGGACAGGGCTTTGCCCAGGCTCAGCGTGCTGCTGGGATGCAGCCAGTGACAGGGATAGCTGTGCTGCCATCAGACCTGGCAGGGATCTGGGCAGGAATTTATTTCCATGGTCAAGTGCCTAAGTTAGAGGAAAGCTGCTGCACCAGCAAGAAGAGAGGCTGTGGCAGGTGGCAGAGACAGGCTCCATGGTGTGGGACTGTCCCCATGCCATGGGTCAGTCCATCATCTGCTCTCTGCCATGGCTGTGGTGCAGGGGAATTGCATCCACCCCTCCTCCCACTCAGGAGGGGAGTGCTGGGAGAGGCTGAGTGTCTGTCTCATTCTGCTTTAAGTTTGGCAGAGTGTTTGGTCATGATTGCCCTGATTTAATTGTTCAGACAACCATCTATTTACCATCATCCTGTAAAGAGCTTTCTTTCAAGCTAAACAGACATATGCTCTTTGTCACTGTCACGGTGTCAGCAAAGTTGCAGGCACTGCATTTCCAATACTTCCTTTTATTGTCCAAAAACTTCTGGAGAAACTGGAAGGAGCTACCTGCATTGTCTTGCCTGGATCTTCTTAGTTACACTTCAGCCCTTCATATTCAGGGAGTTTTATCTGAGAGTAATGTAATTTTTTTCCTCTGGTTACTTTTTAATTAATATCCTGTAACTGCTTCAGACTTGGGAGGAAAGTGGTTTTGGATTTCTCTTTTATCAGGTAACGTTAATTATTCACACCATTGACTTCATTAAGTTAAAACACCTTAAAATTATGTGTGAAATGATGATCTTTAGAACAAGACAAAAAATTATTCCTAATTTTTTGGAAGCAAAATGGCTTAAGTGCCACCAAAGCCACATATCCCTGCTGTGAACAGATGCTACATTACTTGTGCTCTGCTGTGTCCCAGTGGGTGATGCCTGCAGTCTCCCCTCCTCTGCACTGACCCATGGGGTTAAATACAAATTGACATTAAATTAGTTCCTGCTTCTGTTCGTAGTTTTTCATTTCTGTTCCATAGCTTTGAGACTAAACCGAGGAGTTGATAGGCACAAGAGGGGCCATTGGAAGCCAGTGTGGTGACTTTGCTGTGTGATTATTGTTCTTCATCCTGTGACATCCTGAAATGCTAGTCATTAAAAGACTTTTGATTTAGAAAAGCACTTCCAGCTTTCAAACTGAGGCATCTTAATGCAAAAAACTTGAGCCTTAGTTATATCTCACAACATCAAAAATTAAAGTCCTCTAACTGGCAGGATCATAGTCTCCTGCCTTTTGTTGTGAAATTCACATTGTTGGCAATATTGCAAATGAAAACCAGAAAATACGGCGTGAAGGAGCATTGTTCCAGCAACTTCAGTGCTCCCTCAGTTGTATTCATTTAGATGTTGCCTGTGGATTTGGTTATTTTTGTGTTCCTGTTGTTTTTAGCAATTGTGTTGATTGTGGCAGTGTAGAACAACCACACTTGCATGAACTGCTGTGTCCTCTGTTGTTTAGGACTGCATTGTCCTCTTCATTTCTGCTGAACTTCCACTGCTAATCCTGTCATTCCTCAAACTGGCTGCCAAAGACATTAGGATCTTTTAATAATTGTTTGCTTATGGTTAGAGAAGTACCAGGATCTGCTTTTCTTGTGCCAGTGCAGATGGGGCACAGATGAGAAGTTAATATCCGTGTCATCGTGTCATCCAGGAACCAAATAACCTCCAGTACACACCACATCTGGTCCAGAAACTATGATCCAGGGCAGTTCTTACAGCCCTCACAGATGGATGTGCACCCACTGAGTGGGCAGCTCCATTTCTGCCAGCAGAGGAAGAGTTGCAGCTGAGGATGGTGTTCCTGTCTAGCTGTGGGTGAGATGTGTGCTGGTGGCAGGGCTCTCCTGCTCCTAAAGCCATGGACTCACAGCTGGGAAGGCACAGGGTCACAGCCCTGAGCCTGCCAGGCAAATCCTGCTCCCTTTCTTGCGCAGGGGCCCTCTCTGAGCCTTGTGCTCCCCTTCAGAAAAAAAGCATTTTAGTTTAAGTGCACCACCATATCAATACATAATTATCCTGTAGCACAGCTATATACTCTCCCAGTTACCTGTTCTGACTAAGTACATTTATTAAAATGTGATGGTGGGAGCTGTCTTTTAAAGGAAAATCAAACTGAGAGCTGCAGGCTGCCCTTTACTCATGTAACAGTCTGGTCTAAGGTGCTGCTGGGTCCTGTGCCCTAAAATCCTTTCTCAACCAGGGCAAGAAAATTAAACTTGCAAGCTAATTTGACATTTAAATATATATAGAGATATAAAACCAGGCAAGTAAGTGTGCCCAAATCAATCCTTGAAAAGTGTGTTTTGAACTACAGAACATTTCTATCCTTGCAGAATGACAGGTAAAACATTGCTGTTAAAGCAGCAAACGGAAATTTCAGTTGCTTGTCAAAACAAGCAGCACTTTCCTTCTGTGGAGCCGAAGATGCTGAACAATAGGCAGCACCTTGCAAAACGGCATCTTCGTTATGCAGGCAGGTTTCTAATTCATCCAGGAGCAGTGTATTATTTCTCCATAACGCTTTGTAATAAGTGGACATTAAATTAATGCTACATGACAATGGAATTCCTGCAGAGTTATGTACTACCCTGAGGCAAGTGCCAAAGGGATTTGGTGCGATTAAGAGGAGACAGTGGAAGTGGAAGGAGGAGGGAGGGAACTGATGGCTTACAGCAGGCGCCTCAGCTCAGCTGAGGATAACAGGACTGTTGGAGGGTTTCAGGCCTGAGGGAGGGCTAAAAAAATCCACAAGCCCAAACCTGAATTCAAACCATAAATGTTAGATTTTCTGGCTCAGGTTCTTGGGAAAATGATTAACATCCTTTGCTGCATTCTCACAACTTTAATCATTAAAATCCCTTTGTCTTAAATGTGAGCAGGATGCATATGTGAATTTGGCTCCATGGATCAGAGCCATGGGAAGCTGTAGCTGAGGGGAGAGTTTCACACACTTTGAACTGAAAAGGATGGGAGAGGATCACAGCTGTCTGATGTCCACAGGGAGATCGTGCCAGTTCCTTAGGAGATCTGTGATGGGGCTGTGCCACATGCATGAAACCCTCATTGGCAAGAGATCTTCTTTCCTCCCATTCCTCCTATCCAGGGTACTGAATTGCAGCATGGTGATTAAAAGTGTTTTTCAGAGGAAATAAGAACCAGGCCTGAAAAAGAAAGCAGCAGCATTTGCTGTCTTCTTGACCATAATAGAATCCCTTGGACTTGATGACTTGAAGAGACCACAAGGAAAAACTTGTGTTCATCTCCTCCATACAAAGCTGAATTGCAAGTAACAGGTAGTCCAGTATTTCTCCATTCCCATTGCCCATGCCAATGTGCTGCCTCTGAAAATATCAATTTGAATCCAAGTGAGAACTCAAGAGCAGCATATTCATGGGAGAAAAAGTGAGTTGTTTTTCTCATGAGTATTTTTACTAGGCAGCGGCAGTCAATAGGCTTTTTCTGTGTGTGCCACAAAGGCATAGCAGACAGTTAGAGAGCAGGCATGCAGGCATGCTGTATCATCATCCCTGCAGAGAACAGAAGTAGCAGGCTGTTTCCTTCCTTCATGGCAGAGAGCCTGTAAATGAAATCTTCTCTCTGAAGACATAGCAGAGGCCAGATGGGAGAGGAAACCTAACCTGGAGTGTAAAAGCAGCGCCCTGCTGCTGACTTCTTGGAGGACAACAAACCGTCAGAGTCAGCCTTTGACCAGCTCGGTTGGTGGTAGGTGCTGATGAATAATTGGGCAGAAGGCAGTGAGAGCTGCTGTTTCATGTCACCAAGACACGTTTCAGTCTGAAGCCGGAGCCATTTTCTCATTGGTACAGCAAGAGCTCTGTATTCCTTCTCTCCTGGGTCTGCAGCAGCACTGACCCCAGGGGAAGCTGCAGGGCCCATCCTTTCCCCTAAAGAAAACAAGACTTGAACAGCTTGGTCCAGGAACTGCAGCCCTGTTTGTGTAAAGGCACGGTGATTTCTGCTCCCAGGTCTGATTTCTCCACAATCTTTACAGGAAGAAGCTGTCATTGTACGTCTGTGTAGCCTGAGCACACACTGTGGGAGCAGGTGTAGAATTGGTTCCCTGTTTCACTGAGCCGTGACCTTCCAGGAAGAGTCCCTGCATTTGTGCAGCACTTGATAATAGTTCTCATACTCAATCCCAAAATCTCACTTTGGTTTGGAGTAATCACAAAAATGAGTTTCTGTGAAAATAAATAAATAAAGCTTATCCTTGTTAGCAAGTGCTACCTGAGTCTGTCAAATAGCCACGCTGACAGGATGTTCTGTTTCCACAAAGCTGTCTGTATTCACGAGGGTATAATGTGCAATTCACAGGCTTGGCTGCTGCTTTCCAACTTTCCCTAAAAGATCTGCAGTCTCCTCGTGAGCAGATGTTACTAAATCCCAAACCCCTTATAAAGTCTTTTCAGGTAACTCATCCTTCTCTCTCCTGTTTGATGCTCTGAAATATATTTTTTTTAAACAGCCACATTCAGCCAAGAAATACGACAAATAATTCAGATAGCACAGAGCTCTTTCTTCTTGGTGCCTTAAAGTTAACAATGCCTGCCAATGGTGTGCTCATGGCAAATAAATATCAGAAATAGGATAGTCTAAAAGGATGTCTCAGAAAAGGAAATAGAGATAGGCAGAGACACAAAGATAAGTTGGAACAAAGAAATGTCACGAGCTAATTATTCTCAGCACATTATCAGAGATGAATGGCACATACGTCATGTGCAGTTACCTTCCTGTGAACCAGAAATTACAGATTAGCAGCAGACCTATCTGGTAGGTCTTGATGGTCTGTTGGGCTGATCAATAGCATCAGTCCTATCTTCCTTTTCTCTAGATAAAAATAATAATAATGCCTTGCAGTTGGGTGGGCACCTTAGCTGCTGTGGGAGCAGGGACAGGGCTCTGAGCCAGTCTCTGTGGATTTTCTTAGACACTTTCCATTACAAGTTTACCTAATTGCTATGGCAGAGTATTACTGGACAAATAGTAGCAACAAGAAACACAACAGACATTATTTGAAAGGGCTTGGATCAGCAGAGTTTTTGTTTTTAACTGCACAGGAGTAAATGCAACATATTGTGAAGGAAAAACTAGAGGTATTTAACACATACCTACGAGTAGATACTTGCTGCATAATCTCATCAAAGGACAGTATGAATGTTTGCCATGGGAATTACCTTCCCTTTCATGCTAACTTAGAATATTTTTGTTTCATGCTGAAGTCTGAGCTATGTCCATGGAATTTGCCAAGCCTTCTTCCCTCCCCTGCAGCTCAGCTCCAAGCCTGTGTTGGCAGCAGGGCTGCAGGAAACAGAGCCCAGGTCAGTCTCTGAGCTGTGTCCTTGGCCTGTCCCTTCTCTGCCCTCAGTCCATCAGCGAAGAAGGTGCAGGTCACACCTTCATTGTCTTTTCCATCAAAATGCAGGTGTGTCTCATGCTGGTAGTTGACTTTCTTCCCCCATGCCCTCTCTTTCATTTCTGGTATTCCCATGTCCTGACTTCCATCCTTCTGTCTGGGGGTTTCTAGAAAGATGCCTTTGTAACTTAATGCTGAACTGAGTTTGATGATGCAACCTGTGCAAGTGGAGTAAATTAAGAGCACAGGTTCTTCCCCATTGCCTTATTCTGGGCTGTGCTCTCTGGTGTGTGACTTGGAAAGTAAAGGTCAGGATGGTTCATTGCCGCTCTCAATCTTTTTTGCTTGTAAATTTATGCTTTCTTCCTCCAATTCAGCTTAAATTTCAAAAACCAATGGGCCAGACCTTTAGCTGGAGTAAATTGTCATAGCTCCATTGATTTCAACTGAGTGTGGCAGCTTTCACCAGTGAAAAATTGGTCCTGTAAGCCGAAATTATTAACTTACAAAAACATTTGATTATCACATTTGTAGTTTTCTACTGTTTTAATGTACTGTGACAGTCTTTAGAAGGATGGTAGCTCATGATTGAATTATCTTTTTGTCCTTTCTAAAAATGTAACTATTTTCTGTTCTCTTAAGGAGAGAGATGTCTGTGTTCAGAATATTTGTTTTGTAGAGATAATGCTTTTCAGATGCCCATAAAATCCTAGTCCATGGGAGTTGAGCAGGAGCTTCTCCTTTTTAGTTATTACTTTAAACCTCTGCCGTGAACGATTGGGTTTTGGTTTGCACTGCAGCTGTGCATTATCTCCAAGTTACATGGGAATCCTTGGGAGATTTTGGGCTTTGTGCAGCAGGGCAGGTCAGCAGCTGGGATGACTGAGCTGTCTTGTCTCTGGTTCACACCACATGAGAGTCTGGACCAACCTATGAAAATGATTGTGGAATAATTTCCATGTAACTAAGTCCTAGCTCTGTGTGAAGAGCACTTGGGCTGATTTGCTGAAGTCTGTGAGCACTGGGTAATCACAGTGAGGATGTTGTTAGTGAGGCTGTGTCTCCTGTCCTGTGCCATGTGCAGCTCCAGCCATTTCCCTGCAGAGCTGAGTACAAGTCAGGAATGACAGAGAAATATAGTTAAGCAACTTAAAATAAAGAAATAGAATAAATAAATAAATAAATAAATGTAAGCAACTTAATGCTTAGATTTCTTGTACACAAGGAAAACCACGGTTTTGCCTGTGCTTAGTGCTTGGAAGAATTAGTTATTCTGATTTTCTGCAATACCTTTCCCCACACCGAGTGACACAGGGCATTCGTCATTTGCCGTTTGACCTGGGTTTTATAGAACATACTTAAATGCAGTTTAATTTCATCAAGATTTATGCACAGTAAATTTCCAATTATTACTCATGTCTTAACGGCTTCGTCCAGAAAGCTTGAAGCTTTTCCCCAGCATATGATCAGATGTTCTTTAGCACTATAAAATTAGTTAGAAAGTAATTTTCTTAATTTGGTTTCTTGCAACCAAATAAATGAAAATCCATCTCCAGCTGAAGCTGCGGGATTTAGGGTTTTCCTTTATTAAAGAGAAATTATAATCTATAAAGCAGGGATGTGGCTGGGGACGAATATTAACTACTAAAAGGCTTATCTGCCATAATATCTTAGAGATGCTTCAGCAACTAGTAATTCCCCATTGACATTTCTTATATATTTTGCTTGCAGCAGGAAATAGGACAACTCTTATGTATCCTAAAGAAAAAAAAAATGGAAGATTTGGTTAAACACTCTCTCTTCTTCATGACTTACATGACATACTGGTATAAAACCAGCAAGGACTCTGATTTAATATAAGTTTGACACCAATTCATGGAAGCATTTAAGCATTTGCTTAAGTACATTCTTATTCAACAAAGCACTTAAAACATTCTTGGCTCCAGGCACTTTAAGTCCTGTTAATTTTAATGAAATTTAAGCGTGTGCCTAACTTTAAATAGATGCTTAGCAGCTCAGCTGAGTGAAGTGCTGCATTTTAGATACATGACACTGATGTTCTTTTTCTGGTGAGAAGAGAAACAGTAATTCCCTGTGGTTATGGTTACTGAAAGACATGGAGACATGCCATGATTGACTGGAGTAGAGGGAGAAAAATGACAGTGCAGGTGCTGCTGACAGGACCTGAAGTGAAGTTAGGATCCTGTGATCCCAAACTCCTCCAAAACCTTGGGTATCTTCAAATCCTGCCTCATCAAGGCTCTATTTTGCACTCCCAGCCTCTCTCCCAGTGTCAGTATTCACAGTGTAAACTCCTATTCCTATGGAATAAAGTCTTGTCACTTTCCTCCATCATCTGTCTGTCAATTTTTCCATGTTTTGTTGATTGACAACATTATGTAAGCTGACCTCAAGCCATTTCCATAAGTACAGATGATAATTGGGGCACCCAGCAGCCAACATTAACCATGCCAGCTCCCTGTCTTCTGCAGAGAAATACATAAAATGTGATAATGAGTAAATGAAGTGTGAAGGCTTTCCTTCCTCTGATTTATGTGCAGAAGTGTTTCTAATTTTCCTGATGTTATCTCCCTTTACAGGATATAATTACCTGATTTACTTGATTGCCTTCTGGGAATATTTTTTATAAATTGACTTAAAATTGTTTATACTGTTGCAAACTGATAATTTCATAAAGTGCCTGCTAATCTGCTTGAGTTGTTTGTTGTATTTTATTTTGTATTTTTCCTCTCTGCCCTTCATTACTTCCATTTGTAGTTATTATGGGAAGTTGATATCATGCTTTGGACTAGGCTGGAAGTAGAACAGCTTGTCAAGACTATTCATGTTGTTGCCTCAACATGTTACTAAGAATAGAGCCCCTTACTTCACTTTATCAAACAAAACCAGGGCTTTAACTTTTAATATACATGACAGCACCTCAGGAGGTCTTAGGAGAAGTTCTCCATGTGAAATGTGGTGCGTGAGATCCCTTTTATTCAAACAGATGTTGGTGAGAAACCCATCTCGCTTCACTTGTCTCAAATTCCTGAAAAATTGAAGGCTTGGACTGAGCAATAAAACATGTTTCCATGTTTCCATTGTCCTTCAAAGACATTGAGGAAGGGAACATCTGGAGGAACTCTTGGGCTTCCTTGAAGTTTATGACAAGACAATAACGGGCTTTTTTGTTTACAGTCATTACATAGGCACAGGGTAGCAATTTATCCTTTGAAATATGTAAAGCTGGTTTTGGGGACATAGGAATGAGCCCATTGAAAAGCACTGAGTATTGGGGTTGTATTTTACATTCCTAAATGGCTCGTAGATGTAGTCCCTATGGATGCCTCAAGGATCTTTGTATTTTCAGAGAGGAAAGCAATTTCAGGAGATGCTTTTTGTGCACTTCATTCTGCAGCCAAGAGCTCAGTGGTAGTGATGCTCCCTGGTACTGTGGCAAATGGGTCATTTGGCCCAGGCTTTCATGGTGACCTGGCTGGCAGTTCTGAGCCATTTCAGCTGTCACCTCTCAGCCACATCTCTGGCTCTCATGTTCATATTCCATCCTATTGCTCAGTGCCCATTACCCCAGTGTGAAGGCACCTGTGCCAAGAACGTGCCAGGAGCAGGGATGCTGTCACCTGTCTCAGGGCCAAGCTTATACAAATATCCCCACAGATTGTGGTGATGTCTCAGTAACTTTTAGTACCCTTATTTTGGGTTTGCATCTTCAGATGTGTTGTGTTTAGAGAAGAGCTAGCAAATGCTTGGTGCTGTTAAAGAGAGGGATAATTATGATTTTATTTAATAGCTTCTCTACCATGCTGCTCTATCTGATTAGCATAAACTGAGCACTAAGCGAAGTGAAGAAGCCTCTCCGTCATTGCACTCGCTGTGTTTATTGTTATTGTGCCGTGTCCCCCCTCTGGAGCCGCCTTGGGTTGATGGCTTGCATTTGTTCAATGATACTTTACCTCCAGCTCTCCCAAAATGGCATCTGTTGCCCGGAGGCCACATGCTCCTCCCGTATAGGCAATTGTGTGATCTGTAAATAGCTATTAGACTGGCATGGCCTAAATTAACTGCAAATTGACAACTCAATTGTAAAACAAAAAATGACCTAGTAATTAACGGGATATTTCCATAACGGCGTAATTACCATTTAGCAGGCCGCTAGTTGTACTTCCCTTTATTCTAATAAAGCCTCTTTTTATTTCATCCTTCTGCCGCAGAAAATATTATTGTTCCAATTTTTATCAATTTTTCAAACTGACTTTAGGAAAATAAATGAGGATGACTGAGTAGTCTGAATCTGTCCTCCCTTTCCCTCTTCTCTGGGGAAGAGTCAAGTTTATTTGTACTAAACAACCTTCCTTTAGTGGGGGTTTGGTTTCTTTGTTTTAACTTGGCGATAGCATCTTAACTCTGCTTCTCAAAGTTAAAGGCCTTTCTCCTTTTGTCACTTACAATCACTGGTATGTTGGGCTCTCCCAGCAGCTCTTCCCCACCCCCTCGTCCTTTCTCCTCCTCCAGCCCAGGGAAATAATGGCACTGATGAGCTCTTATCTTTTTGTCACACTCCTGCCAGCAGAGGAGACAAATTGATTTATGTATGTGGCATCCTACTCCTGATAGTGCCATAATTTACCACTAAATATTGCTTTGACACAATAGTTTTGTAACAAATACATAATGCATATTGCTCTACTTTCCCTCCACCTCAATCGGTTTTTGAATTAATGGAGTGAGACTCCCTCAATTCAGAGGAATCTCTTGTCCAACGCCTGCGTGGAGCCTCACAGAATACCAATCTGCTGCCTCTCCTCCTTCTCTGCTTAGTGTCACCTTGAAATGAAGCTGGCTCCCCCATTAGGTTTTTTCCCCTTCCTTGCACTGTCAAATGAGGCGGTTCTTCACTCCTTCACAAGGAGTGATGCTTTACTCAAAAAGGCCTGACTTGATTTATTAGATAAAGAAATAAATTGTGTAAAAGGCTGGAAGGCTTTGCATGTCCTTGCACGGAGCTGAAGTGCTACATGGGAGCTCGCAGCCGCTGGTTTCATTACACTGGAGCAACACACTTGGAAATGCAAAATCCTTTTTGAATAAAAAAGGACAGACACTTTCTGTCTGACTTGATTGATAGACTGTCTCTGCCTCCCCGTCCTCACCACCACAGAGAACAGATCCCACGAAGGGGATTCTTCATCCTCAATAATTATTCAGGCAAGTGAACAGTTCAGTGCTTTTTTTTTTTTTTTTTTAAGCAATACCATCCATAATGATTCTATCACTGAAACCATCCTTGTGTTTCCTTGTCACTTGGCTTAGGAGCAAAGCAAGAGAAGCAAAGGTGAAATTGGGAAGTGGAGGTGTTGAGGGCCTTTCAGAATATGTGGTATAAAACACAGGCTTAAGTTGGAAATGACATAAACAGCTGGTTAACCAGCAGCAGGCTGTGATGATTTCCTCTCCCTTCTTTTTTTTACTCCTTTTGAGGGTGCACATCAGATAGAAGTACATCTTTCCTCAGTTAACCTGATGAGTACTTAAAAAAGCAAAAAGAGGATAGAGAAATATTTCTTTTCCTGTATTATTCTGTAAGTATTTTGAAGAGCAAGGAAGACTGTGCCCCCATGACAACATTTGAAATTACTCTGCATTTGTGTGACGAGCAGTCTGCTGAGGCTGATTGAAACCACATCCCTGCCCTCCAGAGCAGTCTGTGAGATGCCATGATTCCCAAAGTCTGCACACTCGATAAAAGCCCTGGCATTTTTATGTTTGCAGGTTTTCTCTGCTGCCCCTTTGCTCTCTTCTTGATTTCCCATTTCTTCTTTAGCACTCGGGGCATAGAGAACCTGGAGGTGTGGGGGAGAATTGTGAGGAGCAGCTGCTTAGCAAATCCATCAGTGACACAGGGCAAGCCTGGCAGGGGCTGAAATGTCATATTTAAAACCAGGCATTTTGCACTGGTTCCTGAATTCAGGTGTCCTACCCCACCTCCCTTATCCCCTCGAGCAGTTCAAAGCAGCCATGCTCCTGCTTTGTGGCAATTACCCCACACTTACTGCTACTAATAATGGATGTTTGCTCCCTGCGGGTCTTGTACTAATTTTCAGTCAAGCTCTATTGAAAAAGAGGAACTTCTGAAATGATTATGGGTTGTAAACTCTATCTGGCAAATTACTACATATTTCTAGCACAGTTTCAGTTGTCAAAGATACTTCTCAGCCTGTGTGCTTCCAAACAGTCCTATCAATTATGTTCCTTTTGACGTTTGAGTGGAGCTACTGTCAGCTCACTTAGCAGCAGTTTCTCTTTGCTTTTGCAGCTTTCTTGTGTAACCAAGTACACAAAGCCCAGGGGAGTCTGAATCCTAAAGCAGTCATAAATGAAAAGTTCTGTTTTCTATGATTTTTTATTTTCTAGCTGGGAGAGAGGTTATTTACAGGCAGGTCAGATTTGAATTTCAAATGATGGTGGAAAATAGAGATGGAAAAGACAGTTTGTCTAAGTTTGTCCTATTGCAGGTGATCAGACTGTGCCCAGCTCTGTACATGCAGCCTGGCTGATGGTGGCCAAAGCAGCAGCAACCTTTTTGCATTCCCCTGGGAAAGTTGCTGAACTCCTGCAGTTGCTCTAAATTGTAATTTATCCAATGAATCTTAGTATTCTTCCATTGCAGACAAGCCAGAACAACAGATTTAATGTTTCCCCTCTTTAGGTGTCTATGTTTCAGTATATTGTTGGCTGTAGTTTTTCTTAACATGATTCAATGACAACATACTTCCCCTCCAGCATGGCATTTTTGCATGGCTGTTGCTGTCAAGGCCTTCTCATTCACTTCATTCTGTCATAAGTCATGAAGGGATTGCTTCAGTTCCCTAATTATTTTTGCTGTTTGATTCTCTCCAGTTGAGCAGCATTGTTGTAATTCAGGAGGGTCTGTTGCTGACTGTGGTCTTTGGGCAGTGTCAAAGCTGCTAGACACAAAATGATGGATTCTCTCCTTCTCTGTCATGTAGTGCCTGCTCATACGTCACAGTGATACATCATTGCTGTAAGTTTTTTCAATGTATTGAGCTGAAAATGCATGACCCAGCCAGCTGGTCTTAACCAAGACTGATGTTAATGCTCATGATTTGGCAACAGAAGACAAAAATATTGCAGCATTGCATGCATGTGTCCAACTGTTCTGGATGGGCAAAGGAATAGGATTTTGTGAGGCTGCCACACGTGTGTGCTGAAAATATGGGACTGAATATAAGCCCTTGAACCCACTTTTACTGCTACCCATTTCCTGGTTTTATTGTCTCCTCTGTTTTGAGGAAAGGTCTCTTGCAGCATCTTTGGTTTTCTATCATTTTATTGCTTGACCCCATGAATTGTCATGTTGTCAGATGCTCATGCATTTTGAGATGGATGCTATTTGATGTGATTCCTTCAACTGTAATTACATGTAGCCAAGAAAATTTGTTACCTGAGCCAAACAGCATTCATAGATGTGAGATATTAGTATTTCTTTCAAATTCCACATTTATAAAATGTAGAAAGCCATGCTGATGAAAATTATGTGCAGTGTTTAGCAAAGACAAGGCTGTCAAGTACTGGATTACTGCAGTTTTCTTAAATCTCTTTTCTCCTTCAAAATCACAGCATCAATTTACTATAAACATTGCCTAAGTAACCAACACTGAGCCAACTCTTCCATTTCTCTTTTGTTTGAGAAATCCCTTCTTGAATTGCTCACTAAAATTATAGCATTTAGAGTGGGAAATAGCTCACAGTCATCAACATTATCTCTTCAATCTTAAGAATACCAGTATCTTATCACTCAGGCAGTTGTTGAGCAATTCATTTCTCTGCCTCTATGCAAGAGGAAACAAAACAGCTGGGTGCCTATCAGAAACATTCATTATAATGCCAGAGTAATTAAGAGGTTCTCTTAAATGATAACTTTGCTGATCTTTCAGATGATCCTAAAGTAGGATGCTTGCTAAGGCTGCAGTGTAAGGCTCTGTTATTGGTCACAGTTGGTTAATTACTGTCCTACAAGTCATTAAAGTTTAAAAGAGGAGCAGTGCTAGTTGCCACTGGCTCTGTGTGTGTTTAGTAGTGCAGCATCATGGAAGAGAGCACCAATGGAGGCACTGAGCATTTCATACATTTGGGAGGGTTGATAGGATCTACACTACTTGTAAAATATTGAGAAATTACTTCTTTTAAACCTTCTATTTGTCTGTATCTCTTCTTCTCCCCTTTCATGTGTTTCATGTCCAGAAACTATGACTGAGATTTGATCTTGTCACAAGGAAAAGAGGCGAAGTTGG
This sequence comes from Passer montanus, assembly GCF_014805655.1. Taxonomy (NCBI): domain Eukaryota; kingdom Metazoa; phylum Chordata; class Aves; order Passeriformes; family Passeridae; genus Passer; species Passer montanus. Next base: position 2,250,019 of record NW_024370263.1, on the reverse strand, counting down.
AAACTGTTGTTTATGAAGTGAATGTTGTAACTCACAAAATTACTGTGTGTGACCACAGGTAATCCCCAATTAAGGTTTTAGTTGACCTTGTCAACTACATCCTTAGTTATCCCCAGGAGAGTGATGTGGTGACATTTACCTTTGTCCCATATTCTAGTCTCTCTGCTTTCTCCAATGTTCCCTTTCACATCTTGCTGCTGAAGGAAAGTTTAGATGTTTTTCTACCCACATGGTTGTGCTAATTTTGTGAAAAACTGTAGTCCAGGTCACGAGAATTTGAATTCTAATCAGGACCTTTTAAAATTAAAGCAGCCTTTCCCATTTCTCACAGTAAAGGTCTCCCTCCTTTGGTATGGGTAAGGTAAATCAGCTTGTTCTTCACAAAATCATCCAGAATTTGTCTCATGTCAGGAAACTGCCAAACCTTCAAAGTATGGACAGTCAACAAGGTATTTGTGCCGTGGTTCATGGCTACCTTAATATTTCCAATCAGGGCTAGTGACAGTTCAAGTACAATGCAGCCAAGTGCACTGTCTAATAAGGTTGTATAATTTTGATGTAACAGCCTAGCTCTGTTGTACTATTAAAGCTTTAAAATATTAATGCTCGTTAATGGTGTCACTCAGCCATTTTATATGATTAGTTTTAAGTCTCTCTTGGGTAGGCAAGAAGGGGAATTTTTAATGAAATGTTCCCTGCTCATCTGACCTGCTGTATTACTGCATGAATGCCATTTTTATGAGGCAGGTTTATGACGTTCATTACTCTGCTCCTTGAGCCACTTCATGGCTGCTGTAATTTTTAAAGAAGAGATAAAAATAAGTCAGTTCTTTCTTTGCAGTCAAGAAGCTCTGCATTCTAGCTTTGACCTTTAAGCTGTCATGCATGGATTAATCACATTTCAGCTGGAGATTGTTTTAGACTTAATACTAGCAGTGGACTGATTAGCTTACTTGTCTTACTGGTGACTTCTTAAGGAGGTTTGTCAATGATTTAGACAAAAAAGACAAATAGCTTTGTTTCTAACCTGCCAGCTTTGTGTGTCTAAGTTCACATAGGTATACTTGCACATGTCAAATCTATGTGGTAATGCGTATGTTCTGTATGTAGATAACCTTACTGCTCCAACTACAGGTTCTTAGCATGGAAATTTGTGATTTGAGCAGCCCTGGAACAGGAACCAAAAGTCCAGACTCTCCCTTAAGAGCTGTAAGAAAAGAAGATTTTTCTTTGGGAAAAAGAATTAAGCTAAATTTAAAAAAAAAAAAAAAGTTGCCCCAAAACATCAGCACTTGAACAGCTGTTTCCAGGTGAAATGGGATCACACTGTTATCTACTGTAAATGGGATCAGAAGTTTAACTGCAGCCAGCAGCTGCATACAGAAATTTGACAGAACAATAGCACAGAGCTGCTGCTGTTATTAGCAGCAGTGTAAGGTTTATGACCTTTGATAAGCAAATCTGGTGGGAACACTACAGTGAAGTACTCAGGACTGGCAGAAATGGTATTTCATGATTCAGTGATCATTTAAAGAAAGTTCTTGAAGTAGGATAAGAAACAAGTGCTGTCTCAGTCAGAATCAAAGTGTGGGAGAGGGAACTCTGCCGTTGGAAGGTGCAAAGACATAAGGAAAGCCTGGATGGAACACGCAAAGTGAGAAATTTAAAAATCTGGGGAGTCCTTAACTTTTATAAGGGACTGCTTGTTTTTCTCTTTGGTGTCAGAACATTCCTGTAAGCTCTGGAAAGTACACTTGCTTCCTAAACCAGATGTTCTGAGGACGTAGGTGAGAAATCACATTATAAAATCTTCACTTACACAGTGAGAGCTGTGGCGTTGCACAGTAAGTAGAGTTTTAGCCAATGTGTCAGGCTTGAATGTTTTCTTGTTAAAAAGTTCCAGCACCTCAGTGCAACGCAGCTCTTCATTAGCCAGCTGGGTGAAGGCTCTGACTGAAGTCTTCTGTTGGGGACAGGCAAGAAGGGTGAAGTCACTTGGTGACCCTTCGTGCCAAGCATCAAAAAGCAGTCAGCAGGACCGTGGCAGGTGTTCACATGGAGAAATGCAGAAATGAGAAGAGACTAGAGAGTCGCAAAGCTCAGCTCCTCGATGGAGGAACAGCACAACATCCTTGTGCTGTGCTGTAGTGTGAAATAAACAGAGCCTGTAGCTTGTCAAATGGCAGACAAAAGATTCCCTTGTATGGGGTTTTGGGGTGGTAAAATAAATCATGACAGCAGAGGCAAAGCAGTGTGTGCATTCAGCAAGAAGAACCCTGTGATAAAAATAAAGCTGCATAATACATATTATGTAGATGTACTTTACTGTTTCATACTTGTATATCATTGAAAGGTGAAGATATTTTATTCCAGCTTCAAAATTTCTGTTTTCAAATGACTGGAAGTGCTTTTTCCATGGTGCCATTGCATTCATGTGACCTTCTGTGAGCTCTTTTCTCTCCACCACTGCCTTGCTGCCCCCCTCATATTGCCATGATCTGGGGAGGGAGACTGAAGAAATGCTACTGCAATATAGTAGCCAATTTTTTCTTCAATATTTAAGAGCTCTAGTTTTCATTTGTGACAGCAGTTTGAGGAATGTTACCGTGTGTTATCACAGTACATGGTATTACTTAGTGAAATGTAAGGCTCTAAAAGACACTATTTTAGAGTCCTGGTTAAGAAACAAATGTATTATGCATGCCTACATCTGCTTTTACTAAAGTGACAGGTACTAACTGTGCTGCTCTCCTCTTCCATTCACCTTTTTAATATGATTATCTGACTGTTTCAACAGAGCATAATTTGAAGAATGGATTATATACTGAGCATTCTTAATAAGACATGATAAAAGAGCAATTCATTTACTCCTCCCTTAAGTTTCACATGAGCTGTGTGAAATTTCTGCCAGTGCTTCTTTGTGGGAGAACCAAAAAGCATTGGTGCTGGGAGCTGCTCTCAGTCATCCTGGTTTCTTTCTTACCTTTATAGGTAATGAGACAAAACATGCTGCAAGTGTTATCACATCAATTAGATTCAAAGGAGGGCTGATAAGGCTAATCCTGTTTTATGGACAAATAGAGTTGTTATCTCATGTGGCTCATAATTATGAAAAACAGAGTTAAAATAAGGAAGATGTTCAGTGTAGCAGGGATGGCCCTGGTGCAGCTGAGGATGGGGTCAGGGGTATGATACTTCACTCAGAGGACAGACCTGTCACCATCTCTTGATGATAATGTTTAACCACATCTGCTCTTAGATTTGAAGCCCTGCTAGCTTAATCCTGACCTTTTTTTCCCCCCACCTAAAATTGATTGTGCAATTATTTCCTCTAAAAGTCAGTAGCTGTAGCCTTATCCTTTTCTCACTTTGCCTACCATTGAGATGTCAGTAAAAAGCTTTCTCGGGAAAGGTTATGGAAGAGGTGAGGTACCTAGACAATCTTTTATTGGACAAACTGCTGTAGCTGGAGAAAACAGACAAACCCCTCTTTAGGTCTGGAGCAGAAATGTCAAACTTCCTGCTGAGTGCAGCTTAGGAACAGGTAAATGGGATGAGCTTAGTGTGTTTAAGCACCTTCAGCCTTATTTAAAAAAAATGGAGAAGCAAAAACAAATCCAGCTTAATTTCTCATGTGGGAGCTCACGACACGGCATGTTTTTCCCTTGCTAGGTGGTTCTGTGTTCTCAAAAGGCATTAGGTATTTCACACAAGCACCAGGCAGAACGTGTGGCACGTGGTTCAAAGCTCTCTCAACTTGGCCTCAATCTGTGAGGGCTCAGCTCTTGAGGAAAACAGAATAATTATCCTAGCATGAACAGGGAAGTGGCTTAGTGTTAAGTGACACAGAAAGTACTTGTTATGCATGCTGAAATAGCTATTTTCCAAAAAAAAAAGTCTTTCAACCACACTCCTCCCTGGCCATGATAGCTTCTTCCTCCCATTATTGCTGGTGTGGGATCTGTACTGGAGCACTGAACCTGATGCAGGTAGCACTCTATTATAATGTACTTAAAGTTGTATAGCTAGATACATAAAGGAATATAAATTTAATTTAATGGAATTATGAAAATCAATAAAGTAAAGTTAAACATGCAAACTCATCAAACACCCAGTCCTGCATACACAGTCTTTATCTTGATGTTCACTTCTGTGTATCCCCAGTTGCAAACACTATAAAATCTTCCCAGTGTGACCTCAGACAGGGTGCTCACCATCTGTGCCTCCTTACCTCCTCTGCACATCCTGACAGTATTTGCAAAGTGCTTTTTGGGGGGAGAGGGGGTGAGTTTTGCAAGGGCAATTTTCTAGCAATTAATTATTTTATATCAGCCACATGCTTTTCTTTGTACATTGTGCTCTTATGGCCTGAAGATTCCTAAATACTTTGCAGCACATTGTGTTCCCTCTGCGGGCACCACAGGAGGAATGTGGCTGTGCTGAGCTGTGTTGTGTCTGACCCTCCCGAGGGAGTTGGGCAGTGCAGGTCTTTCCAATGGACAGCTCAAGAAAAGAGAGTGATAATCCTGCAGCAGAAAACTGTGTTTTTAGAACAATAAATGCTCATTGCTTTCCCTCCCTTGTCATGCTCTCCAAGGGACTCTCCCTGCTCAGAGGAGCTGCCTGTGTGTGCACCTTATCCTTGCATGGGCTCATAAAATTATTCTAAACACAGACTTTGTTCTCTGTTACTTCCCACTTTCTAAACAGTGCCTATCACCCCTTTCCTCCAATAAAATAATCCTGGAAGCCTAATTGTGGTGGCCTTCCCATTGAACTGTATATCATGCAGCTGTCTCTGAGACAGCTATAAATTCCAGCATTTATGTACCCTGAGCTTCCAAGTATCTTTAACTTTTATTGAAAAAGACAACATTAAATTACAGACTTGGAGTAGCTCTCCTCCTCTCCTCCCATCTGGCAAGAGCCTGCCCTGCCTTTCCAAGTGGGCAAAGCTTGCAGGGACCTTTGATAAATTCACTGTTGGCCTCCTGAGGTTGCGTTTTCCTCCACGATGCTGAGCATTTATCAGCCTGTGGGACCTTTTAACATCTCCCCTGTTGTGGCCCTCACAAATAGCCCATATCAGTGTCTCTCTGAAGGGCTGGTCAGGAGCAGGGTGCTCTGTGCAGTCCAGGAGCTCTCACCCAGCTCAGAATGCAGGAGGGTTCTCTTTGTGGTGCCGGCACCTATCAGCACGCTGCTAATTACCTCCACGTTATTTATACCTCACTTCTTGAAGTCTGGAACACAACCCTTCCATTTTAATTTGAAGCCTTATCTTGGAGCTGAAAGATAAAACCAAAACATTACATTTGCATGTAGATATCTGTTAGGAAACAATTTGGGCAACAATTAAGATACAGTCAGAGGGGGGGAAATTCCTCATGCTGTGGGTCTTTAAGGAAGCACCAGAAAAAAATTTTTTTTGATTTCCAGGGATTTTCTGTGCACTCTGAAATGGCAGAGTTGCAGCAAGCAGGCAGGGCTCATTTCATCAGTGTTTCACTGAAGTCTGTACATTTATGTGCCCTGTAGGACTGTACATTGTCCAGCTCAAGGGCTTGCCCTCTGCCTTTTGCCCAGTGGTGGAGAAAACCTGCACATAGCAGATGTGGAATTTGGCTTGACCAGTCCTGGGTTTTGGTTTGGGTGATGGTTTTTCTGCCTGTGGTGGCTTTTCCTTAGCTGCAGTCTGCAGTGGGTGTGCTGCTTTCCATGCCTGCCTGCAGAGCAGTCCATGCTGTGGGCTGCAGAGGTTTCTGCTTTTCCTGGGATATTGGCAGAAAGGGCTGCAGAACATTCCCACACAAGACTTTGAACCAAACTGGAGCTGGGGGTCAGTCCTGCCTGGGGGTCTAGGCTGGTGGAATGGCCTCCCCTTCACAGCCATGGGCTCCCAGCATTTCAGGAACTCTCTGCCACTTTCATCCCAAAATGTTAAATAGCTCTGCATTCAATTGTATTGCTAAATCATGTAAACCTTAATAATTAGAGTCTCTGTTGAGCAAGATGTTTGTAGGTCAGCTGCACGTATTAGTAGAGAGTTCCAGTCATAAACATGTTTCATTTGGTGATGTGCAGCTCTGCACTCAGCATGCAAGTAAAGATTTCACTGTAGCTGCTTACTAGTAATTATCATCACTTTATAGCCTGTGTTCTCTCTGTTTCATTGTTGCTTCATTAATATATTTCCTCAGAAAAGTGGATGGGCAGAGGAGTAAGAAAATCCTCCTTATCTTCTTTCCCAAATTGTATTTTAAAACTAAAAATCATAAGTTAAACTGCATCTTGTCTTATGGTATTATTTTCCCGTCATGCATGGTGAAGGGGGAATCTTTATTTAAGGGGTTTATAGACAGGTTAATTGACTTCTGACTTAGTAAAAATGCATGTTTCCCTTGGAAGTCTTAGATTCTAAAAATGATCCAATTGTCCTAAATTTGAAGAAAATTGTGCTGTTTTCCCTTTAGAGCTCTCCCATATGCTAATTCTTATTTTATATCATAAATATGCAGCGACAGCACTCGTGGGTTTTCTCTTTTTTCACACCATACATTATGTTACATGTTTGAGAGCAGAATTCATCATTTACACTCTGAGTGACTGGAAGGATGCTCAGTGCTGTGCACAAGTTGTTTGGGTGTCCCTGTCAGATACTGGAGGCAAGGACTGCCTGTGCAGCTCTTGGAGGACCTACTTTATTTCTAGTTTGTGTGTTCTGCTGAGATTTTAAATGAACTTCAATGATTGCATATTTTCCATTTAAAAAAGGAGAGGGGGGAAAAATATTATGGCAAACCAATAAACCCAGCAAAATGAAATGAGATCTTGGTCTAAGAAGTCACATCAGGAAGAAGGGAGAAGAAGTGGGAATGACCAATCTGAGCAGTTGCTGGAGCTTCCCTTTTATTTCCAGTACAACAAGCTGTAGGTCTTCCTTGCAAAGCACTTGTTTAATTACAGCTTCAGGAACATAAAGCCTGTTATTATTTTAACAGAAGGAGCTGAGATTGAAATAAAGCTGAGCTGGGCCCATGTCTTTTCCTGGCAACTTGTAATTTCATGGATGGAAAAAACACCTGTTCAGTGGGGAATCCTTATCATTATGTTTTAGATTTCCCCATTAATTTATTTTACAGTCTTTAAGCACATATACAGATGGAAAGCAATCACGTTTAAGGCCTCTCATCACTCTCTCCCTAGGAATTATGGTGAGGATGTCACTTCTTCATTAATTTGTCACAGCAGGCTCAGGATTTACCTGTGCAGTGAGTGCTGGCTGGGGACAGTGGGACACAGGGACATGCCCTGCAGGGTGCCAGGTCAGCCCCATCCCTGGGAGGAGCTCAGCAGTTGTCCTGCCCTGGGGCTAGATTAAAACCTTCACCTTCAGCTACCACCACAGAGCTAGGAGTTATAAAAGTATTTTACTGAAATAGCTCAAAAAATTAGACTCAAAAAGGCACCTTTGTGTCCTTGTAAGCAGGATTTAGCAGCATTTGTTTTTTGGAGGTGGCTGCCTTTAGATCCTGACCTCAGGGCAGGGTTTGAGGGTGTGCTGTCCTCCCTTGCTGGCAGAGGCAGGCAGGGTCAGGGCACAAAGGTGAGCTCTGTGGCATCACCACGTGTGACTTGGGGCACAAACAGTAGCATTTCCCAGAGCTGGAGGTTGGAGTCACAGCCATTGGGCTGGGTTTGAATGAAAGCAGCAAATCTATGAAGTGCTGAAAATGCTGATTTGGTGTTCTTTGGTCTTTTTTCTGTAGAGGAATACGTGGTTTTATTTTTTGTGCTGTCAAAGTAGAATAAGGTTTGAACATTGAACTGAAGTGACCCTTTGCAGGACCACAGAGAACACCTGGAGATGAAGGCTGAACTCAGTTTAGCTTGGAGCAATTAGCTTGTATTACAAATGACAAAATGAGATAAGATGATCATGAGGTCTTCCCAGCTCAGGGAACTGCTAGTGCGATGCAGAAATTTCCATTTTCACTGGGCAGCTCAAATCAGAATCAGTTAAAAACTGTAGCTGCCTGATGTCTATTGAACACTTGAAATGAAATGCTGTGGGTGACAGCAGCGTGTGTCCCAGCGGGTGGTTTGTGTTATCCACAAACTCTGGCAGTGCCACTGGCCCCAGGGCCACTGGGCTCTGCTCTCTGATACACAGAAGAAACTTGTAATTTCCTGTGAGGGTGCTGAGGCACTGGAAAAGGTTGCCCAGAGCAGCTGCCTCATCCCTGGAAGTGTCCAAGGCCAGGTTGGATGGGAATTGAGCAAGGAGCAGCTGTGGTCATCCCCAGCGTGGATGTGGCCACATGGCAGCAAGGGAGCAAGAGCCTCCCGTGGTGTGCAGTGAATTTTGTGCCACTTCTCCAATTGTTAGCACCACCTCCATAAAGGTACCATGTGGGCAAGAGGCTGTGGGGTGGGCACGCGGCTGGTACCGTTCCTTGAGCAGGGCCTGGGAAGGCAGAGGATGGAGTTTGTCGTAGGATGGACTGGAGTCCAGCTGTTCCAGCAATTTGTTGTTAATAAATATGCATAAAGATTGAAGCAAAAGAGTATCAGTGCTACTTCATGATCATTTGACTCCACATAAATTTCGTGACAAGGAGGAAAGTAATCTGTTGTGGGGGAGAGCGGGGAGGCTTCTCTTCTTTCACCCTCCCCTCCTTCATTCCTCTTTTAATAAAGAAAATCACTTTTCTTTGTCACCATTTTAATGATTCCCAGGGCACTTCACAGCACAGACATAAATCTGGAAATCAGCTCTCAGAAAGAATGAGAGATTTCTCTTCTCTAAATCACAAAAGTATGCTGTGCTCTTTGTAAATCCCCACAACAATGTAATTGCGGTTCTCCCATCATTATGTGGAATGTTTTTGGTGGCTTGTTTACAAGCTAAATAAATAGCTGTGCAAAACATCTGGAACCACAGTATGTCTTAAAAAGCTGCTTTTGGTAGGGCTTAGAATCTCAGTTATTACTGGGCTTGAGTCTTTCTGATATGATTGGCATATATTAATAAACTGTATGGAAATATTTGCCTGAAATATGATTAATGCTCTTAATTATTTATAGTGAGAGTTGGAATGATTAGTGTTTTATGGGGAAACGGCATTGATCTTTCTGTATAGTAAAATACCCACAAAACCAAGGCATAACTATGTTGTGACCAGATGGTTCCACTGTCCAGCTGATGTCAATTATTTAGGAGCACAGGGGGTTAGGGCAGAACCAAGAGAGATGGAGGTGTAGGAACTTTCATCAAAATCTCAGGTAAACTCTTGGTATCCCAGGGTTTTGTTGTTGTACTGTGGAGCAGTGTTTGGGTTCCTTTAGCCCTGCAGATACGTTTCTCAAGAAGAGAAGCTAAAATTCTTAAAGTGAAAGCTAATAAAATGAAGGCTTAGCAGATTAGTTTGTGTAATAGTAAATAATAATAATAATAATAATAATAATAATAATAATAATAATAATAGGCAAGCAGTGTGGTCTCCTGAAGTCTTGGCTGAAGCATCAGGAGACCTGCAACTGCATCCATCAGCTCATGGTTTCTCAGCTACTGAACCTTCAGAGCTGATTTTGAAGATCCCCTTACATTACTGGAAGCCTAGCCAAGCAATCTCATTTCAGCAGACTTTTCAAGCAGGGTGGGAAATCTCATAACTAGGTAAACCTTTTCCTCTGGGAGAACATCATAATTTTTTTGTCTGTGATTCACTCAGTTGCCTTTGTATGGTCCTGTGTTTAACACACTGAGGACCTTTGGGATCAGAAGGAGGAAGGGTCTGGAGTGGAGGGGCTTCAGCTGGAGACCTGCACTGGGGATGCCCCTGCACTCTGAGTACACCAAAACAGGTCTCATTTGAGTTCTGCAACATCCAGTGTAAGTTTTAGTTCCAGCACTCGTGTAAGGACTAAGTAAATCACCATGAAATGTATGATAGTTACTGTACTGGTAAATCATGTTGCCTGGGTCATTGCCCACATTAGCCTAACACAGTAGCTCTTGTGATTTGTGTGGGGTTGTCAGTGCAGTGCTGTGCCTGGTACAGGTCTGTGCGTTGTTTTCCGACCCAAAAAAAGAAATTGTGAATAGGCTGGCCCAGAGCAGAAATTCTCCCCTGTGTTTTTGGAAACTGAGCACATGAAAGGCTTTCCAAAGCTTTTGGAAAAAGCAGAGGTGCTGGGGTAGGTCATCCTTCCAGCAAAGAGCACAGGAGCGTTGATCCTCCTAAGAGAAAGGAGGAACTAGATGGTCCTGTCCAGAGCTGGGATGCTGTGAACACTACAGGGTGAAGTTCTTCCCAAAAATCCCAGCATATCTGGTCAAAAACCAAAGCTGGGTGGGGAGCCTGGAGTCTGCTACTTCTCACTGTTTGCTTCATTCTTCTAATTTTTTGGGACTTCAGGAAACATTTGGGATTCTCGTCAAAGTTGGATAGTTCTCTACAGTACTCCCTATTTTTTTTAAAAAATGAGGTTTTTACCATTGCAGATGAGGATTTCTTTTTTCCCCCAGTACACAAGGGGATAATGGCCTCTGAGAGCAAGTGCTGCAACAGCCAGAAACCTTTGAGACAATAGACCAGCCTTCAGAAGACTTTGTGTGACTGTGGGCCATTTACTGGGGTTACCAAAATGTTGAGAGAAGGGATAATTGGCAGATTCCTGTCCTTGTCACATGCAGGGAAAAAGGATTGACCCAGAAACATTAAGTACTTTTGCCTATCAGGTATTTGGGAATTGCTGTAGCCGGCTCACAGCCCTGTGAAAAAAATTATTAAACTCAATGAAAGCAAAACAACTGATATTAATATGTGATTAAAACAAGCTTTTCTAGGCTTAACACTAGTCCTTGTGCTGGTTATTGAATACAATGGAAATTGCACCGTAAATTTTCCATGCAACATTGAGAAAATAATACTTACAGTATGTTTGATGGTCTTTTACACTGCAATTAGCAGGGAAAGATTGCTTTGGGGAAGGGTTTTCCCTTTTAAATACAACATTTCAGGATGGAATAAGACTTTGTTTACTAGTCTGGCATTGAAATGATTACTTTTAAAGTGTGACTTGAGCAACCCTGATTGCCTCCTGCAATGAAGGGGAGAGAATGAAATTCCCATTTTCTACCACAGCAAAGTTTCGTTCCTTGTGTCGCTTGAAGGATCTGTGGTGCTCAGCCACATGAATTGAGTCCTATGGATTTCAAAAGTTTTGCTTTTCAAACTTGAGAGGAGCTGCACCAGTTGTAACTTTTATGAGGAAAAATCTGTTATAGAATAAGCCTAAAAGGGAAAAGAAAACACGTCTGTCCAGACTGGCCAACTGGCACGGGCCTGCGTAGTAGTAAAATGGGTAATTTTCAGCCACATGGGCCAGGGAAGATCCAGAGCTTTTTCCCTTCCTTCCTTCTTTCAGAATACTTTGGAGACTTCTAAAATAAACCACAGTTCAGTCCAAAAAAATAGCCACTCTAAAATCACTTCCATCCTTGGCCGGGGGTATGTCATGCTCGAGTTTACTGGAGCGCTGTGGAAAGCCTATGCACTTGTCAAAAAAAACCAACAAAAAAAAGGGAGCAGGGGATCTACCTCATCTCCTTTTTCTTCCAACCACCCCCTCTTTCATGAGCCTTCCCAAATCTGTCATAAAAGGTATCCCAAGGTGGTTGTTAGTGAGCTCCCCTCATGAGAGATGATTAAAGCCAGATGAGTCGGAGCCCCGAAACACAGTCCCTTTGTTAGGGAAAACAAAGGCCTTGGTAATTGGATTCACATTGAGTGAGGCACTTAAAACAGCAAAGTAACAAGAAAAATCTGCCGGGTTATGTCATAACTGCCAGGGTGGGTGTTTTGTTATTTTAAAAGAGCATGACCGTCTCATTTTTTTACTAGCTTAGTCTGGTATATTGAAGTGGAAGATTAAAAAAATATATATATCCCCAATTGTAACATATTTTATACAACCAACAGAGAGAGTTTGGGACATGGGAAGCAGCAGGATCCGGAGCAGGTCACTGTGCTGGTGCAATAGCCATAAAACAAGGAGCTGTTTCCATCTGTTTGCCAACGCTGCGATGTGCTGCAGAGGATATACCCTCCCAGAGCCTTTGGTGGGGCAAAGAGTCAATCCCAGCGTATCACTCATCCTTAAATCTCACTTGTTTGGCTCATGGATAAACTATTCAGCTTCCAGTTGGCCTGTAGAGTCATTTTCCATAGCTTGGGAGCAGGCGTGTACAGATGGGAATTAGTCGTCACCATCTTGTGCTGTATTTGGGGAAAAAGCTAATAAATACCAAATTGAAGGGAGACCTGAGCTGTCTTGGGGATTTACTGCAGGAGTGCGTGTCTTCCAGACCTTTGATCATCGATTTTGCTTGGAGCACTAAGAGCATAAGGAACAGCTGAATGTGCCAGGTTATCAGGCCTCCAAAAAAACAGGTTGGTGTTACTTACAGAGGTGCTAGTGAGATCTTGCAGGAAGGATGTGAAGTGGCTTTCAAGAATTGCTTTTCACTGTGTCATGGCAAACAATTTTAGATTTAATATGCAAATGTCTGCCAAAGAAAAGTATCTGGTTTGGCAAAGACTGATTTATTCCATCATAGGCTCCAGAGTAAAAATAAAAACAACTACAGAAAATAATCTGCTCTGAAGATCCCAGCGCCTATAAAAGATTAGTCTTAAGAAGAGTTAGCAGAGTGTTGAAAAATGTCGTGTCTTGTTTTCCATTGAAACTTGGCTGGCAATCTTGGATGGAAAACCCAGAATCACACAGCCTAACACCCGCAAAGCTCAGCACTTTTCAGCTCAGATTAAAACACTCGTCTGCTTTCTTGTTGCAAAGGCGTGATGCACACAGCTCCTGGGAAGAGCAAACCTTTGATTACCAAGTCAGTCATTAGGTATGGGGTAGTGCTCATTCCTCACTTTGGAGACAGTAGAGATCTTCTTTATTAAAATTTCACAAAGCTCTCGGGGATTAAGGCACCCAGTTTCCATTAATTTGAACTAAGCATCCAGATCCTGCTGGTAGCTTTGTAAAAACAGCTTTTCTTCCTCAGAGTCAGTGTACCTGTAGTTCAGAGGTTTTTTCCTGGATCCCAGCATTCCCAGCAGGAGCTGGGTTCAGTGTGAGGCCACAACAGGTTTTGCACACACAGTCAAGCTCCTTCCCTGTATCAGGCACTGAGGTGATGCACAGCTGAATGACAGGACTGCTTTCCTTTTTCCCTTTGGCTGGGGTTACTCTCCCTTGAAGAAGCTGCAGCATTTGTGCTTCACAGGGTGTCTGTCTTCCTCTCCCCAGCTGCACAGTCACTTGTCTGAGCTCTTGATGTTCTCCATCATCCCTGTTGAGAGCTGAGTCCTTGTGGAGGTCCAGCAGCAGCAGCTTCTCTCTGTGCTGGTGGCCTTTCTTGGTTCTCATTCAGCCTCTGGGTTTGTGCTCCCAGGGAAAGTAAGAGATCTTGCAGGACTAAGGAGTTCCCACTTCATTCTTTACTTAGATGGGAACGAGCCAAAGGGATTTAATTCTCTTTTTGCCCTTGCTGACTCTGAGAACAGAGGGAGAAAACTACCAAAGCTGCTCTTTGGCTGAGTTGTTGCAGGATTTAGAGCCTAAAGCCATGTCTCATTTCTATAAGGCCCTCATGCTCTGTTGGTAATCTCTGAACTGTTTCTTCAGGGATGAACAAACCTCAGTCACTGAGTCTGAACAGAAAAAAAAGGTACTAGACTGCTGCTGCTTTTCCAGGAGCTGTGAGCACAGGCTGATGTGTTCCACCAGGGAATAGAGTCATTTCCCTCCTACGCATGTGTTGTTACATCTCTGCTCTTGGTCCAGCACAAGCATAATTTCCCAAGACTCTCCTGCAGGGAAGAGTTGTGAATACAGCCCTTAAGTCCTGACTGAGCCCTTGAATCTTAGGCCTTAGTAGGGTTGGTGTGATACAAATTAAGCCTAACCTGTAAATCAATCTGCCAGTTACTCAGAATTGGCTAGGGATAGCAGTTGAAACCCACTTTTACAGCAGCTGCAAATGATGGGGTTGTGGAAGCTCATGCCTTTGGGGAGCACACAGGGAGATAGAAGGACTCTCACCTGGGAGAGACCAGGTGGAGGGGCAAAACCAAGAGCCAGCAGTCTTTGGACAGTCTTCCCAGGCTCATTCCCCATGGTTCAGGTGTAGCAGGCAGCTCCTCAGGGTGCTCAAAGCACAGAAGGCTTCGCACATCTCCGTACCAGCCCCGCTCAGAAATGGCAATAGCAGGGTAAAAAGCAGCTCAGCATCTAGAAGTGTGCTGGGGAGGAGGGAGCCACAGCTCTCCTCATCCCTGCAAACCCATTCCACGTTCGTCTGCAGTCAGGCTTATTGCTCACAGAAACCTGAGCTGCCTGTAATGCACCAGATGTGCAAAAAGAGCAGCCGTTCCTCTTGCTATCATAGGCAGCCACACTTACAACAACAGTGACTTGTGCTTTGATTGCTTGTCTAAAACTAAAATTCAATTATGCAGTGCAGGCAGGCTTTGCTGTGACACAGAGGGTTAGAAATTAATGTTAACACTGTTTCTGGTTAAGACTTTTTGTGTTGATAAATAATTCATAAGGCAGTTAGCTCTTTGAGTCTGACAACACAAGAATATATTAATACAGTAGACTCAGCTAAAGGTCAGCCCTGAACAGTGAAGCATCTGAGCCATCTTTTATTCATTTTCTGACACAGACTCATTAATTATTACCACATTTGAAGGTCTGCACGGGAAAAGTGCTAATGAGAAAAAGGATATTGGGTTTGATATCTGACGCTCACTCTTTGAAATTACTTTAGATTAAAAAAAAAGAGAGCAGAGAGAACAATACAAAACAGGCCAGGTAAGACCTTTTCTTTAATAAAAATTAAAATTAAAAAATGAAAGACTAAAGATAAATTGGGAGACATTATTCAATCAAAACCAGATGCTGCTGGGCTGCCAGTTTGAGTGGCTGATGGGTGATGAAGTTTTTAAGAAAGCATTAATAAAGACATGATTAAAATATGTCCCTATTTAGGTGAGATGTAGTTGCTTTGACTCTTATTTGTTGCCCTCTGATTTGTTTTCCATATTTTTCATTTTGGCTGACCATTTACCTTCCTACACTGTTTATGATCAGAAAAAAAAAGGGTTATTCTGGTTTTGTGCTGTTGCTCCTGATGTTTTTCCATACTTTTCCCATGCCATGCTGGTTTTAAATACCTTACAAAACCTGCCTTGATACACTTATCCATGCAGCCATGGTTGCTTTTCTCATTTAGCCTTTCCTTAAGAAAGCACAATCTGTGCAATCACATGTCCTCGTGTGTGTGTTTGTATTTCCCCATTCTAATAATTTTTTTAATCCCATCAGAGAGTTGGTCTGTCAAATTTGATGGAACAATAAATATCTCAAACCCAGTAAACTTGCAGTGTTTGTGGGTGAAAAAAAAAAAGAAAAGAACACATCTTCAGTATTCCCATAGGGAAAATGTTGAAGCTTAAGCTTACTCCTTATTAGATATCAGAGAATTTACACAAGAAGGAACTCTAAGCACAGGCCAAAGGCAGTGGGGCCTTGTTAGCAATTCTACTTGGGGAAGTGTCTGGGGACAGGATGTGAGCAGAGCTCTGTTTATCCATAGGACAGATGAGGTCTCCTCATGCTTTTGCATTTGTTAGCACAGGTGTGTCTCATATTTATTAACGAACATACAGGAACCAACCTGGGCAGTTGGTGGAATTCAGTGCGACTGTGATGATACCAGCTAGAAGGTTTGACATGTGTGTGTGTGTGTGTGTGCAACTTGAAAAAAATATATATTTCCAGCTCCTGGACTTCCAAGTATGGGCTTGTCTTTAACATCAGGTTAAAGTCAGGCCACGACTATACCCAATAATCTTTACTGCTTACAGCATGTTTCCATGGAGCTCCTGGGGAAATGCAGCAGCCTGGTAGGGAAATAATGCACTGCTTACATGATTTTGGTCTATGAAACAATCCTTATTTACATAGTGCAGCTTTGAAGTGATACTATGCCTGTGAAAGAGGTGAACTAAGGGGTTTTTTGTGTGCTGGTAGATAAATGGAAACCTGTCTCATATGGGCAGAAAGAAATGATCGATCTATTTTGAGTTTCATTTAGTCTCACTCAGAAAAAAAATTCTTAAACTGTGATGAAATGGTTGCTTTACAAATAGAGCTTTTCTCCATGCAATCAAAATTGCACTAAAAGATACACCCATTATTGATGTGAAAATTGAACCACACTGAAATACAGATATAATATGGTGGGTTTGATGTAGTCATTGAAGGGAAGAGAGCACGGCAGTTAAGACCAAACTCTTCCTTAGCTTCCATGCCACTGAGCTTTGTGTCTGCTCTGTGTGCTGGAGGGAAGAGTTTGCTTCTAATACTGCACCATCATTCAGGGTTGTTTTGCTTCCTCACAGGTAATCCCATCTGTCTCACAGGAGTTTACAGAAACATCTTGTCTCTGCACGCAGTAAAATGTCCTCATCTTCACAACCCAGTTGCCAACCTAAAACATCCAGTACAATGTCACCTGCTGCAGAGAACAGCTTAGACTCCTGAAATAAGTGCAATTATTTGTTGAAAAAGACTGAACTGTGATTTCTTCCTAAATTAAGGCAAAATTTAAAATCTTATGGTGAATATTACTCACCTTGGTTAAAAGCCACCTGATTTTTCAAGAAGGCTTTGAGGTACAGACATCCACTTCTCATCCATCCCTGGGTTGTAGCTGCTGGTACAACATGAGAGACCTTCCCTTTGTCAGAGCTTGGCTGAGTAAACTGGCAAACTATTCACTAAACCAGTGAATGATGTTTCAAGGCTGTGAAAATATTAGCATGTAATGTAACATCTCTGGAAATGTAATGTTTGCTACAGCTGTGTATAAATTTGTTTAATGGGTCTCTAACTCACCATCAGACTCATAAAGGCAGCCACTGTACAGGCTATTAGGCTGCAGTAACTTAATTGCTCGTTAATTGGGTAATTAGTGCTTTGTTTTGCTTTAAAGCCTAAACACTCATAAAAAGTGAATTAGCTGAGTAAACAAGAATGGAATTTTCATGATATGCTGTCCCAGTTATTGCACATAATTAATCAACCTTTTATTATCATTCCTTTTTTTTTTTTCCCTCTTGGTGACTGCCTCAGGTAGGTTGGATAAACATCCCAGTTCAAAGCCCAGGGAAGGAGTCCTCAGTAAATCTCATTAGCTGAGGGTGGTGCCTGTATTCCATGGCTAAGGGGGTTTGTGTAGTGCCCCCAGCAGCAGAGAGGTTCATGGGCAGCTCAGGTGGCTGGGACTTGGTGGAGCCAGTTGGCTCTCAGGTGGGAAGCTGTGCAAGAAAGGACTGATTTACCTCTTCCCATTTCCTGGTATAGTGGTGTTCAGTTCCACAGCTCAGACTAATCTACCAGAAATGTAAATGAAAACCCAGCAGCCTGGAAAACTGGTTTATTTAACCAAGATGTGCATTAACATGAAACTATTGCTGTACTATTAGGTATTTGGGCAAGAGATGGGCCTGCAAATGAATGTTCTTAGCAGTAAATGTCCCCCTGGCTTTAACACAGGTAGTTAAACTAAATATTGGGAAAGGAAGAAGTTAATGGAAACCCTGTTTGCACCCAACTGCAGGAAGCTTAATTTGCACTCCCAAAGAGGATCACAGCACCCTCATCCCTGCCAGGGTCATGCAGTCCTGAATGCCAACAGGATTGCAGTTGCCATGCAGCTTAAACAGTGAACGTCCTTAATTGGGATGACGGCCGCTGCTCTAACGAGCGGCTGCAGTCGTGCTGTAGGTGCTCCATGCTGCCTTCCATTGCTGGGCCTGGCTGTTTAATGATGTCTTAATTGGCTTTGAGAACTCCTCAAGAGGAGGAGAGCCAGAAAGAAAGGAATTGGTGCATTTTTTTATATGTTTGTTCTTGCTTTAGAGAAAATTCTGAAGGGAGGACAGCTGAGGTAGAATAGTGCTCTTGTCGTGTAATATTACACATAGAATTTTATATGTGAAGAGCATTTTGCTTCCAATCTAAAGCAATGGAAGTTAATGCTGGATTTCCACATTGAAGGGAAGTTAAGTATTTACTGGTAGATGCAAATGTCAGCTGCCTGAGTGTTGACTGACTAAGGCTAAAAGATTTGGTGCACAAAGAGAGCACGAAACGCAATTAAAGTGAGTCCCAGTAACTTTTATATTTGGCACTTGTGGTCAGATGTTGATACTAAATATAAGCAGAACTGTGCTGTAAAAATTAGACCTCTTTTATTGCAGAGCAATTGAGGTTTTACGAAGAATGGCACCAATCCATGGAGACTTTTTCCTAGTGAGCTGATAAAGGGAACAGCTGCAAAGTTTGACGCGTAGAAAGTTTGAGTTATAAATCTTTGATCTGCTTGAATATATGAAGTTAAACACTTCTTTCATGCTTCACGTTTTCCAGATTCAGCACTGTCTATGGTTGCTTTCTTGGCTGTGCTCTGTACAGGCATCAGTTAGCTGAATGGTCTGTGAAGGGGAGCACCAGTCTCTTCCCTGCAGCATCGTAGGTTGGCTCTGGATGGCCTCCTGGGAGCAGAGTTTCTTGGAGATCTGGTTTGGTGTGTGCTTTTATTTAAAACCCATCTGTCTGTAACATGCAGAAGTTTGCCACGTAGTTGCTGCTGTGTTGTGAGACACTGGAGCATGAAAGGGCTTGGCTGGTGGTGTGGCTGTGGTTTTCTAGTGCTCAGAATCCAGCTGAATGTGGCCTGGTCCTTTTATTGATCATGAGGAGGGCTGGGGCTAAAGGAAGGACTGGCCAGAGTCAGGAACCAGGCGCCTGGAGTTACAATAGCCAGATGAATCCTGTCTTCATTGTCTCTCACAGACCTGGCATTTCTTAAAGTCACTAATTGAGCAATAAACATTCCTTTTCTATGTTGACTGCAGTAACTCCACTAGACCATCACTTATTGTTTTTACTTATTGAGAGATTGTGCCATACCAAACTTATAAAAACTCAGGAAGAGACTTTGCTGTTGTTATAAAAAAAAATTAGAGGAAAGAGTGATCTTAATGAAAAGAATGAAACTATTTGAAATACCTGGCCTTTCTCTAAACTTTTTTTTCATGTATGCTGCAAAATTTCCTACAAAAATGCTGACTAAAAAAACATGTGTGAAAGGTGTGTATTTTTTTCCACGTAATCTTATACCCTCACCATTTTTTTAAGTAGCATTCCAGATAAGTTTTAGAGAATTGCAGAAAATGTATTCTGTAATTTGTACTATTCATGTACTTCAAGGGTTTATTTTTCCCTTTTGCAGAGATTTTTCCAGTCTACAAAGAAATATTGGCTCCTCCAAAACTGTGCAGGAATTTTTTAAATTGGCTGAAGGCATAAATGCCGGGAATTAACAAGTTTCAGCCTTTCTTTATGAACGCATATTAGGCTATATGTAAAACATATATTTCTCCCAAATAGCAGTTCATCATCTATTAATGCTCAGGCTGCAGTGCCTGGCACGTGCTGGAAGGAGCAGACAGCAGGTTTCCCGTTAACCACTGCTTGGCTCTGCCCATGAAATACCTACAGCCACTTTCGTCCCAAGCAGGGTGCAAATTTGCAAAGCAGACAGACTGCCAAGGCAAGGCAAACGTGATTTATTGTTTCACAGTTGCGTAAGTTCTGCTTGTGTTTTGGAAACTTCACTTGCTTGGTAGCTGCTGAGGAGAGGGGGAAAGGAGGAGACAACCCTGTAAGCACCAGTGCTCAAGAGTTTTCTGTGATGGTCTGTTAGGAGCAGTCAACATCAGTCCAACAAACTGGAACCTCTCATTGAAGGCTCTTCTAAACTGAAGTTCCTTGTGGTTTTTTTGCCTTGCATGCAAGCGCACTATCACATTTATCTAACCAAGTGAAAAGCAGGTTTCACGTTTAGCCTCTAATCCATGGCCTAATGAAAACTTCTCTCACTTTTGCTCAGGATCTCCATTTTCTCATTTTTTCAGGATTATATTTTCCGTCTTTCATTTGTGAATCACCTTCCTTGAAAGCACAGTTCATAGTGGAAAAACTTTCTAGCTGGATGCCATGTGTTCCGTAGGAAAACTGAGCCTGAAAAGCAAAGTGAGCATTGATGGAGCTGGGGGAGGATGTTACCTGGAAGCTGGCACAAACTTCTTGTCAGCTAAGTGCTCTCACGGGAATTGGTGAAGTTCCTGGCAGGCTTGTTATTAGGTGTGGCCAATTAATAGCAAAACAGATCGTAACGGGGTGAAGCATTATCATGGAAGAGTTGTCCTCAGTGAATCCCCCAAATGTCAGAGGGGAATTCTTTTTTCCCAAGTGTCTTGCCCCCAACCCTTTGGACCTAACCAAGGAAGCCAAAAGAGAAGCATGGAGACATTTCTTCTCCCTCCCAGATTTTCTGCTGAGATAGAGTGGTTCAGCTAGATGTTATTGTTACTTCTGCTGGTATCATAATAAGGGTGGCAGTTTTGTCAGGGAGGGATACAGCCCTCTGCAGAGCCCCACCCCTGGAAGGCTGTGACATTGTTTGGCATCTGCCTTGATCTCTCTGTTTCAGGGAGTTTTCAGGAGGACTGTAAGGGATGATAAAGGCTGACAGAGAAGATCAAGCTGATAAATAGTCGGAAAATTTTCACATACAAAACCCAGCAAATCTGAAAACAGAGCCACAGCAGCAGAGAGATTTATGTATTATGTATTGAAAAATACAAGCGTGGCATGCTTTATGAATGCTGAATGGCTGGCTCTCCTCAGCTGGGCTTTCCAGTCTATTAAATTACTCTGGGCCATAATCTGTTATAATAAATCGTTTGCATAGCACCTCTGGAGCACACTGCCAAGCAGAGAAAAACAGGAGACTTTTCCTCTGAAAAGCCTGTGGCCTGACCAGGGAGGAGTCACAATGGGGCAGTGGTTCAGGAGAAAGGAGATGGAAAAATTATTAGGAAGGGGGGTGGCAAGGGAGGTTTTCCTGGGAGGGTTGTTTTTTATAGTGGCTGTGTAAAGGATGAGAGTTGGGGCTGAAAGATGAGGAGGGAAGGAGATGCTGGAAAATAAAAGAAGAGAGCAGGATGGGATTTCTATCATTTAGCCTCCATGGGATCAAGTGCATTACTGCTCTGAATAATGCCCTCGTTTAGCTCCATTGTGTGATGGATTTGAAGCTTCAAAACATAAATGAAACTAAGGGCCTAGATAGCCTAATGCTGTTATAAATTTTGAAGACTTGGTTTCAAATATGATTCAGGGGCCTTAGTGAAATGTGTTTGGGGATCTCTGCTCCATCCCTGTTGGGTAATTGTGCACATCACAGAAACATCACATCCTGGCATGATGCTGGTGCTCTGCCAAATGGAGGCTCTGAGGCTGCAATAGCAAGGGCAGCTGCAAGTTGTGATTTAGGAATGTTGGCTGGGAGATGTGGAGGCAAAGTCTACAAAGTTTCTGCCTAGAAAGCATTTTAAAATAAGGAAAGAAAAAAAGAAATCTCCAAGTTAATTCTCTTGTGGAAAAAAGCATGTTGGGAAAGAGGCAAGTACTTTGTGAAATTGCCAATGTCCCATTTCCCTGGGTTATAAAACTTCTGGCAAAGACATCAGCTGTATTCCCCTCCCCTTTCAGATTACATGTAGTGTGTTTGAAATAACTTTTTAACAAATCACAACATTAGAAAGGAGGACAAAAGTCTGAATAGTATAGCTCTAGCTGGGTCAAAGATGAAGTGCTGGCCTAATGAACAGCAAAAGTAGCTACTTCCATTACTGTTGCTATTCTAAAACTCATGGTCACTGGCTGGTTGTGTCCACCACATGGGACTACTATAATTTTTCTCTGTCATCCAAAAACGTAGAAAAACTTAGGCTACAAACATCCTCAGCTCTGTTTGAGTAGCTCTAATTTACATGACTTAGGTAGGCGTAAAAAGTGAGAAATGACCTTTTCAACATGACTTCAGATATTAAAACGATCTTACAATCTTATTATCATGAGAACATTTCGCAGAGTATTAAGCTCAATAAATTACCTTTTCCCCAAGCTGCTAACCCTCGATCCCTCAGGGGCAGCTGCAGCAACGATGTTGGTTCACGGCCTTCTTATTTTAGCTGAATTGCTTAATTGGTATGTGTTCTACATCCCCGATTGAGTATTTGGAGCACAAATGAAGGTTAGAACCTTTGCGCTAGTTATCGACTGGAAGAAAATTGATTCACGCTCAGGAGTGCAGTTGGGAGACAATTCACAATCCTCCCTTGGAAGGAAAGATTCTGCTCTTTTCTCTTCCCCTAGATTTCTTGCAAAGGTCACTCCAGCTGAACACGGTCATATTTTTGGTTTGGTGGTTGCTTTTTACACAGCAAATCACTGTTAGAGAGACAGAGTTTGAGTTTCCTGGATGTGTTTGTAGTTGAACTTGAAATTGAGGTGCTGGGGATGTTGTCCTTCCCTCTCCCTGCCTCTCCCTGGTCCTTGCACACCTGCATTTTCTGTTCTCCAGAGGAGATATCCCTGTGTGGGGCATCTGTGGAAAAACAAGTTAGAATTCCCCAAGTGTTCTCCCCCTTTGTTGGATCCAAGAGAAGGGAGGAAAGGGTTATAAAGAACGTCACTGTTTCAGCTCCTAATCTCAAGATGTATCCCATAAGGTGACTTCCCGAAGACATCTTTCCATTGTGCTGAGCATCTTCAGTTCAGTGAGTGAAAATAAATCCTTAAGTAAAGGTCATTCAAGACAAAGCTCAGAAATGCCAGAAAGCGACAGCAAAATTTACCAAATTGCTGTGCTGAACAAATTTAAACTGAGCACGTGCTTTGTGCTGCCTGATAATTGATCTTTTCTTTGCAATATGATCAAGCCCTTCTGCATCAGCTGCTACAGAAGCCTTTGGTTTTTTTGTGATCTTTGTAGCAGGAACCTGAGCTTTCTTGTGGCCTGTATTAATAGAAACATCAAAATGGCAGAGATTCTGCTTTATTTTTAATGTTCATTAAAGGGCAAACATGTGACTTAGCCGGCCTCAGCAAGATTCCCTGTGGCTCCATGAGCATGCCAAAAAGAGAGGCAAGGCAGCCAAGGCAAGAGGCATTCCTGGACTACAGAGCATGTTGCACATAATCCAGAAGGGAAATGGAAAGAAAAAGCTTAAAAGTCAGACAGGCACGGAGGGGGCAGCAGGATGTCAGCTCAGCATGTTGACATGCCACAATCTGTTAGCTCAGTCTCATTAATACAGAGGCCAGTGAGAGAGGAGATAGACAGGATTGGAGGAGGAAATTTGGCAGCATCAAATAAACCCAGACAGAGTCACTGAGATGCCATGAGATGCTTCGTCTAAGGAACACTGTAAAATTAGAATAGAGCTCTTCAGTTCAGCAGTGAGCAGTGTGCCACCTTGAGTGCTTTGTTCAGTGGGTGGTAACTAATCTGAGCACTGGCAGATCTCCCCCATTGCTCCAAGGGACAGCAGTACAGTAGAAATGGTGATTTTTGTATAATGCATGACCAGGTACAATGGGAGAGCCCATTTGCTGTGACAGGTTTTGCCTCTGTAACTCACTCACCCCAAGGGCTCTACAGAGTTCCAGTGGCCATTGGCCACCATCCCAGGGTCTGTGGCTTTCCCAGGCACTGCAGAGGTGGAATGTTTGTGGAAGCTTGAGCAAGTGAGACAGCTGATATCTTAAAGATAACTCCAGTGCTGGCTCTTGTCTGAAGGTATGTAAATGCCATAGTCTGAAGGACCCTGTGGAAAGCTGGGAGTATTTTTATTTGGCCACCTGCCTTTATTTTTTCTATTTTGTGGCATCCTATACTTTATTGGAAGCCTTTGTATGCCACCGAGAGTCTTAAAACTTGTGGTAAGCATTTTGATGGTTTAAATGTGTAAATTCAGATTTGTTCTTCTGTTCTTCTAGCTACTTGCATAGGAGATCTAACAGAAAATTATCCACTGCATGGAATGTAATACAGAAAGACATCACTATTCTAGAAATCTGTAAGGTAAAAATATAAAATATTAACTATGAATCATCATTCAGAGACAGCAACAGTAGTTCTGTGAATGTCTCAGTTTGTTTTTGGATTTACCCTGAGTTGTGTATTATCTTTATTTTAACACAGCTAAGATTTCAGAGCCAAAGACAAATATCAGCATGATCAGTGACTGACCATAAAAATAAGTAAATGGAGCACTCCCCTGATTCTTGGCACTTCTGCAATGTTTTTTCTTGGTATTGTTTGGAAGAGTCTCTTGGGACCTTCAAAATGAAAACGTTTCCTTATGTTTTCTCTTCCATTAAAGCTGACACTGAACTGGAGGTTACTCTTGCTGTCAAACTGTTGGTGTTCAGGGCTTTTATTTTGGTTCCTTTTTTTTTTCTGTGGGAAAAGTAAAAAGCTTTTCAGTAATTTATTTTAAATTCTCTTGCATCTCACACAGTTAAAACAAGATAGGCAACAGCTCATGACTTAAGCAGAAGAAGTGGTATTTGCTTTTTGTGTCACAGTACTTACCTCAGTTAGGTTGTTCCAGGTCTCCTGCTGTTCCTGCAGGAGGTGGGAATGTCACTTTTCTCTGTGCAGGAGACTCCCTCCCAGGGAACAGCAGCAGAAGGGCCAACAAAGCCACACCAGGGTTTTGCCAAAGGAAATCCAGCAAATGTGAACGTGTTAGGAAAGATGCAGTTGTGTCATGCTGGAAGCAGACATGGTGACCTGCCCTGTCCCCAGGGGAGCATCCCCAGGACAAAACCCTCCTGATGGACCACACGCTCTCCTGAGCTGTCACAGGAAAGAAACTCAGTTCTGATCTTGGGCCTTCAAAGATTATTGTCTGTTTCTCTTTTTCTTCACAAAAGAAATCCACACACACATGGATTTTGTGTGGTCTAAATGTATTTATAACTCTTCTAATAACCCACAGGGTTATCCTGGCTGGGTCTGCCCTACGACACGGCTGCAGCTCATTTTGCCATTCTGATAAAAGCAGCATAGCCCTTAAACCACTTGAGATCTCTGTTGGCTGAAAAGAAATATGTTTGTTATTAGGCTGTGTGGGGGAACGTAAATAATTGTATTGGGAGTGAAATAATATTTTGTTGCTTTTATTTATATCATGAATGCTTGCAGTGAAAGGTCTAAGGAGCAAATGAGCAAATACCTTTTTTTCAGTGTCTGTATCACACACATTGTCTGCAGATACCAGACATCAATTCCATAACTTAAAAGTTATAGAAAGCTAACTGTAAATATGTCAACATTTTCTTTGTCATCCCAGAGCACTCAATAATCTCTTAGATAACTTGGATGTAAGCCGGGGAGTGCCGTAGCAATAAGGTCCAAGGCTTTGAACTTGATTCAAAATTGTATGGAAATTTAGTTTAAATCAAAGATTTTGATATTCTTAGAGTAAGTTCTCTTGCCAAAGGGACAAATTCCAATATTTTGTATTACTACTTAGGATTTTTGAATCTTCATGCCTATCATGCTGTTGGTTCTGTGAGCTACATGGCTGCATTGAAACTGCAGTCCAGCTTCCCTTCCCTCTTGACCATGTCCTTGGCACTGCCTCGATTCCACCCCACGTTTTTACCTTTTGTGTGTAGACCTTTTTTAGGTGACCATGTCCTTGGCACTGCCTCGATTCCACCCCACGTTTTTACCTTTCGTGTGTAGATCTTTCATAGGAAGAGAGAGACATTAATGTACAAAGTGTCCAAGTTTTCTGTGTCGGCAAAACCCCCAAAGTGGTGGCAACTTGGAGGTGAAGCAAGGTTCAGGTTTATTTCCACCTTCTTGACATTTATTCAGTGGTGGAGAGTCTTCAACAGCTTCTTCAAGGCAAAAGAACGTGTCCCATCTTCCTTTAACGTGTTTTTCCCTTGTGCCTCTCACTTGGTGAGCTGCTGTCATTGACTGGAATAGCCAAGTACTGAAAAACCAGGAGTCCTGGCCGTGTTCCCCAGGGGAAATGGGGAGGCAGAGACACCCCATGTTCTCAGTGCCATTGCAGCAGTGCCCAGGCCAAGCCGGGGGCACAAGGTCCAAGAGGAGCCGGGATCGGAAGCGTCCAATTCTCACCCTGCCAGCTCCGGGCTGGCAAACCTCCCTGCTGGCAGCCAAGCCACTGGGGGCAGCCTCCGATTGAATTTCCCAGCCTGGAAAATGTTCTAAGAAAGGAAAAGGAGTTAAAACAGAAATAGACGAAACATGCCAAATGGCAGCCAGGAAGCCGAGAGCAGGTTCTAGGCCAGAGGCCAAGCGAGGCTGAGCGCAGCGGCGTCTGACAGGACGGGGACAGGGCTGTCACCTTGCAAAGGAGCAGCAGCCACCAGCACTGGTGGCACTGAGGTTTTGGAAAGGGAAACAGCCCTCCAAGTCTCCTTCTAGGAAAACCTCATTCTCGGGGCAGAGGGGATGACTTTTTAAGAAAAACCAGGCAAGCCAGCGCAGCATTTGCAAGCGTGAAGTTCTGGATTCTCAAGCCAGTTTTTAATTATTTCTTTTTGCCATTTTTTCACATCTTGATTTTTCAAGCAAATGTTTAAATTTCGGGACGAAAGTGATCCCTGTGACTCAGGGAGCAGCCGTGGAGGTGTGAAATGTGGGGCTTGTGGGTGTGAGAGCAGGCTGAGCACAGGGAGGGTGCTTGGATGAGTGATGCCGAGCAGCCAGCTCACAGTCAGACTGCAGGTGATCAAATACAGGTGGCCAAGAGCTTTAGGGAGTTTTAAGCCAACATAGTAAAGTACAGAATATTCTTTCATAAAAGAGTGGTTTTCAGGGCCAGATGGAACCAGTTCCTTTCACACTTTATGTATAACCCAAACCAGGTAATTTTATTCCTTCATATTGTGAATGTGGTAACTTGGGTTTGGCCAGTTCACGTCATGCTCAGCTCTCCTAGTCTGGGTCAGGAGACTCAGAGCAGTGATGAAGCACAGCAGCTAGGCCAGGGAATGGGGCAGGGAGTGCTCTGGGAGGATAGCTGAACAGACACCTCTTGTCTCCTTTCTTGTGCATACTGCATATCACAGCTGCTTCCAGCCTCGTCCTCAGGAGGGTTCAAATCCACTGTTTTTCTTTCTGCTTTTTCATATTGCAGCAGCAGCAGCGGCCCACTATCTTGCACCAGATTTCTGAATTTGTCCAGTTTTACCATCCCACCATTTCTTGTTTAGTTTTCTGTTCATCCAGGAATAAAAACAATTATATTACCAATAAATCTCTTCAAACCCAGTGAAGGAAACTTTGAAACAATAATGATTAGCTTATAATCATTGTGGTCCTAGCTTTGGCTTAAAGCAAAGAAGCCCTTGTGTCCAGCATATGAACAGATACATAATTCTAGTTTCCATCTTCTGAAGCTCCTGAATCAGCAGTAGGAATCCTGCCCAAATGCAGAGGGCAAGTATGAGCTCAAAAGCTCTGAGATTCTTGGATCTCTCTTTTCCTGGGAAGGGTGGGAGCAAAAAGAAGGCACAGAATGTTCTCATAAGCTTTCACGGGAAAAACAATATGGTAAGATTGAGAAGATACACATGTGGAAGGAATGTACTCTTAAGATCAAGGCACTCCAGAGGGAGATCTTGGGTACATGTGTTTCCTTGATTAATTCTCATTGCCTGCACTTGTGGCAGAGGGAAAAAGGGGAATGACTGTGAGCAAGGTGGGCTTATGTCTTCTCTACTGTGCTCTTCTGGTGCACCTTTTTGTTGTTTTGTTCCTCAGCTCAGACATTTACTGCAGCACGAGGAGATGCCTGGCTTACACCATCACCCAGGCTGCTGTGGGGTGGATTTGTCACTGGTTTTCTCTTGAAGTTGCAGTTTTGCAAAAGCCATTTCTTTTCCATGAGTTGAGCAGGTTTTCTCCTCCTGTTTCTTAGAATGATAGCAAGAAGCAGACGATCAGGTTGAAGCAGAAACTGAGAAATGTTTATTAACACTTGCTTTGAATATGTTTTACTGCAAAGAAGCTAAAGAATCAATATATATTTTAATTCTGCTAAGGAGGAATGGGTGACTCACTGACAAAACTCCACTGTGTTGGGTGGAGTTTTGCAGGTTTATGCTTGTTAACATTAGTATCTTCTAAATTGACAGTTTTAAATAAAAAACCCAACTCTAGTCAGAAATTTTGTTTCTTTAATGCAAAAGAAGTCAAATTTTGCAAAATAGTCTTACCAGTTAAGATCAGGATGTAAGTTTATCAGATAAAAAGTAAAGCATACTTTTCTTTGTTCTTTAATGGAGGGCTGGTTGCTTTGAGCACGTAGCCAGCCCAGGTCACTCAACCACAAAAGTCTTTTCAAAGGTATTTAAATTGACAACACAGCCTAACGCAAAGAACTTGTTTTTGTTTCTGTTTTCATGACAAAGAATTACATTAAATGAGGGAAGTTATCAGGCTGAATCTTTGTTATCCTAAACTTATGTTTGGAATAGAATAAATTACAGGATCAGGTTCTTCTGTAGTTGTTGCTGGATTTAGTGATTGTGTAACTGAATATGAAATTATGACCTAGTTTTTTTGGAAGTGGTCGAATACACAAATACAGCCAAAGATTTCTTTGATGTGGTCTTTTTTTTTATTATTTTCTTTTTGCAGTTGTAGTTTTTAAACACACAACTAAGCTTTTGTTAAAAATCCACAGGACACAGGTGATGATTAGGAACCAAAATGCTTGACCTTGAAAGATGAGTTGAGATTCAGATTTGCTCTTACTGAGGAGATTTGGAAAAGGAAGAATATTTGGTGATAGCTTTTGATTCTTATGATGTGCATTTAAAACTGGCAAAAGATGCCACATTCGTAGAATGTAAATGACAAGTATGTGAAGAGGGGACTGTGCCCCTTATTACAGATATGGTGTCATTCCTCAGACTGCATGTGTTTTGAATAGGTGGGTTAATTTCTTGTGTTTGGGATGTTATTTGATACCTGGATGATAAGATTTTTTGGGTCTGAGGACTGTGTTTACTCTGGAGGAGCCTGAAGAGGCCAAGAGAGAGAAAAAGAGAGTAAACAGTTAATGTGTTCAGGAAACAGACTTCAAAGTTTGCTGTGAGAGTAACATTCTTCCTCCTGAAAGTTCAAAATGCCAGACTCTAAAAGCCACTCAGTACTTCAAAAGCAAATGTATCACAGTAATGCATAACCTTCTAGATAAGGTGTCTCCTGCCAGCAGGAAAAAAAGAAAGTAAGCCTGAGTGTGTGCGAGACAGACAGAGATGCTGGGTGTGGTGGGCAGGGTCTGGGTTCCAGCTGTGTAGAGATGGTTTTTCTCAGTGAAATCCTGAAGCAGGGCTGGAGACGGAGCCAAGAGCTCCTCAGTGGCACTTGACTTCATCCCATCTCTCTGAATTCCTCATGGCAGGAGGTGTGACAGAGTGGGGAGCCATTAGACCCCACTGTGCAGCTGCTCCTGCTCAGTCCAGCATTTATAATTATCCTTAGAGATTGCATGTGCTCTGTGTCCTTCACATTTCTCAGTATTTCCAGTCCTGTTTCACAAAACTATGTCTGCACCAGTTTCACCAAGAGCACACACAGAGCATTTGGCAAGTGTGCTGCTACATGCAGATTTTTTTGGGAAGCGACTCAAAGTGGGAGTAATGACTTTCATGAATCATTTTGGTAATAGAGAAATTCTCTTTATTGACCTGTGTGGCTGGCACTGATATCAGTCAGTACTCTGTGGGGCTGTGGGAAACCTTATGAACATCATTCATTTAAGCAATAAACAATAAAAAGAAAAAAGGCATTCAGACTGCATATTGTTCCCACTGCAGCCTCTTAGCACAGAATTGTCTCTAGTCCACTGCAACTGTGTAACATTTCATACATATATGCATTATTATTCTTCCCCTACTTTTGCAAAGACATTTTAACTGTTGTTTTCCATAATTAAAGGATTGTTCTCCTCCTCCAAAGAGAGTAAAGTACAGAAATCATGGGATTGTTAAGGTACGAAAAGATCTCCAAGATCATCAAGTCCAGCTGTCCATGTAGCACCACCACCAAATGTTTACCACTAAACCATGACCTCAAGTCCATATCCACTCATTTTTTAAACATCTCCAGGGATGGCAATTCCACCACTTCCCAGGGCAAAAAGTGGCTGATGGTCAAGCAGTAGCTGTGTGGCAGCAAACCCTGTACATTTGTTTTTTTACAACAGTAATTTCAGGGAGACCTTTCCTGCAAGAGCAAAGACAGCTTTGCCCTCTGATGCTGGTTTCCATCCAGGTGCTTCATACACTCTGGGATAAAGCTTCTTTCCATCCCTCTGTACTTGCTCCTGTTGTCCCGTAAAGAACGAAAAGCCATCTCTGAAGCACTGGGCATGAAGTGGTGGTGGTGGGTCTGTTAGAAGAGCAGGACTGAGAGCCTTCAGCTCCACTCCAGAGCTTCTACAACCCTGCACATGGCCATTCCCTGCTGCCTCTTTAGCTTTGGAGCAGCAAATGTCTTTTATGATGTTTTGGTGTGGCACATAGCCAAAGCTTGGGCAAGGGCAAATGATGAAGTATTTTTTCCCACTGTATCACCAGACAGGTAGATAGGTGAGTCAGTAGATAGAAGGATAAGGATACAACTAAAAGTATTTTCTCTCTTTCAAGATGTAGCAATCAGCCAGTCTTTTTCCACTGATGTGTATAGGTACAGATAGGTACATAAAACCATACAGCTTCTTTTTTCCTTAAAGGCCCCTTCCCACTTGAATATTCTGTCCTGTTTTCAGCAGCAGTGCAGCTGCACCAGGGCTAACAAAATCAAATGCTCATGTAGACAAGGCCTATCCTCTCAGTGCACTCACAGGATTTTTTCATGGCATTGTAGTAAAAACACCTGAGCCCTGTCTATTTTCAGATGCACAGGGCTGTTGGGGAGTGAGTGTGTTTTGTAGGGTACCAGAGACTTGCTCTATAACAAATACCACTGGAGAACATTAAGCAGTAATTCGCTGTTTCATTGGCAGGAAATAGGATGTTTTTGAAGTGTGACAACGTGTCTGCTTAAATTTTGATGAGACCCAGGTTCACAAAAGGTAATAAGGGTTTGTTAACCATCCTGGAGTGCTTGCTGCAGAGGTGGGTGTCTGTTTTCAGTGTCAGCTGATGAGGAAGGGCTTTAGTCAGCCAGCGTGTGACTCGCTGCTCGTTCACTGAATCTGGTCTCCATGTGCTAAGGAGAGGGACAGAAAAGTGTCACTGGCCACTGAGCATTTCTCACGGCTGACCAGCACCTTGAAATCAAGCTATTCCAACCTGCTGGAGGTATGCACTGGAAAGAGTCCTTAATTAAAACTCACTTGGAATTAGAGCCTAATATGGGCCAGATAGCTGAAGAGCACTGCAAGGAGTGAAGGCTTCTGGTGTTTTACATATTAATTTGTAAGATATGCTGTAGGGCAAGCCTTGTCCTTTCCTAGGTGTCAGAACTGATGCTTTTATGATCTGGCATGGGATTTCTGTGTACTAATTTCCACCTCCCTTTGTAAGGCTACTATCCTGGTGTTCAGATTGTCCCTTCAGAGCAGATCTGTGCTTCAGGAGCACTGTGGGGTTGTGTGAGTCTTGCTGGGTTATCCCATGAGCTTATTTTCACAAGGTACATGTGAGTTAATAAGACAGCTCCATTTCAAGTCTTAGGTGGCTTTATCCTCATTTTGTCTTCTGCTGGGATCTGTTAGCAGCATTTACCTTCTTCTTTCTCAGATGTCTGAGATGTACTTTGGACTGTTCCACATTTTTTGTTTGTGTAAAGTACAGTAAAAACTGCAAACAGGAAGGATGTATGTGATTGCCTGCTGGTTATGAAAGCTCCTGTAAGCGCCAGCTTGGAACAAAGGAAGCACTGAAAAAGGCAACTGTAAAGAAGCAAAGGATTAATTTTAATGCAGTTTAGAAATTCCAGCAACTTTTTTCTGAGTGTAGAATAAACATTTTAGTGAATCGAGTGAAACAATCTGGAGGAAACAGGGATTTGTGTTCTTCTTGATGGACCTGATCCAATTTTTAGTGGAAATTATCCTTCAAAGCTTTACTGAGGCCCAGATTTGAAAAAAGCAGCCCTTCCTATCAAGCCTGTTCCGATGAATCATTGTTCACTATTTGTGTTATACATTAATGTGTGGTTGCTTCCATCCAGATAGATGTTCTGCCATATGCAAGCACATATTAGAGACAGACTTTGCCAAGAGCCTTCTCGATAGCTGAGGGGGGAAGCAGGATGGGAGAGGAGGAGGAGGAGGAAGGAGGGTTGGATGACGAACCAAGCGCCAACAGGGAATGTGATTTCCAGAAAAAACCTCCACTGAAAGTCTGCCAATGTAAAACCAAGGTTGCCTCCCCACACATCTTCCTCTAATAGCCCATCATCCATGGACTCCCAAGACATTTGATTGCACCTACCTCCTCCTTGTATGCATTTCCTTAGCTGGGAAATCACACTGTCTCTGAGCATGATTTATTAAGGCTCAAATTGTCATAAATAATGGGAAGTGACTTGGTGGAGCTGTGCTGCTGTCCGGAGCACCAGCATAAAGGTCACAGCACATGCAGAAGAGTGTCACCTTCACAACCCAGCTTCTGAGCTGTTATTCCTGGACCTAACAGTAGCCTTAGGAGGAGAACTAATAAAAACATCATGGCAGAATGGATGTACAGCAGCCTGAGTGCAGCACGTCTTCATTTGATTCTGCATCAAATGCAGTCTATGATTTTTATCTCCATCACCTCAAAGCAAAAATAAATAAATAAAATACAGATTTTCCCACCTGTTATGCATTACTATACTTATCCTGTGCAATTGAATCAAAAAGAGATGAAAAGAGGGTTAATTACCATATGTCAGTGTTTCAGATTCCACAGATTCTGAGGATTATGACACTATTCAAAAATTGCCAAAGATTCAGAGATAAATATTTTTGCTCCTCATCAACACTGCCTGGAAATATCCCATCCCTCCATCCTACAAGATCCTGTACTGGAGCAGTGGCTGGGATCAGGGAAAAAAACATTGGAGTGCAGAGTAATTCCTGTAGGCACATTCCATTCCATAGATTCAGTGGGCCAAGCACATCACTGGATGCTTTACAGCTGAGGAATAAGACAGCAGAGGTTTTATCCCTTCTCTTCAGAAGTAAGATCCATTTATCAGGACTCCATTCCTGGTTCCTCATGTGCTCCAGGGGGGGCTGCACTCAGCCAAACGTGGAGGGGTGTTGGAGCACTAGAGATAGTTTATCTTTCACTAAAACATCCGATCTTGATTTTCAAGTGTTACAAGGTATTATGGTGTTAGTGATGGACTGCCACATTCAGACCTTCTGAGTCTGGCAAGAGCATGCATCTGCCACATTATCCACACTTCACTTCTTTTTGCTCATATTAAATACTTGAATTTATTCCTAATTTCTGTAGGTAATTATAATTAACTGCGTCGTTTTTCCTCTCAATTTTTGCTAGTTATAATTAGATGTCTCAGTGACTCTATGTTATTGTTCTTATAACTTTAGGAAGACAAAAAACAGTGACATAATAGCTTTCATTCCTATAACATTTTCATGCCGGCTTCAGAAAACACAGAAATGGTGAAAGATCTGAAACTCCCTCACTCACCAAGAGGGAAAGAGAGGCACAGCTGAGTTAGGTCAGTTGCTCCACTCCCAAGTGGTCATGGCTTGGTTCAGAGCAGAGATTTCACCTCTGCACCTCAGGCTCTCCCAGACAAACTGGGAGAGTGATAGGTACTCTGGGCTCTCACAGGGGTTTTCAAATCTTATTTTTACCTTTCTTTTTTCTGAAGAAAGGTGTAAAATAGGGTTGCTTTCATGAGATGTGCATAAAGAAGGCAGCTGTTACCGAGCTCTGAATAGACCTGATTAATCAGATGTATCCACAGCGGGATGTTGTGTGTCTTGTGTGTAATTTGGAGTTGGATGTTTTTACCTCTAGCACACCTTAAAAACCTCTCTGGATAATTCTCAGTAAGTCTTCCATCGATCATATGGAATTTTTCAGCTGAAATCTGCTTTCCATTTACTTTTCACCTTCAAATTGCAGTTCCCCAAGGTCCTTTATAGAGAACTATAAATTGTAGATAGACGTTTTTGATTCTTTTTATTCAAGCTTAATATCTTGCTCAGTTAGTGAACCCTTAGGAATTGCCGTGTGGCCCCTTATAACCGGGGTGGTAATAAAGTGGCGGATTTGCAGAAACCCTATAAAAATGTGTGCAACGGTAAATTGTATTTAGGCTACTACTGGGGAGAGAGGCATGAATGTACAATTATGAGAAGGATGTCCCTGAAGAGAGATTTCAGTCCGTTGCCATAGTCTAAATCCTCTATCTTGTGGTGCACAAGGTAATTCAGGCATAGAGCAGAGGATTTTTTTTTTCTAAAGAGATTATATTACCCATCTCCTCTGTTGATGGATTTTATTGCACAGGTTCACTGAGAGTTTTATTATTGCATTACTTAATGTGTTTTTGAGGTTCCTGAAACATTTAAAATATAATAATGAGTTCAGCTGTATGCCTGCACTTGGCTCCTCTCAATCTGTGACCAAGGCAGAGCTGTGACCCCGGTGAGCGGCCGGCCCGGCAGCTCCCTGGGGACTCAGTGGCTGTGGTGGATCCCAGAGCCCTGATTCCCTGGAGAATGCCTTGAATGTTAAACAGACTTGTCAGATATCATCTAAATAACAGATTCCAGTCCTCTGCCTTCTTTTGAAACAGGGCAAGGGCGAGTTATGACAAAGATGGAGCGATGGCTACGGGATGTGATTGACAGGCTGCTTCTGCCGCCGGAGTTCCTGGTGCCACATCTCCTTCCCAAAGCCAGCTGCTCAGATAACAAAGTGTTGTTAAGAGCCATGACACTTGTCACACCATTTTAAAGAAGTGTTGTGGTGCTATTAAGAAAAAAAAGCATTCCCATGTGGAAATCGTGGCATAACATCCTTCTTAATAGTGTGATAATGTGGACCACAGTCTTAGTTCTCTTCAAATAGATAAGAAGTTCTTCCTAATTAGAAAGAATGTTTATATTGTGTTGATAGCATGATTTTTGAGACTTAATCCAGAGCATTTAAAAAAAAAAGAAAAAGTGTTTCTTCATTACAGGGTTTTTTCATAGAGAAAACAGAAGATTTTGCCTGCCTAACTGCATTTTTTCCTGTTATTCTCAAAAGAGTGGGAATAGTAGATCTGTTGGAATAGTTCAGCATTCATACATTGTTTGCTAACCCAATCTAAAAGCAGCCTGGGAATATAGATCTCTATAACAGTGAATTCCCATGCTGCTTATGTCAGAAATGATACAATATTTTGGTAAAAGAGCAACTTCCACTAGTAGCAGTGGGAAGGGTCCAGGTTTGTAATGTCAGTTATAAGACAAAAATTAACAAAACCACCATGACTGAACCATCTGAGGTGCACTTTTGCAAGGTTTCCTTTGGGCATTGCTAGGCTGTGGAGTGCTGGGCAAATCCTGCCATGGCTGAGACAAATATCTGGGCAGTCATGTTGGATTTCTTGTTTGACTTTTCTTTTCCCAAATGGATACATGGTTACCTGCAGCAGGACATAGTTCTCTCAACAGGAAGAGTTTTCTGCACCCTACAGGGCTTAATGAATCCAATTTTCAGCCATTTTTCCATTAATGGGACCCTGAAGTAGTTTAGTAGAATGCACACAAGTGCAGGCTTTTTACAGCCTGGTAAAGTCTCAAATGAGTTTGCCTGAAAGTTTGTATTCATAGCTTAGAGAGCAATGCTTAACATGAGTAAGGCAGTAATACTGGTTAAGGTCTCTTATTTAAGTCTTTTTCAGTCTCCTTTCCTGTGAATTATGTGGATCTAGGGTTTAGGTTGTGGCATCTGAATGTGGGGATCAACTGAGGCCATTTAGCTCAGTATGAAGATGATGTAGCATCTGGAGTTTAGAGGAACCATCTCTCTAAACTCCAGAAAGTTGTTTTATTTTTTCAGTATATCGAAAACAAATCTACTTTATTCCCTTCGCTGTTATTGCCAAATACACTTTTGTGTTACCTGTGCCTTGCCGTGTTTCTGATGCTGGTGAATAGCAAGTATCTAGTGTTCAAAAGTTCCTTCAGGATTACATTCAGTACACCCAAAGCAGCCCACCTGTGCCTCTGAGCTCTAGTGTCTTGTAGTCTCTATATGTAGCTAAAAGCCACATCTATGAATGAAAAAATCCTGGATAGGCAGCTGGAGACAAGGGAAATGTTCTCCTGTTGTATGGCTGAGGACAGTTAATCTGGCAGCCCTCGTTAGGCGATGCTTAGCTGATAATGAGCCTCAGCAAATGGCCTGCATTCAATACAAACTCCTCTGTGTGTTTGAATGTTTCACCAGTCCACAATATAGTTTAAGCTTTATGCTTCTAATTTTACTCAATGGAAACCAGATGAAATGAAAACAAGAATAGTCAAAAGAAAACACTGTTTGAAATACAGGCCTGTGAGCAAGGAAAAACCCTGAATTCTTTCTTAACCCAGATGAGTCACCAACCCACTGTAAGAGATGCCTCAATCAGTTGAGTACTCTCCATCTTTTATTAAGCTCAGCAGGAAAAGAGCTTAAGCCATGATAAAACTGACCCTGCAGCTGCGTTATTTTCTCAAATCAGCCTGGGATGGAGGACACTGATTTCACAGATCAGGATGGTGGAGGTTGGCCACGTTTCACCCAGCAGATTAGTCACTCTTCTGGTGGCTTTGCCTGGTACATTCCCCTCTGCTTAACCATTGGCCACGATCGATTTGGCTGCGTCTGTGTCGAGTTTCCTCTTTGTGGTGGATGTGTAGGAGGCTGAATTTTGGTTCTCATGAAAGCGAGAGAGCGAGCGGTAGCCAAGCATGGGACGTGCAGGTGCTGCTGGGGAGATCAGTCATCACTCAGAGCCTCAGCTGGGACCTGAAACTGCCCCAGCTATTTAGGGTTTAACTGCAGCCACCATGGCCCCAGCGGGACCGAGGTGTCTCGTGTCTTGGGGACGTGGACACGCTTCCCTGGAGATCAATCTGTGATTCTGAATCTTATTTGCATTACTAGTAGAGACAGATCGTTTTTTAAACATAGATCTTTAAAATGTCAAGGTAAGATATCAATGCAGTTTAAACATATTAGTAAGTAATAAACAGAAATAAACCTCTTAGAGGAAGGAAATCTGGGAGCAGACATGCTTTAGATCTTCTCCTCTTTGGTGAAGGATTTGTCTTTTCTATCTCTTCAATCAGACTTTATCTTGTAGATTGGACCCGAACCAGAAAAATAAATGTGCTGGGTAGTAATTTAAAAATACACAAGCAGAGATGTCTGAAGGTATAAGCAGAGACAGACTGTGGTTTGGTACCATGGAAGTTCCCCTTATACCTAAAGTAAATGCCTTTTCCATGGCAAATGATAGGCCAGCTTTAAGTTAGTTCTCTGTTTACTTTTTGAATATGAGTACATTTTAATTTTTTTCAAAGCCATTACCAGCAATGTTTCAGCTCAAGCTCTCTGTTTCTAGGACTATCTGGGAAAACCATGAGGGATCCACTGTTTTATATACAGTCATTAGGTTTGTCTTCTCCCTTGGAGGTTTAGTTACAGGATGTCTGGTAAAGCAGAAACCAAATTGGTCATGCTGGTAGTACTGGTGACTCACATAGAGATATGTTCTTATTTAAAACTAGAGCAAAGTGGTGCAGTTGCTGGGTCTGCAGCTCAAGCTTGATGAATGTTTTGGGCCAGCAACAGTGGACAAAACCTGCTCTCATTTGCTCCATTATGTTCTCAGTGAGGAGCTCCAGAGCACAAACCAGCTACAAATTGGTCCAGCTGAGATACTGATATGAAAATCTACAGGACACTTTTCTCTAGTCAGAACTTCTTTGTGCATGAGCTGCTCTGTGATCTCAGAGATTTCACCTGCAACATTGTGGTGATCTGAAATGAAAGGCAGCACTTGCCACCATGGCAGGAACAGACAGGAGTGCAAGGGAAGAACAAGCAGGGGAAGCGACAGCTTTGTTGGATATAAAACAAACAGAAAAAGAAGGCACTTGGCAGGAGTGAAGACTGAAACAAAATGGTTTGCGAAGGATTTGTGCTCACTGATACTGAAAGTGAGTGGTGGAGCCCAAACACTCATTTCAGAAGGAAGCTGGTCAGGATTTCAGTAACCTCAGAGAGGGAGGAAACTTGGCATCAGTGCAGGATTGACACCTGAACCCTGCTCTGCTGTTCCCCAGTGCAGACTCAGAAATTATTATGGAGGTATATTTATTTTTTCTTTTTCATTTGTGGGTCACCACGGTGTTGCATGATGAAGAGGTGCAAACTCAGATCTCAAGAGCAGCAAATAGAACATTTTGAATTCTCCTGGTTTTTAACAGGCCAGGTGTTTTCTTAGCAGTCACAAAGTACTGTTCTGCTAGTCATGCTGAAATCAGGCTCAGACTGGGACCAGAAACTTCCAAAATGTTCCACACCCAGTGCTGAATTCTGCATGTGTCTACCAAGCACTGAAACAGCCGTATGTGGATGTGATTTGAGAGTGTAGGCTGTCCAAAAGACACAGTGAGTACAGTGTCAGCTTTAGAAAAGCAAAATTAGTAATTTTACATCAGCTGTCTATCCCCACTCGCTGTTCCCAGCAGATTTAGAGTGCAGCTGAGAATCCATCCTCACAATTTTGCCAGGAAGGCAAATCTCTGAAAGACACTTCCTGCAGCAAAAATACGCGTCCCAAGAAGGAGAAGATTGTTTGCTCAGAGGAGTGCAGCCAGGGAGCAAAGCATGGGGAAGAGCAGCTGGGAAGAGCAGTGCTGTGCCTTGCTGCACCCAGAGGAGCTGAGAGGCAGCGGTGCTGGGGAGCTGCGTGCCTGGAGCGGGGTGTGGGAGCTCAGGGCCTGTGGCTGTCACACAGAGCACTGAGAGAGGCATGCTGAGGTTAAATGCACTGCTTCTTTCTTTATCACCCAGCTAAGATACAGAATTGATGAAGCCAGTGTGTTTATTTACTTTGCCTTTGACTTTACATCTCTTGTTTACTGTGTTTCCTCTAAACATCAACAGATTATCTTTCAAAGGCCAGGATGGCACTCATCAGCAACAGTTTATAAAAGAAGAGAAAGAAGCTGCTAGCATTCTTTCCTGTCACTTAATTTTAAAACAAAGACTTAGTATTCTTAATAACGTTTTGCTTTTAGAGTAGAAGTTGAATCCCCTTTCTTTTCCAGGGGAGGGACATGATGGCAAGAGTTGAGTAAAATTTTAGCAGATGTGAAGGAGAAAGTATATTGACTGAAGAGTTTGCTGCTTGTAGGTGTTTGTAGTTCTTGGAAACTTAAAACTTCCTGATTTTGGTTGCAGACACTTTTGGGGATTTGACAGCATCGCTCATGAGTGTTCAGAGTCTTCTGCTTTAACTGATGGGCTGCAGCTTTACTCCTGAAGGCACAGTACTGGGAAACCTAATCAAATGTTGCCTTCCAATTCCAGTGTCATTATTAGAAAATTCTGATAAGTACCTCTGTGACTGCCAAAACCCTTCTGCATTTAGTGGCACCAACACTAGCAAGAGAAGAACCTCCCAGGCTCTTGAATCACCAGCAGCAATAAGGTGTTACGTATGAAACTAAGCCTAACACAGGTACAGGGAACCCCTGCAAACCATTCAGACCAGGAAATTTGGGGTTCTAAGGAAGTCTCATTTCAAAACAGTGCTGTGGGAGAGAATGAGTATACATTTGTGAAGTTTTGGCTCCACTGAGATCTTAAACACACTGCCATGATTATGAGAGGTTTTTCCTTGTTTAGTAATATTTTTATCTGAAGGTTCTTGCCTAAGTTCAGAGACTTAAGCATATGTTAAATCTGTCTACTTGCCAAAAAAGCTTTCTGGGAAGTGAGATTAATTAAGAAATTACCTCAAATTCACAATTCAGGCACCTCTTCTTGCAGCATGTTCCATGCTTCTGGTGTGTGGTGTTTTTGTGAGATCAACACAGATAGAGCTCGCAGGCTGTGGTAGGCTGTTGGCTTGCCTTTTCCAATGGTCTGTTCTGGAAGAGGTGGTATGTTGAGAATTTTTATGCAGGAGAATTTTTAAAAGCATGGAAGCACAGATTAGGGAAGTTTTTGATTTGAAGAGTGATTCTTAGTGACTCACCTGAGGGGTTTCTTGTTATTAAACTAACAAGGAAAGAAAACATTGAGCGGTTCAGACTTTGAAGGCCTCGTCAAATTCCTGCTTCTGCTGTGGTGAATTTGATTAGGGAAGGGAAGGAAAAGAGTTTCACATGATCCCAAAAGCTTTTGTGTTACACTTGTTTCTTGTTAGTCCACTAAACAGCCTTGTTCTCCTTACACTTGATCTATGCCTGACCTACATGTCAGCAAACAGCAATTCCTTTTGTAATCTTAAGGAAAAAAACACCTCAGCTGAGTTTTAATAAAGCTGCAGCCAACTTGCAAAGCATTCGTGTGTCTAAAGCCAGTAAGTTGAAAAGAAGGTTTAGATCTTAGAAGCCATGCCAGACATAGAGGGATCTTGCTTCCCATTTAAAAGGTGACATTTTGGACTGTGTAGAGTCCTGATAAATTTTTTTGTGACCGACAAAGTTTCCCTGGAGCCCAATATCTGATTGTCAGCACAAAGGTACATTTGGACCGTTTCAGAGCAATATGCAGACATCAGCATTTCATGACACCAGATGAACCATCTTAGTAGCTGTGTTTTGGACAGGTTGGTGTAGTGAGTGCTGTGCCCTTAGCAGAACAGCCATTTCAGTGTTCTCTTTTATTGTAAACGGAGTGAATGATGCTGGAAGACGCCGTTGGCCAGTGAAAATACGTTGACAAGGTCACATGTAGCCTATAAAACTCCTGTTCCTTTTAGATCCAGCTGACAGGCAACCTTTAGACTTGAATATTGCTGTGTAACCTTCCCAAGGACCTCCGGAGCTGAAATATTTGACAAGAAAACTGAAGCTCAACACCAAGGTCTTCCCTGCTCATGAATTTTTCATGTCTTTGTTTGAAAAATGCTAGGCAGTAAAACCCTCTCGTTATCTCTGCTGTAAGGCACGGTAATTAACATTCACACTGGAAAAAAAAAACCAAACCAAAACAAAAAGAACTGTCTTGTTTCTGTTGAAGCTTAATTGCTGTGTTGATTTTATCTTTTGGGTTTGTGTGTGTCAGTGAAGCCCCCACTCGTGCTCTCCTCTTTCTCTTCCTCCTTCCTCGCCCACCCTTTCCATTACAGATCCCAATATCAGTCTCATGGCAGCCAACAAAACACACACCATTGTCTGTGATC
Organism: Passer montanus; assembly: GCF_014805655.1. Classification (NCBI taxonomy): domain Eukaryota; kingdom Metazoa; phylum Chordata; class Aves; order Passeriformes; family Passeridae; genus Passer; species Passer montanus. Next base: position 2,208,585 of record NW_024370263.1, on the reverse strand, counting down.
AGATCAGGATTCAGCCTTGAATCCTGCATCTTCCCATGAAGCAGGATGAGTTAACTATCCCTGCAGGTAGTTGTTGTTATCAATGCCCTCCTTGGCATTTAGGTGCTGCTAAACTCTTTTGTTGTGATGGTTTTAATACAAGCTGTGGTGTCTTGGACCTGGCAGCCGAGACTGGAGCAGCCCTGTTCCATCCTGCTGTGCTCCTCCAGAGTGATACCCTGGATCACAGCTCATACCTGCATCTCACACTGGTATCCAAAGAAAAGATTGCCAGCCCGAAAATATATCCTGGGAAATTGTCTAAATGCCCTTTAAAATATGGAAGAGTATTGTTCCCTGTCCTTTAAGGGAATAATGTTTATCCAGTGAGAGCTTTGGCACATGCCAGGTGTCACTTTTCTCAGGAAAGGAGACCTGATGCTTCCCAGGGCCTTCTCTGATCCATACCCATTAATAAACAGGAACAGAGAGAAGGCATAGCTGGTCTGTATTCTTCAGGCTTTCTACAGTAGCTGAAATGAACTTTTAGTTTTGCTGATGAACCGAGGTGCTGTACAAAGCCAGTCATGTTCACCTCCAGTACCCATTTTAGGCACTATGGGAAAATATGTGGCTGCAAAATGTTAATGGAAAGATAACAATATAGCCTGACTTAGCTTTTTTTTGGTGCAAAAATCAATATATTGTGATAAATGAGAAACTATTGTGCATTGTAAAGTAATATGATGACTTTAACACACTCACTAGTGTGCCTACAGCAGGAGTGTAGGAACAGGTTAACCACTCCTTAGCAAACTTTCTTAACCCCTAATTGTTAGCTGCTTTATCAATGAATACCTGAAAAATCCTTTTTTTAACCAGAAAATCCTGAACTTAGTCTTTATTGCTGCTGAAAGGGAAGGGAGTATGCTGATTTACCTACATGCCAGTCGCTCCATCAATGCAATGTAGTAAAACAATTGTGGCTTGGAAAATTTGCAGTTCATTTGCATTGAGGGTGAAAAAAAAATCTTTATTCAAAGATAATTATTGCTTAAGAACTTGCTACAAAAATACCAATGGATTTTTCTTTTTAAATATTGTTTAATATTCATAATATGTTACACAGAAGAAAAGTACATATCCCTACCAATCTGTCAAAGGTAGGACTGGTGAACAATAGATACTGTTCTACATGGGAAGTGCAAAAAGCTTTAGCTAGGATAAGGGTCATTATCATCATTAGTATTATCATTTTACTCCTCCTTAAACTCTGAAATAAATTGAACTAAGACTTTTCAACAGTTAAGAACCTGATGGAGTTTAATTAACCCGTTAAAGAAAATTCCACTACAGAGTTGAAAACTGATGAGGGGAAATTTAAATTAATGTATTTTAGTTGATCAAAGCACAATCCGTGGAACAAAAGCTTCTGAACATAATTTTTTTAGCCTCCCCTAGATGTTGAAGAGCATTAAGCCTGTAAAAATTATCATTAATGTATGTCAACTCCCCCAGTTTCATCTTCTGGTGACTTTGAGCAGATGTAGTTCACATTTATAACCAGCATGATCTTCATCAGAACATTCATGATTTTATGAAACAAGGCCCTTGAGACATAATGTTTTATTCCCTCAGGGTGAGATGTACCCATGAAGTGACTCAGATGGAAAGCTTGTCTCTGTTACACTGACTAAACTTTCTCTCTGTGGTGGCACCAAGACTGTCAAATCAGTGGGCGGCGTGGTGTGATTGGCAGTGCCGTTTTGAAGGTCGTTTTGCTCAATGTATTCAAAGTGAGACAGATGTGGCTTTTTTTTTTTCACTTCTTACTCTGATTAATTGCCTCATTCAATTTCAACTCTATTGCAGTTAAACATTAATTCAGTAGGACTTAATAATGTATTCATTTATGATCTTGCTTGTGCATTAATGACAATGATTTGCTGTTTTTTTAATTATAGGGATCCATGCAATGCGTATTTTACATCCACTTACAGGAAAATGCTATACACTCTTGTTCTTTTATGTCAGATAAATTAAACACTCAAAGAAGTGCTGAAGTACTTTATGAAATATTTCATTCTAAATATTTGCTGCAAAATATGTGTTGCTACAGACTCTAGCTTTAAAAACACTTGGCAAAGATTTGTATATACCTAGGGATTACATCTTTTCATACATTATGGGAGTGATAGTCCTAGACCTCTACAAGAGCCCACTACAGACAAATGTGCATCCTGCATAATAAGAAAGTGCCTTTGTTTCATTTTAACAGTAATTAGGAGGTTTGCTTTGTTTTGTCTTTCTTCTGCCTCAGTTCTTTTCAGTAACTCAGGCACTGGAGAATAAGTGGTTTAATGTGATTTCTGCATCATGTCAGTCTGTCTTCCAGCCATAGGGTATCACTAGGGGACCCACTTTCCCTGGTCCCCAAATACTATTTTTGACATCATCCCACAGAGATTTTGCTAAGCTGGAAGAGCAACTGTGATGCATCTGTAGTGTTTTAATTCTGCATGGTTTTTGTATTACTGGGACGTTCCTTGGTCACGTTTCTTATTCCATTAAAAAAACCCAGTTTTTGTTCTCTGAGCCTCCATTCTGTTTCTGCATCATAATGGAGCTCAAAAGTAAATATTCATACACTGAGTATTTCCTTGTTTTGTGCCTACTGTTTTGGTACATTTCATCTTTATTTTATTTCAAACCACGACACGCAGCGCCTGCTCCCGCAGATGTGGTTACCCAATCTTGCTCAGTGTTTTTATAGGATTAGAGCCACACGTCTTCCCTGCATTGCACTGGATACAGCTGCCTCCTGGGACCTCAGTCTCCATTCAGACATGGCTGGAGCTGCAGGTACTAGTTTGCCTGGTAATCCTCAGAGGTTACCAGATTGGGCATTAAGAGCCTTCCCGTTGGCCACATTCATACTACTCGTGGTTCCTGCCAGCATAATTACTTAGTGTAGCTTGAAAGGTCTGATCACCTACTGCTAAAATGGCACTTTAATGGGGATTACAGGTTTCCAGCTCGAGTGTTCAGTGGCTTTAATTAAGCAGGAAAAGGCCAGATCAGTAGCAGAGTCAACATCTCTCTGTTGGATGGCATTCTGGTTTGATCCTGGGCTCTGCATTGGTCCCGCGAGAATGATGTATTGGGATGGCCTTTTGGCTGTAAATGATTTTACATATTCTGCCACATACTGTTCCTCTAATGCAGATTTCATTCTCCACCACCTTACTGAAGTCCAGTTTCAAAATTTCTGATGGAAGCTGGGCAGGAATTTCTTCCTTTCTTTTTCTTTTTTTCCACTCTCCATTCTGAGGGTACATCCTTTTTTCCCCTTGTGCATGTCAGACTAAATATTTTTTTCATTCTCATTGCTACAGAACAATTTTTGGAAATATATTTGTTTATGTTCCACTAAGGCCATTAGATTTTTGAAGTTCAGCAAATGTTTACTGATTCCTGAGATATCTCTGTATCTCACAAACCAATGGGAGTATTTCTGGTGATGGTAGAGGGAGGTAAAACAGTGTTTTTGAAATAATTATCAGCCCTATCTTTCTGTCTTAAATATTTTCATCTATCTATCTTAAATATCTTCACTGGGGCATTGAATACGCCTTCTCTCTCCCTTTTATACATTTGTTTATCCACTTGAAATTTAAAGCATTTCTTTACATCTCGTGGCTTCTTCAGTCTTTGGGCAGATAGTTTAAACTTCTGCAGTTTCTTATTTACTGATCTGGATTGCATTGGGACATCAACCAGCCTAAGCCAGAAATTCTAATTAGCACTTTACATCTTCAAAGCATTGTACAAACGTGAACTAATCATATATTAATCATGCTGAATTTTATGTTGGCTTATGTATTCTCTCTCATGTGCTGTGTGTTATAACCATCATACTATGAGCCATGGTGTTGGAGAGATGGATCCAAGCTCCTCAGTGTTGTGTACTTTAGAAGAAAGGCAGTTGTCTCAAAATAGCTCCTACTGCTTTTTCTTCCTTTTCTTTAACATTTGGCACTATCAGTAGTCATTTGAAAAATGACTATCCTTATTTCTATGGATTGTCCAATTATGATTGCTCTAATCTGTTCACTCTGATTTTTGCTTCTGATTGTTGCTTCACTAAGCTGTTTTCTCTCATTATGTGGGTCCTGGAGTTGCTAAGTAGAATGTATCACTGGTTTAATTTTAAAAATACACCATGTAGTGTTTGTGCCCAAATTGATTCTTCTTCCCTAAGCCCATTTAATTAATATGGAATCTCTCTCTTGCTCCTTGCTATTTGTCTCTAAATGAAATAGTAAGGAGTTGTTAGGATACCAGTACTGGTGGGTTCAGTGAGAGCATGGCACTGTGCTGGGCTGTCTGTTGCAAATGCAACCCTGTTGTGCAGTGGTTCTGATCACATCTTGTCAGGCGTGGCTTAACTACCAAAAATAAAAATGCAGTAGATTTCTTTTTAATAGTCACTCCTTGAGTAAAATAAGTGAATTTAATTGTGAGGGAAATTAGCAAGAAAGCATCCAATCAAAGTGTCCTGGTGTCATACTGTGGGTAAATATTTAGAGCCTGGTCCTGTAGCATGTGAGTGCTGTCATTTCCCACCATCCCACCAACCATTTGCTCTTGCAAAAGCTGTGTCCAAATGATTTCCAAGCTTCAGGACAAATCCTTGTGGAGCTGTGCTGAACACCACAGGTTGGTAAGGAGCAGCAGAGCATCTGAGGTGCCAGGATGTTTGGCAGGTGCTTTAGGATCCTGAAGGTTTTCAGGTGACTGGGTGTTATGGAAACTTGTAATTCCTGCTGCCTGTGCTCAGAGGAGTATTTCTGATCTGAACCTCTATTAACTCTAGCATGATGCAATTTGCTTAGACATTACCGTGCTAATTACATGTTAACTTTTCATACTTACCATGTACTATACCTCCCAGAGGAAAATACTGTGTTCAGAACAAAAAAGATTTCGTGTTCATACACTTAAAATAATGCATAAGACTTTGGCAGGAACAGAGTATTGAAGTAATCTATCTTCCTAATAACTAAAATAAGCAGCATTGTGTTGTTGCTGTAGGAATTTTTCAGTCATCCTTGGTTAGTTATTTGAAATATGGTAGGATGATGGTTCCCACTCATATATTTCATTTGTTTGTCATCCTTTTCAGAATGAAAATTTCTGAGAACAGATTGTACTGAAAACTTGTATGAACTGCTTGCACAAAGTAGAAAAATTTGTGTGTGGACTAAAGTTACAAATACACTTCAGAGCGAAATATAACTTTTTGTTGACACTTAATAGTTTAGTACTGCATTTCTGGATATTACATTAAATCAGATCAATACAATAAATGAGGAAATACATCACACTGTGGATTTATCATGTGTGTCATTGTCTTTAGAGGTCATCAGATAAGCAAATAAGAAAGTGCTTTCTCATTTCTTATTTTCAATGAGCAATTACTAGTAATGTTGAAGTATATTATGCATCATTACTTATTCGGTGTCCTTTATTAAAAAAGAAGTGTAGAGGTTTAATGAAAGGTCTTTAGATAACCAGAAAGTTGAAGAATATAGGGAACTCACTTAAAGCAAATTTTTGATGAAAATTGAATATTATTGCTTCTCTTCTCTTAGCACTGTGTTCTCAAAACAGAACAGTGGGGTGAAAGATGCATTGCTGTTGTCCTCCAAGAGTCAGGAAAATCAAGGTTCAGAACCACTTGGCAAACTGTGGTTCAGGTTAGGAAGTGAATCCAGTTTTTGTGTGCACTCTTGTCTTCTGACCACTTCACTGCTTTCCAGACCTCCACTGTACGAGCAGCAGAGAGGAAGGTGAAGTGGATGTTTCCAGTAACATGAACAGGAATTGTTTCATTAACTCTGGCTCAGTACAGGAGAACCCTCCCTCCATCCCTGGTGGAGGAGCAGCCGGGGAAGGGAGGCAAAGCTGGAGCAAAGGTGGCTGATGTGCAGAGCCATGTCTCACTCTGCTGCACTAATGGTAGCCATGGCAACCCCAGGACATTAACTTATGCACTGATTGCAAGCCATGAGCATCAAAGCAAGTAATTAGGGAGACAAATGGGAAGTCTTGATGGATTCTTCCATCAAGATCAAAGCTTTATGTAAGTTTTTCGTTCATTTGGGAACAAGCACTGAGATATTTGTATGTTCTATTAGGCTATCAATGAAAATTGGGACCAAAGTTAGATTGTTTCATAATTTTTCAAGGAAGGGCCACTCAACTGAGCCCAAAACCATTTAATAGCCATGATGCTAAAGCAGGAATTGGACTTGTTGAATCAGGCCATTGGAGTATTCAGCACACACCATGATATTTTCAGGAGAAAATTGTGCTGAGCTAAGGTTTTCCATGTCATTACCAGGAATGTTAACTGTAACTCAAAAATTTTAGGAATGCAATTTTAAATCCATGACATGTGCGTCTAAAGATTCATATGATTAGGGGATTCACTCTGAGTATCTTCAGATCCAGAGCAGAGGAGAGTTACTGTCTGAAGTGTAATGACTTGTGCTATGTGAATGCTCTGAAGTGATGCTCTGTGTTCCCTTCTGCCTTTATACTTTAACACGTCTTCTTTAATTAAAGACACGGGGCAGCAAAAACCCTGTGGGCAGCATGAGGTCCTCAAACCAGAGGGGAGAACATAAATGGAATGATGCAACAACAACTAATTGTAGCGTAGATCTTTGCACAAACTTTTGGATGGGCAAGTTCTCTCAGTACTGGACATTTAAAGTGAATTTCCAAACACCTTATTTCCTATTTTCCCCCAAGTGCACACATTTCAATAACCATAGGGTCTATTTCTCTTTTTTCAAGATTTGCTTTTCTGAAAGGTAACTTGTCTAAATCAGGCAGGAGTTTTTCAAATCAGAGGAACTTCCACAGCACTCCATTGAGTACAGAGCTTCATGTGGGATGCAGCGATAGTCCCGAGAGCACCAATAACTTCATTTTGCTGGGATTTTAAGGCAGGCATTAATATTTGGGTTGGGCTTTCATTTTTAATTGATGAAGGAAAAGACTATCTGCCTTTCTTTGCTTCTTGATAACACAAGCTTCTCTTTAGTAACTTCAAACACCCCAATTCCTCAGTTAAAGGCGAATTAAGTTTTCCTGTATTTAAAATTAGCTCTCTGAGGGTGGTATCAGCTCTCTTTCTTTTATGTTTTAAGTCCCAGTTCTTTAATCTGTTTCTAATACATTCTGTTCAGCAATTTTGCATTTCTGTTTTAGTGGAAGCAATGCTGATTAATTCCTTCTTATGACATCTGTGGCTGCATCCTAGATTAAACCTACTCTAATACAGAGCCTATCATTAAGTGTTAAATATTCTTGCAAGGCTACTTAAATTAGATTCAACATCAGTGGATCATTTAGTAGAGAGTCGTTAATTCTCCATCTTATGGCAAGGCCACATTCTGGTGATGCTTTTAATCAGAAGATTATTGAGGTATGATTTGAAAGGGATATGCTGCCCATATTTTGCCTTTGGGCAAATTATGAAAGGTCAAGTTGCCAAGGAAACAAAACTAAGATAACATTACTAATTCCTGACTCCAAGAGTTGTCTTTCCTGATCATATCATTTGCTCACTGTACATGCTTAGAAAAGATACCAGCTGACAATATCTCTGCCATTTAGTTCAACAGAAAATGGCTTTATAATTCTTGCTCCTCTAGATAGTGTTCACAGTGATGACAAGGCTCACCAGAATACTTGGCCTCCATGGAATCCACAGATTGGTTGGTTTGTTCACAGATAAGGTAAATTATTCCTGATTTATGGAAGGGAGAAGAAGGAAGGGAAGGGTTACAATTTACATATTCAAAGATAGCTGCAAAGTTAAGATGTTACCGGTTTTGACAGGCTAATTTACAGCTCTTTAGAGAATCCTGATGTTCATAAAGTGAAGAGCACTTGATAACACAACTTCATTAAGGCCCCTCAAGTTAAACACTCCATTGCTTCTTCTGGTCACTGGTCAGGCCAGTGGGAAAGCCAGGAAGATTTCTCCAATATTTGCTGCTATCCTGGGTGTCATGCTTCCTCTTTTTCTGTCATTTTCTCTTCTCCTTTCCTATTCCAGGTGGGAAGCAACAGTATAGGATTGGCTCTGGTGCAAGAGAGGCTGCATGGAGCAGCAGCATGTTGTGATGAGTCTGTTCCTGCCCCTTTCTCCTTTCCATCCACGTGTGTGTGTGTGTGTGTGTAATATGTGTGTGTGCATGTTTCTGTTCAATTTCTCGCCCTTCCTTTGGAGAACTCATGAGAAAGGAATCATTTAATTCCCTTAAGTATCAACAACTGAGATTGTGGTAGATTCTGTCCTTAAATTTTCACTGGGAGCTGTGCTGTGTCGTAGGGCACTGCATAATGAATACGACCCTGCCAATCAAGACACTCTGTTTTATATCACTTATTACTAAATTGAAAATGGTGTTTTACTACAGCAATAAAGGGCTGGTACAGCATGAGGTACATTTTTATACAACTCTATGAACTTTGTCATTGAAAACATTATAGCCTTGAATTTGAGAGCACAGTGGAAGGCAGTATAATTTGATTACCTATATTAATCAAGTAGAGTACAACATATAAAACCAGTAATGCATAAGTCTGACTGGAGCCAGATAACCCTCTTGTGCATCTTAGAAAGATTTATTTTCTGTAATATAATTCATTTGACATGAAAGTATCATAATTGCAGTTGCTAGGAAGGATTTCTTTCTTTCCTTTTTTAGGGAAAAAAACTATCATGCTTTCAAAAGGAGTTTGTTCTTCTAAAGCTCTGCTTACTGAAAATTGAAAACAAAGATTTGTTTTTGTAATTGTGGCAATTATTCATTAGCCAGCTGAGCTAACACAGTGGTTTGTTTTGAATACTGCTTCTGCTTCATGAACAAGTATTAGGTGTGAATCTAAAAGAATATTTTTTGCTGTACATTGATTATTAGTGCTGTCATTCTCAGCCTGTGCTTCTAAAAGCTGCCCAGAAGCCCTTGAGCCTTCAGTTACCTGTACAAGTACTTTGCATAAGCTCTGAAAAGAACTTCCCCTCACTCACTCCATGAAGAGTCTTTAAGGCATATTTAAAGACACCCGACTGCCCTGCAGTCTGTGAAAACCCCCGTTGTTACTCGATATGCAGTAGGGACACGTACTAATAATAGCTTTATCGTGAGCTGCTGTTTATGCATTTTATTGCTGAGTGTGGCTGCAAACCACACGTGAGCTGGTTGGTGTATCACAGCTGATACAGCAACATTCACAAGTGAAAAAAGAACAACTGACTGTGCCACAGCTTCCCTTGGAGCAGGAAAACTTGCCTGCTTCATAGTGACAGTGCACACAAACTGAGAGGGGTTGAAATATCCTGGTCAAGGTATTTTCCAGTCCTTCAAACAGATTTCACATTTGCTTCTGTTCATCATAACTTACTGGAAAATAAAAGGTTTGTATAATTCAATGTGTTCTGACTCTGTGACAAATACATAATAGCTTGTTCCAGCTAATTATTATTTCCTCATTGTGCTAATGAAAGGTGATAGAGCCCATTCTCAACAGTGTTGGTAGCCCCATCTCATTATTAGTCCACAGAGCAATAAGTTGTTTTTTTCCATTTTTACTCTGTGATGGGGCATAATTCTCTAAGAGTGAATAACCAAGTTGTTATTTTCTTATCAAATTAGCTTGAAGTCTCTGCTATATTCTTTAGATTACATTGAAGATACCCAAATGTATGTCCTAGGCAATACTTGTCCTTCACTTGCAAGACTTACCTACTTTAATATTTCTAAGATCTAAATGGAATGGAAGGAAAAAAGCAGACTTAATTTGCATTGTATTAATGCTAATGACAACTGCTGGATATTGGGGGTGTGGGGGTGTGCAGAGGTGGTTTTTAGTTTTCATATTTAAAATCTTTTTTATTTCTCTCTTGGTGAATTTTGTTCCAGAGTAGATCACCTGTGGTGAGTGGGGCAGCATCCCTTAAGGTTTGTTTTAAAAGCAGTGGTTGAAATCTGAAAGCACATGCTCTGGATTTCCTTGGAGGAATAGGCCTTCTGTAGATGTCTCAATTCTTGTGCTAAATGTTTTACCAGATTTGAATTTTAATGTTCAATAACGCAAACATTAATGGTAGCTATAGTAAGCTTAATATTTTTTACCCATAACAACATAAACCTTGCTATGAGTTAAATAGCAGTAGAATTAAATAACATTAATTATTACATTAATTATATATAAGTATAGTTAATCTTGTCCCTGACAGCAACAGGGACTTTTAGTGACTAAAGGCATTTGGCAAAACAAAGCAGCTGATTCACATAACCTTCATATATTCATTAAGTGAAGAATGAGAAAGTTCTTTTCACTGAATTAATGTATTTTGAGAACACAATAGGTGCTTTAGATTGTTTTCCACGTTCAGAATCCCTAATGAAACAGTGCTCTGAAACATTCTATTTACCAGGGTAGTGGTGTGTTTGCAGGTGTGCAGCTGGTCAGCCCAGCCTCACCCACCTGAACTCAGCCTGGCTTCAGCCACTCCTGCCAGCTCCAGCCTAAGGCACAGCAGAGATTTGCCTTCACACCTGAGTCATGTCAGCCTGGTTCTAAAATTAGTCTCCTCTTCATCACGTTCATGTTATACATTTTTGGGCCTTCAGCTTGAATTTGAATGCAAAAAGCTGTAATATACCTCTGGGGGAACTTTAGGGTTCTCAGAAGGGTGTCTTCATACATAACCTGGTGTGTTCTCTTGTTGCTGCACCACTTGGACTTAAAGGGAGAAGTAAGGAGGGAAGGAAGTTGGCAGCAGAAAAAGTGTGTGTGTGTAAATATATACATCAAGAAATTAAATATATAAATGAAAAAAAAAAGAAAGCATTCACGTGAATGAGCTGTAAGAAACCACAGCAAGTTTGATAACCAGAAATCCATCACCCTGATTCCAGAGGGTGGCTGTCATTAAGCAGGATGGGGAGGTATTTGGAAATGCCTTTCCTCCTGAGTTCCATGCTGAAATCCTCTCTAACAGCTTCCTGCAGCTCTTAATGGTTCTGCACAGAGGGGAGACAGCCATGCATGCTCTCTACTAAATAAATATGTAAATGGAGCTCCCAAACAGAGTCACATACCATGGAGTCACATAGCTGACAATAACTGAATGCTTTCCATTAGAGGAGGGTACTTTAACAAATTCTGTTGTTTTGTACTGGCCCAATAGTTTTTGGTGACTCCACAGTGATGTGGACATGGCATAGTAATAGACTAGATTTGCAATCCAAATAGAAGAAAACCGATGTTTATAGTAAATGGGGAATTACTAGACAGATCATTATGGTTAAAGTGGCTTTTGACTATATCCATATTAAGTCCTCAACTCCTTAATTTTAGAGAAAGCTTATAAGCCCCTCTCCAAACAGCAGCAGCCTCTCATTGTTATAAATAATGGCTTTAAGCCATTTTTCTTCTGTTGGACATATCATCTAGGCATCCTTGCATTAAACAAAATTAGAGTTGCTCTGTGCAGTGAGCCACTGCAAATCCCATCTAGGTTTCTGCTCCTCTCAGGAGACCATGAGGGACCAAAGCAGCTGGGGCAGGGGTCCAGGTAACTCTGGGCCAGGAGGCTCTGGTAAAGGGGAGACAGCAAGGCAAGATGTCTCTTGCAAGCACTTGGTGTTAGTCATAGCCTAAAACAAGAGAAATAGAAAGTAATGGGTGTTTCTCTGGGTTTTTAGTAAAAACCCATGTACAGCTTCTGTAATGTCTCCAAGGGTGTCTGTCTAATGAAAAGAAATGAGTGACAGGTGACACAATGCCCAAGTGAGGGAAGAGTGAAAAGAGCTTGTGAGCACTTCAGAAAAGAAGCAGACTGCATCCCTTTTCTTGTCAGAGTTACCTCTGTTTTGTAAATTGGTGAAATGCAGTGTCAACCACTCAACTTTGTGTGCACTGTTCTTTCAATTAGCCAAGTGTGGCTGTGGGTGCACCACCAGAGATGGTGTGGAAACAAGGAGAGATAGGAAAGAGGTGAAAAAGCTTCAGTTCATTATTTGTGTGATCCCTGCAAATGCTGGGCTAAATGTGGTCCATAATTCACATTACCCTGTGGTGTACTCATAGACAGCACAAGTGAAAATTACCTCCTGCATTGTCCAGTCACTCTCCTTCTTAGCAAATATGGGCTGAAATTAAGCATAAAATTGTATGTTGGGTTTCCCAAGTTTTCCCAAGGGTGCAGAGATTCTACAACCGTAGATATAATGAGTCAATCCCAGTCAGTAAATGGACTTCCAGGCAGCTACATCAGCCTACCATTAAATACTTAGAATGAGTCCAGATAGTGAAAGTGAGGGAGACTATATATTGAGAGAAGTGTATTATAGGGGGATGGATGGATGGATGGATGGATGGATGGATGGATGGATGGATGGATGGATCTACTTTTTTCTGCCATTGATTAGAATAGATTGATTCTGGAAAGAGCATCATTAAGTCACCCAAAAATTATGGCAAATAATTCTCGTGGTATATCAAGGCCTGAAGTAGGAGGTATAATATGAAGTGAAAGTGAGGGAGACTATATATTGAGAGAAGTGTATTATAGGGGGATGGATGGATGGATGGATGGATGGATGGATGGATGGATGGATGGATGGATCTACTTTTTTCTGCCATTGATTAGAATAGATTGATTCTGGAAAGAGCATCATTAATTCACCCAAAAATTATGGCAAATGATTCTCGTGGTATATTAAGGCCTGAAATAGGAGGTATAATATGGTAAACCAGCCAGGAGGCCTCTCCTGAGGGTGGGACCAAACTCTGGTGTGTTGATGGCATTGGATGCCGACTTTTCTACTTTTAATGAATGTGTCTTTATTAAGCATTTAGGTAGGAACATTCTGTGTAGGCACCAGTAAAAGACTGCACTATGGAAAGATTTTTCTACCTTTCCTATTGGGGGGAAGGGCGGGGATGTGGGAAATGAAGAGAAATCAGGTGGTCTTACAGCTTTTTCAAGATGGGTTGGTCACTCTCTCCCTTGAACTTGGTAATTTTTTGACTTGGCTGGAAAGTAGGGAGCTGTAGATCTTATTTTGTAGATCTCAAGGAATAATTTCTGATTATCCCTTTATCTCCAAAGTGCTTTCCTGTGTATAGGTATAATAATAAAGAAACCATTTTCAGCATAAAAGATGTGCTTGTCAAACCACAGCAATGATTTTCCAGTTCCTGGCTTTTTAGTTGTGCAGCCTTCTAATATTTCTGCTTGAATTCTTTCACGACAGAAGCAAATGAAAATTACACCGTGGTTTTTAGGTCTCTGTTCCCTGATTTTTGCTTGTCATGTCATGAACTTCTTCGAAGCAGTGAAATGGCAGCCCATCTCCCTGAGAGCTCCAGACAGATTTCTAAAGTTGTCTTGTTAACAGCTTGTCAGAAACCTACATTTCAGTCTCGCTGAGTTTATATCATGCAAAAAAAAAAAAAAAAAAAAAAAAAAAAAAAAAAAAAAAAAAAAAAAAGTTGCTGGAAATTATGATTTTTACAGGTTCTGACATTTTTCTAAAGAACTGAAATGCTCAAGGCTGCTGTCTCCCTTAACAGGCTGTGCTGTTTTGGGTAATATTCTGCGTTGCATCAACTGAACATCAGAGCAACATTCAGTTTCTTCCCTTTAACATGTTCTTTGAATTATTTAAGGTGTTTTGATGTTGGCTAGAATTCGTAACAAAGTCCTCCAGCTTTTATCCTAAAATATCAAAAAGGTTGAGAGTTTTTCCTTCCCCCTCCTCCCTTTTCTCCCTCTTCCCTAGCCCTTCCTCCCTCCCTCCTCCCGCTTTTAATAGATCCTTGCATGGATCATCAGGGGACTTTCTTTTATGTTGTACAGCATGAAATGACTTAGTCAGGGTCTTCCTGATTAATTTATGAGTGCTATGAAAAAGGGAAGGGGGGAAAAACAGTCCTTGAGGGATTGACCCTAAGCTGCAGCAGATCAACTCAATTTTATGGAATGAAAAGAGACTTAAACAGTATTTTTAGCGTCGGTTTCTCAACCCACAGAGGTAGAGAAGCTCCCTGCATCCAGCAGGCTGGAGCAGGGCAAGAGGTGCCCATCTCTCCGGGTGGCTGATGGAGTGGAGCTCGAGTCTTTGGAGGCACCGAGCACGTTTAGAGTTAAAGCTGTGACAGATTGGTGGATTAATGTGCTCTGCCTCCAAGGGACAAATGCTCTTTTTTTTTTTTTCCTTTTCCCCTTTTCCCTTCCCCTTGCTCCCTCCTTCCCCACTCTGGGCTTGCAGATGACAGCTGCTGGTCACTTAACAAAATGTCCTCTTGATTGCTGCTTCACAACAGGGGCCCCCTCAGACCAAACAGCACATAGCCCATACAATGCATCACTGCCCCTCAAAATTAGTTATAGTGCTCTGGGCTATTCTCGGCTGCCATAGCTAATACTCTCTTGCTGTTCTTCTCTCTCCCCCTCGCCCTCCCCCTCTGCAGACAAAGGCTCAGCCTATACATCTGTAGTGCTCATAACCTCCCCCTTCCCCCAGCCAAATGCTGAGGAGAGAAAGGGAAAAAAAAAAAATTGCTGCCCTGAGGCTCAATCTGTTTCTTACAGCTCTACCCCGGCACTTGGAAGCCTGAGCTGGTCTAGCCATGGGGAGGCCCTGACTCATTTCATCAAGCTGTCAGGGAGGCAGTGGAGCTAAGAGGACTCTGCTGCCTGGGGCAAGTTCAAGTCAACATTCGATTTCCGTCCTCCCCCCGGCCCCCGCCTTTTGCTTGGACACTTTCTGTGCTCTGGAAAGCATCTAAACTTCTCCCCGAGCTGCAGCAGCTCACAGCTTCTTGCCAGGAGGAAGGACTTGTGGGACCTTATAAAGGACACAGTGGCAAAATTGCTGCAATAAATCAGTGGCCCTCTGACACTTGGCGGTAGCTTAATGTTTTGGCACTTTCTTTCCTGTGTATGCCTCAAGTCCCATTAGCAAGCTTTTCTGTCAGTCTGGCTCATGATAAAACTCTCTCTTCCTATCATCTTAAGCAAGCCCCTGCAGACATGAATCTGATGCCAGGCTTAATAGGAAACAACACCCTCCCCTGCACACACAAGCGCGCATCCATACGCACCGCCACGGCTCCTGGGAAGTCAGCTCAGAGGGCATGGAGAAGGGAGGGCTCTTAAAAACAGGCTTGATTTGCCTCCTTCCTTTAAAAGAAACATTAACAACCCGGGATTTAAGCTTGGTACTTCCCCAAGGCTTGCTATTAAAAGAAAACTCAGTAACTAAATATGGTTGGAAATAATAAGATAGCGGTAACATGGCTGTGGCGTGGGTGTGCAGCTGCATAGGTGTCTACACTGTTCAGATATTCTGTGCAACTCTCTTCATACATATTCTACCCTGCCAGCTTTCATTGTAATGTTATAGGCAGTATGTTTAACATTTTGTCTCCTCCTCAGCCTTGCACTTCCCCAGACAGTTCTAGTTGCAGATAGACTGGTTGGATTGCATGTCCCTCCGGGCTGGGATCTGTTTCTTCACATGGCTAGCTTAATCATAATATAAATAATATCTATAGGTATGTGTGTTTATGTGGAGAGGAAAAAAACAAGCCTTTCTCTCTCAGCTGTCTGGGCAGGAACCTGTAACTCCTGTGCTGTGCAGTGTCTGGCACAACGGGGCCCACAGCCTTGGGACTGTGCAGTCACAACTTAAATCAAAAACCACTGGGTTTGGGTGAAGTAGGAGATAATCATCTTTGTGTGGATAATCTGAAGTGACTTCTCAAAAGCTTGGAGGAAGTGGCTCCATTTGAAATAACCATATTTCTCTGCACCGATTGTGACATAACATCAGGTATTGCCAGTCTTGTTGCAATCTTAGGAGACTTGGTTGGTTTTGAAAGCTCTTATTCCTGGTAATACACAGTTTACATGACTATGTGATGTCAGGTTTTTTTTATGTGAAGAAAAGCTGGATGATGTAGTAGTTAAAACATTGGGGGTAAGAAAAGAGTCGAAGGACATTCTCCTGATTCCTAAACTCATCAGAAAAGAATTAGAATCATAGTACAGCTTTAATATAGCTTGTAAGGACCTGAATGCCAGTTAATGGTAAGAGAAGATACTTTGCCAAATGTGCTGTTGCCTGTTTTACAGTAGCCATAAGTCCATCTTCATCCCTCTTGAGGTGGTTTGTAGAAGGAGGTGATGGAGTGCATCACAGCTCATTGCCTGGTTGGAAAGCCGTGATGGAGGGGGGTCTTGTAAGGAGAGATTTCACCCCAGGCATCCCAAAAATGACAAACCACGAGGCCCAGTCTACACACATGGATGCTCCATCTGTGATTCCTGAGTTTTGTGTTGTCCTGCTGAACCTCACCTCATGGGAGGCTTCCTTCCAACGGGAATCTGTCACTGCAAGAAATTGTTTCCAAAAAGCTGCGCAATTAGGGGTCGACTTTGCAAACATTCTTGGTGGAATTGAGATACAATTGGCACAACCCAGTGAATAATCCCTTTAGGAGCCTTTATGAACCCTGTACAATGGCTGTTTACAGTCCTGCTTATAGACCAGGAGTGTTAACAGGACTTTAGAAAAATCCAGGTAATTGAAGCTTTTGTCTTTCAATGAGCCCCTGTTGCTTTCAACAGTTGCCATTCTCCACATTTTCTTTAACTTTTTTTGTTTTGACAAGGGCTTTTGTCCCTCAACAACAGCAGCGTGGGAGGTGAGCCTGGCTGGGTGGTGGCCTCAGCCTTCGCAGCATGGCCTCCTCCTCCTCCTCACACAGGATAAGTTGGCTTTTAAGGCACGGAAAAACCTCTGAGGCCAAACCAGCGTTTCTCCCGTGACTGCATTATTCATTCCAACACCCCAGGGATGCAGGGTCCCTGCCTCAGCCTCTGTGCTGAGCCGGGGCTCTGCGGGGTGAGGAGGAGGCTGGAGGAGAGCAGGCGTGTGAGGCCGAAGGAGTTCCCACAAAAACTGAGCCAGCCCCTCGAAACTGGGGCTTTTCCACACACACACCCCGGCCCAGGGGAGGGAGAGGGGTCAGCAGTGGTTCTGCTTTTCACAGCTCTGTCTGGGCCTGTTTGGTTTTGCTGGCGTTGGCTTTTCTGTGCTGTTGCTCGTTCAGCAGCCTCTGGGTTCCTGTTTCTTGGTGCAAGTGTGGGAACCTGTTCCTTTTCCGTAAAACAAAGAAAACCTGTGGGAATTCTGAAGCTTGGGGCCTTTTCCACCAAAGCTGGTTGTATTTTCTTCAGGGGTTGGTGGGAGGTTGGCATAGGTTGGTAGCCATGAGTCTCAAGTTTTTATTTTCTTGTATGTTAAGCAGAAGTCCAAATTTTATAAATATCAATGTGTTAATTCTTCCCCTCATCCTGTAGGCAGTTTGGAACATTCTCACACGGATTAAGATAAGTGTTTTGGTGGTTTAAAGCCAGGTAGGAACCAAGACAAGGGACAGCTCGTGTGTGTGAGTGATCCCACATGGCTGCAGAGGGGGCAGAGGATTTGCTTTCACAAGGCAAACAAGAAATTAGGCAACTCACTGCCACAAATGCAGTTTTTAAACCACTCATCTTGCAGTCACAGCTTCACAGAAGGCTCTGTGTCCACACGGAGCCACATTCACATGTGGATCTGCATCCACAGCCCTTCTGCCTTCTGCAGTTTCCAGACTGATGCAATCATGATTAAAGTAAGGAAGATGTAAGCTAAAATGAAACAAAATTCTTTTCTGTCTTTTCCATTTTAAAAGCAATTAATTATGAAGTCTTTACAGATCCTGAATGGGGAAAAATGTATCCTCAGAGAGCAGATGTTTGCTTCATTCATATGTCTGTTTATAAAATCTAGCATGTGGATTTGATGGTTCACTGGCTTTTTGCAACTTTCACTTATCTACATGAGACAAAGTTGCATATTGGTACAAAGCAAAATTAGGCACCTAAAAAAAGCAGTTCTGCACCTTTTATTAATGTAAACCATCTGTAAGAGGGCTTTATACTCTTTATAGGTATACAAATTTTGGAGGTCATCTGTTTTCAACAAGAAAAACCCTCTTGTCTTTTTTTTTAACATCATAAGCAGTAAGAATTATGAAGACAAGTTTTGTTACAAAAACCAGAGAAGACTAAAATGCTACTTTGTATTTGAATAATAATGGTTACCAAAGTTCAAAAAATTGTTTACATCTCAAATATTTTCAAGCTAAATTTGGTAATGTTTACAGTACTGAGGTTTTATTCAACCAGGACTCATAGGCAGAAGTGTCTGAGACTTAGTGATCATTTTGAATGCTTTCTAGTCAATGGATTTCAAAGTTTAATTTATTTGGTTATTTTATTACTGCAGTGTGTAATTTTTAAGCCCCTGTTAGAATTAAAATTTGTGTTGATATTGCCTAAGCATACAATTTGAAGAAACCCATAGCTGAGTGTGCTAACTTATTTTTATGCCATTCTTGCAATAGATGTAATTCTGCTGTAACATGCTTTAGTCTGAACAATAAATCACAGAGTCAAAATATTCTGCCTCTAAAATATGAGCGTTCATGTGAATGAGCACCAAGATTAAAATGGTAACTTAGGATACTTCAGTGTAGACAGGCTTTAAAGAGTAAAATAACAAGGTCTTTGTGACCCACTCCATTATGCCAATAATTTGGAGGAATGCACAGTCCCTGTAGCATTAGGGCTTGATTTGAACTCCCCCTGGGTGGAGGTGAAAGGCTTCCCTCCACTCAGGCAGTGTTTCTCAGGAGCATGTAAATAATAAGAAGTGGACTGCTGTGACTGCATCTTCCCCCACCCCCAGCTCAGTTTTGATGAATGTGTTGCTCTGTCAGCGTGAATTATTGCTGTCTTGGGCAAGCACAAGTGCAGCAGGTACTGGGGCAGCCTTTGCCCAGCAAACCTGTTTCAGCTTGTCTCAATGTGATGGACAATTAGTCCCATTCCAAGCCCAGAGCAGACACTTGTAATTGTTTGTGGTTGCGTGACACGGGTTTGGGGAAGTCAGCAGATGGCTGCTCATGGTGATTTATCAGGATTGAGTGCACTTCTGGTTTGTGAAAAAAAAACAGAAACTGTGTTTCGTATGATTTCCAAAAAGGTCAGTGACAGAATAAAAGTCACAAAAAAGGCAAAAATGGCTTGTGGCAAGGTATTTACTAAAGACATGGCTATCTGATGTTCTCGCCTACTACAAAGCAATTGGCTGGGACTTTGTGCAGTTTGCTGGTATTAACTCTGGTTTTTCCCATAGAACTTGCCCACTCACAGCTCCAGGCCCCTGCAAGGCAGTGTCCTATTACTTCTTCCATTTTTCTTCAGGTTCTTTCTTTTCCAGAATGGTTACACATACAATTAGATCTGTGCACATCCTGCTAAACAGTCAGATTTCTCTGTGAAAAACATGCTGTGGATCATGTGGGGCAGTGTAAAATGGTTTCCTTTTGAAAGAAAAAGAGTTCTCTTTAGTCAAGACTGTAGAAAAACAGATTCCCTAAACCAAGCATTTTCACTGCAGTAAAATGGGAAGAAGGTGTCAGTCGGGAAGCTGAGCACTCTTCACTGCAGAATCACTGAGGGAGATTCCTTCAATATATTGGGGCTGTTTGTGTGCTTTGCGTGTTTCAGAGAATTTGATTAAATATTGTCTCATAAATCAGCAGAAAACTGAGAATGTAACAGCTGAAATTTCTGCTGTGTGACTTGAGGATTAAAGAACGTGACAGGAAAGATTCCCCTACCCCACTCCAGGAGGAAATCTGGGCAAAATGACCAAACAGATCTATTCCTGTTACATTCATGACACCGAATCATGTGTGCTCTCATGGACCATTTCCACATTTGGGGTTTGTCACTGCTGGCTTGCAGAGTCACCTCTTTGTTGACCCAGTGAACTCTTTAGGGTGCTGCCAGTTACAGAAACCCACCAGGCCATCCCATCAGCAGCTGGCTGAAGGAGAAAGTTCCCATTGGGCACCAAGGCTACAGAACACACTGACCACTTCTGTCAGCATAACAGACACCAAGAGATTTGCTGCTGCTCCCAGCTGTAAATCTCTCTGAGCTCCAGCCAGCAAGATATGCATGTCCTGAAATGTTCAGTGCTCAAGTTATCTTTCCATCATTTGTGCTGTGAAAATAGAGCATTTCATTTTCAGAGCCTGAAAGAGATTGCACTCCAAAACTCCTTAAGTAAACACTTCCTCCTGGGATCGTGATCTCATTCAAACTAAAAAATGTACCAGAATTTATGATGTATTTTAATTACTATTCTTGGTACCACTCATTAAATTAGAAATTGATTTCCAGTTTCACAGTTTCCTTGTTAGATGGCAAAGTGCTTATCAAGGTGAAGCAATGCAAAACTGTTACTATATATTCCATGATTTGGGATGATAAAAAGGCATGCTTTTTGTTGTGGTACTCATGTTACAGTGGTTGTTATAATGCATCACTGAATGTCTTTTTTGTTTAAAGTTTGCTTTCCCCCATCCAAGTAAGAGTACACCATACATTTGTATAAGAGAGGATATGGCTTTCTGTGGTTTATGCTAGCAATGTAAAAGGCATTACTGCTGACATCAGAAGTGTGTTTCATTGAACTGTGAACATCATAAACAGCTATCCTAAAGATTTAAGAGGATGATGCAAAAGATCCCTATACAAAAACGTGTTTCTCAAAATCTTTTTTCTCTCTCTCTAATCCACAGTGTGACAGCGAGAGCGATATTGACGATAAGGTAAGACTGAATTTTCTTATTTCATGTGCTTGGAAATTCCCTGATAGTCAAAATAAGAATGAATTTGAAAATAACATTTTCCTCCAGTCTTTATGTCAAATTTAAAAATATCTACAATTGAATGAAAAAGCATCAGATCTGCTACTCTGTGATCTTCACTAGCTTCTATTTGCAGAAAAGAGAGTCCTGTTAACATAATAGTCTTTATTGATTATTATGTGAGCATTTTGTGAGACCTGAGTTACAGCATTAGTGCTGTTTCAGAGGAAGTTTCCACTGATAACTTGTCAGGAGCCAATATTGTATATATAGTAACCTTTGAAGATGTCAGCTTTGTAATCAGTTAGAAGATGGGACCTGCCCTCCCAAGGCAGTGTGGTAACTGTCAAGGAGTGTTTTGTCATGATGCATGCATATTTATCACAGAGCAATGATTTTTCTGACCTTCTTTTGAATACAGAGGTTGGTCATTGAAAGGTTGTAGTTTGTGTATGGGGATTTCTTGTTCACCTCTGCAAGGAAAACAGACAAGTCCCACTGTGTAGCACCAGTGGCACCATGCTTTTAAACATCAAATATATAAAAGACTTGAGTATTCCTTGCCAGCTTCTGGCAGATCAAACCTGTCAGTCTCAGGTCAGCTCTTCATCAAACCTTTATTATATTTTGGCTGTCCAGTGTCTTGCATTCATTGATGAGAGGCTGTGGCACAGTTTTCTCCTGGATCAGCATTACACAAGTGCAGGCTGACTTCAGGTAGCCCTGTGTCCCCAGCAGCACACCCAGCTGCATCAGAGGTTACCATGAGTTCAAGAGACTGCTCTGAAAGCTTTTTGTTCGTATTGTTAGAGCTTTAGAAACATTAGGGCTTCTTCAACTTCTTCTTTTAAAAATCCCATCAGATACTAAATATTCTTGGAGTGTGGCAAAAGCTGTGTTTTGAGATGGCGGCTTGATTGAAGAGAAACATTTAAATAGTGTGTTGAATGAAAGATACTGTACATATTTTGTTTTATATTATTTTAAATTTATATAAGCATATATGTATGAAGTCACTTGCTGAAACCACCCCTCTCCCCAAGTTCTGTTTCTTACAAGGTTACACAGCAGCAGAGCTGACAGCAGGGGTGGTGAGGGTGAAATATTGTTCCCTAAAAGCTTAGATACCATGGGGTTAAAACGTTTCTCAGACTGCCCAATCAAAGGAAGTAAAAGCAATCACTTAGAAAACTGTTTAAAGATCTGCCAGTCAAAGCTCAGATGAAGTTGTAAGTGACATGTAGTTTTATTATACAGCTATGCTATTAATGATTATCTAAATTACACTGGTAGACCCAGCTAGAGGCATTACATCTGAGACTGACGTTTGTTAGATTAGGTTTGACTTCACCTTGTAGAGAAGAAATTGAAATCTGAACAACATTGATTAGCTTTCAGAATGTGGGATCTGAGGTTACCTTCAGAGGAAGCTGCATTGTGTTTGGCTGGTAACTTGCTGTCCTTTACAGCAAATGAAAGGCTATTATAGTGTTCCTTACCATTAATATGACATTTCTTTACATTTCTGTAACTGTAATTTGACTTTCTAGGCTCACCTATTTCCCACCTACCTTCTCCTTAAGGTGACTCTGCCTTAATAATAACAACATTTCTTTTCTTCATAAGGAGAGCAGCACAAGATCATCATCTTTCTATCTCTTGCCTGATCTGCAGAGATGTGAAACATGACACAGTACTGTTAAATAGGTGTCTGGAATTAAGTGGGGTTGTTTTTCTTGTCAGCAAAGATGTGGGCACATGCACATAAACTCACCAGGGTTGAAGTGAAGTTGCTTCAAACCTTTCATGGGGATAATGTGAGTGCAACATTGCCTTCCAGTTGGGGAACACAGGGGCAGCCTGACTCGCTCTGCTCATACCTGACATTCTGCACTCCCCTGGAAACTCGTTCAGTGTTTGTCTAAAACTTAATCTGACTGATGCAACAAAGAGCTGTAAGAATTTTGGTGTGACTGTCCTGAGGGACTACACTCATTTTCCTCCTCCCTGTGATGGCAGAACGTGTCTCCTGCCAATGCTCCCAGGCTATTGCAGCCAGGTGGAGCATTCAGCACAGTGCCTAGCCCAGCACCAGCCTTCCCAAATTACGTGGTGGGTCGGCTTCTTTCCCCACTGCTGCAGAGCAATGCTGCCTGGTCAGCAAGAACCAGCTTTTTCAAGCTACACCTACACATGCTGGCACCAAGGAAGGGCAGGGCAGGAGTTACTAATGTACTTTTGATTTGCATGACATTTTTTGTTAGTCATAAACAGCAGGTCAGTGTTGCCTGCATAAAACTCACGAGGAAAGCAGACAAAAAAAGTTTGTGTTCAAGTACAAACTGAGTCAGCGACTGAGCTAGAAGCAAAACTGAAATTTTCCACCTCCTACTTCTTCCTCTGTACCATGCTAGTAATTATCCACTATTTATTTAGTTCATAGGTGTATGGTCTATTGAGCTCCTAATGTTTTCAAACATAGATGTTGGGGTAAAATTAAGGTTTTACCTTCACTGCATTGTAAAATATAAACACACTCCTGATGGTTTGGTTTTTTCCCTTGTGCAGGGCTCCAGGGGAGAAAAGCAATTGAGCATAGTGAGTCACATGTACAGTGTATCAGAAAGAGGAGCCATTACTGTAGTGCAAGGTACAGTTTCACAGCAGATTGTGAGTGTTTCCAAACATTGCACTGCTGTTTTTAATAATTGGAGAAGAGGAGCTGAAGGCAGGGGCCTTGTCAATCCCATCTACTTTCTGAGAACTGTCTCTGGCCAAGTATAGCCTTTCACTTCTGCATCACTGCTGAAATCTCAGAGGAAGTAAGTGGGATGATACTTTCTCACACCTATCATTCTGTCACCATGTGCTCCTCACAGAACTGTTTGAGGTACCCAAACTAATAAAGTGAGCTGTCCAGCCATTTAACCAAGCGAGAAATTTAGCAAATCGTGCGTTCCCCGAGATGGAAATGCAAATCCTGTTTCCTTTACTCTGTGCTCAGTGAAGGACATTGGTCTGGGCTCTGCAGCTGTAAGGAGGATTGCAGTGCTGCTTGCTGAAGCTGGGGAAATGATACTGTGCTTTTTGAGAGGGAGGAGGGAGAGAAAGGGAGTCAGTCTGATACTTGTATTACACTGTCTCTTCTCTTTGCACTAGCTGAGATGTGGAGCTCACGGTCCATAAACATTGTTACTGAAAATATATACTTCCTTTAATAGCAACAACAGCATTAACAGATAGCAATTACCCTTCATTTTCAGGAACTATAAAGTCTCCATTAATTCAAGATTTATGTAGTTATAGCATTTAGCACAGGAATAACACCACAGAGAATTGGTTTATACACATGTAATGAGAGAGCTTATGGCATACTTTAGTGAACATTAACATAATAGAGTAATATAAACCATCAACAGTTCCACTTATTGTCTCTTACCTGCTTTAGCATCACTGTGAAAAGTGGCTAGCAGCTTGGTAATGTGCTCTGTTAAATGGTATTCTGCAGAAAGCCAAAAGTCAACTTGTGTAAAACAAGGGAATGAGTAATCTCTGCTCGTTACTCCAAAATGTTGCTCTCATTTTTTTAATAACAGTGTTCAAGATTGCATTAAAAAAGGCGCCTGTTTCTTTCTTTAAAAGTAATTCAGTGTTCATGTTCTTTCAGTCTTGGACTTCTGTCTGCTCTCTGTGAAATTGTGGGTTGTCAGCTTAATTACATGGCCCCACCATGTAAGTGAGCTCTCCAAATCAGGGGTTAGATATCAAGCATTCTTCATTTAATGTGGTACTAAGTAAGATGTGCAAAAAATGGAACTGTATTTCTAAGTTCAGTCAGTATTTACAGTATATTTGTTCTGTAGTTGATGTTTTAGCTGTAGCAAGCGACTTCTGAGACAGGCAAAGTTAAATCCGAGGTGGAGACAAAAACTTTTGAAGTCATTGTTTTCTCAGGACTTTCTGCAGCAGCCCAGTGAGTTCCTTAGGCTGTGCTTGTGGCAATGTGAATCAGCCTTGCCATGCTGTAGTTTGCTAATCCCAGCGTCCCAGGAGGTGCCTGGAAGTCAGCAGCAACAGGAGAGCAGGTGCAGTTTGGCCTGGGATGGATGTGGGGAGCAGCACGGTGGTGCTGTGATCCCTCCACCTGGGGCTGGGTTCCCATCCTGCTGCTGTAGGAACACAGAACAGCTCATGGCTTGAGGATGAGATGGGAGAGAAGGGACCCAGGTGAGTGGGGGGACACTGAACAGCTGCACTGATCAGTATGCCAGCAGCCTCCTTGTTGTCCAGCTCTGATTTCATAGGTATTAATCTAAAGAGGGTATTTTAGGCATTAATGTTTTAGGAGGCATTTGAGAGGGAAAGTCAGGTAGCTTTATGGCTGTGAATGGGAAGTTATTCTCAGTAGCAAAAGGCACAGTGGTGAAAAGTGAGGAGGTGCTCATTTGAAAGTTTACCAAGGGGGTGATTGAATCAGACCAGTGAGAGATGGAAGTTTACAGCAATGCTGAATGTCAGTGCTGGGAAGAAGTAAGCTGTGAAAGAGTCAAAACACAAAGAGTGATAGTTTGCCATTCAGGAGGTGAGAAGCTGTGTAGGAAGCAAAGCCACAGACTAGGGAAATGATCTTGCAGCAACTTTTCCTTGGCACAAGGACACAGTTACATCTTCTGTCACCAAAGGGAAGACAAAATGGTAAATGAAGGGTGGGGTAGCTTGACCAAGAATGTAGCTGTGTGGATAAACAGAGGATGCTCCTTATGTTACAGAGAACGAGGATACACAGGACTTAAAACATAAGTTGAATATTTTGATGTCAGGAGTGTTGTGAGTCAAAGAGAGTGCTGAGAACTGTGGGTTTGAGTGAGAGATGGAGGTGATAAGAGTAGAAGCAATGAGAAGAATAAGCTGTATGGAAGATCTGGGGGATGAAATTATCACTGTTGTTTCAGCTGTGTTGACCTTGAAAGGATATCCACAAGCCCACAGGAAAAATCATAGTTCAGGCAGCAGGAGAAAGGGATGCAATAATGAAGAGAGGCCTAGGAGTTGCTCTAGCAGGAATGGTCACTCTGTTTGTGTGTGTTTGTGTCTGAGATTACCCAGAAATAAGAAAAGCCCCCTCCAGTGCTATTGCTGGAGGCTTCTCTTCCTTTGCTCATTATATTTTATCTGGCAATGAAAAGGGTGGCTTCCATCTGATTTGTTTTTGTGAGGCTGGAAGTTTAGTTCCCACTTCAGGTAATCTGTTATTTACTGGTTTTGAAGCCTACCCAGACCAAGGTCCCCAAACTGGTTTTGTTCATCATTCAATGGTCCTTTTCTCTGAGGAATTAAACTTGGTACTTTCCCAGAAATTGAGATTCATAGTGGTTGCAGCAGAAGGGAAAGATCAAACATGGGATTGAACTGAGGGCTTTCACGTGGCAGTATTTGCACTTCTGTTAGCATTACACTTCAGTCTATGACAGTTCTCAGCTGTGGCTAATAATGAGAAATCTCCATTTGCCAGTTACTTCCCAGCTGGGTTCTCAGACAGAACTGAAGTGGTTTTGCCATAGGATGCTCTGGCTTATGGACAGCAGTGCTGAATGTCCTTGTGGAAGTGTGTGCTGGGCTCTGCTGCAGGCTTGGCATCCTGCAGTACTGTTACATATGTGCATATATACATGCTCAGAATCAGTGCTTCTGCAAAAGTTTTGTTTCTTACAGACAGAAAACCCAGTGATACAGAGTGAAAACTAGTGAGAAAGCTCTCTCCCATACAGTAATAACTGGGTAAAGACTGTTAGTTCTCCTAATGGAAGAAAGCCTCTGTTTTACAGACAATTTGTGTGTTGTTATTAAAAACAGATCTGCTTTTTAAACAATATCAAAATATTGAATTTAAAATAACCTTGTAGCCCTTGAAAGATTTGGGTGCTATAAACAGGCAAATGTAATCTTGTTGCCAGTACAGGAAGACAAAAATTCACCACTCAGTGAATTTGTTTTATTTAAACGTTCTCCATGAATAGATTTACCAGAAAAATAGCATCCTCTAAGCCTACTGCACACCCAGTTCACTCAGTTGCTCTCTGGGAAATGCCAGATGGGGGAGAGACTTGGCATGGCCTGGGCTTCCATCCTTCCACCCACCATGTGCGTGGAGCCGACACAAAGGTTCCCACTGAGACTTGGGGCAGCTGAGTTAAGCCCTGAAAGTTCTTCCAGAGGGAGAGGAGCCTTCCAAGTTGTGCTTCTCAGCTACAGCTCTGGTAAATATTATTAGTAATAATAGCTCTCCTTGACCTTTGTATTTAAATAAAGCAAGAATGCAGTTAAAAAAATGAAGCAGAGTCAAAGCTTCAGCACCAATGTGCTCCCCTCCTGCTGAGATTTTGTGGTTTTTTCTTATCCAGACAAAAACTCAAATTTTAAGTACATTAGTCTGTATATAACAAGCTGAGTCATCACAGTCTGTGGTGCCCATATTCATTCTTGAAAATGTAGAAAAGAGTTTTCAGAGCAAACAATGAGAAGAGCCTTCTAGTTTGATGAAAAAAATCCATCACTAATTCACATAAAAGGCTTGAAGAGATCTTATGTAGAGCTTTTGGGCACAACAGGATAATACCAGTTCTGTTGCTGGCAGTCAGCATGTCCCTGGCTCCCTGCTTTCTCCATTGTTTAACATCTCCCTGTTCCAGTTCCCCATCCCGGAGCATTTTCTTATCTTACCAGGGACCTTGTGAAGAATCTTTTCAGATGTGAGGCAACAGAGAAGAGAGCAGTTGTGTACAGCTGTCTGCCCACATCAAGAAAAGCCATTATAACATTGTCAGGTAGTCTGAGTCCAAAGGGCTACCTGTGCAATGGCAGGAACTCCCTGGAAGGTGATCAGATAGAACATAACAGAGTAGGCAGGTGATAGGAATTGGCAACTGAGTTAGGCAATTCAATTAATTAAATCGAATGATATAATTAACTGTAAAGATGCCAAGGAGATGGGAATTCTGGAGGGTGCATGCTCCAATAGCCACAATTGCAGGCCCTCATTTGGCTTGCAGAGTTTCTCATTCCTGTATTCCAAAATCATTTGCCAGGCTAGGTAATACAGAAGGGCACAGTGTGCAGCACCGTGTCCCCTGGGCAGGAATAAAGGATACAGCTCAAGTGGGCTCTGTTCCTGCCCTGGCTGCACCTGGACTGGGAAAATGAACCTTCCTCTGCCCTGCCCACCCTTGATGCTCAAAGCACATTATCTGCAAACATGGTACTTTACCCTCTGCATGAAATTCAAGTTAGAATGTCACTTTTGATTCCATATTAGTCATTATTGGTTTCTCTGTGTGTGCTGTAAAGATTGTGTAATTCCAGTTAATACTTCACACTTTTTAATGTTTCCTGATGGTCTTTAATACTGAGTTCTACCCAGCTGCATTTTTCTTGAGAAGGAAAATGTTCTCCTTAGCAAATGGCTCACATTTAGTTTTGTAGTATCTGAAAGCTTCACTTGATTCCTGGTACAGCTCTTGGTCTTCCAAAGTTTCTGCATTTTCATGAGTTTGCTCTAATTTTGTTTGATACCTCTATGACTGTCTGAGGAATGCACATTCAGTCAAAGCTGTGCATAAGTTCAAACCAGAGCAGTGGCTTGAATGAAGCTTTTATGAATTCTTGTCTGCTTAAGGTGAACTCTGCAGGTTGTGCTCTGGGGCAGCACAGCTCCCACCAACCCTGTGTCTGGAGTGTCAGAAGCATCAGCAGGTTTTGATTACACCCACTGATGCCCAGTCTTCCACTCTTGGATGGTCAGTTTGAAATATCTCACATAACAGGCTCAGTTTCCAAGCCTTTCCTCGGCCTTTGCCACACCTGTGTCAAAATTAGTTGGAGATCTTTGCCTGAATCTTTGGCAGCAGCTGACTTAATTTGTGGTTTACTACTCCTGACAGTTTATTGGGGAAGCAAAGCGTGCCTTCATCTCCAATAATAAACAGCCCACCCGCCGACACTTTGACAGACTTAATGGTTTTTTTATACAAAAATGGACAGACTTAATGTTTCAACTGTAGCGATCATCTGTCCTGATCTCCTTAATGAAATTAGATTAAGTGCACCTGGGAAAATGCTGAGACGGCACATTGCCTTCATCACCTTCCTTAATTTAAAACCAATTTGCGGGGAAAATATCCTCTGAAGCTGAGGGAGGCAGAGAGAAGGGGGAGGGAAGGGGATTTTAAAATCTATCTGGATAGCTACTGGCAGTTTTAATTCCTTTCCCTGCTGGCAATGTGAAATATTAACAGCCATAAGAACTGAGAGTTTAAAGACTTACCAACCTTTTTGCCTTTCTTAGGGGAAACAGAAACAAAAAAATATCTTTACCATCAAGATTACATCTAGGAATAAAGTCCAGGATATGCTGGGGCTCAGAGTTGGGGCTGGGCAGGGAAGAGAGGAATGGCTGAAATACGAAAGTGTCTTCTTCCAAGAGCTAGACCATGTTTTCCTAAAATATATTGTAACCCCTAGGTGTTGGTGGTGCTCACTGTCTGCTTTTACCTTGATAATGATTTAGTTGTGCTGAAAAATAGTAATTTGCCCACATAGCTGTGAAATCAGCTGCAATATGTGCAATATAATGTGACCTGAAAACGACTGCAAATGTTCCTTTGGCTCATTCTGAGGAGAGCAAGAAACATGTCTTTTTAATTAAAAAGAAAACGTTGCAAAGAATAACAATAACTTTTCTTTTTCTCCATGAAGGATGATTCCTGTTCTCTCACTGACTCCACTGATTGGAACCATGCTAGCAGTTAGCTCAAGGTCTTCCAGTGCTGAGGTGGTCAGAGAGCACAGTAGTCTGTGATAGGCTGGAAAGTCTCCTTATAGCAGAATTTTAAATGCTTACAGCCTTTGTTATTTGGACTGTTACAGTCCAAGCTCAGCAATGCAGTTGATTTATCTATCTCCTGTCTCTGGTTTCAGTGTTTCAGGAAGAGGAAAATTCACACTTGGAGGTGGTTTTCTTTATTTGCTTAGAATTGGCTTTGCTCTTGGTGAAATCTTTCCCAGCCCAGGCTGGGCAGAGATGTCCACCTCGTATCTGGCTACTCTCAGGATCACTGAACCCACACCAGAAAGGGAAGCCCCATCTAACCCAGAGCTCTAGAAATGTCTGGTGACAGGCTGGGGTTTTGTGGAGGTAATTGATACACCAGAAAGGGAAGCCCCATCTAACCCAGAGCTCTAGAAATGTCTAGAGCACAGTCACTCCTGTTCCTCCAGCTGCTGCTCATCACCCCTCAGGACCTCAGTCATGGTGACCTGTGAAGAAAAAGTCATTCAGAACAACCATGTTGAAAGTCTCAGCTAAATTATATTAATTAGTGGAGGTGGGGCCCTATTTTCCAAGTGCTCCTCCCCCTAATCAAAGTCAGCAGTGTCCATGGATGCTCTGTGCATCCCAAAATCTGTTCAGCCATCTTCATCCACTTGACTGGTCTATCAGTGGGACTCCTTCTGTAAGGAGTTTGTATGAGTAGCCCAATTGCTGTCAATGAATAATTTAAATGATTTAAGCCTCAGACATGCTTCTTAATAATGAGGGAAATCAGCCCCATATGTCCTTGTCCATAAATACTGGAAGATGGGGACAAGTCACTTTTAAATGGGATTCATTTATTTTTAAATGGAATCATGATAAGTGTTTTAAAGGTAATCAAGCATGTGTCGCTATCCAGAATATTATAAATATAAAAGAATATTAGCCTAAAATTGAAGGGGATCCCATTCATATATAAACTCAATTAAGGTATCATACAAGGATAAAAGCACAGAGTAACCTTAGGTAACCAACAAAGATTTTAAGGTGTCTGTTCTTTTTATTAATTGCCACAAAGGTGGCTGAAGTGACCAACATGTGTTATGCATGTCACTATATATTATGGACACTCAGATCCCAGTTACTGAGTGACTGCAGCCATTTTCAACCCTTTAAATTTGTAGGTAACCTCACCCTGCCTGCAGAAGGTGAAGGAAGTAAGATTTTTTGTACTGTGATTATTGAGCTTGTTCCTATAAAACAACATATATCCTACCAAAAAGGTCTCCTTCCTATCTTTGTATTTTTAGTCTCCGTTTTTTTTGGTGAAACATGAGTTTCTTGTCCTTTTCCCATCTCTCAGTTTTTGTCTGACAGCATCAGTGGCACCTCCTCTGCTCTGCCCGTGCTCTTGGCCCTGGGCTGTGAGATGCCAATCTCTTGCTGGTGGTTTTCTCCATGAGGCAGGCTGCCTTCAAGGACCAATCTGTGGCTCTTCCCCACAAAACCTAACAAATGTTATATATAGGATGGTGTGCAGTTAGTGATTGTTTGTATTTCTGGTGTTGCATTTTAGGATCCATAAGACAGAGAATCCATATTGAGACACAGGGCATGGGAGAAATATGCCTGCCAGTTATTTTTAGTAGCACTATAGAGTCAATTAGAACTAAAGCAGATGTGTATTAGAGGTTAATTCATATTAAGAATAGCACTGCACTAGCTACCACTTTCATCTGGAAGCACGTGCAAGTCTGTCTGTGCTACTTGCTTTTAATGTGATCTAGTGAAAAAAAAAAAAAAAGAAAAAAGAATCTTTTTAAGCCATCTTATTAGCTTCAAAAGTTATTATATCCTACCTTCTTAGTCTGTATGATCACTGGTGTTGAATTGATTTGTCAGTGCTGCCAGTTTGCATTGCCATGGGTGTAAAGGAGGCAGGAGGAAGGACAGTTCTTGCCTGGGCAATCTTACAGTTTCCAGCTGCAATTCTTGGCTGTTCAGCTGGTGGGTATACTTGGTACAGCAGCAGTGTTTGAAAACATTTCTAACAGGCCTGTAAGCCCCAGTGATCATTAAATCCATTCTGTCTTATAATTTCAAACTTTCTTCTCCCTCCCTACCCTGTCTCCCCTTTGTCTTCCCTCTGCCTCGTGGTTCTTTCAAGTTAGTGTTGTCCAAGGCAGACAAACAGCACACAAAGGACTGAGTGGAGCTAGGAAAGGTGATGTTGTTGCCTCTCAGTGTTACTCAGCAGAATGACTGAGCAATGCTAATCATGTACCTAAGTCTCCTCTGCATCAGTTTAAATTCTTGAAGAGCTGTGAGAAGTGGATTAAGCCTGTGCCCTAGTGCCCTGCTAAAACCAGATCTGGGTTTTCACTCCCTCCCAAACACACACAGCCCAGGGGCACTGGGATCCTGTTTGGAGTGGGGGCTGTAGCAGCACAAGAGCCATTTCTTGTGGCTGAGTGCTGAAACTCGCTGTTCTCTGACCTTCAGTTGTGGCTGTGTCTCAGGCTTGTACCTCAGGCAAAATTCCCATTCATCCTGCCATTGTAAAGAGCAAACATTGGGGGGGCAGAATAACTCTGCGGCGAGAACTGGATAATGTAGTTCAAGTCCGTGGCCTAATTCCTCTGATGATGTTGTTTAAAACATTATTTTCTCATTACCCTTTGTGAGCTGAGCTTCAGAGCTCTCCATTAAAAATAACAGCAGTGACTTGAATTAATTGGTTAGAAAACATTTCTTCTCTCAGCCATGTTCCACAACAAAACCTGAGGAAGCCAAGAAAAATGCTGGCCCAGATTTGGAAGAAGTTTTGTTTCGAGGCCTGAAGCCTCCACGTTGCTCTGCAGACAAACACACACATCCCTGGGTCTGTTGTAACTGCCTTGGGTTTACAGGAAAAGAAGCCAGGCCGGCTGCAGGGCTCAAAAACAGTTGCTTGCCAGATTCTGATTTATTTGACAGCCTCCATAATAAAGTAACTATTTGTCTAACTCTTCCTGATTAGTCTGAAGAGGTTCTGCCAATCTGAAGAGGATTGACTAGTCAGGAAACCACTGGTATTTTGGCCTTTTTTTTTTTTCTTTAAGGGCTGTGATATTATTCGCAATAATTTCTCCTTTATTAAGTTTGGCATTTCAAAATTATTCACTGCTGCAATGTGAACATTTTCCACATCAACAATAAGTCTATTACGGAGAAATTTACAAAAACAAAATGACTTCATATTGCTTGCAGATGTATTCTGTAAAAGTAATTGTTTTTCACTAGATTTTAATGTTTCTAGGCCTTTGTAAACATAATGCCTAAATACTTTTATTCAATAAACGAGACCCATTCAGTAATTGCTTGCACATTTGAAGTCCAGTAAATAAGGAGCAGATTTCGACCAAAATCTGTGTATCATTTAAGCTGCTTAGGTCACAGCCCTAGGGCAGAAAAGAACTGGTGAGAAACTTGTGTTTTCAGAAGTGGAGAACTGTGACTTCAGAAACCAAGACAAATAAGCCCCATTTCTCTTTAATTAGTGGATTCCTGCTTTCTTTATTCTTCGTTCAGTAAGGCTGGGAATTCAAAGGAGGCTGGAGATGTTAAGCATTCTGTTCTCTGGACTTTCTTTATAGTCTAGGGATACCAAAGTCCTTGAGGCTCCATTGGAAATCACACAATCCATATTTTTTCCTTGAATGCATTGTTTTCAGGTTGGAGGCACCATTGTGCATAGACAGAGAACATACACGCATGTGGAATGGAAATTGTGGCTTGTGTCACTAACTGTGTGCCTTGGTTTTATGTGTATTAGGATTAGTATGTACTATTTTTTAAAAGCCAGAAGTATGGGAGACCTCATTGAAGCTAGGAGAACCTCTAGGAAGTATCTTGTCTTCAATTTGGGCAAAATGTCAAAACTTAAAACAAAAAAGGCAGTGCATGAATAACTGGATATTGCTTGTCATGCAAGAAAAATAACTTACAGAGCAAAGTAGAATCCAGAAATAAAATTGAAATAAAAACAAAAACAAACAAATACCACATGTATTGTAATTTTTGTGTGAGACGTGTTTGGTGGAGTCCTTAAATCAAACAGCTTACAGACTGCATTGATGAGCTCTCATCGTGCCTGAGGAAAGTAATACCCAGTGAAGTATTTTCTGTGGTGGTTTGTTTTCCTCTACAGATATTTTACAAGGCACAGGGACCTTTTAATGGAATCAAGGAGGGAAAAGGTCTAGAAGACAATGTGTAATTTTTCCTTGGACCTTGTTACCTTCTGTTCTCCAGACACTGTATTCTCATGGGTGAATCTCTGGCCTGTTCAAAGGCAGCAGTAAAATCCTGTTTCATTTAAGTATGGCCAAGATTTCAGCTAGTCTCAGCAAGAATGCCCCTCACTGTCCCTTAGGCCATCATGTTCCTTTAACATGGGTGCTCAGGTAAGCAGTAGCAAAGTTGGCTTTTCTCTGGATGAAGGTGTGTGCAGGTAATGAGCAGTCATCCCCTGTGGCCCTGGGGATGTGGGGTGCAGCAGGTCACACTGACCCCCTGCCAGGTGACAAGTCATGAAAAAGCAGACCCTTTGAGAAAAACTGGCTTTGTATCTATCAGCCCTTAATCTTTTGCTCGTGTTTATCACGGGGTGTTTCCCTGCCATCACAGGTCATTCCCAGTCAGCTTGCTTCATGTCTGATTCCCTCTCCTTTCCCCCCTCCTATCCAAAGAGCAACAACCCTAAAAGCCCATAAAGCTTTGCAGCTGTTTTCACACATAATTAAATTGTCCTGGGTAATCCTTGCCGGTGGCTTTCGTACGGTGGGGGAATCGCATTGAAGCCGCCGCCGAGATTTGATTACTGGGATTCCTGTCCACATCAGCTGCTCCACGAAGGCCTCTCTGATGTTTCCAGGGCTCAGTAAAGCTTCACACAGGGAAGAGACATTCCTTGTTCCTCACAGCAGCTGCCTCTGCCTGCACAGGGTGAAGGAGACACACAGCAGGGAGAGGAGCTTTAGGCTCTGTACCTGTGGCTGTGGATGTTGCTTGTGAACCCTCCCTGACAGACCTGGACAGGCTGCTGTGGTCTGTTCCGTGTAGAAACTCCCTTAGTGGTTTTGGATTTATCATTTTCATTTGGCCAGAGGTGTGTACCTGCTCTTCCACCTGCGCATCTTCCTCTCTTGTGCCTCTAACTTTTGGTTGTTGCTTTATCAGATATTTCATGTTAAAGCATAGTGTGAAAAGCATCGAGTCAAAGGAAATAAAGGGTCATTTGAAGTGACCCTTGAGCATCAAGAACTGCAGTTTTCTTCTGGAATTTGCAAAGGCTGTAGCATTTTTTAGAGCAGGAGTAAGCTGGAAAGTATTCTCTCCTTCAGAAAAGCCAGGAAAATCAGTGTAACAAACAGGGATATACCAAAGCCTCTTCGTCTCACTGGGTATTCTCGCCAGGGAATTATATATGCTGAGTATTGCCATGATACATGCTCTTTATTATGTCTCTCAGCACACAGCACCACTGCTGAAAGTACTTCCATTCACTTGTTATCTAATCTCTGTCATCAGAGGTCAATGGATACAGCCCAAGGTCCTCCCTTGGCTTATTTCCAAGCAAAAGCCCTGCATCCCTTGCAAAAGCCTGTTTCAAATGGAGTATAAACAGGGACTTGCCTCACACACTGGCCAGGAGTCCAGGTTCTTCAGTGTCACCTTCCTGGGTCATGACAGTCAGTCGTGCAGCTTTGTCACTGATTTCCAAAGATAGCTCTGTGGGTGATGCTGGAAATTAACTGTGTGTTGTGTTAAAGCCCCCAGGAGCTCTGGCCAAGCACCACATCCTCACCAGGATATTTGGGTCACCAAAAGGCTGTCCCCCCTACAGGTAGCTCATGCAGCAGGGAGAAGGCAGAGTGTGCATGGGCTCCAAAGAGGTCCCATAAGCCAACAAGGTGAGAAGTGGCTCTGTCAGACCTGGAAGGCCTAAGAGTTGTCTGTGGCATTGCCATTAAGGTAAATTTTGAGCAGGATAAGGAGGCAGGTCTGTAGGTGTCAGTGGGAAGCTCCTCCCAGCTGCGAGGGGAGGCTGGAAGAGAGCGTGGTCCAAGAGGTGGGTGCAGGAGACTGGTCTCAACCTGTTCCCACTGTGCTTGGGCATGGAGGAGCTCTCCAGAGAACTGGAAAGTGATGAGAGGAGATGCAGAGGAGGTGCAATGTTGTGTGCAGTAGCTGTGTTTTGTAACAACCTCTGTTATTAGAGGAGCAGAAGCTTGTGTCCCAAGGAAAACACCCAGGCTGATAGGCTATCCTGCAGCCTGACTAGACATTTATACATGAAGGGAGGTCACATCATAGTAATTGGATTACCTAAGAAATAGCTGGATGTGGGCCTGTTACAGACAGGGAAGGCTTGAAGAGCACTCCCACTTCTTTAATTGCTGCTTTAGCCTGCTGGTAGGAATTGGGAGGTGTTGGGAAATGACACAATAGCAGTTTCAGGAGCATTGCTCATGAATCACTGTCTGAGTACATCCTCTGCTCCAGTCTGTGTCATGCAGCAAGGGGGTTTTATGACTATTTTGTTTGTTCCTATGATTTATTCCTAGTATTCTTCTGAAGCTGCCAAGGCAAGGTAAAAGATGCTTGTCTCTCAGTGTGTTCTTGTAAGTCTAAAGTTCAGGGTTATTTTTTAAAGGCAAAATGAGTATGGAAAATCTTGTCCAATCTCTGCAAAATTTTTTTCCTTGAAGCAGCATTTGTCTCTGTCATGTGCAGCTGACTTCATTCTCTGCTCAAAGCTTCTCACTGGTAAGCTTTGCTGTCATCCTGGATACACAAATTATCCTTGTTTATTTTGGAATAGCTTTGGAGACGTGTTCTCTTCATTCTGCTCAGAGTCACAGAACAGAGAGGTCTTTTCCACCCTCCTGTAAACAGGATGGGAAGGAAAGCCAGATGTCAAGGTTACCCTACAATTTATACCATGAAGCCCTGTTTTTACATGCTTACAATCTGCCCAGACTTTTCATTGTGAATTTCCTTATTGAGAGTCTTCTTCAGACTGAATTATTTGGGTGAATTTCAGCTGAAACACTTCAGCAGAGTGAGATCTTCCACTTAGTTCTCCTTGCTGCCAGCAAAGATCTGGAGCAGCGAATATGGTGGATGGCAAAAGCACATCCGTTTACACTTACAGCTTTTCCTGCTGGCATCCAGCAGTGTGGAAGAAGATGACAGGTGCTGCAGGGTGGAGGCGTGGGCCTGATGTGGTGCTGGGGAACCAGAGCCTGTGAAGGGATTGCTGAGGAAATGTGGGAGCCAGATTTTGAAAACAAAACACAGCTAAAGCATGTGTGCAAAAGGGAGCTAAACTAAGATTGCATGGACAACCCAAAGTATTTTTTCTCCAGATTTTTTGAAATGCTTTACTTTGCATCTTTAAACATTTGCTTTTTTCATGCCTGGTTTTATGGCACTTGAAATAAGTGAGACTATATAAAAAGCAGTGTTACATTTTGTATGAGCTAGAAAGCCATCCTAAAGTGAGAAGCAAGAAAGTGTTTATCAAATGCCTGTGTATGTTGTTGGGTGCAAACAGATGTTCTCTATGTGAAACACAAGTTTAGCAAA
Source organism: Passer montanus (assembly GCF_014805655.1). Classification (NCBI taxonomy): domain Eukaryota; kingdom Metazoa; phylum Chordata; class Aves; order Passeriformes; family Passeridae; genus Passer; species Passer montanus. The sequence continues at coordinate 2,171,294 of NW_024370263.1, read as the reverse complement.
GCCTCCTCTCATCTTTTGCTGCTGCTTTTAGGGATGTATCAGCCTTCCAGAGATCAGGTTCTGCAGATGGTACAAACCATTGTTTTTTCTTAACAAGGTTTGCCAAGCTCATCCCTGATTGTAAACCTTTATTTCCTGTAATTTAAACAAATGGTGCATTTCAGAAGTGTCTCAGTTCCTTGAAATAAAGATGTATTTCCACTAGCTGACTAGATGGAGGCCTGGCTCATCTGTACTGCTGCCTTTCCCAAAGCTGCTGCATGGGCCATAACGCTGCATGCAGCTCATCTCAGCTTTGCCCTGAATACTTCCACAAGCTCTTTCATGCCAACCCAAGTCTGAAAGAGTGTTTGGGTAAGTTTACAAACCATCACTGTTTGAGTGGATTGGCAAAAAGCAAGGCAGTTGTTTCTAGAACTCCAGAAGAGCAGGCATGTTTGAGATGATCTCTGGCTTTGTGTCCATGCCAGATTACTCAGAAAAATTAATGCAACTCAACTTAAATGATAAAGCCAAAATCCAAGTGAAGGCATGTCCACATGGAGAATGCCTTTTGTGACATTTCATTACTGAGCTGATCTGTAAAGGTCTAAAGTTGTTTTGAGTTGTATAACTATTTTAACTAATCTGCCTTGTCTTTGAACCTTTGCTTGCCTTCCTTTGCCTTTCTTTACCATACTTGTATTTTGGGTATCATAACACTAGTCTGATGCTCAGAAAGTTCTGAGCATTACCTCTAGTTAGCATTCATTCTTCCTTCTAACCTGTCTTACTTGCTGCCTGATAACCCATTAGGCAATTTTTTTTAATTAGCAAGTTAACTGCTAGTTTGCAGTGCCATGATTAAAAAAAACCCAAACTAAACAAAACTCTTAGCTTCTCGAAAGTGTGGGTTAAGTTATTTACAATACTCCTTGTAAACTTCTTAAGTGTATTTATTAAGAATGAGGCACTTTTGTAGCTGGTGGCCTCCTTGTCTTGTCCTGTGTGTTTGGTAAACAGGAAGAAAGAAGACGATGTTTGCTTCTGTTTGAAAAACCCCAAATTGAGCAAATTATTGTCTAGAACAGAGATTTCATCCGATACTTGTGGTCAGCCAGAGAGATTTGCACAGGCCTCAGACACCTGCATAAGGAGAGCTGCAAAACCTGTTGATGGAATGAATGACATGCAGAGACTCTACCAAAACTCTCCTTAGATTTCAGCATAAGTGAAAACAAATGTTCTGCTGTAAATATCCCCCAGGTGAATACATTTTTTCTCTTCACAGCTTTGAAACACGCTTCAGGCCAGAGAGGCTCCCTGGAGAGGGAATTTAGCGCTCAGAGCTAAAGGTCAGGGTCAGGTCACTCTGCTCCATTTGAAATTTGGCACCTAGGTACATATGGCAACTGCATCATCCCAGGGGCTAATTTGCCAAATCAGATTGCATCCTCTTTCATTGCTGTGTGCCAGGCTCTTATGTCAGTCTACTCCCTGCAAAGTTGAATGTCGAGATCCAAGACCTTCTTGTACCACCAGCCACTTTCAGCAGCTGAGCTCCCTTGGAAGAAAACCAGAGCACACCTACCTGATAATAAGAACAACATTTACATGGTGGTTTTGATTTCAAAACTTTATTAAGCATCAAAGGCAAAGTTGCACTTGACCCTTGGAGGCATTTACAAGCAGCTCTCTTCCTTGCTCATGCACAAGAGCTGTGGGATCAGTGGATGGAATTGCAGCCTCCATAGAGGCGGGTGCAGACCCTGGCTCACAGCCTCTCCTGTGAAGCCAGCACCTCCCAGGAGTTCCCCAAGAGCTTATAATGAGGGCACACATGGATGAGAGAAGGAAGCAGAGACACTGGAGGAGGTAAATGGTGAGGATAGGGGTATCCAGGAGCATTTGTTTGGCTGAGTGCAGAATCCACGATGCTCTCAGCGTTATCGCGCTTCAGTCGGAGTCAGGTTATTACAGAGCCCCACTTGGGATGCCATGGTTATCTTTACACTACAAGTTCTAGCAGCTTAATTAGGTTGGTCTGGGGTAGGAGGAGATTGGCAGAAACTCCTGCTGCACATACAGTTATGCTGAGAAAGAAGTTTTTTTTCCCAGTACAGCTTTGCTTTGATAGGTTTTGTTACTGGGATGAGTGTTCCTGGCATTAATACACATGAGTTGTTAAGAGTTTCTAAACATGGATGTCCTTTCTTCAAGACAGAAAAGAGGAGTCATGGAAGTGAAACAATGGAAGAACTGCAGTGAGCTTCTGCCAGTGATTATACTGAGATTTGGGATGGTTTTGTTCCTGCTTCTGTACCCAGGCAGCTATAAAAGGCGTCTCTGTTCTGTCAGTCATCTGGATGCTTTTGCAGAGGCTGGGGCAGGGAGGCCGCAGGGGAGGGCAGAGGAAATGCTGAGATAGAGAGGGAAACTTTGGAAAACCCAGAAGGTGCTGGAGGCTTCAGCTTGCTTCAATTAGTGGAAGTCATTGTGCACCTCCTTCCCTCGCTGCCTCCCTTTGATCTTTCTTAAAGGTGTAATGCTAGAAACAGATTTAATCATGATACCAAAAAAAAAGGGAAATGCAGTCTGTAGCTTTTATGATTATTCCCTCAAAAGGACCTTGGAGAATTTCGCTTTCCTTTTCTTCTGGCCTTGGAGACAAACATGTTCATATAACCCTGCTGGTTTATCATTCCTATCAGTAACACGCCTGCTGCCAAGATCAGGCATTTCCTGATACAGAGGCTGTGCCTAAAAATTGCCAGCTCTGAGGGGCTTTTGAGGATGATGGTTGTTTTCTCTGCAGACGGGTGTGAAGAGAGGTTCTGGAGAGCACATTCCCTGCTGGATAATGGTGCACCCACCCTTTGCCCTCTCTTTCTGCTGAGCAGTCAGTTGCCCTGATTTGTAGTGCTCTCCAATGCCTGTGCTCTTTTTTCCTCCCCCTTTTCCACATGACAAAAGGTTCATGTGTTTAACCTTCAGAGGCGTTATTGTTGGTCTGTGTTCCCCTTGCCAAGAGGATGGGGATGTTTCTGAATAATGAAGTCCAGGAGCGGGATGGGACTTTGGACCAGAGGGTTGTGTTTATCTGCAATGGCATCCTCACCAGAGTCATGCAGTTGGGAGGAAAGATAATCTTGTATTTCGAGTGATTGAAGCCTCCTAACAGGAGATAAAAATACCTCTCAGAAAAATAGCTGGCTAAATATCCATTGGTATTATGCTGTGTCCAAAAGTCAGGGAAGAATTTTTAGCCTGTCAAGCTACTGAGAGCAAATGTGAGCCATGTTTTACCCTAATTCAGTAAAAGAAAAAACAAGCCAAAATGTTTTGTAAAAATTAGTCTTTGATCTCTCCTAATGTGCAGCCTGTGTTAGTGGTCACAGCTGTCCAATTCTCTCAGCCTGTTTCTGTTCTCCCTGATGCCATTTTTACATTGGTGCAGTTTCAGTGGCGTCAGTGGAGCGGTTCCAGATTTATACCAGCAGTTTGGCAAACCCCAAATGTTTAAAAAAATCATGCATCAGGCTCTAGAAAATAATGTGATTTTTTCTTAAAAATCATTATTTGGAACAACACATTGGATTGGGGGGGTATAGTTGTTAATTTTCTTTTGAGTGTTTCTGCTGATGGGTGCAGCAGGTTTTCTTTAACCTACCTAAGGTGTGGAAGATTAGTTTGCAGTTGCCTGTGGAAGCTGTGACTCCTGCTCGAGCACAGCACCCTTTAAAACTTGTAAACTTGGAACTTTTAAAGCAGAACTCTAGTCAGAATTTCTTCTTGCTCTCTGGGCAGCATTTGCAGGGAAGTCTCTTTTCTGGACCATGCTCTGGACTCTAACATGTATATAAAATGTGGTAATTATTCAACACAATTAATAATCCCAATTATAATCAATATAACAGTGATCAGTATTTTATATTAAAATCCTGAGAGCTGTCAGAGTTGCACTTCAGTAAGAACAGAATGCATTGATTCACCTCTCTGTTGCCTGATTCTTACCAAGCTTGGAGACAGAACACGAAGCGTCCTACCCCGAGCAAGTTTGGTTTCAGCTTGGAACCACGACACCAAGAATGCAGCCAAGTGCTGGAGTTCCTAGTGAGCTAATATTTTATACTCCTGGTTGGATTAGTTAAACTGCTCGGCAGGACAGCCTGTGTGTGTGTGCTTGCACGGATCTAAACAAAGCTTCCTCTCACACACACAGGAAGCCAGCCAGCTCCTCCATTGATTGTGGGTTTGTCTTTCTGTTGCCCATGCCTGTGCCTTTTATCATTTATTTGGAAAGTTAATGAAAACAAGCTTAGTACAAGGAAAAGCACCCAGCAGAGCAGCCATCAATGCTGCAGAAGTTTCTTCTTGCCTGCTTATAATTAATGCCTCTTCCAGCAGAGAGAGACTTAATGTGGCAAAGCCAGCCAGCATATGCATCAGTCTGCTGGAACGGTGATTATTGATAGTGGCTGGGAGGGAAAGCTGCCTTAGGTAGAAGGAAGACAGCATGTCTTACCTTGTGTCAAGGAAAGTGTGAAGACCATAATTTTTTTTTTAAATTATTTTAAAAAATAAATATTTTAGCTGTTATAATGATACTAGCAGCTCTGGGAGGTGTTGGCTTTGCTGTAGAGCTGTTCTGAAAGACCTAACATGGATTAGAAGCCCAGTCTGGCGTGCTGGTGCACAAATGCCACTTGTGTTGCTTAAAAACAGTGAGCCAAATGTATTTTGGAAACAAAAGATGAACCCAGTATGGCATCTCTGGTTAGTGTAAAGCATGGACTGAGTGAACTGGAATTAAATATGCATTGAGATTAATGAGGAAAGTTGTAAGCAAAGCAGAGGACTGATGGATGATGATCTCTACTGAGGTGGTCATGCACATCTCCTGGAATAAATGTCATACAATTCATGTGGTTCATAGCACCAGCCTTACCACAGACTCCTGCAGCTCTTGGCCTTGGGCTTTGGAGACACTGCCCCACACAGAAATGCCTTCAGCCATACTCAGACCAGCATTTTCCTGCCGTGGGATTTTAGAATTCTTGTGTAGATGGTGAGTTAATGACCCAGGAAATTAATTGCTTCATGAGGCTGCATTAATAATTGATGTTCTCTTACTCCTTTTCATATTATATACAAACTCTCTGTTCACCATCTGCAACTAAAACAGGCAAAATTACAAAATTGCTTATAATCCCTCACTGAGCATGCTGCTCTGGCAGGATGGGTACTCAGGTACTGCTTTTAGTGCTGTACCAGGGAAATAAATTGTATCAACAGGATCTGAAGTTGCAGGAAAACTTGCTGCCCAAGGGGTAACGAGAGGTCACTTTTTCAGATTCTGGGTTATGCCTTTCTTACAGGAAGCTGCATTTTAGTTGATACCTGCCTGGTGTCTGGAGGAGAGAGCTGTGAAAGCTCTGACTAAAATCCACACCAGCAAGAGAGCACATTTAATTGAGAGGCCTTATCTACACAGAGTGTTGTAGGCTGTGTGACTTTGTTTTCTCAATACATATTTCTTATTCTTGCAGCTCTACCTTTGAGACCCCCTGATAACAAATCACTGTGTCACTTAATTGTCTGGGACTGTCTCCTTCCTTCAGATTATTAAATGCGGTGGTTTAAACATTAAGAGCAGGAGATCACTGATGGGCCTCTGTTAAGCTACTGTACTACTGGGAGAGATAACTAGAGACACAGAGACGTGTTTTCAGGCAGAAACAAATATTTTTAGGAGGAGGTGGATGTGGTAGTGACTGGGGTTTAACCTGGTGTGAGGTTTGATGGCAGCTGATGCCCCTGAACCTCAGCCACCTTCCCTCTGGCACTACCACCACTCTGTGTTTGTGCCGTGAGCTGCTCCAGGAACCTCAGCTTGCTGAAAAGTTGGAGTTTTGGGGTACTTTGTTTGTCTTCTCTTCATCTGGGACAGCTCTGGATGTCTGTGTTATTTCATGAATTCCAGTGCTGGCACTGAAGAGGAGATGGGAACATGCGACACACAGTGAGGGAGCCCACGGTGTTTAAAGCTCCTGTGGCAGAGCATCTAGGTATCAAAGATGAAGGAAGTTTATTTCTAATCAACCAGTCTTACATTTCAATCAAAGAGTTTAAATTTATACACATAAATAATTCATGCACTTATTATGCTGCACATTCAGAATGCGGAACGCACATTAACTTGTCCTTGTCCCACTCTAACAGATATGCAAGTGTGATCATCCCTGTTTTATTAGGGGAAAATGATACCAAAGGTGAGATCTTGGTGCATTAAAATTCGTACAGACCCCCCCCTTTGCAACTAGATTTTCTCTTGAAATAACTGAGGTGGCTGACTGTTGCTCTGAGGGTAGTAGTGGCACTTTCTAGCTCCAGTGCAATGATTGTGTCACAGAAAGGATATTAGGGTAGTTATGTAGCAGAAATAAGTGAGCGTGGCATTGCCTCAGTGCTCCCAGGAATTAATAACCCCACAGGGATGTGAATGACTTACCTGCTTTGCCATTTTTAGTCCACGAGGCAATGCCACCTCTCATCTGTAAAACAGAGATAAGTGTGATCACTAATGCTTTATGCTAAGAAAGTATATCCTTGCCACTTATAGAAGGATAAAATTTATTATTAAGCTTGATTGTGTTAAATTTAAAAAATTTGGCTAGTTCCTGAAAAAAATTATTTCATATGGTATACATGAGTAAGCCTTTGGCTTGGGGAAAAGTGTTGTGCCTTTCCAGTTGCTGCTCAGTTTTGTGGTGCTCTAATTCATTTTCTTTGTTTGATTTTTTTTTATCTTGGCAAGATCCTGACTTGTTATTTCGCAGTTTGAGGAATTAACATTTCCTTTTGATTGAAAATATAATTTAATATTATATGTAAACATTGTATTGCAGCAAGTGTCACCTAAAATGTCTAAAGTAGACTCCAAATCATATGAATAATGGGTGAGTCTTTCAAGTGTTATGGAGTAACCATGATTGATCCATCTGCCCCTGCTGTAAAGCCCCCCAGCTGTAAAGCTGTGCCTTCTGCACTTCAGCCTCCACACTGTTAGCCATCCACTCCCAGCACACACCACAAATCACTGCTCCTGACTCATTCTGAAGAGCTGCCTGGGAGAGGGCACGGAGCTGACACAATGTCCATGCCTTCCTGGCCAGGCTGCAGGTGGAGCTGGAAGCCCAGCCCGATGTGGGGATTGTCTGGCACTTCCCTCGAAGGGCTGTTGACAATTGCCTGTAGCTTTGCCAAACTTTAACTGTCGGAGCTGAAATTTTCCACGTCGTGTGTCTGCCTGCAGCTGATTTCCTTTTCTTTGAAAGTTCAAATAGAAAGATTTGGCTGCCTGAAAAAATAAGGTAGGGAGAAATAAATTGGTTTGGTCATGTTATAAGTGCTTGCAAATAGTTTGCTAGAGAACTTGCACACTTGCATACTTCGAAGCAAGCATGTGAAATTTGGCCAGGACTTAGTCCTGTGGAAGACAGATGCCTTTTGCTATCTCTGCAAAAGTTGCGTAATCCTGCCAAATCAGAATACTTTCAGAAGGATCAGTTTGCACATTCTAAGAGTTTCAGGAAAACACAGGTAGGCTTTTGAAAGGAAAATACCATTTCCTAAGTAGTTTGCTGGATATTCTATATATGGAGTTTTCCAAAAGACAGCCTCATAAAGACGTCTTCCATCAGGAAAAAAGTGAATGCTCAGAATTGCTTAGCAGCCAAGATCACAAGAAACCCCAAGTGTACTTAAAGGGCACCTGATAAGATCAGTGAAAAAATACCCATTACTGCCTCTTGCACATCATGTAAATCTGTCTGCACTTGCCTTTCACACTTTTAATTGAAACCATAAAGGGGTGGGGGGAGCATTTGAGCAGATTAGCTAATTGATTGATTATTTACAAGGAATCAAAATTAGAGGGACAATGAAGTCTTTTTAGAGAGGCGTCAAGGCAAATTATATGATTATCAAGTTACCCATATGCACAGTTTGCTGTGCACAAGGCTGCAGCATCCGTTTGCACACAGACCATGCACCAGGGGTTTCCCTAGCACATGTTAAGAGAATATAACGTGCCTTTCTCAAAACCACAAAAGCAATGGCATTGTGCATTAAGAATGAGATATTTAAGTCTGGCAGCAAGCGCTCCTCTGCCTCGTGGATGCCAGCAGAGGTTTCTGTGCAGTATTGACCATGGCTTTGCTGAATGCTCTGGGGCCAAATCCCTCTTCTGCTTATTCCTGGGCCAGAGACAGGCTCATGAAGAATGTGTGTTAATGTGCACCATATTCTCAGCCATCTGTTGACCCCATCTGACTTGCTCTTGCCTGTGCCTGTGGGGTTGCTCTCTGGGGAGAGCCAGCAAAGGTCAGGAGGGCACCCAAGCCTTGTTGTAAGCTGCCGAGTGACAGTACCATCTGTAAGACTTTCTTCCTCTGCTTCTGTTCCAAATCTGCCTTTTTGAGGGCGGTGGACAAGTATTTTGATATAATTAGCTAATCCTGAAAAAGCCAGCCCCATCCCTGACAGCCAGCAGTCCCGTCCTGGCTGGAGCTGACCCGCCAAAGGGAGGGACCTGCAAGTTCATTCTGGTTGTGCTGCTTGCTGACAGCCCTCGAAGCCCATGGGGATAGCTTGGCCAGAAGTGATTCCTTGCAATGAATGGTGTGATTTGAGCCAAGTGTTCTGAGACTATCTTTTTTTTTTTTCTTTTTTTTTTTTAAATATTCATGTATTCAGTACTTTTGTCTGGGCATGGACAGCCTACCATTTTGGCATTTTGAAATTTAAGCACCTTCCTTAGTAGCAAAAGGCAAGCTCTCAAACGTTTCCCCTGGTGACATTCACTCTTGGATGTCTGTTACAATCTTGGCAAGCAAAGATGATGGATCAAGCACAGAACCTGGCCTCCTCTCCAACTTGCCTTGATTTCTTATCTCTGAAGCTGGATTATTTTGCACAGATCTTGCTGTTTCATAGTTTTCACGGTCCTATTTCATTTACTGCCATCCTGGGGACACATGAGCCCAGTGTAAAATGTCATCACAATGTTTGAGAGTGGTTTTGAGAGTCTGTTCTGCACATACTAAAAACTGTGTCAATACATAGTCAGGCTTTTGAAAGTGGTGTTTATAGCACCATAATGACTCTGTATCTAGGTCCTGAATCAGAACAGGGTGTGGGCCCTTTACAATGCGAATACAATAACATGTATTAAATAACATTGAGAACTTACTGCCAGTGCATAGTAGCCAATTTTCCAGTGTTAATACCTGAGAACAACAAATCATGAGTGAGGCTGGCCAGGCTGGTGGCCTTGGGCCAGCTTTTCCCCAAGCCAGTCTGTCAAGTCAGCCTGGCTCAAGGTGGGCTCAGTGCTCGGTGGGGCTGAGCTTTGCAGCCAGCAGCAGCACCCTGTCCTTGCCCCTGCAAAGGCAGGAACCCTGCCTGGGCTGCCCCTGACCCCTCCCCAGGCTGCCCTTGGATGGCTGGGTGAGGGAGCCAGACTTTAGAGACCCTGTTGTGAAAGTGTTGATCTAGATCCCCAGGAAATCCTGTTAAGCAACAACAGAAGTGCCTGGGGCAGGGGGAAAAAAATAAAAATCTGTCTGCTTTGAGCTGTGGCCCTTTCATTTGCATGCAACATATGTCCTCTTCTTTTTTGTGTCAAAATAACCCTGCCCCAGTTGCCTCAAGCAAAGAGATTAGATCTGGGGAGGAGGCTTGCACCAGGACAACTTTTAACACAACAAGGAAATTCTGAAAGAGTAAAGATAATTAAAAACAAGAGATGAAAGCTAGCTCAGTCAGCTTGCTTGACACAGCCAAGTATCTCCCAATATTTCAAGAAACCTCTCAGTATCCAGAACTGTCCATCATCCACCCTGTTTTCCCCTGCCAGCACGATCTGGCATTTTAAAATTAAAATTGTTGTGCTTGTCCTGCTGACTCATATGTTGTGCATCTCTCTTCTGTCCAGATTTGGGATGAAATCTTGGCCCTGTGCTGTAAGCCTGTGTTATGCAGGAGGTCAGAGCAGTTAATCAAAATGGATCATTCTAGCTTTATAGCATAAAAGTCAGTTAAGTCATTGGCAGAACTCCTGCTGATGCCTATAAATGTGGAATTCAAACTATATAACCCCAAGACATCCAAATGGCTGGCTGTAAGACTCTGAGCCCAGCTCTTCTGTTTAGAACTCCAGAGCCTCTCTGCTTATTTACTTTCCTTTTTTCACACACGTCCCATGGATTTGAACTGCTGAGATTTTTGAATGACAAAAGCAAAACCTTGTTTCTTAGGATTAAAATGTGGTTTCAATATATATATTTTTTAGCGGAAAATAATGACTTGAAAATACCTCTAATCCATTTCTTACCTTTTTCCTTGAGAATTTTTTTGTGCCATTGCAATAAAGCAAATTTATTTTTAATAGGATCGAGGGGAAAAATTCTAGGATCAGTTTGCACCATATTTCTGCCTACAGCTGAAATCTCAAATCTAACCTATAAACCCTTAAAAACAGTGAGGAGGAAAGGATCATTAATAACCTTAAAACTAGTTTTGAGACTCACCATAAGAACATTGTCTGTAAAGGCTGCGTGTTGGTTGCACTGACAGCCATAATAAGCAATAAAAATGAAGCATACTGTAAGGCTGAAACAAGCATGAAAGCCTAAAATGTGAATTTTGGAATGTTCCACAGTGATGTGGTTGACCAGCGCTGCTGTAGTCAGGGTTTCTGCATGAAGATATACCTGCTGTTTAGCACCTTGCCCCCTGCTTTGTCTGGAAGCTCTTGCTCCTGCTTTTCATTGGCCCCATTGCTGGGAAGTGCAGCTGGGGCTGCACCACAGGGGATGTGGTGGTTGATGGACCTGTGGGACACATTTTGCTGTACATAGGAAACTTAGCAGACCTGCAGTTTAGGTGAGTCCTAACCAGAATGAAAACTAGCCTTGGATCAAATGCACAGTTACCTTTGTGTCTTCTCAGGGGGCTGAGAGCTCTCCATGGGGCAGAGAAAGCTGGAGTAAGTTATGCAAACGCTATTGTGTGAGACTTGTGTAAGGGCTAAATCATTTTAGCCTCTGGGCTAAATTGTTTGATTGGATGGAAACCATTTAAGATGAGACTGGGGTTTTTTTTCCTTGAAATAGTTTATTCCCTGACCACATTTTAAGTAGCTAGAATGTTTTGCTTGGTGGAGTGTATGACTGTGGGGGGTAGAGAGCAAGGGAAAGGGAATTGGGATTCATTTTTGTGGATATCCCAAAATAACCCAAATGAAGACAATCCAACCTGAAATGTAAGAATTCCCAGAGGCTGCTTGGTCACAGGATATATTTCCACATTGTATTAAAGCAATTCCCTGAACTGGAGAAGACAGAGGCAGTACTGGCTGACTTGTAGTTTTACTGCCCAATTGTTTATTAGCAATCCTGCTGTGCAAAAGCATTGAAGAAATGGAAGTTATTCAGAGGCGACTCTGAGCCAGACTTGATTGTTAGCAGCTTTAGGGATTTGGCTATTAGCTGGTGCGTTCTGTGGTAATGGAATATTGTAAAAATGTTTATATAAAAAAGTGCAAATGTCAAGGCAGTGTGTATGTGAATAACTCTTCATACAGTAATAGTTCTTAGAAGCAAAATTTACCAGAAGTATAACAGTAAAAAAAAAAAAAAAAAAAAAAGTTACTCTGACAGATTTGGTTAGTCTTTAATTTACTTTGCTGTAAAACCAGGTCCTTTACCCTAGCCTGCACACTGGGCCCAAATTATAGAGTTTGGAACCCCAGAACTGTCTGACCTGACTACTGATGATCAAGTCAATTCTTTTTATTACTGCCATGAGGTTTGCAGTGGGCTGCAGGGTTGTGCATTGAAAGTACATCAGTGCTTTTAGGGTGAACTGGTGTTTTAGGTCGATCGGTAGGAGATAAATTGGAGCTTTCAGCACCCACTAAAGAGATGGAGGTAATTTTTTTCCTCTTTTTCATCAGCAATTTGCACAGCCATTTCCAGTAATGGGGATAGGGCACATCACAGTTTGGGGGCCAAGGATGACTTCAGCAGCAGAGCACGAATGTGGAACCCTTCATCTCCAACACGGCAACTCGCAGCTGCACCTGACTGCTCTGCTGCTCCTGTCCCCCAAAACTGCCATCCTTTTTGGAAGCCACAGAAGTGTAAATTAATTAAAGCTATCATTACACAGTCAGCCAGTTGTATTCATCTCCAGCCTGTGCCTGGTAGGTTTCTGAATAAATGCCCACTCGTGCTGTCTCAGGGTCACTGTTCCTGCCTGTTTCCAGCCTGGGTAGCTGTGGTTGCGTCAGCTCATGCTCCAAGGTTATCTACCCAACCAGTAGGATTACAAGGGCAATATATTTCTTAATGAAAATGTTGATTCTGGAGTACAGTTATAGGGTCATTTACATTATTATGCACATAATCTCTTTCAAAGCAGGGGGTCTAGAATGACCTTTTAAGGTCCCTTTCTGTACTGCATTTCTATGATTCTATGAAGCCCTTGCTGAAAACAAATAAATGTTATCAACATTCCTATAAATTATTCATTTTTTAAATCCACTGGTCATTATAAGATGATTGGCATAAGTAATAATCTGTGTTAGGGATGCGAAGGAGAGCAAAACAATAAAAAGCCTCCTTGATGTTCTGCTGCTGTTTGTCATCCTTTTGGGAGAAAGAGGGGTCTGACAGCCCTCCAGCTTTGCCCTCAGAGGACCTGGGCACCAGGCCCTGCACTTCCACTGCTTCTTTTGTGGTCTTGACAAGTCATTAGGGAAAGACTGAAGCAGTGTTTTCAAAGCATCTTAGCTGCACTTCAGCTGGCTGCCCTGCTGCTCCCATCCCCCAGACTGCCTGGCCTGGCAGACTGCATTAATCAAAACTGTCCGGAGACATTCAGCCACTTGTATCCATCTCCAGCCTGTCCTGCTTCTGTTTGGCCCACAAGCAGTTTTTAAACGTGCTTCTTGCCTGTCTTTTGATTTTTCCAGGTTTCTGAAAGACCTTTGCTTTGCATTTCTCTTTTCGAACACCGATTGTAAAAAATAGATATTCGGTGTGTAAACACTGTGCCCCAAAATCAGCTTTCTTCTCCTTCTGCTCACTCTCATCTTCCAGTGGAGCTGCTTGCAAGTGGCTCAAACTCATCTGACCAGACACCCAGGGCTGCAGCTTCATTGTGCTGTGCCAGGTCAGTGGAGTCACCACAAATACCGGGCTCCTCACACCCCTGACCAAACTGTTGCAAAGCACAGAACAAGAAATAAAGCTGCTCGTGCTCATTTGGCTGCAATAAATGGGTTTCAACCATAAGTCTTTGGTTTCCTCTGCAGACACTTTCAAACACTGTGCCTGTAGTTATTATTTTTAATCCCTATGAACTCACAGCATGGGCTGGATGTTGGTGACCGTGGTGGTGTGGGTTACACAGCTCCTCGAAATGTTGATTTTGAATCTCACTTTACCAAGTGTTGCTGGTGGGCTCAGATACGTACAATTAGCTCACTTAAAATGATGCCTCCGGTGTGCTAAGACACTTAAAATTAGGACCAGAAGTTAGGCAGTTAATCTGTAAAGCTCAATAAAGCCCCCTGTTTCATCCAAGGGTTGTCAGAAAATTCGTTCCACATCTGTACAGAAAAAAAGCGAGGTGTAAACTGCCAAGAACCATTTTAATGATGGCTGGAGAAAAAAGCAGCCAGATGGCAGGCTCTGCTGTGGCTGCGGTTGGTATTTAACTGCTTTTTTATTGGAAAAATATGGGGTGAAAAATTGTGTGGGACTCATTAGGCAGCCTGCTGCGATTCTGATCAGCTTGCCAATCTGTTCAGTGTGGCAAAGATCCAAACAGCCATAAATTTTTAGCAGAGGCTTATAATCTATGACTTGGAGCTTGTTAAACCTTCTCTGCTCCCCCCACTTTTGTACACTCCTTGGTTTTGGTTTTTTTTTTTTCCTTTTTTATTTTTTAATAAAAGCTTCAGGGCTCAAGCTGTGCTGGGAAAAAAAAAAGCGGGGGGGAATCAAATCTCTCACAAAAAAGCTCCAGTGAATAGCACATCTCTTTGCTCCTTCTCAAAGTAAGAGCCCATAACACAAGTTTAATTTTCCTGATCCTGCATATTAACTAAAAAACTGGGTGTGCAGCAACATCTAAAGCAAGAGAGTGAGTGGTGTTGTCTTTCCACTGGCATAGAGGGGCAGAGGAAATCCTCCTGCCCCTCCTTTGTCATCTTCAGGGGCAGGAAGGCTGTCGGAGGAGAGGGCTGTTTTTGCAGGCAGGCAGCTCCACGGTGTTTTACCTTTTTCCTGAAACAATCCCAAAGTGAAGAATATGCAAATTTCAGGATTTCATAGCTTGGAGCAAAGTGTTAGGATCACAGCACGGCTGGCGCTCAGGGGAGACGGTAAACTGCTGGCAGGGTTTTAATTTTCCGTCGGAGTGGTGTCTGGATACCGGAGGATTCACAAAGGATCCTAAGAGGAAACTTAAAGCTTCCTTTTTCTTAATATTTGCATATTACAGAAATCAATTTCAGACAAAGGAAAAAGAGGTTTTAGAGGCTGCTGTGACATGTTTCCAAGTAACATACACAGAGCTATTGATCTGGCCACTTTTACGGAGATGGAAAATAAGCAGCCAGCACTCCTTCATGGGAGTATAAATATTGGTTTTGAAAGATTTATGGAAGCAAGAGGCCAGCAGTGGTCTATATGGTCTCTAGTATATCTACTGTTAAAAACACTGAAGTATTTCTCAGAAATTGCCCCAATAAGTGAAATAAAATTATAAGCTATGGAGTTTTGATGCTTAATGGAAGCACTGCCCTACTGAAATATTTTTATAATGATAACACTGAACTCACACGTGCATTTATATCTGGGCATGCATGCTGCACGTATGCTGTAGGTTCAAGGTTATTTCAAGGAAATGTTTTAAACAGAGCAGTGAGCCAGTTAAAAAAGATGTGTATGCAAATAGATCAGTGTGCACAATTGCTGTCACAAGCAGCTAAACCAGAGTCCTTCTTGCTTGGACAAGGCAAAGGTGTTAACTTGACTCCTGCAGAAAGTGAGCAGCTGATTAACTTGGATTTTTCGTGCAATTTTAAATATGGCAGGAGCGTTAAAATGAGCATCTGTACAGCCCTAGTGTCAAGGATTGAGATTTCTTTTTATTTGAACTAGCATTTCCAGTAGCACGTCTCTTCTCATTATATTTTGGGACAACAGTGCAACAGAAATAGAGAAGAGCTAGCAGACTTCTTGCAAATGCTACTGGATTTGTTTTAATGCTGGCCAAGCCTTCTCTAGCCAACTGTCTGCACCAAAATCAGAGCCCACATGGATGGATGTTCTCCTGATTTGTCCAAGTTTACACGTACCTATTTCCCTCACCTTCTACTGAACACGATGGCATTTCTTGCTACTAGTTGATTTCTTCTATCTGTTGTCTTTGTCTAGAGTACACATGTAAATAGGGAAGATAAAAGGTGAGTTCTTTCTTTCACAGAATTTATTATAAAAACAAGAAAAGCACACTATGAAAAAGCCTAGGGATGTTGTCTCATATTTGCTATAAACATAATACAATCAGAAAGTCTGTGTTGTGAAAAGAGGATAAATGAGCAGATAGCAGTAAGAAAATGCAAGGGTGCAGTGATCTACTTGCAGTCTTCCTCCTTTTTTGTGTTCTGCCAGTGGGAATATTTGTATATTCCTGTTCAAAGAAAAACTGTCTGTTTTCTTCCTAAAGTAATAATTTATGATGCACGAAGGACACTTTTTATTCATATTGACTTGTCTGTGTTTAGAGAAAGTTGTGTTTTTCCTTCTCCTCCTGCAGGACTTAGGGGTTTTGGGCTCGGGCTGGTTGTGGGTTTTTTGGGATATTTCTGCCACTTGGAGTGGGTTTTCTTTAAACAAAAAGTTGAATCACGCCTCTGTCTTCCCAGCTGGCCTCAGACTTGCAAAGACAGCCAATTTTTCTTCACTTCCAGGAAACTGGTTTATTCCTTCCCCTCCCCACCTCGACATATACACATTCACAGCACAGCTCCTGCCCATGGAAAGCCTCCCTCACCCTGCAGCACACAGCATCTCCTGAAGGTGTTGAGAGGACTTTACTCTGCCTCGCCGCCTTCTTGTTTCTCTTTATGCCTGTCTGCGGGGTGTGTAGCCATGAAAACAGCCTTATCACAGCCTGTCTAGCAATAAGATCCATGAATACTTTGGCTGTTCCCCAGGATGGTGAGAGCACAGCATGCCTGTCACTCACGGCAGAGCGGCAGGGTGACAGCCGAGTCGCTGAATTTTATTTGGTGTGGGAGGAGGCTGAAGAGGGACTACTGGAGTGTCACCAAATCTTATAATTCTGCTGCAAAATGTATCCTTAAAGGCACAGCTCCTGGAAATCTGCAAAATAAGGAATTTCGGCTTTGCTACAAAAAATGAATTAACCCATGCAGCCACCAAGGAGACTTGGCAATAGGAGTGACCCCACTGCAAAGTCAATGAGCAAATAGAAGGAATGCTCACTGTATTTATTTAATTAGGTTTTCATCTTCCAAGTTTGAAGCCAATCTTCTGATTTGTTGGGAGAAAGGGAGGAAGGCAAATGGGCAAAGATTGATTTGAGTTCTCTACCCTTTGGTGGTTCATTGGAAACAAGAATTGCCAACATGCCTCTGGTAGTTCCTACTGGGAAGAGCTTTTCCTCCTTGTTTTGAAAAAGTAAAAAAATGAATGAGGATAGGATCTTCTCACACACCACTAATCTTGCTTCTGTCTCCAGAGGCTTCCATCAAAGGCCAGCTGTGGTTTTGGGAGGTGAATGCTGCATATGGGGTGGATCCAGCCTCTTCTCACAGCCGCTTTTCTTGTCACATAAACATCACGTAGAGACTGAACTCAATTTATGTCAGTAACCTAGAAAGGAAGGACCAAGGTCCCCAAAAGTTTTTTCTTATTGCACAGTACAAAGCCTCACATCCTCCTGGCCAGGCTCTTCAGCACAGGGCAGTGTGGGAGGTGATGCCCTCAGAGCTGCTGCGATCAGGGCAGGAGGCTCCCGAGCTCTGTGCTGGGAATGGGCAGCAATGCCAGCTCAGAACAGGTCCCAGCTGGGCACAGCCATGTTCCAGACCAGGTGCTCACCACCATCACCTGCTGCATGTGCTGTGGGTGAGCAGAGCAGCATCTCCAGGACTAGCCTTGGGTTAACAAGTGGACAGGAAAGATCTCTCTGGAGCTGCTATTATTTAACATACAGCATGATTCCAGCTGGCTGTATTTAGTGAGTGTTATTTTTTTCCTGTGCATCAGCAATGTACAGAAAATGTTGTTTGCCTTATTTTAAATGCCATGTTTCTATACACAGCAGCTTTGTGGGGGTAAAAGAACCCTCACCAAAGCTGGGGTCGGCAGTCCCTTCCCTGTGCCACCTGCATGAGCAAGCTGCTGTAGCGGCCTCACTTTATAAGATGCTCTTTTAAATAAATAAAGACAACTCCCAGCAGGTACTAGCCCTTTACTTGCTAATAACACTCAAGTCCTTTTGGCTCTCCAAAACATCCCTTAAGAGAGGGGATTCTGCATTAAGCAACTTGTTCTGTCAGGAGCGATTCGCTCTGCGACAGGTCTGGCCCGCGGAAGAGACGGTCGTCATCTGTGCAGCCTCTGCCTGGGGAGGAGGAGACACAATAAATGAAACAGATTAGTCATCTACAGGAGGACTTGATCGTCTGTCTTCCCAGATCTCTACGCTTCCAGTGGAAGATCTAATTTTTCAATAAAGATAATTCAATTAGGAGGTTTTAATTAGGGAGTTGAAGCTGATTCCCCCCCACACTCCTTCCTGTAGCTGGCAGCCTCTGCGCGGGAGCATCCGTGCCCCTCCATCCACGCTTCTCTTTTATTTATTTTTTTCAATTCCTAATCATCCTGGTGGAAGAAAGCAGGGAAGGGGGAAAGATGATGAAGGGAGAACAGGGACATAAAAAAACCCTAAAATAAAAAAAGACCCACAGCATGTTGTGTCATTAAAAAGTGCCTTGTATTACCCGGGAGCTTCTCCATCTGCTTTCGGTGGGCATCCCAGGAGGACTTGGCGATTATGAAGGAATTCTCGGAGGCCATTACTGGGAAGAGGAAAAAAGGCTTGCTGCAGACAGCTTAATGGACTAATTTGTAACTGTGAGAGCAGGAGAAATGAGTTGTTGGCCACGTTTTAATTTGACAGCGAGTGGCAGAACGAATGCGAAATGTGATGAGTGAGCAGGCGCGCTCCTTTTCGCAGTGCACTTTGCAGGGGCCCCTTGGCTTTCCCCTGGGGGCTGTCACTATTATTTTTTGCCTTCCCCATCCAAGCGAGGATGGTGGGGGCAAATTGGTGGGAGGTGCAAGGGGTGAGGACAGTTTGGAGGAGGGGAAGCGTGATCAAGCAAACAAGGCTCAGGATCCAATTTTATGCCAGCGTGAGGAAGACAGGAGGGGACAGCTAAAGAAATTACCAGCATGTCTTAATTCTTTGTGTGATAAATGGAAGGAATGTGCCTTACGAAGAGCATTTTCTTTGTACATAATGACTTTGTTGTCATCTGACGTATGTGCAGCCCTGCCTTTAGTGATCCATGTGTCCAAAGGTGATGACCTGCCAAAGCAAAACTTGGTGGTCTTACCAGGAGAAACTGGAGCTCCTAATTAGGCTCATAAAGCTGATGTGCAGTTGTTGACTTACCCAGAATTTGTGTCCTTGCTACAGCCACTCAGAGGCCCTTACCCTCCAGTGCTTCCCCACCTCCCAGGGACCCCCTCACCGCTGTGACACTGCCCAGTCCTACCTGTGCCCTTTGGGGCATGGCATTAATTCAGGTAATGTCTGACATGGAGCCAGGAACGTGTGGCAATTGCCACCCCTGCTTGCTGCCCCCATGACAAGCCCTGATTGTGGTCTGATGGGCAGCTTCAGCACCCAGCAGCCTCCCCTTGCCCTCAGGTGCCTCTGGGCACATCTCTCACCCTTTGGACTGAGGCTTCTGCCTGAGGGCAAAGGCAGAGCATTGCCTTCCCTGCGTCGGAGGCCTCTGTTCCACACTGACATTTTGTCAGATCCGTTGTTCTTTAGTTTGTGATGTTTAAAAATCAATGCTTCCCCACCCAGAGGCTATAGCAGAGCAGCTTGTATGAACTGAGAGATAAATAAGCATGGTTCTGTCCATGCTACCTTCTTGGCAGCCAATGCTCACCAGAGCTCCCCGTCATATACTGTATTTTTTCTATTACATGTTCTTTACTGAAACTCATATAAGGGAAAGAAATTCCAATTGGCTGCTGTGTTTTCCAGTGGGCTCTCTTCAGCGACCTGTTATGAAGGTGTTTGATTTAAAAAATACTAATTCTGCCAGAAAACACACATGGATTGCTAATAAAATTAATTTATATATATGAGCTGAATGTTTATGGTTCTCTTCCCATGCTGCACGGTCAAGGTATGATGATATAAATTGCATGAGAGTTTCTTGCGGGACAGCAGGCAGATATCATCAACCCTTGATGGGTTCTTGGAGTTTCCAGTTCCCTCTCCTGGACTGCTGTTCCTCACAACAATGTGCTGTGTCAAGGGCTCCCCTATGGGCTGGGGGATCCACTGCATGGCCCCTCTGTGTCATGTCCACCTTTAAGTGCCTGTAAAACCTAATAGGAGACATAAATATTCCTCAGAGCTTTTACTAAGCACCTAGAAGGAATTTGACATTGCTTGAGTTGGATTACAAGAATTTATTTCTATTACTGCTGATGGCAGGTATACAATATCCAACTCGCCTTCATTTTTTAAATGTTTCTTTAAAGATAGATTGACCTTGTTTGAAATCTTCATCTTATTCACCTTAATTATGTGTAGCTCTGGACTTTTAAGTGGGGTGGGAGAAAATCTAAGAACACAGAAGCCCACACTTGGTCATGGCACAGAGAGAAGATGACAAAGGAGACTATTCTTACAGTACAAACGTTGGCTTTGTGCCTCCTTAACTCATTAAGCCTCAGCTCTTGTTTGGTGTTTTGATAGAGGGTGACGGGCAAAGGACCTTTTCAGTGCTTGTTTTCATCTCACCTACTTGCCTGTTTCATCTCTATCTCTGGACATGGATCTCCAGAAGAGAAGGCATTGGGATTTCTTCAAGCTGTCACCCAGCCTCAGGATGTGATCAGTCTAGGGCAGCAAGGAAACTAAATATAAGGAAGATAGAGTGTGTATGGCTGTATTTATCAAGAAGACAAAGTGAATGAAATCCATGTTGCCTCCAGGACTTCTGTTCACACCTCAACCTGTCCCCTTTGAATCTAGAAACATGGCCCTCTGGTTTCAATCCTGCATGCACAGGCAGATGAATGGAAACTAAAATTCCTAGATAGCAGCAGCCAAGACGTTCATTTACAACAAACATGATCTTATATGTGGGATTCCCACTCCCACTGGGCTGTGAGTCCACTGTAAGCAGACCTGGAGAGCTGGGGGTAGGGAATCTGTAGGCTGTCTCATTCCCAGGTAAAATCTTCCTTTTAAGGCTCGTGTAAACTTTTGGGGGTCCCGTGCCCTGGGTCTGTGGCACCCCAAAAAGCAGAGCTGGAGTTCGGTGGCTGTGTGAATTCCTGCTTTGCAGCAGCTTCCCTTCCCAAGGCAGCAGGGCTCCCGCTGCTGCCGTGGCCGCTCGCCCCCCTTTTACCTTCCAGCTCACTGCGTCTGTTCCTGGAGGCCCCGGGAGGCTTTAACAACCACTAGATTGTTAGTGACAGTCAGACACTTTAACACTTAAAGTAGAAGGTTTGATTTAATCGCAAGGCTGTCATTTATTATTTGTCTGCTGTGTTCCGCCGGGGCGCCCGCTGATCAACTGCCTGCTCCCAGGAGGGCTTTTTTTTTTTTTTGCCTTTTTTTTTTTTTTTTTTTTTTTTTTTTTGTTATGTCTAAATCCTCAATACAAATTGCAGCGCTCCTAGATCTCCCAGCGGGACCCATTACCGCCTGTGGGGCATTAAGGATCATTAATAGTGCTGTCAGCAAGCTAGCCAGTTGGTTAGCTTCTCATAAATAGGAAATTAATCCATCTACTTCATTAATAATGCCGAGTGTAGCTATTTTGTTGCACTTGATGTAAGGGGCCCTGTGTTTGTCTGTAATGCGATAAGACAGGACTCCAAATTAGCATTGAATGTCTGATACAAGAGTGCAGACTCAATTACTTAGTGGAAAGGTTTTTGTTTTGGTTGGGATTTTTTTGTGGTTTGTTGTTGTTTTTTTTTTCCCCCAAACCTCTTTAAAGTTCTTGAGCAGAAATGAAAAATAAAAACAACAACACTGATTTGCTCTATTATTTGATTTTACAGGTTCTGTTTCCATTGCTTGTTTGTGTTTTTAGGAGTAAATTGTTGGGGAGGGAAACCAGTGAGTGAGAAATGGGGCCACACCTGGCAGGAAAAGCAAAATGCATTAATTAAAGACAGAGCTAACTAGCTGCGCTCATCAAGCCTTCTGCACTGAGGGCTTGGGGAGGGGGGTTT
This sequence comes from Passer montanus, assembly GCF_014805655.1. NCBI lineage: Eukaryota > Metazoa > Chordata > Aves > Passeriformes > Passeridae > Passer > Passer montanus. The sequence continues at coordinate 2,149,707 of NW_024370263.1, read as the reverse complement.
GCTTTTTACTTGTGTCTCTAGTTCAGGAATCATTACTCCACTGATGGATATTATATTTCACTTTGGAGGAGGAGGAGAGGAGGAGCAGTAATAGAGCAGGTTAAAGGAGAAAATGATCCATGGTAAGAGTCGTCCAGCTTTTTATGAGAAAATCATTTGCCTACCCAGCAAACGCAGAGTCCCTGATGGGTGGTATTGGAACCACTTAGAGGATATGAAGAATTCAGAGTACATTTATCTATTGCATTTCTAATTAGTTTTACTTAATAATATCCAAGCACCAGGAACAAAATAGAGAGTTGCATGGCAATTATCCATACAAGTACTTCATCCTATGCTTCTGTACTGTTCGGATCTTCCTGCATTTCCTTCCTTCCTATAACTTTCTCATCAGTGCATGGGAAAATACAAGTAATTTTTCAGCCCTAATTATTAAAGAAAAGCTTTTCAACAGGGGAATGGTTTCCCTCTTGCCCTGGAAAGACTGTACATTTGCCTTTTTGTACTTCAGCCTTGTGAGTTTGTTTTCAGCCAAACAAAAAATTCAGCTCGGATGACTGGCTCTCACTAGAGCTGGAGTTGCAGTATGGGGAACCACTCAGTTTCATGGGAATTTTATCCAAAGCTTTGGGGAAACTTTGCTGGCAGTCTCCTTTGTGATACTTGAAGAAATTGCTTTCACTGGCTTTTGAGCAATATGCTGTTAAGTAGCATGTAGAGGAGGGATTATAAACATGTAACCATATCAGGTCCCTGCCTCTGTCTGGGGCTCCACTGCACTGCCACAACATAAATAACAATCATTATAACTAATTACTGTTTGGGCATTGGGGAGGGAAAGCACTTGTATTTATTTTTATAATGGGAGGCAAATAAATTTCTGAAATATCAAGAGGAGGGAGGAAAGAGCTTCTATAAAGTGATGTGATAAATAGATTTGGAAACATTCCAGTTCTCAGAAGCCAGTAGTCTGGAATGGATATTTTCTGTTTACAAACTCTTCAAACCATGTGAGCTGTGCTGTATTTATTTACATTAGTTTTGCAGCAGAAATGCATTTTCCAAAAGTGGCATGTGAACAAAGAGGTACAGTACCACAGCAGGGATGATCCTAGAAGGAAAAGATGTAGAGAATTTCCATAGCAGGCAATGGAGAAGTTTGCATTTTTTGTGCTAGATGCACATTGCACAATGGTGCCATCTGAGAAATAGCCCAGAAATGCAAAATATACAAAGAAATACAGAAAGCATAGACCCTCTCTCTAAAAATGCCACTATGGGCACCTTCAAACTTTACAAATATTCATTGTCCAAATTCCAGCGATGGTTCTGGATTTCACAATTGCCCTCTAGGACAAGCAAGAGCAAAGCGATAAGCCCAAACAACTTTGAATGTAGATTTGCACTGTAGGGGGAAGGAGGAAGTGTTGGAAATTCATATATAGGAACTGTACAGATTGACTCAATTTCCAAAGCATAATATTTTTTTAGACTGCTGCTTTCTCCTGTTAGGCACTGTTTTGTGGTGTACAGTGAAGTGAGTGGCAATCACAGCAAGCTGTCTGTCTCCACGTACCCTCACCTATGTATTATTAGCAGCCGTGGTGCCGAGAATCCAGTGGCCGTAAAAAGCCCAGCTGCAGCCAAAATCCTAATGCACTTCCAATTCCCAGTGCATTAAGCTTGGAAGAGTCTGTTGTGTATTATCCCAGGCTCTGTCCAGTTTCTCTAGAGGTTTTCTGGTGCTAAAATCTTTGCAAGCATTTTTGTCAAATGCTTAATGCTTTAAAACTTAACCTCATTACACTCCAGTCTATTTCTGTATTGAAGGAGAAGGGAGCATGGGAAGGATCTTTTCCCTGAAATTAAAAAGTCCAGCCAACATAAGTTAGATGCTTTGGACGTTCTTTTATTGTAAACTACAGGAAAGGACTTTGGCAATGTGTTGAAATTGTTAGATTAAAGCTTTCTCCTCCATCACGCCCCATTCTGCCATTAAAGACCAATGCTGCTGTAAACAATTTATGGCTTTCTTAAAGGAAGTCAGATAATCCTGGCTGATTTGTGGCCATTCCTTTATTGCCTTGCCAAACTCTGCTTTGTCATTTCTGGTTGGAGGAGAAAGCACACGCAGCCACATATGTGCAAGTTTCTGACTTCATTTTGAATGTTATGAGAGAGTGAGCAGATGTGTCTTCGGAAAAAAAAAAAAAGTAGAAGAAAAAATCCTAGAGGAAAAGAAGAATAATTTCTCTAGTAATTATGTTTTTTAAGAAATATGGGGTGTAAAATATACCATTACTGATTTTACAATCACTTGGCCAGTCAGGCAGGCGAGCTGGCTGACCCAGCCTAGCAGAGAGCACCACTCCACATTAGTGTCAAAATGGATGTTTAGTCGTGTGCAGCCATGGTGAAATTGGAAGTGGAAAGGAGCCAATGCTTCTTTCAGTGAGAGGGGAATAAGAAACCCTCCCTCTTGTTTTACAAATCTCTCCAGGGATGATGAAAATGGCTCTCTTCAACATCCATCTCGTCCTTAGTTCTAGATCAACACACGTGGTAGGAAAATGTGTAGATATGTCATGGCTTCAGAGAGACTGTGAAAATAAAAGGGGAACATTTTTCCCCTCTACAGCCCTCCTCTTCCTTGCATTGTGAATAATTACGTTACCAATTAGTGAATATTTATTGTTATAAGCAGAGCTTGTAGTTGAGCATATAATGATGGTGGCTGGCACGTTTCTCTAGATGCGCTTTGCGGTAGCAGGTGTGCACTGCCTGTGTCTGTCTGGTCTGGAGTGTGGATACACCCTGGATGGAGATTGAACTACTTACATTTTAGGATGGCATAGGTGTCTCAACAAAGAATGTAGTGAAAAGCAAGAACTGACAACAAACAAAAAGAGATTGATTTTTAGACCTGTCCTCTAAAATACCCGGCGCTAAGATTGTTAAGCACTCGATTCTGCTGTGACCACTGGAGGGATTGCAAGTGCCCAGCTCCTCTCCAAGCTGGGCCAGAGAGGTTTCAAGAAGTATATCCAGAAATTCAGGGTTACTGGACTACTGTGCCATTTTTATTCTTAGAAATTGTGATTCTGAGAGTTGTGTCCAGAGCCATATGGAGAGACTTTGATGGAACCAGACTTTCCACTTCCTGGAGTCTACACTCTTCAAACTTTCTAAAAAGCAAGAATGTTGAGTCTTTTACCATAATGGTGAATTGCTTCATGAAATCTGAATCTGAAAGTATTTTGAAAAGCTGGTAGTGAGGAGATTCTGATTTATATTGCTCAGAAATGGCTGCAGTGGAGAAGGCCTGCACTGGTTTTAGTGCCACAAAGCTGCTACAGAGTTTTCAGATACCAACTTCATTTCTCTTTCCTTCTGTCCAGTCCAACTGTGCATGAAGCAGCAGACTAGACTGGAGGTAAATGATGTAAAACATCATTTGGCAAACTGTTAAGATCTCTCCTCAACGGAACATAATCCATGTTTGTGGTGGGGTTGAGCTGATTATGTTTTGAAACAGCATTCGATGCAGAACAAAGTATTGCCACAGCAATCATTTCCAACATCCAGCTCTAACAATAAGTCATCCCCAGATCCCTACCACAGAGGGCCAGGCTCTTTGTTTACAGTCAAAAAGAGAATTGTGAGACTGCAGCCCTGCTTGGCTTAAGCAAGAGCTGTGGCATCTCACCAGTGTTGTATTAATAAGAAAACTGCTAAGACCCTCCATGGACGGGTCGTGTCTCCAGCCTGCCATGACATCTCTCCTGACAGACTTTGTCTGAGTGGGGCTTCTCCTTGGAGAGGATCAGCAGAAGGGAATCTGCTCCTGAGGAAGCAGCACCTGGGGAGGGAGAGCTGTGCTGAGCTCTGCCACATCTCAGCACTCGCTGTGAACACACACTTGGAGGTGGTTCCTTTCTCCAGTTTCACTGCTGAATTGGAGTTGCAGGAGCCCAGGGCAATACAGCTGTAGTAACACTTCAGTTTTTTCAGAAAGTCATTGGTACGTGAACTAATCCTTTCAAAACACATGTAACATCTGTAGGTTCTTAACTACTTTCCTTATTAATACAACACTGGTGAATAAAGGGACAATGTTGTTGTAGATTATTAGTAATAAACATGTCACCCCTTGAAGTACATATACTTTATTAGCCTCTTCCTAGCCTGTGCTAGCCTTCCTAGCACAGCCCATTTTTCAACTGGTTATAATTTCTCCTACTTATTCTTTCCTTCATAAATTTTAGAAGACTTACTATGTGCATGCTTGCAGTAGTGAAAATAGCCTTTGAAGATATCTATGTGCCTTTTTTCAGCCCATTTTTGAAAACTACTTTATTTTGCGTTTAGGAGGAGTGATTTTGTTTTGTTTTGTTTTGTTTTTTTTTGTTAAGCAATGAGGACTTTTTGGGTTTTAAAGTCATAATCAATAGCAATTGCAGAGGAACCCAGAGAGCACTCTGGATTTGTAATGCCAGGAAAGCCTAAATAGGCTTTTGTGATATGATTCATTGATATCTGGTGATGGTTTAACTCAAATGATAAAGGGATTTTCCCTATCTCCCTGTGTTTCGGTGATGATGTTCCACTTCTTTGCTGGCTTGTATCTGCCAATTTCCACTACCCACAGAAAAGAGAAAAAGTAAATGAAACACCAACAAATAGGGGATTTTTCAACAATTTCTTTCAACTACCAGCTTCAGCAGTGGCTGTTAGATCTCTTTAAACAGAACAGTCTCCAGTAGGAGCACATAATAATAAGTGTTTGGTGTCTTCTTCAGCCTCTTGGAACAAAGTTGTTTCACCACTTCTTGCTTTCTGATGGTGTTTGTGTCCAGTGGTTGTTACTGAGCCCATTTCCCTGCATTTTGGGTTGCACCAATTGAACAATCCCACGCTGCCACTTCTTTATTGATACTCCGGATGCATCAAGCTCATAAAATTTAACTGGATGTGAAATGCTGCAATTAGGCTTCAGTAATATATGTGGTTTTAACACATAATCATCACTGGTTTAATCCTGTCCATTCCTGCTTTTTCATATCCCAGTGCTTGCTCCTGATCTTTGGAAATGTAGCTCCCTCTGCATGGGGTGGGAGCCATCCCCTCCAGAGCAAACCTGCTGCAGCTGGGTCAGGGCAAACCCCATCTGGCTAATTTATGAGCAGCACTAATGGGTCCTCGAGGGACCCCATCAGGAGCCTCATCCAGGATGCCGTGTCCATGACACAAACCTCCAGGGGAGGCTGGGGCTGGTTTTAGGAAGAACCTCAGGATGAGTGAGGGCATGGGGAACAGGAAAGCACAGGATATCTCTTGGGGATGGAAAAATTATCACCCCCAGAGCTACCGTTGTTCTGTCTCTCGTGATCTCTGAACAAACGTCCCTGCATCATCAGGTCAGAAATCTGCACAAATAAATTCGTGTGACATGTTTTTTCTCTCCTGTGTTTAATGGCTACCCAGTCAATAAATAATTATTAAGCAATGATAGAAGAGCTGCGCTCTCAGAAAATTCAAAATTTAGTTTCAGGAAAATGAATTCATCCAGGAAAAACACCTTTGTGCAATAAAGAGTTGAGAAAGTAAAATGAGATTGAGGGCTTTCTTTCCCCAGGCTTGGATATTGCTTTATCAATACAGTTCTGTCAATAAGCTGTGAACAAACGCAGACCTTGTCAGATTTACTAACTAATCACAGAAAAGTGTTGGCAGGGCTTAAAGGATTGAGTGACCAGACATAGTAACTCATTTTAAGTGTTTCTGCTTCCTGAATTTTTTTTCCTCCTTTTTTTCCTGCTCCTTACTTTTGCTGTTTTAAGTGGATAGGACAGCAAATATCTTCTTCTGGCACATTCTGTCACACAGAAGGGAAAGATGTGCAAACTCCATAGATTTTGCCTGTCTTCAGCCTAGTTCCTGAGCCACAGACACAGAAATATATATATGTGCCTAAATACTGTCATTCATTAGGTGCATGCAAATCTTTACAAGCAAATATACATATTACATGTGTGTGCTGCCTGTCTGAGCACATGGTAGATTTTTAATTGAAGGCATTCCATGGCTCTGATGGCTCTGCAGTGATTTCCACCCTCAGCTTTAGTGGAGCTGCTCATTTGGGCTCTTGATAACAGGTTTTCCTTTAGCTGAAAAGATGAAACGAGTACATTGGAAACGTTTTTTCCCTCTTCCTCTCCATAATTTCTGTCATGAATTCCTCTGTTTTTGCTGTTCGTTCCCTGCTGGCAGTTGCCATCTGTAGCAATTTTTCTTCTGCCAGAAGGATTGGCAAGCAACTCCCTCCAGTGCCCACATCAGTGATGGCTGGGCGACAGCCCGGGTGCCAGAGCGCTGCACTACCTGCACCTCTCCCCCCGTTCCCCCACCCACACATTCGTGCTCACACAGCCTCAATATGTCACTTTTGGAACAAAGCTGTGCTGCCAGGGCCCCCAGATCTCTGCCAGCCTGCCTGGGGACTCCTGGGGTCCAGCCCTGACGTGCTCTCCTGCAGCCTGAGCACGCCCCAAAGGTAGGGATGCTTTTCCCTCCACCTTTCTCTGCAGGCACGGGAGGATTGTATTTCAGTATTGCTTGCTTGAAAGGCACTGCCTGGCTAAAGCAGCTCCAGCTCACATTTGCTTTCCTTTGGGAGATTCAGACCTAAAGTTAGAGTTAATTAAGTCGATAGCCCCTGTTAGAAATGCCGCAAAGCAATGATGGTGTGAGGAGAATCCTCCCTCAGAAAGGCTGGGGTTTAGATTGGAAGCATTAATCTTTGCAAGAGTGAGGGAAGGAAAGAGAGAAAGAGAAAAAGAGAGAGAGATAGAGAGAAAGTAAGAAAGAAAACATTATTCAAGTATGAACGTTTTTTAGATCACAAAAAAAAAAAAAAGAAAGAAAAGAACATGTGCTTATGAGAAGGAGCAGATCCTCCATTTTCTAAAAAATGGGGGGAAAAGGGTTTTATTGAATAGTTTAATGTGTGTGAGGGTTGTGATGGTTATTAACCTGCTGGTTGCTGATGTGATTTGAAGGATGGAGCTGGTGTTCTTTGTTCAGAGGCAAATTTGAGATTATTTGCTGTAAAGGGACAGATGTATTTGTGTACACATATATATGCACAAGATACATGTTTCCATGTGGTCTTTCACTTTGTTTAAAGCACCCATTCTGTACTCCTAATGCCTGAGACTCTGCATCATCTTGAAAGAAGTTCAAACAAAGACAACCCATAATTCAGCACAGAGGTGGAAGGGATCTGGCAGCTGGAAGATGCGTTGGGGTTATCACAGCTGCCATAAATATCCCCAAGACCTGCAAGGAGCCTGATGCAGTAGCTTGGCAGGAGGGGCAGGCAGGAGCCATCTCGTGTTGGATTTTTCTGTCAGAGCCAGGGTGAGCTGGAGTCCTGCTGCAAAAACATTCTGCAGAGGATTGCTGGTGCAGTTTAACAGTGGGCAGTGGTCAGGGCTGGTGTTCATTTCTCTGTGTGTGAGAACATGCATATCAACCTCAGTGTGAGCAAATGTTATTTCCAAAGCTGAAAGAGGAACGTATCCAGGGAATTCTGAGGCTCTGGTAAACCAGGGCTTCTTGTTTGTGGTGTGGATGAATTTGGCCATGGGACAAGTAGCTGTGGGTCTCACAGGACCTGTGTGTGTCAAGCCTGGGTGCAGCTCCCTGTGCATGGCTTGAAGGGAAGATCTGGCATGGCAAGCCCCATCTCCCTCAGCTGCTCTCCTCCTTTCCAGAACCCCCAGAGCTCTGCCTCTGGCCATGTTTCACAGTCAGGCTTTTCTCCTTGTTTCCCTGGTGGCAGCCCAGAAGGACCTGAACTTGGCTACCTAGCTGCACCTAATGGAGAGAGCAGGGCTCCTGTTTCAGCCAGAGCTGTGCAGCTTTCCCCCAAAGTCTCTGCTGGTGCAAGAGCAGTTTCAGTGGCTCAGGCTCTGGTGGAAAGACTAAGAGCCTCTCTCTCCCCCAGCTGTCAAGGAAACTTGAGGAGGCATTCAAATGAGAGACACATGGATGTTTATAATTCACAGTTTTGCCATTGTTGTCACCAGAGATTTGTTCTTCCTGCTTGGTGAAGGGAAAAAAGGAAGGATAAAATTGGTACCATAACATGGCCAGACATAACTTGTTTGAAAGATGGGCCTCCAATTATTTACTTAAGGAAATAGTGGGAGATTTATTAATAACCTCTGGCGACTTAAATAGCTCTAGTGATTTCCATGTGTGACCTGAGGCCTCAGCCTTCCTGGCTGATTAGACACGAAACTCAACTAAAGAGCTGACCTGGTTGGTTTCAAGCGCTCTGCTGGTTAAGTCCCAGATGTGAGGCCGAGGAAAAACAACGTCTGTCAGAGCCATTACAGAGCACTCTGCTACAACAGATTTAATCTTGCCCCTGATTTCAGAGGAAACTGTGCAGTAGGAGGGCTGAAGCTGTAATGATCTCTTAACACAAAAAACTATTCTCTTCCATGCATCTGAGAGTGAGCAAAAGCCCTCATCTATCACTGCCTGCGCCGGGAAGTCTCCGCTGCCGTTTGTGGATATGTCACTTTTTTCTTCTCGACAAAAAGAAAGATTTCTTTTTAAAATATAAAACCCAGAATAGTATATTTTTTTCCTGGCTATGTGTAGTAGTATTTCCTGGGGCTGGTATCCATATTGCTGCTGGATGGCTTTGCCAGATGTTGTCTATATAAGATAGCTGGTGACCCTGAAATATCTCTTAGGCTTTACGTCACCACAACAGGATCTGCTCATTCTCTTTGTTTCTCTTCTTATGGAAGCTGCCATGGGTTGGAAACAAAACTTCTCTTAAAAAACACCGAACAGCCCTCTTCCTGCTTTCCCATTGCCTCCAAATAAATAGAAGTACCCCATGAGGGGACAAGAAAAAGAAAACCAGAGGGAGAGGTTTGTTGGGGACCACTGCCTCTCTTTGGCTTTTGCTGGGGTCACCACACTGATTTCTGATGCTTTTGAGCACAGGGTGGATAACTTCTTACAGATTCCAGTATGTTCCCAGCTGACGGGGATGAGAAGAAATGTTAATGTCTTACAGATTTTTTGTGGGACTGGAAGACTAAAAGCAAATTAGGGAAAAACAACAAATTAAACCAGCTAGAATTGCATTAGCATAGCATGGCTCTGATTGAAATTAAGGAGGTGTTCAATTACCAAATGGTTGCTGGTATCTGACCTGAAAACAACTAAACCTGATGCAACAAACTGAATAAAACAGCACTGAAAAATCATTTAGATCTACTTAAAGAATATGCTGATGGTGTGGAACTTGGTGCTGTGTTAGCATTCATCTTGATGTCTCTCTTCAAATTGGCTTCCATACTCAGGCCCTGCTCATGCCTTTTCTTTAATTTTGCAAAATTTATGACTAATAGAAACTGAAAGGAACAAATGGTGGTGTTGTTTATAGGTGGTAGCTTTAAAAAAGAAAAAAAGAGGCTTAAGTGTTTTCCTGTGATTTATGAAGATAGCCAAAGGCTGACTAGGGGAGTTAGGGGTTTTGTTTGGTCTGTAAATCTTGGTTTGATCTGTAAATTTTCTGCTAGTCCTGCATTGTCCAGCTGACTCTTAAGGACTTATGGAATCCATGAAATTACATGACCAGGAAGGATCATCAGATGGAAAGCTTAAAAGAATAAAACGGTTTTACTCAAGGTTTTCAGGCTTTCTGCTGCTGAAGATTCTTGTGTGAGAAGTACAGTGGATAAAATCTCTATAGGTATATATATGTATTGTTAAAAAAATGTTTTAGGCCATCTTTGCACAGCACAACAGCACAAAGTAACAATAAAAGCACAAATGAGCCTTTGGTTTTTAAAAAAAATTCTAATAATTACTTTTACAAGTGCTAAGAAGTAAAATACATTCTGACTTTGTCACTGTTTGTATTCACAGTTGTACTAGTCTCTAACTAAGGACATGACTTAAATCATTGAGCTTAAACTATGCAAAACTCAACATGGACTTTCTTCTTCCCTTTTAAACCAGGATTAAATAGATTTGTCTTGATCTTAATTTAAATTTGCCTAGGCTTAAATCAAATTGAATTTGCAACAAGTGATCTAAGTTTTGCCATGCATTAGCAAAATTGTTTTTTAAAACAGTGGAAATTTGTACATAGAGAGGATGTTACTGTGAATTAGGCTATTTAATTAATTAGATGGCTTTGGCTAACTGTTAGCCAAGGATTTTGGATTATGATGTTTTCATTGTGTCTTGCAGCAAATTTATACAGGTTAATTCTAAATCTGGGCTGTGCTTTGTAACTGAGATATGAGACTAAAGAATATGATTAAGAACTTATACCATTTGGGGGTTCAGAGAATATGAAATTTAAGTTACATCTGGGTGCTTGCAATGTGGGACTTGGTTGAGTCTGATAAATAGATTTCAGTCACTTCCTCAAATGTCACGTTTCCCAGAAAATGTTTTGGTTTTAACAGGGAGGTCTTGGTTTTTAAATAAGGTCTTTTTCTCTGCCTTACCCCAGTCTTTGGGTGATGAGGGAATGCATTTAGATCACATTTTTAAGCTTCACAGTGCTAGAAATTTATCATTTTCTGTTTCATTGAACACCAAGATTCCCACAGAATTACACTTAGAGATGGGCTTCAAGAAAAACAACAACAATCATAAGACTTAAGAATTGCATTGTGAATATAAGTCAGAGAAGGAGCTCTAGACCTCAGAATTATGTCCCTGTTCATCTGCACCCTATTGAAGCAAACTCCTCCTGCATAAAATGCCATAATAATGCTACTTTTGGAAGACATTTGGACACAGCATTGTTTAAATTACTTAGAGGAATAAGAGTCAAAAAACTCTGTTGAATATGTTCAGCTGTTTCACCAGAATTTGATCACAGTAATAGAGCAGCTGCACGATACCCATAGGAATAAACAATTTATTCAGTTTAATATCTTATTTGGATCTTCTTTTCGAATTGGAATGGCAAGAAGTGTGAGATATTTTGTCACTGAAATTATTAGTAAAGCTTGTCTTTTATTGAGAACTGTGGAAAACCTGTGAAGAATTTGGGAGAAAAAAAAAAGGCAGCGTTCTGCATGTGACAAATTTTAGAGCTTTGTTCAGATCCAAACGTTGTGGGGATCAGAGGAATCACCATATGGGGATGGTTTGTCTAGCACAGAGATCCCTGCTCCATCAGTGGTCTGCAGGAGAGGCTTGGGAGGGAGTGTAAGCAGCAGGACTGTGCAGGGTGAACCTTGCCCCAGTCTCGTCCTCGCGTCTGGCAATCGGCACTTCAGGAACTTCCTGAGCCAGAGGTCGTGTCCAGACCATTGTGTTTAATTGCCACTGGTGGATTTATCCCCCGTGAATTTGTCTAATCTTTTTTTTTTGAACTCATTTATATTTTTGGCCTCTGCAACATCCTGTGGCAGTGAATTCCACAATTTAATGACATGTCAATGTGGAAAAACTGCTTCCTTGTGTTTGCTGTAAAGAAAGGTTTACAGGTTTCATTCAGCAAAACTGATTTCAGCTCAAACATCAGAATTAGCACTTTTCTGAAATGAGGTCTTGATTCGAAGCTCTCTAGAGTCAAGAAGCTCTGCATTATTTTGTTGCAGAATTAAAAACATTTTAAGTTTCCAGACTTGTTTGACACTAGCAACATATTTTTCTGTCAGGCAAATTATGTGAAAGAATTTGGTCATACCACTCAAAAGATGGATTTCTGTCTCTTACAGCTAATTCAGTTGCTGTTATTGATGGTGTTAGTAGTAAAAACCCACTAATACCCAGCCTGAGCAGAGTGATAGCCAACATATGGTGATGCCTGAAGTCCCTGTTTCCTCAGAATTTCATTGATAGCAAAAAGCATTCGAGCTGGAATTAGCCAAGTGTTGTTTGTAGTGGAGTATGTTTTACTTCATTTTGACCACTTCAAACAAGTGTTTTCCTTTGGCTTTCTCCAGTTCTTGGTGACATTTCAAGATTTCAGTCAACCAAGAGTTGGCACAAGAAGTGCTTTGGGGCTGGAGAGGGAGCAGATTTGGAGCCTTTCAAGAGAAAGGAGCACACTTCTGTTTCCTACTGTGTCATCCTCCCAGCTCTGCTTCCCTCCTGTCCTGTGAAAAGAGAAAGGAAGCTTGTCTGGGAGTCCTCAGAGAGCTGCTGGCTGCATCCAGAAGCCTGGAGCTGGCAGGCAGAGCACTCACTTGGAAGTGGTGGGTCCCTGACAGCAGGCATCCTTTCAGAAAGGAAAAGACAGGGAAAACACAAAGAATAACCAAAATAACACAGTGATCCCAAGTGTAAAATGGAGCATCAGCCTCCTGCTTCTTTGATGGGATAGAGCAAGGCAGGATGTGGAGGGAGGCAGAGGGTGCCTGGTGTTCGGCCAGCTGATGGAACTGCGGCAGAAGGACAAGAGTTCTGGCACACAGCCCTCACAAAAAGGCCACTGCAGAGGATGGGTGTTCTGTCCAACTATTTAGTACAACAAAATAATTTACCTCTGCCTGTAAACCTCACTCTATGCTTGTGGTGGCACGGAGGGGTTAAAGTGATCAGGAATTGCAGGTCACCCAGCAGCTTCCCTCCATGTTGCCAGCTAGCTGGTGTCTCCACACAAGGCTCTTGGGGCTTTTTCTAAAATCCAAGTGTGACAACTCATGCATCTTTCTCTATTTTTTTCCCTAAATACTCCAGCTCCTAAATATTTTATTATTAATGGTGGAAGTTTTTTTTCTGCAGCTGTTTGACTGGAGTTGCAGAGGGCAGAGCTGTCCCACAGCTGGTCACCTCCCTACCCAGGAGTCCCAGCAGAGCCAGAAAGGGAGCAGGTGTTTCCTAAGCAGGGATTTCATTTTGGGTGTTGGTATCAGCAGGTTTAGTTAAATCTTTGCCTCTACTGTAAATTCATTAGTATAGGTGTAAAAAGCTAAGAACCAAAATCCATTTTTGAGTTTTCAATTTGTCTTGATTTTCAGAGCTCCTTATCTCGTATTGACTTTGGTATCTAATGACCCAATTCATCAAGTAGTTTAAGCATGTCGCTAATTTTAATCAAGTGCGTAATCCCACATTTAGTTAGGCACACGTGTAAGTATCTTTCTAAATGAAAAATGGGTATAAAGCCTAATTTAAGACAAATCCCTGCTTGAACGTGTTGCCTTTGTTCTTCCTGAGGAAAATGAAAGTGGGAGTATTTCTGTAAGATGTTTCCAGGGCAGGTCTGGAGTGAGGAGGCAGAAATGCAGGTGAGCTCTTCCCCAAGGGCCGTGTGTCCCGAGCTCCGCCCCGTGAGCTGACCCTCGCCTCCCTGACATCCATCCCCCTCGCCTAACAATGACAAATGGAGTTATAATATTGGTTGTTGAACCATAAGCTGTAGATAAATGTGCTTCTGAGAACCACCATTAAGTCCCTAAATGGATTATATATATTTGGTTTAGAAACCTAATATTTAATATTAGTGTACTCTCCAGCGGTTGGCTTTATTTCTCTTGATAATCTATTCCCACTCCATTTCCTTTTAGATTTCTAACCTCATTAAACCTTTCATATCACAGTTATTTTCTGTTCTAAACAAAATTAAAGACACACCATCCCCAGGTTTTAGGAGTCTAATTTTACTCCCGAACTGGAGGAAACACAGAGATAAACATTCTTTTCAGTGATGAATTTTAAAACCGCTTTACGAGTCAGCTGAAATTGCTAACCATATTGAGGATTGTAAAAGTCTGTGAAAGGCAGCATAATAAATGATGCTTGAAATGGCATTTGTTGTATGGGAGTTCAGATGCTTACATGCTATCTTCCCCTTCTTGGTTTTGTATAAAATGGGAGGCTGTATCTCACGTCATACAGTACCTTAAGAATTTATAACATTTTGCTTCTGGTCTGATTGTCTGCAAGGAATCTCAGTTACCAGCAGGGGTTCCTTAAATTCACAGGGCCAGGAGAAAGCTGTATCTGTGTAATACTCTGCTCCCAGTGTGCACATTAAACTGGTTTTTCTTGATCGAGGACACATTTCTTCCTTATCATCAGGCACTTTGGCACATTGCTTGTTCTGATATATATAAGTATTGCACTCTGCCTTACTAGACACATTAAAATTGTGTTTGACCATTCTTCTTGTTATACAATGCCCTGGCCCCTACAGTGGCTGCTGTAAGAAAAAATGCAATGTATGTGCCATTGAAAAGAAATCTGCAGGCTGGAGGAAGCTCTAAAACATATCTTTTATTTGCTTAAATCCATTTCTCTTTCCCTTGTTTTCCTGTAAGGCCTATAATACCTCTGCTAATTATCAAATTGCATTAATGGCATTAAATCAGGGTTATACACTTCATAGCCTGCCTGCTCCTTCTCTTTCCACTTCCACCAGAGTCCTGTGGCTGAATGATGACATCCCACCAATGTGCAACGTTCCCATCACAGCTGATGGGGATCTCACAAGCACAGGATCATAGGGAAGTCTCTGTTGCAGGCCTGTTGTCTGTGGTGTAACAGCAGCTCACATAGTTCTGCTACTTCTAATTCCAGTGCTGAGACCTGTTGTCTGAACTAGTAATTAGCACTTTGCATCTTAAAAAAAAACTTGTCTTCCCTTTGCCTTGTGGCAGACACTGATATTTTCCATCCCTGTTGTGCAGGCAGGGAAGGTTGAGGCAGGGGCAGGGTACCCAGGGTATTATGCTGTGCATCAATAGCCAGAATTACCACCAGCAGCTCCTGGCTTCCTGTCCTTTGCTCATCTGTTAGTCATAAGGTGGGAGCTAACATTTTAGGGATTTAAAATCAGAGACAGGGGGCTCTGCAATTTGCAGAAGCTCTCAACATGCCACTGGAGCAGGCCTGGTGACAATAGGCATTTGTTTGACATTGAAAAAATGATAGTGAAAATTGGCTGAGCAGTTTCTGATCACTGAAGTCCCTGCTGATAGCTTTGTGCTACTCTTGTTCGAATTCACTGTAAGAAACAGCATGGTGCTAATCGCTGAGAAGCTCTGGGAGAAGGCTGGTCAGCAGGGTGCTTATATGAAGAGTGATGTGATGAAATGACAAGGAAATAGGTCTTTACCCTGACCCTTTTCCTTTCCCTTCCAATTGCAAGGAGCAGTTAACGATCACCAGAAACTTCCCTGGCAAACTGACCCGCCAGGTTTACATTTGTTTTCAAGGGTTCAGCATCTTTGATAGGATGCTCTCATCAGGGACTTGGTCGTGACTGTCTATAAGGTTCCTACATTTATGCTTTTTCTTCCGCCATACATAACATCATTCAGATGAGGACAATGTCCTTGAGTGCACTGTGATGCAAGCGGATGCATTATTACCACAAGGGCATTTTGAGCCAGTTTCCACCAGGATTATTACACCCTGTGAATTCATCAGGCTCCTGCTCACCTGTTCTTGGAGCATGTGACAGTGTTATCATCCTCCTTTCAGAGGGCAGGAGCAGGCTGCTCAGTTTTAAGCTCTAATGGCTGCTTATTTAATATGCTTTTATTTTCACCCACCCATAGCAATCATCACCTTAAAAATCACCTCCATTATATCCATTCTGTTCTCCACTGCTGAGCAAATCAATGCACCTCTGACAGTCAGAGGCTGTGTGAGTGTGCGGGAATCCTGAGGAATCAATCGCACCCAGGTGCAGCAGAGAGGATTAGAGGTTTTCCCCGGGGAGAAACAGCTGGTGATAGAGGCCCCCTGTTCTCATGACTCAGCAGCTCCACTCCAATTTCCCATTTCAAATACAGAACAGCAAGCTCTAAATCTTCCATGCCTGAGTGCAGAGTGGAGAGCCCAATACAAAGTTACATTTCAGTTTGCACTGACAGATGGGAAACCGTAATAACGTCCCTTTCTCCATGAGGAGTGATGGGTTCCCACAAGGCAGGAGAGATCCCGAGTGCTGCTGCAGAGGCTCAGGCAGTGCCAGGAGCTGGATGCTCATGTGAGAATCCAACGGATGTTGCGTGGTGTCTCGCCCTAGGTGGGATAGCTGCCATCTGTTCTACAGTGATGCTGCCTCAGACTGTTTGCAAATCTTCTCCAGTACCCCAAAAATGCTGGAGGTTGAAGAAGGCAGGGGGAGTGAAAGTCTTTAAGGGTTGGGATAGATTTCAGGAGGAGATCAGGGGTGGGAAAGCATGTTTCTACTCCACTGCACAAGTGGAGACAAAGGATTTTCGATGTGGGCTTGGTACATCTCACCGATACTATACTTACTCTTAGGGGTTAATATGGGGCATCTGAATCCACCAGCACTCAGCAGGCATCAGGATGAAAGAGACAGGTCCTTATGACCATAAAATAGTGATAATCCAGTGCCATAATGTTAATGAGCCTCAGGTTTCCAGGCTTGCCATATGCAACCCCCCGTTGGCTTTAGCAGACACTACCATATGCGTCAGATGTCCAGAATCAGGCTTTTTTCCTCATTTCCCATGTTGGAAGAGATGCCTTTCTGCAGGAAAAAAATCTGCAAGTTTGCCTGTAGGTCAAAATAAAAAGGTTTCTCATCAAAGGAACAAGTTTCCTTCCAGTTTTGCTCACTGGTGCTTTCAGAAGCTCTTCTCATTTACGTCCATCGTGCCAAGTCAACTCTCGGTGTTCCTGTGCAAGAGACACTCAGCCTGCCTCGGACTGACTCTGTGAGTTGGGAGCAGATGTTGGCTCCGTGACAGGTCTGTGTCAGCAACGTGTTTTGATAAGAACAGACTATTCCCAGCTGGTTTCTGAAGAGTTTTTCTCTTTTTCTCTGTTTTCCTTCTCTCTTGCTTTGAGCCCTTCATCAGCCTCAGAGCAGGCATTCTGAAAAGATGTGCCCAGCTCTTTTCTTGATGTTGTTTTATTTTCTGCACATTTTGAGGCCTTTTAAAAAACATTATCCTTCACATGGTTGGGAATCCCCCAAATTCAGCTTTTCCTTTGCTGACTAATTTCCATGGAAGAAAACTCTGTGTGTCTTTCAATCAAGCCAGAACATGAAGACATGCAGTCCCTGTTTAATGTGGCTCTGCCACCAGAAACCAAATAAAACCCCAGATTTAACACAGTTGGCTACATCCTTTCTGGGAGCTCTTGGTGCTGAGCTTTGCTATCACTAATCTGGGCAGGCTGTGGGAGATGGGCACAGCTGAGCCCAGGGAGTGTCAGTGGTGGAGAATCACGTCCAAATGGGAATGCATTCCCTGCCTGCAGCCCAGCAGTACTGTCAGCCAAACCATGGGTTTCTGTCAATGTGTTACTGGCCTCCAAATAAAGACTTGAAGAGGAGGAAGCTTGTGATGTCTCTCTAGATTAAATGTGGGAACCGAAGTTCACCCACCACGCTTCTTATCTTCGATCAGATTCAGTGTTAGATTAGTGTCAGAAGACTGAAGACTGTTGGGATAATTTTTTATTCCACCTCCACCTTCATGCATCTGCTTACCTGGTTAATTGTGGTTGGAAAATCCTGCAATCCCTTATTTTAAATATATATGACATTTCTGTTGCCTCGACAGGGCAGGAGCTCTTGGCTGAGCCCACACTCCTGGAGGATTCCTCAGAAAGAGATCCATTGGCAGAGCCAGTAGCCAATTTCCAGGCTCATTATTGAAGCAGTGTGTGAACAAGTTACTTTATCCTCTTTATGTGAATCTATAAAACCAGGGGAAAGCAGAACCTCTTGGAGCTCCAGACAATTCACACCCTCTGTGTTCCCTTGATTTCCAGTGAAACTACACAAGCCATTTGGAGCTCCAGACAATTCACACCCTCTGTGTTCCCTTGGGTTCCAGTAAAACTACACAAGCCACGCTGGCCCAAGTAAATAACTCCCCTTTTTTACCAGGAGTCTGTATGACCTGGTTGTTCATTCAGCTACTTTCTCCTGGGGTCTCAAACTCCCTGCAGCAGTTTCTAGGTGAACAGCAGGCTTGGGGACTGTGTTGTAATGGGAGACCTCTGTTTCCCTTTTAACCAGGACTTCAACCCTGCAAAACAATCAGCTCTTCCCTTTCCATTGAGAGGCAGCAGTATCTAATCAGGTTTCACTCCTTTGTTGTATCTATTGATCCTCAGCACTGTAAGATGCAAATTGCCATGCCTGACAGGATTCAGGGTGTTTTATCATCAATGGAGAGTAATTATCCTTGGCTGCACCAATATTGGATTGTTAAGCCCCAGGATAATGCACAAGGTAAAGACATTTAGAAGGCAGTCCACCTTGGGGATTTGTGTAAATGTGATGGATAGAGTGAGAGCAGGATAGCTGAATTACAGCCCCAGGGACTGACAGCTGCATGGGGCTGTAGCCTTGATAATCCTTACAGAGAAGCTGGTGCTGCAGTTGGTATTGAGACACAAAGTGTGTCTAAAGCTGTAAGTTTCCCTTTCTGTTTAATCCTTGTAGTGTGTATGTGCTGAAGAAGAATACTTATGCAAGATTTTAAATGGATTCTGTGCTCTTGTGAGAATGGCCAAACAACTACTTCTGTTCATTTATTTATTTAACCATACTTCAAGCTTTTGAATTGAGCATATTGTAGAGGCAAATGGGTGTTCAGGTGCTTATTTCTTTGTGGATTCCAGTTCAATACTAAAAGCAGAATTACAATTTAATAAGTAGGAGATGCTTTTATTTTTTTTGGAAAATATGCAGTTAACCATTCCAATATTCTGGAGCATAAAGTAGTTAAGCTGTCTTAGCTGTGGGGAGAAAATTTATGTCAACAGAGATGCCATGTTAGCTGACTAATCCTCAGCTGATAGCAGCAAACCTGAAAGTAGTCTCAGGGAAGAAAATCTCTTTTTCCAGAGTTATCCATATGAGCTGAGTCTTATACCTGTCACTTTTTTTCTTTTTTTTTTTAACCGACCATTTCTGTAGCTGTGAAATAAATAAGAACAGAGATATAAAGAGGAAAAGGAGTGTTGGTGCCTGGAAACTGCTGAGATGAATGTTGAGGGTAGTTCCCAAAGACCTTCAGGCTTCAGGTGCAACACTAAACTTGCAAGCTGCGAGTTCTGTGAACATTTTTTAATGTTTTTAGTGGCAGTTCTTTCTTGTCAAGCAACTCCTTGTGTTTGACCAAGGCCATGACTAAGATCAGCCAACTTGCTTGGCATGCAAAGCACGCTTTATTCTTGTTAAAGCTGCTAAGGATACTGCGGAGCAAATGCCAGAAACTTAAGCAAATATTCCATGTTTTACCAGAACTGGGCCAGATTTTGCAGCTCTTTGCAGCCCTGTGCTGGCAGCCCATGCCCTGTGCTGCCACGGAGGCGCTGGGGTTACTGTGCTCCACTGGGATTTTTCTGACATCCTTCACAAGCGCCCCTGGCTGCTTCATTTCACACATTATCATCAAAGTGTGCAACAAGCTCCTTGCAGTGCTCCAGACCTTCAGACAAGTGAGAGAGGGGGTTTGCTCCGCAGTCAGTCCTGACTGCAGTTTGGAAATAGGAGAAAATGGAGAAAGATTAAGAAAATTGTCTCACATACCTACGCCGTTTGTCATGTTTTTAAAAGGGAACAAGCCTCACAGATGTTTTGATTGCCAAGTCAGAAATGCATTGCTCAGGAGGATAGAATCCAGAGAGGTCATGTTGGGGGACAGAATAACCCCCCAAGCTGGGAGGGGGTTCTGCAAACAAAAAAAAAAGACGCAGTAGGAGCTGATGCTAGTTGGGCTTCTCCCCCTGCCCTTGGCTGCCCAGAGCTTTTGGGATGCCCTCCAGGGAATGCTGCTGAGGGAAAGCAGCTCCTGCAGCCCCATCTGCCCTGCGCTGCTGAGCTGTGCTGGCCTCGGCCACATCCCTGCAGGTGCTGCTGCTGCCGGCTGTGAGCGCAGCAGCCCCGCAGCCGCTCGGGCAGATGCTGCAGGCGAGCAGCCTGGAGCCTCAGATCCGTAATTGGCTCCCTGCAGTGCTGCAGGCAGCTCCCACCTCGCCCTGTGTTTTCCTGGGAAGCTGCAGCACCACTCTCCCTGGCAGCCCACGGCAGGCTGGGCACGGGACAGCCGTGCCCTGAACCCCCCCGAGTGTGCCGGACACGCACAGCCTTGTGCAGAAACACTGAAACAAATCCATATTTCAATATTTCCCTGCTGCACGGGAGCACTGGGGCTTCTGCAGGCTGGCCAATTTCTGGAAATGTTCAGTGTATGTAGGGCAGTATCTTTGGGGAATTTTGTTGCGTGCTCCCTCTTCCCCACAATCCCTCCTTTTTTCCCCCAGAAGCATCTCAAAGCTGTGCAGTTCTGCAATTGAAATGTGCCACGGCTCATAGAGTTCCTTGGGATGCAGAGAGCAGCTTTGTGGCCAGCTGACAGGGCTAATCACTGTATTCGTTGAGGGGATCCACAAGCAGAGCCATACTGTAGCTTTTAAAGGTGAATTGGTGCTAAAATTCCCAACACCCCAATCCTGGAGTTTGGGGGACTCAAGATCTAGACACCCATTTTGTAGCAGGGCCTGAATCTGACTTAGACCAAGCCAGAAATCGTGTGAGCTGAGAGGTTTGGCCCTCGGAAGGGGGAAGATGCTGGTGCAGAAGCAGAGCTGAGACCTTTTCTGCTCCATGGCATCGTGCCACAGCACAAAGCCTGCAGAATCCCGTAGTCAGTACAGATATTTTAGGTGAAGTATATGTGAGTGGAGGATCAATACCATATGGCATGCGTGTTAAAATAAAAACATGCGTACACTGAGGGCTGGATTTGCTGTATTCCACACGAAAGCAGGGGTTTTTTATTGGGAAAATGGTTAGATTTGATGGCGGTATGTAATTAGTAGTTTGCCAGCAATAATTACAGGGCTGTGCTCCAGAATAAATTATGTAGCATTCCTGTGCATATAATATGGTATACCACAAAATAGGAGTTGGAAAATTGCAACATTGCTGGATCATCATATATCTGACATGTTGAAGGGGTTTTTTTTTGCTCTGATAGTTTATGAAAAATAGTAAGTATGGTGCACTGTGAACCAAAAGGCTTGCTTTGTTAAATTAACCACAATTGCAACCACAAATTATGGCTTCACAAACTATAGATTTAAGACTGGCTTTTCATAAATAGAGCTTCTTTGTGTTACAACAAAACATACATGAAAGAATGGAGCTGTACAGTGATGCCAAAGTAGCACTTTCAAAATCATCAGCCCATTCAAGCCTTTGGAATACAATCATAATATTTGTTTAAAGTTTAATATACAGAAAGGAAATTCATAGAAATCCCATAAGCTTAACACAGTTCTACTGTAATTTTGGTGTGCCTTAATGAAATAATAGCAAGATAGCAACCTTGAAAGATAGGTATGTATTCATTTGAAAGTTTGTGTACATTTGAAAGTTTCACTTACACTAGTGAATAATTTGACACTAAGTGACTGAGCAAAGTTTCTGCAAAATGAAACAGGATAGATTAATCCTTCTGTGTTTTTTACACATAACATGTCCATATATACTAAGGACCCAAATCTTTCCAAGTAGAGGGAGTTATGCCAGTTTCTACCAAAGGTAAATGTGCCCAAAAAAGAGTTTTCTCCAATACGGGATGATAGCTGTAGATTTCTCCAAGTTTTAAAATATCCTGCAGATTATTGGCATGCTGATCCCAATTTTGAAAGGCATACTTTTGGCAGCAGCCAACTGAGGAGGGCCATGTGTTAACATCCTGGTTTAGCAATATGTATTCCCACATGCTAAGCTCTCGTACAAATGTAGTTTTTATTGCTGTTGACTTCAAACAAAGATGCTTTGACATCTAAAGTTGTATATGTTACAGATGCGATGCCTAACCATAGCCATGCTGTGTATTTTAGGATGAGCTGGCTGTGCTCCCAATTATCCCATGGAGTATAAACACTCCTAGGATGCAGGGCCCCTTGGGGAGAGTCGCTTCCCTGTGTTGTGCTGTGTTGTGCTGCACTGCAACATCTTGCCGTTTCTGACGTTTTGTACTCCAGCTCATTTGCACATTGTTGCTTAACACAATGTATAAATAACATATAGGAGCAGGCAACATCTCTTGTAGTCTGCCTTGGAACGTGGAACAAGGATAGCTTGAGTTGCTCCCAAGTCCACAGGGTAGCAGGCTCTCCCTTACTTTCCCATTCCATGTTCTCTCATCCTCACACTAACAGTGAGAAGGAGGATAATAACCCAGTTTGGA
Organism: Passer montanus; assembly: GCF_014805655.1. NCBI lineage: Eukaryota > Metazoa > Chordata > Aves > Passeriformes > Passeridae > Passer > Passer montanus. Next base: position 2,127,502 of record NW_024370263.1, on the reverse strand, counting down.
AGTTTCTAAGGAAAAAAAAAAAGTGTTATTTATTGGCCAAAATCTTTATTCTAAGCAGTTTAAGGCTTGCCATTTTGAAATGGTGTTTGGTGTTGGCTGTTCCTTTGCAGCAATAGGTTGTTTTTCTGGAAAAAAATCCTTTAAAAGTTGAGTAAATAATTATTCCCCTTCCATCACTATCCTCAGCAGGAAACCAGAGTTCTGCTTTACTTCTGCACCCATCTTTACAAGTAACCTGAGGCCAGAAAGGGCTGGCTGGAGCTGTCTTCTTCTGTCCTTGTGAAAGCTCCAGGTTTTGTCCTAGCTGCCATAAGAGCTGTGCTGGGTCTCCAACGCAGTAAAACGACAACTCATCCACTACCTGTTCTGTTTAGACTCTCCCAGCTGTAGAAATCCTGCCACTCCTTTCATTTGCATCCAGGAGGTAGCTGAGCCAGCACTTTGGAGGTGTAGAAGCACCCCCAGTGTCTCAGGAGCATCCCTTTGGGGATGGTTTGCCAGGAGGGAGTCTGTGAGGGCTGACAGATCCATGGGAGATGGGGAACCCCGGGGGCTGCACCACGCTTGGCAAGAGTCCAAACAAATACAAGTCTCACCCGTCTCCTTGTGGTTTTGTTCTTCAAAGGTAACTGGATTTGCACATAAGGTTTTCACTCCTGTGGCTGGCAGTGTGTGTACAGGAGTTCTTGTAATAATAATTAGCTGTAAATATTTTGCATCTAATTCTGAAAGGTTACTTCAAAGAAACATTTCGTCTTATCGCTCAGGATCTTTTCTGATGTCGAAATACACATTCATGAGTGAAGCACTGCAATTACAAGGATGTTTAGAGAATCACAAAGGTATTTATTCTTGTCCTGGCTAGTTTATAGTAGCAAAAATTGCAAGTGGAAAGGCTAAGAAAATGTATTCTAAAAACAAACGTGTAATTGTTTTGTTGAGAGTTAGAGTCAACAGTGTTTATTCATGAGGCTTAGCTGCCCCAGGCGAGAGCAATCAGACTGGAGGTACCACCTCCTGTATCCTTGTTCTCTTTAATTGGAGCCATAGCCTTGGATGCCCCGAGGCAAAGGGCCGTCTCTAAATGTATTCTGTTCGGTTTATGAACATTTGAAAGTGCAGTGGAAAAAAACATTCTTTTGTTTAGACAGTTTCAGACTTCCCCTCCCTTTTCTGTTCAGCAAGTGAAAATTGTATGTCAAAATTAAGCTCTTGAGCAGCTATAGATTTTGCATGTAATGTGATCCTCCGATGGCTAAATAGTTTTGGAGTGTTGTTGGGCCTGGGAGCGGAGCTGTGCGTCACCAGCAGGCTCTGGGGTGGATGGAGAGCTGCAGTCCTGCTCCAGTGCTGTCTGCACAGCCCCTCCTCACTCCCTCGCCCCGCACACACCGGCTTTGAGGCAAATCAGAGCATATTTTAACAGTTGCACTGCAAATTCCGGTGTAACTTCACTTCTGCTTTAGGCCCTGTGAGGGTACCTAGCACAGCCCCAGCCTGGGAGCAGGCTCAATAACAGATTCAATAAAACTCCTCTCCGGCTGCCTCCCAGCAGAAGCCCAGGTGGGGACACACAATGCAGGAGGCGGCGGCATCTGTTATTGAATCTCGCCCGGAGTTTATCCAAGCTCTTCCTGAGTGTTTTTCTACTCTCTCTGCTGTATAATCCTGATTTCCTCCTGATATCTTTATGCAACACAATGGTTAAGTGCTTTCTCCGTCTGTTGTCAGCACTGCCTGTATCAAGCTGCTTGAAGCTTTTAGCTCCAAAATAAGAAGTGTGCTCTGTCTCGGGGTGAGAGTCTTCCGTGCTCTCTTCAAGCATCAGTCTGGTCTGATGGATCCTGTCTCGAGGGAGAGCTCTCCACTTGAGACAGATATGCTGGTGGAGTGGATGGCTGTGATCCTGCAGCCTTGAGTCAGGCCTGAGTGAAAACAATAGCCCCAGCCTATCTCATCTCATCTCGTCTCATCTCTGAGAACAATCACGCTGGCCCCACACCCTGGCGTCCCAGCACCTTCAAGCCATCAGCACCAGCTCAGTGTGCAGTCCCTCGTGTGGTCTGCTCATGCTGTGTGTGAGGTGTTGGTGGTCAGATAGCATCTTGAAAAGACGAGAAAACAAGAATACACCCCATCTCAGCGTGGCTTTCACATTGCCCCAGCCCAGTGCCTGGCCGTGGTGCTCTGAGAGTTCAAGCAAGCAACACCCAATGTTGTCATCGTGGTTTGCACATTCGAGGGCTGAACCAGGAGCACCAAATGAGCATCTGATGTTGCACCCTGTGTGCACTTAGCCACCAATCCCCGCCTCTCTGGAAGGGTGTTAAGTGGTTTCCCCTGCCATTGGTGCTACTTTAGGTTAATTCTGTGCTGCTTCAAACCACCTTTGTCCCCATTGTGTTCTACTGCAGTCAGAAGTAGGCAAGAAGGGAAAGGGACGGCGTGGCAGGTGACTGATGGGATCAGTCCATGGCTCCAGAACACTTGTCCTTCACTGGTGGTGTCTCACTGCCAGTTCCTCTGTAGGTCCATGCAAATAGAGGTTTGGAGCTCTTCAGAACCCTTTCAAGGGAATGGCCTTTCATTTCCCACATCCTCTTAAAACAATGTTACTGAGTGGTTTACCAGATAGCCCAGATTTTCTAGGCTATCACTCCAGTTCTATCTTCACTGCAGCAAATAATGAGGCTTAAAAAGGCACCTGTTTATTTAGTTATTTCGTACAACTGGCAAGGCTTAAGTCCTGTCCCTGAATGGTATCAATTCTACTAAGAAGTATGTCATAGCCCTAGAGACTTTATCTAAATAATCACAGCTTTCTGGAGTGCAGTTTTCAGATTTGAGTTATTAGATTTAAACTTCTGGTCTTCTTAGCAAAACACCTTCCCTTCCATCCTGTTTCCTTGCCCCTGATCCAAGGTTGAACTGTCTAGAGGATGGCATAATATTTGCTGCATATTTGCCTTGACAAATGGCTAATTCCCACTTGGATCCATGGGGGTTTGCTGTGCACCAGGGACAGCAGGCTCCTTGGCTTCCTTGCTGAGAATATTTGTTTAAATGCAGCAAGTCCTTTCTCCAATGTTGTCTTTGCAGAATGTGGAGGGGTGAGCCTTTTGATGTTTGTATTTACAGTGTTTTCACATCTGGATGTCATTTGTGACACAGGCTCTCCTCCTTCTTCTATCCCTGTGTCTTCCTGTAAAATACATTTTGAACATACAAGCTCATGTGGCTTTAATGTGTGGTAGTCGGCCAATGCATTTAGCAGGCCTGTAGTAGGCCAATAAAGAGGTACCTTGGGTCATGCTGTGAGCTCTTGTAAATTTATCCCGAATTAACCCTGATTGGCATCCAGCTCCCCTGCTGTAAAGATACAGATGTGCATGCTCTCCAACATCTGCTGCTTCGTGAGGAGCTGTGCCATAAATCCACAACCCCCCCGTGACCTGCAGTCTGGCCTGAGGGTTTGGGGATGCTCGTGCTCCCCAGTCGGGGTGGGTACCTGCAGGAGGCAGGTGGCAGCTCTCCTGACACAAGGGCACCTCCATCCCTGAGTTTTCACATGAAAACCCTGTTGGTGTTGCAAGAGGGTGTTCTTCTCCCTGAGGAGCACTGAGGTACAGCCTCCAGTGTGGATCCTTCTTGTGGCTCCCCGTTTCACGCAAGTGGTTTGAATATCCTGGTCCAACAGGTTTCTTTGGGGCTCGTATTAATTCAGCTTCATCTTTTAAAATGCAAACTTGGGCATGGCAGAGCAGGCTCTTTCTGCTCCTTCACTTGCAGAGGAAAGCCGGGGGATGAGATCAGTCAGAGCAGCCAGAGCGTCGCTGCAGTCCTGCAGCCAGCAAAGGGAAAAACATACCCATCAATTTCTAAATGTCAGCTGAGATCCCCTGGAAATTATTTATTGCGTCTGCTGTCGTATTTAATGATTTAACAATATACTAATAATCATAATATATTAACTTTGTGTAGTGATATACCAATCAATATAAAATAATGAACACATCTAATGGATTTAATAGTATACAGATGTTTACCGCCTTTCTCCCTGAAGATTTTCAGATATTTTCTGCAGGCCAGCTGAAGACCAAGCTCGGGCAGCTCCTTTCCCCTACCCCAGGGGCAGTCACAGTGCTGGGGCCATTTGGGGACAACCCCAAAATCCTGCTGAGTGAGGGCCAGCAGTGCAGACCGTGGTGTTGGGGTGCAGGACAGGCTGTGGGGTGCAGGCTGAGTGAACAGGGGCTGTGCTGGAGGCTCGTGGGAGTGACACCCCCATCCCACAGGGGGAGAGGAGAGTAGGGGCTGGCCCCATCCCGTGAATCACATTTACTGCAGCAGGTGCTAACCAGGCATGTCAGGCAGCGGGATTGCTGGCCCTGTGGCCATTGATTAACCATTTATTAAAGCACCTGTGAATCACGGCAATAGTAATTATATTTTAAATATACCTACTAACAACTGTTTTACAATGGGGAAGGTTAATCACGATTAAACATTTCCTTTGCTTTTCTCCTCTCCCTCTGCCCGGAACCAAATCCCCTGGGGGTCCAAATGCATCTCAGGGACACAGGAGGCTGCAACTGACATGGAAAACAGAGGGAAAGGAGCCCAACCTCAGCCCATCCACGGGCTGGTGGGGGGGAGGGAGCGTGCACACACACGCACACCAGGGATGCACAGAGCCGGGCATTCAGAGAGCACTGACACGCTTCATCCACCCTTCAACCGTGCGCGCACACACACACACATACACACACACATATACACACACATGGGCCATGCACATGCTGGCTGTGCACACAGACACGGCACACGCGCTGCATGGAGCCACAGACCACAGACACAGACTGGACACACGGACATAGACTGGACACATGGACACAGACTGTGCACACACAGACACACACTGTACACAGGACACAGACTGGACACAGGGACACAGACTGGACACACGGACACAGACTGGACACACGGACACACACTGTGCACACACGGACACAGACTGGACACAGGGACACAGACTGGACACACGGACACAGACTGGACACACGGACACACACTGTGCACACACGGACACAGACTGGACACATGGACACAGTGCACACACGGACACAGACTGTGCTCACGGACACATTATACACACACAGACTGTGCACACACGGACACAGACTGGACACAGGGACACAGACTGTGCACACGGACACACACTGCGCACACACGGACACACACTGGACACACGGACACAGACTGTGCACACGGACACATTATACACACACAGACTGTACACACACGGACACAGACTGTGCACGCATGGCCGCGGCCGCGCGGAGCAGTCGCGCCGCGGAGCGCCCGGGGAGCGGCACCGCCGCCGCGGAGCGGAGCGGGCTCGGCGCGGTGCCTCCCCGTCCGTGCTTGGGAATAATGGCTACCGAGGCGTGAACCACCAAAAGAAAGAAAGAAAGAAAGAAACCCGCCGCCGGGGGAAGCCCCTGGATGGGGCCGGGCTGGCGCTGCCTGCGGAGCTGAGCGTTCCTCTGCTCCCTTCCTCGGATGCCGGCCGGAGTCGCCGCCTGGGTCTCTTGCTTTTTTTTTTTTTGCCTTTTTTTTTTTCCTGTATTTTTGGCTTTTTTTGGTGCGTCCGTGGGCTTTTCACCCCTTGGTGTGTTTTTGGCCCCGCGGGTGATGGACCCGTAGCGCCGTCTGCGCGGCGGCACCGGAGCTGAGCGGGCGCGGGGGCGCAAACTTTGAGCCCCGGGTTCGACCGGGGGGAGCGAGGAGAAAAAAAAAAACCAAAAACAAAAAAAAATAAAAACAAGGAAAAAATCGAGGAGACTCTGTGCCTGCAGCCCCAGGAAGAGCGGAGGGAAGGAGCGAGCGGCGGAGCACCGCGGCGGGAGGAGGAGGAGGCGGGGGCCGGCGGGACCCCCGGGGCAGCTCCGGGCCGGGAGCCGCGTTGTGCTGCTGGGGGCTCCGCTCCGCGCCGCGCCCGCCCGGCCGCGCCCGGAGGATCATCCCGCGGGGGCCCGGCGGGCCGGCGGGGCTCGCCATGGTCTGCGCGCCGCGCGGTGAGTAGCGGCCGGGAGCCTCCGCGCCGGGGACCCCCCACCCAGCCCTCCCCGAGCCCTGTTCTCTGGCGGGGGAAGTGTTTTCCAGCCGGGGAGCTGGCGGCTTTGCGGTCAGCCGAGGGGAGGAAATCGCCGCGCTTCCCGCCGGGGTGGCGGTGGCTCCGTGCGTGCGGTCTCTGTGTGTTTCTCTTTTTTGTTCTTCCCGTCTTGCGCCGTTTTCGGTGCAGCCGGAGAGGTCGGTTGGGTTTTCCCGGCCCCGCCAGCCCCGGTGGCTTCCCCGGGGCGGCTCGCCCCGCGTTCTCCCGAGCGGGGGTCGGGATGCGGACGGGCAGGAGCCGCTCAGTGCCCATTCCCGGAGGCGAACCGATGAGCTCTCCGAGCAGCATTACGGAGGGGTTTTTTTGCGGGAGAAACTGGGTGTGTTTAAATAAAACAGAAGACAAGAAAAAGGCGCAGCAGCGCGGAGCTGCTTGGATGCGATGCGCTCCCGAGCTGCCTTTTTTTTTTTTTTTCCTTTTTTTCACCCCATTTCGCACATTCCTCCAGTGCGACCGCATCCCCCTTCCCACCCTCGCGGGGAGGGTGAATAATAAATATTGAAGCTCTGCCTTCTCCGGGCGGCAGCTCCCGAGCCGGGGCAGCGCGGGTGACCCGGGGGACAGGGCTGCTCCCTCCGGCCCCCGCGGGTGGCCGTGCCGGCTCCCCGGGCCTCTCGGTGCCCCCCTCGAGCGGAATATCGCCACTTGGCTCTGCCGGGTGTTGCTGGCTGGCTGGCGCTGTAGCCGGCTGCCGGATGAGGCCGGTGTTGGTCTGGGATTTCTGGCTGTTGAAATCGGTAACAAACTCAAAAATCCGTGCCCGGCGGTTTAACCCCTTCGCTGCGGCCACAGCGCCTTTACTCGCAAGGAACAGCGAGTCTGAAAATGGTCGTCGTGGATTTTTTTTTTATTATTTTTTTCCCCCCCGTGTGTCTTTTGGCCGGAGGAATCGCCGCCGCTCCCGGGCCGGGCAGGTGGTGCGGGCCAGGCTGGATCGCGGGGTGCGGGGCTCCGCTCCCCTCCCCGCGCCTGCTGCGGGGCCCCTCTGCTTAGCCTGAATGAAAAATTTAATCCAATTAAGAAATTAAACCTTGTATGTTTAAAGTGACAAATTTGAGAAGGGGAGGGGGAGGCGAAATAAGATTTCCAGGTCACTGGTTAACTAAAGATGCTTTGGAGAAAGAGCTCGGGAATAAGGTGAGGGCAGAGGGAAGGAAAGAAGGACCTTTTTAAATGGCAAAGGCTTGTTTTCCTCTCTGGAATTTAAACTGGTTTTTAGGCTTGTAAAATCTTCTTGAAGTTGCGAATTTATCTCAGGAGGCTGCTTGGCAGCTAATCTTCTCAAGGCATGTCCTGATTTTTTGTTACAGTATCTGAGGTCCTTTTAACCTAATTTTGTAACAAAGATAATTTCTTGTTATGTAAGTTACTGTTCTGAATGATTGCTTTGGGTCTTGGAGAGCGTCCTTAACTGGTCTCCCCTGTGCCGCAGAAAGTGGAATTATTTACTTCGTTATCAATTCTTGAAAGAAAGCCTTGCTCAACTGGAAGAGGCTGCCAAGGTATTACAGGAAAACAGAGTCTTACCATTCTTCTTTCTAGAGAGTTAAATCTTTGGTCATCCCTGATCAGAATTTACTTCAGAGGTTTATGTTTATGTATAAATCCGATTTTCCCCACATACAGACTTACAAGGGTGAGCTGCTTGAATTATACACACGGCATTAACTTCCCACAAGTGGCAGGCTCCTAATGCTCTCTTCAAGAATTTTCTTCTTTGCTGACAGCAGTTCCCTAAAACTGCCCTGTGCTAAAGCCAAAAGGCACCAGCTTGAGATGCCTGATTTTCTTTTCCAGTGGAGATTAATGCTATAAGACAAGGCAGACAGTATTTTATTTAGCTGGATACCAAGTTTTCACTGATATACAGTGGGGTTTTTTTTTTTAAATTTTATTTTGTTTGGAAGGTGGGCTATTCTGAGTGAAACCTTAAGCCTTGTTTATCTGAGAGGGGCAGTCTGTTCTCATAAACAAACGAAGGAGTAAAATATATCCCAGTGTTATTCTATCAGGACATGCAGTCATCTGCTGGACCTTGTGGCCTGGGCTGGCTAAATCAAACAGCAGTGTCACACGTAGCTCTGGTATTTTGAAGTTTAAAAAGGGATTGGAGTATGTCTCCGGTTCCAGTGACAAACTACAGATATTTAGCAGTAGTTGATATTTATTTTCCTCTGATTTTCAAGAATGTGCAGTCTTCAAGTGTTAACTTTGAGCAAGGGGTATAAACATTAGTGTTTGCTGTTGCTGCTTTTTAAAGTAAAACCTGGTGGGATGTTTGGTGGTGATGTGTTGACAGAAGTGGCAGTGAAAAGGGCTGCATTCTTCAGCTGGCTGGTCTGTGCAGTGTGGTACTTTTGGGGAGCACAGATGTGTATGTCATTTTCTGCCTTAAATACTTTCTTTTTTTTTTTTTTTTTTCTTTTTTATTCCTTGATTCCCTGCATCCTTATGTTGAATGACCCGCAATATCTAGGGCTTGTGGTGTCTCAATACACTGGAATATGAAACAGTCTTTTAAAATCCATTCAAATAAAATTATTTGTATCATCAGGTTAGGAAATGTAAGATGGTTAATTTTAATGACTTAATGAATTTGCAATATCTGAGGTCAGGCAGGTATAAGAATGTGTACTCCTTGCTTAGTAGCATGTTTGAGGAAAGATTGGCGTCATGCATCAGAAATGGAAATTTTAGGATCTCCTGGAAGTTTGTTGTTTTTTTTTTTATCCTTCTGAATAAAGATGGAAATTCTAAACTAGGTAAAGAAACATATGATTTTACCAGAAATGATTTCCTAGACTGATCAATTACTAGGAGATGTAATGAGAAATATACTCCTTAGGGGGAGGAAGGAGGGATTGCCATTACATAATATCCCTTGGGAGAATTTCTGTATCACATAATGAGGTTGATGATGGAGCATTTGGGGAAAATGCCTATGGATAGGAATTTGTTCTTCAGATTTCCATCAGGAAAACATATTACTGGGAAACAGGCTTGTTAGAAGTAGTACTGATATGTTAGTAGGTGGGTGCTTTGCCTCCATACACATTTCTTTTGTTCTCATAACTACTGTGTAAGAGATTAGGTAACTCCAGGATTGAAACATCCGCAGAATGAGAGATGCTAGTGAATAATTTCCTCATTTACTTAACACCAAGGGTAAACCATTAAGGGCTTATGTTCTGTTCTAGGCTTTGTTAGATTATTTCTGTTTGTCTATTTACTTCTAGGAGAAGTAAATCGCTAGCCTTAATGGGAGAAACTCAAATTGCATTACTCTCATGCTGATGAAAATGAAATATATAGAAATATAGAAATAGAAATATATGGGTGATGTGTGGATTCAGCAAAACTTGGTAGCTGGACACATATTTTCACAGTCTTTGTGATATCCTGAGGATCACCTAGGAGTTGTCTTTGAGATGGAGAAGCGAGCGCATGTTAAAAGTTACTTAAATAGAGTCTTACTCTTTTAGCAGCAGTTGCCTTAAGGAGGTAAATAATCCGTTTCCACACACCTGCCCTTCAGCACTGTTGATGCTCGGAGTCCGGAGAGGCTCCAGGAGCCACAGCCTGGCCCAGAGGTGTTAAAACCAACAGAGGAAAAGATGCACAACCTTCGCACCTCTGTCACTGCTGGGGAATTTGCCTAATTTGAGCCGCTCATTTAAAACCTCGAGCGCTGGTGACTTTAGCAGTGCTTCGGACGGATCGGCCGGCTTCTGTCGCTGGAGTTGCAGCTGCGCTCCAGCCTGGCGGCGTTCGGGGCGCGGTGCCCGCCGCGGTGCGGGGCTGCGGGCGACATCCTGCCCCAGCTCATGCCAGTGTCACTGACCTGTGCTCAGCCATGAAATCCTGCCCCAGCTCGGGGCACCGCCACTTGTGTCACTGACCTGTGCTCAGCCGTGAGATCCTGCCCTAGCTCGAGGCACTGTCACTTACCTGTGCTCGGCTGTGCCATCCTGCCCCAGCTCATGCCAGTGTCACTTACCTGTGCTCAGCTGCAACATCCTGCCCCAGCTCAGGCCACTGTCACTTGTGTCACTGACCTGTGCTCGGCTGTGCCATCCTGCCCCAGCTCATGCCAGTGTCACTTACCTGTGCTCAGCCATGAGATCCTGGTTCATGGAAGCACGAAACACAGTGCTGGCCACTCGCTGCTGATGGGTGTCTTACTGTCCAGGTTTGTGTCAGGGCTTGGCTTTCCAAAAGTTACGAGTGTGGTGCTGGATTTAAGCACCGAGAGTGTGCATGAAGGAATTAGTGATGTTTCTGCACCATGTAGAAACCATTTCTGCACCGTTGCCATCAAGGAAGTGGAAGATCAGCGTGAGCGATACTGGTGTCAGGACTTGATTGCAAGTGGTGATTTTCCTTGCTGCCTGTCCTGTTAGGGCTTCACAGACAGGAACCCCTGCATTAACCATCTCAGAGGCACAGGTAGTGACAGCATTTCTCAAGGTAGCTAATGTAATTTTGAGCACAACCTGTGATTGATTGTTCTTCGAAACTTCAACTAGAATGGTGCTGTTGGCATGGACTTAAAAAACAGGTTCTTGAAAACACCCATTTGTACCTTATATGGCTGCATGGGAAGGGTTAAAGATAAATGTGTGATCTTGATCACTATAAAAATAAACCTCCTTTTCTGGTGGGTGGTAAGAGAAGAGCTGGAGTTTACCCAAAGCCAGCATTTCAAGGTGGCTGTTGTGTTGTTACCAAAGATATTTCTAGATTGCTTACAAAATGGGATTTTTCAAAAAATGCTTTTATTTTTGCAAGTACTCAGTCTGGCTTTTGTTCTTGTATAAAACTGTTACAGTTAAATTGCTGTGGAAGGTAGCTGCAAGATTTTTAATATTGAGTTGAAGCAGTCTGGGTACATTGTTTGCCGTAATGTTTCTGTGGGGGGTAAAAAACATCTGTACACGGATGCTGTTCCTGCAGTAACTGCTATTCCAGAGGAGAATCAGGGACAATAATGGATATAAATCTTAGGGGTTTTTTCCTGGAGGAATCGACAATAAAAAGTGTTTAGGCTATTAAGATACCTGCAAGAATATCCTCACTCCAGAGCTGTCAGTTATAAAGTTATAGTGCATTCCGCCTTCAAAATGGTTGGAAATCCGTCATAAATATCTCTTTCCCACATCCCCTCTATCTCCCTGGATGATTGGCTTTCTAGCAAAGCCTTCCGTAGAGGGTGTACTGTAATCCTTTTACGTTACTCCTTCAGTGCAGATTACGCAGCAAGAAATAATTAGGAGATTAATTTTCACCTGTCACTGCCAATAATAGATAACCTTGATACAGTGACAGGGCGAGGAATTTGCAGGGGGGAGCAGAAAAGCGTTTAACCCTCTAGTGCTGGCTGCAGGGACCAGGCAGAAAATGGTTGCCAGAACATGACCTGCCTGCTGGCTGTCACGGGAAGGCAGAGCCGTGTGGGGCTCTGGGCTCCCGTGGACGCTTTGCCGTTATCCGCGAGCGAAGGCGCGCCGCGAAATCCGCGCCGTGCCGCAGTGGTGCCGCACGCGCCTCCTGCTAATCAGCCCCGAGCAGCCGTCGGAGACCTTTGTAGCTCAGTCTTTTAATTCAAATGCAGTTCTGTTGCTTTTCATGATTTCAATTCCCAATCCTGACTGGTATTCCTAGGCTGCGAGGGAAAGGAGCAAACTAATGAAGATGGCTTCATTAGGCAGAGCGTGGTTTAGACCTTGCTTCTCTCCAATAAATGCAGCTGAAAAAACATCCCAGAAGTAACTGGGGTTTTGGTCTTCAGAGAAAGCAGAGCTGAGGTGTTTCTGCTCCCTTTCAAAATTAATTACTAGCTCTCATCAGGTGAGCTTAAAAATGCAGCCTGTGCTCTAAGGCGCTGAAGGTAAATGGGAAGGAAAAAAAGCCACACACACATACTGTCTTCTTTTTTATTTTTTCTCTCTTTTGTGCTTAAGTTTACAATCTGTTGAAAATGGAATGGGAAACCAGCCTACAGAAAATGCCATTATTCATATCATCGTGAGCTCATTTATTTTATCTGCAATAGTAATGATAAGACAGACTGCTTGGCAATGCTGATAAGCTGAGAAATATCTTAGAGCTATTTGTAAAAGTTAAAGCAGATCTTGGTACTGAGAGATAGGGAAACTGATGAGCCTTTGGGCAATCTGCAGAACTGAAAGCTAATAAAGATTTTAATAGGAAGGCCTCATTAGGATTAGGGAGATCTATTATCTGCGATTTACACAACACAAACAGTGGGGCAACTTCAATTTTTGCTTCTTTGTTCATTAAATACTATTGCTGAATGTGAAGCCTTTTAACTCGGATCTGGATCTCTTCCTCTTCAAGGAGCCATCACCAGTTGATGGTTGAGCAGAGATAAGAGGGGCAGCTGATGAGGGAATGTGTTTGGCATGAGAGCAGTGCCAGCAAGCCCTCATGGTCAGGGATCAGTTGCTTGTTGGAGGTATGGAAATGCAGTTGTTTGTAGGTGCCTGGGTGGCAGAGTTCTCCTTAGTGTCTTTTTTTTTCTCTTATGAACAATATTTATAAACTTCTGGCCCTGAGCAGCATATTTAGAAAGAAATAAATGCGTTGCTGTGGTGCTGGTTCCCTGGATGGTGATGCTGAAATACTGCTGTGGAGAGCCTGGCCACCCAGCTCAGCCTGGTGGAGTGGGTCCTTCATTAATCGTGATCACCTCATGGATCTGTTCTAGTAGAGGAGCTGTCTCCAGTGCCATTGGGCTTGCTATGGTAGGAGCATGTGCCGTGGTTTGGTAGTTACACACAGGACTGATTTTAGCACCAGGTGCATTCTTAGACATTTGATGTAGAAAATCTCACTTTTTGAGGTTGTGCAAACACCTCATGGGCTCAATGGCTTTAGTCCTCATACGTAACATGGTGTGTAAGGTGCATGTAAGCTGCTGAAAGAACATTCCTTTACCTGGGTTTACAGATGTATTTAATTTTTTTTTCCCAAGGACCATTCAGGCATTTTTTATGGTTGAACTGAATTGTAAAGCAGGAGCAGAAGCTGTGCTGGAAAATTCTTTGGTTTGCATTTGAGGTTGTAACCTGATTCTGTTAACCTGCAGGTGAAATCATTTTTACACAGAGGTGATGAGATCTAACTGAACCTCTAATGCAGATGAAGGGCTTTGTTAGGTGATATCCATGTTGGATGTGAGAGGCCGCGTGTGACCACAGTTGTGTTTGGGAGCTGTCTGCTTTCTTCTCTGTGTGGAGCACACCTGTGTATAAGAGTCTTAGCTTCTCTCCATTTTCACAGCACAGAGCAGCTCCCCTGCTGCTGGCTGGGTCAGATAACCTCAGTGGTACCTGCAGTTACATTGCATCCATGGGACAGTAATATCTGGAAAGCATGTTCTTGTATCTTCAACTGCCTTTAATATGATGTAGCAACCGAAACCCAAAAAGAACTACAGCACCACCTGTCACAGAGAAATCTATTCCAGACTGTAGTTTGAGTTCTTCTGGTTCAAACCAGTGCTTCATAGGGCCTACAGAGAACAGTGCAATGATGGATTTAACTCCAAGTATTCCATCCTCCCAAGTGCTCAAGGAACTCGGAGCAGCTGGAGCTGTAATCCCCTCCCTTTGCCATCAGCAGTGTGGAGACATGGGCAGGGCTGGGAGCACCTCCTGCCCAGGACTAGGAGGAGTTCCTCCCAGTGGGTTGGTGTCAGTCTGTTGTACCTTGTGTGTGACCACTCACAGCTTCTGTCAGCCAAGCAGCCTGGCCTCCCGAGGAAGCAGTGCTGTTTGCACCTAACGTGTTGCTCCAGCAGGGCTGCCATTTGAGACGTTTCTAATATTTATGTTTGATATGAATGAAACTTTTTGTTTTGTCTGTAGACCGCAACGGAACTGGAGCTGACTCGTATCAGGAGTGCCTTGATAACAAGCAAGGTATGAGATCAAGTCTCTCCAACATGGGCACTTGGGACTGATTTAGCTTGATTTCTTGCAGCTGAATTGGTTGCTGTCTCTGTCTCTCTCACTCTGTCTCCCTTTTTTTCCCCCTTTTTTTTTTCCCCACTGTCTCCAAGCCAATTCACTGTTAACAGTTCCATGTCAGCTAACCTGTTAGCTCAGGGTCTCATTGCACATTCGTGATAAGTCTTCTTGTTTCTAGCACCCCAAACCCTCAGCTATTAATGGAGGAAGTGGGAAGACTGTAAAACAGAAGTAGCATGTGCAGTTGCTGCAGCTGTCTTCTTCCTTGAGGTTTAGTTGCACAGCCAAGCAGAAAAATATTAAAGTTGAGCTAAGGGAAGGCACGTGCTAGGCTGGGTTACCTTAACACCAGACATCCTGTTATAATTTGTGCGCTGACGTGCTGCCTCAGACTTGTCCAGCCTGCTGTCTTCTGCCATGCTCAAGGTGGTAAGAGCTGGAAGCATCTCTTGTGATTTACAAGAGATTGATGTTGGTGAAGGAGGAATCTATTATCCTTTTGCTCTAAACCTGAAAACAAGAGTCACATCAGTAAAAATGAAAATTGTAAAAAGTACATCGGAAACAGGACTTCAGTGGCAAAATCATGGATGTTGGATATAGGAAAAGGGTTGGCGTGTTGTGTGCTGCTCAGATACCTCTCTGAGAACTGCAGTCAGAAGTGCCACTCCATCTCTGTAGCCATGTAGTAAGTGTTGAACCTTCTGGTAATCAGGGAGCATAAGCACCCTTCAGTCCAGAATATCATTTGTCATAAGCTGCAGCAAAGAGATAAGAGGAAATGCTTATCCTAACCAGGTTATAGGCATCAATTACAGGTCAACTTTTACCCTGCTGTTGACCCAGATCTGTGACAATAGCTAGAATGATCATTTCCTGAAATTCTGATCCTTCTTGCATAGATTTCTAAAGTAGGACCAAGAAACATAAAAAACCTGTCCCAGTTTTGGTGCTTGCTTGGGTTTAATTTTCCACAGGTGTCTCTGCTTTCAGTATCCATCAATCAGTGTTACATGTGCTTTAAGTCAAAGCTGCCATGAAGTGCATCTCCCCTTGCTTGTTGTTGGATTTGGGATGGGATTATTTGAGGGGTGGGGGTTGGGGTTTTTTGCTTGTTTTATTTTCCTTCTCTCAAAAAAAAAAAGAGGTACATTGTTTCTTTGGTGGCCTTTATGGTCATCTTTTACTTCACTATTTTTCTCTACTGACTGTAGTAAATACCTAATCATTGCTAAGCTTTCATTTCAGAAGTTACAACTGGAAGACTAATGTGGAAGAACTGTAATCAATAATGGCAATTCTTATTAGATTGAGTTTAAAAGTCTTGTAGGCCGGTGTAATTCAGGAGGCTCCTTTGATAGATAATTTGTTCTTAGGAAGAACAGTTTTCTCCAGTAACATTTTTCTCGTTGGCTGGGGGAGGCTGATCCACTTGTCATTTTGTAGAAAGCAATCAAGTTTCAGATTTAAAGAAAAATGAGTATTCTCATTTTTGGAAACTAATTGCAGTCCCTTTGATGTGCCAGTTACCCTGATTTATCTGACAGGTGGTATTAAATGGCGTTGTATCCATTACTTTCATTTGTCTGTTAATACTCCAGATTTTTCTTGTAGTGTGATAGGTTTCTTTGGCTTCACTGTTAACACATGAACAAACTGTGTCATTATAAGTACTTTCAATCCAGTATGAATTGGATCTGGTTTGGGTAATTTACCCTGTCCATGCTCCATCATGGTGTTTAAAGCAACAACCTTTAAGAATGCAGAAGTTTAAAGGAAAAAGTATACACAATAACTTGTAGTGAGACTCTTACTGACTCCATTACATTTTTTTTTGAGCATGCCTTCGAGTTGAATCCACCATTTGCAACAATTTACAAAATATAAAATACATAGCTGACAGTGGGCCCATAATTTTGGCTGTTTCTCTTACGCTCAAAACAAAACACCACCAAAGGCTGGAAGTAGCGGTGGCTTTTTAAAAGTATTAAATCTTCAAGCTACGTGAAATGCTATTGCCATGGATTCCTTTTATAACAGCATGCTTGTCTCCTGGAAATTATGCTATAATGAGGTTTGGTTTATATATTTTACCCCTCTCCTCATTAAAGTGCTGTCTCTCAGAAGAAGCGCTTTGTGTTTTGAAATACTGCGCGGTTAAAACGAAGGCAGGTTTATAACGATTTAATGTACTTGGGAGCCAAGGTTTTGCAGCTTTATGGCAAAGATGTTTTAACAAAGGGCTTTATGGTAAGGGTGTGCTGTATTTTAGTCAGGCAGTTGCTCAGGGGAAAATTTTCAGTGTGAGCACGTCACAACAGCAAGGAGAAATTCAGAGGGAAGCAGGCTTCTGAGATCCAGCTTGGCTGATATTAAGGCTTAATTCTTTGCAGTTTCAAGCCCTGGTGTTTGGTTTGGTTTGTTTTGTTTTTTTCTTTCACCTCTTCACTCAAGAAAGACAAAACCTTGTGCCATATAATGTAACATCACAAGCAGGCCATTTATGCTTCCCATTTTTGTGCTTCAAGGTAGGGTGCAGGAGAGCGTGCTGGGAACAGCCACAGGTGGGATTATCACACCCTCTCAGAATGGAGCTTGCTTTTTCAGCCTTGTAACTCCAATATTCATTATTAAAATTGTACCCTAACAGCAAGGCATTTTCTGAGTGTTTGTGGTTTGGAAGTAGAGAGGGCAGCAGTTCAGAGCAGTTGCCCATCCACTGCAGCAGAAGACGTGTCCTGGATCTGCCTGTTTCTCTGGGATACACTTAATATCCCATGGTTTCCTGAGAGCCAGGGGGTTCTGCCATGGAAAACAGGTATAAAATTACTACCAGACAGTTGTTTCTGGAGCTTCTCAATAGGAACTCACTGTTATAGTTATTAAAACAGTGCTGATGTAGAGGTTTAGGCAATGAAAACCCTTAGAGAGGGCCCTGGTGGCAGCCAGGAGATGTCACTTCTCATCCTTGCAATGGTGGGTAGAGAAATTGAAACTGATTCCAAGTGTTTCATGTTATCTTGTGTAGCACCTTCTCTTATTAATAGAAAATGGTGTTTTACTTTGCTTGAGCGGTCTTCTCTGTGTCCCTGGTCCCTCAGGTGGGCTGGTAAGGGATATTTTGCCCTAGTGGGCTCCAGCTTTCCAAGCAGAACTCCAGGTTCCTGCTGGAGGAACCCAATACCTTTCACTTTTCCTACTTGTCCTGAGGAGTATTTCCCCACAGATGAACTAGCTGGTATTTTTCCAAGATGAACATGTCTTCATCTTTTTGATGGCATTATTAACTCTTTCTGTTTTTCTTTGGATGTGTTACACCACTTCCTGAGTTCTGTGCTGCTTGCTGCTGATGGATTTTGTTAGCTGATCTCAAGAGGGAGGATGAATGTCACTTGGAGCGGTGTTTGGGGGCCAGGAAGAAAGATGGTTAATCTTGGCAGGGATCAAAATGTGGCTGCAGTTGAGCCAATAGCACCTCTTTTTGAGGTGACAGGGGACTGAGTGCTCCCCTGGGTTTGTGCTGTGAGTGGATCCCAGCTGGACTGCTGAGCATGGTAGGATGTCTGCATCATCAGGCTTGATTTTGAAGTTGTGGCAATAAACCAAAGACTTTTTCATCCTGTTTGCAGTCCCCTGGGCTGTGCAGTCCCAATGTGTGTCATCTTCTATTAGTCTCGATGCAACCAATGACCTTGTTTGTGTGAGCACATTAAGCACAACATTAATAGCTAATTTGACTACTTTGGATTCAGACAGGCTGCAATCCATCACCTGAACTCTCCTGATTGCAAATATGGTTGGATGGGATTAAGGAGAAAGGATAAAATGCCTGCTTGGGCCATAACTCTAGGAAATTAGAAAACTGCTTGTGTGCCTGCATAGCTGATGTAACTGTAGCACTTGGTGGAAGCATGTTCTTCACTGGAAAAAAAAAAAAACCTGCAAAAGTGAGAAGTGTGTGGTCTCCATAGATGTTTGTTCAGCCCTCTTCCTGCCTGTCAAATACTGGCGTGGTAAATGAGACCACCACGATACAGAGGCATCTTTTAGAAGATGTTATTGGGGTAAGTTCTAACCTGTTCCAGGTTTTGGATCTCTTTTGATCCCTAACAGGATTAATTTCAGGATGGCAAAGATGAATTATGAAGCAGATAAAAAATGGCAGACTGGCATATAGCTGGACTGGAAAGTGCGGTCAAAATAGTTCTGTCACTGAAGATGTTATTTCCATTAAATGTTTTAAGATTTAATATTGATTTCAGTGAAATTATCCTTGAAAACAGATTTCCTCCAAACCTTTTTTTTTAACATATTTGTTTTGGAACTATTTTAGGAGGCAGAAAAATGAAACTCCAGCTTCAAACAGTTTTTATGTTTTGAAATGGGCTTTTTTCACTGTATGAACAATTTTTAAAATATTATTGTTATTTGTATTCCAGTCATGCCTGTGCACTCTAGTTATGGGCTGAACGTCATTTTGCCAACCACAACGCAGACTGGGGGGGATCAGTTTCTGCCTGAAAATGCTCTGGGCGTGTATTTCTGACGGGCTGCATTGATTGCCAGTGCCTGTTTGAAGAAAAACCCAACAACATTCTCATTTTACAATATGTTGGCTGCCTTTTTGTTTAAAGAATTATAAATAAATCAGCAGATTTTCCACAAAAACACATATGCTTTCTTCCTGATGAGCACGATGATGCACCAAGAATCCTTGCAAGAGGCCTTGAGTTTCCTTCAAGTAGAGGGCAGGGCTGAGGTTGAAACTGAAATTTTTAAATAACTCTTTAAGAAGAATACTGCTGGAACCTTGTTAGCAGAAGAATTGCCATCTTCTGACTAATTTTTTTTTTTTCCCAGCATGGGAACAAAGAAAGAAAGGAGGAGGCAGAATAAAAGCCTGTGTGAGTGTACATACAGAGGCTGCAGCTCTCTAGACTGGTAATGGTATCTGGAAAGGGTCCAGGCTGTTGTAAATATGAACTTTTGTCAATATTCCCCAAGCTTCTTTGGACTCTAGGGTGGGCTTTATTAGCTGAAGGTCACACCATTGTGCTGTCTCCCTCTCCTGAGACCTCTGATACCTTCCTGAAAGGACAGCCCATTATCCCTGGGCTTAGAAGCCAGCTTTCTCTTCAGTGGCACTGAAGCTGATAAGCTTAAGAGGCATATTTCATCCCCCCACTGCTGCTTTCAGGAAACAAACAGTGTTTATCATTCCTGATTAATTCCAGTTGAACAAAAAAATAAAATAGAAGGCATGTGTGTCTGCACACGTGCACAGGGACGCAGAGCTGAATTTTTTGGGGTGGCTGTTCTTGTGTAAGGTCAGCTCATGGCACTGGCTACAGCCAGCAGTGTCTGGAGCTTTGCTTTTCCTGGGTGCTGTGTCCAAAGATGGATTTAGTAACATGAGAGGATCCCAGGCTGCAATCAGTGTGAGGAGAAGGGTGGAAACAGGGATGGGGTAGCAGCAGCCTGAGCATCAAGGTTGGAATTGATTTGTGGCAATTAAGCATTAAGGTCTGCGGGAGCAGGCCCACCTGCTGGGAGATTGGCTTTCCATCACCTGGGGAAGATGAATGGCCCCAGGAGAAAAAGGGGCAGGGATTTCGTACTCAGCTACCTGAAAAGAATCATAAAACCCCCATATCTCGCTTCGGCATCTCACAGCCCTTTTTATCACAGCTAAATCCCTTTGCTGGGAGTTGTATGCAAGCGAGTTGGAAGATAAAAATGCTGGTTGCTGCTGCATTTTCTCCATTTCTGTCTTTGGCTCTGGCTTGAAATTTGCTAGGAAGTCTCTTACCAACTTTATTGTTAGTCCTCTCTCAGTAGAACTGTGTTCCATACGTGGCTCTCAATTTCTTAGGGTTATTTTTCCCCTCTAGTACAGAGATTCAGGGTGTGGAATTAATGACAGTGAATGACACAAATAACCTATTGTCCCTCTGTGCTGATGCAGTATGGAAAGCACCCAGGTGGTGTGTCCCAGTGGCCAGGTCACCCACCTGTGCTGTGTGCTCCTCTCCAGCACGCCCTTGATGGGCAAGGCACTCACCTGGCTGTGCATCTTGAGGCTCTTGAGTGGAAAATGGGAATATTTGCACTGTCACACAGTCCTGTTTGTTTGGATGAATGTGTAGCTGCTGCCCAGGTCACGTCTTTTGGTCACAGCCCAAGTTGGGACACAGATCATCTAAGTAATGTATGTTGCATCAAATTTTTATTTCAGTTCCAGCATGAGATGTGTTTAAACCAGATTCTTGGTACTGAGGTTACAACTGGCTTCATTTCCTTTGCCAGAACAGAGATGGAACAAAATTTAAAAACAATTTTGCAAAGCTATATTTACTTTTTACCAGTGAGGACCATATTTAAAGACAGATTTTGGTATTATGGCTCCAGTGCTAACGTAAACAGGGTCTTATGGGAAAGGCTGGAAAATAACAGGGCTATTGGTCATGTTTGGGGGAAAAGAAATTTCCATAGTAGATTTCAAACTGGAATAGCTCTGAAGGTTTGGCTGGCCAAACCCAACTAGCATTTCTGATTTAAAATTGCTATGGTAGCATGCAGTGGAGCGGTGGGCCACTAGTAGCATTTTTTCAAAGCCTTTGTGAATTGGGTTAAACTTGTCATTCTTCAGATGAAACAGAACACATTTAAGTTTTAGATGAGAACCTCCTTAGATATACTGCAGACTCCTTTCTAAGGACAAAGCAGATTTGAGGAAGATAATTATCTAGTAATCTCAGTGAAAGCTGCATATATGGTTCTTTCTCCAGATGGGTTAACGTGGTGGAAAGATTTTTATCAGTCCAGTCGTGCACCACAGACTGCAGTAGCATATGTACTTGCTTGGACCCCAAGTTTAGTGATAAGTGAAATGTTAATATGTGCTTGGCAGAGCAAGCTCTTAATTTCCCTTAAAATGGAGGGGGCAGAAATGATCTCATCGGACAAGATGTCTTTGGGCTACTGCCCACTGTTAGGTATGTCCTAGACAGGGTTTATTTACTTGGTGTAGGCAGATTATTTCCCTTTCCCTCCATAAATCTGGCCTGCGGTAACTGTTAGCAAAAGAGCTTTCCACCTCCTGTATTGCAGGAAGCATTTAAGCTCTTGTTGAAATATGAAGCTCCCTTCCTTTATTAAAATTAAGAACCACTTTCTCACATGGCAAAGTGATAATAAAGACTGAAATTGGATCTATAACTTCATGAAAAGAAGAAGAATTTTTTTAAAGACAAATCATGCATGGTAATGCCTTCATTGTTCTCTGGCTGTGTTCTTTGTATTGCTTAACTCCCTGCGAACAAAGAACCCATAACTGGAATTGTAAAAATAATCCAAGCATTTAAGTCAAAACTCAAAAGGCCCTTGGGAATCTCATGCGAAGGTGTGCCCTTGAAATGGTGGTTTATGAATTGTCTGAACAGGTTTGAGCATCCTGGCCCTGAGGAAATCTCTGGGAATTTTGCTGCTGACTTCAGCGGGGTCAGGATTGCACCCTTGGCGCTTTGTGCTGGGCATTGAGCGGAGCCGCCTTTCAGCCTTTGAGAAAGTCTGACTCCCTCCTCACAGGCAGGCGGGAGATTTTCTACTTGGTTGCACTTGTGAATTCTAGTTAAGGGAATTGCTTTTGGTCCCTCCATCTTTGTCACTTACTTAAACAAACATGCAAACTGGAAACATGCACTTGCTCAAGCTTCAGCAGCGAGTGCCTCCTCGAGATCTCTTGTTACTGATCTAGAACTTAAACTGATTGGGAAAGTGGCTTTAAGATGAGGTTCAGTCATGCTTAAATGAAACCAATTGGGCAGAGAGATGAGAAATCTTACTTGTACTTGCCATTCAGATGTCTGAAACCAGCTAGTTTGAAGTATGAAGGTTTGGTCCCTGAGCTTGAACACAGATCAGTAGGGAGGTTGTAAACTGAAGCAATGAGTATTTCTTCAGCAGTTTATTGCAAAATAATGGGGTTTTGAAAATACAGGGCTGTCCAGGGTCAAAGGCACTGGGAAAGAAAGGTACTTAAATAAACAATGAGGGAATTAGTCTGAAATTTGCATGCAAACTCAGATAACCCATGCCCTTTAAAACCCAATTGAATATAGATTTAGCCCTGTAGAGGAGAAGACCTCTCCCAACCCCTCCTGCTTCAGTGACTCTGATCAGACATCTCATCCCTGCCAGGGTATTCGAGGAACCAGTGGTTTGTCTGGCTCTGATTGTTATAAACGTGGACATTATCTTCCTCTGTCATGTCACAGTCCAGGGAGAGGAGGGGGGAGTTACCAGAGTTGGAGGGAATTTCCCCATGTCCCCAGTCTTCTACATTCATGGTGCAGTGGCCAGTGACATCATCTGTTGCTTAAGAACTGCTGTTGATGAAATAAGCTCTGTATTTAATGAAAAACAAAACCCAAAGAAACCATATTCCCCAGAAACATGATCCAGGACTCCAAGAAAATTGTTACACTTCAGTTGCCTCATCCTAGTTCTCCATCAAGAGAAAAAGTTAAGGAAAAATTACTAGAGAAAACTTTCTAAGCTTTCAGCAACAATATCCCACAGACTCTTGTTCATCCAGAGTAACCCCACAAAGCTCAACAACCTGGTTTATAGCAGACTTGTTTTTAATTATTGCTAGTAAAATTAGGTCCAAAATGTGAGCTATGTGCACTCGTGTTGCTCTCAGTAGCTGGAAGGGGGAGTTGGAAAGCTACATCCCAGGTATATCATGAGAGCTTATTTAGACTTCCCTGCCGCTCGGGATCGCAGAAATGTTGCAGTGGCAGAAAGATTGGCTGTAACCTTTCTGTGTTTAGCTGTAATGGAACGTGCAAAAGCTTGACAATTTCTGGAAGGTGCCTGCAGGGGCCTGGCCCCTGT
The DNA here is from genome assembly GCF_014805655.1 of Passer montanus. Classification (NCBI taxonomy): domain Eukaryota; kingdom Metazoa; phylum Chordata; class Aves; order Passeriformes; family Passeridae; genus Passer; species Passer montanus. The sequence continues at coordinate 2,104,438 of NW_024370263.1, read as the reverse complement.
GTCAGCAGGAGTATGTGTTGAAAGCTGCTCAAGAGAGGGACATTTCTTAGAATAGTTTGCAAAAAGTAACAATCACTGCCCAGTATGGACAATTAGAGAATATTAGAAGTAAATGGTTAATTTTTCTCTACTTTTCTTGCCCAAAAAATAATCTTGGTTGTTCCTCACTATAGCTGTGTCTTGAGGGCTTTCCTTAATGAGCCATCTCCTTCTGTCCAGTATGGAAAGAAAAACAAAAGAGTTAGAGACCTCCCTTTGTCTCCATGTGATTTTAATCTGATTCATTCATTCCTAATCGTCTTGAAGGATTATAAAAGCAAAACCTGTTAAATCTTGATTCTTACTTCTTTTCTTTCTCTCCCAAACATAATCATTTGTTCTTTTATCATGTTGCGTTTCTTTACCCGTGAATCAGCTGCCTTTTTATTTTTCCTCTCCACAACAGAAGTCGGGCAGGGAGGGAGGGGGCGATGGGAGCGCTGCTTCCTTTGATTTGCTCCGCACACAAGTGTTCCTTGGCCTTTCATACTGAGGAGTGGATGCAGCTCTTGAGCAAATTGGACCTACTTGTTTGCTGGCCTAGGCCATCTTGTTATCCAGCCAGCTGTGTTTTGATCTTGGAGGGCCATTTGAAGATTAAATTGAGACATCTTTTGTTACTATTAAGTGCAGTAATTAAATCAGCTCAGTGTTATTTAAGTGTGGAAAATGTCGCTTTGCTGGCCCATGGGTGTCTGAAGTTGCCATTAGACAGCTGTGTTGCTTCCAGTGCTAATGATGAAGAGGTAGGAGAAAAGAGCCAAGTGCTCTCTAAATAATTTTCACCTCTTTCTGGGTTATGCTGGATCCCCTCCCCACCTTTTTGTGTGCCGTTCCTCCTCCGTCTCCTCAATTCATGAAGAACAAGGTTTTTGAGGGGGAGCTCGAGCTTTGTCGGGTGGAGAGCTGGCAGCCAGTGCCCAGTCCTGAGCAGAGGGGTGGAACATGCTGAGCTCTCTGGATGGCAGCTGCTGGCCCATCTCTGAGTTTGCAGTTGTTGGCTCTGTGAACAAAGAGGCTGACCTAGCAGGGTGGATGTAATAAATGAGCAAAGTTGACTGCCTCCCCCCCTTCCTCTGGGGTGGGAGTCTGCCAGTCAAGTCAAGCACGGCGAGTACATTTGTTCCCATGAGGGTCATTGTAATACAATTTGCTGGTGCAGACTGGCTTGCCTGTGAAGTGCTGGCACCTGGGAGATGTGAACTCTGGCTCAGGCCAGGGCTGGTATCGTTCAGAGGTCACCTGGGGCTTACTGGGGCAAGGCAGTTGCCCTTCCCCAGCCCCCTTTGCCTGCTGCTTGCTGAGCAGATTGCTTTGAGAGAGGTGGCTGGAGGTGATGATTGGCAGCAGGGAGCAGAGCAGACAGACGCTGGAAGAGAAAGTGAGAACCTCAGTGGGAAAGGCAGTTCTTCGGAGGTCGAGTATGTTTTAATGCTGGGTTAAGCTGCACAGCAGTATTGGCTCATTGCTACTGGCAGCACTGATCACTTGAGCGTTGCCTTACCCTTCCCTTCGTGCCCTTTAGAGCCCTGTCTCACCTCCTGTGTGCAGATGAACATTCTCCTTGCTGCTCTCGCTCCCTGGCAGGAGCAGCTGCCGGGTTCACTGCGCTGCCCGTGCCCACCGAGGCAGAGCGTGCTGCTCCCTGCAGCCCACACTGCCAGCCTTCCTCCTCCTGAGCCTGCCTTCCTCCTCCTGAGCCAGCCTTCCTCCTCCTGAGCCAGCCTTCCTCCTCCTGAGCCAGCCTTCCTCCTCCTAGCCTGCCTTCCTCCTCCTGAGCCTCCTCGCTAGCCTGGCCTCCCGGATGCACCCAGCTCTGGGCTCCCACCCCCAGTAATTGCCCAGCAACATCTATTTGCATTGCTTTTTATGCCGCCGTGTTTTATGGAGGGGGAAGTGTGTTTGCACTTCGTGAGCGTTTCTGAGCTGTGGCAAGGGCAGAAGAATGGCAGATGGGTGGGGATGAGAGAATCGGGGAGCGTGATGAATCTGTTTTTCTTACCTTGTTTAAAACTGGCTGTTAAAATTCAGCAGCCGCACCTCCGATCAGCCTAATGGTGTCTGCCATGTTGCGAATACACAGTCATTAGTTGGTCCAATTCATGCATGCTGAGGTAGGAGGGTGATGTGAATGCAAAGGAGCTGCAGAGAATGGGAGCTGGGGGGGCAGGGGAAGGAGGGGGAGAAGCTTGGTAATACAGTGACAATGAAACATACGGTAGTCACACTGGAAAACTTTCTCCTTCATTAGCAGGGATCTGTTGAGTTTCTGCTCACATTAGGGTAATTAACACAAGTACAGATTGTTGAACATCTGTGCAGTTTAACTATATGGCCGGTTCCCAGGCTTTAAACAGGGCTGTGAGGAGCCAAATGCAAAGCAGTATGAAAAGCCCACACACTATTCATTTTACTGAAATTAGCATTTCTGGATGAAAGCTGATGTTGCACGTCGGCTATAAATTTTCTCTGGTCTGTTGCCAGGTTGGCTAATGATCTGAGGTTAGTGTTTGTTAAAAAATTTTTAAAATTTGTTACTTTTAATATTCTGGAGGGGAAGTTTCTTAAAAGGCAAAACAAAAAGCAAGCAAAACAAAGCATATGGGCATATTATATGTAATGTTCTTCTAATCTTTTTCCAGTGGAAGCTCAGGAAGGAATTGCTGGTTCAGCCTCTCTCAGAGGCTCTTGGCTCTGTGAAACTACCAAGGGTTTTTTAGTATTTCGGACCAAACTGCAGTTTTAATTTTCTAGCCTTGTAAATGCCTGGGAGGCTCCGCTTACTGTGTGTTGTAGATATGAGCTGTGTAAATGAAATGCAGAGTGCTGTCTGCAGGATGGTGACTACACAGGTATTGCTTCTCCAAGCATCACCATATTTATGGACAGTCTTCTGCAGTGGTTATCCCAGAGGAGAGTTGTGTTGCTGTGGCATCTTGAAGCTTCCTCCTTGCTCTTTTTACCTTGCCCAGCTGAGAGCACACATTTTTTCTACAGGTGGAATTAAGTGTTAAAGGCCAGGCTGGAGGGGCTTTGAACAGTTTAGTGGAAGACATCCCTGCCTATGGCAAAGGGGTTGGAACTAAAATGGGATTTCAAGCCCCTTCCAACCCAAACCATTCCATGTTTCTGTGGGTTGCTGTGAGATGGACAGCCCTTATAGCTGGGACAACAATTAGTGTGCCAGGAAATCTTGTCTTAATGGAGAAGATTTTCAGGTATGAAGATAAAAAGCCTACCAATGTTTGTAGAAAGAACAATGCTCATTAGCACTATTTTGTTCTTGCTGTTTTCACTAAGTAAAAAAATTTTTTTCATAGTGGAGTTTTTTTAATATAATCCCTGTTGGCTGATGTGAACAGAGCTGACCTTTGAAACACTATTTAAATTTTAAAAGGTTTGTTTATTTTTTTGTTTAATTGGGAAAGGAAGGGGCTTGGTGTCTTGCAGGAAGTGTTATTCTTACTAAGAGTGAGTGATCACTCAGTTCACCCTCAGCTCCTGCTCTGTAATTGGCTTATGTTCCAGCCCAGAATTTAGTTTGGCAACACTTGAAATTGTTGGTGAAATTGTTGCACTCACCAGCTCCTAAAAAGTCTGCTGGCAAGCATCAGAAACTGTCAGAGCTGCATATTCTTTGTGACTAAAAAACCTTTTGGGACCAAAATCCAGTCTTCAGATTCAGTCCTGCAAATGTCTCAGCCTCAGGAGCACCATCACCCTTGTACCTGTAATTCAGCTTCGTAAGTGGTTTGTCATTGAAGGATCTCTTTCAGGGGTGAAGGTGTCCACACAAGACAAACTTGCTGAATCATACAAAACTCTGGAAGTTCAGTTAAATATGTGGTTTATTTCTGAAGCACTAATGTAGTTAATCTAGTCCAAAATGAAATTTTGTAATAGCTTTTCAGATAATTATGTGTGTATATGTGCACACAAGTGCACGCTGGTTTAGTTGGGAAGGCAAAGACTGAGTGAAATGTTCAGCTACATTAGACTTCTTACCTTCTCCACAAAGGATGTCAGAAGGTGGATGTTGCTTGGTCGGAGAGCATCTGTTACAAGAGTATGACAGAGGGCATTGGCCCTTTCAAAGCAGGGTTGCACTGAACTGAGCATTGAGATTTCCTCTGTGGTGGTCTTGCCAAAAGGGTCCTGAATCCTTGGATAAGAAGTACTTGTTTAAAAATAAATTGGAAGAAAAAAGTATCCTTACTGTTACTGTTTGGTTTTTTCCTGGACTCAATAATAGGGTTGCTTTGAGTACTGGCAGAATAATGTGACTGAAGTTGATGAGCATGTTCAGTCTTAACCATGGTTAATATCTGTGCTCCATGGATTTGTACCCTCTGTATCTCTGCAGGTATAAAATCTTGGATTTTATTTTATTTTGTCTCATTCAAGGAAAACCCAGCTCTATGCAAGAGAGTTCAGGAAAAAAAAAAAAATCCCAAAGAGTATTTCTGTTAAAATAAACAGACAGACCTGGATTATTTTCACTATTAGGTAAATCAAACTCGCCTATTTGGGTATGCAAAACTGACCATGAAATTAAAGGGCTTTCGTATCTACAGATACACAGCCAAAATGAAACAAAATTTTTCTTTGTTAATGCCCCATTCCATTTCAGCCCTCCTTTTTGAGAATATTTTCCACAAACTGGACTTAAAATGCCAGAAAATGGCAGTTGGATCCAGAGGAGTGGTTTCGTGATTTTGGTAGATAGGAAAACTGCAGCTGGTGAAACGTGTCTGTCAGCCTTCACTTACATGGCTGTATCTGAGAATGCATCTATAATGATTTTTCTAGCAGAATTTTCCAGTGTGTACTGGAATGCACTGAGGAACTCGAGGACATCATTTTGAAGGCCTCCCAAAGTTTCTTTGGAGTTTTCACTTCATGTATCACTACGCCAGCTTCCGTGAAGCAGCGAGTTCTCTTGTGCTCCTGCTTTGAGCAGGCAGATGTATTTATTGAGATACCTAAAATAAGCTCAGAGAAGTTGACAGTGTTGTTTGTGCAGGCTGCACATCCTCAGGATCTCTCAGACCTTTATCAGACTCCAAACTGAGCGTGTCTCGCTAACTCTGCAGTTGCGTGGTTGGAATTATCTCCATTGTGTAGATGGGAACACTGAAGCAGATTGGAAATTACTTGCCCCAGGCCATCTAGTGCTGACAATAGACCACACAGTCCCTCGTCCTCTTTCTGTGCCAAAACCATTCTCTTGTGCCTGCATATGGAAAAAACAGAGTAGCTCGAGCAGAGAGCGGTATTTGTTGTGATAACAATGTGCACTGGGTCCCCAAAGGCCACCGGACAGTGATGGATACATGGCTGTGAAATTAAAATCACCCAGGGATGCACAGGAGGAAGGGCTGGAGTGGTCTGTGGGCAGGGGAGCAGGCAGGGAGGTGCAGGCAGCAGCGGGTCCGGCAGCCCCTGCGCCAGCAGCACATTTGCATTCTCCTGTCAGGGAGCTGGAAGCTGCCACCAAGCAGTTTATGCTCAGCCTGTGCTGGCCTTGAATTATGCATGACCAATTTATCATGCCCCCAGCTGAAAAACTAATTGTGTCCCTGGGATATATTTACTAGAAATTGTAGTTTGCTGTGCTGGGGTCCCCGGAGTGTCCGGCAGAGCAAACGACTGGGAAGTCAGAGCATGTTCAGAACAGGACTCCTGGCTCCCCTGGAGCCCCCGTGCTGTTGATAGATTTTTCACTTCGATTGCCTTTCCGAGGGTTTTCCCCCTCCTTTCTATTTTTTTACACTGCATTACACTTAATCGGGCTGCAGGAGTCCTTCCAGTAGTCTCCAGCATTAAAAAGCACACGATGTGCCTGAAAAAAGGCAGTTTATCCAGGAAATGCCAGCCAGGTTGGAAGAAGGGGGCTGGTTTCCTCTGTGTGTGGTTTTACTCTTCTTTTTTTTATAAGCACAGTGTGGCTTCATATAATGTCTCCAATTACCGTGAAAGTCCCCTCCCTCTCCAGGTCTAGAGTGATGAGATTCCCTAATTACTGTCATTTGAGCAAGAGGTTCAGGAGGAGAGGATTTCTTTTCCTCATGCAGAGCTTGTGGGGTAGGCTGAAGCTTGCAAACCATTACCACCAGGTCTGTTGAAGGAACATACAATGTCCCGAATGGAGTTTCTCAGTGGTGAAGTGACAACTGCCAAACCTGTATCAGGCTGTAAACCCCTCATGAGGTGGTGCTAAATCATAAAGATATCAGTGGGGGCGAGGTTTGAAAGGGAAGGAGGCAATTCACTGATAAATTAATCACTGAGTTCAGTCTGTCCTCCCCCACTTGTCACAGAAGGAGGATGTCAAGGAGTTAATCACAGTAAAGGAGTCAACAGTAACAAGATTCAGAGGCAGAAGAGCCTCTGGAATCTCTTGTTCCCTTTCTGTTCTCCTCCTTGTCTGATCTCATACAGTTCTGCCTGATGCCATCTCCAGGGTCATCAGGAGCCGTGCCAGCTCTGCATGGCTCCACTGCTGGCAGCACAGGCAGGCCTGCTCTTCTGGGAGCCTGGGAGCCCACAAGCCAGGGCTTAGGAGACCAGGATTGCTCCCCTGCCCCTCCACACTGGGCAGGAACCTTTTTCTGACCGTGCTCCATGGCCAGGCTGGGCTCTCCCACTGCTTTGATGGGATTTACTGCATGTCCTCTTGGGAGCAGAGCTGCAGGGAGTGTGAGCTGGGCTGGAAGAAAGGTGCTGGCTGAGGTGCTTTCTTAAATAAATCTAGGATCTGTGAAGTAGTTTATGCAAACTCTTTGTAGCATGGGAAGTTGGAAGAAGTGAAGTTGGTTTTACGTAGTTTCTGAATGCCACAGATCTGGATCAGCTTGTAAACATTCAAAAGCTCTCTACAGCTTACCTCTTTGTAGTTCCCCAAATTTGTATTCATCATCAGTTCCCCAGAAAGATCTGGTGAAAAGATTTGTTCAGGTGACTACACGTCTTGCTGCGGAAAAATTAGAGCAGATCTACCACGTGATGAAACCGTGCTCCTCTTTGCTGAAATACGTGACACAACCAGCATAAAAGTGGATCTGAAGCTTGTAAGATCATTTCAGAAGGAAGGCATAAACAGGTTTGTCCCTGTATGCTGCCAACCAAAGCAAAACCACTGCAGGGTTCAAGGTTGGCATGAACTGCCAAAGCAGGACTACCCATAGTGTATTTCCTCAAACCCTGCTGAATGAGAAATAGTCACAAGTCAAGAGATGTCCTTGCAGATCCCACACTCTAAGGTTGCCTTGCTCCCTTGAAACTGCTGTTTTCCAAAGAGCAGTGGGCTGGTCATGGAGCTCAGTGGTTCAATGAGTCTGTGCAGAGGAACAAAGGAAATTCTTGAGCTGAGCTGTACAGTGTTTGTTCCAGTCTGGTTTTCTGGAGGATGTTGTAGCACTTATGAAATTACTGTACTTTTTGAACAGTGGTGAGAGCACAAGACAGGCAGACTGGCAGTAGGATGGAGTCCACTTTGATGTAGCAGCATTTGTACTGGTATGAAAAAGGTAGGGTAGCGTGCATCACAGCATCTTTTGTTAGGTTTTTTTTTAGCTGTGGCAACTCAGTGTCTGGATGCCTTTGCCCTTTCATGATTCAGAATGAAACACTTTAGTGAATCCAGGTTATGTTCCTTTTGCTGGTGGTTCTTGTTAGCTTGTTAATGATCTTGCTAGTTTTTAAGTGCCTACATGAATAACTTGATTTCAGGGCAGACATCCTTGGCACAGTGTCCTGATTTTTCCTATGAAAGTCTTCCATGTTTTGTTCTATTCCAGCCTCTGTTAACTCGTCATTATAAATAGGGGGGAAAAAACACTGACACTGTGTTGCCTTATGGATATTGCTCTTCCCTGAACCTGCCTCTTATGCTCTTTCCAAGGGAGCTTGTCTGGCAATTCACAGTTTCTGAGTGGCTCTACTGGGGTTTTTTTCCTCAGTTTTGTTATTCAAGCACTTTTGGCTTTGCTGCTTTTTGTCAGTCTGTTGCTGTGCTGTGTTCAAGTTGCCTGAGCTGTTTGGTTTTCTCTCGGTTGCTTTGCTGCTGCAGTGGGATGAGAAGCTGTAGTGTTGCTGGGGAGGGTCAGGTGCAGAGGAACCCACAAACAAGCCATGGCAGCAGCTCAGAAGATGCAAAAAGGTGGTGAAATCGTGGTAAAATAGAAGTCAGTGACTGTTTTATAACAGGCTACATGACACAGACTGACACTCCCCTCACTCTCTTACATTCTTCTCACCCAAAGGTCCTGTCCTCCATCCTTTTCTTCCTCCTCCTCTTTCCTTCCTGTAGCTAGGATACACTGCAGTGTCAATTCTCATTTAGTCCTGTGCCTAAAGTTATGTAAATAGAGAAAAGCAAGTTGTGATCACCAAAGAGAGATGTGATTTTAAGGAGGGGCTTTTTTTTTATTAATGCTAAAGTGTTGAGGGGAATTACACTAACATCAGCTACAACTTAAACACAGTACTTGTTACCACAGTTTCAAGTCAGTGTGAATTTAGCTAAAACACCATTCTAGCTTTGGAATTTCAGTGGGGGGGTTGAATGGAGCCCCATGTTCTGAGCATTTTTAAAGTGTCACCACGTTTCTCCCAGTCAGGGATGAGAACTAACAAAAATAGATGGAGGAAAGGGGGCAATGCATTTTTCTCACAATACAACCGTGGAAGCATCTCTGGAGACGTGTGCACATCCACATCCCCGGCTTAGGGAGCTGTGGAGGAATTCTGAGGCAAGGGGGGGGAGGGAGGGTGGCGGGGAGCAGGAGAATAAACCTCGCCGCTCTAAGAAATCCTGAAAATGTCCATCAGAAACGCAGCGAGTATTCGGAGGCTGCTGGAAGCGTTCCAGTACCGGAGTCTTTGTCTCCATCCATCAGAGGCACTGCAATCTTTGTGCCCCCAGCTTCAAACAAGGGCTTCACGCTGTCCTTGCAATCTGCCTTTATGCAGCGGAGTGTGGAGGCTTCTAATTACGAGGCCGAGCGGCGCGGCGGGTGGGGAGCCGTGCTGCGCCCCACAGCCGCGCACCTGATTATCCGTTGCTGAGGTCGTTAGAAGGGTTACTCCTGAGTTTAAGCCTGCTCTGCAAGACCCCTAATTATATGCTGCTCTGCAAGTTGCATTAAAAAGAAATTGTTGAAAAGACAAAGGACAGAATAACATTTCCTCCCTCGTCTTCCCCTCTCTCCCCCCCACCACCCCCCCGCGGCACACACAGACACACTCCCCCACCTCTCCCTGCTGGGCCCAGAGCTACTTCTCACGCTTGAGTTGGTGCAAGCTCTGATAAAGCCATTGAAAGATGCAGCAGGGAGACAGAGCGCTCCCAGGGACAGAGGGAAGCAGAAGAGGAAGCCGAAGTAAAATGACCCCCTCCCAGGTAGATACAGCCAGGCGCTGCTTGCTGAAGGAGTTGTCCCACAGAGCAGAATTAGAGAAGAGATTAACCGTCCTTTATTGTTTTGTTTCACTTCCTAGGGAGCAATGTAATGTGGTTTCTTCCATCGTGAAAAACCTGCTTCATCTGGAGCTCCGGGAAGCCTGAATCACTATAGATAAGGCATTCAAAGTGCAGTATCCCTTGCACATGCTGCCAGTTCTCATTTTAATCTCCCCAGACATCAAAAAAATTAAAATGTAAAATTCTAAGCTATGCAGTTGAGTGACATGAAGGCTGCATTCGCTGCAATGCAATTTGCAAATCTGGGACATGCACACATGTGTCCATTCCTGTCAGAGATAACGGGTTTATGTGTGCTTTCCACGAGCCCATGAAGTGTACCACTAGCAGAGATAGAGAATTGAATGGGTTCGTCATTACCATCATCTCTGGGCTGCTAATGAAACTAAACCCAGGTTGATAACAGTAGCACTAAATATTTCCAGCACTTCCTGGTGCAATGGTAACATTTTCATTATGGTGGAGATTATTACAGGGGCATCTGCAGTACCAAGGGCAATGTTTTTTTCAAGATTGTTGTTTCAAGGGTAGATGTTTTATAACTCCCTGTGTTCTAGTTATACCTGAAGGCCTGAGTGGCAGACCAGGATTTCACCACACTAGGTTCTGTACAAACATGGTAAGGGAGAAAGGATTCTGTGCTGCAGATTGGGTTTTTTTGAGACATGGCTAGGACATTTTTTCATTGCTTCTGTAGCTGTAGAGAAACTCATATTTGAACAGGAATTTCAAAGTCAAAATGTCAAGGTTGGAGTCACTTCTGCACTGGAGTACCTTGCCAACTCTGTCATGTTGTACTGTGCTCTAATCTGTGAGCTTTAAACCTTGCTCAGTCTCTTGGATATCTCAGCAGCAGTGCTCCATTGTATGCTCTGTGTTTCTTACTGGTTTGGCTTCATTTTCTGCTGGTGCACAGCACTGGATTCACTACCCACCCAAGGCACTAACAGCAGGGGAACTTCTGCCCCTCCTGTTTCACGAGGCAGGATAAATTAATCACAGTATCATTATTTTTTTCCCCACCCGTGTTTTCATGCATTCAGTTTGTCTCTGTGTAGTGAGGAAGGTCCCTGCAGCAATCTCTGGGGTTCTCATGGCTGAAGAGAGCAGAGGTGCAGCCATGCTGGCAGCACACCACATTGTTCCCATGCCTTTGCTGGCATTGCCTCCAGAGCTGTGGCTCAGGCACCAGGGAAGCGTTGAACACACTTCTCATGGTCACCCTGTGCTCACCCACATCGCTCCCTCCGAGGCAAGACCCCAAACCATTGAAGGATCACTTCTTGTGTTTGTGTTTAATGTGAACTCACAAGCCTCTCTCTATGCACAATGTGAAATAATCCCAAACCCTGAATCTGATAAACCCAGTTTTTTTCTCTGCATTAACTTGACATACCCCTTTTGCTCTCGCATGCCCTGCTTTTTACTGCTGCCTCTTGAAACATGTCTTAGGTGTGGTTATTGTGGGGCATCATTCTGGCTAGCTACCCAACAGCAGGATGAAGATTGCCCTTACCCCAGCTGCAGTTTTACATGGGTTTTATGTTTTGGCAAGATGGTACAACAAAGCTCCCTAAGGTACTCTAGAGAGCAAAGTCTTTGTTTCAAACAGTGTTTGGAGATCTTAGAGTCATGCCTCGTATTTTCATGGCATCTGTGCCTTAAGATACTTCCAAATCTCTTTGATTTAAAAATGTCATCTCTTTTGGGCTGGAGGTGTAACCTTGTCTTCAGGCCAGGTGCAGGAGTGCTGGTACCTGTTTAGTAGCTGTGGTACTTTCCTTGTCCTGCACACTCTTCAGTGAGCCTCTTGTTGGCTTTTCAGTTTTTGTTCTGTGATATCTCCCTGCTTTAAAAGGTGCAAAGAGCGATCATGGTGTTTTCATGCATGGTTTGTCGTTTTTTCAACCCCAAAGTCCCCAGAGTCTGCAAGTTGAGTCATTTTTCTGCTGCCAGAGCTGTGCACGAGGTTTGCCTCTGGAGACAGCAGAGAGTCTTGAGGCTTCAGCCATGCATTGTTGAACAGTCTCCAGAGTAAGTGTCAGTTTGAAGTAAAAGAACTTGAAATCTAGAAGCAGGGAAGATAAAAGTGAATTTGATTATATTGCTTTTCAACCACATGCATAGGCAAGATAATGAAGCAGGCAGCATGTTCAGCCATAGGTCACTTCACTCATGTTTGATACCATAACCCATGGTCGTGGCTGCTTTTGGAACTCAGCACTCTGACTTCCATCTGCCAAGGAGGGGTGGAAGGAACCTGCTATCTCACTTGAGCCATGACACCTTTAATGTGATCATTTTCCCTGTCTCAGAATCAAAATGTCTACATTCTTACCTGTCATCTCAGAAGTCTGGCTCTGGTTCAGAGGCCACCTAGATATGAACTCAGACAAGCCAGATATGGGTCACTCCCTATAGACTGGGGAAAGGATTGCTTATTATTTTTTCTATTTTACCATGCTTTTCTTTCCATTGTGTGAAAATGGTTTTGGGAAGCAGATAAGCACTGGCTGAGATCAGGTGTATGTTTGTACTAGTGGAGGTGAACAAAGAGTGCTTTGATAGAGCTGTATTTCTTCATTAATTACTTCCCTGTTATAAAGGCTAGATCTCCTGGCTGTAGCCCAGGTAGATGTGAAATATCCACCACAAAATGCTGCAGTAGCAATGCAAAAGAAGTACATTTAGCTTTATAGGAAACAGTGATAAAATGAGCCCTTGAAAACACAATGTGCCTGGTGCAACCCTATAGCTGGTGTTCATACTTGGTGACCTTGTGCACCAGAAGGATTTGCTGCCATGCCTTGTGACTCCAGTTCCACCCTGGCTCCTTCATTTCAGCACAAAAGAACTGAATACTTTACTGTGGCTACTGCAGATTTATGTTAGGATGTGTTTGTGGCAATTGTCTGCATCCACTTCAGTTTGTGGTGTGGTGAAGTGTATTGAAAGAACATGGTCTGCAAAGGCGTGGAGAGATCAGAGAGCAAAGGAAGGGATACAGATGAGTCAATGAATGCTGGCAATTATCTGAATTTCAATGGAGTGTCTTAGCTGGGACTTCCGGAACAGTTGTGAATTTTTCTGTTTGAAAAACTCAAGACAAATCTCTTCCACTCTTGTACAGCTAAAGAAAATGTTTATATTTGAAGTGAGGGATGAGCAGGTGAAAGAAAGTGACTCCATTAGTGCCAGCCCTCAGTCTTACTGTAATAGAAAGTGTAAAGTCATAGAGTCAGTGGTCATGATTGAGAGTCAAAAGGTTACAGGGTAAAAAAGAAGTGAAAAAAATAGAGTTCCTTATTTTTGCCTTCTAGTAGTTGAGTTTTCTGTCTGGCCAGCTGCCACAGCCTTAGGACTGTAACCAGCCTTGTGTAGGGAAGGTTTTCTTTTCTTTTCCAGTTGATCCCTGAGTTTATCCCTCCCACTCTTTAGGATTGATACTAGGGGAAATATGTTTTAGAAACATTGTCAGTGGCTGCTGCTCTCGCCTTGTCTTCCCCAGCACTTGTGCTGTGGCTGCAGCTGGTGGAGCTGGGATGGATCAGTTCAGCAGAGGTTAATGCCACTGGTGTGCCACAAGAGCCCCATATTAAATCTGAACCTTGCAAAGAGGTCTGGAAGCCAGCAGAGCGGGTGGCTGGAAGATTAACTCTGCACAGGGACACTTTGGGGAGCAGAGAGCCACAATAGCAGTTTCAGTGCCAGCTTTGTCCCAGCTGCCAGAAGGGATTTTGTCAGGGGAGTCCTCTACCATGGCACTCCTCCCCCAGCTGCTGGAACAATTGCTTGAGACCACTGGCATTCAGCATGATTAAAGCAGCCTTCAGGCAGCTTTATTTTACCAGGGCAGCTATCCAGGTCCAAGGGTTGGCTCGGCCTGGAAGGATGCAGAAGGAAGTTTGCTGTGTTGTACCCTTCCACATCTCTTCTTCATCTGTGTTTAGGGGTCAGGCCTGGCTTTGTGGTTCCTCTGTAATCACCCCATGTTGAGTCCATCAATGCTCCCAGTATCTCTAGGTATTGACTGATCTGACAGGACAGACTGTTTTTTCTTTGTAGATAAAGGTGCCATTTAATTGAATTACTTACCTAATCTATTGCTAGATGAACTGGGATTTTAGCTGTATGAATTAATAGTACAAACAAGGAGCGCCCTTAAAACTTAAACCCCTTTCCTTTTTCTCAAACTGGGTTGCAGCTGTTAGATCCCATTTACAAACCATAAGTAATGCAACTGCTGATAACACAGTTATCAGTTCTATGTTGGGATTGAACTGCAGGAACCAAACAAGGCTGCTTGCTCAAGCTTCAGATTCTTCCTTAGAGCAGGTAAAGCCTTTCCTTTGTATTTTGAAAAATGGGAGCTAGGAGGTATGTTTACCAAAATGGATTTATGTCCCTATGGGAATAGCCCTCTTTTGCTTTCCTCTGCCTTTTATATGTGAGTATGTAAATATATGTAAATGTATACAGGGGCTTGGATTTACCCTCTTCGTCTCCCCCTCCCATGTATAATGTATGTGTTAAACACGTAATCATTAATCAACTTTGTGGGGAGTGGAGACAAGAAGGGCTCTTTGATGATAGATGTATACTTGTGACTGTGCTTGTATGCCTGTTTATTAGGCAGCACAGTGCTATCAAAAGAAACTCCAGGTCCCCAAGGATAAGAAACAGCACAGGGAACAAATGAAGAGGAAAAAAAATCCAAACCCTCTTACTGTAAAACCCTCTGTCTTCTACCATCTGTCTCCTTTTTTGGAGTGAAATAAATTGGGGAGAGAGCTTTGAATAAGGTGCTTATTTGTAATGCACTGAGACACTCATGAGGAGCAGAAGCGAAGTTATGGTTAATGTTGCCTCTGATGGCTGGGAGTGTTGGAAGCAGGATGACATTATTTCTTTTGTCTGTACATGCTGGAAGTGGTTTAGAGAAAAAAAGCCTTCAGGATACCATGCACAAGCACAACTATTTCTGAGGTTTTAATATCATGTTTGATGTTATGGAAGGCACAAATTAAAGGTGGTCATTGCCCTGAAGTGTTCATAATAAAGACAACAAAACCCACAGTGGTTCTTTGTGAGTATCCAGCTCAGAACATGCTTCAGGCTGCTGTCTGTTGCTGGAGGAGGACTTGGGGCTCTGGAATTACGTGTCTGGAGATGAAGGTAGAGGCATAGGGATTGACTTCTTTGCATTACTTGCATGCAGCAGAAAGTCTTGGGACCTTAAAGCTTTGGGCTGGATGTAGAAAACCAAGCATTTCCTTGGTTGTGCTAGAGGGGAGCTCAGTCTGGTAGAATTGTGCTTAAGCTCTTGCACAAAATTGTGTTGTCCAAAATGATAAAGTTTCAACAGACACGTTTGGGGGGAAAATTAAAAATCCAAACTATTTAGGAGCCTTACATTATTTTTTGCTGTTCTCATTTCGCTTGTGCGTACAAGTGCCTATTTTGAGAAATACCTAGTCAAATAGGTATTTTAAGTGAGCTTAAGAAGTGGCTTTGGCTCAGTGGGTGTAGAACTGCTGCACGGTTTGCTTTGTGCTCTTGCAGAGCCGGGCAGGACTCACAAGGTCTGCTGGACTGTGTAGGCAGCAGCAGTCCCAGCTCCATCAGCCATCTGCTCCCAGTCCAGGAGCCTGCACCAGCCAGGGCACAGGGGAAGGGCTTGCAACTGTGCTCATGGGGAGCAGCAGCAGTGAGACAAATGGGAGGCAAACGGGAAAGCAAAATTCCATTTTCTGCAGTCTGCTCCATGTAGAGAAGCTGATGGATTGGCTGCAGCATGCCAGGTTTGTCGAGGTGTATCTGGTATTGTTTGAGCAAAGGAAAAAAAACAATAAAATCCCAGGAAGGTTATACTCAACAACAGAGACATACATTTGCTTTGCACTAAGCTAGGCTTTGTTTATGATAACATACCCTCATCCATTCTGGCTATTTTTCTTTATTTTCTATTTATTTCCTTCTCCGATATTCCAGAGTCAGCACTTCCAAATTGTTTTACAGATAAACCCAAAGCCACAAAAATTAAAAAAATTTCTAAACTGTTGACTCAGATCTACATTTTTGGTTTTTGGAGGTCTTTCCACCATTTTATTTTTCACAGGAGGAATAAACAAAGCTTTAGTTTAGGAAAGTGCTTCAGCTACAGTGAGATTAAGCACATACATGGAGTTAAGCATTTGATCAAGTGCTTTTCTGAATGCACTTTCTAGAAAATAAATGTCCCTTCCACTGCTCTTGCTAAGTTAATCGGGAGATGCTGAGGTCTGATCAGAGCCTTTTGTGCATTTTCAAGATAGTGTCTCTGGAGGATCATTACACACATCCCTCTGCAGAGACTACAAGGAGATTGTCACCAGGAAAGTGTTAGTCACTGTGTATTAACATGCAGGATTATTCTGCCTCTTTCTTCACTGTAAGCTTTTCATCTCCTTACTAAGCAAGCACAGTCATGTCTGGGCTGAAATCACAAAGGTTTCTTACAATGCTCCGTTTGTGCTTCCAGTTCAGAAATAAACTCCGGTGAAATGAGCTGTTAGCGGCTGTGGGGCTTTGGAAGAGAGGCAGGGAAAGGGCAGTGGCTTCAGCCTCTCCTGCCACAAAGAGCCCAAAGGCAGATGGGCCAGGACCAAGGCACAGGAGCCCAGCACTCAGCTCCTGGAGATGCAGTGGTCCGGGGGGTTTCATGCCCTGACAGCTGAATGGAGTTGTCGATGCCTTGGCCAACGAGCAGATGGTCAGCCAAGGAAGGGTCGAGTACAGCTTGCTCTCCTGTTCCTTCCAAAAGCATCTCCCATGCAAAGTGGGGGTTGAACACACACCAGTGATGTTCCTCCTCCAACTGGACAGCTTTCCTGCCCAGAGCCATGGCCGTGCCTGTGGGAACAGCAAGGCAAGCCATGTCAGTGAGTGTGCTGGAAACTCTCCAGCTGGTGGCTGAGCATGGCAAGCATTAGTCAGTGACTGAAAAAACATCTGCCCCTCAGACATCACCATGAAGGGAGAAGAGCAAAGCCAGACCAGTGGTGCTCTGCATATTTACAGGTTCACGAGCAAACACAGTAAAGAGTTTTAGAACACAAAACAGACAACTATCTCTCGCCGCAGGCAAATGAAACTTTATGGGTGAATTGTACTGGTGTATATGGAAAATTAACCTAGTAATTGTCCTGCAATTGTGCCTCATCAAAGCAACTGCTGTTAGATGGCGTGTCCTGCTACACCACCTTCCCAGTAAGTCACACATTTACTTACAGCGTTCCATCCTTCTTACCGACCGCCCCGACTCCAAGTGGAGCAGAGCCATGTTTTTGTTGGAAATAGCTGGTTACTGATACAAGCCAATTACTGGAGATGTTTCTTATAGTTTGTGTGTGAGGAAATGACCTGGGTTTCTGGTCAGCAGTTGGCATGGTATGCATTTGACTGCTTTAATAGTTTTTGCAACCCCACCCAAATATTCGCTGTAGTACAAAAGAAATAAATTTGGAAGAGCTGCTTGGGTGTAGCTGATCACATATTCACCCTATTAGCTTCAGCTGGCCCGCAGAGTTCTTGTACCCAGAGCATTAAGAACACACAGCTTTTTGAAATAAAACTAGCTGTTCCCTATGTCAGATCAGTTCATGTCTGTACAGATGGTTTCTCAACTGGAATTGCCAGTAACATCATTGGCAAAGGCTCTGAATGACATTTTTTGTCCATTTAGGTTTGAGGCATTTTTTCGTTTTGTCTCTCTGTATTCATAAAGGAAAAATTGCAAAGAAAAGAGTCAAAGGAAAGTCAAGAGGCATTGTACAAGAAGGAAAAGATTATAGCAGGGAGGCATAATGTATTGGAAGTGAAAGACTGTTCCCATCTATTGGGAATTTTCTCAAGAATGTGAATGTACACATCTACTAGAAGAATGGGGAAAGAAGGGCTGACACTTTGTGGGGTTCAGACAAAAGAATATAGATCCTTTTCCCTTTGCATCAAGTGGTCCATGGAAATTAAATTGTCCTCTAAATGCAGGGGGGAGTTCCTGTCCAGAATGGATCACAGCATGGTGGTGACTGTAAAGAGGGTTTCTCTTCTACTACCCCGCTCCACAGGGCATTTGCTTGAAGAGCATAATTAGGATGTGCATCTGAAAAAACACACCGCACCAGACAGAGATACAGTAACACACTGGAGCTCAAGTGTATTTTAGTCTGCTGCAGACGATAGAAAAACTGAGATGAGCACTGGCTAAACTTACTTCCCATGAACTTTCTCTCATCATTTCTTCGCATACTTTGGCTTATTCACATACAGACCTCTTTCTGTAATGGAGAAGGTTGGGTTGTTTAAATGCCATGAAAGAAGTTTGATTTAAGAGGAAGTTTTAAAAAGAGAGTGAAGGCCTGGCTGGTGAGGCCAGGAAAGCTTTTCGTGCTTTGGACAGAGGGCACAAAGAGCCTGGGTAACTCTGCTGGCCCAGGGTTTGCAGTGTGGCTGTTGGTGCCACAGCTGGTTTCTCAGAGCTGGGAGGTGCTGAAGGGAGTTTGTTGTTGGCCAAGTTTGTCTTAGATTGCGGGGGGTGGCGAGATGCAGGAACTGAGAGTCTTTTAGGATTTTTGGAGACAAGGATGAGAAGATTGTTTGTGAAAGCAACTGGAATGGGGCATGGAAAAATCCAGGAAGGTTGTTTTACCCACGGGTGAAACTCTCTCTTTGGTTTGGACTATAGCCAGTGGCACAGAGTAACAGAAACTTTTGAATTCATGCATCTGCTGCCTGGCCAGTCCTCGCTGGAGGCTCAAATGGAGCTGCCTGTTCTGGAACCATTTTAGCTGGAATCAGCTCCCAGAAGAAGGTCGTTAATAACTCATGTCTCATCAGCCCTCTCCTCCTTCACTCCACTCCCTACAAACTGGGCTGGGAGACTGCAGGAATTCAGGGTCTCCCGGGCAGGCCAGCAGCAAGGTGACAGGCTGAGGTCATCTGCTAAAGCCATCGCTGTCCTGCAGAGCACAGCCTGCACTTTCTGTCTGTTTTAGTGCTTTAAACAGGGCTGTGCATTCAGCAGTTATTTGTATAAGCATCCTCCAGGCATTTGAAAAAGACTTCTGTTTTCCAGAGAAGGGGAGGAGAGGGGCCAGAAGGAACTACGTGGGGCAGAGTAGGGGAGCAGCCAAAACAGAGGGGTTTGGGTGAGCTCAGGGGGTGGCTGTGGGCAGACACAGTGCTGCACACAGGCTTGATCAGGCTCCCCCACACCTGGTATTAAATCAGAGAAAAGCCTTCCACCTTCTGGTGCTGGGAGTTATGCTTTTTAGAGCCGAGTTCGACAGTTGTTATTGCAATTTTGTGGTGCTCTTTTGATTTACAGCTGTTTTTACGACCATTGAGGCAGCCACAAATCGAGGAAATCTCATAAAACAGAGAGTAAACGTCTCCTTCACAACCCAGGCAGAGTTTTGGCATCCGTGCTTATTCCATAGAGCAGGATGTGTAAACAATATTGTGTCCCCTGAGTGGCTGATATCAGTACAGTTAAGTGGTAACAGCTTGAAAAATGCATTTCTCGTATATTGGTGGTAAAATTCGAAATGGGCCCCCAGGCTAAAGTAAATTGGTGACATTTTGCAGCAGAAAGGGGGGGAAAAAGGGGAAAGAAAAAAAAAAAAGGGCAGCAATTGGAAATGCAGAGCCCCAGCTTTGAAAGTAGTGGGACTGGAGCCAAAGTTGGATTTATCTGCATTATTGCAGTATGGAAATAAATGGATCCACCACACTTGTTGCAAGGCATATCTAATTGGAGAAGACAGATTATATGTTGGCTGCAAATGGGGGACTGCCCCATTCACCACCTTCTTATGCAGAAGATGAGGTCAGTTAATGCCATATTTAATCAAGGTACAAGAATGTGGGCTTCTTTCTTGACTTGCTGTATAGCACAGGAGAAAAGCTTGGTGACCCTTTCCTGTAGAAAGTAGGTGAGTGCACTTCACTGCCCTTGAATGAGTGAGGGATAGGAGGCCAGATGCTCTGCAGATGTGAACCATAGGCTTCCTTCCATATTTTCTCCTCTGCAGCCTCCATTTGTAGGGAAATTTATATGCTGTCCTTTTCTAAGGTGTTCCTAATCCCTTCTGTTGGATCTTGAAATATGTGCCCACAGTGGTGTGCCTTCTGTGGAGGGTGAGGGCGTCCACCAGTAGGAACAGAGCTGTGGGGAACAGCCAATCCAACGGAGATTTTTTCCCTAAAATGCCAAAACACGAAACCTGAGACAGAAGGAGAAGGGTTGATGGGCAGACTTGATAATGAAGTTAAAAGAGTCAATCTAATAAACACCAGAGAGACAGCTTCTGGAATTTCACCATGTTTTGGGATTACCGCATTCGTATTGTTTACCTAATGAATATTTGATGTTTCCTTCATGGATAGAGTTGCTGTTACGTGGTGGGGGTGACAGGAGGTGTTGTAGTCCTGTAGCTTCTCCATCTGATTACCCAGGGTCTGCTGAGCATAATGAGTGGGGGTCCAGTCCAGCTCAAATTAATCTGGTGTCTGTTGGCGATGGAGAGCCACGAGAAGACCTTGGGCAGCTGTCTGCTTCACAGAACCTGGCAGGGAGTTCTCAAATAAAAAAGCTGTCGTTCCTTTCCTGGACTCATACTCAGCATCTACTTGCCCAGTTCTAATTAACCTAATGGATGGTGTTAAAACTGGGCATCTGCAAGGGTTCACAGACCAATAATCCAGGTGGTTGGGGAAATAGTTTCCTCATTGGATCAAGAGAGGAGGAGAAGGCAGATGATCATTCATTTTTGTTTGATTTTGCTTTCTGATGCTGTCTGAAAAGAGCTAGTCTGAAGATGTTGAGTTAGGAGGTGGCAGCCCTCAATATCTGCAATTTCCATAGATAAAATGGGAATGGCCATTCTCCAAGGTCATGCACACCCCCAGCGCTGTTGGTGCTAAAGCTGCAGTGAATGACACTTTTATCCAGAGGTTATTTGTAAAATTCTTTATTGGTGTGTTAATAGAAAGCACTGGACAGGAGGTGATTGCACTGTTTGCTTATGAATGTCTTCATGTTGGTAACATTTTTATTAAAATGTTCCCTTCTGGAGTCATCTTGCTGCATGGGAATCTCAGCTTCCACACATTTTACACTTCAAAGGAAAAATCCAGCTGTGTGTCTTGGTCTCAAGGATTAAACTTGAAAACTTAAATTTAGAAATTAATGTTGACAAATGTAGACAGATGTCCAAATTGTCTTCCTTTAAAGTTGTATTAGATTTTAAATCTTTTTAGTGTAAGTCCCCTTGGTTTTATAATTATTTTGCATTGCCACAGACAGAACTGGAGGGCTGCAGCAGGTACTAGCAGTGAAGCAGAGGAGAGCAATCCCTGAAGCACAGTCCAGTAGAGGCAAATCTCCAAAATCTCAGTGTTCTTACAGCAGCTGAGGTGCTCGGAGGGGGCAGGGCCAGCCCTGCTCTGGTGTGGCTCGCATGCCTGTAATATTCATCTTGTAATAAGAATCTCTCCTACACATAATTCTGGTGGGAATGAAAATTTCCCAGTAAACCTCTTAGCAAGGTTGCTGAATTAAAAAGAGGAGATACTTCTTAGGTGGTGAAGCCTGCCTGAATCCCACAATCTCTGCAGGAGCTGTGCCTGCCAGTGCTCCCCTGCCCGGGCACATCCTAACGCTGCCTGTCAGCTGCTGCTGGGCCAGTGGCCCCATCCGAGAGCTCTGAGCCTCATGGGATTTGCCTTCACGTTCAGTACGAGCACATCCAGCACGCTGCAGCTGTGGGTGCAGCCAGGGATGTGCTTTGTGTCCGATCTGAGTAATCTCCTGCATGAGAGGGGAGCCCACTGCAGCAGCCCCATCCTCCTGGGCTGCGCAGCTGTGCAAGGAGTGGACCTGGGGAAGAACGGTGCTTTTGTGCAGCACAGTTATGTGTTTAACATAATAAATGTTTATTGTCCTCTGGAGCAAAGGAGCAATAGGCTAAATTATAGCCCGGGGAGGGAAAGCTAGAATCATGAGGTATAGGCTGTTAATTATCTTTTTTTTTTAGCTGTCATAATGTACTGGCGTTTGTCTGTAGCTCCCCCCTCCCACTGCTCCATCACCTCCACCACCGCTATCTCTAAAATATCTGCTTCCCCTACCCCTGGGCCCTCCTCCTCTCTGGCCTCCTGCTCTTTCATTTGTAAGGCATCTCTGGCCTCCTGAGAGATTTGTGACTTCTCTCCCAGCAGCCGCTCACGGTGATAAAGGCCCTCAGACTGCCTCTCTCTGATTAATCAGCCCTCGTGCAGCCTCGATAGGGTGTTAATTTGTAAACTCAGTGGACAGGCAACTGTGATAAGCCTCTGCAGCTGCTGTGTGTCTGCCGGGGGGATGGGCAGATAAGGCTTCAGCCCTGGGATGCAGCCAAGAAATATTTTGGAGCAGTGAATTAGAAACAACAACAACAAAAGAGCCTTCTGCAGAGGCACTCCTCTGAGGTTGCTGTGGGTAAGACAGCAAGTTTCAATGGCAGCAGACAAGAGCTGCTTTCCTGATAAGCTCCCTGACCCCCCAGGCTCAGGGAAGGGCCAGATCAGGATTGCATCCACAGTGGGAAATGGTGTCAGAGGGATGTGCTGTGTCACGTGCCATGGTCTGGGCTAGGAGGACAATGCCATCTTCCCTGTGCCTCATGTGTCACTGCAGTTAACCTGATGCTTCTCAGAGAATTTGATGCTGGTTTGTCAGGGCTGTCTGGCATGACACGTCACCTGCAAGGAAGGGATGGACACTGAGGGTGTACAGAACAGCATCAGTGTCAAATGATTTCTGAGCACCCTTAAATGTTTCCTCTGTGATATGGTTCACATAAAATTCTATATGGCATTCACTGTGTATCCAGTGTATGGATTAAAAACAAGAATACAGCATTTTCCCTAGAGAGCAGACCATGCTGAGTGGTCTAAGACCACAGAACAGTGCTCTGAGAAATAGCAAAGCTGGGGGTTAAACTCTGGAATAGATTGGAGAAGGCTGTAGTGATGACAGGCATGTATTCTGTTTGTCTGCTCAAGGAGATTACGTTGAATGTTTCTGGTGTGCTCGTGCAATTTTCCCTTTTTTATTGATTTGATTATGTTTTCTTCAAAAATTGAAAGGAGGAGATATTTCACTGAATTTTTATCAGTGCTTTGGTTCAGCTGAATCCTAATGATCCTGCCATTGTTGGCCTCCCTAATTGTTCTAATATTATCTGACAACATGCAACAGACGATGGAAGCAGTTCCTTCCCTGTCTGCCAATGCAGGTTGTTATTCAGTTCATTTTTGAACTGCAGCAATCCTCAGACAGACAGTGACCTTTTTATGAAATCAAATGTCTTGCAAAACCCTCTTGGTCTCTGAACTGTGATTTATAGCCATTTGTGTTGGAGAAAGCTGCAGGTGGGATTTGGGTGACACATAATTGGTTAAAAGATAAAATAAAATGAAGGTTGCCCTGCTGGTACAGTGATGGCAGGAGCTACAGGAATGAATTGCTTGGCAGTGCAGAGCCTGGCCCTCCTCCTCCCGCCCTCCTCCATCGCTTGCCAAGTCCTGTCTGGCAGGCCATTACAATGATAAATGCAGGTAGCTGGCAAAGACCACAGCTGAGAGTTTGTTCTAGCATGCCAAGCCCTGCTTGGCATTCCCAGTTGGTGCCAGCATTTGCACTCTTACTCAGTTTGACGGAAACCAGGACATGAGGTGTGAATTTATGTCCGCATCCTTCCAGGAGAGAGTTGGGATAATGAAATGCCAAGGCAGCCCTGGGAGCAGCAGAGTAATTTGGTAGGTACCAAACAACAGTCTGCCACCTGTCATTCGCAGCACAGTCCCTGCTCTCCCCCATCGCTCTTCCTGCAGTGCAGCCTTTGAATTATAAGAAGTTTTAGATAGTTCTGCAAAGAGCACTCGCCGTTC
Source organism: Passer montanus (assembly GCF_014805655.1). Lineage (NCBI taxonomy): Eukaryota > Metazoa > Chordata > Aves > Passeriformes > Passeridae > Passer > Passer montanus. The sequence continues at coordinate 2,080,941 of NW_024370263.1, read as the reverse complement.
CCTTTGATTTAGTGCAAATAAAAAGCCATATCCCTGCCAAATAGATGGGCTGACTAGATAGGATCAAGCTGTAATGACAATAATACAAACTGCTGTAGCAGTGTGTTACACAGCATTCCCAACCTTTCCTACCTGAAGGTAGGTTTTCCCTTACATTTGTAGCAAAAGATAAATCAAATTTGTGTTTGCCTAAATGAATGTCTGGGCAATGAAAAAAATTTGACTGTGGAAGTATAGGCTGAAGTCTGTTCTGGGAGGAGTTCAGCTCTCTGAGAAAGGCATGAGGGCTCTGGAGTTTGGGATGTTTTAAAGCAGACCACACAAAGCTCTTTTCTCAGTGTGTCATGGAAAACTGTGTTTCCCTGACTGTGATGTGTATCAGTTGCCTTTAACATGGACACATCACTGCCTCCAACTTACACTGAGAGCTGCAGCCTGACCCAGTGGCACATCCAGACTGTCCTCGAGGTGCCATTCCTAACCAGAACACCCAGGAGCATATGAACATGTGTTACGGGGAAATCAGTGCTGATTAAAGTGGAAAATAGCAGGAGTGTAAAGCAAAGGTAGATTTGGTAGTGGTTGGGGAGCTGAGGTTTGAAGAAGGAAGATCCTGAGATAAGGACCAAGTGCACCCTAGTTTAAATTAGGACACACAGGCACACTAACATTAGGCAAGCATTTTGGCTGGTTTTAATGAGGGACAGCTGGAAATTTTATTTTCGTGTTGGTGTCTCTGGAAACAACTGAGGAACCTTCTGCAGCTGTCTGACGAGGTGAGGTCCAGGAACTCCCCAGCTTCCTCCCTTCTCCTCCTTCACTAAATTTTTTTTTCAGTACATGTATCTATTTATTTATTTATTGGAGCTGAGCTGGGAAGGAGAGGGAGTTTGATCTTTTCCTTTGGGAGACAGCAACTGCTCAGAGGAAGATGAATCATAAAGCATCGCTAATGGAGGGGATGGCAAGGGGAGAACTCTGGGCTGCAGCCATTCCCCAGGGGCTGGGGGGATGGTTTGAGGAGGGAGGTAAGAGGAGTTAGCAGGCCTGTGCCCCGAGGCTCTGATGGCAGACATGCTGTAGGTCAGATGTCCCTCTGTGTCAGAGGATTCAGTCACCCTTTGTCACAGGAAGAGGAACATCTGTGCAATAACCACCACAGCAGCCTGTGTTTAAGAATTACTGCTGCTGCTGCTCAATTGAAACTACTTTGTTCAGTCCCACGATGGTTGTAAAATGATGAGGAACATGCTCAGGGTTCAAAACATTGTCAATTTACGCTTACCACTGTCTTGCCAAAAGAGGACCAAAACAAGATGTGGAACTTTGAAGAGCAATGAGCTTGGTTCCTCACTGCCCTGCACTGAGTCAGGCTCCATACAGCGTTTCCTTCGGTGCCTTCCAGTCCTCATCCACTTTGCCTCCCATTCCACTTGCCATTGTGTAAAGTCAGTATAATTCAGTGGTGAATTAGGGCCAGTGATCTCTGCTTCTAGGCTCTCTATGGCCTAATTCAATCTGTGTTCCCAGACTCCTGCTAGCTCCTCAAAGGGGCTGTTGCAAAAAATCAGTCATGGTTGTATAAACTGCTGAGAGAAATGAGCGTTCTTGGAAGAAAAAGTGACAAAGAGGCGAGTGCATGGTGACAGTCCCTTCCAGGAGCAGGGCAGTACTGAATATGTGTGTGCTAAATGAATGTAGGTGGGAACCTAAACAAGTGTGTTGCTGTATGGAAGTGCAGTCCAACAAACATTTTGTTTCTGGTGAGCATTCTATAGAGTAAACTCGTGAAAGATACAGAAGCTACCTCTCAGAGATGGTCTTGAATCATAATTGAACTAGAAGTACCTGTGGCATTTAAGGCATTGCCAAATCAATAAGTAGTTGCTGGTTTGGGGTGTTTGTGCTGTGTGTTTCACTGTGGTGTGTTATGGTGTAACTGAAGGTACAAGTTTATCTTTAGGGTTGCTAGAAAGGTGGAGACTCTTGCTTTGGGAACATTATTTATTATTAGTCCTTATTCATACTGGAGGCCAAAAGACAGAATTTCATAAATGATCACAACTATCAGCTGTAGGCAGATTTTTCAGAACAACGTGGTCACCATTCAGGTTTCTAAATTGATTTTTGGAAATACTCTATACCCAGTAGCTCCAGTCAGGCTGATGCCCCAAAGGCAGCTGCTGAGTGCTGAGCCCTCTTGAAAGCCCAGTCTATAAATTCTGTGGGAAGATAATCACAGTGTGGATTTGTAGAAGTCCTGTTCCCTCTTGCTTAATCCCTCACACAGCTGGGCTGTGCAGTGTCCCAGCCAGCTGTGTACCACAAAGCTGGATATTCCTAGAAGGTTCACAAAAATGACTGAATTGGAGGTCTAACTTTTCTTTTGTCTTCCTAACTGAGCTGTGGTTTCTCACCAAAACTAATGCAGGTTTTGGAAAGACTGTAGGCTACCTTGAAACATCCCCTCACAATGCAGGCAGTGTTACCCACGGGCTGCTTCTATATCCTGAAATGTGTTGAATACTTTGTTGGTCCTAAGGGGGATTTTTACTTTGGGGTTTTGTGTGCATGTGTGCTATTTCTAGGCTTCTCTTGCACCTTTCCATATGTATCAATTTCCATTTCCTACAGAATAATCACAACCCAAACAATACCTTCCTGTTTTAGTTATTGTTCTCATATTACTGGATGAGGGGTCTGGTATGAATGACTTGCAGAGTGAACTGCAAAGTAGTAAAGCAGTACTGACATGCTGAAATTCTCTGCTGGACAAGTGATCAAGTGGCATTGGAGTGGTTGGTAAAAGCAAGGGATACAGATCAAAGAAAAGAATGAAAATCGATCCAAAATTTTCAGGTAGTGTCCATGCTTTATGCTAAACTTTCTTGAAGCGTATCCAGCACTTCCAGTTTGGAAATCTCAAATAGAAGGGTTTTCTTGTGAGCTTTTTAGTGCTTGCTAAGTTCAGTAATTGTGCAAACAGTCTTTCTTGAGACTGGCTTTTGGCTGTCTAGTAGATAGGCAGTCATCCAGATCTAAATTATAAACTTATTTTACTGTCTCCCTTCTTCTGCCTACTGTACTGGACTCACTTGGAGGGAATGCTTGGCTTTTGCCCTGTATGTGACATACATACCAGCTCCCTAACATTGCTTTGCTTGTTCCCTGTGAGCCAGACCTGCAGCCTTATTAGCAGCTTCCCAGTGTCTTTCTGTCAGGCTCCTGGAGTGTCAGGCTTGGATCTGGCATTTGGTGCTCCAGGAGATGGCATGAAGGTCCACAGAGCCTCTGTTGCTGGTGATGAGGAGCAGTTCTATTCCCTGTTAGCCATTTATAGGCTACGGATGAAGGGGACAAAAAGAAGTAGTTGCTGTGAGGCCTGACATAATTTATAGTGCTGTCTTTGTCAGATGATGTTGTTCTGTTATATATAATCATTAAATTATTAATCTGCAAGAGCTTTTGCACCTTTCAGCTGCCTTGGGTTGGTGGGAACCAGGGTGGATGAGGCATGGACTTCATTATGCCTCACTGCTCACCTTCAGAGGAGAGGGTGTGCTACATCCTTTGTGGTTACCACCTCAGATTTGAGGAAAAAGCTGCCTTTGCTGAGCTTTTAGTGCTGAAAATTGAATCAGTGTTTATATGTGCTGGGTTCAAGGGGAGGAAGGGGGAGGGACTGCAGCACCACTCCTCTGCTTGCTCTCCACAAAGCAGAAAAGGGCAGAAATGTTATTTTCCCCTGCAGTGCATTCAGCCTGGTTTTAAGCTGTCACAGAACTGGGGGGAGGCATTTTCCCCTTTAGGTCTGGAGTAGAAAAGAAGGAAAATCAAAAGGTGGTAAAGGATTGGTAACTTCACTGAATAGGCCACAAAGGCGACCTGGGGGGCTTGGTGTCATCAAAAGGGTGTTGGGTCTTAGAGGTTTCAGCAACATGAGGTTACCTCAGAAACTGCTGCTCTGGGGACAGATGTCAGACATGCTTCAGGTGCCACAGTTACAGGGGTGGGACTGTGCAAGCAGCATTTCTGTGAGCACAAGCCTGTGGTGGGTTCTGTGGCCGTGGGCTGTGCTCCGGGGCAAGGGAGATGAGCAGCCACTGAGCAAGGAAGGGTGGAGGTGTCTTCTGTCTGTGAGCTTCAGGCTGGGCAGGTCTCGCTGCCTCACGCAGCAACAAAAAGGAACTTGAGGGGTTTGTGAAATGGTCTTTCAGATGGAGACAGGCAGGAGGCAATGAGAGGGGAGAAAAAGGAAATTTTTAGTTTCATTTTGCAATCAAAGAACATGTGATTTCCTGTGATGGCTTGAACTCTGCATAAAAGACTGGAAATGCCTGGTTTTGTTCACAAGGGAAGAATTTCACTTTATTAATATTATTTTTAAATCCCTCCTTAAACATATGCAAATGATTTGCTTGGAACAGCAGTATTTGGGAGGGGACTTGTTTTAGCAGATGTGTTGGTTTGCTGGATTTTTTCAGTCATTAGTGGGCTCCCTCAGACACATAGGTTTTATTGTACGCTTTCTTTAAAGGGTGACTGATAGGGTTGAATGATGTATTCAGGCTCTTCCTCCCCCAGTTTCCCTCCTGCCTTTACAGCAGCTCGCAGAATATCCTATAGCACAGGCGTTCACTGTTTCAGAATGGTGTTCGTGCCAAAAACTGCTCAGATCTGGAGCTAGAAATCACCAGAAGTGAGAGCAAAAGTTACTGTAAACTCTAGGTGTGAAGGTTTGTGTCTGTGAACTGAAGCTGCGATGTTGAAAACGCTGCTCTGTAAATGTTGACTCTGATTGTGGAAGGCGGTGGCACATGCTGATAGCAGGAGACTGAGCAATAATCCGGGTGTTTTACTTTGTCTTTAAAGTGAATTTTCTGGCTTGACTTCCTTAAGCATTGTTTTTATACAGTCTGGACCTGCAGCGCTGGGACCTTTATCTGCCCGCGGTACCGAGGGAAGGAGTGGGCTGGTGGCTGCCACAAAGTGGGGCTGTGAGCCCGGACTCTCCAGACCTGGGGAAGCACCAAGCTTCTCCAGCTGGGGAGGCTGAGCAGGTCCTGCAGCCGTGGCTGGCTCCCCAGGAAGGGCTCTCCTGAGCAGGCTCCTCTGGAGCTCTGCACACCCCAGCAGCTGGACCCGGCATTTAGGATTTGTGGCTCAGCGGCCGATTTACTGCTGGGGCTTTAGTGCAAGCCACGCCGAGGTTTCATTGCCTGTAAAATGGGGGAATCTTATTTATCCACCTGCCACGTGTCCGAGTGCTTGTGGAGTGCTTTGAGAGTAGGCCCTGGCTCTGTGTGAGCTGTTAGCATGGGTGAGTTCCCAGAGCCTGCAGATGTGTTCTGCGTCCGTGGTGACTTGGTGTTGATTAAAAGTGAAAAATCTCCTAACAATGGGTTGTAAATTCAGAGTTGGCTGTCAAACGTTTTATGCACCACTGTTGTTGCTGCTGTGTGACTCTGTTACACTTTCTTTGCAAACCAGCCTAGGCAAAACGTTGTTTAATCCTGGTTCTTCCTCTTTTTAATCCATGCAGTGAAGGGATCGTGCAGGTAACTGATTTTCCCTAAGATTTTAGGATCTTTTTGCTGAGCTGTGTAATGATCATACATGCCACAGCTACACGTGCAGCTTTGTCGTGGACATAATTCAGAATTTTTTTCTTATGTGTCTCAGCCTCAACCTATTTTTCATGTTGTTTTCCCTCTCTTTTTTATACATTTGCATTAAGTAAGACATTCAGTGCTTGCAGTGCCACTTTTCTTAGAAGTAACATTAATGGATCACTCTTGCTTCTTACTATATCTCATGCAGAACTTCTTGCATTTTACTATTTGTTTTTTTCCTTCTGAGTCGTCATATATATTTAAAATATATAGCAATGTAATACAATTTGTAGTGCTCTTTATCATGCAAATCTCCCAAGGCACCTTAGAATAAAATCAATAAAATCAAAAACAAAATCAACTTCGTTCAGCCATGTGTTGAATTAATTAATTGTATTTAAAGCAGAGCCAGGGGAAAAAGGCTTTTTTCACTTTCAGTATCTTTTGCTCGTCAGCTTTGTACTTCACCCATTTTATTCATGCAGCAGTCAGTGCTAACACGTTGATGATACTTTCTTGTAGATGGTAGTAATGTTGATCGTGCTCCTGCTCCCAGACTAGCTTTGATTCTGGAGAGGCTGCTTGCTATTTTATCAGATAGCGAGGAGGAAAAGCTTATGCTGAAATCGGTTGACTGCTTGATATCAGTGGGGGGAGGAAAGGAAGCCATCAAATTAACTCATAAAAGCTTTAGTTACGATGAATGGACTTTTTTCCCTGTCTGTCGTTATCATCTTGTCTGTAACCCAGTGACCCTGATTATCATGAAGCTGTTTACAAGGTTTAGGTTAATTGGATTTCTTTAACTGTTTCCCAGAGCTGTGAGGAGCACAAATACACTGCTGTGAAGTTCAGACAGCATAGTGCAATCCAGTCTGCAAGGATACGGGCTTCTTCCAAGAGGAAGTCGTTTTATTTCATACTCAACTAAGTGCATAGCAGCATGTACCTATCATTTGGCATAATATTGAACAACACCCTCCTTCATACAGATGTGTTCAGTTGCAACTTGTGTTTCCAATACACAAATTACATTTTGCATGTTCAGCAAGAATTGAGCTTATTTTCAGTGAGAGAGCCTTTGAAATGTGTTTTGGTTTCTTTTTTCTTTATTTTTTTTTTCCTTCAGCTTGATAGCAGTTTCACTGGTTTTGTTTTTATATGAGGAATCATGGATAAAATAGCTGTGCATTGCATGGCTGCCTAAACAAACGAGACAGGAGGATGTAGTTGGGTGAGATCAGGACAGTCCTCTTGCTTGGCTTTCATCTCCTCAGGATGCATGCTCGTTCTTTAATGGCACAACATTGCACCCTCCAGGTGCAATGCGCAACTGCAGGTCTCCAGATAACCCACTTGTTTTATGAGCTGTGTTTTTGTGAGCAAGCCTTCCGAATTTCTCCTTCACCATTATTCACCCTCTCTTTCTCTTTCCTTTTTCAGGCTTCTGTAGGCTCTGAGAAGCTGTTCTCCCCTGCAGCAAATAAAGGTAAGTGATCTGGAGAAATGCTTTCCTTATCTTACAGCGAGAGATTTGGGTTGTGAATCCGTATCATGCGAATAGCAGGACATCAGTTTTGCCAGAGCCTGTAGCTTGGCCACACACATTGTCATAAAGATCAGCTTTACAGGCTTGTGATGATTTAAGTTAAAATTTAGAGCTGCATTGTCTCAGTGTGGGGTGGGACTTCTTCCCTCCCAGTAAGATTTGTATTGAGGGTCTTGGAGAGAGGGATTACTGACAAAGAAGAAGTCAGTCCTTACTGTAGGGGATGTGCTTCTCCCTCTAATACAATCAAATCCTCATTTCTTTTAAACAAATCGGTATTTCAGTGCTGTCTGTGTCATCCTGACAAGGTCTTGCACATCCCTCCCCTGCCAGTGCCCACGGAGCATTTGTGACTGTACACTTCTTTTCTCCAGGACACAGAGGAGGGTGCTCAGCCCAGCACAGCTCCACTCCTGCTGTTAATGACAGTAACCTGTGAGAGGCACTGGGTGTTGCTAAGAGACTGCCTCGTTCCACAGCCCCTTGGGGGGCACAGCCTCGGATCTCTAAATACGCCCAGCCCTCCTCTGAGGGCTCGGCACAGCCATAAAACCGGGCTGCTCTGCTTTCGTGTGTTCCCAGGGATAATCTCACTGAGATGGATACCGGGCAGAAATGCCAAAGAAACAGCCTGGGAGAAGGCAAACTGTGGTACACGGTGAAAAACGTTGTGCTGGGAATGGTTTCACCTTGCCATGCTAGGAGGTTTGTGTGGCTCCAAGTTAGTTGCCAGGACTTGTGGCTGTCTGCAGCATCCTCTGCAGTGAGCTGCAAAATAAAATCAGTTCACAGTAGCAGTGGATGTTAGGGGCATGCAAATACCCCAAAGAGGGGAGATGAGGCCTATCAACAAGAACTGATGAAATAAACTTCTTGCATTATTTCAGTGGGGCCAAGAAAGGAACAATTTGCAGTTGTGTAGGAGTAGGTGCCGGACATGGAAAGGCGTTTTGGTGGCTGTGTGCTCCATCACCTGGATCCAGGCCCGGTTTTTAGCTGGGCTCTTCAGCAGCAGTAACTATTAGGAATTCTCATTCTTTCCAAGCCTTGCAGATTTTCAATGCCAAATGTGGAAACCGATGACAAGCCCATTATGTTATTACATTTGTAGATATTTTTACAAAAGTATGCAGCTTTATCTGGGGGAAAGAGGGAAATTTAAACAAATGGTGGGGAAGAACATTTCTCTTCTCTCACTTGGCTTGCTGATAAGGCAAACCAGATTGCCCATATGGCACTGCCTCGGCAAAACAAAAATCTTGCCATCCTGCATAATGCCTGGCACAGAGATCTGCTGGAGAGGCTTATGTTGAAGCGTTAGCAGCTTTGTTGGCTCCTCCTTGTGCTGAAGCCCAAGATCCCCCACCTCTTCATATCATGGAGCAGCTCAGCAACATGAGTTTTCAAAATACCTCCCTATCAGGAAGTTAAATGTGTGAACGCCTGTGAATTTGCTGTCTTGAAGTTTGTGTTCAATGCTGTTTATATCCCTACAATTTCAGCCTGTTCCTGTTTGCTTTAATGTGGGTGTAGACATTGCCAGCTTTGGGTTCAGACCGTGGGTTTTGTCTCAGGCTTCTCTTTTACCCTGGCCCTCGCTTATGGCATGGACTGCCACCGTGGGCAAGCTCTCCTGGGGCTACCTCAGCATTTGGCACTTGGCTTGGCAGGTGAGAGAAATTCGCCTCAGCAAAGATTTTGTGCAGAAACCCAAACAGTGCTAAATTTTACCCCTCGCCCTGTTATCACTCCCGCAATTCAAGAGCCAGATTTGTCTCTTGCACATGCAAATGAACGCCGCTCCTACGCGACCAGGCTCGGGGATGCCATATGGCCGGGAGAAAGTGACTTTCAAAGCAGTGCACTTAAATTCCTTTTGTGAGATAAGAGCGTTGATTTAAGGCCGTGTTCTCCAGGGCTGGAGCCCTGGTGGCTCTGTGGGGAGGGGATTAGCTCAGCACGGTTTCCTGATGGGCACACGCATGGCGCGGCACGCGCTTGTCCTCTCCCGTGGGCATTTGCACTGTGCCCTTCTTTTGTAAACACTGGTGGCCTTTTTGGAGAGATATTAGCTAGCAAACATGCAGTATCCGTGCTGCAGCTTTTATTGAAGGTAACCAGGCTTCTAAAACACATAAAGTGGATTCATTGTCTGGTGCAACTCCCCGTGTTCCGCGTCCATTGTTTGGTGCAACTCCCTCTGTTCCCACAAACTTTCCCTGGGGATGTGTTTGGCCCTGTGTATTTGTTTTATGCCGTCCTAGTTTATCAGCAGCTTAGCAATGCAATTAACTATTAAGATAGGCGGGTTACGCTTATTTGAGGCTGGAACAGCTGTAAAATGTAACCTTTGACCGCATTTGAGAGCTCCACAAAAGGCCGGAGGAGCAGCGTCTTTTGTCTGGGGCTCTCTGGGTAACGATTGCCTTTGCCCCCTCCCCGTGGTGGCCGTGCTCCTCCTGCTGACACCAGTTCATCTGCAGCAGCAGATGCACGGCGTGGATGTCCACTTCGGGGACCAGGCACTATTGTGGTGCAGAGAGAGGTGTCCTGACCCGGGGTGACCTCAGTAGTCACAGCTGTGAAATAGGCTGAATGGGGCACTTTGAGCTTCCAGCAGAAGAGGAGATTAAATCCTCTGTGTAAGGAAATAATAATTAAAAGTAAGAGCAGAGAAGCCCTGATCTGCTCTGCTGACAGTCTTTGTTTTTCTGACGCAGAAAAGTGTTTGTTTGGCCAACTTGTCACTGCAGTGCAGAGTTACAAGGGCATTTGCTGCCGAGGGCCGGGTGTTACATCCTCCTGGAGAATAAATCAATAAACAAATAATAAAGGTCTGTTTGCTCTCTCATGCAGCTCCTTTCTCACAGGAATCTGCCAGCCAGCCCTTCCTTTTTCTGAAGGGCAAGTACCAGGAAAGGCAGGGGAAGCCCAGGCGAAAGCCAAATGTGTCCCTCTGTCTCCAGGTAGGAGCATGAGGCAAAGGAGTGATGGTCAGATGAGTTGTGGGGCTGAGGAGGTGAGAGGGACAGTCACCCCTAAGTCACTGCAAAGACCTCCTCCTGCCTGCTCTGATCATATTTTGAAGTGTGTAGGGTAGGATAGTTGGTATTTTCTGGACTTGAGCGTTGGGTCCTCACTGCTGCTCCCTCCAGCTGCGGGCGTCTCTCGTGGGTCTGGCTGGAGGCATTTGAGCTTCCTTGCCCCAATCCTTGCTCCAGAGCTACTGTATGCCAAGGAAAACAGGAGAGGTTTGTACCACAATAGCCTTGCAGCTGCAGCCCAGGTGAGCTGCAGGGTCCCCAGTGTTTGAACCCAAGGCCACTGCAGCAGTGAGAGTGAAATGGATGTCTTAACGGAGGTGTTTCTTTTGCTTGGTTTGATAGGTCAGAAGCTCCAGGGAGGAAAACTTCCATCGAAAATTGGAGCCTGGGCAGCAGCCAGGGTTTCTCCATTCATAACCCCAGACAGGCTGTGGGTGGGGAGGTGCCTGTGAGATGAAAGAAGTGTCCAGGAGCCCCTGGGGCATGAGATGCCCATGGAGGAGCCAAAACTGCACAGCCCCGTCTGCCCTGCAGCCCTGGGAGGCACTGGGCAGCACGAGGGGAAAAAGAGCTTTGAAGTGTGTTGAGAACAGTATGTTGCTCCTGTCTTTGGATCCGGATCAAGCTGGGCACGGAGGGAGCAGTGTAATCCATCTGTCTGGTGGCACAGAGTGGCTGGCCAGGACCCAGCCCTGCCCTGGCTGCTGGGGGCTCGCTGAGCTCCACGCCTCAATTTCCCCCTCCTGCAAAATGAAGACTAATTCTTGTCAGCCAAGTGCGCTCAGAGACTTAATTAATGAATGTTTGTCAAGCGATTTATCAAGAGATCCTTTTAATGAGAGATTCCATAAACAGTGCAAGGCTTCATTTTCATGGCAATAATAAATGACAGTGAAAGTAAGTCTTATCCTTCCCCTGCATATGCACCCCCCAGGAAAAAAGATTGCTTACCCTCCGCTCTTACTTCTCCCTGGGTTTCTAGGCAGAGGGCTTTGAAGTGCTATCTTTCATCATGAACTGTACACATCCTCAAAGCTCTAAAGCTCACAGCCTGTGTCTTATCCCTCTGACAAGAGGGAGGCAAGCTTTCTCGGCATGCAGGTCATAATTGTCAGCCATGGGATGTGCCGCAGCCACCCGCCCCAGCGGGCTAATGCAGCTTATGCTTCTTTGAAGTTCCCTCCCTTTATTTTCTGTCCTCTTGACCACAAAACTGTGCCTTGGGCCAGCAAGAGAGATTTCTTGTTCAGAGACGACACTGAGCTCTGACAAGCACATCTGAACCAGAGAAGAACCCTTGTTCCTCTGAGATCACTGCTCCATAATGTTGTTGCCTTAAGGGGACTGTCTCTCCTTTTTCTCTCTGCTTCTTCTCTTCCTTTCTCTTATTCTCTTTTTTTTTTCCTTTAATTCAGCACTAAACTGTCACACTAAATCATTTTAAAAGCTATAACTACAAAACCTCCAGTGTAGGACATGCTGTTAAAAACTGATGGTTATTACTGTGAGATGGGGTGAGAGGGGAAAGGAGGGGCAAGGCAGGCAGGGGCAGGACGGGAGAGCAGCAAGTCAGCTCTCCAGGAGGAACCTGTGAGTGCCCAGTGAAGCAGAAAACAACCTGAGTGCAGCTGAGCTCAGAACACCGTGCCTGGCACAGGTTTGCAGCAGCACTGACAGGGGAGTCAGGAGCCCAGTGCTCCCAGGCTTGCTGTGCTGCCTGCCTTGGTCCTGTCCCCCAGCACTCTGTCTCCACTTGGCAGGGTCAGAGACTCCCTGTCTGGGCTGGGACAGCATCTCCTGTAATCAAGTCCACCTCTCCTTCAGGGCCTTACCTTACTGTGCCAGGAGAGAGAGCTTTCCATCACTGCAAGGTCTGCACAGACAGAGCAAACGAGTCTCACCGCACCCGGCCAGGCACTCAGCTGTGTTTTACATGAATGGAGGTCAGGAGAGGTGCCATAAATTTTCCCAGTTTTCTTGTGTGGGGTCCACAGTGGGATCTGAGCTGCATCCTGTCTCTTGATCTCAGTTCTATCCCCATGTTCTGGTTAGATTTTGATGAGGTCACCATCTTGTGCTTGATTACCTGCGCAGCCAGGGAGCTTGAGGAGGATGATAATTTACAGCTGAACCTTTGGACAAGAGTCCACCATGATTACAGGCATGCAAAAATTTCCACAGCAGCATCTGTAATAATAAATAAAATAAGTAATGCATTTATTTAGATAGCAACCATATTGCTGTGATTTATACAGTGCTCAGGATGCTCTGCAGCTGCTCTGCTCCCCATGCTGCATCTCTGGTGATTTTATCACAAGCTTACAAGACTCTGTTTTTTTCATGAAACCCAGGCCCTCAGAGGATTGTACCAAAATCTAAGATTTAATTTCGTTATTTAGGCAAGACTTCAGTCTTCCTGACTACAGAGAAGAGCCTAGAATTTTTGATTCTTCTGTGCTTCAGAGCCAGCAGGCAGTCATAAAGAAGCCCAAATACTTTGGTTTCAACCTTGTTTTAAATACAGTTTGTGATCTGTAAATGCTTCTGGGGTTGGCAATACTGGATACCCTGAGTTTAATGATAAATCCAGTGTGTGACCCCATCCCAGCATTCTCTTTTTGGAAAGTTCTATCTAATTTTGCCACCAGAATGAGCAAGTCAGCTTTCTTGCGTGTGTATAAACATAATTATACAGTGGTCTGAGAAGGAGGACTTTGATTTTCAAAAAACATGGGCAACCAAGATAATCACCCAAGTCACAGCCAGTTACCCACATTTCAAATCAAAGCTAAACACAGAAAATGGTGCAGTGGGTGCAGTCTTTTAGTGCTGTAGTTTTCTGATTTTGCAGGCTAGGCTCTGGAAAGCTCAGCCTTCTCTTTGGGAATGGGAATGCACTCTCTGCCTCCCCTGTTAGCTATTTGGTGTGTATTTATTAGTCCAGGCTACAGCCATCCCTATCTGCAGCAGCTGTCTGTGAAATGATGATGGACAAGCAAGAGACCATTCACCGTAACCACACTGCCCGGTTAGTTTGGTAAAACTCAGACTGCAAAAGTGGATAATTTATTAACTTTGACACAAACTGAGTGTTGTGTGCCTCCCAGAGTGAGAGCTGCCTCGTGCAGGCCGGCAGGGTCTGCTTGCACCCGTGGCCATATGGTTTGCACAGCCATCTCCAGGCTTCTCCCCTTCCACTGAGCCAGCATAGAGCTTTCTTTGTAGCTTCAGGCTGCAGCCAGGAGAGTTGAAAAGTTGAATTATAAACATTTCCAGGCCTTCTGGTTGGTATCTTGTGTTTTGTTTTGTTACTTTAAGGATGTGGTGGAGTATGTTGCTGCATTCCTGTCAGTGGGATTAGAACGAATAGAAGCAATACTGTAGGAGATAAAATGTGTTTAATTATTTATTTGAGAATTACAGACTGAAATTGCTTTTTGATTTAAAGCTTCCAAGTCATGGATATGTTTTTGGAGTAGAGACTCACAGAAACATATATATGCACAATTATCTAGGGTAATGTAAGAAGTCTCTTTGCTCAACTGCCCTTCCTCCTCAGAATTTGTTAATTTCCTTAAAGATTTTAAATTTCAAATGCGGCTTTGTTAAGTATCACAGAAAGCTAACAGCATGCTGTGCCTTGCCCACCAAAATGTAAATAAAATAAATAAAGTCTTCGTTGTATAAATGTTATGAAGTGGGTGGTTTATTTTCTTTAATTATACTTTTTATTTAAAATAAACTATAAAAGCAAAATATTATATATCCTGAACGGGCCAGCACAAGCTCATATTGATTGAGTAGGCACATTCTAGCTTTTCTCAGTTCATGTAAAAGTAGATAAAAGGACCATCAAACTGTAAATCAGAAGAAAAAGATAAAAATTCCTTCCAAGTGCCTGTAGTAGTTTACATTGCCTAGGCTTTTAAAGGATGTTTGAAAGATACCATCTTTTTACTCCTTGTTTGTAGTTTGTTTTTCTTTTTTCTTGAGTAGTAAAAGCCAATGGGTAAAGTCCCAGCTGTGGTCCCTGGTTGCATTTCAGCACAGAAGGATGCTGTAGGGAGGGGATGTTAAGAGCAGCAGTTGCAACCCCCACAAAACTGTTGGGTCTTCTCAATCCTGCTTTTAAAATACCTCAGAGACATGTTTTATTCATGGAAGATTTTGTAAAGCTTCAGTTTCTGAGAAAATTAAACGCTGGGTATAAACCTGATTCCCTCTTCCAAAGGGCGAGCAGTGCAGGATGAGGGAGGTGTCTGGCACGGGTCTGAGCTGTGCCCAGCACATCCCCAGGATTCAAATCAGCCTTGCTCCATGGAGAGTCCTTGTTCTCTCCAGCTGCCCAGCCTGACACTGCTCAGCCCAGGCTTGTGCTGGTTTTCCCAGCTCTGTGATGCCCCTTTGTGAACTGCTCTGCAGCCTGGGCTGTTTCTGTGCCTGTGGAGCAGTTTGGGCTCTGTTTCTGTGTCCATGGAGCAGTTTGACAGGGTACCTGTGGGCAGCTGTGCTGGGCTCTCTAACAGCCCATCAGGGACCCCTGCAGACACAGCAGCCCCTCACAGTGCAGGTCACCAGCACAGAACAGGCCAGCCTGGCCATCCTCCAGGGATTTGACAGTGCTGGTGCAGGGGGAGCTGGATCTGACCCCGGGGTCAGCTGGTGTTTCCTTCTGGGCAATCCATGGGAGTGATCAATGAGACCAGGGCGTGCTGTTTAATTGCAAATGGATCTGGCTACTCTTTTGTGTGCAATGCTGGCGAGTCTGTAAGTCCCAGCAAGAGACCTCAGGAAGAGGATGCTGTCAGCATGTTGCTGCTTTTCGTGCTCCTCTCAGTGCCCCTCTGGAGACTGACTCCTTCCTCCTGGGACAGGGCTGGAGCTGACAGCAGGACCCTGCTGTCCTGATCAGCCTGCAGCAGTTCATGCTGTTTCTGGTTTGGGCTTGATTTTTCTGTATTAGCTTCATTTGAAATCAGTGCTGTGAGTGATGGAGCTCTGTTCCTGTCCGGTGGGAGGGGAGGAGGGAGGCCGGGTTCGGGGTTTGCTTTCAGCCATGGGGTTCCTGCCATTTTCTTCTTTAATAACTGTGCACGCATGTGCTCGCTGCTTCCCTCACCTCCGTGCTTCGCTGGCCATCCTTCCTGCTAACAAGGGCTGAACACATTCCCCGTGGAGCCTGTTAATGTTGCTGCCGAGCTGCCTGGGGACTCACAGCATGAGGCTTTCCTTCCATCTCTGCTGCTCCGGGCACTCGGCCCCGGCTCCCGGCCTCGGTTCAGCCAGGTAAAGCCATACTGACTCCATTGACTTCCCTGTATTTA
Organism: Passer montanus; assembly: GCF_014805655.1. Classification (NCBI taxonomy): domain Eukaryota; kingdom Metazoa; phylum Chordata; class Aves; order Passeriformes; family Passeridae; genus Passer; species Passer montanus. The sequence goes on along the minus strand of NW_024370263.1, from coordinate 2,065,412 downwards.
TTTGGGTTTACACCAGTGTATAAGAGCAGGACTTGGCAGAGTGTTTGTGTTTGCGTGTCTGTGTTTCTGAAAAGGATACTTGTTCTAGTTTGTTGGGTTTTTTCCCCAAACAGTAAATATTTTCTCGTAAATCGCTGGGAGAGAAAAGTGACTACAGTGCTTTTAGGTTTTGTAGTTGCTTTAAATGGATGGCAAAGACTTGCAGGAGGTAATAGGAAATTAAAATCTTTTAACCATCCTGCAAAATTTATTGCAGAATTCTATCCCCACTCTGGGATTCTGTCGGACAGTTCAAAAAGCCTTTGGAAAGGTTCATGTTTGCCATTAAATTTTTAAAGTTATTGAAGTAATTTTATGGAACCCTATTAAGTTTCTGAAGAAACACACTGGTTTCATCACTAATAAATTCTTAAAGGCTTATCGTAAGGGAATAGTCAGAGTTCCACATCTCTCTCCAAGGAAATTGACATTAACATTTTGCCCTGTTGGAGATAATATTCTTAAAAGTATCAGCAAGGTGAGTGGCAAAGCTGGGAGAGCATGATTGCACCCAAGTACATAGTCAAGCACTGTGTTAGGTGCTTTGCCAGTCAGCCCTGGTGGAGTTAGTGTGGAGAATTTAGAAAGTGGAAGTTTGCATTAAAAGGTAGGGAAGAAGATTGCAGATACATCTATACAGATAATCCTAGTGTGGTGCTAAACTTAGACCCTGGTATCTGTTTCTGAGCACCATCATGTTCAAGAGAGGTTGCAGCCTTCTCAGAAAGAGACACAGTAAAGCCTGGAAGTGCCTGTGTCTCAGGCACTTGTGGTGCTTTCAAAATAATGCAAAATAATGCGTTCACTGTGCTCTCGCACCGCACCCAGAGAAGCATACAGAAACTTCCTCCCAGTGAAAGCAGAGCACCAAGCTGGCTTTGTGCTTCACTTAGTGCTCACAAGCGCCTTTGGTGAGTGCAGAGCCACCTGATGCACAGCAAACGGGCTAGCAGGGAAATAAAATTGTGTAATTGCCAGTTTCCTTCAATTCCGCTCCCTCTCCCGTTGTGCATAAAGGAGCCTATTTAAGTCTCAGCTGGAGTGAGGCTTGGTAATAAGCAGACATCTATGAACCTGCATCTGCTGCTGCTGTCTGCTAGGTTTGTTCTGTATTTCCATATTTATTGATGATCCAGTTTTGGGAGAGATCTGCCTGAATGCTCTGTGTCCCGTACTGTGAAACCTGTGGAAGATGAGTTTGTCCCTTCAGTCCCATGAGTCCTCATCCTTGGGACATCTTGGGAAGTGCAGGACCAGGCAGCATCACCAAAGCTTACATCAGAGTTTGCAAACCCACCCCAAGCTGCGTTGGCTTGCAAAGCCAGAGCTGCTTCCTGGGAAGTTCTGTTCAAAGCAGGGTGGCAGAAAAGGGCCAGCCTTGTTGGATGAAGCAGCTAGCATTTTAATGTTCCTCAGTATTATGTGATTTGGCTTCCAAACAGCTGAGCTATCCCCAGCCACTTGCTTTTGTACATGGCTGGCCTTCTCTGGGCACAGGAGAGGTGCTCACAGTGCAAGCTCTGCAGAGACAACCTGATTTAATACAGACTTAATGGCTGGAGGAAGAAATGCTAGGAACATGCAACCAACAACTAGGATGTGTTCATTGCAGTCTGTACTGATCAATTTAGTAACCAAAGTAGAGCAGATTATTTAATGCCTTTCATTGTATGAACAAAAATGTTCTCTGAGCATAATGTACCTTTTGGCCTGAAATATTTTTGTGTTACAGGCCAGTCTCTGGGCTCTTTATGTCATTCTAGCAGTATGTGCTGTAAAGCTGCCTTCAGCAGACATCTGGGGACTCCCCACTGCCTGGCAGCACGCTCAGCCAAGCTTAGTCCTGGGGCCAGGGCAGAAAAGGGCCTGACTCAGTGGTTGTGAGCAGCAGAGCACCCTTTTGCCAGCCACACAAGTGGGAGTAATTCAGAGACCTCTGAAGGTGCTCCAGATGGCTCTGTGAGCTGTTCCAGGAGTTCAGATGCCCCCGAGAGTCCGTGTCAGTCATCTCAAGGCTGCTCCAGTGGGAGGTACTGCCCGGGCTACTCTGCTTGCAGTCTCACAGTAACACCATTGCTTCACACTAATAGGCCAGCATGGTACATGAGGAGCCAGAGCCTGAAAACACTGCCAGAGAAGCTCTCTCCTTTTCTCTCATCAATTCTGTCCTCCCAACGATTGAATAGAGCTGGGTCTAGGTTTTTGGCTCAGACCCCTGCCTGCTGAATACATTTCCTCCACCAAATGGACACAACTATAAACCTCTTTCTGCATCATTTCCTGCAGGCCTGTACTAAACATGCCACCCAGGTGTCCCCGTGTAAAGCCACTTCTTGCTGTGTCTGCTTCTGTTGCTGCTGGCAGACTTGCCTTTGCGTGCTCACGGCAGGGCTCCCATCACAGCGTGTTAATTTTAAACAAACAAAGACTGCATTTTGATTTGGAAGGGACTTTCCCATCGGTTTGTGTCAGAGTTTCTTTTAAAAGGAAAGGCTGGATTTTGGTTTGTTTTATTTTCTGTTTTCTTCTCTTTTAATATGATCCCTGCAATTTTGTTTTCACTGAAATATTGACTGGCAGCATTGCAAATTGCCTGCATGCAGTCAGGAGCTTGCCAGCACTTTCTTACTCAGCTAGCCGTCAAGGTTGTGGATTCCACCACAATCAGTGCCAGGAAAGCTGTTGATCAAAAATATTCCTAACATCTGTGAGTCCTCTCCATCCAAATGAGATGTAGTTACATTCTCCTTTTCCCTACGCTCCTTCCAAAGTGTTGCTTCAGACACCTAGAAAGCCCTGGTTGCAAATCATAAGCTGATCTCTGTTTGATTTGCAGCTCCATTTCCAACTCTGTCGAAATCCAATATAAACTTAGAAGTGCCCTTCCCCCAAGCATAATAAGTGAAAAATATCTGCCTCCAAAGGGAGAGCAGATGGGTTTTCTTTGCCCCAAGCATCATTTGATCCAGATGCTGTCCCATGCTGTCTATGGCCGCTGTGGTCACAGGGCAACAAGGAGGGTCTTGTGTGGGTGGGGAGAGAGGACAGGGAGCAGAGGAGGCTGCTAGGCATGCCCAAAGCCTCACACACGTGTGTGTGTATGTGTGTGTGTGTGTGTGTGTGTGTGTGTGTGCATACACAATTCTGCCAGCGCAAGGAGGGGACTGGGGGCGGGAGGGAAAAGCCTGATTTCCCTTCCCCCCTGTTCCTACCACCACCACCAATTCACAAGCCAACTATTAAATAATTAACGTACCCAGTGGGGCAGGAGGAATCAAAAGCTGTTGTGTTCCCAAGTTTTCTCTGGCTCTGAAAGGCACGTCTCGCTGTGTATTCTGGCACCTCGGAGCGGGTTTTCCTCCCTCCTTCGCCTCCCCCTTATTATCCCGTATGTGTGCTGGAGAGGGAAGTGGCGTTCCCAGCCCAGCGGGGGATGCCTGTTATTTCAGACTAGCAACAGGGGAAAAGGAACAGCCTGTTGCCTGATTGATGTTTGTTTTTTGTGGACAGACACCAAAGGTTCATTAGAGACGGAAGGTTTGGGAGGAGGGGGAGGCAGCGGGGGAGACGCTCGCTCTTAAGGAACTATTGTACCCCTGTGCACTAACCTGGGCCTGCACTTTCTTTGACTCCTGTGAATGTCTCAGCTGTACCATTTTGGCCCTGGCAACTTTAGGAAAATATACACGCCACAGAGGTTCCAGTGAAAGCTCTGCAGTGAGGGGGGGGTCAGGGGAAAGGGAAGGGGAGGAGAGAACAATGCAGTAGGTTTTGCTGTAATTAATTTCAAATGTGCTGCTCATCTCTTCTCCTTGGGTTTCAAAGGGAGCAAGGGGAGCTTGCAGGGCTTTTCCTACCACATCTGCATCTTTCCAGAGGTGGGCTTGGAAAGGCATCTTTCCTTCCATCTGTGGGTTTGACCAGTCTGGCAATGTGGAATGCCGAGGGCAGCACAAACCGACACTGAAAATTATGTGCTGTCCAGAGGTGGAGGAGAGGGAGAGGAAGGAAGGGTGTGGAGGAGCTTCTCCTGTTACCACACTGGGTGAATGAAGCTGGAGAGACTGAGGAGGTTGGTACTGGGTAAAGCAGATTCCTCTGCAAAGAGTTAGGAGAGCACATTTGCTTAAATAACAAATGTTGCTATATGCTACTGTTGGTCGTGAAATGCTGCCAGGTTTTGGTGCAGGTGAACTGCTACAAAGCTTTTAAAGGTTTGGGTCAAACCCTCAATGTCTTGGTGACTTCATGCCTTTGAAAAATCTCACTTCCTAATTGGGTGGTAGCTAATAAGTTTAGTGTTAAGCTTTTGGTATTATGGCATCTTGAGTAGAAATAGTTTCTTCTGATTGCTGTGTCTGAAATCTCATCTGTTGGACTGTGCTGTATCACACACAAAATAGGAGCTTGGCATCTACCATAGGGCACTGTCCTTGTGTCCTTTGCCTTCAGGTCTTAGTATCAATGAAGTCACACAATTACAGCAGTAAAGAGAAGCAAAATGGGCCTGTTAGACTATTGACTTCACTCCCCTCAACAAGATAACCAGATGCTAATTTGATAGCACTATGAATCTTAGCCAGAAAAATCAGTAAAACAGAAACTTAAATTACACTAAATTACTGTTGCTGCTTTAACAGCTCTATTTTCAAATTGCTTCTTGCTTAGAAGCTTGCACTGAACCCTGGTGCTGGTGGATAATGACCTCTTGTTTAAACACGTGGCTACTTTACGACCCTTAGCTCTTAGAAAAACCAACCTCAGTATCGGGCAGTGGATATTTCTGAAGTTTGCCCATAAGGAAAACATTTCTGCAGGGTGATTGAAGAAAGTGTTCTCTTTTCTGGTCAGAAACCAATTCAGTGCAGCCACAACATGCTGAATACCCCAAAGGCACTTGAGGTGGGCGCTTGTTTGTAATACAGTCCTCCCCAGGATGCCAGTGCTGGTGTGTGACAAGTAGAGCGTGACCAGACAGTGATAAATGTTTCTGTGGTTCTTTGCAAGGGATGTAAATACTGCAGTGCTGTTCCAGGCTCTGTAAAGGAGTGTGTTGGGTTTTGTAGCCTCACAAACTAAATGGACTTCCTGGCACTGGTGTGGGGCTGGCTGTTGAAAAGCTGGTCAGTGATGGAGTTTCACCAAGCGTATGTGCAGTGCATGGGGTGGGGTGGGCATCACTTCAGGCTGTGAACAGGCAAAATTGGTATGGAGAACCAAAGATATGGGGAGAAGCCCAGAGCTTCTGAATGTGGCATATCTGTAGAAGACTGCAAGACCTTTTTCTCTATACATTTCTTGTGGAGGAAAGGGAAATCACACTTGGAGAACATTCAAACCCACTGTCACCCCCTCTTTGTGGAGAGAAACCTATATGAGAAGGGAGGAGGAGCTGAGTCAAGTCCAGGTTTAATTTCCTGATCTTCCTCCATAGGAAGAAATATCCCTTCCTTTTAACTCTTGAACAAACAACTGCATTGGCCACATCATAGTGAAGTATCCCTTAGATCACATCCAGATAAACCTGGATTCCAGCATTTGCTCCTGGTCATGGATGTTTTTGCACCTTGTGCTTGCCAGCAAATACAGGAAAGAAGCAATATCTGAGGTCTCGGCAGAAAGCACATTTATTCCTCTGCCTCCTTTGCTTGTAGCTGGATTGGAGACCATATCCTAATTCCCTGCACACAGGGAGCAGCCATAACAGCACTTTGGAGCACAGCAGGGGTGCTTTGAATGCTCGCTCTGAGTCTTGGCCATGCCTTTCCAGCTTGTCGCCTCTCCCTTCATCAATTTTGACAATAAGGGAAGGAGAAAGGCGGATGGCAGGGCTGGAGAGAGGAGCTGCTGTCCCGGGGCTGCAGTTCTTTCCAGGAGAGCTGCTGTCTCCAAGTGCCACACAGAGAGCCCAGCCTTTGCCAGCCATGTCCTGGGGGTCCTTTCCAAGTCAGACTTCTTTACCTGTCAAGTATAAGGCAAGAGATTAAGGTATATTGTTCCCCTCCAGTGTATTGTGATGTTTCTCTCCAAGGCTGAAGATCAGAAAGTTACTGTAGAGGGGTTTTGCTAAAGAATAAAAGCAAAGCCCCAAGGAGGGTTTTGCAGATCTGGCTTTTTGATCTAGCACAAAACTTTGTTCAAACACTGGATGGTTTCTATATGTTTGAAAAGGATAGAGGCTTTTGCTGGTTTTGTGAAGCTAGATCCTCAAATCCAGGGCAGAAGACGGGCTCAGCCCTTAGCCTGCCCCATCAGGCTCTGGAGCTGGTGCAGTGCTCCTGAAATGCCCCATAAAGCAGGCAGAGCCACCCTGCTCCCTGGCATCCCGGGAGGCAGGGGTGCAGGGACAGGGATGTTCATCCTGCCTGTCCTGCAGCTGCAGGGCTGGGGTGCCAGGGGGCACAGAGCACACAGGGCAGCAGGATGTGCCTGCCATCCGAGCGACTCCCAGGGGTGCTCAGTAAAACCACAGGAATCGGATTTTTCCTCTCCTTTTATTGGTTACAAATGGTTTTTCTCTGCTTTTGAAGGATTCCTACCACCTGCTCCTGTCAGCCAGCAAGATTTGCTTTAGAAGCTCATCTTAAAAAGGGAGAAGGGAGGGATGGGGTGTGTAGGGAGCCTTGAACCACTGAGAGTTTGCCTTTGGAGATTCACAAGGGAAGAGCAGGAATAGGGAATGCTGTAGGGAGGTATTAAATGAGGCCCTTTTGTTTCACTCCTTGTAGAGCATGAAAATGCCCAAGGCATGAATACTCTGTTAAGATTATTCTTGAACATTTAAATGTCTGTTCTGGTAATTTATAAAATGAAGGGGAGGGAAATGCCTTACACAAGGAAGAAAAGGGAGACCTTTACTGGCATCCAGCACTGGTAACTGGGGAGTTGTTCTCTGCTGCTGTGGGAACAGGGGGAGAAGGTGGATTTATCTTGTGGATGCAGAAAAGCTTTAGTCCCCAGAGATGTGGTGTGGCATTGGAGAGGCTGAATGCTCCCTCGGTGTCTTTTTCCTCATTTCATAATGGGGAATATCTTTGTTTCCTTCCTGCCACTCATGATTGTGTTCAGCCTTAGAAGAGGACAGGATTTTTCAGAAATATGCAGCACCCAGCATAAGGGGAATCTGGCTTTGGTTTTAACAAATTCATGGGAAGAAGCATACTCATTCAGAGCAGGTTCTCTGAGCCTCTGGCAGGCTGAGCTCGTTGGGAACAGCTCAGCTCAGAGCCAGCCTGCCTGCAAAACAAAGGGCTGAGGAGAACCCTCTTAAAAACACAGGAGTACGTGCTGTCTGTGAGACATTGTTCCATAATTTCCCCTGTTTCCCATCTCTATATATAAAATAATGGGTGCTCTGCCCCTCCTGGCCTAATTCCTGTTTGTGGAGTGACCATAAGGTAGAATGTGATACCCCAGTCATTGCCATTAGCCATGAGCATAACCTGTAACAAAAGCCCTGTTGCTTGTGTTTTTCTTGTGATGGTTACCCCACTGTGAGGTCCACAAGCCCAGCATGGACCAGTGCTACTATTTTCTGTCTTCTGGGAGCACTGAGAGTGCAAAGCAAATATAGGTCACTTCTCTGCTAGGGTGAGGAATCAGGAGGATGGTGTGGATTTTATTACTTTCAGATATTTGGGCTAGAGGCTCTCTTGCTGTCAGAGCTGAATCAACTCTCAGCCAGTTTGCACGCAACATATGTGATAGATTTTGCAAATGAATATGTTAATGTGGGAGGAGGTGGTTTTCCCTGAAACCAACTGCTGGCACTTTGGAGTGTTGTCCTCAAAAACAAAACCATATTGTGTCCTCAAAACCAAAACCAGTGGCACCAGCCCTTGGATTCTGCCCCTTGAGAGATGAAGCATTTCATTTGTAATCGTTGAATTGATTAACCATTTTGAGGTCCATTAGAAAAAATGCATTTCCCCTCCCTGCAAGGATCTATGATGTCATCTCCAGTTAGTTTAATATCAGCAAAAATACCTCAAACCATTGCTGCAGGCTGAGATGAGGAACTGCATCACTGCACTTCCCTGTGATCTTCTTTGGTGCAGAAGCTATGAATTGCTTCTGACTGGGCTAAGATTTCCTATCAGTTGCAAATAGTTCTATTTCTCAGCCCTGCCTCGTGCAGAGGCCAGCACTCCTCCAGCCTGTGGGACCTGGAGTTGATGGGGAGCCAGGTGGCTCTGGGCAGAGATGCTGAGGCTCAATTCTGACTTCACAGAGAACTGTTTGAAAGGAAATACAGATATAATGAGTGAATGATGATATCTGATGTGCTAATGGGGAGTGGAAACTCTCAAGAATTAGCTGAGACCCCACTTTCCTCTCGTAATGTGCCAGAATCTGGGAATACAAGAATTTGCCAAACCCAAGTAGCTGTTTAGTACTGGACTCTAGGCATGTTTATGTGTGTGCAGTTTGGAAAAACTGTGACATGGAGAGGACTTGAAGGAAAAACTTAGAGTGATTTCAGTGGGATTGTTGGTACACATGGCAAGCATGTAAAAACAAGATTATGAATTATGCAGCAATTACTGTCTCGGAAAAGTATCTGCAGGCTAAGCCCACATACTTACTTGTCTCTTTCCTTTCACCCAATATTGAAATGAAAATGTGCAGCAGTTTCAGACCAGACTGTTCCTGTGATTGTCTTTGCAGAAGCCTGAGCCTGTGCCTGTTTTTTGCCCGGCACAGAGGTTGCATGTGGCAGTGCCTGCCCAGTTCCAGCTCACAGGGTAACGTGGGGATTGTGAGAGTTGTGGCTCTGCCTGGGCAGGGGGAGAGCTCAGGGCTGTGTGCTCTTGGGGCTCCTGCAAACCCCAGGCACCAAGAAAGACAAATGCCTCAGTCAGTAGGGCAGTGAACACTCTCCTGAACAACTTCCCTCACTACACTGAGTAGTCTCATGCCTGTCACAATCACAAGGCTTTTCCATGGCCTTGACAACCTGCAGCAGATTCCATCCAGCAGCCTTGTGGAAATTGTTGTGCTTGATGATCTTTGCAGGGCCACTGCAGTGGATGTAAAGGGACCCCAAGGAGTCAGTGGGAAGAGGAGTGTAGAGCTCACTTTGGCTTTGCAAGTGCTGAGTGACTGCTCCAGGCTTTTTGCACATCCAGGCTGGCATTGCAGCAGTCCGTGCTGCCTTGCACCCTCCAGCCTCATAACACTTTTTTCCACAGCCATAAACCCTCACACAAGAAGAGATTCAAGAGCACCTTTTCATTAATAGGGTGTGATTCCATTGCAATGCACGGCACAGTGTTCCTCTGTTAGGTCTTGCTAGATGCCAGATCATACATTATCCTCCAGCCTATCCAGCACTAAAATATTTCCAGAATTTCTACTGCCCATTGAAGAATTCACACTTCATCAAAGGAGAAAGCTGGAAGGAGCTTTGCAGCTGCACTTCACACACTGAGATCATGATGGAGGAGTTTGCCTTCTGCAGTGCAGTGAAGTGTTCTTTTCTTTCCCTTATTGCATACCAAACCACTCTTTCCTGTTTAGAAGGAAAAACCAATCCCTCACATTTTCCTTCTTGAGCCTTTTGCAAAGCCATCCCTCAGATGCTGTTGTGTTCTCTCAAGTGTGGTTCCTCTTGAACCAGGTGGGACAGAAAAGATTTTTCAGAAGATGCAACACCTTCCAATGTGAGGTGTGGAAACACTATCACAAAAAATTAAGGATTGAGAACTGAAGTGAAGGAAAGCTCCTCTATTCTAGAACTTTTGTTATCAGTAGTTAATAACTGTGATTCATGTGCAACACAGTCCAGTTTTCTTGATAGTGGGCATGTTTAAAGGTAGAGTGAACCTTTTCAATCTTAAAAAGCAAAAGGCCATCTGTGACTTCCTGATGCTGTTTACAAACTTTTTTTTTGCCTGTGCTGTGCTGTCAGTAGCTGGATTTATTCATTTCTTACTCTGTGAATTAAAATGTTGAGGCAGCTCCTGACATGCTTCTTCCAGCATATCCTTTTGGAGTGAATTTTTGGTTGCCATAGGGACCAAATCCAAAGGGCACACACCATTCAAATAAATGTTCCCTGATTAACAACTTGCAGCTTGTCCCTTAAATATTTTAATTATCCATGATGCAACTGGAAATGTTGTTGAATGTATTTAGTCTGTTAGTTTCAATATCTCAATTTTTTCTTAAGATGCCATTCCAGCAGCTCAGGAGCTGGATTTTGACCACGCAAAGAGAAGTGATGCCTTAGTGCTTTTAAACTTGCAGGCAAATTCTTCCAATTTCTCTTAATCTTGACCCTACATTCTCAACCAAGTTAATGGAAAGAGGTGTTACTTCACAGCTTCTAGCAGAATGGAGGCAAGTGGGTAACAGCTGAACATGTTGGTTTAGGGCAGTGATGTGCTGCTGCTGAATCCATGGGAGGGGTCTGCCTGAAAGGGGCCTGGGAGTGAAGAGGGACAGTGGGAGAATGCAGGGATGGGGAGCTGCTGGTTGGAAAGCAGTGGCCCCACTCGACAAGCACTCGACCTCAAGTGTTGTTTTCACAAATTATGAGCATATTAGCACTAATGTGACAGCAGCTACTGAGCTGTGAGGGCTGGACATAACAAACAAACAAACAAGATGGGATTTTGCTAATTTGTGCATGGTGGGTCTCTCCTCTTGGCTCCTGCTTAGCAGAGACTCTGTCACCTTGCAGCACAACTTTGCATTCTCGCAGTTCCAACCTCAACTCTCTCTCACTGGGACTGTTTCTAAACAGATCTTTTTGCCGCCCTTTAGGGAGGAAGAAAACTGGTTTTGGGCTCTTTCTGCCTCTGCTGCAGGGGGGAATAGATAATCTCCCTGCCTTCCTTTGGTAAAAGCTGCCTGGTGGTGGGAAGCCATGGTGACACCCCAGCAGTAACACTGCCCCTCTGCCTGCTGCTTTTCTTGTGGTGTCTGATCTGGTGCATTTTTCCATGCCAGCAGCAAGGGAAGCAGGTAGGCAGGAGCCAGTGCCCACAGGCTGAAGGGTAAGGTATGAACTCATCTTGTTTAGCTCTGTGGTGTGGGTCCATCACCACTTAATTGGCTGCCAATAGCTGCCCTAATGAAGGATGATGGATGGGGCTCCAGGGCTGTGGGAAGGGGCCAGCCTGTCAGAAGCAAGGACGCTCAGGGAAACATATCTCACCTGGAAAGGACGGGGAGCCAAGAGCTTGAGCACAGACAGTTCTTTCCTTGCATCAGGACAGGCATCAGTTGTCTTCCAAGGCAGAGATGGGGATTTCTGTGACCCTGCATATGCTTGGCTGGTTAGGACAATCATCTGTTCCCAGCAGAGATGATCTGGTTTTTCAGAATGTTCTTTCTTGCCATTTTCTGGTTTTGGTTAGCAAGTGTGCTTTCTCAGCCAGACGTTGACTTAACTTCTCCAGGCTGGAAGATCCGAAAGGTCACTGACGCTCCTCCGGAACAGTCTCACTTTCTGATTTTACTTTAAATCATTCCTTGGGAGTTTGGAGCTCTCTGATGTCATTAAAAAAAAAAGAATCAAAACCTTCATAAGACTGTGCAGATGAAACAAAATTGTTGTCTTAGCCCACACAGGGTATTATGCAGCCTGGCAGATCCCTTCCTTGTAGCAATAAGAAAAGGATTTGGCATTTAACCTCTTGAAATTAAACCAGAGTGTGAACTTCAATAGTTCAATCTTATCAGGGCTTTGCTAGAATAACAAATTGTGAAAAAATGTAATCATGTCTCCAATGTGACCTTGGCAGATCTGCCTCTGTGATGTGAGAGATTAGGTAACTCTAAGCAGATGTCTGTTTATTTTGAAAATAATAGTTATAAAATCTTTCTTTTCCCAGTTTGTTTGCACTGCCTGTGAAGGATATGACAGAGAGAATTGTGGTCTGCATGGAGCTCTGTGTTACAAGCTGCTCTATTATGCTGAGCAGTAATTGCTCTTGGAGGTTTGAGTTATCGATCTATTGGTGGGGGTTCAATTTCAGTGTAAAGACCTGTGTTCATGATTTAATTGGAGTGATTAATAACTCACTTGCAGGCTAGATGGGAATCGATATGGATTTCACACACCAAAAGTAGTACATTTTCTCTGGTAATGTAGTAGTTGATGGTTTATTATTTGCCCTTGTTTGCCTAATTAAAATCAAAAGATTCCTTGGTTCATAACAGTTCTGTCTGTTAAAAAGCTTACAGCTGGAGTTGAAGATGAATGCTTGCTTGCTTTTATATTGGGGGAGTGTCTTTCTAAATAACTTATTTGCCTTGTTGCTTGTCTGTCACTCAGATTAGGTGTACAAAAGGCCATCACACATTAAAAACAGAACAAGACAAACACACCTTTAAGTACACAACTACAAGAAGTTTTAGTAATGTTTTCTGGCCAGGGAGGTAGAGTGGCTCCTACGTCACTGGTCTGTAGGCATTCAGCATCTGCTTAGGAGCATTGCTGAAGAGATTTAACCCATTTGATCCAGCATTATAGCCCTGGATTAAAAAGCCTGTATGAAACTTTCAATCTCATTACAACGCCAGCATCCACAGTAGGTGATTTAGCTGCAAATCCAGTTCCAGCTTTGCATTGAGATATTGCCAGAAGCAGCATTGCTGGGAAAATGCAGTGTGACTTACTTTGGGGGGATTTGAATGGTGATCCTTCTTCTTTATGCTGTGGCCCCAATCCTTGTGTTTGGCACCCATTTTCATTCAGCTCCTGCAGCTTTGGTGTGTCATCATGCATGCTTACAGCTAACATGCCTCGATAGAGCATGGAAAGCTCCCAAATCTCTAGGAATAAAACATCCCATTAAAGAACCACAGAGCAGCAAATAGGCATCAAGTCCACAGATCTTATTGCTGCTGCTCCTCAGTTTCTGCAGGCGGGGGTGAAAGCTTTCTGTGCTTCAAGCTTTCTCAACAAAGGCTCTTATCTACAGAACTGGCTGAGGAAAACATTCTGTGTAGTGTGTTTGAATTTTCTTTTTGATTTGTAGAGTCCAGTAAGCTTTCTGGTGGATGGCAGATTCCTGTGTTCAAATTAATTCTAGTGATGGCAGACCTTATTGGTTAACATTCACAAACATCTTGGTGTATATGTGAGCTGCAGACTGAAAACACTGATCTGGATGGAAGTGTTTTAATTTTAAATAGGTATTTCTTTAAGGAATCCTTCCTACCTATTCTGAAACAATCAAAGTAAATGTAAATTTGCCATGCTTGAGGTCTTGGTTGGGGGAGACACTAATTATACTGAGAGTGGGGGATTGCAAAGCCTTAGAGGTGGTCGGGGTTCCCTGAAGCCTTGGGTTTCATCAGCATTTCCAGGGTGTTGGTGACCCAGAGCTGGCTCTGGGGAGTGCATGGATGTGTCCATGTGGGTGCAGGAGAGAGGAACTCTCTGCCCAGGTGTGCCCCTAACGTGGAAACCGTGGAGCACATCAGCCCTTCACTGTTGGGAGTTGCTGGCTCTGTGATAAGAAGGAGAGCTGCTTTCCATGTCGTGACATTATGAAAGTGGCTTGAAGATATTTCACTTTTTAAACTTGGGCGCTTCGGAAGGGAGGGAGGGGGAAGATACCCTTGGAAGTTAATTCTGAGGACCAAGCTGACAGCTTTTTGCCACTGTTGCTTTCTTCTAGGTTGAAAAGCTGAAGGCTTGTTACAGCCCCAGCATACAGCAATCTAGCAGGTTAAATGACTTGGGCAACACAGTTTATTAAAACTGGCAAGTGCTCGCTCCAGTTCTCCTCCTGATAGTCAGGGCTGCCTGGGAGAGTAATTGATAGTGGCAGCTGTTGGGAGGTGTTTCAGATTGCAGCAGGCAATGTGACTTGACAGACAGCTCTGTACAAATGAGCTGAGTGATAGGGGGCGAATCCGGGCGGGCTGGGAAGAGCTCCCCACTTGTTCTTGGGATGGGCTCTGGGAGCTGCACTGGAAACAAAGGCCAGCTCCATGGCACATGGGTTCAGAGCCAGCACAAGGGCCTGTGCTCACAGTTTGCTTTCCTCTGTGAGAAAACACTGTAATTTTTCTGTAAATACCACCAGGAGCCCATGATGTTCAGAGGAGCCCGTGGCACAGGAGAACGCTGTTTTGGCACAGCCTGATGTGTAGTACTGCTGTTGTGATGGAACCTTGGCCTTTGCTTCTCAGTAATGTTAAAAATCCTCGTGTTGCACAACCTTGGACCCTTCAAGACAGTAGTTTTATGTGCAAGCCCCACGTCTTTATGTCTTATCTTGAGCTGATTTGCATTAAAATAGGTGGAGGAACTCTGTGCTCCCTTTGTTGGGGAGCTTCTGTGCTGTAGCTGTGCTTGCCTTACCTTTGCAAACAGCCTAATCGCTTAAAGTCTTAAGTAGTGCTACTCTCCTAAAATGCAATGAAAAAGCCATTTATATAAAAGCAAAAGCCATCTAGGGATAAAGAATTAGCACTTAAATATTGATTTTCACTTGTAAGCACTCTACCAGCATCAGTGTTATCGTTGTCAAAGCAAAATGCTTTATTCTCTCTTCTGCTTATTATATGTTCCATATCCACAATACATTATGGAGCAGCCTAAAAGTTCAATTTAATTTTTTTTTTTCTAAAAACCCACAAAATGTTTACTGATGTTTATTTAGTTATTTCTTTGTTTTGACCTCCTGCTGAAAGTCCTGCCCTTCTTTACTCTTTCCCCTTGCTGATGTTTCAAAACTCTTCTCTGGGACTCATCAACTCGCTCTGCAATTCTCAGCTTCTTGCCATGTGTAATTCCTGCGGTGCTGCTTTTCCAGTGTTTCTTGCTGGAATATGGAGCAGGGTTCACCATAGCCAGTCTGGCCTGTGTCTGTTTTCAAGGATATGTGCAGGGCGGATAGATGGGCTACAGATGGTGGTTGTTGTGTTTCTTGGGAAATTGCCATTGGTAAAGATGTCATTGATGGATGTAGGAGAGGCATTTCTTTCTCACATCACCCCATCACCCTTGCTGTTTGAATGCAGCAAGGGAGACTGCAGAGGGAGGCTGCAGAAAGACGTCTGAATGACTCCACTTCTCTTTTTTTCAAGAGACAAAGGAAAGGCGTGCAAGCAAGATTAGATTATTTCCAATCACATTGTACGTGTGTTGACAGTCCCCTTTCAGCAGCAACCAGCAGCTTGCAAAGAGCAAGAGGCAGGGCTGGAACTGCTGTTGCCCTAAGTACTGTTTGTATAACACAGTAACTGCTTATTGGAGTTCTCAAAGCAGCCTTTACATGTTTAATCCCTTGCACTTGAGCTACTCTTAATCAGCTTGAAAGCAAATTCCTGTAACAGAAAGGTTTAATTTGTGTCTGGGACTTTCTGTATTGTGCTTAGCCTGCAATGCTGTGTAGTTACACACTGGCAGGCATGTCACCCTCTGCAGCCTTGGGGATGGGCAGTGTTCACTTATTGCAGCCTCAGATCCAGAATTCAGGGATCTCTCAGATGGGGTCTTGGCTGATGGTCTCTCAGCTTCAGGTAATTCCTCCTGAAGCAAGCTTTATACAGTAATTTAAGCTGTTGTTGACTTCGGGGTTTCCCTTAAACTTCACCTCCGGTTCCTACAGATTTACAGAGCAGGAGCTAAAGCTCTCTGGGCTTTTAAAAATTGTTACGTTTTCTTCTTTACCGGTTGAAGTTGGAATTGGATGCAGCCCAAGACGTAGGGAGGTTAACCTTTTGCAACACTCCAAATGAACAAATTAGTCGATCAGGGAGGCAAGAATTACTAATCCCAGGTTGTTGAGGTTTTTTCCTTGTTAGAGCAGTTTCAGCCTTTTCTTCCCTGTCTCTCACACTCAGTCATCATTCATCCCTGTGAGATCAAGACATGTTTCACTGTCTGTTCATTTAAGAAAACCTCTCAATGGAAGAAGTCCAAGGTGTTTGGTTAGAAAATAAACAAAAGTTGGCATGCTCAAAAGGGGTAGCGCTGTGCACGGTGGAGAGTGGCAGATGTGATCCAGCCTTCCCGTAGCATGGCTGGAACATGAATCATTACAAATGTCAGATTTCCTGTGAAGGGACAAGCTGAACTGACATGCGTTCAGGTTTAATTAAGGTTGAATTATTGGAGCTGACTGTCAAGTCTTAGGCAAATTGGCTCAGCCTGTTATCATTAAGCATGAAAATTACTCTAGGACTTGGTAAAAATAAACACATTTTTGCCTCTAGAACATTGTGGTGTGGTCGGGTGGGTCTGTGTTTTTGTTGGGGCAGTTGTGCTCAGCTCCCTGGGTCCATCTGCTCAGGAGGGCTGGATTAGCAGCCCAAGAACAGAAATTTCTGAAAGGATCTCAATGCAACCTGATCCAGCTTGCTCAAAAGGGAGTATTTGGTTGCTTTCCTTGGGATATTTCCATATGTGAGCAGCAGTCAGCCTGGTCAGAGCTTGGGCATGCAGGAGTGTAGTTCTCTTAGGAGGGATATTCAAGTATCCTGCAGAGAAACTACAGAGTTTGAGATCCTGATCAGAACGGGCAACATCCCTCATTAAAGTCATTAAGATTAACTTTCTGAGATATTTCAGGAAAGACAGCTGAGAGACTTCCATGTGTGCATTGCAGCCATCAGGAGGAAGAATGACAAAGTCACCAAACAGCAGGATTCTCCCCTTCCTGTGTGGTGTCTGAGAAGGCTTGGGGGCTGCTCCCTCTGATGTTTTTCCCCTCTTGCCCATGAATCCACATCATGTCTTTCCCTTCTCAGTGCTTCTGCTTTTGTGCAACATGGCTGCAGAAGGAGAGAAGATACTCCCACTCGTGCCTGTAGCTTTTCTGGCGAGGGGGAAACTGGCATGTGGATATTTTCATTGCTGTTGAGAACAAAAGGCAAAAACATTGTGGTACTGCATCCTGAGAGATGGAAGTTGGCAGCAGGAATTAGTCATGTACCCCTAGCACTAGCTAGCACAACCAGGCTTGGCTGGTCAATTCAGTCAGCAAGGGAGACTGAGCTTTTGCTTTGAGAAAATTGCAAATGAGAACTAGTGCTGAAACCACAGGGAATCAATAGTTGCACATAAAACTGGTCAAACAGCTGCTTTTAATGTGGGACTTTATTGATTTGTTTTGGATCTAATTGACTTTTTACTCAACTAACTTTTGTGGTGCCAGTGTGTTTTGAATATACACCATTAGTCTGCATTGCCTATAATTACACAATATGAAGTTTAACTCTGTAGGAGGAGGCCTGTTGGATGCAAAGAGCTAATGGGCTCTGAGGAAACCTATGCTCAGGAATGAAACCCAATTGCTTTTAATGGGTAGCTCCTGAAAAATAGTGGAATCTGCAGCTGTGAACACACTTGCTCCAAAATGCAGTGTGGGGAGCCCTGGCTTGACTAGGCAATGAGAATTTTTCAGCTGTTAGCAGTAAAAACTGAGGGAAATTTACAAACATATTATAAAAAATAACGATGCGCAAAAGCATTGAGAATTTTACTTCAAAAATAAATTCTGAATAGCATTGGAACCAAGTCTAGCTACAGCACACAACCAGGTTACCTGTGGTGCATGAATTCATATTTGATAAAGAAATTCACTGAAATAAGAGGCTTGTTTTTGTTGTAGAGATTAATTTAGGATCTCCAGACATTGTGTCAAACCTGTAAAGATATATAAGGTGCTGGAAAGTACAGTGTTGATAGTACTTGCTGCCAGCCAAAACACTGGTGCTTGGAAAGGCTTCTGTTCCTGTTACTTGTGGGTTTGAGGCCCCAAGACCTCAAGACATTTTCAGCTGATAAATATAGTTCATATGTTTCCATTCGTCCTCTTCTTGCATTCTGAATTCATACAGTGATGAGCTGACTGATTGATGGCTGAGGGAAATGGTGCATTGGTGAGAGTGCAGGCAGAGCCAGAAGCAGTGTGGGAAGCTGCCTTTTATCTCAAGGGAGGGGATGCCATCACCACGTGGGCATTCTTGGGTACAGAACATGAGCTGGTGTGCTGCAGGCTCTGATTCACTGCTGTCCTCCTGCCATCTGATGCCAGCTCTCAGGCTGTGGAAGTGGCACTGGGGACTCTGTCCTCGCATGGGCTGGTTCACAAACACTGGCCAGAGCTTCTGCACGGCCAGAATTAGCTCACAGGGTGTGCTGTGTGTTATTTCCACACCCTCCTACATCAGGAACTGGCTCGGTCCTTTGATGAGACGGGAGAATTTCAAAGGTGGAATTAGTTTGTGAGGGTGTTGGGAGCATGTTAATGAGTGTAGGTAGCATCTCCTGCGTGTCTGCAAGGCAGCCAAATGCCAGCAGCCCCCGGCACGTTTTGGTGGGTAACAAAAGTGTCTCCTAAAAGTCAGAGGTGCTGTGTGTGCACAGTGGGATGTGTGTGAAACACACCACCAACCCTGTAGCCCATGAAGAGCTTTTCTTGTAATTGTGGGTATGTGTGCACTTCAGGATCCACAGATTAGGGTGAAAAGGGAGTTACAGTGGGAGTTGAATTGCTTTCATGTTGGTCTTTTCAGTTGTCTACAACCTTTTGGATACTGCTTGATCTGAAATATCTCTTCTTTCCTCCCTTTTTCCTTTGCAGCCTTTTAACTCTTTGGGATGCTTTGTTTAGCTTAATTATGAAAAATGTCAGGGTTTGGCACGACAGAAGGAGTAATTCCATATGGAATTCTCTCTGTAGGTGCATTTTGCAAGGTTGCAGCCTTCCTGATAGTTTCAGCATGCTGAGTATACAGATATTTACTGTTTAGGGTGAGCAGGATTGAGCAGGACTAGATTTGGGTGCCCACTGAACTTCTGACTGGATTTTTCCACTGTTCCCCGTTCTGTTCTTAAACACAAGTGTGTGGCCAGGGGACAGCAGCTTCACAGCTTCTCTGCAGAGCTGTCCCCTCCTTTGCTACAGAGATCCCAGGTAGTCTCCATCCTAGAAGACAGATAGGGTTATGATTAAGGATTGATGCTTGGCTCCTGGTGTGTTGGAGCTGGAGTTGAACCTAAATCCAATGTGGGTTACCTTGAAAGGGCATTGAGAAAATGAAATGTCTTAGTGATGAGGCCTGTGTCTCATGAACATAAAACTTGCATTGAGCAGGAAATACTGTAGCAGTAACTTGAGACGTGTTCACGCTCCTATTGTACATAACCTCGGGCCCCTGAAGAAGTCACAAAGCTGTGTGTTCTCTGCAGTATGCATTCATTTAATGACAGCTAAGTCTCTTGCACACATGCTGAAAGTACTGTGGACCGGCCAGTCAAGGACAGCGGAAGGACAGACTCAAACACACATCCATCTTGTAGCAGCAGCGCTCCCACGGCGCTCCCACGAGCTGAAACATGACTTGTTTTTTCCCAGGCATATGCTCCACCAAGCAGAGAGAGAAACACAAACCTTTCAGCACGCGCTTTGTTCTTTCTCTTGTCTCTCCATAAGGTCCCACCTTGAATGACAAGCCAGAAGCGAAAGCAGCCAATGTCCCAAAGGTGTCTGGGCTAGAGCGGAGCCGGGAGCTGAGCACCGACGTGCCCTTCGCCCTGCCCATCCCCAGCCCCCAGCCCGTCGCTGCCGTCGTGACTTCCACTTCCTCAGCGCCCACGTCAAGTGCCAGAGCAAGCCCCCTGCTGAAGAAGGAGCCAGTGATTTCAGCACCAGCACCACCCAGGCTCACGCCTCAGCCGCAGCCCCGGCCGCAGTCCCAGCCGCAGCCCCGGCCGCAGTCGCAGCCTCAGCTGATCCCCGACCTTCGGAGCCAGCCTCCCAGCCACATCCCTCCGCCTCTCAACTACCAAGTGCATCACCAGGTGGCCCACAACGGACTCAATAACATCAGGTAGGGGGAAGGGATGCTCACGTCATCTTCAGGCTGCTGCGGGGCTAAGGCTTGTTCCCAGTAGGTAGAAATTGCTGGGAGGCAAGGGGAGCGCTCACCTGGGGTGAGATGGTCCGAGCTTTGGGTGTTGGACTTCACGGGCTGACTCCAGGCTGGTTTTTCCAGCTGTGGTGGATCAGTGCATAAATCCACGTGATAAATGAGGGGATAAATGCACACCTTCTGCAGAAAGGCACGTGTTCCTTTCAGTCCAGTTTCAAGGAAAATTTTGCATGGTCTTGTCTGAGCTGGCTAGTTCTTGACTTAGAAATTTAAGATGGTTTGAGTTTGAGCAACACCTTTGTTCCGTATTTAGAAATGCTTCCATTGTTCATGGTTCTCAGGTTTTTTGGCTCACCAGCATCAAAAGAGGGATATCTGTCTTGGACTCTTATCCTTGTGGGTCCCTTCCAGCTCAGAATATCCTGTGATCTGTACTGGAAAATGCTGTGTCCCTGGAGACCAGGGCTCCCGTGTGGGCTGAAAAATCTGCTTCAATCTGACATGTTCAGATCTTGCAGGAGGTTTAGCTCTGCTGTTTAAATTGCCTCCATCCAGTCAGGAGGGTGGGTGAAAATGGTAAATGGATAAAATGTTTCTAGAGAAAAGAGTTTAGTCAGTCAACTGGAACCTGTATAGTCCTTTTGCTGGTACAGAAAACATGACTTGCCTCCTGAGCAAGAGCTAGACTAGTTTAAACAAGATGAGAAAACTGATTTAAAGCATAATATTTGACTGCACAAAGGTCAGCATATGAATACAGAGAGCTGCCATTAATGTGTATTTCACAGTATCCTGCATACTTAAGCTCTGTTGTGGTTTTATCTTGTAAATGCCACCATAGAATAAACGGTGAATAATATTTCAAGCTATTCAAGATCTCTCTGAGGTTTAACTTGCAACAGATATTCAGTATTGTGGGAATTACACAACTAATAACTGCAGTGATAGTGTGTTTCAGCCCACGAAACTTAGATCACTTGCAATGGAGTAATAATAATAATAGAAGAAGATGTAAAATACAAATTACTATGAGAAACATTATTAACATGGTGTGCATTTGCATGCTTGTGTGACTACAGCTGCACAGCACATGTGCAGCAGATCCAGCAGGGTCCCAGTCACTCGTGCTGTGCAGCTCTGCACTCCCAGAGCAGCAGAAAAAGGAATTGGTGTCACTGTGTCCTCTGGTCACAAGGATCCACATGGACACTGCAAGGTCATCAGAGGCTCCATAAAGGTGCAAAATCCAGCTGCCTCTGTGGCCCTCATCAGTACTTACAGATAGCTCTGAGGATTGCAGCACAGGAGGAGATGTCCCTCCAGAGAGCCCAAGCCCGTTCTGCCCTGTTGGAGACGTTCATTAAGATTCGTTAACTATCTCCACTGCCATTAAGACCAGCAAAAGCATGAGCCTGGGGAGATCAGTGTTCCATAGTTGTGTTGTCTCTGGTAGTGTATTTCTTGCACCGTTTCAGTCGTGTATTGTAACACACTCTTTGTCTGTCTCTCTCCCCTCCCTCCCATCTCTCTCCCTGCAGCCGGAGCAGCAGTGCTAGCAGTGCAACGAGCATCAGCCTCCCGAAGCACCTGCCCCTGTCTCCCCAGATTCCACCACACCATTCCTCCGGCCCAGCTCTGCCCCTCTCCATCTCTAATCTTGCTACCTCGCACTTCTCTCTCAGATCGCAGACCCAGCACCAGCACCATCCGGCCATGTTTGCCACCCCACCCACGCTGCCACCTCCACCAGCGTTACCCACCAACAGCCTCGTGATACCAGGGCACCCTGCGGGTAGGTCCCTTCTTCTCCAGGGCTAACTGGCCATGCATGCACTGGAGGGTGTTGAGAGATGGATGGGCTGGCTGGTGGGCAGGTGAAATCCCTTGACACAGACCCCTCAGTGTGTGCTGGAGCTGTGGCAGTGCTCATGAAACAGGTGGGGGACCTTGACGTGCTTTACCAGATGAGATATTGTAGACACATCACTTCCTATAGGAAGTCTTCAAAACAAATGCTTCAAAAAAGAAAAAAAAAAAGTCCTGTTCAGGGCATGAGTTGTCCAGTGTGGCATTCCACAGTCATCAGACATTTTTTAGATTAACAGAGAAGTGATGCACAGTTTGCCATTCTCCCCTTCTCCCTCCCCTCTCCAAAGAAAGCTGCTGATGTTAGAACTGGTGAGAAAATACTGTTTCTGCAACTGTTCTAACCAAGCACTTGATCATCGCTGAATCCCCTGCCTGGTCCTTCGACCAGCAGCACATCCTGCTGGCAGAGCAGGATCCTCTGCCTGCAGCAGCACAACTGCTCTGTGCCCATGGCCCCGTGGCCTTTCAGTCTGAGTCAGAGACAGCTCAGCTGACAAGCTCTGCTGTTCTACTCTCACTGTCTTTGCATCCTTTTAAAAAGTTTCCTTTGTTCACCCTGGCCCCCATTCTATTGTCACTTCTGCCCTAAATGCCCTGTTTATAGCTTATCCATTAGCCTACAGCTGTCCCTGGAAGAGACCCTGGCAGCTGGAGACTTCCCAGCAACTTTCACTTGCTGGGGCCTCCTTTTGATCCGGCATTTGAATCCACAACTAACTCAGCAGGGATTAAACAGGACAAGCATTTTGCAAAAAACACACTCTCTGCTTCCTATGAAGTCAGTTAAAGGAATAAGGAAATGACAGATTTGCTGTGGAAAAATCTGATGGTCTTCCATCCCCCTTTTTTGCTTCCAGGAGCTAAATAATGTCTCATTATTTATTACTGCTTCTCTAAGTGAAAAAAATAAAAGTACAAATGGATCCAAAGTGAGCTCTGAGAACGATGGTAGTGCTGTGGGTTCCCTGCCAGAGACAAGACCACATAGCCAAAGCTGGCAGCTGTCACGAGCCCTGGCACCATCTAGAATTTCAACCACATGGCTGGGAAGATGTTGGCAGCACTGTGGGAGACCTATTCATTGCTTCCCCTGTTTAAGGCGAAGGACTACTGTGATGGAGACTTTGAAAGCATAGCAAAAGGAAATAGCAGAGCTCTCACTAAAAGCATGATATTGCAGTCACTGAAAGCAAGTATGTTTTCACCATTAACTTCAGGAGATGCAAGATCAAGTGACCTATTCACATTCAGCAGCTTGCCAGGAAACAGTAACAGTCTTGCTCCTACTAAAAGGATTTCTCCTGCAATTTAAGTAGGAGAAGCCGAAGTTAGTGGAGGGAAAGGTCTGGGTGTCTAACCCTGCAGACAGTGAAATGCCTCTTGTCTGCACTATATGAAATGCCTGCAAAATGGCACATCATAAAATCAATACAGAGTGCTGCAGAGCCAGGAGCTTCTGTTGTCATTCACATAAAACTTCCTTAAAAGCAAACAATATTGCTGAGCAGCCCTGAAGAGCGAGACAAGAATGCGCTTCTGGTGGCATTTCTCCCTTTTGAAACCTAAAGCTAACAGAAGTAACTTAGCAGCAACCCTTGCTGGGCTTCTGCTGTCTGCTCAAGGGCTGCCCTGATGTGGGATACCCAGAGGAAATAGGGGTCTGTGTCTCTCAGCTCCTGAATGTGAGGGCACTGTGAGCAGGAGTGACCTTTTTGTGCCTTGCCCAGCTCGTGTGTGCACACAGGACAGTGGTGGCAGGTCCCCAGGGCTGCTCAGCACCCTGCTCCTGCTTGTGTTACTCTGTGACTGGACCTGACATCACTGGCAGGTGCAAGAACTGAGTTCTGATCCAGACATTGCTCAGAGCCCCTCACAGAACTGTATTATTCCTTTGCAATTCCATCCCTACTACGAAGCAGCCACTCCTCCATGTGCCACTCAGCTTCTCCAAACATCTCCAGGCCTTTTCTTTTCCTCACGGAGGCCAAAGCTGTGGTAGAGGGCTATGGGCTGGAGCCAGCTGCAAATCTATCAGTCTGACTTCCAGTCTCTTAAAGAAATTGGATATCAGAGCGCTTACAACTGCCAACTTGCTTTTATCTCTCCCTCCAGAAAAGTGGATTATCTTGATGCTAACAGAAGGATTCAGTTTCTTTAAGCCATGCCAGATTGAAAAGTGTAAACACACACACACACACACACGTGAAATCATGCTCATATTCTCTAAAGAGGTTAGGTTTTGGACCTAAGTGCTTTCAGCCTGTAGTTTTTTTCCTATTTGCTCAATCCAAGAAGAACCTATTATGGACTCTTTCCTCCAGTGCCTTAGGCTTCAGTATCATACACATATATATTTTTTCTGCTTTTGTATTAATTATTATATGGATTGTAGCAGTACACAGTACCTGCTCTTAGCAGTACATTTATTAATGAAAAGTAAATGACTTAGGACCCAAAATTTGCTCTCAAATGTGACTTTCAATTGTAGGCTTCTGAGTGGTAGTAGAGACCTTGAAGTTGCCATCAGAGTGCGTGTTTTTAAAGATCCCCATGTCACTTCAGAAAGTGATTGATTTAGACATTTCCAATGTTACTGTAAAAATTAAAGTGAAAGAAATCCCTGCAGAACATGAAATAAAACTTTAAAGTACAGGTGTTCCTTTGCCCCTTTATATTCAGAGCTGTAGTTTAAAGAAGCTGTTAACAGTGAAAGAAGTGGATTCACCTAAATTCAGAAGCAAGTAGATCAGTCAGGACTGGGTGTGTGTCATCCACAGCTGGGGACACAGGTTGGTCTTCGCTTAAAAAATATATAATATGTTGGATGCTAATCCCTGTTTGAAGTTCTTAAGCAAAGCCACAGATAGATTTAATTGTTATACCAGCAGACATTTTGGAGAAGTGGACATTGGTCCTTATTGTCTTCAGTGACATCATTTCAAAAGCACTGATGTCTTGCCCTGCCCTGAACAACATTCACATTCCATGCAAGTTGCTGTTCCAGAGGAAGATGCTGAGAAGAGGCCACGTCATATGGTGGAACATTTTGTTTCAGCAGTCATTGCAACCTTGATGAGATCTTGAGCCACTTCAGTGTTTCTTCCCCTCCTCACTGATTCCTCCTCTATATTTTCTCAGAGGAGAAAAACCTGGAGGCAACAACAAAAAAACAAGAATTACAGCCTGTTACAAATTGAGGAAAGGACTGCTACCTATTTAAGATCTCAAAAAAAAAAAAACCTTTCTGCAAAGAAGGCCTTGATTTATAGGATAGATGTTTCTGGTCACTGCATGCATGTCCTGGGGCTGAGAAGGGAGGGATGGCACAGGGGATGGATGTCTGAGCAGGCACTTTCCAGCCACCCAAACCCACGGTTAGCTCATTGCACTGCAGATATTACCAAAATTTTACCTGTGAAGTGTCTCATTGTCAGAGCTTAACACACATCAATTCTCAGTGTATGTGTGTGTGTGCCTCTGTCACACACCCAGAGGACGAAGGTCGGTACTGCTCATTACAAAGTGAGCTGTTGGCCTCCAGAGTTCTCCCCAGCACCTGGCTGGTGCGGGAAGGTGCAGCTCCCAGGAGCCTGGGAGGCGTCCCCAGAGGTGAGGCTGGATCCCTGAGGTGTGACCCAGGGGTGAGGCTGGATCCCTGAGGTATCACCCAGAGGTGAGCCTGGATCTCTGGGGTGTGACCCAGGGGCGAGGCTGGATCCCTGAAGTGTGACCCAGGGGTGAGGCTGGATCCCTGAGGTATCACCCAGAGGTGAGCCTGGATCTCTGGGGTGTGACCCAGGGGCGAGGCTGGATCCCTGAGGTGTCACCCAGAGGTGAGGCTGGGTCTCTGAGGTGTGCCCCAGGGGTGATCCTGGACCCCTGAGGTGTCACCCAGAGGTGAGGCTGGGTCTCTGAGGTGTGCCCCAGACACCCCTGGCTGCAGCAGGTGCCGGGAGGAGCGCCGGGCGGGGCGCGGGCGGGCGGCGGGCGGGCGGAGTGCGAGCCCCGATGATGTTTTCTGCTGTGATGACTCATGGTGTTCTCTCTTGTCTTTAGATACCAGCCTGTTGATATCATTCAACCAACCAATCATGTATTGCCAGCCTCATTCGGGGATTCTGATTGGTACTTTGTCACAGGCATCTCTCTTACCTCCACCAATGAGTCCTCACGTAGAAAACCACCACAGCATGACCTGCAGAAACAGGGAATGCCAGGTGAATATTGACTCTTTCTCCTCCGTCTTTGTGGTACTCACAGGCCCACGGGCCTCTGTGTCTTTTTTTTTTCTCTCTCTCTCTCCTCTAGATCACGAACTGCTCAGGCAAGAGCTGAACAACCGGTTTTTGGTTCAGAGTTCGGACCGGGCCGCTGCCTCACTTGGCCCGGTGCCGCTGCTGAGAGCGGAGTTTCACCAGCACCAACACACGCATCAGCACCAACACACCCACCAGCACACATTCACTCCTTTTCCATCCAGCTTGCCCCAGACGCCGCTCATGCCGCCCTCTGCACCTCCCATGGTGCGTACCCCAGCCCAAAATGTGAGGATAAGTAGAGCATCTCTGGTCAAAAAGCCTAACCCGCTCTTGTCAAACAAAACCCAGCCCTCTTCATTTCAGCCAGGTGTGCTGTCCCTGCCCTTCCCACCCGGAGGTCAGCACTCCCAAAGGGACCCCTTTCCACCCAGAGCCCCCACACCAAGCCTCCTGGTCCCCGTGCTGCTACCCATGAGCAGATACAGCACCCACGAGACAAGTCCAGAATCCCTTTATTTTCCTTTTTGTGTGTCCTGCTGTGTATTTCTATTCCCTCTTTCCCAGAGCCAGCTGCCTTGACACATCAAAAGATGACACCAGCCAGGATGGGTGGTTTCCAGCCCCAAACACTGTCTCCACAACTGCTGGGTGCAGGGCAGACCTTGCTGGCTTACCCAGAGCTCTCACCACAGTGCAGCATCTCTTCTGATACCAGCTCTGTCCCTCTTCCTCCTAATGCCTGATCTGTATTGATTTAGGCATTTTATTACTTGATTACATCAACAAGCACTAATTTGTGTGTGGCTGGTTCTGCTGGGAGAGATCCTCCTGGCCGTGTAATAAGCATTTGGTCATTGAATTTGCTTGTAGCACAATGGGACTTTGCTGCAGCTGTTACAAAATTGTTAGGGATCTGCTACAAATGGATTTTGTCAGTACTTTAAAATGCACTCTCTCCCCATTTCTGGAAATTACTTTGTGAGATTGAAAGCACAAGATTGAGCTTTTTTTCCCCCTCTCAGTTTCACACTGTGTCCAAAATGCAGAAACAACCCTGTTTAAGGCTAGCAAAAGCAGCCTTTGGGAAGAACTACCAAGGACTCAAGGAGCATAATGTTTTCCACTTTTCTTTCCCACTGCTGGCTGCTCAATGGCATTATTGGGTTGTAATCTGCTTAGCAGCAAGACAATTAAAAGCAATATCATCCACCCAAAATCCAGCCCCAGGTGTTTGCTCAGTGTACTTGTGTGTAAACACCGTCCCTTCTTTGCTTGGTCTGTGTAAAACAATCCTGAATCTTTTCTCAGAAGTCTCCTGTGTTATTTAAGAACTGTGATACCCAAGCTTGTGAACAGCTCCCTCTCCTCCCACCCGTGCCCATTGATGACAGCCTTCAGACCAAAAACAACTTGCAAGGCTCTTTTGTTATATTTCACTCACATCTTATATTCCACTAGATCAGGTCTGCTAATCCTAACACCAGAGAAGAGTGTTGAAATTACAGCTGCATGTGTTTGGTAATTTACGGTATTTACACTGGAGGGGACATGGCTCCAGTAATAACTGTAATTAATGAAATTACAAATCTACTCTCCTGCACACAGAGGAGTGTGAAACAGCAGCTGACTTGCCAAATAAGCAGCTTTTCCTGAGGTCCTGCAGCTCCCTTCCCTGCCTTCCTTCCCATTCCCTCCTCCCCAGCAGAATGTACATACTGTTCAGAAATGCAATGTGTGTGTGCTTTGGGTTTTCTTCCAAGATGGTACAGGACAAACAGGGCACAGACTACACACATGGAGGTGTTAAAGCCCCATGCTGGAATAGGAAAAAGTTTACAGTCACCTTTTTTCTGGGGACCTCTCCCTTTTACAGGGGAGGGCAAATATATCAAGATTTGTGTATCTAAATTAATTCAGCCCTTTTCCAAAGAATTTTGGTGTTTACAAGAACCCAGGAAACTGGGAATTGGAATTGGCTGCCCCACAATAGATGTTGGGGTCTTATGGAAAATGTTGCTGACCTGCTAGTCTGTGATCTAGTTCAGCAATCCAGGGGCAGATCCCAGTTGTGGACCTGGAGCTGAACTTCCCTGTGTTTCACTGAGCTGCAGTATCAGGACTGCTCTCTTCCCAGGGCAGGAGCCTGGTCATGCAGTGCCTGAGACAGGTTCTGCAGTGAGCCTTGGCAGTGCCCAGCGTGGCCTGGGGGCTCCTCTCTGTTACCCTGGGGAAATCAGTCATGTCCCCAGTGAGCAAGTATGGAATAACCAGTCAGTTCTGCTCTGTTAAACGCTTACACATGGGCCATGATTATTTGTCTGTGTTGAAATCCTGATGTGTCTGCTCCTGCCAAAACCAAACTCACCTGTTTCCTTTTTTTTTTCTCTTTTCTTTCCAGTTTGACAAGTACGCTCCCAAATTAGACAACCCTTACTTTCGACATTCCAACGTGAGTGCTCACCTTCCTCCTCGGTTTCTTTGTTAATGGTTCTGCTTGCTCTTCTTTTGCTTGTTTTCAATTGATGAGTAGTGTTTTGATCCATTCATTTCTAAAGCTCTTTTTCCGTCTTGATTTTTTTATGTTTTTAAGGTACCAAGTTTTCTTTGGGCTCTTTTTATTTTTTTTAATTTTATTTTTTTTAAATTCTCTGTCTCCTGCATTTTTGCTGCTGCGGCTCTGTATGGCTGTGCCTGGGATGGCAGGGAATGCGCAGGAATTGCTCAGTCAGTGGTCACTGCAGTACTTTTGCAGCTGGTGCTTCTCCCAGTGCAGCAGCCCGGAGTGCATGGCTCTTTCACAAGGTTTTGCTCAGGTCACAGGAGTAAGTCAGACTGGTGGTTTCTTCCTGGTGCTCCCCACTGCTCCAAAGCACAAAAAACTACATGTTTTGGGACTTGTAAAACTGCTGTGTGTGCTCAGGAGAGGCCTAAGCAAAATTTCACCCAGCCTACATAACTACAAGGTGGTGTGCATGTTGCCTGTGGTTAGAGTGCAGTGCAGCATCTTGTGGTTCCTTTTGCTTTAAAAATTAAAGCAGGTCACATTTCAAAACAGGATCGATTTGTTTGCAACAGCAGAAAAATGCAAAGTTAATGGAAAGTGAACATAAACCCCAAATTATGCTCTGTGCTTCCTGCAATAGTCCACAATTTTTAAAGGCACACTCATTCAGCACTATCTAAAAAATTTATCAGATGAGTGCATTTTTCAAGTTTTGGCTTTGCTCTTAAAAATTTTGAAAGCAAATTTATCATGTACTTTCACTGTGGCACTTGTTCAGCACAGTACTATTTTTGTATGTGCCAGGCTTGGCACCTACCTCCATTATTGTTCAAGTCATCCTGTGACATAAGCATCTCTTTTTCTTTTGTAGTTCTTTCCAACCTATCCTCCAGCAATGCCTGGAATGCCACCCATGCTTCCACATTCAGGTCCCTTTGGGTCACTTCAGGGAGCATTTCAACCGAAGGTACAAACTTCTTCTTCTGAAGGCTTTGTTCTTTTGCTGGGAGAGAAACTGTGTTCAGAGTCTTGTCTCTGGTGATTTTGCAGCACATGATTTGAATAGCAGAAGTGCAGCACAGGGTTGGAAAGGATCCCCCCGCAGAGCTGTGAGCATCCTCTGCACAAAGCAGCCAACACTTCAGCAGAAATTTTCTCTTGGCACTGCAGATCCTTCCTTGGAAAGGATGTAGTGGTTCACTTGGGAGGTCTGCTGAAACTGGAGGAGAAGCATACAGTGAAGTGCATTATTTTGATTGAAATATTTACAGCTCATAATAGACCGATGAGTCCCAAATCATTTTATAAATCTAATGGTCTGAGATTGCAAAAGATAAACTGTGTTTATTCCCAGAAAAAACAATGAGAATTTGACTGCACAAGTGTGGGAACAATAGGGAGAGACTGCTGGAAATGGGTAGAGCAATTTGAAGGAGCTGAATTTTTATTCCCAGCTCCAATACTGTCTGACCTTGGGCAAGTTGCTTAAACCTTCTGTTCCTCAGCTTCCTCATCTATAAAGTTATCTTGCAGTGGGTTTTATAAGGGTTGATTAATGCCTGCAAGCTTCTTTGAGATAATGTGTTTGAAAGGTGCACTGCAGCTGTGACATGTCATTACAACTAGCACTGATTGGCATTTGGAAATGTTGACATCATAACCCCCATTTTTTGGCAAATTCTGTGGTGTGCACTGCTTTTTTTTCCCCTCCCAGAGGTGTACTTTTTATTAACTATTTTTAAATGTACCAAAACTGTTAAATCTCTCCAAACAAGAAATAATGGATTGTGTCTATATAGCATTTGTTTGAAAATGGAGCACGTACTTCATTTGTAAGGTGACATGTTCAGCTTCCTCATATGCTGTGATTTTAGAGATTTCTTAGCTTGAACTGCATTTCCATAGAACTCTGCTACTGTGTAAGAAGGCATGAAAGGAGCAGCACCATAGTCAGGCCATTCCTGTTTGCAATTGGAAGGTGATTTCCATATCCACACCAGGCAGGTCTGAGGGATGTGCTTCCCTCAGCAGTCTCACTGGTGTCAGTGGAAGTCAGTAATTAGCAACTGCAAATAAGGCCTTTTGTAACCTTCCCCCTTAACTTAATGCTCTTCATGGAAGCCAGAGGATTTCCTCAGTGCCCATCGAATCCTTGACATTATTTTGGTTTAGGAATACATTACAAATAGCAAAGTCTCTAAAATGGCTTTGTTCAGAGGCAGTTTTGTATGTGGTGGCTGCAGGCCTAGAGAAGGAGCAGTTCATGGAAGCAGAGGGAACAAGAGGGACAGAACATGGCCATCCCTTGGTGGAGTTTGTCTGCCAGTGTTAATTGTTGTTACTCTAGCAAGGGGTGAGGGAGTCCCTGCAGACCCTGAGTAGCCAGGCTGTGAACTTGATTTTGCAAGAAAAGGAGCTGCAGGAATAAGGTGGAATTGGACAAATTTTGCTCACGTGCAGCCAGGGCTGTTTTGCCATAAAGCTCCTTCCTGCTCATGAGGAGCTGCTGCTACACCAATGGCACATTCTTCTGCTTTCCATTTTCTCTGTAAAATACCTTTAGGCCAAGGAGCAGTTACATAGTGAGAGGAAAAAAGTGAGCACAGACCCTTTAGTTTTTTTTGAGCAGTTCCTAGTGCTGTTATAACTACCTTTTAGTTCATTTTAGATACATCCAACATTTGCTAGCTTGAGTTTAAGCAGTGCAGGGTCACACTCTAGTGCTGTGGTTAATCACTGACATCATTTGATCTTTGCACAGTGCAGTATTTACATACAATCTAACGTCTGAAAAAGAGAGGGATAGGTTGAAATATGTATCTGCTGCTTTGGCACATTACTTTCCAGTTTCCCAGAGGAGGCAGGGCTGAACTCTAGGCAAAGCCACTCCAGTCATCGTTACTGCCTCGCTCTGCCGTGGTCTCTCCCTCCCAAGCTGTGTGACTAAAGCCTGCATAATCACTACAGACTTGATGATTTGGCTTTAGCACTCTGACTCCTGCACTTCTTGCTTTCCAAAGCAGAGATCTTGGTTTTGTTTTTCCCCTTCCCATGTCATTTGCCTACAGCTGTGCGTGTGAGTCCACTGCACATAAATCCAGGCTGACGGTAAATTTCTCAGTGAGTTTCCCGAAGGCCATTTCTCACAAGCTAAGAACTTGAAAAGGTCAGAAGTATTCAGTTTACTTTGCTGGAGGAAGCATTCATGTCTTTCTCCAGGGGACAGAGGGACAGGATGACACCATACTATTAACATGTTGTGATCTTTAAGCTCTTGCCTGTATGAAAGCTGTAACTTATTTGCCACCTTATATCTACCTCAGCTGTCAGAGAAGCCTGAGAGCTCCCATCTGCCTGGGGAGTGCATTGACTTACCTACACACACACGAGAATTCACTTTTTAATGAGTCTGGAAGTTACATAGCCTTAGACAAACTAAAACCTACCTTCCCTCCTACACCCAGGATTATACTCATGCCTTGTACTGTTTGAAATCTGCTATAATTCGACCTAAAACATGAGTGAAATGATCTCTTGGGAAATGAGGTTTAACCCCTCTGCACTCAGCTGTGCAGAGGCACCAGGTGCAGTTGCTGTGGGAGTGGGAGATGGATGAGTGCCCGAGTGAGGAGATGAACGAGTTCTTGGGGATCATTAGGACAGGACAACAGGTGGGATCTGGAGGAGGAGCAGCAGGGATTCGTTCAATGAGGTGTTTAATTCTTGCTGGAAAACGATGGGGTAAACAATGCAAAGCTATAAAAGACCCACAAGCACCTTCTAAGGTTTCTCATTTTTGCCTTGTCGAAGCAGATAGATGGGCTGTTGCTGGTTCAGGCATTGTGTTACCTGGCCCTAGTCAGAGAGGGGCCGTGGTCCAGTGTGTGGAATATGGGACTGGGATGCTCAGGTTATTCTGTTCCTGTCTGCTGCCCGGAAAATGGAGGGAGTCAGGCCACCTCTCTTGTCCTCTCTCCTACCTCCTGCCTGTTTTGTCTAAAGAATAAGCTCAGGGGGCAGGGGCTGTCTCTTCCCATGCACATGCACAGCACAAGGGGGTGTGATCTCAGCAGGGCTTAGAGGTGCTACTGGAATACTGTTATTGCTGCTCAATAATAATAAATGACATGGTGGTTAAATGCTGTTGGCTGTCAGTAAGAGATAACATTTAGCACTAATGTAGCAATATGCGTGTTCAAAGCGCAGTGCAAACATGGACTAATTAATGCTGTTAACATCAGATAGAGATGTTAAATGTACCACTGGTGTGATGCAGTATTATTCACGCTCTCTTCTTGTCTTTCAGACTTCAAACCCTATTGATGTAGCAGGTAGACCAGGCACAGTCCACCATACGCTGCTGCAGAAGACTCCAGGGGTAGGCAACAATATATAAACTTCTTTTCAGCTTATCTGGGTGTACAGTAGACACAGTGATTGCTGGTAAAAAATTGAGAGTAGGCTGGTGAGCAAATTGGCCTTCTAGACCAGGAAAATGCAGTGAGGAGAGAAGTTGTCTTTTTCTGGTTAGACAGCAATCTCCACCAGTCATGAATTCAAAGGGATGTATTGGCTTCTTTCAGAAGTCTGAGGAAAATGGGGCAGGAAACCCCTTCAATGTCTTTCCTCTAGGTATTGCTTGGAGAGTACTTTAATGCGCTCCATTTCAGAATAATTACAAGGTTCAGAAAAGCACTGGCACTGTTCAGTTGCTGGCATGAAGCTGCTTTGTTTATCATAAAATTCTGCTGAGTTTGGTTCAAGGAATGAAAGAGAAGTTTTAAGCCTTCTTTAAGCCTTTTAGGTTTCCCATGTCACAGGGGACTTCTCTGGAACATTGCTTTCCAGATGCTTTCACTTGTTCAGAGGAAGGAACTTCCCCACCTTTCTGTATATTGGCTAGTTTTAGAAAGACTGATTGTTTTATTTCTGCTTTTTCCATAGGTGTCAGACCCTTATAGGCCTCCAGTAAGAGTAAGTAAGGTTTGTGGGGGATTTTATATACATATTTATACACAGACACTTGGAATATTGTGCATGTGCTTTTGCAATTCCACATGTCCAATTGAAAATCTCATGCTCATCCTTTACTTCAAGCAAAATGTCAGTTAGCTCTCTGCCACTTCTGATTAATAACATTTAGGTTGAATCCCAGGCTTGTTTTGCATCCATTTATGTGCATTAATAGTTCACAGTATGAAATGAGGGTCACAGAAATAAATGACTGTGAGCATGGGCAGACATTCACCAGTGAACAGATTCGTGGTGGCTTAGGTCAATGTGCTGATGTTCCACATAAACAGTGGAACAGTGAGTACCATGGCTCAGCTGAAAATAGGGACTTGTTCAGCTGTGGCACTGCTCATCCTGGGGATTGTTTGTCCCTACCCTTTCCCTCCCCTAAAGCCAGTAGCCATAATAACCACGCATGACTTAGCCTGCAGTGCAGCAGGGGTGAATGAACAGGGCTCTTTTCAGAAACAGAACTCTCAACCATTAGTTGCTTTTCTTAAGCATGGCATACTGTTCTTTGCTGCCATTCATTTCAGTTTGGGAAGGGGGGAGTGCAAGTAGGAAAGAACAAGGCAGGATCTCAGATGTCCATGAGATGGGGAAGATATCCCACATTCTTCCTGTTTCCTTCTTAATTTAAACATCATCTGCTGCAGTACAGCAGAAAATGTTGATCACCCATTGTGCCGTTTCAGTAATCAGCCTTTCTCATTGCTTAGCTGCCTGGTTGACAGTAAGGGAAATGAAATGTTCTATCTGATGTAGATTGCTAACGTATAAATTAATCTAAATTCTTGTGCTTTCCACTGCAGAAACCCGGGAAGTGGTGTGCGGTTCATGTACAGATCGCCTGGCAGATCTACCATCACCAGCAAAAGATAAAGGTAATTCAGATGGTTTCTGGAACAAAGCCAAGTCTTTTAGCTTACAGATTGTATTTGAGTGAGTAATGGGCAGGAAGCAGTTACTGTGGTGATTCTCAAGCTTGCCTGTATTGATTAACTAATACTTACACTCCTTTAACATTTATTGTAGCAACTGTAAAGTTTATCTGAGGGCAAAGGAGCTGGGTGGAAGGGTGTACAGCCAGAAAGAGGGGAAGAAAGTGAGGGGCAGAGTAATTTCCCCAAGTCAATCTTTTTTTTTTACAAAGCATGCACATTTAATGTCGCTTCCCTTCTGCATTAGTACCTCCTGTGGAGGAGGTAATGAAATGGCCAATGCAATGAAGAACATTACAGAGCAGAGAGCAGCAGAGTGGATTGATAACATCGGTGTTAGAGGTTGTGGGGCTTCCTGTGCTGCTGTGATGGTGGGCAGAGGGGGAGGGGGTTTAGCACTCGAGAGGTAACAGGATGTAGGTACCCTGGGGTGCTGCTGCAGGCTTTAGACTCCCCATGGCAGGTGGAATAGCTGATAAAGGGACTTGTGTAGATTTTATTTTTTCACAGCTCCTAGAGTAGTTTTTTTGTCCCATTAATGCAGGCTATTCTCTGCTTGAGTAGATGCCTCTGGAAGGGGTGTATGTCCATATTTTTTTTTAGCAAATACATAATCTTTAAGCTATTCATAGGCTTCTATGACTAAGGTGCAGTTCTGGCCGTTGCTCACTCTTACAGGGCAAGGATAAAAACGGTCTCTGGAGGAGCCTCATAGCTTCCTTCATCCTTTGCCCCTTGCCTGCACACTGAGCTGTCCTGGCTGCAGGAAGGGCACAGTATGGGCACATCTCTCTCAAACTGGAGAGGCAGAGCAGAGGAGCTCATCACCCAGCTCTCGAGGCTCCTGCTGGCAGCTTTGTCCCTGCAGAGTATTTTTGTCAGGCTGAGAGCACCGGCTGCTCCCGGGGTGCCGGGCACTCGGTGTGTCCTGTTCCTGCTGCAGCCTGTGCTGCAGGGCCTGAGTGCTCCCTGCAGAGCTCAGCCTGGCATGGGGCAGGCAGCTGAGGGGCTGCAAGGTGGGGTGGCCCTGCAGAGCCTGGCAGGGCACGGCCACGTGAGTGGGGACGCTGCTGTCGCTCTGGCTAACGCTCCCTGCCAGGGCTAAGGGGGAATGAGCCTTAACTCCCTCTCTTGTTTTCCCATTAAAAAGGAAGTGTGTAATGAGATTGGTTTTATATCTTTTGACAGCAAATGCAGCTGGATCCGCACAAGCTAGAGATAGGTGGTAAACTTGACCTGTTCAGCAGACCTCCCGCCCCTGGAGTGTTTCCAGGCTTCCATTATCCACAAGATCTTGCCAGGCCTCTGTTTTCTACCACAGGTAAGGGAAGATCATTCCTTGTTGATTAAAAACAAAACAAAACAAACAAAAAGTCAGTGTATGTCATGCATGACTTTACAGCTACATGTGCCTCAAAAATAGAAGCAAGGTTGGTTCAAGGGGTGCAGAGACTCTACTGTGACCAGGGCTCTGCCACCACCTCCAGTGCAGGATCCTCTGCACATCACTGAGCTGCAGCAGTTGGCCCACAGTCCTGTGTGTGCAGCTGGTTCTTATGTGCCTGATTAGTAGGCTATAGAGTGATTTTTTTAAACCAATTTGGGCAAAACACTTGAAAGTGTTTCCATTGCACAGGATTGGAAGTGGCCCCGGTCTCTTTCTTGCTTTTATGTTTGCCATGTTATTCTTCTCAGCTCCTCCACTCACCAAGTTTCTGTTTGTTTTCTGAAAACAAGGGGTTTTTTTGAAAGGAAAACTTCAATAACAGCATTCAAAATATCACAGAAGGTGTATTTGTCAAGTGTTTGTTTTTTTAAATAGAAAATTCCTCTATGTGTTACAAAGTTAAGCAAAGTCCAGGGCTCAAAATGATATATTGAATTTACAAAGAGCTCCAAAGAATTAAATACAGTTTACACTGATCGATTGTTTTCCAATCTGTTGGAGAAGTAATTACAATTACACAATTACCAAAGGACAGTAACCTTCACTGTGTTGTTCTGGATGGCTCTGACCATGGGAGACTGCAGCTCTCCCATTCTGGTCTAGGATGCCAGTGTGGATTCATGTGGACATCTGTCTACCAAATGCTAAATGTTGTTTTTATTCTCAAACTTAACTTCTTCTCAACTTCTTCAAATTTTCTGTGTTTGAGATGCCAAAGTCTGCATTCTGAATGAGCTGCATCAATTGACGAGATGTAACCTAGCTCTTTATATATGTAATTAATTGGAAAATAATGCCATTTTCTTCCCTAATGTTAGTCTGGTTTTATGATGCAATATTGCACAATCACTTTAACTCAGTGCAGACATGGTCATATTCAGCCTTGGTTCAACCCTGTGGAAATTAATGACTTTAGGTTTGAACTCAGTCCCAAATATGACAGAAAAGCAACAGATGACAATGAGCTGAAATTTCTGTGAGAATTGAATTTCAAATGCAGATGATAAATAGCCTTCAGGAACTCCACCAGTGCTTCAGTTTGTCTTTCTGCTGTGTCTGTGGATGGAAATTCTTAAACATCAAAAGCACACTTCTCCCACATGTCACTTCTCCCAGTCAGTGCTGGCACCAGCTCTACACTGTAGGGTGCTACCCTGAATTTGGTCTCTATAAAGGTGTTTTGACAGTACAAGGTCAAGATACTCATTGCATCTACCTGGATGCATAAGCACTGCTTATTTACAAACCCCTGGCTGTTTTCCTGTGGCAGATGTTTCCTTATCACTGTCCTGTGTTGTCATTACAAGAATCTTGTTTCATATCTGGTTTTGCTACTGTAGGCTGTTCCAGACAGAATTACCCTAACAGACAGAAAAGCACCAGTCCAGTTGATATCTGGAGTTTTTTTCCCTTAAAAGATGCAAGCATGGCTTGCTTTTCATTCGTAAAAGCAAGAGGGAAAATAGTATGGAATAGAAACATTAAAAAAGGCAAACTAATAAAAAACTTTCAGTAGAGAGAAACAACAACTTGTCTGTGAGTATATTAATCACAAGAGCCATCACACAGTAAATCCAGGTAAAGAGTGCTGTCAGTGTGAGCAAACACTGCAGCTGGAATACGTGGAGGAATAAAGCTTTTACTCTGGAATATCTGAGGCATTCTTTTCACCTTACTGAGCACGTGTGCAGTTGGTGTGAATCATTGGTTCTGCTGCATTGCCTGGTTACTGGGGGAGACATAAGTTATCTTAGGGCCACCTGTCTCCAGGAGGGATGCTGGCTGCCTGGCAGACGGTCTATTTAATAACTGCCTGACAGCCTGCAATGCTGCTCCTGGCTTTCTCCAGAGGATTTTTTATTATCAGCCCATGTAGTGGAGTTTGTAAGCCGTCTCCTTTGAAGAAATCTCCCATCCATTATACACCTTCTGAAATCTTAAAGGATTAGAAAGATGACAGTCTCCATCCGTCTTGAAGCACTGGAGCAGTCAGAATGTTTATAGAGAGGTGCTAGATGGGCCTCCTTCCTGTGGTCTCTCTTAAGTTTCTTCAGCTCATTTTCTGGCTGCTTAGGTTTGAGGTGCCCAAGCTGGTGAGGGAAACAGAGCTCTGTCTCCCTCTCAGGTTTCACAGTTTGCTCATGTTCTGGACACATGAGTGTGTTTCACAGCAGCCATCAGGGGTTGGGCTCTGTCTCCAAGGAAGGCCAGGTCAGGGGCTGATCAAGTACCCCTCTGACAGGTGACACCAGTGCTTTTCACACTGAGGTTGTGAGCCTGTTCAGATTCACATATGCCTGCCTGCAAAGGAAGAAAATCTCTCCTTTTCTGCTCTGAAAGCAGAGCAGAGTTTTCTGCATGAGCCTCGTCTACCTTGAAATACAGGGCAGACTTGCTTGTTTCACCCCTTCCTTCCCATCTCCTCAGCCTCATGTAATCCAGCATGCTCAGCAGTGGTGTTCTTTCCCACAAGAAGTGTGGCACCATGGCAATGAGCAGTGTCTAGGAAAGGGAAAAAATATCAGGGGGGAGCCTGTGGATGCAGAGACAGATGTGAAAGCGTAGCTGGAGCTCTCATGGGAGAAGCATGATGGATGTTCCCTGTGTGCCTGTCATTAACTGGTGTTTCATATAGACTAATCAGTCACTTCTGAGCACCTTCTGGCTGGGCCCATAACCTGGGCTGACCCTTTTTCATGTAAACATGGAGTAATGACTGAAACTGTCAGACAAAGAGCTTGGCTTCCCTGTTACTCCAGGTGAGCAGCAGCTCTGTGCAAGGTCTCCTCCTGCCTCCAGTGCCCTGTTAGACTCCTTGGTAGGGCTCTCAGGGAGATCCATGTTGCTCACTCAACCAAGCTTTGGGGTCTTCTCCTGCCTTTGTTGTTTAAATGTGGCCTTTGCATCCAGCTCTTGAATGTGGTGGCCAGGAGCTCTGTGTATACAAGGAGTCACTTGGCCCTGAACTAAAAAGGGACCTTGTTCTCACAGGTGCGACGCATCCAGCCACCACCCCTTTTGGTCCCTCCCCTCACCACAGCAGTTTCCTGCCTACAAACCACTTGGCAGGTAAGTGTAAGTAGCCCTGCCTTCACCTCTGTACCTCTGCCCCTTCCTGGCTCTCAGTGTGGTCCTGCACTGTGGCACTAGGGGAGGGAAAGGCTTAAACTGCCTGAGGATCCCAAAGCTGGCCAGCTTCTCATCCCTGCCAGCTCCTAGCACATACCCTCACTGTCCCCCAAAGGAGGGGACAGTGCAGAGCTGTCACATCTGTCACTGCTGGGACACTGCACCGGAGCCAAAATGTGATCTGTAGAGTGCTGTGCTCCTGAATGTGCCTGAAGAAATGGGGGAAATTTATGCAAAGATACCTGACAAGCTTCAGCTTAAAATGGGCTCCTCCTGTACCATTTTCCACCTATGAAAGGTCTTGACTAGGTTCTTTAAAAGAGTTCAGGGAACAGTTCCTGGCAAGTAGATGTTCTGCACATTTTGCCAGACTTTCAGTTTCCTAATTGGCAGTAAGTAGAGCCTGATTTTGTCAAATTTCCTCATTTTAGAAGCTCACAAGCAGCTCATTGCCAATTAAAGTTCAAGCTCTGTTGATTAATGTTTTAGTAACATTCATCCAATCAGTAAATGTGGCATGCCACATGACCTAGTAGACTTTTTTCTCTCGCAAATACCCAGATTTACATCAATTCCTGAACATTCTGTCAAAATTAACTATCTCTACCGAGTCACTCAGCCACAAGATCAAAGAGGAAGGGCAAGAACTGTTTTAAATAAGTAAATAAGCAAATAGCTGTTTGCTTTAAAATACAAGCTGTTTGTGCCATTTGCCTTGATATTTTAAATATCTGTGAGGAAGTGGAGAGCAGCATTACCTCCTGTAACATGGCAAGTTAAGGGCTTGAAGGGGACAGTCAAAAAGCCACTGGGCAGGAGGAGTTGTTTAGAGATGACCAGTAGGAAAGAAAACAGGTACACTGGTAGGATTTAATCCATAGCTGTCTCTGAGACAGGCTGTGTGCTCTCAGAGAGGAACCTCTTCTGGTGGTGGGTGCCTTTACTGGGAAAAAAGTGCAGAAACAAGACAGTCATCTCCTCAATGCTGGCCTAGGGGCCTGCTGAGATTCTTCTTTCAAGGCAATTGCAATGTTTCTACTATTAATACTGATAAGGAAAGAGAGTTATAGCTCAGCAGCCTCCCTAATTTCAGCTATTAGACCTTAATTTCTAACTCACTTCTGACGCACATACAAAAGTTTATTACAGCACCTGTTTGCAGAGTGAGCACTGAATGAATCCCTTCTCCATTTTAACATGATGGGAATTTTCTGTGCAAAGAACCTTGCAATGAGAAGGATCAGCTTAAAGTCTGGCCTAATCCTACTTGGATTCAAACCGTTAAGAAGGGGAGGGGTGCGTTTCATTCTCCAACATTCTTGGCTAAATGCCTGCTAAATCCCTGTTTGCCTTTCCAGATCCATTTAGCAGGTCAAGCACCTTCAGCGGCCTTGGGAACTTAGGCAGCAATGCCTTTGGAGGATTAGGCAGTCATGCTCTGAGTAAGTACTGGCTGGGTTACTGCAGACAAACATCCCTTCCAGAAAAGCCACATGCTAATATTTACAGCAGCTGGTGGTAGTTTTTAAAGAAGTTTAATTCCTAACCTCCATTCTCCTATCTGAAAACACTGCACCTAAGATTTCCAGGTCTCTGCGGTGGGAGCTTTTCTGCATGTCACAGAGATCAGTAGCTGTGCTCTGTGCCTCCTCACTGCTGAGGGTTGGTACCTTATGTGCTCAGAGAGGCACTGGAGCTGCAAATCCCCACTGAGCTCTGGGACCCTGTGGGCACCTAAAGTAACATCCTTCACCAGCGAAGATGCACAGTGGAGCAGCTATTGATACTTCTTCTAATTCGTGTAGACATCCTCTGTAACCGTTGGCTGAAGTTTAAATTACCTGTATAAAATAATTCTACCTCAAAAACATGTTACCTGTAGGCAAAACATGCTTGAGAGCCACACATAAGAGAGCATGCTTGTGCATCTCATGGTGCAACAGGAATCAGCTGAAGATGGATGGAGGAAAATCGAGTGACTGTTCTGAAAAGCCTACAGCCAAGCTCTGTGTTTATACACACACATACATGCCACCAAATAGTCTGGGTTCTTCAACAAAAAAACATCCCTGAAGCCTCAGCTGCAGGCAGCTGATTGCTTGTAACTACCCACAAATTAAAGTTTCTTCCAGAGAGAGGAGCTGAGGAAAAATACTGCTTTTGTGCTGGAGCCCTTGCCTGGGGTGGGGGGAGAAGAGAAGCTGGGCATTTTCAGTAGTCTCTGAGTTACTGAAATGTATAAAGCTTCCTCCAACAACAGCCTTTAAAGAGCTGGTGGATCTTACACCCAGTGTTGGAATTATCTGTCTCCACTCTAACTAGTAGCTCCTCCTCACCATTAAAAAGCCTTAAAAGGACAGTTCTGGTTGTGACAGATATTGTGAAAAATGTCTGTATAACGATTGGCTTTGAATTATTTCTAACTCTTCCTCCCCCTGCCATTATTCTAGCTCACAACAACATTTTTACTCACAAAGATGGCCCAAACCTGCAGAATTTCAATAACCCCCACGAGCCATGGAACAGACTGCACCGGACCCCGCCGTCCTTCCCAACCCCTCCCCAGTGGCCCAAGCCCTCGGATTCAGAGCGGAGCTCCTCGGTGACAAACCACGACAGGGACAGAGAGCGGGAGCCCGAGAAGAGGGATCTTTCTCTGAGCAAGGACGACAGAGACAAAGAGAGGTGAGCACTGTGGGCTTCTGGGCTCTCCCTCCCAGGGCTGCTTTTCCTCTGTATTTTTTGTGTTTTCCCTAAAATGTTGCTGATCCTTAA
This sequence comes from Passer montanus, assembly GCF_014805655.1. Taxonomy (NCBI): domain Eukaryota; kingdom Metazoa; phylum Chordata; class Aves; order Passeriformes; family Passeridae; genus Passer; species Passer montanus. The sequence continues at coordinate 2,023,592 of NW_024370263.1, read as the reverse complement.
AGTAGCTGATAGGCATTTTGCTCAGATAAGCACAAGTACCAGCGACACCAAAAGCATTCCTCTTTGCCTTTTGGGATTTGTCTTCTGTGGAAATACAGTAAGCCAGTCCCTACTAGTCAATTAACAAAATCACACCAGGCTGAGGAATTGAATGTGTTGCTGTGTTTTCAGTGTACTGAAAACTCGGTTGTTTTCAGTGCAGCTGCTTTAGGATTGCTGTGTGTTCTGAAATTGTGGTGGGTCCTTTGGAGACAGTCATAGTTCTCATTAAGGTACAGATATGCTGATGAGTTCAAATGTTAGCTGGACATTAATGAGATAACAATGCAAATGGCTGTATCTGGAGCAGTGTGCATGAATCCATTAGCAAAACTGATTTTAAAAAATTGCATTGTGGGCAAATCCTTATTAAGGATGACAGGCCTGTATCACCTGGGCTATAGTTACTTCATTAGCTTCCAGTTATATGATTTTGAAGATGTGAAGCCCTTTATATTTCAGAGCCCAGTTGTCTCCAACAGGCTACTTCTTTGTAGGCAATAACAGCCTGCAAGTCTTAGATGTGCATGCTTGACTAGTGATAGGGGTTCATAGTTTGCTGGAGTGCTTTTAATGAGATCTTCAAGCAGTACCTGTGAACAAGATTACGTGGAAGCAATAGGCTGAAAATCTTCTTGCTTTACATGTTAAATTGTCTAAAATCCTTGCACAGATTTCATTCAGGTAGGAACGGTATCCCTTCTTGGCTCTAATGGAATTCATTTGCAGACCAAGGTTACTTTACTCTCAGGAGTGTTCACACAGGGGTTAACAGCTCTATTACACTTCTATTAATTTAGCTTAAGCTGTCCCCAGCATCCCTGTTTGGCCATGTTTTTAATAAACCACATCCTTGACCAGCAATCAGGAATACCACAGAGGAAGAAAGCTGGGTTAGCAAATGTAATCATAAGGGACAAATACTTACACAGCTCCCCAAAACATCTCCAGCTTTCATCACTCAGGTCTTACAGCTCTCAAAAACAAATACAACATAAAACTTAGGCAAAGTGAGCCTCTCAGCTGCATAATGCTGTTCTCTCAATCACACGATCATATTTTGCATTTAAAGTGTCTCTCATTCAGAGCAAAGTGCTTTTAGAAGGTGAGCATTATTTATTCCCCTGTTAAAAAGGTGGGATTAACTGTGACTAATTGGCTTGCTCAGAGGCAGAGGTGCAATTGGAAATGTAAACCTTTGTGCCTTTCTTTCTAAACCATGGATGTTGTCATCAGACCCCTTGTTTATCACAGCAGGTCCTCTTGAAACACAGCTCAGTTACTCAGTTTTGTGGCTGATTCAAGGATGTTTCTCCTGAAGCATCTGGCTTACCTGCAAGAACTGCCAACAACAAAAGTCTTGCAGTTCCATAGGAAAATCAGCTTCGCCCTATGGTTGCTTCCAGTCAATGAGGCTGACTTTGGAAGGACCTGCATACATTTCTGTAGTTTTCTGTTTTGTGTGTCTGGATCCATGTTTTAGGAAAGGAACCCAAGTTTTACAGCTAAGAATGTTGTCTGGCAGCAAGATGTACACATGAACATGAATAAGCTTTTTTTAAAGAAAAATAAGCTGTCTAGAATTCTTTTTTCCCTGTATTTCTCAGTGAAATGGTCTTAGGGTGAATATTACCAGCCACATCCCCAGTTTAGTCTTACACTTGTGAACGTTTAACTTTTTTTGGTCTTTAAAGCATGTAAAGGCAGATTGTGCATATCACTTACAATAGCATTGCAGCTGTAGCTGATGCTTGTAGAACTTTCCAAATCCTTTCCTGAGCAATTTCAAAGTGTACAACTGGGCACAGCACCGTGCATGCCCAGCATCAGGGGTGTGTTTGTTCACACATAACCAAGGATGTACCTTCTGTCTTTTTACAGAGACCTGATGGATAAAAACAGACATTCGAACAGATCCTCGCCGGCATCCGCCCCCGTGACGCACCAGATAAGCAATCTCATCCGCAGCAACAGCCAGAGCTCCAGCGAGCCCATCAGGCAGGTCAGCCTCGGGGACAGGGAGAGGTCCAAGGAGCCCGAGCGAGAGCACCCTGACCGGCTGAGAGAGCCGCCCATAGCTGAACACAAGATCAAAGAGAGCCGTTCCCCAGTGAAGGAAACTCCAAGCCATGATAAGAGACCCTCTGAGGACAACACAAAGCCAGTAATCCAGTCTGTATCCCCATACAGCAAACCTGCACTAAGTGAGAGCCTGAAGCTTACCAATCTAATGAGCAAGGACATGGAGAGAAAGACAGAGCTTCCCAGCGACCTCCAGAAGATTAAGAATGACATCAAAGTCAAGGAGGAGAGGAAGGAAGACAGCGATGTGCTAGTGGTTGGGTCTGAGCCTTCCCAGCACTCCCGGTCAGTGGAGCATCCCCCACCGCCCACTCTCCATGGATTATCATTGCCTCACTCGATGGCTGCCTCCATGCCCATCTCCATGGGCAGCGTGCACCAGATGAACAACATGAATGTCCTGGACCGCAGCAGGATGATGACCCCGCTCATAGGCATGAACCCTTTGTCAGGAAGAGAGAGGCTGCCGCATCCCGGATTTTCCTGGGACCCGATGAGGGACCCCTTGCGAGATGCCTACCGGAGCTTAGACCTGCACCGTCGAATGGACTTCCAGCTCCGGACAGATCCTATCCATAGGTTTCCTACCACCTCTGGCTTTTATGACCATGAGCGTTCCTACAGAGACAGGGAACCACACGACTACAACCACGAGAACCTTCTGGAAGCCCGCCGAGAGCAGGAGCGGTTGCGGCAAGTGGAGGAGCGTGAGCGCTTGCACTTACGGGAAGAACTTGAGCGTGCCAGAATGCACCACTTGCACTCGTCCCCCATCGAAAGCCACCTGGCACACGTGCCATCCTTCATGCCTCATTTGAGCGGGATGCATTACCCCAGACTGAGTCCATCCACTGCCATGCACAACGGGATTTTGAACAGGAACCCGCCGACCGCAGCGCTGAGCGCGCCGCCGCCTCTCGTACCAGCCAGCAGCACCAGACCTGCCTCCCCTCGCAGGACTACTCCACTCACAAACTCAGAGTCCAGGGACTATTCCCCCTCTAGGAACCCCAAAGAAGTAGAGGCACGATAGTCCCCAACATTGAATTTTAAACTCACCTGTACATAAAACAAGCAAGCAAACAAACAAGCAAACAACGAAAAGAAAAAAAAAACCACAAGCAGGAAAAAAAAAACAACAAAAAAAAGAAAACAACAAATCTTTTACAAAATGCACTGCTGTAAACTTTTTTTTTTAATGTAAAATTTGTAGAAGTTAAGCACATTTCCATAAATAACGGGGTTGGGGACTTTCCAACAAGAAGGTTGCTGAGAATGGGAATTTAATATATAGGTATTGATTTTTGGTTTTGTTTTTTGTTTCTGTGCTAAAAAAAAAATGAGTTAAGAATATCAAGTTTGTACATTTTTTCCCAAATGTGAGAAACATTTTTAATGGATTTGTATTTTTTTTAATTTTGTGCTCTTTATTCACTTAAAAAAAGAAGAAATTTTGCTTTTGTTTTTAGTTAAATTTGCATTTTAAAGGCCTCAGATCCTTAAGAAAAAAATACCCAGGGTTTCTTAAAAGTATTATTTATGGAAATACTGTAGTTTTACAGTCCACTGTGAGGTTCCCTTCTGAGGCCAATTGATCACTTACCTTGGTACTTTGGAACCGAAGTTACAGATATATATTAAAATATTAATAATAATAATAATGTACAAAACTGTTTGTTTTTTGCCTTATTATATTATGCAGAAATTTAAGAGGAATTTTTTTTGACTTCTTGTTTTAAACAAAAAAAAAAAGAAAACAAACTGTAAATATTCTGTTAATATAAATGTACACCAATATTAAATTCTTAACATAGGTAGACTTTATAAAAATGGTTTCTAGAACCACTCTGGTTATTTGTTAACATGGTTACAACTCATACTCTTGTCACAGTCAGAAATTCACACTCAGAAAGCTCAGTACGGCATATATACTTCAACTATGCAAGAACTCGGAGGCAGGTCTTAGTGGATGTTGGGGGGAGGAAGGTTTTAAAAAAAAAAATTTTAAAAAAAAAACAACCCAAAAACAACCAACTCGCAACTCTGGAGACAGAATGGCAATGGCATGTGAACAGGAAGAAGGATGCTTGTGTTTAACAAAAAAAAAAAAAAGAGAGACTGAATTTTTTTGTACAAACACAAGGGACAGTTCGTCAAGGAAAGAGAAAGACACACGCTCCTGGAAGGGAATTTTGGTTTCCTACTTTTCAAGCTGGCAAAAGCAGATGGAACTGGCACAGTACCATGCGGCAGACCCTTTCCTTATTTTTTTTTCCTTTTTTTTTCTCTTTTTTTGTGTTGTGGGCAGGATCGCTGGCAAGCAAGGACAATTTTCCGTGGACCCCTTGTGCTAATTGTGCAGTGTTCTTATTGGAATCTGTATACAAGACAAAGTAGAATTTTAGGAGTGCAAAAAAAAAAGTCTAATGGTTGATTAAAAAAAAAAGAAATTCTGATATATTATCTATAGTACATGAAGACCATAAGCAAATGTTTGTTTCAGTGTGGTTCTGCCTTGAACTGCTTTTTGGCATGATTTATTTTTTATTTCCAATTTTACTTTTCATCCATATGTAAATTTTGCCATGTTTTACTTGCTGTACCATCCCCCCTTCCCTTATTTTATTTTTCAGTGTCCATGTTTTATATATCCTGGGCTTTTTCTCTCTAGTTAATTCAGCCATCCGCTACTATTTTCTTGGCTCTGTAACTCTTGTTTCCCCCCCCTCCCCGTCCTCCCCCCTGCACCCCCTGTAATTTTAAACATTCAGTTTCCTTGTAGATCAATGAAGATAAATACAACATTGATTTTGGATGAAAAAGGCAGTTGAGTGTTTGTGTGTCGTAGCCAGCGCTGTTGACTCGAGGCTAATGGTTTATTGACGGCTGGGAGGAGGCAGCTGGCAGAAGGGGCTGGTGCTGGGACAGGCATTTGCTTCTGCCTGTGAATCCTTCCCAGCAGAAGGAACGCGCTTTGGAGGTCGGGATTTGGGGGTTTGGGGAGGAGAGCAGAGCAGTGCCCCCAGCCCTGCAGCATCTCCACCCCACAGCCCAGGGCTCTGCACCCCTGGGGCTGACCCAGCATCTCCTGCCAGGGCAAAGAAGGACAGCAAAGGAAGCACGGCCTGTGTGCAGCAGCTCCTGTGGAGGGACCCTGCTGCCAGCACCACCACGGGAAGGTTATCACCTCCAGCACTGCTCTGCACCTCCCGTTTGCTTCCCCAGGCTCTCCCTGGGCTGAGCAGTCTGCAGGGGGATGGAGCCGTGCCCCGAGCCCCTCGCGGCCGACGGAGCGCGCAGTGACGGGGCTTCAGCAGCATGGTACAGCTTCTGGGTTTAAGTCTGCGTGTGACTAAATTACTGAGCATGAAAAAATGAAATGAAATAAAATAGCAGGGTCCTTAATCTGATGAAAGGAGGCTTAAAACAAAATAGGCATTAAAAATCAGCACCTGCTCTCCCAGCTGAAGTTGGAGGAACACAGAACACATGGTGGATGTGAAAAGTGTGTTGGACTCAGCATAAAGATTCATAATGCTGGCTCAGGGGGGTTGTAATTCTCCTGGTGCCAGTGTCTAACATGGGATCTTGTTTGACACCATTTCTGACATGGATCTGCATAAATGAGCCCCCCTAACCTTTGTTAAGAGTCCATAGCTGCATGTTCCTAATGCAGGTACATGTGAGCGAGGAGGTTGTTACTGCAAACTTCAGAAAAAAAATGCAAAAGTGGGCCATACCCTTTGGAAGCATTTGGTCTGTGTATGACTTAAAAAGTGAGCATTAAATCAATGCTATGCTCCCCTGGCATTCCTGAAGGATTGCTTATTGCAGCCACCCTGGTGCCAGAAGAATTCATCATGACTGATGTTGTGGTGGTCTGAATATTAAAGGAAAATCAGTGGTTTGCCATTTACTGTATTAGGAGGCATTGCTCTCACGCCTTCGGAGGATGACCCATCAATAATGCTGCACTACAGTGGGATTCCTGTGGAATTACACAGTGTCGAGTATCAGCCTTCTTGCAAAATGGTTCATCATGATTAATGGCATTATTACCTAAACAGAGAAACTAATTAATTCAGCCTTATTCCTTTAAGCCACCCCAGCTGAGCTGCCTTCTGCTAAAAGAACTGGTACAGAAGGACTTCCTGGGTTTTATGCATTTACCACTGTTCAGCTTTCATTTTGTGCCGTTTTCACCATTTTTATTCTACTTTTGGCTGGCTCCCCAAAGACTTCCCTCAGTCACCAAAAAAGGGTGGAATTGAGTAAACAAATGACAGTGGGTGGGAGGGAAAAGATGGGATTTGGAAGGTTCATTGCTTGCCTCAGGCAGCCTGTGTTTAAAAAGATACTCGGGAGGGAGGGAGACCAGTGGTTGCACTTACATTACCTTTTGTCCAAAATGCCATATGCCCATTGGGGCTCCATGGAAGATGTGTGCACCAGCTTCAGTTAATGGGGGTCACTCTTGACCCAGTCAATAAAATAGACAACCAGCATATCAGGGAGTGAGGAGAAAAGCCAGTCTGTAAAGCTGCAACACATCCTCAGATCACTTATCAAAAATATTAACTGTTCCTTGACAAAAAAGATCTAGTGCTTCCCTAAAAGGCCAGCTTCATTGCCTAAAATAAGCATATGGGAATTGTCCTTTCCAGCCTATGTAGATACCATAAATATGTAGTTAGCTGTTGGTGACCTGGAGTTAGACAAACAGAGGGTTGATGCAGGGGAGCCCAAGGACTGCACAGGCTGAGCTTCCACGGTCAGGTCTGCAGCACCAGCCCCACCCGGGCCCAGAGGAGGGAAAGCAGAAGGAGCCAACGAGTCAGGAATGCAGTGTCCTGAGAGCCTAGGGAAGAGCGAGACACAGCAGCTGTGCTTCGGGCAGCCCAGCAAGAGCCAGAGTGAGAGCAGGGGTAGAGAAATCAGTGGTGTGCAGTGCAGCTCAGGCTGGAGACGAGAAACCGTCAGCAGAGGGGAAAACAAGATGTGTGTTTTCCTTAGCTTGTGCCAAGCAAAAAAAAAAAAAAAGAAAAAAGAAAAAAAGAGAAACCTTTCCCTTGCCTCCCTCAGGAAATTCCTTTTTTGCCAAAGTCTTCAGAAAATAGTTGTGTTGCAGTGTTGCAGTGTTGGGGCATTTTGGTAATGGTCTTGTGAGAGGCCAAACTGGCATTACCCATCACCAAAACCTGGGTGTCCCCATGCCAGCAACCCTTGCAGAGCTCTCCCCAGTGCTTCTTGGTGCCCCTTTGCACAGGCAGTTGGCTTTGGGGAGAAAGCCAACAGCTAAGGAAATAAAGAGAAATGAGGCTTGGGCAAATAAATTCAGCACTTTTGCTCAAATCTTGGGGAGCTGATAGCCCAGGGCTTGGCTCAGAAGCACAGTGCTTTGGGAAGAGCAGGGCAGGTCACGGGCTCAGCCTCAAGCTGGGCATCACTGTGGGCAAGCAGCATTGTCCAGGGAGCCACTTCTTGTCCACTTGTGTCCAGCAAGATGGCATCCTCCTGCTGAGGCCACGGCTCTTTCACAGCAACAAGATCAATACTTTGTCAGGAAAATGCCTTTCCTAGTAGTGCACTGTATTATGTGAAACCGAATAAAAAGCAAGGAGCGGGGGAAGGCTACACCAGGCCTAAATTACAGGCTCCCGTTTCTGAACATAATGGAGAAAAAGAAAAATCAAATGATGTTTTGAAGTTTAACTTGGAAAATATTTTTCCAAAGCCTTTGAGGGATGTGTGTGTGAAGTAAAAAGGTCGGCTCCCCTCATCCCAGCCCCTGCTGCTGCGGCACAGCTGGAGGCTCCCTGCACAGCGGCTGGGACCTCCTCGCAGGTGTCGGCACGGCAATTCCTTTGTCTTCTCACAAAAAACCTTCTGCTCCATTAAGCTTCCCTAATTGCTGCATTTATCATCAGCCATTTTCTGCTTGTTCTCTTCCTCATTCAGCGAGGATGTGTCAAAATAGAGATCCAGCCGCCGTCCCTCGCAGATGAAGCTGTTGCAGGCAGCGGCTGCTCAATTGGCCGTTCAGCAGAAGGTCCCTCATTACCGGCTCGTGTGTCACACACATCGCAGCAGCCGGGCTCTGCTGGCGGGTGTCAGGCCCTTTGCACCGAGCCTTGATAAATAGCTGAAAGGAGAAAAATACAGGGCTTCTTTTTTGACTCAAAACCCAGCCAGCTTCGTCCTCCTCCAGCTCCTGATTGGGATTCACGCAGCGAGGTGCAGCTGCCCGCAGCAGGGTGAAGCCCTTCATCCCCCCCAGAGCAGTCTGAGGAGCAGAGGATGTGTGTGACACCCAAAGGAGATGGCCCAGCTCACTCCTCACACCCCAGCAGCAGGAGGAACCCTGGAAGAAAACCACAGTGGCTCAGTGGGGCGGGCAGGTCTCTGCAGCTGCTTTCCAGAGGAGTTACTCTCATATAAGAAGTCACAATTAGCTCTTCTGCAGCATTTGCTCACCGTTTCATCAAAAACACTTTTGTTAATATTGTTATTGCAGGAAAAGGAAAAACCAGTCAAGACACCGAAGGAAGTGACCAGCTTTTCAAAAATGCTCAGTTCCCTTCCACAGCCTCCCTTCCCTCGCTCAGTTCCCTTCCACAGCCTCCCTTCCCTCCAGCATTTCCAGCTGATGGAGGGCCAGAGCCCAGCGAGGCTCCCCAGACATGCTGGTGGTGGTGGGATCACTCAGAGGAAATTGCAAAGCAGAAGAATTCTGCAAATCCAGATACAAAGTGCTGGCCAGAGAAAAACACAATGGTGAGGAACTAGTTTGGGGAAGCTTTTAGGTTTCAGTATTCGAAAATCTTTCCTTCCTTTTTGAATGCTATTAAAAAGCCTCCTCCTGTGGAGGGAACAAAGGAAAAGGGATTAATTTTATGGGGCTTTTTTTCAAAACTAAGATGGTTCAGGATTTTTGGTTTGTTAATGGACATCTAAGAAACTACAGAGAGTGAAAAATGTCTGACAAAGAAACCTCATCTGAGGGGTGATTTGCACTAAGCCATTCTGGACAAGGGCAGTGGGAGTACCATAAAACACACTGTTACAGCTTCCATTTAAAAGAAACCCACCTTAACTCCCAGCACATATCTGAAAAGGCCAAAAGCTGTGCTCTGCTGTCATGGGGCTCTGCAGGTTAACCATGTGGCTGCAGCTGGGAAAGCAGGGACCCAAAGCAGCCTAGCTATTGAAGGAATTAATTCAGCTGCTGGGGCTGGCTCTGGAGATCACGCATGGCCAGATTAGCCTTTCCAAGAGCTCAGCATTTTCTGCCATGTCCTGTGGAGCTTCACTTGTCCAACTCTGCAGAATTTAAAGGTTAAGCCTCAGGCACGACGCAGCTGCTTTGCTGTCAGATACAGAATCACCACTTCTCTGGCCAGCACTCAGGGGCACTGGGCTGCTAATGGCCCGTGCCCAGGGCACAGCAGAGCCACAGGAGCAAGGACACCCTCTCCCACCTGGGTCTGCAAAGTCCACAGTGGCCTGTTTGGACCATTACTGACAGATCTTGTGGCAAAGGCACAGTACGGTTTTTCTACACCCTGCCTCCAATGTGTTCACTGGATGACTTCACGCAGCCAGACATGGCCAAAAATGTGCCTCTGTGAACTAATGAATTGGTTTAATTGTCTGCCAAACCTGAGAGCAGCCAAAAGTAACAAATTAAAGTTTACAATCCTGTGGTCTCATTTACAAGGGGATAATACAGCAACTGTTTATTTTGTGAGATGTTGGAGTGAGTCGGGAGAAAATTACAGCCCCTATATAATATTAATAATAATCAACATCATAAAAATACTTTCAATAGGAAACACCGATGGTTGTTTTGCTCCGTTAACTTGCACTATTGTTCCAGTCTGGCTGCCAGCTCGCAGGCCAGGGGGTGTTGATTCCCTGGAGGCCAAGCTGGCTCCACAGCCACAGCAGCTCACAGCAGCTTCACACTCAGAGTTTAATAATCGCTCTGGCTGTAGCACGGCAGCACCCATGGGAGGATCCACAGGGCCAGATGATGCTTCACAGGGCCATGGAAAGAGCTCCAGGGGAGGAGGGAGATGCCAGGATGCCTGGAAGCTCCAGGGAGAATATAGCTGAGGTCCCCAGCCCAGAAGGAGCAGGCTGGGCAGGGAGGTGGGAACAGCAGCTCTGCAGCTTTTGGAAGATCTGTGAGCCACAGTCTTTGGGGATGGAGGTGCAAGATCAGGCCTGATCACCCCTGCAGCTGTGTTCCAGGCAGGAGGGAGAGCCCAGCAGGCCCAGGGACACATCCCTGCTGCCCTGGCACATGCCCCAGAACACCCCAAGGGCAGCTGGTGTCAGCCCATGCCATGGCAGTGGCTCTGCTCCTGCTGCTCTCCAGGACAGGGCAGCAGAGCTGTGACACTGCCAGGGCCGGAGCAGGAGCTCCTGGGCTGCAGACAGCCATAAGCCCAGCTCTGTGGACACCAGCACAGGCTCCAACACCACAAAGCAGTGACCAGCTGAAGCAGGTGACAACATCCTAGCACAAGGGTAGCTCAGGCTTTCAGCCTTTTTCAAGCCACTGCATCAGAAGCCCTGGCTGCACCTTCCCTTGTGCACGGATTGCAGAGTGTGGGGTTCCCCTGGGCTCTGGCACCCCGTTCACTCCAGCCACAGGCTCCAGAGAGGTGGGGGCTTGTAAGACAGGCTCTGGGATGAGGGACAGTCCTAAATATGGGAAAATTGCCACAACAGACTTTTTTTCGTGCAGAAGGGATGAGGCCATATGAAGCTCAGCAGCTGGGTGAACGGCTGTGTTGCCAAAGGCAGTTGAACGGGAATGCAAGAGGGGGAAAAATAAATAAATATGTCCGTACATCCCCATGAAATGAATCCCTCCCTATTCAGCCATTTCCCTTTATTTCTTCCTTTTAGAAGCAAGGTTATCGGGTCTAACATCACATCCAAACATTTCAGCACTAGCATTATACGGGATGCTCCAAGGTCAGCGCCTGCAGCTGTAAACTCATTAGTCTTGTCTTTTGTGAGAGAAGAAAGCCTCTTCATTCCTCTCTCACCCCCTTCCCCCCTAATTAAAATTAAAGTATTTCCTGGCCAAAAGTCATTTCTGCATTCATTCATCTCAATTCTTTTCTGTTTGGATAAACCACCCTTTGGTACTCCCAGGGTGTTATGTATACAAACTATAAACTCTTAATGGTCCTGCAGTGTGTTATGACTGGCCTAAAGAGCTAAAGCAGGCTCCGAAAAAGTGGTTCTTGGCAACGCTGTGTATGGAGTTCAGGCTCATCAGTCATATGCAATTAGAGATTAAAAGTGCTTGATGGACTATAGGGGAGACCAGCACAGAGGGAGATTAGGAATGTAGGAGAGAAAAGGCAAACAAAAGCTTTTATCTCAGCACAGCAGTTGCTACTACAAAAGCAGCAATGGAAGGACAGTCCCCATTTTCCAGAGGCACCCATGGCCTTTCCAGCTCGAGGGCCCCAGCATGCCCCATCCCCGTTCTGATGACCACCCACACTCCAGCAGGGCAATGCAAGTCCTGAGGAGCACCAGGGCTGGAGGCTGCTGCCCAGGCAGGGCTCGTGCCAGGCTCTGGAGGAGGCTCATGCTGCAGCCCAGCTTTCCACATCCTGCTGCCAGCTGCCTGCAGGCAAAGTGCCTGGCAAGCCAAACCCCCCCAGGGGCTGGCAAGGGCCAGTCTGCCCAGAACAGGGGCACCTGGAGGCATCAGAATCCTGGTGGGTCTGTAGGGATGGAGAGGGAGTAGTAGCTCTTCTTCTTAAAACGAAGGGGTGTTTCCCCATTAGGGTCCTCGTGCCCTGAAGGGGAGGTGGGTGGATGGCATGTAAATGCTTTTGAAAGGTTTGTGGCCATTTATTTCTGTTTTGCTGAGTGTGGGAGCCTGCTGCATGCTGAACAGGCTATGGGGCACAGCAGCTCCCTGCTGACCATCCCTGCTGGATGCTCCCAAACACAGGAAGGAGCAGGACATAAGGGTTGGGGGGGACTGTCTTCCCCTCTCCTTCCACACCTTCAGCCTCTCCAGTTTTGGGCAGGCTTAAAACACTGGGTAACATAAGGTACGGGGAGACATAGAAATTATGTTTCTTCCAGCCGAGAAATACTGGGGTTTATAGACTGGAGGCAGTTTGTGCTTTGTGTAGGGGGAAGGTCTGAGCAGCTCTTCAGAGCACAGTGATCACAGTCTGATAAATTGATTGTTACAGTACCAGGAGATGCAGGTGAGATGCATTGTGCCCTTCTTGGTGAGGCTCAGAGTGTCAGCCCTGGAAAAGCAGGGAGCCTTCCCTCCTTTCTGTGCCCACAGCACAGTTCTGCTCCCATCCATTTGTTTTTCCTACCCACAGCTAACAAGAGAGCCATGGAAGCACTTGGAATGCCCAGCCCGAAGGAAGGAGCTGACTCTTTATGGAGTTTCATTATAGAAGTCTCAATCAGCCATTAGAGGTTCATTTAAATGGGTTTTCTTGAGCATTAATAGGATATGGTAGTGCATTCATAGCCAGCTTTCCTCAGGTTTTACTGAAAGTGGCATAAGTGGGTTTCTTCAAGTACATGTGATTGCTCATAGCCACTGAAGTTGATTTGAATCACTTGCTACCAGGCTCACCAATTTAGCCTGATAAATTGTGCATTATTAAATGGGGGAAGGGAACAAAGCTGTGTTCTCCCAGAGAAGAAAATGCAGGATTTCTCATCAATGAAGGATGATTCCTCTCATCAGCACAGACTGAAAAATGCCATAATGAACCATTTGCACCTAAGAGCACAAGCCTTCAGTGTACTTCATTCCTGATCCATCCTTGTGCTCTGAGATTCAGAGATGATGGGCTCTGCCCAGAGCCAGCCACGAGGGCAGGTAAATCCGAGCAGCAGCTCTCTGTGTTTAGCTAAGAGTGTGCTTGTATCAGTGCTGCCTGGCTGTGCTCATCAGCCATCAGTGTATCCTCTGTACAGGTGGCTCTGCCTCTCTGCTCAGGAGCACCCAGGGGCTGCAAACTTCCCATGAAAAGGGATTCAACCCCTCACTCCAAGCATTAGTTCTTGATAAAGAAACAAACATATTTGGAAGGCTTTTTTCTTTGTGCTGAATAGGAAGCATCTGCCCTGCAGGAAATCACTGTCTGACTCCGGGGAGCTGGTCTCACCCTCAGCCACACAAGATGCTTGCCAGGGTACTCGTGATCACACAGGAGGTCATGGATTGGGGTTTGGGAAGGGGCTGATCTCCATTACTGCTGTAATGACAGTATTGTTTTGGGTTGATCTTCTGAAATGCATTTTGGGCGGTTTCAAACCCGACCCCAGCTGCAACAGTGTCTGGGTATGCAAACAACCCAGTCTGCTTGGATGACACTGAATTTAGTGCTTTTAATGCACTGCGTAAGCACGAGGCTCTCTGGATCCCACTGCTCCATCAAGGCTGGCATCCTGCTCAAGTGTCCCAGCCTGCGTGGGGCTGTGTAATCAGGCACCGGGCTGCACTCCCCCATCTCAGCAGGGCTGTGGAGCTCTCTGTGTGACAGCCCCGTGCCCGGCTGTGCCGCAGCCCCGCGGGGCTCCGTGCGGCTCCGCTCGCACTCGGGGCTGATGGATGGACCCGGGCTAATGAGCTCCGAAGGGAGCCACAGGAGCCCTCCCTGCTGCAGGCACAAGCCTCTGAGGGAGGGAGTTAAAAGGGGGCAAAAAAGAGCGGTAGAGAAAAGGGATAGACTCCAGATAGCTCCTTTGGGGACGTGAGGGTTGTGCTTGATTAAAAGCAGTGCTTTATGAAAATGTTATTTGCTATGCTTGGAAGATGACATTCAGCGCAATAAGAGCATGCAGCAAACCTAATATGGTCCCTGTGGAAAGGGCTGGGGTGTGGGCCTGGGAATGCATCCTGCCCTCTTATCTTTGATCACTCCTCTGCAGTAGCTGGGTTTTTCCTCCTGGTTCTGGGAGGTTCCACTTTCTCCCAAACACACAGGCACCCTTATTCTGTGCCAGCGTGCAAGGAATGATGTGGAAAACCTCTTCCATGAGGAGATTCTCACAAGCAGAGGACTGTCACTGCCTCTCTGGGAGACAAGGATGACTGGTACCCAACTCTCAACGCCCCAATCCTGTCCTGAGCTCACAGGGTGTATTTGTTTTGGCCGCCGTCAGCTTGGCTGCACCAGCACAGCTGGAATGAGCCTTTCAGAAGGTGATGCACAGATCTATTTCCAAGTAGTTTGCACTAGACTTTGTCTGGATGTGTTTGGTTTTTAATGCTTTCCCAGAACACTTGTAAATTTTTTATTTCTGCTGAGAGCAGGAGAAACTAGCTGCTGTGCACAGAATAAAGTTGATTGTCTACAAAGTTTAATGCTGTTTTCTTGCTCTATTATTTGGCCGTTCTCTGTTTGTGCAAAACTGGTTTAAAGCTCACTCAGAGCTCCTGGGCTGTGCAAGGAAGAGAAAGGGGAAAAGTTATTTCTCTGCTCTGCCAAAATATACAAAATTTTATGTACCATGATGGAAAGTTAAGGTGAAAAGGGCTGGATCTGAGACAAGAAACATTTCTTTAATTTTCTCTACTTTTTTTAACAGGATTTGCTGTTGCTTTGAAAGCCTCCTGCTATTTTACAGGCAATAAAAAAGAGAGACTGAAAGCATTTATTTCCTGAGACCTGCTTGTTTCTTGAGCTCTGTTGAACCGAGCTTGCCTAGCAAAGGCAGGGAGCAGCGTGAGCCCAGCAGAGCCTTCATCCAGCTGGGGAGAGCAGCCTCTGCCTGCCTGGCCATGACAACTGAAAGCTCCGTCCTGCTTTGCAGCCCTGGTGCTGTGCCCTGTCCCACGCAGCCCTGGGAGCTCCTGAGGATGGGAGCTGCCTCCTGGAGCCAGGTGAGCTCCTGGTGCTGAGGCTGTGTGGGTGAGCAGCTCCCTCCTGTGTGCCTGCATCCTCTCAGGCAGGGCTGGAGGTTTTTCCCAGCCTGAGGCTGCACCAACACCCCCAGTGCCACAGTGCCCTCCCCGAGGGCTGCAGGGTGCAGGTGGCACAGCCTCAGGTGTCCCATCCCCAGCCTGGGGAGGCACAGGAGCTCCTCCCGTGGCACAGGCTGTGCCAGGCTCCAGCAGGACAGGGACCCTGTGCTTCCTCCAGTGCTGGCACTTCCAGGACATGAAGGTCAAACCTGCAGCTGCACGCTAACATTCACAGACCATTTCAGATGCGTGTGCTATAAATGAGAGGATGTGTGAAATCAAAAATATTTTCACATGATTCTCATACAGTTTAGCCTTCCTTTGACCCACAGCTTTACTTTCACTTACTGCCATTGTTTTTTGGCTGAAAATTACAAAGCTGAAAGAGCATCTGTTCCAAATAATGCTGGTCAGGCTTCTGGATAACAGCTTGGCAGCTTCCTGCCAGGAGCAGTTGCTGTGGCTTCTTGATTACTCTTAAGTATTCAATGTTTTGAGGAGGATAAGAAAGTATCATGAGGATATCATTATCCATTCCAAGATATTTATTAGCAAAAATGATAGGAGTATAGCCACAAGTTGTACAAAAGCTAGTATTTTAGCTTTTAAACAGAATAAATAAATAAAAATAAAACCCATTGCTGAGTTTGTGACTTGATCTCTCCAGCAGCAATAGCTGGAGACTGGGAGTTACTGAACCTGCAAGCCCAGGGGTTGCTGATGGGATCTTGTGTACACAGATCCTGTGCTAGTCTGCATTCCTGCCAGATGGAAATGCACAGCAGGTTCCTTGTGTTTCTTGGGATGGGGTAGGAAGATCTGGTTTTCTCCTGATTTACTTGCCTCCTGGTTCCTCTGGTATCTTGGATGACTCTTGTTTGTGAACATGCCTGAAATTTTCTCAGCAGTTTTTTTCCTCTGCCTCAGTTCAGATTATTCCCTAGCTCACAGTACTTTTCTATTATCTATTCAGATGGTTAAACTAGAAATTAAATGGAGTAAAAAGTTATTACATTTAAAAAAAAAAAAAGAAACTTATAATTTTTTTGGCTGAATTCCCTTGACTAAATTATATGGGGTTTTTATTTGCTACAGCAGGTCCCCAGGCTCCTGACTAATGGTGAAAAATGTTAGTGGTTTCTCTCACTTTCCTGCACTCTTTCACCTACCCCCTCAAACCAATATCATGGTCTGCCCATCCTGAGTGGGGTTTTTGGTTTGCTTTTAAAATTTTTTTAAAGACTTTACTTCCCCATGGTAACAATGCTAGTGCAAGCACACATGGGCCATGTGGTTACCCCTAGGCTGCCCAAATCTGTACCCTAATCTTTACAGGATGCAGATTATCAAAGAAATTATAAAAGGGAAGTCAGTCAGATTGCCATACTTGTCACAAATTTACACCCATGTGTAAATAAATATTTTCTTGCAGTCATGTTGCTAAGCCTGAAGATAGGCAGCTGAGTCTTTCAAGGATAAAACTGGTCTTGCAGTGTTGGGCTATGAAGTGAATTCCTGGGATCTCATGGTGGAACAGGCTGAAGCATGCCAGGAGGCTTTAGCCCGAAGGTTACATCCTCCTCTGGAGTGTTTGGGGTTTGGGAATAAACAGAGCTTCCTTGGCAGAGACCAGCCCTGAGTTAGGGACAGACCCAGGGTGGGAGAGGCTCCAGGAGCCACTTGCCCAGAGCACAGTGCCCCATTAATTACCAGGAGGTTTCCATGTGCTGCACATTCCAAGAGGCTTTGCTTGGCAGCCCTGTCAATCATTCCCAATGCACTCTGAGAAGGGAAATTTGGGCAGTTTATAATTCTGCTGTGTGTTGAGCACAGACTTTTGCACCTGCCCTGCTGGTGTACCAGGCAAATGCTTTAGGGGGGCTGCTTTGCCTTGGGACAGGGCATGTGAACAGCTGGCAAAGCAGAGTCATAGCCCTCCCATTCCTATGTGCTGTAGAGGCCAAAACCTTGCTGAAATGTTCATTTTTCTAACATCCCGCAAGACATGACACAGCCCTGCATTCTGGGGCCTGTCATGCACAAACCAGCTGCAGGTGGAAAGAGGGCAGACTACAACAGCATTGTTTTAAATCTTTGTGCTTATTCCCATGCCAAAAACCCTACAAATATTTTTTCCCTGGGTTTTCCATGAAATGAAGCTCAATACTTCCAAGGCAGTGAAAAAAAAAAAAAAAACCCAAACCAAAAACAAAACAAACAACTAAAATAAATATAATATAAGGGAATTTTTATTCCCCAAACAAGCATTTAAAATGTAGGAACTCACAATTTGAGCCACATTTTAACGACACTGCTCTAAAAGCCTAAGCAGAGCACAAACAAACAAACAAAAATGTGATTTTATGGGTATGACATCCCCAACAACCTCAACCTGACCCTGCAGTGACCCACAGAATTGTGATTTAGGCTTGATCACTTCAGACTGAGCTTTCCAAGCAATGGAATGGTGGGGGATGTTGTTTTTTGTTTCCTTGACCCTTTTTGGCACTGCTGTGGGCATCTTTGGTGTGAAGCAGCTGGACAAAGTGGACTGGAGGTGCTTTGCAGCCGCAAAACTTTTCCACAGGGACATGGAAATCACTGGAGCTAAAACCAGGAGTTTGCCACCACAGGTCACCCACCCTCTGTGAGCTGTGCAGCTCCTGCAGTGCACCTGGTGATGGGGTAAGGGCACGCCTGATGTAAGTGGGATGGATTGGTGAATGTGGAGCTGAATTTGGAGCTGGTTCAGTGATTTATAGACTATGCCAGACCCTGTACCAAAGGCTTCAGTGTTTTACAGGGGTTGCATTCCCACTCCAGTTTGTCCCCCTCAGTAGTGCTACCCTAAAGCCAAGGAAAGGGGCAGCCCCTAATGATCAGGTCTGGGGCACTGACATGAACTTAAAAACAGGGGCAGCTGAGGCAGCTCATCTCCCAGAGCATCCCCTTCTGATGGAGCACTGCCTCGTCCCAGGGCCATCCTCCCCTCGCGCAGACCATCAGTCACAGCAAGGTGGTGAGAGGCTGAGTTCTTCTGTCATAACTCCACTTTCATTCCTTGAGGTTATTTGTAGCCTATATAATCATAGCAATTACATACAACCACTCTTAGCTGCATAGCTTAATTACAACTAATGCACGTCATTTCAATTAATTTTAATTATACGGAAAATGTGAATAGTCTGTTATTCCATTGTTAAAATCATTTGGGACAAACAAGACTAAAGTGCTAAATTTCATAGAGGACCTAGTTATTAATTTTAACTCACTAATGAATGGATGTATCTCTAAATTCTCTGAAGATAGAGTCTCTACTTGAAGAGTAAGTGCTGTAGATTTATGGATATGCCAGCTTGCACAGAAATATTCAGTCCCAGCTTTAAATGCAAACTACTGCTGTCTCAAGCAATACTACCCAAGTTATTTCATGTTAATTAAAATTAACATCCACTGTTGCTGAAATATCACTGTGTGGACATACTTCTGACAAAATAAATGTAGGCATGACCATTTACTTGGAATAATTTTAGCTTCTAATTAATCCAACAATTTTCTAAGACATTGAAATCTACCTCCTACTAGCTCATTTCTGTTTAGTCTTTGAAAGAAAATGTTTCATGCTCCTCGGGCAAGTTTGGAAAGTCTCATTTATGATATGTACTATTTTTATCTGCTCTTAACAAATACAACTCCCTTAGAAATAAAATGTTTCTGGAGTTTGCTACATTAAAAGGAAAAGAAAACATAGCAGAAACTTTGAGTCCAGTTTTAAAGCATAAAAGGGTTTATCTTATCTAGAGCAACCAGTACAGGATAACCAGTGTTATCTTATCACCACATATTGATGTCAGGGTTTAAAAGGACTTGAGGCTGTTATGCTACACGGAGCAGAACTCCTACACTGATAAACACTGATAAAGCTGCAGTGCTCTAATCTAAACTACACCTTCTTTCTGCCCCAAATACACATGAGAAGAGCCAGAAACATTTTTTCCTTGCACAGCACAATCCTCCCAGTGAGGGTGGGCTCCTTGTCCCACTGGTGCTGCCAGGGAAGGCCCAAGGCTGACAACAGCCTTAAGGAAAAGAAACAAAACCTGTCTCCTGGCTGAGCTTTGCCCATGGGGATTGCTCAGCTCCAGCCTTACAGGAATAACCTGAACCCAAAGCACAGGGTTTGTCAAAGAGTGATGCTCATGTGAGAGGGTAATGAATGGCCCCAAACCCAACTCCCTTCTGAGGAGTGCAACCTGCACTCTCATGTGTTGACTGCACCAGCTCCAGCCCTTCACCAGCCTGGCTGGAATCGTCTCCAGTTTCTCCAGGAAGGGATGTTCAGCCCTGAGGACCTTGCTTGGAGAAAAAGAGGCACACCCAAAGTGAATCAGGTCCTGCAAAGTGAGAGCTTGTCAGGTGTGGGATGCAGGCTGGGACCCCAGGCTGCATAAGTGGTTTCTTCTTGTCTGAGTAAGGTGGGTGCCAGTGACTGATGCCAATGCAATCTTCCTGTGTGAGGCCGTGCAATCAGCCTTCAAAAGGAGCAACATGGATTCCAATTAATAGAAGGATGTTAATGTCTTCAGGGATCCTGCTTTGCCCTGCACAGCCAGGTGCTGCACTCCAGTGTTGCTCACTCACAATACCAGGCTCTGGACATAGCCTATTGCTGGCCTAAGTTTGCTTCAGGGTTTGCTTCAGGGAAGGAGTAAGGGCATAGGTGTGACACTGATAACTCTGAGGCTGTTGGAGCCAAAAAGAAACCAAGTCATGGACTCACCTCTGTCTGCACGCAGCCCGTCAGTGGGAGTGGTGCAGTGCAATGAGGCAAAGGGCACGAGGGTGTACAATAGAAATAAGGATGTACAACATCAGTAACCAACATGAAAGCTCATAGCAAGGACCAAAGTACAAGGCAGAGAGAGTCATGCTGCAGATGTTCAAAATGTAGTACATAGGACACCCACACAATCTATGCATGAACTCAGAGCTTGACACCTCTTGCCTGTTCGTGCAATTCCAATTAAATTTGGGTGCATTAATCTCTCTATTCTTAATAGAAACTCACTTGCTTGCTCTCTCTCGCCTCCATTTTCTGCCAACTGCAGATAAAACACGCCGTCAGCCCTCTGCTTATTTGATCCTAAGGTGAAGTGATCAAACAGGCTTGCAGCCTCGCTGAAGGATCACACAGAATGAGAAAGTGGCCTGCAAGGCAGATTAGTGAAATCACTTCCATTACAGCTCCAGGCACGGACAGTTGCTGTCTTGGCACGTCTCTTTTATGACAAGCCCAACTTTTCCCACCTTTCCTTTCAGTTCTGCTGTTGTGTTGGTGTCCCTTTCTCTGGGTGCTGAGGTTAAAACCCCACACCTGGGAAGCATGGCAGCCTTGAAGGGCCTGATGTTATACTTTACCATCAGCTGCACCAGCTTCTTTTATTTCAGTAGAGCTGCTGTACCCAGATGTAGGTGTCATGATGCATATGGTACAATATATATCTTCTCTGTGTTACCTTGAGCTGACAGAGTGTGATTCCCAGCCGTGTGGCAGCAGAGCCACTGCTCTACAGTCCTGGGACCAAGATTCTGCTCACTCTTTCCACACTTTTTTACAAACAATATGTGGCAATTTTACCAATTAAGTGTGTGGGGAAGCAGCGAGTTTGGATCAGATGCACACAGCAGCTGCCACAGCATGACTGCGCAGCACAGAGAGGCTGCAAGCACTTAAGCAAGACAGAATTATCATAGCATAAGATTAGTTCAGATATCATAAAGCACTGTTCCAACAGCTCCCCACCAGGAAATCTCCACCCATCCCTGCAGTGAGATGTGTATCCATCTTACAATGTTAATTGTGCTGGCCCTGCCACTTTGCCGTGGTTTCTGTAGGCAGCTCAACATTACAAACCTGGACAGTAAGGGCATCCCAGTCCTGGAGTGCACAGTCCAAAAAGGAATAAATGTAAGTCATGTAGTTCTGCTGAACCTGTGGTTTAAAGCTTCTAATTGCTAACTTTCATCTTTTACCAGCATAAATAATAAATGTGGCATGTTCCCCATTTTCCATCACCACCACATTATTAAAGCAATAAAACAATTTCAAAGGTGTGGTTATCATAAGCTAATGGCACCTCTAGGGGATTACTAACACCCCAGGAGACTTCTTAGTCTTAAAAAACCCGATACCCACTGTCAGTCTCCATTAGCTCAGTTGTGTGCCAGCACTGCACAGCGGGCCCTGCCCGTGCGATGCCACTCGGCACGCAGGACAAGCCAAGTGACACAACTGCAGGCATAATTAGGTCAGAAGATGCTTCCAGGCAGACAATTAAATAAAAGAGAGGAGCCCTGCAATCACACACAGTTCAGATGATGCACGCACGCAGGTAACCCAGCTGCCTACGAGCCAGCTGCAGCTCCTTCCAACCCAGTTCGGAGCAGAGGGACAGAATCCCCTTTATGGGGAGAACTGGGGAGCAAGAGCTCCCTTGCAGAGCACTGCAGAGTGAGTGCTCTCCTTGCTGCACACCTGAGAGCATCTCCTCAAGAGCAGGCTGGTGGGAAGGGAGTGGGTGACTTTGAGAGAGCCACCCTGCAGGCATTGCTTGGTGGGGTTTTGTTGTGCTGACAGCAGAGCTGTCTGTGAAGATGAGACTCCCGTCTGCCACATCGGGTGATTTGGGAGCACTCCTTACACACCACTGCCTTGTGGATACTCCTCCCGTACCTCCCCACTCTCTGTAATCTTGGGATGACATCATCGGGAATTAGTTAGTTAGTTTTAGTATCTGCTGGGGCGTTAAGCCCAAGCTATTTAGCACATCAAAACAACAGTATTAGCAAACAGACCTTCCTTTAAGGTAATTACGCACCAAGGAGACTGCCTTATCTTTCATCTCCTGTTTATTTTGCTAACAGTCACCCAGATTCTTTAAGTAATACCTTCCCTGCTATCAGTTATCAAAGCAATGATGGAGGTGGAAGACAGCTGAATGCTCTAAGATCTAACAGCAAAAGCCTCGCAGGTGGGAGGAGGAGGAGGAGGAGGAGGAGGAGGAGGGACAGCTGAATAAGGACGAGGGATGAGGACTGTCTGTCTCTGCCTTTGTCTGCATGTCAGCAATGCTAAGCTGGGAGTTCTGATCCTACAGGACTTTGCACAGCCTGGAGCAGGGATGGGATTTGGAGGACATGCCCCACACTCTGTCATGCCACGGAGGCTTTGCATGAACACAGGCTTTTGCAAATTGCTCTTGCAAATGATCACAGTGAACCTTCAGCTTCCACTGTGCCCACACTCCACTATCATCCCAGTGAAAATAAAGGGGGCAAGAGTGGGAGGGTCTAGAGAATGGGCATAAGGCAAAGCACAATGGCCTCAAAGGTCAGGATCAGGCTAAGCAAGGTCTCAGGTGAGCACTGCCATCCTCCCCCCATGAGGGATGAATTCACTCTCTGTGGAAGGCAGCAGAAGGCACCAGTGTCTTGACCACATCATCCAGAATGCATGCTGGCAACTGAGCTGCTTGACCCCATGCTCTGCTCAAAAATAATAACGAACAAAGGAAACTTAGGAGCATTTAAAAGTCCTGCAGAAGGGAGTGCAGTGAGTCATGTGTCTCGGTGATATTAAAGCAATGGAGTACTTGAGTTTGGGGAGAAGTATTGCCAACTGTCTTGTGGTTTTCATAGGCCAAAAGGCCAGTTCAAGAGGTAAAAATCCTCTTCCTGTGACTTGTCAGAATGACACAGTTCCTGTGACTCGTCAGTGGGACACAGTACCTGTGTCCTGCCTCACAAGTGCGTTTAGAAGAGCAGTGAAATGCCTTGAGAACAAGACCTTGGAGAAAACCACAGTGCAGTGCTCAAATTGCAAACCTACCAGGAATAAGAGCAAACACAAGAGGCAGGGTCTGTCTCCATTAAGAAAAGAGCAGAGGAAATGGAAGTGGCTCTGGTTGTAACCAATGCTGGGGCACGAAGCAGGCAGTGATGAGAGCGTGCCCACCAGCAGGGAGCTGGGGGAGTGAGCACTGAGCCAGCTCCTCACTTGGGGCCAAGCAGAGCTGTGCAGACCAGGAACAGGGGCTGGGCTGCACTGGGCTGCACTGGGCTGCACTGGCACTCTGGGCAGTTCTGCCATCTGTGTGTCCTTCAAGGGGAGCTTTCTCCCAGGCTGTCACAACAGGGAGCTCTAGGGGCTGTGGCAGCCCCAGCTGTTGGCACAGCCACAGCCTCCAGCTCTGCTCTCTTTTTTCAAGGCAGGTTGTGTAGAATTTGACCTCAGAGCATGAGGGTTGAAAATAACAGCATATCTGGATGAAATACAGGAATGCTGACAAGAGGAAGTGTGTTTTGGGGACACAGTCTACATATGCTTTCATCCTGAATTCAATACATGGATAAAACAAAGGGCGGAAAAGGTACTCTTGAAATTCACTCACCATCTCATTTCATTCTGTTGTTAGATGTGATTGCTGCCATTCAAAAATTTTCTTTTCTTTTATGGGCCTATTTATAATGTTATATTCATGAATTAAAGGACAAAATAATATTTTCTGCTAGCTGCAACTAAGCAATGGACAATTGATATTATACTGGCAGAAAATAGAGTGAAAAATTAAATATTCAAACAGGAATCAAAAGTAATCTGGAAGTTACTGTAAGCTTATATTTAGTAAAATAATGCAGCTACTAAGAGGAAAATCTTTCAACATTCAAAAGATAATGCAATTATGGCTGATAAGCAGAACAATTGGGGGAGTTATTCTGGTTTTTATGGCTTTTTCATATGTGACTGATGGAAACAGTAATTTAAATCCTTTTGGGTATTGGCACAGTCATGCAGATGACAAAAGCATGAACTGTAAACAAAGGACTGCAGGAAGTGAATGCACTGTGTTAAAGAAGGACATCCAGGAATGTGTGATTCATTCATAGTTGAATACAAAGAGTAAATTGGGATAGCAGAGCACTCTGCTGACTCCACTAAATGGGGAGATTTTTTAATGCACCTGGAGGAATAATAACAAAAAAAGGACCTAGATAGACTAGAAAGCAACAAAATAGGGAGATTTAATGTGGAAAACTGTAAGTAAATCTGTCTAGGGAAAACTAATCCAAAACACAGATGTTTTCCTGGAGAGAGAAATCTTGAAAGCAATCATGTTAAAGCAGACAAGGAATGACAACAGAGTTAATGGTAAGTCCCTGGTGCAACAGGCAGCACAAATTAGGCTGGGGAGTTTGTCTGCATGGACTGACAGCCCAGCGTTCATCCCATACTCCTGCAGAGCACAGCTCTTGCTGTGAAATGCTAATTATAGCTGTGCCATGGGCATAGACACAATTCAGAGGGGAGGCAACCCTAAGAAGTAAGGGGATAAGACAGGGGATAAGCCCATTAATTCTGAAACTGAAATGTTCCTTGGCATGGCAGATCTAAAAACTAAACAGAAACTAGAAACCTAGTGGCAGATCATGTCTGTGTTGCAGAGTTCAGGGTGTCCTTTATCATTCATCTGAAAATTTCCTCTTAAAAACCTGCCCATGACTGACAGATAAAACTCCATCCAAAGGCAACAATAGAAAAGTCTCTGTCTGTGACTTTTTATTAAGAAAAATGCTTTCCCTTTAAAGAAAAATTCACTGGATTAAGGGTGATTAATAAAATGTCCAGAAACCAACTCTCAGAAATGCTATTCTGGACTCAGGAAAGGAAATGTTAACCCTTTCTGGGCAGAAAACCTGCAGAAGGCAGCTAGTGGTGGCAGTGCCTGGTGGTGCCCAGGCTGGTGTGCCCCAGCACTGCCTGCAGAGCTGCAGATATGTGGCCTGGTGACAACTTGGGCACAAATGCAATGCTGGCACATGGGTTTTGTGCCCCACTGTGTTTTCCATGGATACCATGGGCCCCAGCAGCAGGCTGGGCTGGGCTGGGCAGCGAGATGCTGCTCCCCTGGGCAGGAACACAGCAGATATGTGGCCTGGTGGCAACTGGGGCACAAATGCAATGCTGGCACATGGGTTTTGTGCCCCACTGTGTTTTCCATGGATACCATGGGCCCCAGCAGCAGCAGGCTGGGCTGGGCAGCGAGACGCTGCTCCCCTCGGCAGGAACACGGCCAGCACTAACGGGCCCTGCTGCTGGCTGCAGCTTTTATTTCCAGAGATGGATAAAATCTAATTTGGGAAGGGAAGCAGTTGTTGGAGGCACAGGACAATGACAGCCACCCAAGCCGCATTTCTTTCCACGTTTTGCCTGAGCTCTTGCGGGGGCTCCAGGCGGGATGCAGGGATGCAGGCAGCGTGCAGGGATGCTCAGGGGTGCTCACCCACCCGGGCTCGCCCAGGGCTGCCGTGGCAGGGCTGCTGAAGAGCCACATTGCCATCTAGCGCCGCCGGAGCACACGGACAGCCGGCGCACAGGTGGCCCCGGGCCGCTGCCCCGGAGCCCTGGCTCCCCTCGCTGCCGAAGCCAAGGCGGGGCCCTAAATCTTCGGCTGCTCTGCCAAAACTCAGCGAGTCATGTGCAGCCCTGCCATAGATGCTGCTTTGTCCCACGGACACTGGAGGGCTTAAGAAATGTGCAAATAGCTTGGCTGAAGAGCGAAATATTACAGCTACTGACAGCTCATCCTAACAATGGAGCAACTGAAGTAAGGTTCAGCAGTGTTTGAAGCACTGGATATTTCTGTTTTCACTGAGCTTTACATGCTGGTGTACCTCTCACCTACCCACCCTCAGCCTGGCTGCTGTGGCCCTGCTCTGCCCCGGTGCCAAGCAGGGCTGGGTGGGTGCAGGTTTAGTGGCCACAGGAGCACTGAGGTGCTGCAGAGGACTTTGGTCAGGTAACAACAAATGGTGACAGTTCTGGTGAGAATTGGGGTGAGCTCTGGTGAGAATTGGGTGTTCACCTCGGTGCCCTAGGCAGGATCCGGCTGCCGTAGCTCAGCTCTGCCAGCCGCGGTTTGCCTGCAGGGAGAAGCGAGGGAAGCAGAGGCTGAGCAGGCTGGGTCCTGCCCTGCTCCTGGAACAGACCCTGTGTGTCTGTCCTGGCAGTGCTGCTGCTGCTGCTCCTGTGCTCTCCACCCAGAGGTGTGCACGTTGCACCGGTAAATCTTTACTTCCAAAAGACAAGGCTGTAATTAGAGTATTTTCTGTGGCATCCTTCCACACCAATCGCTTTTATACACAAAAAGGCACATACTAAGTATTTTCCATGGGACTTCCCACCATAAGAGATTGAACTGTAAAGTGTTATTAGGTGTGTTACAAGAACACCTAGAAGCCTCAGGTGAGACAAGGGTTGCAGTGTGCTCAGTAGAGTATGCATGGTTATTAAAACTCAAGGCTTGTCTGTGCAGAGCTGGCAATCTGATTGGGACGGGACAGAGGAGTGAACACGGCACAGTGATTTGTTCCACATCATAAAACAGTTCAGTAGCTGACCCAGGTCTCCCAAGTTTCAGCTTGCCAGCCAGTCTTTTCAGCTAAATGTTGTACATGGTGGAGTTAGTTTATTTTTCAGACTGTAGTCATGCCCTTGTAATAGAGGACTCCCAGAAAAAAGAGCCCCTCATGGTTTCATGGATTCAGTGATAGAGGAGAGACCCTGCTCACTTGCCTTCCCTTCTCCTGCTGTAACTGGGAACACTGAGCACCACTTGGCAAAGGCAGAGAGATGTGGCACACTCAGCTGTAAGGACTCCTTAGTGGATCCTGAAAATTGTACCAAGGTACTTCATGACAGAGTGCAGTTTCTACACTTCAGCTGTGAAGTGACAATCTGTGACCAGCAAGAACTCATGGCTTTCCAGCAATGCAGGTACAGCTGATGAGGTGCAGAGCAAGATCAGCCTGCTCTTGTCCCAGGAAGGATGGATGGAAGGGGTGAAGCTTGAGGGCAAAAGTCCTCCTTGCATATCTTCGTCTTCTGCCAGGAAACCCCATAAAGAAAAAGCCACTCTAAAGCATCAACTGCTTGTGATCAGATACTCAGCCCTGACAGGACTGTATGTGCTCTGAGGGTCACTCACCAGGCAATGGAAGGGAGAAAAGAGTACTCTTTTGGTAGCTGAATGTTTGCAGGTGTTCAGAAGACTGGGGGGAAGAGGGGGCTTAAACTCTTTCCACATTTTGCCTAGGAGTCTGTCTATGGTCTTACAGGTGTCACAGGCGGGAGACAGAGGGGTATGCAGGGATGAATAGTGATGCTCAGGAGAGTCCAGAGGTACCCACCTCCCCTTAAGTTACTGCTCTCTGGAAAAACATCACTACTGAAGTCCTGTGAGCAGAACATCCTTTTATGGAGACAGGCAAACTTTTAGAAATCCAGTCACTGAAAAATCTTTCACCCCTAATATCAATTTTTCACTAAAATCTGTTTATTTTAGGCCTGCTGTGTCATAACAGATCCAAGTGCTGCATTTTCTCTTGGAAAGAGACAATGTTTTGTTTAAAAATATTAACTTTTCGTGACATTCAGTCTCAATGTCTATACAAGCTTTTAAACTCTGTCTCTCTGGTGCAGATGAAGGAACAGCTTCTTTCTCAGTGTAATTCTGCCTAAGCCCATGCATTTACAAGGAGGGGGGGTGAATTTTGTCCATAAGGTTTGTGATTCTCAGGCAGAGGCTTATTGACAGGCAGTGTGCTGAAGATATTTACATTCAGCAAGGCTCATAAGCCACTGAACATCTGTTCTCTCGTTAGCAGCCTCCTCAGCATTTGCCCTGTAGGCAATAATCTACAGGACAAGTTTCCCAGCATCTAAACTACTGTAGGATAATTCTTTAACTAAATGGAAAGCAAAGCCCAAGGCCCTGGGAATTCGCTTTTGTACAATAATCTTTTGTGTGCATACAGTGGAAACCAGAGGATTATGGAGTCAAATCATGAGAATTCAGGTCAAGTGAGATTTGGAGGGGGGAGGAGAAGATGACAGAAGCACCAGTGGGAAGGTAGTGATCCCAGGGGAAGTAACGTGACGCTTGCAGATAAGCCTGTTCTGCTGTCATGGTTTAATTTTACACATCAGTATTAAAATTTCTGAGCATTGCCGAACATCAACTCTCCTTTCCTGCATGAGGTCCCTTTGTGTTGGCTTTTTTCTCCTCTATCAACTGTGTTATTTTTGAGTATCCCTATGTCTGAGTTATTTTCCTGTAGCATGCCTCCATTTTCTAGCTCTTTATTATTTTTTTCTACCTGAGAATGTGTGTGTTTAAATTTCCTTCCTCCATTCAGCTCCCTGTTATAGTAGATATTTTCACCCCCGACAAAGGAGAGGAATGATGCGGGAGGACTCCATCTTATCAGAAGGCTAATTAATTACTTTATTATACTATATTACTCTATATTATATTACATTACATCTAAACTGAATCTGCCAAGCACTGAATTGCACTCCACTGCCCAGCATCTCGTGACTGTCAGGCGACAGTCCTGGCACACACACACCTGGATCCAATGGGTCAGTGAATCCAAACACTCACACCAGAATCTAATTACCAGTTCCCTTCAGGTAAACAATCTTCCATGTCCACCTGTGAGCAACACTGGAGCAGTACATGAGATAACTGTTTTTTCGGTCTCTGAGGTTCAGAGAATGTGAAACCCAAAAATATTCTTGGGAAGAATTGTGCCTTGCTTTTCTCTGTGAAGAGAAATGTGGTGACACCCTTATTTTTCTCATTCTTGCTAGATCAAGGGTTTCAAAGATCCTCTAGATATACAAAGCAAGTCATTTATCTCCTCTGGACATTTGCTTAATGGAAGGAAGGAAATGTCACTAAAGAAAAGCACTATGAAAAATGTGATGCTGCTTTTTCTCTTTCTGGCAAGGGATTGATGTGGATGTCCAGACCAACACCCAGAAACTCTATTCAAATGCTTCTCTGCTCTTCCCACAATGTAGAAAGATCCAGCTGAATCCAATCAAATGCTTAATGTGCTCTTGGCTGGTTTACACTGCTAAGCTGATGGGAGGATGTGCTGTTGGGCAGTGACTGCTGGGAGAACAGTGAAATAGAAAGTGTTAAATTAGACATTGGTGTAAGCAAAGGAAAAAACAGCATTGAGGAAAATTCACAAGACCTCTGCAAAACTGAACAGCTGTACAGCTCATCTGAACGTGAGGATTTCCCTTACCTTAGTAAGAGACAGGCAGTATGTTAGAAAGGTGATGTTCTACCTGTGGCCTAAAATCCTGTCTCAGTTGTGAGACCTGGAACAAAATACCTCCTCTACTGCCTTTGTGAAATATAACATGCTAAGCAAGACACTGCAAAAAGCAGCTTTACTTTCTGCTCTGCAGTGGTGGTGGAAGCAAAAGTTTGAGTCTCTAGGTGTTTGGAACCATGAATGTGCTGCAGATTGGGAAATGTAGGGGGAAGAGGGTTTGGTTGGTTTTTGTGTTGGTTTTCTTGGGGTTTTTTGGTTTGTTTTTGTTTTTTTATGTTTTGTAGGGGTTTTCTGGTTTGTTTGGGGATTTTTTGTTCTGGTTTTATTAGGGGTTTTTTTTGGTCACAGCACTTTTGCACTTCCAAGAAAAGAGTAAATGAACCTATCAGGATGGGATAGACCTAAGGCTGTCCAAAGAATTGTAATTCAGTCTTTGTGTGTGATGATAGACCTGAGCTGCATGCCTACACAGTTTTCCTTAACACCTCTGAGATATTCTGTGTTCTTGCTCTTTTTCCGTTGTGTCCCCTTTTTAGTTGTTTAATTCATATGATCCAAATGAGGACAGACTGCATGCTGGGCCAGGGAGGGAGGCAGGAGGGATAAGAGAAGCCTTTGTGGGGAGTAACCCACAGTTTGGATGTCATATATTAAAAGTATGATACAGAGTACAGATGTTATGGGTTGTATTAGCTCGGTCTGCAGGGAATGACATCCTGTATTGGATGAAATGGTTTGACCTCTTCTATTGAAATGCTAATGTTTGACCATTTCCTCCAGCAAAGTGAGTCTCATTATTTCTCATTGTAGCCTACATTTACCCTTCCTCCACTCTGCACCACCCTGACCCCAGAGTTTCTGCTTTTCCAATATGCACTTAAAATTTGTCTGCTATGTGATCGTTTTATGAGGTGATATCATGAAGCATAAGTATGTGTTCCAGCTGTGTTAGTGACCCTGCCCATAAAGCAGGGAGGTTGGCTAAGCACTCTCTTGCCCTCTTGCTTAATGTGACTCACAACAAGAAGATGCAACGATCCAGACTGCAAATGTGAAAGAGAGTGAAAAATCCAGATTAGACCCTGGAAAAAGGAAACTCTAAGTGAAACTGACTTTTTATCTCTTTGTGTCTTCATGTTGACACTACATTAGGAAGGCTGACATCAGATATCTCCAGAGGCCCAAATCCAATTTTGAATCAAATGTAAAAGACCAGCTTGTAAAGGCCAAGAATGAATTGGTTCTGCCAGAAGAAAAATTAGCACAGAAACAAGCTTATTTCCAGAGAATCTACCGAAATAATGACACGATGCCCTAATAGGGATTGTGCTTGTCTGATTTTTTTTTTTTAATTAGGGAAAGTTCACCCTTTGAAACGACCAATCTGTATAAGGAACATATCCATCTCCAATTTTGCTGCATGCCATAATCTGTATTTAAGATTACTTAGTTAGCATTGAGACAGACTGCCCTTTTTATTCTCTGTGTCTGTTTTAACACTAATCCCTGAACAAATACAAAGGCAAAAAGGATATGTGCCTGTCCTATTCCCTTCCACTTACATCTGTGAGAAGCTGCAGCAATTTTGTGCTGCTTAGCTGTCATGCCATTTCTTAGTGCCAAGTTCTCATATTGCTGCAGTTCTAGGCCATTTGCTGTTGCAGGAGAAGATTTAGGTCAGTGGTTTTTCAACCTTTTTTGATTTGTGGACCCCTAAAAAATTTCCAGCAGTAGTGCAAACTCCTTTAGGAATTTCACATATGTAGATTGCTGTCTGGCACATATGAATTTTCTTTTTCTCAATCACTTTTTTTTTTTCAGATTATTTAGAAGTTTTTCATGGGCTTGCCAGGCTCTGCAGACCATAAACTGCAAACCAATGACTGAGGTGAGCTCTTGAACGATTGCTTCTCCACAAATACACTGCTGTAAAAGATGAGAATGCCATAAAACGAGTAACAAGACCAATGTTTTGGGATTGTGACTTCCAGTACTTTACAGTCTGTCAAAGCTGAATGCAGGGTATTTAAGTAGCCATGGTTTATATATGAAAAACGACATGGTGATGGTGTGCCAACACCCACGCTGTCCCATGCTCTCAGTGGCTGTGGATGTTGAGCTATGGGTGTTCCAACACCCCCATAAATCACAGCCAGCTGCCTCCAGAGTTAGCCAGCAGATAATATAGGCTTTTTGGCTTCTCAATGCCTACCCCAAATAATGGCCTCCAATTTGATTTCTTTGGACTGAGATTAGGCTTAGGAGGCAATGTGGAAAAATGGAACAAAAAGCTGATACAGACTGACAATGTGGCAGGTAGGAGGTGAGCTTTGACTCCTAAAAGTTAATTAAAATGATAGGCTGGATAGACCTGGGGCAAAACAGGTCTTGGAAAATTAATAGAATAGCTTTTTCCTTGCTGCACTAAAGAATGGTGAATCAAAGGAGGGTTATAAATAGAAAGTGATTTGGTCAAAGCAGGCCACTGGCTAGGGGATGGGAATGGGGCAAAAAACCAAATGACAAAAACAGAGAGAATAATGTAGCAGTGAAGATGCAAAGCACAGAGAACATAATTATGGATTCCAGCTCCATGGATGGGGAGAAAGCATGTCTCTGATTTGGTTTACAGAAAGAAACTGTAAATGTGGGCATCTTTTGACCAGGAGTGCCAAGAACGAGGATGAAGTTGAAGATGATGTCTTGACCTGCATTTCCTCTTCCTCTCCTTTACTTGGCCTTTGTTGTAAACCTACTATTCTCTAGCCTGACACTGATCTCAAGGTCACTGTTTTCATTCTGCTCTTATCCCTCCTGCCAAGAGGTTTATAGAACTTGGTGTTCTTTATAATGAAAGTATAGTGCCCATCAGCCAATATTTCCAGATTTTCAATTTTCTTTTTGGCCTCCTAAGGCTTTAATATGAAGCCTTCCATCTCACTGTCCATCAGAACTACTGCTCCTGAATTATGGCCGATTTCCTCTTAATATCCACAGCAGGGATTTTTAAGAAATCAAATAACAAATAAAAAATGTTGCCACATCCCCCAGGGTTGACTCCCTGCCAATAATAAGCCAGACAAGATGTTATGGGACCTTTTGTTTCTGTACAGGACACAGAAGACAGAGCCTTCCCTTTCTCAGGGGACAGTTGAGCATAAACCAGGTTAGTTTACAACTTACTGCACCAGTCTGCACCTACAGAGGTAATGCCAAACAAAAATATAAACGTGTGTCTAGAATATGGCATTGAGAGAAAGTGAGGATTGAAGTAAAATGTTCCATTAATGCCAGTGTCCAATCTGAAGATCATGCTATTTAGGGCATGTTATCATTTACCAAAACCATTACTAGACTTCCAGGTATGTACTTTAAGTGATTTGTAATTATTATGTGTTGTCTCTGCTTCAGTGCCTACTACCAGACACAGCTCCCTGCATGGCCACAGAAACCACTCCCAGCACTCAAGCTTTGGTTCATGAATTCACTGTGCTTCCACAGCAATTCAAAGTCTACACAAGTGATCATATTTTTAGCTGATGCAAAGTTGCCAATCAGTGACTGCACTGGAGCTCCACTGTTATAAGCAGCTGAGAATTGAGTGAAGTGACTTTTTGGAATAATAAGCATCTCTTCTGCATTTCAGTAGGGTGTGAACTGACAGCCCTGGGTCCACTATCACTCTAATAATGGATTAATATAAAATTCAGGTTCTTCTTTCATTCTGACATTGTCCACGCTTACATAATATTATGGATTAATTGTGTTGGTTTTCACTGCTGGTGTTGACTGTTGTTGCTAATCTCAAAGTAAGAAAAGTAAAATTGCAAGAGGTCAAATTAAGTATATATCAGAGATTTTGTCTTTTAGTATTGAACTGTCACAGAAATTTTCTCCTTAAATACTTATTCAGCAGAGATTTTATTGTCAAGTAGAAGATAACCAGGCACTCTTTCAGTAGTATTTCTGTGGGAACCAGAATGGCTTGACTGTGTGATTATTTTAGCTGCTGTGTAGATAAAAGAAAAACATGAGCAGTGAAATGTTGAAAAGTTTTTGATATTATTATATGACTTCTCAACAATTTTCTTTTTTTTCTTGCTTCTTTGTCTGGAAATAGTGATTAGATAAATTTCCCTAAGAGTAAAGCAGTTCAAGGCAAAGTTTCTGTTTTAAGTGACAGATTTCTATTTTCTGAGCCAGTGAAACTTCTCCACTGCTCTAATGACATTTACAGACATCCTACTCATAGCTGACATTCCCTGCAGACCTATAGAAAACCTGATGACACTCCTGACCATGTTTTCTCCAGCTTTTCTGTGTCATTTTAGTTCTTGTGTCCAGGTTTCTGTCCTCATTCATAAGCTGGTTGAAGCTGCACACAGCTACCACTGCATTTGTTATTCTTCCTTCCCAAGGTCTCTTCTTTCCAAAGGCTGAGATGGATGTATTTCTCCACTCAGCCACTCTTAAAGCTCTCTTCTTAGGGATGTAGCCTATCTGAACTCAGCAGAACATGTGTGTGACATTAATTGTAGGACCAGTCAGCAGTTTCTGACTTCAAGAGAGTTTTACAAGTGAACAGCTGAAAAATTTCACTCTGGACACTGGAGCCTTTGGCTCAGACTGGAGGGGAGCATTATTCACAAGGTACTTTGAAATGTGCAGGATGGACAGTTCTGTCCTTGGTGTGGATAACTCACACATTTTTATTTTCCAGTAGTGTTAATCTGGCACCCCCTGGAGGAAGTATATTTCAAAACACTCAAAGGAAAGAAATATTTTAAAAACTGGCTTTGATGCAATCAATTCTGCAACCAGACTGTAAATTTCCCCAATTTTCTATGGATTCTTTGCAGAAATACTAATGTAATTTTTCTGTAGGCAGTTCTTCATGCTGAGATAACACATGCAATTTTTTTATTCCTTAGACTAAACATGTCAATCTAAGATTTACTGATGAAGTGCTCGAGGTCTTCTCAAACTTCATGAATTATCATGATCAAAAAGAAAACTGGACTGTCACCTATAAAGGACAAGAAGAACCATTAAAAAGGTCTGTGTGAATCTGGTCCAAGAAAAGTGAGAGTAAGTCTGTGTTCATATTCTTGTGGCTAGGGTGGGCTCCTGTCAGGTAAGATGGGGGAAGACTTTACTGTAGGGCTAAGCCTGGATCTGCAAAAAAACCCCAAATCCATGTCTCGGAAAACCTAAGGCTATTAGGAATAGTTCCATTTTCCAAATCAAGTGGAATTGCTTGCTTTATTAGACAGAAGAGACCATGTGCTGGGGCTTGAAAGCTACCTACAGAGTTTGATGTTTGTAAACTCAAAAGTGCCAAAGGCAAGAGTTTGAACTGCTTTCCCCCACCAGCCTGGGGGGAAGAAGGGAGTAAATAATGCCAAAAGATGTATTTATACAGCTTTAAAATTCCACTTGAATGTAACAAAATAGTTGTTAGCAATTTCTAAGTGTCAATAAGGTATTATTATTATTATTATTATTATTATTAAGCTACCTACAGAGTTTGATGTTTGTAAACTCAAAAGTGCCAAAGGCAAGAGTTTGAACTGCTTTCCCCCACCAGCCTGGGGGGAAGAAGGGAGTAAATAATGCCAAAAGATGTATTTATACAGCTTTAAAATTCCACTTGAATGTAACAAAATAGTTGTTAGCAATTTCTAAGTGTCAATAAGGTATTATTATTATTATTATTATTATTATTATTATTATTATTATTATTATTATTATTATTATTATTATTATTATTATTATTATCATCATCATCTCTCTTTGGGAAATACCTGGCTGCATTCACAAAGTGGTTTCAAAGACAGCTGGGAGTGTTGTTGATCAGTGCTGCATCCAATGAAGCTCACTGGGGAAGTGTGAACAGCAGTTGCATTATTTCTGATCTCTGTTTGCTAGTTGGGCACAGAGCAGCCTCTCCTCTTTGCTCCTTCTCCCTCAGCAACAAAACTCAGCCGTGCTCCCTGCTGAGAGGATTTTCTCCCTGGGAACTGCATTGCATCCTGTTTCCTGCACTAGCTCCCCTGAGCATGATTTTGGTGTGTTGGTTTTGTTTGCTTTCCTGGAAGGTCCTCTTAATTTCCCAGGGAGTCCTTCCTTTGGAGATACTTAGGCTCATTGCTGCTTAACTTTGTAATTCATGGGTAATTCCATGCTGGTTTTCCCCACTCTGAAAGTGTCCCAAACACTAGCAGTGGTCAGTAATGAATGTCTAGAAAAGGTCATAAGTGACACTTTTCTTCTCTCCTTTCCATGTGATGTCTCTGTCTGCCTTCCTTTCTCTACCACATAATAAGGAAGAAATCTGACATGGAAAACTCTTCATGTTAATAGTGTATTCTCATTTATAGCATAGCAGGAACATAGATTATCTGCAGGACTGGGCTATCAGTATTTGCAAAAACGCTTGAGTAAAAGCCTGTCCTTGGTATGTTTTCTTCTGCACTACAAAATTGGTTTTTTCTTACCTACAAACAAGCAGCCAGTAGTTGGAAAACACAGCTGAAGATGGCTGTGGGATGGCATTACTCTTGCTGGCTTAGGATGATTTTAAATAATTTATTTTCCGTGCAGAACACAGAGTTATTAGTTTAATAATGAAATATGTTTTCCAAGTTGCTTTTTCCAGATCTGATATTAAGAATTTAATATTGCTTTTTCCAGAGGTGAAAAAAAAAAATGAGGAGAAAATTGAATAGCACCAGTCTTCCTGAATGTTATCTACAGGGTGATAGAGAGTTTCAAACATTGATGCAATACAAATACATTTGAACATTTACAGTAGGATTTGAGTAGCTGCCTTCAGGTCCTTTTCAACCGAACTAATCTTTATATTGCACTTTGTAAGGATGTCCTAAATTTATTTTGCTAGAACCACTATCAGAGGTGACAGTTTCTAGCCTGTACCCCTCCATCCACTATGGGGTATTTTCAAACTGCTGGTCTGTGTATCACTACTTGTAGGGAAAATTGAAGTAATATTTGTAGCTTCTTTTTCTCCTGGTATATGTGTACCTACACAATTCAGAGCCTGAAAACTAATTCCATCTAGAATGAGCTTGAAGAGAGGAGGGAGGTATATTGCTAAACAAACATTAACTGAGGGAACAGATGGGAAAGGTGATCTCTAGAAAGAGATCCTCTCCATTCTGCCCAGCTCTGGAGGGTGACAAGTACAAAATGGCGCTGTTGAGAGATGGATTGTTTGGGATGTGGTATAAAACTACCCTGAGCTGGGAGGGAAGTGTGGTGAGTGTACATGGAGAGCAGTTACAGCAGTCAACTGCACACAGCAGATCAGTACATCTCTAATTATTATTTGTCTGGCTGGCTAAGCAGTGCAGCATTTAAAACCTAATTTGTTGTATAATTTAATTTTAATTGAGTCTCCTATCCACACAGGACTCGTTAAGCTAGCTGTATGTTTCACTTGCTGTCTTTTTACATGGATACTCTGGGAGAGCTGCAGGAGCTGAACCAATCGTGTGCTTCCTCTGTGCTATCACCGAGGTGCAGTAATTCCTTGGTATGATTGCAGAGGGATCTCTTGGCAGGAATATTTGGAAAATACATCTTCTCAATGCCACAATATAACAAAACAACTTCTTCTCTCAGCTAATGCTACAGTTTACACAAAAGATTTGGTTGTTGGGTTGTTAGTTGCATCTCTCATGTACTGGTATTTTCCTCTGCCACTCAGAGATAACAATTACCAGTCACTGTGAGCAGTAATAAAAATGAAGCACCACGACAATGCTTTTGAGTGATTGTAACTTCCATTGATGTGCCTCTCTTCAAATGTATAAAAGGCTGTATTCCTCAGTGAGGAAGAAGTTGAAAGCAAGCGGGGTATTTTACAGACAAACCCTTGTGGAGAAATGTTTACATTCAGGTCTCAAAGAAACATTTTTTTTCAAAATATAATTACTAAGGAAAGAGTTACAGACTAAGATCAATACCACAAAGCTCTTAAGTACATGCATCAATTTTGACTCGTGTGCTCATATTTTTTACCTCACCTGGTGCTCATGTGATTGGCACTGTGGAACGCTGCAATGTTAGGCATCAGTTAAAACTGCAGATCCAAACACTGAAGTATTTCAATGTGTTTGCTTATATTTATGACCACATCCAAATATCTTGTACAGGCTGGAGTTACTGTGAGATACCTGTGGCCAAACAGATTGCAGGGTTTCTAGAAAAGGCAAAAAAGCAAAACCTGAGAGATGAAACCTGTGAACCAAGTGGAAGTATCAATACTAAGAACTCCAAGTGGTTTTGGTTTTTAATGTAACCCTAAACCCACCCCAAGGAACAAGGCTAACCCGAGGCTGAGCAGGAAAAGCAGCCTTGGGCTAAGGGTGGTTCCAAGGAAAAAGCTGTGGAGGGAGCCACGCTGCGGCAGTTTTGTGTTCCCCTTGGGATGCCTTTTGCAGCTACAGTGTGCCTGGAGCTCTGGCCTTTGTGGTTTTCAGAACCCTTACCAAACTAATGTGGTTTTTGTTGTTTTTTTCGGGGTTTTTTTCTTCTCATTTAATCCAAACTTTTAAATATTTTAAACAAAGGGGAAAATTGCGTCACTGCCTCTGTATATATTAGATGACTAATTTATGAAGCAGGGACATTCCGTATAGCTCAGCTTCTTGTTTTTATGAACACAAAACTGTTTGAGGTCCTTCAGAGGAATATGATAAAGGGATCTGTCACTAGAAGAACGCTGCGCAAAAAGGACCACAATTCATTTGGCTAGGTAGCCGCTTTATACGTGGTGGTAATTGGTCTAAAAAAATTATGGTGCATGTGGTACAAATGTCCCACGAAAAAGAAACAAGACCTGTATAAAGGAGCAGATCAACAAGCGCACAGCAGTGACACTGTTTTACACAAAGGACTACCAAGTGGAGGACATGGCAATCAGGTGATTGATGCAATAAGAAAGAGGCAAGGGATGAGTCTCAAAGTTTGGAAAGCTCTGTCCCTTGCTCGTCCCCCATACTGCCAGGGTTTACTTTGGAAGAGTCTCCTGAGGAAAACTGTGTGACCCCCTCCGTGTGTGACCCCTCCATCAGCGGACACTGATCCTGCCTCAGGCCGAGCTTCTTTTTTAAAGCCTGGAACAGCAGGGTGTATTCTTTATTTAGCCGCTGCTGGCAAACCAATGCCTGCTCAACATCCAGGAGTTAAACTACAACAATTTTTTAGTGGACGAGACCGCCGAAATGACCTCAGCCAGCTGCCAGCACACATGGTCGCAGTGAGGCGACCGATGTGCCCGTAACAAAGATGGCGACGCCCACCCTGTCTCGCCCACACCCAAGGTGTCTGCCCACACCCAAGATGGCCCCCGGGGCGTCGCCGCCGCCTCAGCCCCTCGGCAGCCCTGCTTTTCCCTACGGGCGGCGCGCCGTGCGGCCTCACCGGAAGCGGCGGCGCTCCGGCCGGCGCGGCGCGGCTCGGTGGCGGG
The DNA here is from genome assembly GCF_014805655.1 of Passer montanus. Taxonomy (NCBI): domain Eukaryota; kingdom Metazoa; phylum Chordata; class Aves; order Passeriformes; family Passeridae; genus Passer; species Passer montanus. The sequence continues at coordinate 1,984,809 of NW_024370263.1, read as the reverse complement.
CGGCGGAAGGCC